>NC_045604.1:83025938-84225938 GCF_009762305.2 Zalophus californianus
ACGTTGGGAAGGGAAGGGGGGGTGGGGGGAAAGACGCGCTGCCAAAGACAGGCATCTTTGCCCCTGACCTTGCACTTTTCCTCCGCCCTACCTAGAGCCCCGCATTTTCAAATTCTAGCACGTTACGCCCTCACCTCTCTCGGGCCCTCGCTCAAAGCTCATCCTCTGGGGAGCCTTCCTGACCACCACTCTTGAGATTGCAGACTCCTGCTGTTCTCCCCCCTCTGCTGATCCCTGTGTCCCCACAGCTGTTATTTCCCACTGACAGCTTACGTGTAATTACCGTGTGCCTCCCCTGTTCCAGCGTGAGCCCTAAGTGAGCATGACTTTATGTCTTATAACTCTACACGCGCGCACACACGCACACACACACACCGTACTGTTCACCTATTTTCGTAGACCCTGAGTGCCTGTCACATAGTTGGTTCTCAACAAATAGGAATTGACAAATTGAGTGTTCACAGGGACAGGAAGATAAGTGTCAATTTCAGAAAGGTGGAAAGAGCGGACAAATACCTTCATCCAAGCATCAAGAGAATGTAGTAAAATGGCCCGTAAAATGCCTGGATCACTCCAATAAACTAATTATTCCTCCTCCTCCTTGAATCAGAATGGGAAGACTGAATGTGTTTTAAAGATATGCTGGGGTGATTCTTCTCCCTACTCCCTCTCCCTCCTCATTATATCGGTCATCATTAGCACGAGAAAGTATGACAGTGTCTACGTCCAGGCTTTTTTCTAGGAGCTTCTCATGTGTTCCGTTGTTGGATCCTTACATTGGCATGCTTAGCATGTCCGTGTAATAGATGAGAAAACTGGGGTCTCAAGAGGGTGTCAGAAGTCTTCCTGTTGATGTGAACATTTTTGTATACTAACACATCAAATGTGGGGTTGACAGACTTCGTGTAAAAGGTCTGATTGTAATATTGGAGGCACTGTGCACCCTACAGCCACTGTCACAACCACTGAGGTCTGCCCGAGTTGTTCCGCCCCTGTGCTCAGAGCACCGTGCTCTGCACATGGCAGGTCCCTACTGAATGAACGAAGGAACCGGGGAATCTGCTGCTCTGCCTGCTGAGACCACCACGACTAAAGCCTCTGCCCTCCCTTGTTCCTCTCCATATATGTACCTCCTTACCTAACGAGACCTCTCTCTCCTTCCTCTCTGCCTCACCCATTCCAAAGGGCCAGCCCCTGCCTTCCCAGCTTCCCTCAAAAGCCCTTGGGGGAGTGGGTGGTCCAGCTCAGTGAGTTCCACCAGTGGGGGCTTTTTCTGGAACCGCCTAGAGTTCCATGTGTGTTTACTGGTGCATCTCTTGACACCCCTCCCTAGTCTAGGAAGGTTGTATGGCAGTCTATAAAACAAGATGGCTTAAGTTAAAATGAGGCCACAGGAGGGAACCACAATGGTGGGGCCCTCACTTGGAGTCAGGACTGATCATAAAACAGACCACGAAGACCTTGTTAGGGGGGAACCGGACGTTGGGCTCAGTTGCTGACCTTTGGCCTAGTGCTGTCACCTCTGGCCTCAGGCTCCTCGTCTGAGAAATGGGAATTGTTATTTGCATGGCGGTGGGACCCAGATAAAGAGACAACATCGTGGTCTCTGTGGCTCTGACAATTCTTGTTTAAGCCTGACAGCAATGTCACAGGTAAATGTCATCCCCATTTGCCTCCTGCAGCTTGAGTACTTTTGACCAGCGTGTTCGTCAACCTTTTTTTTCATTATCACCCTCCTAAGAAGAAAAATTTAAATTCTCCTTCATGAGAGAAATTAAATATTAAGGGGTATGATGGATCAGGTGGGGTTGAGCTTTGGAGGACCCCAGACCATTGTAGTACCTAAGATTCTTTTCACCCCCTCTTCCTCGGAACTGATTTTTACCCTCTTGGGAGGACGCATCAGCCCCGTTGAGAATGCGTGCTTAAATATATTAACTCTTCCTAAGGGTCCACTGGATGGATGAAGAAACTGAGGTCCATAGAGGCAAAGTGACTTGCCCAAAGTCACATAGCTAGTGAGAGGGAATTGGAATCCCATCTTAAAGAGGGAGGGCTGGCTCTGGACTCAGCTTTGAGCTGCTCCTCAGGCTTGCTTTTTTCACTTAGCCCCATCTCCTGTCGCTTGTTCTGCGTGGTGCGTCCAGAATTGCCTTATTCTTTTTAATTGCTGCATCATTTTCCATTTGCATCAGCAGAGCTCAGGTACTTCACCGGCCAGGCCACGAGGGGCAGAAGGCTGGGGTGGATTCCTGTCTTTTGCATCTAAAAACCCTGCAGTAACCATCCTCCCTGCCCATGCCCGCGGGTCAGGTTGGTTTACTTAAGTGCAAGCAACCTTGAAGGTTAAATTCCTAGAAATGGAATCACTGTGCACTTGCTAAAAGGTAACATTTTGATGGGAGCTGGAAACCTCTCCACAGAGCTGAAACTTCCCCAGATGTCCAAGGTCAATTGCACCACTTTCTTAGCAGCTAAGCTACTAGATTCCAGATTCCACCTGACCTGGTGATTGAGACGTGGGCGCCCCACCCCGTCACCTTTTATGCACTTGATCACCTAGTGCTTCTGTCGTCTGGTATTTCTCTACGTGGCTTTGCACGGTTTCTTTTTGAACCTCAGTTTTCATCACAAGAAAGCCTAGGCAAGCCAGCTTTTGTTTCAGTGTGCTGCCTGAAATGGGGCTGGGATAAAGCAAAGGCGTGGCTTCTCCCGTGGCTTGGCACCCACCAGGTTGGGAGGGTGGGGAGAACAGTCCTTCCCATGGGGCTAGTCTTTTCAAACCTGCCTCTAAGAGCAGGATCTCGTTCTGCAAACTTGCGGTGGCCTTCACGTATGAAGGGTGTGCTGTCCTTGAGCAGTCAAGGAAATCTAGATGAGTGGTCCTGGTTTGGTATCTGCAGGGGGTGGGGGGGGGCGGAGCAAATTAAAACCGCTTGTCCTGGTAAAATCTGGGCAAAATCCGGTAAAACCCCTGCGGTTGAGTCAAAGCTAAATCAGGCCCCACATACTGTCACCTCTGCTAGAAAACCAGGAAGTGCAAAGGGGGCTGGACGCTCATGGGGGGGGGGGGTACCTGTATTCCCACTATAGTAGCATTACCTGTAATTAAAGCCTGCTGCACTAGTGAACTCATCTGAGTAATTAAAACCAGTGGTATTTGGTGGTGGTTTGTTTTGTAAGCTCCTTGCGGAAGAGCGGGTTAACAGGACGGAGAGGGCTCAAAGGTACCCTTTAGCAAATAGATTCCGCCAGCCTACTTAGTCTGGTAATGAAGTTTGGCCGTGGCTTACCCACTGCCCCTACTCCCATCCTGCAAGCTGTTTCTTCCAGCTCAAGTTCGCATGGCAGCCACGTTGATACTTGCTGGATTCCGTCATGGTGGTGGGGTTACCCCTGCTTTCTGCCTGGAGAGTAGAGGGTACCCAGAAATGGGTTTGATGCATCAAGGCATCTGTTTAACAAATATTTACCCAATTTCTGTCACATAGTAGCTGGGGCTTATGGGTACATAAGGGATGTAACAATGTAGCTTACATTCTAGTTGGAGGATACAGACAATAAGTAAATACAGGGTATGCTAGAAGAAGAGGAATAGGGAATGCCTGTTGTGGGGGTGGGGGGTGGTTCTTGAAGTGTCTTCTGAACAGCTGCTTGTGGAGGGAACCATGACGGTATCTGGGGAGTGATTTTTTTCCAGGCATAGAGAACAGTAAGTGCAAAGTCCTGAGGTAGGTTATAGCATTTCCCTTGGGAAGCACTGGTTTAAGATCAACATAGAGCAGCCGCCCATGAGGTCATAACTGAGGGATATCCCCTTGAGCCCATTCCTTGTCAGAAAAAGATGAAGGCCAGAGATGGGGAAACTAACTGTCCCAGGGTCCCATGGCTGCTGGTAGAGCAGTTTTTCGGATTCCTGGCTCCCATCGTCCTATTTAACAGACTTTGAGGGGCCTCGCAGTGACTGGGAACATGTCCACCAACCTGGTTCAAGTGCCAGCACCACCATTCGCCAGTCGTATGCCTTAAATTATCTCCCTGAACCTTCCCCTCATCTGTAAAATGGGAACAGTAAGAGCAGTTGCCCTCAGGCTCTCTGTGAGGATGGAAGTACGAACACATGGGCTCTGTGCGTGGTGTGTCATAACTGTTCAGCGAAGGTTGGTTACGGGCCCCGGGCTTTTCAGTGCTGACCATGAATCCCCTACTGACTTACTCATCCCGCAGATGTGACACCTCTCCTTCCCTGCATGGCTGTCACCTGACCCACATTTTGCATTGGTTTGGACTTTTCTTTGGGGGCTGTGTTTTCCCAGTGGAGACCTTTGGCAAGTAGGACATCAAGGGACATGCTTGGGTTTCTTCTTCCGTAAAATGGACTGGTGTTGGCCTTCAGGGCCGGCTTTCCTGTGTGTTAGGAGAACCCAGTGTAGCAGTCGGTACATATGAGAAGTTCAAGGTGCTCTGTGTTTGGTGATGTACCTAAGAGAACATGGAGAAAGGAGGGTCCCACTCCCTGGCCCAAGCAAGTGGCTTAGTGCCTCTAAATCACAGCATTCTCACATTAAAATGGGGTACCCAGTGCCACCTTGGGTTCTGAGAATCCAGTAAACAAGTCTAAACATTGAGCAGAGTGTTTAGTGCACAAGAATCCATATATATGACCTCTGCTGTCTTCATGCCTTCCCTCCCCCGCCAAAATGATTTCCCAGGGCACTTTCTGATTATTTGCATTTGATTCCATTTTAGGGATGAAGAAATTGGGACTCAAAGGGCTTAGACCATTTAATACAGCCAGAAAGGGAAGGAGCCAGGGTTTGAACCTGCTGGTTTGACTCCAGCCGGGAGAAACTTCCTCTGTCCTTCCCAATCTCGAATCTCACTCTGGATTCTTAATGCTTTGATAGGATCAATCCATGAGCTGGCAGAGCAAGGCCAGATCCTCAGTGACTCGTCCTTGTGTGTCTTTGATGGGAGCCAGAGGGTCAGCCTGGCCCCGGAGAAATCGACCCCGATTTGGCCCCAGCTGACCTCAGCCCCAGTGATCCCTGCTGGCGCTCAAGTCAGATCCACCTCTCAGTTTATTTTTGGAGCCTCATAGATGTCTTGCATGGCTAAGTCCTCGTCCCATGGGGCGCTGGCTAATTAGCCTTTGATTATTCACAAACTCAGAGGCAGGAATGGGGAATGAAGTCCTCCTTGCTTTAATCACCCACATGAAATGCAGGCAAGGCTGTAGGTTTCTAGGAGTAGCTCAACCAAGAGCTGGTGACTAGAAGCGAAAGCACGCAAGCAGCGACCAGCCCAGCCACCACCCTGTCCCCTGTCTTCACTTGGGGAGAAATGAATGTTGAACTCCTCTCTGCTGAGGCCCCAGGGGTTGCTCCCCAGTTCCCAATAAACCTGGTTTTTACTACTGATTTGGGGGGATGCCCTCAGGCAGATTCTGGCCACCTCCTACCATAGCTAGCTTTCCAAGAAGCTCCTTCTGTTGTCACCAAGCCAGAAGATAGTTGGCGTCCTTGTAGATTGCACATAAAGTAGGACATTTCAAAACCAGGAGTTCCACTGTGTGCTTTTGGCAGGAAGAAAGGCCTCTTTTCTCCTGTTTGCTCTATTCTTTCTCTCCCCTAACTCTATTAATAGGAGAAAGGGTTCTGAAGAAGATGAAACACTCCTGACTTACCATTTGTGTTCTTCATTCATTCAGCAAATAATCTCAACTCAGTTGGGGCAAAAGCCAGAAAGTCTGTACAATAGACTGGTCTAGACTGGTACTAGGTGACATCATGAGCCAGGTGATTTTTGTGGGGTTGTCCCGTGCCTCAGAGGATGTTTAGCAGCATCCCTGGCCTATCCCCATAAATGGTGACATGGTGGCATGGTGACACCCCCCCATGGTGACAACCAAAAATGTCTCCAGACATGCAAGATGTCCCATGAGGGATAAAATTGTCCCCATTGAGAACCATGGTTCTAGAAGACTTTATATGATCTAACCGCCATTGCTTCTCTGAGCTAATCTCCTGCTTTTCCTCCTTTTTCCATTCCCGCCTCCTTGCTCATCCCCACTGGTGAGGTGAGCCACTCTGGGCACGCTCTCACCTCAGGGCCTTTGCATTGCAGTTCCTGATCCCGGAAATGTTCTTCCCCCAGATAGCCATACCTCCTGCTCACTCCCCCCTAGCAGGTGTCTGCTCACATCCCACCCTCTCAATTCAAAGCTGACCTTGACTGTCCTTCTAAATATCGTACCATCCCCTCCCAGCATCCTAACCCCCCTTTCTCCTGCTCTCTTCTACCCTGTGCATATTATTTATTGTCTCCCTGTATGACGACAAGAGCATTGTTCACAGATGCGCCCCCCCAAACCCTTGGATAACACTTCTTTGGGGACAAAATTACCCAGTGCCTGCTATATGCATGTGCCAGGCATTGTCTGGTTACTGAGAATATAATGGTGAACATGGCGGATCAGGTTTCTGCCCTGAAGGAGCTCAGAACTGTCATCGTTCAGATCCGACCTGCCCAGACCTGGAAGATAAGTTTTGTCCCTGGTGCCAAGGGGAAGGGAGCTTGGAAGTGAGACAGGGCGCTGCCCTAGGGCAACAGGACGCAGGGCTGGGTTTGGGGAGAAGGGCATTTCTCTCCGTCAAGTCAGCCCTGCTCTGTGTCCCCACATGGCCGCGCCTGTACCCCTCTGGCCCCTGCTGGCCCCTGGAAGCCCCAGCCGCCCAGCCTCCCGCTGGCCCCATTGGTATTCAGGCCACCCCTTGCTCCGAATAAACATTTCCCTGCCGTCCTCCCTCCAGCGGCAGCTTTTGCATGTGGTATGAGAGTGTCAGACGGCGATAAAAATAGTGTTTAGTTACCCACACTCTGCGTATTTTGTACTTCCGAGCAGTAACCCGTCTCTGACGCGCCAGGCGGGCCAGCAAGCCCGCCATTTGTCCCTTGCACGGAGCAGCCTTGAGACGGTCTCCGAGGTGCCCCGTCCTCAGACGGGCGTCTTCAGCTGCCGGTGACACCCGCCAAGTGGAGCCCAGCCCCAGCAGCCGGGTTTTCCAGAAACCTTTCCTTCCTCCCCAGCCCCCTCCCCCATCTTTGTTAGAAGCCCCTAAAGAATGGGACAGAAGCAGATTCTCAGGCTGAGCTGAGCAGAAGAGCGAGCCCCTGTGGGGAGAACCGCCACTGACCTGGGTGGTTGTCCTGCCTTCAACCTCGGGGTTGATTCGGGAATTCCCAATTATTGAGGCTTGAATGCTTGATCGCCTTTCATCTCCTCCACCAGGTGGGAGCTACCTTGGCCCCATTTTGCAGATGAGGATAATGAGGTGCAGAGAGGTCGAGTAACTAGCTCCAAATCCCGCAGTGCATGAATGAGATCGAAACCCGTTCCTCTCCAAGCCCGTGCTGGGAGCATGGCCCCGTGCTGCCCTCTGCCCCTCGCGGCCACCGGGATTGCGCTTCCCCTCGTCCCCAGGGCTGCGTGCGTGCAGCCCTTTGGGATGGCCTTTCGAAACAGCAAACAGTGGTCGCTCACGTTGACTCTTAAGAAGGAAATCCGCCTCCCCCCCCCCCCACCCCGGCTTAAAATCTTTAAGTAAAAGCCCTCAAGCCTCTGGTTTGGGAGTAAATACATAGCTTTACACCTCTAAAATGTCACGTTATTTAATCAGTACAACTATCCTAAGGGAACTACAGTGGCTTTGCTGAGTGGTGGTTGCATTAGGGAGATGGTTGCCGGTCAGTGAAATGAAAGACTCAGTACCACTTGTTGGGCATTAAACAGAGGGTTCTGGTGTTGCCCAATGGTTATTAAACTCAGGGATGGCAGGGCACCCTGTGCTGCTGATCACCCACCCCTCTGCCCTCCTACCTTCCTAGGATTTCTGCGCATCAGCTAGAGTAGCAGGTGGGCAATCAGCTTCCCGATGGCCCAGCACACAGCTCTGGTAAGCCCAGGACTCTTGAGGAAGGCAGGGGCCGAGGGGCTGAAGGCCATTTCTGCTCTCTTTGCTGCAGATCTGAATTTTGGCCCCGCAATGCTCCCGTGTCTTGGGGAGCCTGACTCCGTTTACAGCTCAGTCGCACAGAGCCCACGGTGCGGTGGGTGCAGGGGTCTGGTTCCTGCCCCGCCTCTTAGTCACGTAGCCCACTCGGTCCTTGGGGCTGAGATCAGCTGGATGAGCTTCCCAGCCTTCCCCAGCAGGACTAGGTAGGGCAGAGAGAGAAGCAGGGAAGCATCTCCTTATTCCCATGTGCCTCACTTTGTACAGGAAAGGGTTTCAGAAAAGCTGTGGCCCCGTGGAAATGCCGTCAACCCAAAGGTGCGTATTGTCATTCACTTTGAAGTCCGAGTTTTCTCTGCTTCCTTCCCCATTGCTATTCTGGCTGCACAGTCTCCTACCAAAGTGGTTCTAAACTTCTTCATCGGCGGTCTGTTCAGGTGATGCTCGGTAAATAAACACTTGACAGGAGCAGGGAGGCAGACCAGCCGGCTCCTCTGATCCCAGAAGCTTTTCTGCAGAACTTTGCTGCTGGTCATTTCAGATCTGCTCAACAGATAATGGAGACAGAACGAATACCTGGGACATGGAACACAGCTAATGGTACCGAAATAGGAGGGGTGACAAAGAGTCTTTTTGGCAAAGTGAGGAATCCCATGTGTGATACAGAGTAGAATAATTCATTGTGTTTCCCTCTTTGCATTGCCCGCCAGGAAGCTCAGAGATCGAGTTCTTCTCATAAGTGCCCAGGAGCTATGGTAATTTTCTGGATGTTTACCATGCTCCTGGTAGCAAATTAAATTTTGTACTGGATCTTTTGTCTTGATGCCCTTCCTTCCTGCCCTCTACCTCCTGTGTTTTGTCTCTAATTTTCGGTGAGTGGAACTGTGGGTTTTGCTTAAGCTTTTTTGTAATGTGGAAGACAGAGGTAGACAACTATTGAGATAAAAAAACACAATTTCCACCTACACCTGTGCTTGTATATGTTTTTTACTTAAGCATCTTTCACCCCTGCACCCCTTTCCAACGTACTCCAAAAATGTGAGGCATATTTTCACTTTCAAAGCTTTAGGAAAACACAGCTTGATGGGCTCACAGGATTCCTGGCCTTGGAGTGTGTAAAGACTGCAAAATCAAGTTAGGCACATTCGAACCCAGCCAAACCCACATTCCTTTGTTGGCTATGGCCTGGAAGGCCAGTGCCCATGTTCCATTCTTGGTTGTGCCAAACAGTCTGGTGCACAGACTGTTTCCTTTCTGTGGGCCTCAGTTTCCACATCTGTGTCATGGGAAATAATAATCCCTTGCCTGCCAACCTCAGAGGCCCCGTGTCTTATTTGATGCTGCTCATCAAATGCAAGTCCTATTTTTAAACGAAGTCATTTTTCAGATGACCTGCAGGTGATCGGGGCTTGGTGGCAGAGCTGGGGGTGTTGACCACTACCAGGACCTTGTCAGCACCTGTACCTGGTCACCCCACAAATAGGATCATATGCTGAGTCAGTGATTTTTGTCTTGATTAAGGGAAGCCTCTGAAGTCAGATGAGCTGGCTATGAATTTCAGCTCTGCCATTCACTAGTTGTGGACCTTTGCCCTTGGTCTTAGTTTCTTTGTATAATGGAGATAATTATGTTAGAAGTGAGTGATGCTGCCTCTGGCATGGAGAAGGTGCAGATCATTCAGGGACATTGACAAATGCATGCTCTGTGGCAAGCTTTGGGGGCTCTTCATTTGGTGGATAGGACTGTTTGGGGCGCCCCAAGTACAGTAGGCGATTTTGGACGTGAATGCACTGGTACCTCCATGAAGTCAAGGGACCCTGTTCTGTGAGGCATCTCTTTCCACTTTGCTCTTGGCCTTGGTGGTAATGGCTGTCTCTAGAAGCAGCTCGCTCAATGCCAGATGCTGGGATTGAGGCCCGGACCTTCTTGGAAATGGAATGTAACCATAACGAGAAACGAGATGGGCCTTCCTCTGCCTTCCTAGCGTTGGAACGTTAAAACTTAAAGTCAGTCCAGATAGACATTTTTATTTTCACTCAGGAGGTTGTTAATGATTATGGAAAGTTTGACACTAGCCCTGACTTACCTTGGACGAAATTTTCAAGACGTGGCTCACAGCCCCTAAATTGGATGAGTTCCTTTTGCTAAACTCCCAAGTCTTTTTTTTTTCTCCTTCAGTTGGGGGAAAAATAACAAAGCTCAGAGTCCACTTTAGTTGCCAACAAGGCTCTATATTCTAAGTAGGGCAACGGAGAAGTGGAAAGGGCCAGAAAGAGGTGGAGAAATCGAAATCTACTGTAACACTATTTGCGGGATGAGGTAGATGAGTTTCCTTAACACTGAAAACCTCTGGGATTTCATTTGCCCTAAGCCCAGTTTTTATTCTCTGCAAGAAGTCATCATCACATGCCTTTCCTGCTTCTTAGAGAGAGGTTGCCCCAGAGACGGGGGGTGTATGGGGGGGGGTGATGAAACAGCTCTCCGAGTTACTTCTGCATCGCTCTGGATCTTTTTTTTTGGGGGGGTGGTGGATTTTATACAGCGAGTCAAATATCTGTAGCTACAGAACTGAAACTTTTTAAAAAAATGTTCTGAACAGGAGTCATTTGCATTTCCAACTGTCACAGTGATGATGTTGGGTCTTGGATTTAGAATACAATCATAACTTTTTAAAGTTCCCATACCTAGGAAACCCAGAGAGCGATCAGCCTAACATTGGGAAAACATATCAGTCAAATTGATTTTTGGAAATGACAGAGATTTGCAAAATTAGGGAGTCGAGTCACACACACACTGGGGAAACAAAGCTGCTGGGTTTAGAGTTAGTTGTCACATGTCGTGGAGTAGAGTATGAAAATGGCAGAAAATAATTGAGGGGTTTTACATGGAAATCTAGAGAAAGGGAAGAGTGAGACAATGGGGAAAGGAAGAAGGGCTAGCACAAAGGGTGATGGTGTAGGGGAGTGGTCTTGAGCAGGATGTAGCAGTTTGTAGCACACAGGCGAAATCTAGCTCTCTCCTTATTTTTGTAAATAAAGTTTTATTGGAACACAGCCGCCCCCACTTGTTTACATGCAGTTGATGACTGCTTTTACTCTGCACTGGCAGAATTGACTAGTTACAACAAAGACCACATGAACTACAAAGCCTAAAATATTTATTAGAACTGGCCTTTTCTAGAAGTAGGGTTGTTGTTGGGTGTGTGTGTGTGTGTGTGTGTGTGTGTGTGTGTTTTGGTCCCCTGTTATGGTTTATCATCTACAGTCCCTAATAGTGGTGCCTACTAAGAATCCCTATTCCATCACTTACCTGCTAAGTGACCTTAGATTGTCACTTCATGTCTCTGAGGCTATTTCTTTGTATAATGCTCATTGTATCACCGGGATGATGAAACAGAGTACCCCAAAACTGAGCCATATAAAACAGGAAGTGGTTATGCTATTTATTATTGCTTGCAGGTCTTTGGGTCAGCTAGAGGCTCTGTGGTCTCAGCAGTGACTCCTCTGATCTTGGCTGGCTCTCACGTCTGGGGCTCCATTTGGCTCTAGGCTGCTGTAGGATTGTCTCAGCTGGGACATGTAGACTTCCCTCGAATGTTCTCTTATCCCCCAGTAGATGAGCCTGGGCTTGTCCACATGGCAATAACAGGGTTCTGAGAGAGAACGCACACGCGCAAGTCTTCCTGAAGCCAAACAGACTGAAGCAGGGTGATTTCCATTACGTTCTCTTGACCAAAGCAAGTTCTCCAGGCAGGCCATGTTCCAGATGTGGGGAAATAGACTCCACCTCTTGATGGGAGGAGATGCGAAGTCACACCGCCAAGGTCATGGATACCACAGACCATTCATTGCTTGGTATTTTCAGTGTATTCAGTCTACTGTACTCAGAATAAGCCAGACTCTAACAGGAACAAAGACTCACACATAACACTTGACACGCAGGCACATAAGAAATCCCCACTGATAACACGAGTGAGGCTACATTCCTAGGGTTGCTCTCCCAGGCTTCTGCTGGTGATTGGTTTATCTTGTGGCCTCTCTGCTCGGGCAGGTCACCGTTCTTATATTGGGGAAGGACAGGTAACTGTTACATGTCCCTTGTCGAGTAAGCGTGCTTAATATAGTACGTGGCACATATTAAACTCACTGTTGGCCTTTGTAACTAAGTGACTGATAAAAGTAAGCTCTTTTTTATTATTTCCACTCCCAGGCAGAAGGACCAGTCTCTGCATTCCAGACAGACTTGGGGTTTGTGTCCCAATTTTTTTTTTTTTAATGAGAGAGAGAGAGAGAGAGAGAGTACATGAGAGGGGGGAGGGTCAGAGGGAGAAGCAGGCTCCTCGCCGAGCAGGGAGCCCGATGCGGGACTCGATCCCGGGACTCCAGGATCATGACCTGAGCCAAAGGCAGCCGCCCAACCAACTGAGCCACCCAGGCGCCCCCCTATTTTTTTTCTTCAGATAGTGTCTCTCTCTGTCTCTCTCTCTTTCTCTCCCCTCCCTCTTTCCTTCCCTCCATCCATCTTTCTCCCTCCCCTTTACCCTTCATCTCTTCCTCATTTGACTTCTCTCTTGGGAACATTTAGCAGAGATCCCAGAGTCCAGCACAGTGGGCCCTTAATACAAAGTGACATCTGCCCGGAGTCTAGGGCCCTGGGAGCGTCCCCAGAAGCAAGCTCTTGGCTGCAGAAGCGTCAAGCAGAATCCTCAGAATGGCTAAATTGCAGCCTGACAGTGTAGATCAGGAAGGGTCACTGTGCAAGGTGCCTGCCGGATTGGGGCGGGGAGACAGAGCCCCCGCAGTAGCTGCTGCCAGGACTGGACAATTGTTGCACCGTGGAGAGTTGCCTTCCATGAGCCCAGAATCTTTCTGAGCCTGTGATGAGGTGGTCACAGCCCCTGGGGATGGAAAGGGTCTGTTCTGGAAGCATCTGTTCCCGGCCAGCACACCTTTACTGAGCTTTTGCCCACCCAGGGATACGGACGGAGCATTTTCTGAGCAGCCTTGGATGGGGTTGAATCTAGCATTGGCTTAAAAAAGAGGGAAATGATGCCTGAGGTGGGTGATGGAACATCTGTAGTAATTTAAAACCAGATCCAAGTCAGACCTGGGTTGGGATTTCAGTTCTGCCATTTATTAGCTGGGTACAGTGCTTTTATGTACAGTTGTTCAGGATGTGCACAGCACAAAGGAGTAGGTGGGAGCTAAAATTCACCTGGCACTCTAGTCATCAAGACGTGCACCTAAACTCTGCAATTGCCCAGAGTAAGGGGCAATTCTTTTTTGTAATTCTCACAAAGTGAGCGGAGGCCTGGTCTGGGTGGCACTAGGAAGGTTCAGCCTCTCTGAACGTCAGTTTTCTCACCTATAAAACAGAGATAAGGATAGTACCAGAATCGTAAGTTTGTTTATAACACAAAGTATTTGTAGAATGCTTAGAATAATATAAAGTTCCAATAAACAATGGTTACACAATGATCTGGGTTCAAATCCCACTGTGCCAATTCCTAGCTGTAAAACCTTGGGCAGCTTAAACCCTCTCTGCCTCAGTTTATTCATCTTTAAAAATTGGGACAGCGGTGATGATGACACCTTCCCATGGGGTCATTGTGAGGATCAAATGAGTTAATGTATGTAAGGCGCTGATTGAGGTAGCACATAAATATTAGCCTTTATCTAAGTCAGCTTTTTTAAGGGTGGGAAGAGAGAATGTTAAGCAGGCTCCATGCCCAGCACAGAACTGGACGTGGTGCTCGATCTCACGACCCTGAGATCCTGACCTGAACCGAAACCAAGAGTCCGACGCTTAACCGACTGAGCCACCCAGGCGCCCCTATCTAAGCCAGTTATAGTGTTGGGACGACCAAGGATCCGTGTGGGTGACGAGTCCACCTAGGCAAGAGAATCTGCCATGAGGATGCTCAGGGTGGATGGTTTGGGATGGCAAGGAAGAGCAGCTTATACCAGGCTGATGGGCATCTGCCCTGCTTGACCAAGACCCTGAAGAGATTCTCTGACTTGATTCATTTTATCTAACTCCTTCCTGATGATCTAGCCAGTACCTGCCTACTCTCCCACCCACTACTGCCGACTGGTAATCCACTCTCTGTCCACCCGTTCAAGGAAGTGTGGTGGGGAGGGGGTTTGCTTTATGGGCTGAAACGATTCTGGCTCAAATCCCCAGTGCCCCTGATTGCTGGCTCTTGTCACCTTGGGCAAGTTTTTTAGTCATTTTAAACCTCAGTTTCTTCATCTGTAGAATGGAAATAATAAGAGATCCTAGGTCATAGGTTTATTGTGAGGGTTAAGGGAGATGATGGTAATTAAGTACTTAGCACACCTGGAGGGCACATGCGCTCAGCTCCAGACATTAGCTGCTGCTGATGGTGGTGTTGGAATAACCCGTATGTGTGTGCACACACGTATGTACACTCACACACGCCGGGTTTGGAGCTAGACCCTTGGGGGTTATAAACCTGAATAAGTCGTCCTCCAAAGGACGTGGAGGTGATACACACGCTACCAAGTAAGCCAAGTGCAGTGTGCAAAGTTCTGTCGTGAACATAGGAACAGAGCCCTGTAGGGAGAGAGGAGGAGGAACACAGCATAAAACAGAAGGAAGCAGAAAGCAAGAGCCCTGTGAGTGCTGGCTTGCAGGCAAATGGCAGCACGGCCGAGGCGGCGGTGGCAATGAGAACTTGCAGGCGTTCCCGCGGACTTTGCAGCCAGGCCTCTGTGCTCCTCCCCGGGTCTGGGCAGGACCTCGCAGCTGCCCATTCTAGCAGGTGGGCCCCTCCTACCCTGAGCCTATCAGATGACAGGGTCAGAAAGTATCAGAGCCCCCCTCCCCCCCCCCGATCTGGTGGGAAATGCCAAAGTCATTAATCCTGCCACCGAGTCACCAGAAGGATGCCGCCAGGGACCTCCTGACAGCAGATGAGTGCCCCCCCCCCCCTCCAGCGCAGCTACCTAAGGCTTCTGGGGCGCTTCCAATTAATAAGCTCTAGCCCGGTACTTGAGACTCATTAGAATTGTGATTTAGGCCCATTTACTGGTGTGAGATCACAATGGGGTGCTGGGTGATTATGGTCACCCAAGCTTGCAGCCAAAGACCATTAAATACATGCCTGTCACTTCCTGTCTTGTGCCTGTCCCCAGCCTGTCCCCGGCAACACTTCAGAGAGGGGGGGAGAGGCCGGAGCCGTGCCGGGGTGATGGGTTCTGACCATCGTGGGCTTGGTGAGGGCTGCCTCCACCTCTGTCCCCCACCCCTCCTTTATCTGCCATGGCAGCAGGCGGTGAGCACCAGGTCCCAGCCCCAGGGACCTTTCTGCCACATCAGGCTGCTCATCATGGCTCTTTGCTCAAAAAGCCTGCAGTGGCTTCCCAGAGCACTTAGAATGAGTGTCCTTTCCTCACCAAGGACAACAAGGCCCGTCCCCATCAGACCCCCACCTTCCTGTGCTGTCACACCTCAGACCCTATCGCACCACCCACATAGCCCAAGCTCACTTGGGCCCCGGGAACTTTGCTATATACCATTCCTCCTACCTGGTGCTGCTCACCCCAGATCTTGTGTCGGCGCCTTCTTGTCATCGGGCCACAGCCTGAATGTCCCCTCCTAGAGCCGTCTTCCCTGACCCCCATCTGAAATGCCACTCACCACCTCTCTCCAGCTTTGTTCTTCTTTAAAGGACTCAGCCCCAAATCATGGCATATTTTACAACTTTTGGTGGCTCTGTTTTCTCTTTGCCTGAGGATGTAAGTTCCGTGAACCTCCTTAGTTCTCTGGTTTGCACCTAGAACAATGGATGTTGCCTAGAAGGTGCTTGAGTATTGGTGAGATGAATGAATGAATAAGAAGGTATAGTAAGGGACAGAACCATAGTAATGACAAGCCGTAATAGTCACTGCTCTCCGAGTGCATGCTGTGAGCCTGTCACTATGCCAGGCACTTTACCTACACTTTCTCATTCGATCTTCACAAAAAGCCTGTTGAGGCAGGTGCTGGTTCGTCCCATTTTATAGAGGCAGAAACTGAGGCGTACAGATGCTAGATGTCACTTGCCCAAGGTCACCGAGCTGGTGAGGGGCGATGCTGTGCTTCAGTTCGGGTCCTACGCCTCCTCTGGTGGAATAGTGAAGACAAGGGGTCATTCCCTCTGTGCTCCCTGTCTGACTTTAGGGCTGGGGGTGGCTGATGGAGGAGGGGTACGGGGGGGGGTATCTTTTTGCTGTCAGCAGAATTGCAGCGATGTCCTGAAGGAAAATGGGAAGTTGGTGAGACCCTGTCTGAGACTCATAGTTCGTTGTTGTCAAATGGAAATATTGATGGAAAAAATAGCGTCCACAGATAGCACTGGGAAACCACATATCCATGTGGTGGTGCTGATGCGGCTGTGTGTCCAACTCGAGACACACGAAGGATCCGGGAACAGGCCACATGACAGGACTCCAGAGTGTTCTTGCTGCGTTTTGTCAAGAAGATGGGCTGTGATTGCTTCGCACGTCCCAAGTAGCAAAGCAGTTTTGAGCCATTTGTATATTTTCAAATTGGAGCTTTTTTTTTTCCCCCAAAGGCAAAATTTGAAATTCCACTGAATACTGCTGAGTAGCAAGGACACCGATACGGGCTTTCGGAGGCTCTAGAATGTCAACTGAGACTCTGGCTGTCACGGCAAACCAGAAGAGTGAGCGTGTGTGTGCATGTGTGCGTGCGTGCATATGGCCTGGACCACAAGGTACTTGGCATCTTTCTTGATACTCTGCACACTTCTTCTGTGATGTGATGGGACAGCCCAGCCGGTTTCCTTTTGTGTCTTTCTGAGTCACTGTGACCGCCACCGGCCTTCGGAGTTTAAGCTCCTGACAGATATTAAAGAACAATTCACTTATTACAGCTAAACAGAAAAGCATATGGAAAAAGCAAACTGCATTAGCATCTGCTGCATGGGTTCCATCTGCTCCCGTTGGCTTGGCTTTGCCTCCAGACGTGCCAGCCTGTCCGTTTTCCAGGGCCAGTCCCTCTCCTTCCTTCCAAGCGAGGACAGGATGTGCCCATTCATTCTGATTCACTCAGGCAGGACCGGGCACTTCTGAGGTGTTTGAGAAACGTAGAGAAATGCACGAAACGTGGGAAGTTTGGAGGTGGTGGGCTCTGGAGTTCACACTCGGGCTCTGCTGCCTGCTGGCTGTGTGGCCGTGGGCAGGTGGCTTAGCCTTTCTGTGCCTCGGTTTCCTTGTCTTGTGCAATGTTGGGGAAGCGATGGCAGTTAGCTCCATCTCAGGACCCGTGTGAGAGTAAAATGTGAAAATGCAGGTAAAATGTTAAAATCCCTGGCAACGGTGGCCTACAGTGAGTGTGCAGTAGATACTAATTCTTGCTTTCCTGAAGAATATTCCCGGCCGCCCCCACCTGGCCTGTTACTCATCCTGTATCCTCCAGCCTTGCAGCTTGAATTTAAAATGACTCCTTGGACACCACGTACAGCGAGGTCTCCCAGCCTTCTGGAAGTCCCCATGTTTACACCCTTGAAGACCCAGCACCCCCCCCCGCCCCCCCGTCCCTCTGTACCAAGAAGGAAACTCCCGGTGTATCATTTCATGGTGGGACAGAGGTGCCCGGGCCCCTCCCGGAACTGGGCCAGCTCGGGGCCAGCCGGCCTCGTCCGCCTTCTAACTGCAGCCGCCGCCTCTTCCCACCTGAGCTGATTTTTGCCTCCAGCTAGCAAGACAAACCAAATGTTGTTATTTTAGTATCTGGTAGCCTGTCGGAAATAATTTCTAAAAATGTTTTCCCTCTCTCTCTCCCCGCCTGGCTCCCTGAAGCAGCCACATCTGTGCAGCAATTAGGACACGACAGCTGGTAGCCCCCCCCCCCCCCCCCCCCGCCACCAGGGGAATGGGCTGCGGTGCCCTGGGGTCAAGTGCTGCTTACTGGCTGGAGCGCAGGGGCTTAGGCAAGTCGGTATGCCTCCGGTGCCTCAGTTTCCCCATCTGTGAAACGGGAATGCTCACGGTGTTCGCCTCCAGGGGCTGTCGTGAGGTTTTTGTGAGTGCATCCCTGCAAGGTGCTTAGAACTGTTCCTGGCGTACGGTCCGGGGAAATGGAAGGTGAAGTCACACGAAGAGCTCGGGCCATGAAGGTAGCCCACCTGGGGAGGAGGAGTAGATGTAGCCCGTCCTGGTTTCATTCAGACCCCAGGGGTCAGCCTGTCTCCAGCCCCTGGGTCTCTGTCCTCTTGCTGCCCTTCTGTCCGTCTATCTCCTGCCTCCCTCTCATCCCACTGTCCTGCATCGTTCTGTGATCAAAAGGCTGCCTGTGGCCTGGGACATTTATAAAGTTCTGAAGATCTGAGGCGGTAAAATTTAGTGGGGTTTTTTTTTATTGTTTTCTAAAACGGATCTAAATATCTTCCTAATATCGATGATATTAGGGGTGACGTACCTCCACCCCTCTCCTGGGAGACTGGGAGGAGGGGTAGGGGTTTCACTCCCCTTTCTTGCTCTGTAATCCCAGGCTTGGCCTGAGACTTCTGGGAACCCAGAGCATCCGGTGATAAGGAACCAGAGGGACGGACTAGCCCTGTGTTTTTCCAAGAGGGCTGTGTGGCCCACTGTGGCACCCACGATGATTTAGGGGCACTCTGCGGACATTAAATAACCTTGGACTCTCCAGGGAGAATGTTAGTGCCCTGTCATGCTCCTCAGTCTCTCCGATTACACTAGGGAGAATGTCTCAGCTTGGTGCTACTGCGTCGTTAACACCTTACACACCCCTTCCTTTGTACCACAGGCCATGTGCCCTGGGCTCATAGCCTTAGGCAGGCAGTTTGATCTGGCTGGGCTGGAATAACATCATGTTTTTTTTCTTGGGTCCAGATTTTAGAATGCATGGCAGTCAACTTTTTTTTTTCCCCACATTATAAGTGTAGACATTTAAATGGTAGCCAATTAAAATTACTAAGTAAATGGCAAAATGGCAAAAGCATGAGGAAGTATTGCCCTACTGCAACACGCCCAGTTTGAGGACGGTGAACGGGGTCCAGAGAGTGCCTAGTGGGGTAGGGCTGGAAGCTGCAGCTCCCATACCTGCCTCCTGTTACATTCCTTCGACCAAGGCTCCACGGGGTGCTGCAGGCTGGTGTCTGGGCCTGGCTGACCCTGGTTCGGGTCACATCTCTGGCTACACATTGGAATCACTTGGGGAGCTTCGAAAAAACCCAGTTCCCAGGCCCCAGCCTATAGTATCTCCGTGGTTGCAACCCGGGCATCAGCTTTTTTAAAACTTCCAAGTGATTCGAACAGGCAAGCGAAGTTGAGAGCCCGTAGGTCCAAAGCTGCTCGCCCATTCTCACTGCATCCTGTCATCTGAGGGAAGAAGAATCGAGAAAAGCAGAAATGAAGGGGAGAGTAGGAGGGGCAGAAATGTTAATAAAATATTGCGTGAAACCAGCAAATTGCAATGGGGATATGTACAGTGTGGTGCCATTTTGTCAGCCTTATAAACACACAAAGCAACACTCTATATTATAGTCTGTGGACACATCCATATTTACTAGAGATGTAAACGCATACCTGTGAAGGATAGACGTGACCTCTGGGTTGTTGAGAAATGGGAGTTGAGCGGTGGGAAGTACGTCAACCATATCTATAAAGTTTTATCTCTTTGAAGAATTGAATAAGCATGGCAGCATTGGTACCTGGGGGTGTTCTATTATTGTTCTGTATTTTCGGCATGTTTTGAAATAATGTCGTAAGTCAAGGGGATATTAGTTTTTATATTTGTTTGATAAGCATCGATATTAGGAAGATATTTAGATCCGTTTTAGAAAACAATAAAAAAAAAAACCCCACTAAATTTTACCGCCTCAGATCTTCAGAACTTTATAAATGTCCCAGGCCACAGGCAGCCTTTTGATCACAGAACGATGCAGGACAGTGGGATGAGAGGGAGGCAGGAGATAGACGGACAGAAGGGCAGCAAGAGGACAGAGACCCAGGGGCTGGAGACAGGCTGACCCCTGGGGTCTGAATGAAACCAAGGTCCCCAATAATATGCAAGGCCCTGCCCGGCAAAGGTGGGTTGCCATCTACTTGATTTCTTCCAAGACCTCCAGGACCCAGTTGTTTAGTAACTGTGTCTAGTAGCCACAGACACGTAGAATCTTGGCCTCAAGTGATGATTAACAAAGGAAGGGGGAGGTGGAGGAGGCCCAGCCTGAACCTCATGATCTTCTTCGGCTGTCCTACCAGAACCTTCAGTAGCTTGAAGATGGATGGAACCAGACACTGTCATGAAATTGACCCCCTCAGCCTATTCTCCGCACACAGAGCCAGCCCAGGGTGGGTCTGAAATTTCAGGCTTCGATGCCCGCAGAGAAACTGCTAGCCCCCTTTTCTTAGGTGTTGTACCCCTAACCAGAGGCAGCTCAGTGCCAGTCTATGGCTTGAGGGGGCTGTTTTGGTTCAGGAGTAGGTATGAGCTTGAGCTCCCGAGTCGGGCACTGTGGTTTAAATCCCCAGTCTCTGTGGTCTTGAGCAAGTGTCTTGACCTCTCTGAGCTTCAGTTTACTCATCTGTCAGAAAAGATACCCTAGTGCCAGTAGGAATACCGTCAACAGCTCTGATTTGTGTTCTAGGCGCTGTCCCCAGCATAACTGATCTGCTCCTCATACCAATCCTATGACTGGTTTATAGGTTATAGCCAGGAGGCCTGCCTGAGGTTGCAGAGCATTTAAAAGGCACTGGGACCCAGGTGGTCCACCTCAGTGCTCACGCCCCTGCCCACTGACACACACTGCTTCTTCATAGGGCTGTTAGGAGCGTCAAGTATAGGCAAATGCATAGAAAATGCTGGCCCAGCAACAACGATGGCAGGTGCATTGGGGAGCGGAGGACTGTATCATAAAATCCTGAACACCCAGTGTCAGCTGGGATTTTCCTGGTCTTGACTTTAGGCGTGTGGATGCCACGGATGCATTCCTGTCCTCTTCCTGAGGCCCCGCCCCGAGGGGAACGCTCACGGTCCATCCTCCCTGCTCTTCCGAGTTCGAACACTGCCGACATGAGGCTGGCAAGTTCCAAGCACAAGCTTTGGAATCAGAGAGACCTGGGCTCAGTCCGAGCCCTGTCCCTTCCCACCCATGTGATGCTGGGTGAGTCACATAACCTCATCTGCCAATCTCAGTTTACTCTTGCATCAAGGGAGGGTGAGAATACCCCCCATGTCAAAGATAAAGGTGAAGGTTCACCGAGGGAGTAAACAATAGGTGCTCTCCCATGTAGCAGACGTTCAGAATTACAGGCGGTGGAAGGGATCGTAAAGCTCGAAGAGGAAGCGGTGCTGCTTTGTTGGGGGAGCCTGCAGGGACTTGGACGTCTGCATTGCGTAGTCAGCCTGGGAGTCCCTGTCTTGCTGACTTCTCTCTTAAGTGAGAAATCCTAACGGGAACACCGCCTCAAGGGAAAAGAAGGTGACCTGCCCTGGGGTGGTAAGGCAGCCAGGAGACCCGATGAGCCCCGGGAAGGCCCCCAGGAGCTGAGGACTCTCAGAGACGTGTCCTGTCCAGAGAGAAAGCAGCCTGCCTTGACAGCCTCGTTACGGCGAGCCACATGCATGCTGAAGGTTCCCAGAAAGAGCCATCTAGTGGCCTGAACAACTGTGGTCCTGCGGGTCTCCGCGAACTACTTTGGCTGCGTTTGTTTCTTGAGCTGTTTGAGGATGAAGAGGAGCGAGGTCAAGCCAGGGCTGGTCGTGCCGGGAGATGTGGCCCCGCTCAGCCCCTCGGATGAGGAACTTGTCCAATATCAAATCTTCTGCCCGGCCTGGGTGGCACGTGTCACTTCCCAGAACGGGAGGGGCAAGAAGGAGCAGAAACAACCCTTTCGCCTGTCACCCATGCCCCCTGGCCCCTCTCGCTTTCTCAGCTCTGGGGCCGCACAGGCCTGGCTCCTCAACTGGCTAAGATGACCTCTCCGAGCCTCAGGCCTCTCATCTTTAAAATGGGTGGATAAAAACAGGTAAGCGATGCTCAGCATTGCATCCATGGCGCATCCTCTACTTAGTCTGTTTTTATCTTTTTATTGAGTTGGTAAACTGGTCGTCTGTCTCCTTTTACTAAAATGTGAGCTCTCTGAGAGCAGGCATCTGGCTTAGTCCTAGACCCAGTCCCGCTGCTGCTTAGGACAGTGACCAGCACATGCACAGTACTCAGCGCACTTGAATTCGTGCGTGAAAGGTCACCGCAGGCAGAGGTCTGGATGAACTAACAGCCACCTTACGTTGACTCCTCGCCTCTGTGCCCTGAATTGTGCTGTTGGCCTGGTGAAGTCAACACGTCTTCTCATCAGCCCTGCGAGGTTTGGGTACGATTGTACCCATGTCACCTGCGAATGAACCGAGGCTCAGAGAGGTTAACTAACTTTCCCGAGGTCACACAGGTAGCCGGCAGCAGAGCCAGGTTTCCAGTCCAGAGGAGCATCTCGGAGCGTGCCTTTGAGACGCACTCCGTTGCCGAGTGCCCGGCTTGTCTGAGTGGCCGTGACTGCCCGTTGCCGCCTCGCTCGGCACAGGTTGAGGAATGCACGTCAGACCCGCTGCACATGAAGAAAGTGGCCAGAACTTTCCTTTTGGGTAATGGCAGTACACGCTAAAGTTGGTTGTGATGAGGTTTTGCATCCCCCCTCCGAAGCTTGGTAGAGACCGAGTGGCCGAGAAGGGCGCATCCCATCCCACGGACAACAGCGACCCTGAGTCTGGAAGGCAGCAATCATTTCTCAACAGGATGGACGTTGCTGTCACTTCTTCCTCCTGGCCCTGCAGTAGAGACGCCATTGGCCATGCCATGCCAAGCTCACGTGTAAACAGGACGCGCCGATGGGGCGCCCGCCGTTGGCAGGGAGGAGGACCGCGGAGAGAGCGGCAGCCTTCTTCGGGAACTTGGCCAGTGAAAACTTGCTCGGGAGCCCCTGTCCCTGGCAGCGTGGGCCAAGGCAAACACATGCTCATAAAGGAGATTTAGGGGGTGGTAGCCGCATATTCATTTGTACCTCTGCATAGTAAAAGTAATTTATTGGCAGCTGCCTGGGAAGCTCAGTTCTGAAGTCACATGGTTGGTAATATTAGGCACCTTTCCCTTTCTCTCTCTCTCTCTCCCCACCCCAAGGGGCTCGGGCTTTCGGACAATATAAATTAATTGGGTTTGTCTACGTCTGGATGCATACATATTTATTTATTTACAGGCGTTTCTCTCTCTTTATATCGCTGGCTCCGTGAGCATTTACGCTTCTCCAGAGAGTCTGCAGTAATGAGCTTACAAGTGTGTCATTCATTACGCACTCGTGGTGGGGTGTGGGGTTGGGGAGGGGAGGCCCGGCAGATGGAAAGGATGGGCTTGAAAGCTGGATGTCTTTGATCAACAGGAGGCCCATTTGTCTCCTTAAGGGCCCCTTTCCTAGAGGACCTGGGTTGGAGAACGTTAAGAGGGTGACGGCCGGAACCCGGAGGCAGGAGAAGTAAAGAAGGGGTGTGGGAGAATAAAACCACGGTGAAGAGCGGGGCAGGGCTTTGGGGGTGGGTACAGAGCTGGGGTTAGTCTCAAGTGACTGAGACCGAGACCGTGAGGTGGGAGGACTCTCATCCACAGACCTAAGTTGTTCAAGCAACCCTCTTCCCGCTGACACACCCCTCCTCAAGGAGTTCAGCCCGCTTAGGGATGGAGTGCTTTCTTCCAGGGTCTTTGGTGGAGGTGGTGTCGCCCCCTAGGAGTCGTTTTGGAGATTGTGGGGTGCTCTGAAGGGCTGGTCTTTAATGCCCCTGGCAAGCAGTGGGGTGGGCTTCATAGCCATGCCGTGTGATGAGGGGCCTGTTACTTAATGGCATTTACCAACTAGTTCTCGGGGATATTTTTCCCCAGCTTCACTGAAGTGTAATTGAGAGACAAAATTATACTTAACGTAAAGTATTTATCGTGATGGTTTGCTAGAAGTCTACTTTGTAAAAGGTTCCCCCACCCCTTCCCCGTCGGATTGGTTAGCACGTCACTCTGAGATTTTTCAGGATAATCTGTGTCGAGTGTTTAGCACCGTCTTCAGGATAAATGTTAGCAACGATGGTTTGTTATTACTAAGTTTGTGGTTTGCTGGTCTGTCCTGCCCTTGGTTTCTTCGCCTGCCTCATGGACGTGCTCTTTCTTCTCTAGATTGGTCTGGAAAATTGCTTTCTCTGGGGAAGTCTTCTCTCCTCTCCTTGGAGCCCAGTCCTCGATGAAACCCAAACCATTCCACACATCACTTCTCGTCGCGCACTGAAATAATGGATGTTTGTGCCCACTTCCCTATCCCGTGCCTGAACTCGCACCGACAGCGGGAAGCATGTTTTAATTCGCCACCTTGTCCTTTGCCTCCGCCATGCTTGGCAGGGAGTAGGCACCCAATTAAAGTTTGTGGAATGACTAAACCAGCGATTCTCAACCATACCAGACCCAGACCCCCTTCATGCCATGCATCTTTTAAAATATTCCTTTTATCTATCCTGAAATAAAATCCCTTACCTGTAACCTGCTTACACGCACAGCTCTAAATCAGATCACTATACTGCCCTCGTAAAAACAGAAAGAATATATAAAAGTAATTTATAGTAAAGATCATCTATATTTCGTTCTGTAAATGATCAGGTGTACAACAGCACTGGACTGGGACTTCTCAAACTTTCACGTGCCGGTGAATCACCCCGAGGAACTTGTTAAAATGCATATTCTCATCCCATTGGCGCAGGCAGGAGCCTGAGATCCTGCATTTCTAACAAGCTCTCAGGGTCTGCTGATGTTACCGGCTGATGGGTCCCCCTTTGAGTGACAAGGGGCTAGAAGTCACATGAAGAAGTCAGGGACCCTGTGTCAAATCACTGAGAATTCACTAATTACAGATGTAGGGGGATAGTAGGTA
This sequence comes from Zalophus californianus, assembly GCF_009762305.2. NCBI lineage: Eukaryota > Metazoa > Chordata > Mammalia > Carnivora > Otariidae > Zalophus > Zalophus californianus. Next base: position 83,050,897 of record NC_045604.1, read on the forward strand.
TGTGGGTTGGTGACTCATCGCCACAGCTTATGTGGATGCTGATGATGGGAGTCCCTGAAATTGTGATCAGACTCTGAGTGACGTAAAAATTTCCCCTTGAATTAAACGGTATTTACTTTCCTAGAAAATTCGGTTCCATTAAAATCACTCCAGCTGACTCTGTGTCTTATGTCAATGTGACTTAGGTTCCTGGCACCAGCAATTAAAAATGAGTTATTCACCCACCTGACACCTTAGAGACGTGACCTGTGGGATACAGGACATTTTTTATCACTCAGCAAAGCTGCTACTTCTCCTGACCACCTCCCACCCTTCCCCCTCCCGAGCACCTTTGCTTAGTTAATCAGGCCCTTCTCTGGCTGTCCCTTTTCTTCCTGGCTGAGTTCTCCTGTTCTGACTGCTTTGTCTGGTCACGCGGTGCTGTTCCCGGATGGGGACAGGGTTCGAGGAGGCGGGGGGGGAGGCCTGCTAGCGTCGGCCTCTGGAGCCCATGCCCCCAGAGCCGGACTGTTCCACAAGGGGTGCTTTTGCCCCCGAGGGCACATTGGCAATGTTTAGAGACGTGATTTGGTTTTCACGAGGAGTCTTAGTGGCCCCTCGTGGGTAGAAGTCATAGATGCAGCTAAATATCCCGCCGTGCAAAGGACAGCCAGCGCAACAGAGAGTCAGCCCACCCAAGCATTAGCACTTTCATTGCTGGGGGAGCTGTTGTAGAGGAGTCCAGAAGGCTTTGTGACTGAAGCGAGGTTGCATTGCTCATTCCCTCTCTCTCTTTCTCATCTTCTTATTTGTCTCTCCATCTTTGGGTACTGGGGCCTTCAGTGTGAAGGGATGGCATGTTGCAATGGCAGGCAGGCTATATGCAAACAGTATTTCAGAAGGGGCCGACCTCAGAGATAAGGCCTCCCCATAAAGACCCCTTCTGTGTGCTGGGCATTTTGTTCCAAAACAGTGGTGGTAGTTATCCTTTCTCGAAAGCTCTTTCCCCCTCTCCCTCTGCCTTTGCATCTGACCTGCCAACTTCATTGTCTCTGGAATCTAACTCCACCTCCCACACTCCAGATGACCTTGGGCAAGCCTGGCCTGGCCTCAGTTTGCTCATTTGAAGCAGTGCCCACTTTTTTGCAAAGGCCGGATTTCAGCTTCGCGGGCCAATTCCACCTCCGTGTCAGAGACTCCTCTCCTCAACGGTGTGGCCGTGTTCCAATAGAGCTTCATTGGGTGGCCGTTGGCCAACCCCTGCCCTACGTGTTGAGGCTGTTTGGAGGGATGGATAAGCCATCCCCAGGGAAGTGCATGGTGGGGGGCCCGGCGCCTGACCCCACGTCACCAGGGTCAGCTTACCTTTGTTCTGTTCTCGAGCTCCCACTTTCTCTTGCACTTGCTTGCCTCCTTTTGCTCTGGTCCTGCTCTGCCGCCTCCATTACTGCTTCCTCCTTCGGCTCTCTGCACACGTCTGTCTCTCACACTGTCCGACGTGGAAACAGCCAGAAGACGCAGGTGTAGATGTGCCCCTGCCACCACCCACCTGCCCGCAGTCCTGGGGCACTGAGCATTTGTTACCACCTGACTGTCCCCGTCACATCACCTGGTGAGACTAGAAGGAGCTCGTGGGCCAAGCCTGTGTCAGGCTCTGAGCGTGCTTCCACTGGCCTCCCGTGCTTAGGCCCTGAGGACGAGGTACTGCGTGTGGAGTGGAGGGCCAGGCCATGTTGTTTAGGCCAGTTCCAAGCTAGACAAAGCCAAGAGGACCGACTTTAATGGTCGTACACATTTGCAGTAGGGGAAGGAGGCAAGTGCAAACCAGATTCCCCTTCCAGTGACAGATGACCGGGCGTTTTCAGGAGAAAATGAGGGAGTAGGGAGGGGATCACAGGGGCTCCGTGGAGTCAGGGGAGGGGAAAATGGCAGAGAGCAAGAAGCATCTGGGGTTGCTAACTGGCATGTGTCCATAACCTCCCATGGAGGCCAGGACACAGGGGCCTGTCTTCAGGGGTTGGCTGGAACAAACTGAATTCCTCAGGCAACCCTGAGTTTCCTCGGGTAGGCACTATGGCGGGGCGGGGCGGGGCCTAGTATCAGCCTCAGAATGTAGCCTCGAGCTGTCAGAGACTGCCCAAGTGTTTGTTCCAGGCTTTACAGGCCAAGGTTGAGGCCTAGTTGAGAAAGGGCTCCCAGGAGCCCGGCTAGAATTTGGTCAAGGGGAATCAGCAGGTCACTCTCCCTCCCAGAGGCGTCCCCGGGGGCTCAGGGATCTGGGCTCCTGCTGTTCCTTCTCTCCCTATAAAAGTAGTTATCAGCACCCTGTTTCCTCTTGACCTAGATTTCTATCTTGTGTGTATTTACCGTGTGTGTAAATAAAGTATAAATCCAAAGCCTTGGCCTATAGTGAAACACCGCAACTGAAAAAAATCCTGAACCTATTTCAGGAATGAGAAAATATTGAAGATTACAAGTATGTACTATGCCAGCATTCTTAAACTCGTTGGTCTCAGGACCCCCGAATATTTTCAAACATTGTAGACTCCCAAAAAGCTGTTGTTTTTTTCGCTTTCATGTGTGTATATATGTATCTATACATACATCTATGTATCATATCAATTATCATATCAACACATATCGATCATAACATCTATGTATCATATCAACACATATCAATCATATATCAATATATCCTATTATTTACTACATATTGACATTTAAGGTACTCTTAAGATGTTTATTAATTGAAAATAACAATGCTCACCCATTACATTTCTGCACAAGTCCACAGTCGTATGAAAAATACGTATGTTTCCCACAACAAAAACAAACTTTGTGAAAAGAGTCATTGTTCTACAGATTTGCAAATCGTTGTGCTATCCAGCTTAATGGAGACAGCTGGATTCTCACATTCGCTCCTGCTTTCAATCTGCTGTGATTTCACACCTCGTGTGGTCTCTGGAAAATTCCACCCTGTGCTTGTGAGGGAAGGAGAGAAAAAAGGAACAGGACCTCTTTGTCTTTTGATAGCAATCATGACCCGAAGATCCCGCTGCCCCCCGCCACAGCGTCTCAGGGACCTACAGGAATCCCCAGACCATGCTCCGAGAACCGCCACACTAGACCAATTGCAAGACGTAACTCCGTTTTAATAAATTATAGCTAACGTTGACCAAGTTCTCAGCATTTTGCTAAATGCTTGGCATGGATTAATTCTTTTAACTCTCAGAGAAGCCCCCACGAGGGAAGTGCTAGGTATTATGCCCATTTTACAGAGAGGGAAACTGAGGGTCACAGAGTTAGGTGTTGTGCCCAGGGCCGCCCACTGAGCAAGTGTTGGGAGGCCAGAGGCGAACGCATTACGCCTCGCCTCCCCTCCCCTCCCCTCCCTGCTTTTACAAAACACTTAGGGCCTGCTCATCAAATGACATCGAGGAGCCAGCTAAAAATGTCACCATGCTCCAAGTTACTGAGTGCTGAATATCTATCAAGCACCATGCTAAATGTTCTTTCGTTAAATAGAATTAAATATAAGTGTGCCCTCTTATTTAATCTCTACCTCGCCTTTGCAAAGTAGGTCCTCTTACCCCCTTTTTTGTAAATGAGAAAGTTGAGGCTCTGAGAGTTCATCTTTCCCTCTGGGGTCACGGGTTCAGAGGCTGGATTCCAAGCCAGGGCCTTCCTTCCTTACCCCCTGCTGTTTCCTGTTACCATAACTAAGTCTGCTAAATTGCACCAAGCTTATTATTCAGAGTTCTATTTAAGAAGGGCCCGCCCAAGCCCAGCATGGCCCACGGGCTTTAAGTGCTGGCCAGCCCAGCCACGTTTTGTGCATGCCAATGAGCTGGGCCAGGGGCCTGGGTTAGGTCTATTTGCATTGGCAGCCTGGGGAATTGCATATTCTTATAGGGCGCAGTCATGCACACTGCCCCTCCATTGCTCCTCTGTCCTGGCATTGAGGTCCTTTTGGAAACAGGTGCAGGCTTCCACCCCAGTGTCCCTCCCAGGGCTCTTGGTCACCCTGGTGACTGGAATGAAGCCTCAGACACTGAGTTCAACAGCAAACCACCACTCGTCTGGCTGAGCAGCTCCGTGGCACAAAAGGAAGCCGTAAACTGGTTGTGATGAGCAAGCGGGTGGGACAGCTCGCCTGGCCAGGGTTTCCCTTTGGCATCATCCTTCTTCCTCATGGCTGCCGAGAGGCTGTGTGGTGTGGGTGGGCATGGCCACTGGACCCAGACTCCCTGGGTTCAAGTCCTGGCTCCTCCCCTTCTTAGATCTGGATTCAAACACCTCACATCCCTGATCCTTAGTGCTCCCCTCCAAAACATGGGGAGAAAAAAATGGAGCATCTTCTTCATAGGGTCATCACGAGGATTCCACAGATTAGTAGGTCCGGGGTGGGGGGCTTAGGATGGAGTGTGGGACGGTTAAGCACTGTACTTGTGTTTTCTAATAGATGCATGTTTCTTCAGCCACCACCACACACACACCCCCGCCCCTGCCGTGTGTCCAGCACTGTGTTCTGTGCTTCGTCAGTTCGGTTCCTGGGAGGTAGGTGCCAGCCTCAGAGCCCCCAGTTGGTTGAGGAAGCTAAGGCACAGAGAGATGAAATGATGTGTCCTGGGTCCAAGAGCTGCTGGAGATAATGATGAAAGGATGGGTCATGGAGGAGACGTGATGCCCCCAGGAGTGTCGTGTCCATCTATTCCTCCCTCCCCGGTCTCTTAGGGTCCATCAGATTATTTCCCAATGAGCTGGAATGGCAGAACTTTGTTAGTCAATCATGTTGATTAATGCCTAATTCAGAGAATGTTTAGTAACATGCTTACAGGACCTGTCATTTTACAGAAGAGAAAATTGGACAATCTCCAAAGCAAGACAAGTACCCAGGTCTTCTCCCTCCTTGTCTAGTCTTTTTACACACACACACACACACACACACACACACACACACACACACACACACGAAGAGATGTTTATCAATGAGTCCATAATTTAAAAAAACACAGCCACCCACTTCCACCTCTCCAAACCAGGACCAGGGGACCCGGATTCAGTCGATGGGGTGAGGAGAGACTCCCCCTGAAATCTGAATGTTGGAGAACCAGGGAGGGGCAGAGGCAGACCCAGGTTTGTCTCCAAAAAGCAGCCGGGGTCACGTACCCTGCTTCTCAGAGCCATATTGTGTTTCGCATATTTCTACCTGATTGAAATTGGCTCTAAACGTGCCCAAGGTTGAATGGGAATGGAGGACATTAGTGCATTTAATTATTTCTCTAGAATAAAGATGGATCCTAGCAGCAGCTTAGAGGTAAGGCAGCAGCAGAGCAATTAGAGTTTTGGAGCTCTCAAGCAAACATTTGAATGTACAATCATTGTAATAAGTACATTAAAATAAAATAAGTCAAAGGGTTGCATTTACATAAATAACTCAAGGTGAGGGTGTTGGATTGGTTAAGAATCAAGGGGACACAGATAGTCGATCATAATGAGGAAATAATAACCAGCCTGTCCTCCAGGCAGAGGCCATCAGGGGCGGGATGGTTGAGACCCAGGGTTAATTGGTAGCAAACCTAATCTGGATCCAGTGGTTATTCTTCTTCCTGCTTTGGGTGGCAGACACATTCTGGGGAAGTCTGACATGTATTCATCCTCACTAAAATACCCATGAGGTAAGTATTACCATTGTTCCCATTTTCCAGATAAGGTGACTGAGGCACAGGGGTTGGGGGGGGGTTGGAGGCACTTCATTTCTAGCAGCATGACCTTGGTCAGGTCATTTAACTTCCCTGTGCCTTTGTTTCCTCCCCTTAAATAGGACTACTGCTGCCTGCTTCCTTGGGTGTCTGAGAGGATTAAGGACACAAGGCGTATGAAGGGCCAGAGTGGGGGGGAGGGGTACGTGGGTGCTGAGGACATGATGCTTATCTTGCATGTATTTGCCTGGAAACCTCCCAAGGTTGGTTTTCATAGGGAAGGCAACCTGGATTTGGATTTCTGGGTCTTGATTCTCCAGAACAAGAAGAGCAGAGACCTAGTTACCTTTGGTGTGCAGGTGAAGAGTTACCAGGAAGGTGAAGGGATATCTCATGTCCATCAAGGGATGGATGGATAAAGAAAATGTGGTACATGCAAACAGTGGAATATTATTCAGCCTTGAAAAAAAAAGAAGGAAATTGTGCCATATGCAACAGCATGAATAGACCTGGAAGACCGTGTGCAAGATGAAATAAGCGAGTCATAGAAAAGCAAATACCGCATGAGCCCACTTCTGTGAGACAGCTAAATTGGTCCCACTCAGAGACTCTGTAAAACGGTGGTTGTCAGGGGCTGAGGGAGGAGGAAGTAGAGAATTGCTAATCAAGCAGCATAAAGTCTCAATGATACAAGATGAATACATTCTGGAGATGTTCTGTACAACGTCACACCTGCAGGTAGCAATACAGCATCGTGCACCCAAAAATTTGTTAGGAGGGTAGGTCTCATGTTAAGCGTTCTTACCGCAATAAAATAAAATTTACCAAAGAAAGAACAGGGGCGCCTGGGTGGCTCCGTCGTTTGAACGTCTGCCTTCAGCCCAGGTCATGATCTCAGGGTCCTGGGATCGAGCCCTGCATCAGCCTCCCTGCTCAGCGGGGAGTCAGCTTCTTCCTCTCCCTCTGCTCCTCTCCCCTGCTTGTGCGCACTTTCTCAAAGAAATAAAGAAAACAGAGTGGGGACACGCTGAGGGAGAATTCATCAACTACTCTAGGAAACAGAGTTGACTCAGTGAGCCAGGGGGTTCTGGGCCTCTGAAAGATGTGTGGTTCTTGCTGACTGTGCCCCTCACTGACTTTTCTGGAAGCTGTCTAATATCTGTGAACTCTTCATTCCAGAAGACAAATCTTTCCCTTCCCTCTCACACTGGAATCTTTTGATTTCTCTTGGCAGCTGTGGAGCGTCTGGGGCCGGGCGGAAGGCCACGGGGCCACACTGAGCTAATCATCCCCATTGTGGGGGCCTCTCTGAGTAGACGATGCATATTCATCAAGAGTTATATTAGAATTGATGGTGCCGCCTGGTCCTGATATCACAGATTAACCAGAGGAATCGGCCGCTCTCTGATGGTCAGATTAGCGTCATTGATTGCCGTGTTTCCTGTGTCTGGCTTTGCTTGGAGATGTTCTGCCAGAAAGTGGTAGAGAACGTGAGCTTTTGAAATTGGCGGTTTAGGGAGGTTTTCTGCTCAGGTCCAGATTTGCGATCCTCCGTTAATGAGGAGAGAGAGCAACCCAAGAATAATACTTGGGCTGTGTCTGATGAGAGAGGATGCAGATGACTGCAAGGACAGAGACTCCTCCTCTTACTCTGTGCCTTCATGTTAACTCCTAGCTTAGGGATGGAATTTAAATTCATATTTTTGGACATTGGTACTCATCCAGCTGATTCTGTGTCAGAAGCCAAAAAACAAAGCAAAACCAAAAAACACCATCCAAAAATTGGCTCCTGTGTCTGAGGACAGCCAGGAGGAAGAAAGGCGATCAGGTGGGCTCCTGTATCAGTCAGGATGAGCTAGACTGTGCTGCAGTAACAGAGATCCCCGCATGTCAGTGATGGAAAGCATAAGAGGTTTATTTCTGCCCCTCGGGAGTTGGTCTCCGCTCTGCGCTAGCCTCACTCAGGGATGCAGGACCTTGAGCGTCGGGAGTGTGGTTGGATGCTATGGAGGAAAGGGCAATGCGGCAAATTGTGCCTTGGTTCTGATCACTGGTCTTGGCTGCAGCAAGTTGCTTGGCTGTGCCTAATTTGTGGGGTATGGGAAATACAGCCCTGTCATGTGCCTAGATGAAAAAGAACTAGAATATTTGTCAAGAGCCTTATGGAAAACCAGCCCCCCCCCCCATATCCACTTCCATCTCAACCTAGGCTAATATGAGCAAAGAGGGAGATACCCCTCGCACCCCCTCCCCCAGTAGAGAAGGGATCACTAAATGCTCCTCAGTTTACCTCTCAGCCAAATAGAAGAGGCAGTTTTAGAATCGGGTACAAGTTCACCATGTCCCCCCAGATGACTTGGGGCAAGTTCCCAAACATCCTCGAGCTTTCCCCGCCTCTTTTGTGGGTGGGAGAATAGTAGGAGCTGCCTTGCAAGTTATTTTTGAAGCATGAAGGAGATAGCACATGCCAGGGCTTAGTTTGGTCCCTGGCATCTGATGTGTGCTCAGGAATGTTAGAGCGACAAGCCTGGGCTTCTCTTTCTGTTAAAGGGCAAGGAGAATACCTCCTTATGGGGTGATTGTATCCAGCGAGTGATACCTGGGGGTCACTTCGTATACGGTGCCTGGCTGGTGGCCAGTGCCCAGAAAAATGCAGCTGAGAAGCTGCTTAGGATTCTTTAAGTGCCTCTGGACAGAAAGAAGGGGAAAGGTGAACATCGTGGGGGGGGGGTCAGTTAGGTGACAGGAGCAGGAACAGCAGGGGTGATTTTTTGCAAGATGTGTGGGGAGGTAAGAAAGCCTGGAGCCAGGTGTCAGAACTGACAGGTTCCCCCTCACAGACCAGGTTATATAATATCTGCCCTGTGTGTCACCAGCCGCTGTGCTGTGTGTGACCCAGTACCGACTCCCCTCTCCCTTAGTAGCTTTCCTCCTCTCTACGCCACTACCTCCTAGCTCCGACCACCTAGAGCCCTTGGTGCCTTGTGGCCCTACTTACTGTCCCGCTTTCTGTGACTCCTTGCCACCTGATGGGCCACTGGCCAGACTTGAGACATGGAGGTGACGTGGCTCTTCCAGATCCACGTAGCTGGGCTGGAGTGGTTGGGAAGGGAGCCAGATCTTGTGGTACAAAGCCAGGCGGTGGTGCTTACAGGGACAGAGGGATGGGGGTCAGAGGGGCTCTGTAGCTTCTTGGAAGTGGGTAGCGGCCCTGGTCACCCAGGCTGTGGGTGTGCAGCCCCATCCCAGCTTCACCGCCAACCAGCTGAGTTACCTCGGGCAAGTCGTGAAGAGTCCGTTCCCTCGCGTGCAAAATGAGCACGAGAGCAATGTCCAACTTACAGAGTGGCCGTGAGGAATGTTAAGAGTCAGTTTTCCCTTCTTAAGGCCTCTCTGTGTAGGAGAAGAGGGTGCTCAGTGCTCGGGAGATGGAGCAAGGGCGAGAAGGAGGCAGCCCATCGATATGGTTTCTTCTCCAGGCCATCATGGGGCCAAATGGGGACCCTGGGAACACGGGCAACTAAACCAAGCCCAGGGGGTGGGAACCGAGAAACTCCTACTCCTCAAGAGCTGGTGTCGGCACACTTTTTCTTAAAGGGGTAAACAGAACTCTTTAGGCAGGCCAGGTGGAGAATATTGCCATGCTCATTCCTGCTATCATAGTGGGAAGGTAGCCACAGACAGCATGTAAACAAACAGGTGCAGCTGTTTTTCAATAAAACTTTATTTACAAAAGCAGATGATGCACAGGATTTGGGCCACGGGGGCCACCGCTGGCCAAGCTGCTAGAGTCCGAGCCCTGGGGCGTGCCGGCTGCCCTGTCTGCCCCTGTCTCTGCTGTTCCGTCCTCTCCCCTGGGCACTGTTTCAGGCACATTTAAGACAACCAAAGGGGTGATCTTCCCTCAAATTGCTACTCATGGCCCTTGTGTTTCTGTAGCAACGAGGGTAGATTTATGGAGCCAGTTAGCGTTCTCTGTGGCTTTAGAGGTCCCCTCTGGGGCTAGCTTTGGAACAGTGGATAGTCTTTCAGGTCAAGGCGTTGGTAATGGGCTGTAAGCAGCAACAACATGCTTTGGAAACAATGCAGGGTATTAGTTGAACGGTACATTTGCTCTGAGCTCAAAACGGCCAGGGCCTACCTATGCATGGAAAAGCTGAGTTGGGGCCACCTGCCTTCCTGGAAAGATCCATACCAGGCATTGTCTCCAGAATGACTCTTGGCCTTTCCCTTGACCCCACCCCCCACCCCCGGGTGACTTAATCCGTTCTGCTCCAGGTACAAACATCGGGAGTCAAAGGACAAACACAGGAGTGTCACAAGCTTGCATCCCCCCCGGGAGTCATTGTAAAGATCATAATATAAAGGATGCATTCCCCTCCAAAATAGCCCGGATGTCTCTCCCTCCATCCGATTTCTCTTACGGGCATAGATCTGTGAGCATGTCCTAAAGGCAGTGGAATGTATGTCATATCCCACTGAATATTTTCTTCCCTTATAATTTTCTTATGGCGTTTCCAGCCCTCAAATAAACCACCACAGCACTCTCTGCTAGAATTTAAACAGGAAACTGCAACAAAATGTCCATAATCCAGTGGCAGGGACAAGGAAACTTACTGAAAAGGAGGGTGTTGTTAGTAACAAAGCATCGAGAGTCACAGAGCCCTTGAGAGTTTTCAAAGCCTTAATCTCTGGTTGGAACATCTCATATTTCCAGATGAGGAAATTGAGGTCCAGAGAGAAAACGCTACTTTGAAGTTAAACTGGTAGCAAAGGTATGGCGTGAAACCGGGACACACACCTCCAGACCTCTGTGCCCACTCTGCAAGGGCCAACCTACTTAGCATGACCACTCAGTGATGTTTCTCTTCTGTGTTCCTTCCCATTTTCTCCAGGATGGCTACTTTTCTCACCCGCCGAAAGAGAAAGTGCGAACGGACAGCAACAATGAGAACTCAGTCCCCAAAGACTTTGAGAATGTGGACAACAGCAACTTCGCACCCAGGACTCAAAAGCAAAAGCACCAGCCTGAGTTGGCAAAGAAGGCCCCGAGTAGACAGAAAGAGCTTTTGAAAAGGAAGCTGGAGCAGGAGGAGAAGGGGAAGGGACATTCATTCGCAGGCAAAGGCACCACCGAGGCGCTGCCTCCCGGGGAGAAAGCTGCGGTGAACAGTAGCCGTGGGAGGGATGCCCCAAGACAGCCCCATACCAGGAAAAGCGGGGGCGGCTCCCCCGAGCTCAAGTACGACCAGCCCCCCAAGTGCGACATCTCAGGCAAAGAGGCCATCTCCGCCCTGTCCCGCTCCAAGTCCAAACACTGCCGCCAGGAGATCGGGGAGACCTACTGTCGCCACAAGCTCGGACTGCTGATGCCCAAGAAGGTGACTCGATTCTGCCCCCTGGAAGGTGAGTCCCAGCCCAGGTCCAGTTCTTCCTCCTGCCCAGTCCCATTCTGCTTCCATTGTCAACCTTCCGAGAATGACCGCCCTATTTTTCCAACTCCCTCTCCCCCGATCAATGCACAAGATTTTTTTTCCTCTGGTACTGTCTGAATTCTGAAGTTGTGTGTAAGAAACCTTTGCAAAATCAAATGGCCTTTTGTTCCAGCTTTAACCAGTTGCCTCGATGGCAACGGAAAAAATACATGAAATCGGGGCTGGTGTGGAATCCAAGGTGATTGTATCAGGAGGGTTCGTTTTTGCACAGGTGAGGTATTCCTCGTGTATCTCTGCGTCTGACGTCATGCTGTTGACCGGATTGTGTGCCTTTCTTGGTGGTGTGTTTTATCAGACAGTTGTCAGGCGCTCGCTCCTCGTCAGGCACTGCACGTTCAATCAGCTCATCTCATCCACCGCCCTGTGATGTTGGCCCTGTCGTCGTGAGCCTAAACTTTTTTTTTTTCCTTCAGATTTTGAGGATTTGGGTCAGGTAGGGAGTGGCCGTGTGCGTGTAAGTGCTGTGGAAGGATGCACAGCAAGCCCGTCACATGTTCCCCGTTGCGCGGGGTGCAGGCAACTTCAGCTTTTTACTCGCTGTTCATCTGTAGTTTTTGAGTTTGTGGGGGTGAACATGTCTCTCTTTTAAATGGAAAGATGTAAAAAGGAAGGGTTCGTTTCTCCCTTGCATTTCAACCCTAGGCCAAGCTCTCCGTGGGGTTCGCATTTATATTCTTGATGGGACTTGGCTGTTGGAGTAGAGGAGTAAGTGAGTGGAGGAAGAAGTTCCCAGAATCTTTTGTTAACCAGCACCTGGCTTGGCAGAGGAGTGTCGGAGGCCTGAGTTGAATGCCCTTCCATGAAAGTAATATTGGGCACTCATACTATACCAGGAGTCAACACGCTTTTTCTTCAAAGGACCAGAGAACAAATATTTGAGGCTTTGTGGGCCATCAAAAGGAGCCATGCACAATACATACACCGTGCACTTAGTTACGTTCCAATAAAACTCGCTTGACTAAAGCAGGCGGTGGGCAGGATTTGGCCTGTGGGCCCTAGGTTGCTCGCCCCTGCCAGATACCAATCCTGTGTAGCAATAAATACAACACAGTGTGCACCTTATAGCACATCGAATTCTCACACCAGTCCTAGGAGGTAGGTCTTTTATCAACCCATTACATCAACGAGGACGTTGAGGCTGAGAGGTTTAGTACTTGGTTAGAGGTTCATGGCTAGCAGACAGAAGAGCTGATCTACCCAAGGGCCTGCATCCCTCCTCATGGCCTTCCCCTGCTCAGGAGGCAGAAGGTTTCCCTTGAGCGCCACCGGTCAGACCTCAAGGAGATGCTGCAGCCTGTAGGCTGTATTTCTCCATCCTCAGTATCATTGCAAGGAGAGGGGAGGGGGCGTGATGGGGAAACAAAAGGGCTGGTGTCACCCATGGAGGTCAGGGGCTCCCACGTTCCTCCTGGTCATGCTGAGACACCGCTCCCCCCCCCCCAGCGTGGTCGTGCAACATGAGTGTGCCTGGCCTTTCCCCGTAGACTCGCCTGTGTCAGCCAAGATGGCACACCCTCCCGGGACCTCTGAGCTGGTTAATCAGATTGGCATTTAAGAGCCATTACACACCCAGCCCAGCGCTGCCTTAATTTGCTGCACGACAGCCTCCCCTTTTGCAATAAATTTACTGTGAATAGACTAATTGCAAAATAACCCTAATTGGGTAGTTATCAATGAACAACTTCCCGTGGAACAAAACGGCTTACAATTAATAGCATTTAAGCCATAAACTATTCTTCTGCAGAAAGCTAAGATGTAATTACACCCCATACGGAGATTGTATTCCCTTTCTGGAAACCATGACACCCGGATTTCCCTCTGCTTAGGAGGGATTTGAGCTTCAGCCCCGTGGTCCTTTCCTTTCCCGCTAAATGAGGCGATGGAGGTGGGAGGGGAGGGAGATGTAACGTGTGTGTAAATATACACATGTGCACGCACCCAGATGCACGCGCTGGCTTTGTCATCGTGCCGAACTCCACGTCACCCGAACTTCAGCCAGCATGATGCCGGAAGCTGGATCTAATTAGGGGAACCGTTCCCCACGGCGGGCGGGCTGAACCATCCAGAGGGAAGGAAATAGAATTTGAGTGTTGACTTTCGTAAGGGCTCCTGCTCTTCGAGCTCACACCCATCCTTCCCCCCACCCCTCAGCTGAGCACCACTCAAGGAAAAGGAAGAGTCTAGAACCACAGGAACTAGGTTGCTCCCCATAGAGATGTTCCCTGCTTTTGCAACTTGCCTACTTCACTCCACCTCCTGGAGAAAGCAGCTGGAAGGGTGACACATTTTCCCAAGGAAAGGAGTGTACCCCCCACTGACAGCCACCAAGAGTGAGGCACATGGAGGGCATGGGGTGCTCTACCCCATCAGCTCCCAAGCCTGGCCTCCGAGAGGCTTATTCCTAATCCCCCTGTGGCCTGTTACTCCTCATAGGGCCCCTGTGCTCCCTGCAGCCAGACCACCCCCCGAGCTCTCCCCTTCCTCACCCAGGCAGCCCCGCCCCCACCCCACCCCCCACAATTGCCTGGGCCTCCTGTCCCTTCCTTGGGCTCCACGGTCAGACCTTCCATCACTTCAGCTGGACCTCCTAGTGTTTCACGGAGATAAAACCTTGTCAGATGGAAGACCAAGGCTGGAAAATCTGGGCTGGAAAAGAGGTTTTCTCCAAACACTGGGTTTTGAATCCTGGTTGTGACTTTACTAGGTGCGTGACCCTAACTTCCTAGTGCCTCAAGTTCCTCATCTGTGAAATGGACACAGATTCTCCTACCTTTTCTCCTTGGATTGCTGGCCATGGTGTGGGCAGGAGTATCAAGTGCTTGGTGCGGCAGGGAGGTAGAATGCAGCAGATGTTTGGCTATTGGCAGTGGTAGTGGTATAAAGCAAGGGGGCATTGAGAAGAGGAGCGAATGGAAGTCCTCCTCGATGGTGACTTCCCGCTGCCCGGCTGCATCTCTCTCACTCCGTGCTTCAGACGTGACCCCCACCTGGCTCAGGCATTCTCTCACGCTCTTTCTAGCACCTCCGCTGTTGCCTGCACCCCCCCCCCCCCGCCACTGCACTCCACCTTGTCTGGCCACCACCTCTCCCCGCTCCAGATCTCAGCCTAAATGCCACCTCCTTGAGGAAGCCTTCCTGGACCACGTCTCCCCCAAGAAGCCCTGGCCGCAGGGATCACGCTGACCCCAGTGAAGGGCAGAGGTAGCTTTCCTGATGAATGCCTTCCTTGCTTGATAAAGACCGTTCGGCCTGTAACAGGCATTCTGGTGCCAGGTGCTAGTAATGCAACTTTTAATGCCTCGTTGCAATGGGAACAATTAAATGTCAGGAAGCTCCGTCTAGCCTCCCTAAATCTTGAGTGAAAATGCCCCGAGAAAGGCCCCCCTGGTGCCCCCCATCCCTCCTGCAGTTCACCCTCTGCTGTGTTAGGTGGGGCCCGTGGACTCATGCTTCCAGTGGCCCGCGCGTCTGCAGCCTGCCTTTTTAGGTGGAGGACGAGCAGGGGGCAAATGTGCGAAGTTCTGGGGAAAGCGGTCGGCTGGGAGGTGGGACGGGCTGCCACCTGGCCAGGAACTCGGGCCTGAGCAACTGGGGGACATGGCGGGTCTCTGATGGGTGACAGGCACGGGGCTAGTTCCACTGAGTCCTCCAACCAGCTGCAGGGCTGCAAGCCTTTGCACGTGACTGGGGAAGCCGGCTCAAGTATAGGGCTGAAGATGGACAGATTGGGGGTTTCTGATAGAAAGGCAACCGTTCCTGGATGTGACAATGGTCTTTACCCATCAGCCGTTGCAGGAGGCCAGAGGTTCTGGACACGTGGGCTTCTGGACGGAGGTAGCTGGCTGCCCGCTCCAGAGAAAGTGACAGATGGCACTGCCGGCTGCAGAAGGGCTGTCTCCCGTCCATCTCTGCGCCCTGGGGGCGGTGTGGTGACTCCGCAGCACGAGTAGCTGGCTTCTAGAAAGCATGGCTGGCAGCCTGGCATGGAGGGACCGTGCAGGCGTGGATGGTAGCTCGGCCAGTCCGAGTGCCCTGGGGTGCATGCCTCAGTTTCCCCACCTGTCAGCCAGAGACCCTGACTCCTCCCAGGCTTTCTGCTGATGAGGAAACGAGGGAGCAGCCGTGGAAAGCTAAAAAGCATCACAGTAATGGGGGCGGTGTGGCAAAGCCAAATTGATCCAGGCGCAGCTTGGCTAAGTGGCCGGGGCTGACTCACTTTCCAAAAGGCCAGGTTTGCAGAGGACCCAGTCAGACCCTTCCTGCTGATCAAGGCACAGAGGCCAGTAGTGGGGAGGGATTTCAGCACTGGCTCGCTGGGATTGGGCAAACCTGGTCCCAAATGTGTTTCTTGGACTTCTCAGGGAGGGGAAAGGGACTGACCCCACTCACTGGTCACCCCCTAGGCAGTGTCCAAATCCAGGGCTCCGCACATGTTTTCTGTAAACAGCCAGAGAGTAAATAGGAGGCTTTGCAGACCATATGGTCTCTGTCAAAACTCCTTGATGCTGCCTGAAAGCGTCAATATATAAATAAATGACCAGCAAGGCAGTGTTCCAATACAGCCTTGTTTAGGGTCACCAAAATGTGAGTTTCACATAATTCTCACATGTCTTAAAGTGTTACTCTTTTGATTTTCTTCCAGCTGTTTAAAAATGTAAAAACTCTTCTTAGCTTGAAGGCCACACCAAAATAGGCAGCCAGGGGCTGGAGTTGGCTGACCGTTGTTCTAGGACGATATAGCAGTGTGCGAACGCGGAGAACGTCTTGTTCAGGTGCGCAGCTCGGGGCACCAAGTCCCTTGACATAAGATGGTCGGTGATTCTGGGAGGTGTGCAGCGGGATGGCTCTAGCTTCATGGAGCTTCTGCCCCAGTACGAGAGGCCAGAGATGACAAGTGAGCCAGTAGATCT
This sequence comes from Zalophus californianus, assembly GCF_009762305.2. NCBI lineage: Eukaryota > Metazoa > Chordata > Mammalia > Carnivora > Otariidae > Zalophus > Zalophus californianus. Next base: position 83,066,983 of record NC_045604.1, read on the forward strand.
AGAGCCCCCTGTCTTGTGTGATAAGAGCTGTGAAGACAAGGCAGAGCAGGAGGACCGAGGAGGGGACAGTTTAGTTAGGTGACCACAGAGGCTTTCTGAGAAGCGAGGGAGGTCAGCACCACGGGGAAGAGAAGCAGTCCCAGCAAAAGGCCTGGCATGTTCCAGAAGCAGCCAGGTCGGTGTGGCTAGAGCAGGAGGGGCAGTGAGAGCAGAGGGAGACGGGGTCAGACCCAGCATATGTTCACATGCTGTTTTCAGTGACATGGGAGCCACTGGAGGGACTGAACAGTTTTTTTTTTTTTAATTTTTATTTTTTGAAGATTTTATTTATCTGAGAGAGGGGAGAGCACAAGCAGGGGAAGGAGCAGAGGGAGAGGGAGAAGCAGACTCCCCACTGAGCAGGGAGCCTGATGTGGGGGCTCGATCCCAGGACCCCAGGATCCCAGGATCATGACCTGAGCCGAAGGCAGACACTTAACCAACTTAACTCTTTGAGATCCTGATTCAGTCAGCTCTTGGGATAAATGCTCAGTGAGATCTCCCCTCACACACCCACAGAGGGCCATTATCCAAAACCAAACAAAAGACAACAGGTGTCGGCGAGGATGTGGAGAAACTGGGACATTTGTGCCCCATCGGTGGGAATGCAAAATGGTGTAGGTACTCTGGAAAACCATACGGAGGTTTTTTGAAAACTTAAAAATAGAACTCCCGTGTGATTCAGTAATCTCACTTCTGATCTGATTCAGATTTAAGGAAGGAGTTGAAACTGGGCAGTTGTGGAGGGGTTCTTTTTACAGGGGTCCCAGAGGCAAGATTGGACAGCAGGGAGAAGCTTTGGGATTGGCCAGTGGACCAGATGGTGGTGACCATCAGTTGGTGTTCAGGCCCACTAACCACTCAAGCCTGACCTCTCAGCAAACATTGATTGAGCTCCCAGTGTGTGCCAAGCAGCGGTGGCCAACAGCCCCTCAAGCACCGCCACCGCCCCCCCCGCCAGCCACAGAGCGGTGGGTCCCAACAGGCCGGTTCCACATTGCCTTGTCCTCTCAAGCACTGTGGCGTTCCTTTCCCCTCCCAGTCTTGGAATCCTAAAGAAAGCGAGCTGCCACCCACAAGGCTTTGTAGAAAGCTAAATATGTAGTTACGGGAAATATCATAAATGCCCCCTTCACCTCCATCCCACCTCCTTCGCCACCCCCTCTGCTTCCCCCAGGAACATTCGGCCGGCTGTACGTACAGTCCTGCCGTTCACTTTAAAACTTGTCATTAGGGTGTGTTTGTTCCCTAACTGCCATGCCTAGAAGCAAAGCTGAAAGGTTTAGGTGTGGAAAGAGGCTGCCAAGAGCAGCCCCTGAAAAAGCCTGTTTGAGACAAGAGGACCATGGTTAGATGAATATTTTTTTCCCTCTTCTCATGCGCTCACAATGACATGTACAGACTAGGGGGTGGGGAGCGCGTTTATATCCTGCATTTGTGGACCACTGCTTAGAGCAGCTCGGCGGAGAGCCTGGGCTAATTGGCTTCCTTTTCGTTGGAGGCTGCGGGGGGCGGCCTGGGGAAAGCAGTGACGTCCTGAGATTGTGGGCGGCAGGGCAGAGCCTGGACGTTCCGAGATGCCCACCCACGCCTTAGCACAGCCCCTCCCTCCCACGCTCGGTGCGTGGAGATGGGCGGGCCAGCCTTTGCCCCGAGGACTGTTGCGGACAGTGTGGGATTGCTAATCACTCAGGTTCCCCTTTGGATAAGTTGGAGCAGAGTCATAGAGTCTCCTAGCACCAGAGACCACGCTAGACACGCAGGAAGTATCTGTTACTCAGTGTGAGCCAATGAACCCCCGGATACTACATCTTCTTGCTTTCTTGCACCTCGGGGAGAATTTAGGAGAACCCCAGGATGCCCTTGGAAACGCATCCTGAATGGGAACATCATTCTTCCCCTTAGCATCCGTACATATATTTCATTTGCTTCGCTTATTCAACAAATCTGTGTTGAAAGCTGCCCCGCACCGAGCATGAGCCCTGGGATACAGTAAACGAGAGCCATGATCCTACCGTAGCTCATAGTCCTGGGGGGCGAGGGCAGGGACAGGCCACGAACAGAAAGACACAGGGTAGTGGTCATATGCATGGAGAGAGGAGAAAGCAAGGGAGCTGGAGGGGCTGTCTCTGAATGACCTATAGAAAGCAATGGGCAAAAGGTAGTCGGAAATGGATGTGGTCTCATTGTGGAAGAACATGCTAAGAACATGAGCTACCCCGAAATAGGATGGTTTCTAGTTTTTGGATATACTGAGTTCATTCAGTCAGTCAGTCAGTCAGTGGTTATTCATCAAACCTCCAATGTCTGTGCTGGGCATTAGATTTGGGGGATGCATTTGGAAGGAGAAAGAGACAGAATCCCTGTCCTCCTAGAGCCTATAGTCTGTTAAAGTTGGGAGGGTAGATCCATGAATCCAATGATCACAAAAATAAACACAGAATTGCACCAGGGACCACTTCCGCAGAGACACCTGTTGGCATGTTAGTTGCGCGGAGAGGTGAAGGGTGGGAGGAATTAACTAGGGGAAAGGCAGGAGGGAGAACATTCCAGGCCTAGGGTGCATTGTGTGCAAAGGCCCTGAGGCAGGAGAAGGTGTAGGGAGGTTAAGAACTGACATTATGGCCAAGGGAGCTCTGAGGATGAGCAGCCAGATTTTAATTCCCAAAATGTCTGGGTGAGATGATTCGTGCCTTTTTACCTTGAGTGAGAAGAACGGCACCAGAGGCACATTTCTCAGGAGCAAATTGAAGTCGCCCGAGAGCCAGGGGGCGATCAGCCCCAAAGACAGTCAAGGTTCTGGAAAAACTAGGAGTGAGGTCAGGTCCCACATCCTCTCTCCAGAGAATTATGTTCCTTCTGCCTCTGGGGACTGACGCAAGTTCTCGGCCCTGGACTGCGGTGGCACACTCTTGGGGGACCTCACCTCCTGTGGCACCCTTGTTTCTTCTGAATCCTCCGCGTCCCTGGAAGTGCTAGAGATCCCTGCAGGCCCTGTGCGTGAGGCTGTTTCCTGGTCACGAGCTCATGCAGCGTTAGGGAAAGGATCTGAACCAGACTGGCCTTGGGAGGTTTGAAAGGTGACCCCCTCTACCAGTGCCTCAGCTGTAAAACCCTCTGACAAGGCACCAGCCCTCGTCAGCCTCACTCCTTACCTGTACAGTGGGTTGTTAGATGCCCCTCCCCCCGCCCGATTTCTGAGTGAAATACTGACTTTCAGATGAACTATTCCCTGTCTTCAGTCAGCAGATACTTACCAAGCACTTATTACAAATCAGCGGCATATTATTAGGGTTCTGGAAGCCTCCAGGGTGGGTGGGCAGGGGGGACCAGCTTCCACAGCAGGTCAGTTGATGATGCTTTTCTCTGCTTCTGTGAGTATCTTGCCTAGAAACCGCCCTGGGGTGAGGCAGAGAGTAGCATTTCAGAGGATGGCCTTCTGGCCTTGGGGAGCCTGTTCCTTCCTTTGGGTGTAGCTGGCTACGTGTCAGCCACCTGGGGTCCAGGAAGCATAGACCTGGTGCAGAAAGAGAGAGCCCATGGCTTTTTGAGCGGCCCGTGGATGAAAGTTATATCCAGACTAGTCCCTCCTTTTTACGCAGACCAACAAAAACCAGCTGGCTTTTTCTCCTGTTTCAGAGTATGTGGCAGTTAAGGGTAAGGGGGTTCCTTTAAATGCCACTTTCTTCTGGAAATCCTCTGTAATTCCCTCCCCAGACGCCACCTCCCCAAGTCTCCATGAGATGCCCCGACGGTGTACCCCCAAGTCACCTCAGCCGCTCCCCGCGGGAGCGTGGGCATGGTAGGCTGGAATCCTCTGTCGCCCCTACTTAGTCACGAGGCCGAGTCTCGTCTGTGTGTGTCCCCCCAGCTCTCCAGCCCTTGCACAGAGCCTGGGGCGTGTGAGCTCCCGTGTCTTAGGCGCGTCCTGAGCACCAGGCGCACAGCCAAGCCCTTTCCATGCATGATCTCCTCAAACCTTCCCCGCAGCCCTGGAGAAAAGGGGGCTCCCTGTCCCCACTTTACACAAGGGAAGACTGAGGCTTGGAGAGGCCCAGTGGTTTGCCCAGTGTCGTACTTGCAAGCGGCAAACCCTGAACTCAAATTCCATTCTGCCTGACTTCACACCCCGTGTTTTCACCTCTCTGCTGTGCGGCGCGTTTAGTACCTGTACCATCGGAATGTGTGGAACGACTGATCCGGTTTCTCCTGAGATAAAGGGAAAGGCAGCGGAAATGTTAACACCTTTTTCTCCCTGTTCGTTACTCTCCTTCCCTGCAACCAAAAAGAACAGGGCACTGAGGTCTCTGTACAAGAATCTGTTCTTAAATAATAATGCTTAACCTTTACCTAGGGATTGCTAAATGCCAGGGACTATCCTAGGCATTTTAGCCACATTAAATCATTTATTCTCCTTACAGCTCTGTAGTCCAGGACACTGATGCACAGAGAGGGAGAAAACCTGCCTCGAATCACACATTCCCTCAGTGGCAGGGCCAGCCTCTGAGCTCAGAGACTTTTAATCAGTTCCAGAGGCAAAGGCTTACTTCAGCTGCCCTTTGGCTGAAGGAGGCTTGAGCAGTTTAACTTGCTCCCCGAGCTACATCTGTCCATTGCAAAGAGGTCCTCGCAGTCAGGTAATGCACCTGCTTCTGGCAGGGGCTGCCCCCATCCAAGACCCTCGGGACTTGCCTGCGCAGCCTTCCTGGGTGAAAAATAGCCAGCACCGGTCACTTGCTCTTTCTCTGCCGGTTTCTGGTTGCCTGTGGTCTATTTGTGTTAGTGTAAAAATGACAAAGCAATAATTTTTCATTGTATCCTTCAGTCACCCATGAGAGATTGGATTTAGGTCACAATTTATTACCCTGTGGAATTGAATCCAATTTTTAACACCATGTCAGCCATTCTGGTATTAGAGCCTTTTAATGGCTGTGAAATTTATACAATGATAAAGTAATTTAAAACATATGTAGGAAGAGCATCAGGCAAATTGATGTGTATAGAACCCTGTGGTAAAAAGTGAACAGGAGATAAACCCGGAAATATGGTGATTGATTAGGGAGCGGCGCTGGCTTTGATAAACTCTTAACGGCGAAATTAGTAAACTAATTTATTCTTGGAAATTTTGAGGGTTTATGTTGCCCTAAATCAGAATCAAGGATAAGCCACAAAGGGCAAATTAGTAGCTCCCCTCCGAGTGTGGCGCGGTTAGAGCAAGAAACCTGTCTTGAGTAACTGGGAGGCTGCCAGGAGCCTGTCCCTTGTGGTGGTTCCCGCGGCCAGAGGAGTGAAGGATGGTCAGAAGACATGGCAGCGGGAGGGAAAGCAGAATTTGGGGGTTTTTTGTTTAATTTTTAAAGCTTGCTCAAATAATGCAGAAAGCGTGCTCGTTATAATTTCTTTAATTATTCAGGTGGGACGGTATACATTCTCATTATTTCAAAAAGCAGAAAACGTTGCAGATAAGGGGGAAATTGAACTTGACCAGGCCCTCTCTGAGGGGTAACTGCAGACGCATTTTTGTTTTCATTGAGATCTTTAAAGATTTATTTATTAGAGAGAGAGAGAGAGAGAGCACAAACGGGGAGCGGCAGAGGAAGAGGGAGAAGCAGGTTCCCCGCTGAGCAGGGAGCCCGATGTGAGACTCAGTCCCAGGACCCTGAGATCATGACCTGAGCCGAAGGCAGATGCTTAACCAACTCAGCCACCCAGGCGCTGCTCGTTGAGATTTGTAAATTCAACAGATGCTGAAGTAGAGTTGGTTTCGTGCTGGGGTGGGAGGGCATAAATAATAAGCGAATGTGTCAATCTGGAACTTGCAAAAATAAAGCATCTGGTTTGGATTGGGAAGACTCAAAAAAGTATATGAAACTGATGTGTAGTTCTAGAACTTTTTTTTTAAGATTTATTAATTTGGAAGGGAGAGGGCCAGTGAAGGGGGGAGGTGGGGAGAGGGAGAGAGAAACTGAAGCAGGGATCCTGACCTGGGGCTCAATCTCACAACCCTGAGATCAGAGCTGAGCCGACACCAAGAGTCAGATGCTTTAACCGACTGTGCCACCCACGCGCCCGTGGAACTTGTGTTTTAATTCGGACAGGTATCTACGTCTGAGACCTGTATTCCTGTCCAGAGACCTACGTAATTCCCTTTTTTTCCCCCACAATGTGTTTATTTTCCCATTCCCTTTTATTGCCTGTGTGATTCTTTGTAATGGCTGGCTGTTACTCTGGAGGGTAGCCGTGCCATAGTTTAGCTGTTCCCCTATGCACATTTACATTGACATCAGATTTTTACTATATTGAAGGGCTGTTTTCTCCAGTCTCCCCCTGAATGGTGCATAATTAGTACCATTCTAGATGCACTGGAGAAAAGTGAATTTGCTGCTTAAGATGGATGCCTCAAGGACATTAGAGCTTAATTTTATTTTTTTATTATTATTATTTTTTAAAAAGATTTTATTTATTTATTTGACAGAGAGAGAGACAGCGAGAGAGGGAACACAAGCAGGGGGAGTGGGAGAGGGAGAAACAGGCTTCCCGCCCAGCAGGGAGCCCGATGTGGGGCTCAGTCCCAGGACCCTGGGATCACGACCTGAGCCGAAGGCAGATGCTTAACGGCTGAGCCACCCACAAGCCCTAGAGCTGAATTTGAATTCTCTTGGGGCCCCAAGTTGAGACTGGCCCTCGGAGCACCCTGAGAAATGCAGCTGGTATGTTGAAAGGCTGGTCTGCTTTAAATTTTGATAGATACCATCAAACTATCCTGCAAAAATACTGTACCGGTTACAGCGGGGTGTTCTATCCTGTATTTGTCACTAACAGAATGTTAGAAGCTTCCAGAACATCTGCCTTCTCCTATAAGGATCTGCTTCCTTCCCAGGCACCCTTGTCAGGTTTCAGAGTAGTAACAAGTCTAGTTTCTAAGCTTCTAAGACCCAGCAAGTCTTTTCCATCACCAAGGATAGTGGTCCACACACTTGAGGTCCTTAAAATACAGACTCCCAGGCCTGCCCCCAGAAATGCTGATGTAGTCGAGGCTGACCCCCAGAAGTTGCCTTTCTAACAGCTGCTGCCGTTCTAGAACCAGACCTTGAGAAGCACTGACCTGGAGAACACCCCGTGCCCTCCAGTTCTGCCCTTTCTTCCAGGGCGTTGGTTCCAAAGGGGGATGAGCATGCTCCTTCCCAGGGGACATTTGGCCATGTCTGCGGACATGGGTTGTTATAAATGACACAGGGATTCTGCTGGCATCTAGCAGGTAAAGACCAGTGTGCTGCCAAACATTCCACAATGCACAGAACAGGCCGCATCATAATTTTCCGGTCCCAAATGTCGATAGTGTCTTGGTTGAGAAAAGCCAGGGCGGTGTGTCTGAGATGGGGTCATCTGCCTCCCTCTGTGTGCCTTTATCTCCTCCGTCTGGCCTGTTCCTATTTAGCATGGGTGTGCCACGTCCCCAGGCTCATTCTTGGGCATGGAACATGGCCACCCCACCCCTGTGTCTTTCTCAGCCCTGCTGATCCCTCTCCCCCTAAAGGTCCCTCTTCCCAGCCTGAAGAGCCAGTAACCGTTAGACACCACCTACCCATCTCCGACTGCTGCCGGGCCAGGTGTGATGTACGTGGAACTGTGCTCTGTAGCGAGAGCTTTCGTATGTCCACTTGGGTTTGAATTCTGGCTGGCCACTCGCCACCTGGGTGACCTTGAACAAGTCACTTCCCCTGTCTTGTGTAATGTTTTTTATCTGTAAAGTGGGGACGATGATTGACATTCCAGTTTGCCCAGGACTGTCCCCATTTCTGACTGTTGTCCCCCATATAATTACTAATAGCACTCTTTCTCGTCTCAAGAGTTTCCCAGCGTGGGTGACAAACTACATGGTCACCTTCATGATGATAATAGTTCTGACCTCATACAGTTCTTATGAGGACGGAATGAGATTATGTGAGGTGTTAGCACAGAGCCTGGTTCTGGAAAGTTCTCAGTACGAGTTAGCTCTTCCAGTCTGGATAAATACCCCCCTAAAAAAAAAAAAAAAAATTGAAAGCAGACCTCCAGGAGATATTTGTACATCCATGTTCTTAGCAGTATTATTCACAAGAGCCAAAAAGTGGAAGCAACTCAATGGGAGTTGGGAGAATAGATAAGCAAATGTGGTCTGTCCATGCAATGGAATATTCTTCAGCCTTAAAAAAGCAGGGTGTTCTGGCACATGCTGTAACATGGGTGAACCTGGAGGACATTATGCTCAGTGACACAGGCCAATGACAGAAAGACAAATACTGTACGATTCCACTTACAGGAGGTACCTAGAGTAGTCAGATGCATCGAGACTAGAATGTGGTTGCCAGGTGAGGGAGAATGGGAGGTTTTTGTGTGATGGGTAGAGTTTGAGGTTTACAAGATTAAAAGAGTACAAGACATCAGCTGCACAACAGTGTGAATGTGCTTAACACTGCTGAACTGCACACTTAAAAATGGTTAAGATGGTAAATTTTGTTAATGTATTTTACCACAATTTAAAAAAAAAAAAAAGCTTAGCTCTTCGGCAAATAGGGATTGCCTCATGTGAGCGTCGCGCTAACCCCACCGAGGTGGGTTTTATTGCCCCATTTTATAGACGAGGATCCTAAGTCTAAGTGAGGCTGGGTGATTCATTCAAGGTCTACACGCAGCCAAATTGCAGAGAGAGTGCAGGAGATGAGATTGTCTACCTAAGTCAGGGTCCCACTGAAAGGGGTCTTGAGGCCTAGATAAGGTAGTTCACCTTTATCATAGGGTAGTTGGGAGCCATCGATAGTCATTGAGCGGGAACAGTGGCATGATCTGATTTATACTTTGTAATACGGATTAGCAGACTTTCCATAAAAGGCCAGATCGTAAATATCTTGGGCTTTGTAGGGCATATTAGGGTCTCTGTCTTACCTACTCAGCTCAGGATGTAAACAATATGTAGATAAATATGAACAGCTGTGCTCTCATATGTTATTTACCGACGGGCTGGATTTGACCCGAGGGCCAAAGTTTGCTGACCCCTGCTTCAGAGTGAGCTTTCTGGCTGCTCTGGTGGGCTGGCAAAAGAACCGCAGAAGGCAAGATGGGAACCTGCCTCGTTGCCCACCACACCCCCATGTCCTAACCTGGAAGTTGGTTAATAGCCCCTCAAAGAAGCAGCAAGCCCCCTTGGGTGGCCCCTTAGGTCCCAAGGCACATACAGCCTCCGCTCTCCCTACTCAGAGTGAAACTCCCAGGCAGGGGGACCCCCGACAAGGTGACCCGGAGGCCCAGAGAAGCCACAGCAACCAGGCCAGGCTTGAAGGAGCCGTGGTCCGGGCTCTTGATCCCGGCCTGACAGTGATGATGTTTCCAGACTTCAGTAGCTTCGGAGCCGGGGACCCAGAGAAAATGGAGGTGCTGTTGCCACTGCATTCTCAACCTAGACCTCAAAGGGCAATTAACCTGGTTATCCAGGCCTCCCTCCCCCCCCCGCCTTGTTTATTGCTGTGAACACAGGAAATGCACTGTTAAGGTGCACAGAATGCTATCAAGGATTTTGACTATAATTTAAAAGGCTCTATGGAGAGGACCCCAGTGGCTGATTAATAATGCATTTGTAGAGCAGTAAAGACTCCAACAGATCAGTGGAGCTCAGCCTCCAGACTTTATTTACACAGCTGGAATCCTATGAGGTTCCTTCCGACGGGGGGGCGGGGGGGGGCGTCTACATTGGGGGTTTTTGACTCAGACGATCCTTGTGAAATTGAGCATTGCAGAAATCCTACTGCCTAGACAGTGGTCAAGGACACAGGGTTTTAATCCTTGGGGTTCTGGAGTCGAATCCTGGTGCTGCCAAGTGCTAGCTATGGAACCTTGGGTGCGCTGTTTAAACCTCCTTGTGCCTCATTCTTCCCGTCTGTAAAATGGGACTAGTGATAGTCTCTATCTCCTAAGTCTTGAGATGCTGCCTAGAAAGCACATGATGTTAAGTACCTGGTACATTCAGAGTACATGGCTATTCACTGTTCAGTGTCATTCAGATTAGTATTTCCTTCAGAGGAGCTCAGGTGACGGGCTGGCTCATGCTTGTTTTTTTTTTGTTTTGTTTGTTTTTTTCCATTTTCACATCTCCCCCAGCAGTGAGAATATCACTCACAGGTCCCTTTCTCTCTGTCTCCTCCACGACTTCCCTGGCCAGGTTGCTCATATCTCTCGTGGGGATGCAGAGTATGTTCTTGGCTCATTTCTCATGTCATCTCTGCCACACCCTGCCCCGTCTGCCGGGTAACTCTCTGCATCCAGAGCATTCCTCATCAGATATGCTTTGAACCGTGTTCCCCATCTGCTGAAAACCCACCCGAGTCTACCCATTGTACCTAGAGTGATTCGACTCCCTTACAGTGGCCTTTGGGGCCCCGTGGGAACCACCCCACCTCTCTCAATAGCCTTGTCTGTCATTCTCCCCCGTCTTCCCCCCACGGCTCATTGCACCAGGGGCCCCCAACCTCCTGCACGCCTAGAGAAAGCAGGCTTCAGCCTAAGGCTTTCCCACATCTGGTCTCCCTGTCCACACCCTTGTTCTCATGACTCTCCTGGCAAGCTCACATCCTCCTCTGGAGCTTAAATCCAGTTATGATTTCTTAAGGGAAACTTCTCTTTTATAGCCTTTATTCCAGTTTGTAACATTGTGTGGTTGGTTGTTCAGCATCTCTTTTCCTAAATAGACCAAAATATCCAGGAAGTTCTGTTTTTATTTTTTCAGTGCTTACCCCACCTATCACAAAATAGGTGCCCAGGATGGATGGATGCATGCATGCATGAGTAGGTGGATGGAAGAACAGATGGGCAGATGTATGAATGACTGGATGAAAAGATGAATGAATTAGATGGACAGTTGGACGGACAGACATAGGGATGGATTAGAGAAGTTGAAGTCTGCAGGCAGAATTCAATAAACATGCTTTTGTGTTAACCCAGGTAAGAATTTAAGAAAGAGAACAATTCAGAGATTTGAGAATAACTCAAGAGGCAAATCTGACAGAACTTGGCAGTCGACTGACTGTAGAGGTGAAGACTAGTGAGGAACCAGAGGAAATGCCTGGATTGTTCGTTAGGCTGAGTGGTATTGGAAAAAGCAGTGGGAGTGGAGAATTTACTGAATCTGGAAAATGGAGCCAATGACCCCTCCGATCTCAGTATTGTGAAGGCAAGTAAGATAATGCAGACTCCTCGGCTAATTTGCAAAAGCTGATGGAAGTGAGACTGTCTAGTTTTTGAACTGAATTAGAATCCAGTTCTGGTAGAGCTTTGAAAACAGAAAAAAAAATGGGGCGCCTGGGTGGTCTTTGCCTTCGGCTCAGGTCGTGATCTCCGGGTCCTGGAACCGAATCCCGCTTCTCCCTCTCCCTCTGCCTGCCACTCCCCCTGCTTGTGAGCTCGCTGTCTCTCTGTCAAATAAATAAATAAGATCTTTAACAAATAAATACATACATACAAACAGAGAAACTGGTTGTGCTGACGCCCTGAACTGGCGAGGCACTCACAGACTAAGAAGAGAGGGGCGGAAGGGGTGGCCCAAGCTTACTCAGTAATGGGGCACAGTAGGTGGTGAAGGCAAGGGAGGGAAGCAGGAGTCTGCTCATGCAGGGCGTTGTAGGCCCTGAAAAGGAATTGTGAATTTTTTTTCATGGACTCCAATGGCCTCACAGAACACATGCCCAATTTCTGCAGGACAGGTTGCCTGGTTTCTCTGAGACAAGAGTTGTTTCAGAGGGGCTGGCAGCCTACTCATGAACATCCATGGCCATGCCATTCACATATGTATCGTCTGGGCCGCTTTCCAAGTTCAAACGCAGAGCGTGGTAGTTGCACCAGAGTGGGCTACGTGGCCCCCAAAGCCGAAACTATACAGTCTGTCCCTTCACAGAAAAAAATTTACCAAGCCCCGTTCTAGGACAAAAACTCCTGCTCGCTCTGTCCAGTGTATAGTCCAAGAGTTCAGAAATTTTCCATTGCCTTCAGAACTGATTAAATGGGAATAAATTACAGATGTAATAAGGAATGACTAAAACTTGTTTCTTTGGGGTTTTGGTCGACTTTCAGGGATGGGCTGGCTGGCTGGAAAGGTCAGAGGAAAAAGGCTCTGATTTCATCTCATTAGAAAAACCCTCCAGCCTCGTTCCTAGATGCACCTCCACTCGTTGGAAAGATGCTGCACGAAGGTAGGATGCCTGACATATAACAGATGCTCAACAAATGTTTATTGATGAATCAACAGTGACCTTCAGAGGGGTTTAGAGCTGGCCTCCCACCTGGAGTGTGTTAATACTGACCTGGAAATAAGGACAGAGGCTCTCTACCTTATCGGTGCCTTTCACTTGCGCTCTCAGCTATAACTTGTTTGGAACGGGCTAAACACATAGTGTCACCCGAGAGACCCCAGAGGAGTCCCTGAATTTTGCCAACACACGGCACACAGCATCTGACACCGCTGTGGTCTCACAGGAAGTAGAACTGGGCCCAAATGAATATTGGATCATCATTTTTAAATGCTGGTAAGAAATGCTGATGATTACGGTCTCTGGCTTCTAATTACACCCCTGCGTCTCTCAGGAAGGAAGAGACCTTTTGCCATAGGCACACTTCACAACTAATCTGAAACCCAGCGCAGGCTCTGTTTAATTACATGCGCACTTCCTAAAGCCGTTAGAAAGGTCCTGGAAAACTAATTCGCCTCCTGTCAGGACAAAGGGCATTGATCTTGAACCTCAAACTCCACCGGTATCTGCAGCCAAGACGCATCTCTGTGCGCGAGCAGGGGGAGGGGAGGCAGGAACCGCTCGCTACAAGGCATGCCGACCGGTGGTGAGAACATTCTGTTTGAGGGTGAGGGGGGATGAACATTTTCTCTAACGCGTCCTAGCCTCTTTCCGGACTGAGAATAGGGGGAAACGACTAAAAAACACAGATCTGAGTCTGGAGCCCCTCCAAGTAATAATAATAGTAGATGATTGTTGACTGAGTACCATTATTCCTACCACTGGACAATTAAGTGTGAAAAGCAGCAAGGTTTCTCCCCAAACAACAGTATTACACATGCTTGGATCTTTAATGTTTTAAATCCTGGAGTGGCATTCACCAGAAGGTGGTTCTTCGTCTCCCTTTTGTCCGTTGAACGGTAAGTTAAATACGGCTGCGTCCCAAATGGGGTCTCTTCCCAGAGTTTCAGAATCCTAAACTCAATTGCCAGGTAGGTATCATGGGTTGCATTGTTTCCCCAAAAAGATGTTGCAGTCTGAACCCCCAGTATCTGTGAATGTGACCTTATTTGGAAGTAGGGTCTTCGCAGATGATGGAGTTGAGATGAGACGATTAGGGTGGGCTCCCAATCTAATATGACTGGTGTTCTTATTTAAAAAAAAAAAAAAAAGGCAAATTTGGACACAGAGATGGACACACACAGGGAGCGTGCCGTGGGAACATGAAGGTGGAGTTTGAGGTGATGCATCTATAAACCAAGGAACAGCCCAAACAGCCCTCAGAGGGACTCAACCTCAGTGACCCTTTGATCTTAACTTTCAGCCTCCAGAACTGTGAGGCAATACACTTCTATTGTATAAGCCGCTCAGTTGTTAGCGTGGACACCAGGGAGCTAATATAACAGACGTTACCACTCGGATGTCCCACTAACATTAACATCTCAGTCCCACGGGGACTTTTCAACCCTCCACCCTCAGCCAAATCCAGCCTTCTCTTTGTCTCCTCTGTTTCAGCTGGTAACACCAATGTGTCCCTCTAATGAACAACCCTGGTGTCGTCTTGGCCTCTGGGTAACCGTTGAGGCTAGCAAGTGAGAGAGAGCCGTGTAAGCCTTACACACCCTTTCATGCTTACCCTCAGGACTAGCTGGCAAACTGGCAGGCTTGTGCTAAGATGCTTAAATTTTGTGAACAAGTTGCTAAGAATTAAAGATTGGAGATCCTTATTTCACTTTCCACATTTCCAGCTTCCCTTGAAATTCAGGGAAAATCTGCCACCCCCAAGCCTGCAGTGCCTCACGTAGCAACGTTTGTCCGTTGCTGAGAGAAGTGACCTCCTTTTGATGAGATGTGGGTTCTTGCCTTCCTTCGTGGCCCCTATCACTGAGTCAGGTCTCACCCAAGGCCCTCCTCGTTCATCAGGTTACCCCCGCCCCAGCCCCTGTGGGCTTTGTGTTTCCAACCCCTGATTATGGCAGTTGAGAGCTGACAGGGAACCAATTCCAGCTCAGTGGTAAATGGGGACAAGCTTCCAGAATTCCCCAGATGAGGAGAAATGAAATCATCCCATCAACCAATGTGCCCCCCCAAGTCTTCTCTCAGAATGTCACCCACCTCTTAATGACTTTCTTCCCCCATTCCTCCCCATCGGTACAGCCTCTGATAAAATAATTGAGAATGATGTATGCAGTAAAAAATATAGGTCATTCTCAATTATAAGGCTGTCCCTCGTCGGGCTCCCAGCTCAGCGGGAAGGCTGCTTGTCCCTTCTCCCTTTGCCCTTCCCCCCCCCACCCCCACTCATGCTTTCTCTGTGTCTCTCTCAAATCAATAAAATCTTTCTTTTAAAAATATACAGATGGTAGCACTTAACTAGGTTTGGACAGAAATTTACTTGGAGGACAACTCAAGGTACAGGGTGCAAATTTACCAACACACAGGATGTTCTAGAAACACATGGAGGCACTAGGCAAACATTTTTTCAGCCCAAAAGCCCTATGATCAAGAGAGACGCCAGGAACTGTTGAGAAAATAATTGTCATCGTTCCCCGCTCGTTATCCCGAATGCGGAATTTCTACCATGACTCAGCCTATCTTTGGGGGCTGAAAAGCACTCGAGGCACTGGGATGGGGTCCTCAGAGTTTAGAGCCCATTGTTGCCGCTTTTAGTTGTGCGCCCTTAGGTCAGTGACCTCTCTGAGCCCCATTTATAGATGAGACCACTTTATAGGATCAGTGGGAGGACTGGAAAAAAAAATCATCTACAGTGCATTCAGAACTGTGCTTAGCACATAGTAGGTCCTCAAAAAAAAACACAAACAAACAAAAACCCAAGCACCATGATGATAGGGATTTGCCTCTGCAAACTCCAGGCCCCTTTCAACACACTCAGACTTACGTATGATTTGAACAGCTTTGTCTGATTTGTCAGGGATCAGGGAGTTTTTCTTGCTGAAATCCAGAACTACATTTGATTAGGCGTCAGGAATCTCCATTCCCAAATTGAATTTGGAATGAGCTATTTTCCATACTAAAACAAGGCGAGGAAGAAAACCAAGCAAGATGACTCCACGTTTTTTTTTTCAAGGAGTTTCCCCATTTTCCATAATGAAAGATCATTAAAAGAACCAGAAGACAAATGGCACCAAATTAATAAAAATGTAGAGCAAATGATCCTCTGTTACCTATTTTTGCTCAGTTGCAGTTGAGGAATACATTGATTAAACTGCCAGCAAACCATTATGGTCGTCTCCATTTACTATAGCATAATCTATTTTATTATGATAGGATAATAACTAACACAGTCTTGCGGACAGACGTTTTTCTGTGGGCTAAGTAATCATTTACTGTGAATCTACACCAAAAAACACTGGGTTCGTTTTGCTCGCGGTAGAATTGAGCCTTGGAGTGGGGTGGGGGGGGTAGAGTAGTTTATTTTCTTTGCATTTATCTCATAACTTCGCTTGCTCAATTCTCAAGTGGGGGGCCCTTTGAGTAATGCTGTGAAATCCATAATGATCCAAGAGAGATTTTTAGAAATGTCAAAAAAGGTCGTCAGTGAGCTGAATTTATTAATTTTTCTTTGTTTTTATCTACTCCGTACCCAATAGCTGATTTGATTGATTTCGCATGTGCTTATTTATTCATTAAGCTTATTTATTATGCATTAGGCAAGCAGGTGATAGGGCCTGGCCGTGTGCCAAGCTCTGGCCGTGCAGAGATGAGTCAAGACCTCGCAGTTGTTCACAGCCTAGCGGGAGAGGCCAGGGCATAACCAAACAGTTAAAATATGCGTGGACAGAGAGGTGTGTGCACAGATAGATAAAAGCCAACCTGGAGGGATGATTTTGCTGGTGGATGCAGCCAGCCTCAGGAGTGCAGCATCTGGCATGTTCCAGGTAGTGGTGATGAACCTGGGTGCAGGAAAGGGGCTGCTTGCTTTTGAATCCAGACTCTGTCGCTCATGAGCTCAGAGATCTTGGGCAGGTCACTTTGTTCCTTCAATCCCAAGGTCCTCCTCTGCGAGACGGGGGTGATAACAGGACTCACCTCCACGGTGGAGACAGGTTCCGTGATGGAGATCGCTGCGGTGCATTTCCTGCGTGTAAGTCCCACAGTAGAGAGAAGTCACTGTCATCAATGTCCTTGCTTTTCCCCACGGTAAAACTGTGATTTAAGAGAGCAGGTACCTTGCCTGAGGTCACGCAGCCAGCCAGAGGCCAAACCAGGATTGGAAGCCAAGTCTGCCGTACCCCCAAGTACATGCTCTTAACCAGCCCGCAGATGGCATTTTCATACCTCGGTGCTCGATGCAAGGGCCGCAGAAGTACCTTGAGGGGCCAGCAGGACGCAGATGCCTGGAGCAGGCGGTTGGGGACCGTGGCTGACCGAATAAACAATGCAGACCCGTCTAAAGCCCCAGACTAAAGCGCCTCATGGATTACACACACAGGTTTGATCTTGTGTTTGAAACAAAGTAAGAAATCTGAATTTTTGCATGAAATCTCTTGATTGAACTGGCAGCTACCTTTGTTTAAAACAAACAAGCAAAACAGAAGGGCAGCCCCTCGAAACCTGTCCGTAGGCTAGGCTGGCCCAGGAGCTGCCAGCCTGCAGGCTCTTCTTTGAAACCGGCATCTCTGCGGGCCACTTGGTATGTGGAACGCCTCATGCACCACGCCTGCCTGCATAGATGTCTGCTTGAAGGACCCTCGCTGGTGTCTGCCGTGAGAAGTCTCTGGCACAGCCTGGCCGCAGGGAACCGGGCTGCTTTTCCAGGCCCCGTCTTTGCTGCACTCAGTTCCTGCACCCATGGCTCACCGTTTTCAAGCAGGATGGTCAGGGCCTGTCCTGCAAGGAAGCTCGTCTTCCGGCGCCTCCCTGGCTCTCAGAGTGATTTGAAGCTGGGGATGAGCTTGCCTTGAGGTTTCCTTGAAGCGAGTAGGGATGCAGATTTCCCATGCATTGCTTCTGTTCTCATTGTTTATATGCAGGTTGGAAAGTTTTGGTGTCTTGGTAATGCACCCCATTGGATGTCAGCATGTGTATATAAAATGGCCAGTGGAGGGGCAGACCGGGGAGGGGGAGGAAGGGTCTCTGCAGGGGAGACCAGGACGGGTACAGGCCGTGAGACAGGTCCAGGGGTCCTGATTGCGGAAGGCAGAGGGTAGTACGGTGGAGGCATTAACGAAATGCGAACGCAAATGAGGAAGACTTGCGCAAAGGAGGCAATCAGTGAAAGTGTTCTAGTCCTTGAACTGAATTGCTAGGTGTGGATATAATTTCACCAGGTTACAAGGAGGGAGGAAGGGCATTCCAGATAGAGAGCACACCACCACCACCACCACCACCACCACCACCACCACCACCACCACCACCACCACCCCCCCCAGTACCCCCACCATCACTGGATGACTCTCCTCACCTCTGTCACTACCATCGCCATCCCCATCACTGCTCCATCACCTCCGTCTTTACCATCACTCCCTCTACCACCGTCTCTATCACTGTCATGGCCGCCATCGGCTCTCCCATCACCGTCTTCGTCAGCGACGAATCAGTAGCCAACATTGCCCTAAAGTCCTTCGTTTTATCTAACTTGAGCCTCACGACCCTTTGACATGGATACTAAATGGCCACTCATTTAAAGGTCAGGAAATCGAGGCTTAGAGAAATCAAGGGGTTTACCAAGGTCGCACCGATCATTAGCCCGGCCCCAGATGCCTGAGTCCAGAGCCCACACTCAGTCACCACCCCTCGCTGCCTCCGTACACCAGTGCCTGAAGGGGACAGAGGTCCCAGGACCTGTGCCATGCTTAGGGCACTGCTGGCATGTAGGAAAGGTTCAGTAAATGTGAGACAGTATGGATTGTTCCAGAAGAGTGTTAGTGGCTATTGCCTGCTCAAAGGGTTTCTGTGCTGAAATGCTGGCTTTTATTTGGCTACAGAACTTGTCAGTGCCTTACAAGGATAAGCACACATAGGGAATCTCTTAAGAAGCAGTGCAGGAACCTTTTCCTTTTGAGCATATTCAAGACTCCAGTCCCTTGAGAAACACAGGTCATGAGATAAATGATCAAGAGCATCAGATTGGGGTTAAGTTACATCAGGGTTTCTTAGCAGTGGCACTATTGACATTTTGGACCGAATCATTTTTTATTGCCAGGTGCCACCCTGTGTACTTCAAATGTACCTTGGCCCCAGCCCAATGGATGCCACTAACACCCCCGCCCCAGTTGTGACAGTCAAAAATGTCTCCAGACATTGATAAATGTTCCCTAGGAGACAAAACCATTACACTTGAGGACCACTGGGTTTGCTCGTTTAGAGCTAACATAGAAAAGAGAACAGGCTAGAAATGCTTACATTTGAGAGTCTGAGGAATGAAGAAAAGGCCACTGTGGAGCTGAGGGAAGTGGTAACAAGAGCTTGGGTGACCTAGGAAAAGGGGTGCCAGGGCTGCCAAAGGAGCATGGGGTCTCCGGAAGAGGACATGCCCCCAGAGGTGCCAAAGCTTTAGAGAAGAAAGACACATGGAGAAAACTAGCCCCTGGTTGTTCCATTGGCTTCCCTTGGAGTAACAGATCGCAGCCAGACTCCGGGGGCCAAGACGCAGAACTCCCACTGTTCGTGGAAGGACTAGCAGGAACTGGGAAGGTGGAAAAATCTGACCTGGTCCAGAGAAGGAAGTTGCAGGACATGGTGGAGAGGGAATGATTCAAGGGGGAAGTGAGTTGCTCAAGTCCCCGAAGAGAAGGGGCAGAGGAGCGATTGAGAACAGGATCCCAGGACCAGCTGAAGGACAGCGGGCGCTGTCCTCTCGCAGATGTGTTTGGTTTGGCTCGGGGTGTGAGTGTCCTGGGGCTGCCATAACAAATGGCCACAAACTGGGTGACTTTAAACTACACAAGTTTATTCTCTCATTCCGGAGAATGAGCATTCTGGAGTTCAGAATCTGAAATCAGGTTGTTGGCAGGGCTGGTTCCTTCTGGGTGGGTGGCTCTCTCGCAGCTTCTGGTGGTTCCCAGCAATCCTTGGCACTCCTTGGCTGATAGATACACCGCTCCAATCTCAGCTTCCCTGGTCACATGACCTTCTCCCCTGTGTGTTCTTCAGGTGGCGTCCTAGGACACCCGGCATTGGATTTAGAACCCACCCTCATCTGGTAGGAGCTCATCTTAATTTAACTAATTACATCTGCAAAGACCCTATTTCCACATAATAACATTTTGAGATTCCAGGGAGACAGGAATTTTGGGGAGACCCTATTTGACCCAGTATAGTCACATACAGATTTTTGTAATATAAACTAGTAACCGTTTTAAATAACATTTGGAATTTTGAACATAAGAATCAGTATTTCTGGAACCTTCTGGAAAACCAGAAGATTTCGCAACACTGAGCTGCATCCCCACTGGCTGGTCTGCTGGGGTTTCCCTGGCCTGGCTAGAGTTCAGACCCTCTGCCCCATTATTTTTGTGGCAGTTCTGGAATCCCACCTCACATGGGCATGGTGCCGGAGGTGAAGGTCACCACCTTGAGAAACCAACCGGATCTGGCTTTGAATCTTAGCTCCAGCCCTAACTGGTTGCATGGCCTTAGAATGAGGGCACGGCCCACTCAGCCTAAGGATTTTGGGAGAGTGACAAATAACGTATGTGAAGTGCCCCAGAGTGTGCCAGGCATGAATCGGGCACCGG
The DNA here is from genome assembly GCF_009762305.2 of Zalophus californianus. Taxonomy (NCBI): domain Eukaryota; kingdom Metazoa; phylum Chordata; class Mammalia; order Carnivora; family Otariidae; genus Zalophus; species Zalophus californianus. Next base: position 83,086,976 of record NC_045604.1, read on the forward strand.
GTAAATGCAACCATGTAAAAACGATTGCCACGCCTATTGTCCAGTGAGTTCCCAGGAGCACACACAGGGCGCCCAGCTTTCACGGCGCAGGGAGGAGCAGAGTGGTTGGAGAGGTGGGAGGACCAAGTCTCTGTCAATCAGAAGCCTCCACGGGGAGGACGGGCCAGGTTCTAAGTCACCCGCTGGCTGCTTGAAACAGGAACTCTTCTAAGCAGCCGTGCCCTGTCTCCTCATTTCCCACTTCCTCCCGCGTTCTGTGCTCATTTTGTATGCACCATCCAATGTTTAGGTGACACCTTATTTAACAAGGTTTGCCTACAACCCTGGCAAGTCACAGTGAAGTCAGGAATGAAGATAGAGCCTCTGCGTCGCGTAATTGGCTTACAAGGATCATATGAATGCCGCGTTGCCTGCGAAATGTGCAGGGGATTATTCAGTAATGACTTTCTTCTGTCATCCTTCACTAATCCTGCCGATTGGGAATAGTTTTAGATTAGGAGAGAACCCCACTGGTGGGAGAGGTCTTTCTCGTTCACAGCTGGGCCTCCCTGGGGGTTGAGGGGACTGGGTAGCTGCAGATGACTGGCCAGTGATGATCGCTGCTATGTGTAAACCAGTGACTCTGGTCCTTATCACTCGTCTGAATTCCTGACCCACATACCCAGCAGTCAAGGGACGTTTCGGCCCTGGGGTCCCACAGGCATCTGAGGGTCCCAGTAAGAACCCACCATCCTTCTGTCCCCAAATTCTCAACTTTCTTCCATAGTGAATATCACCCCCAACCTCCAGGTTGCCCAAGCTAGCAATCCAGGGATCTCTCTGTTATTTCTGCTCCCTTCAAATCCATAAGGTGATGCAGTTTTGACTTCTGAACACCTCTTGTGTCCATCACCTCCTCCCCAACCATCCTGTTCTCCCCTTTGGGCCTTTATCATCTCTCTTATGGTATTAAGTCATTTCTCCACTCCTCTTGGCCTCTACTTCTGCCTCTCTTAGTCTCTTCTAAATATATATATATTATATATATGTGTATATATATATATATATATATATAATATATATGTAGCTTCTGGAGTGAGTTTTTTTAAAGCATCCTTCAGCTCATATCACTCCCCTGATGATAATCCTTCCATCACAAAACCACTAAGTACATTGCACACTTGGGTCTCTTCTTCCTTCCTGGGCTCAAGCAGACATTGCTAATTAATCACTGCACCATTTCCTGCTGAGCAGGATTTGGGCTGAGCTTTGCTGAGTTCATTGGCATTGATACCTCAGAGCCCTTCATCATCTGCCTTCTGCCTACCTGTCTTGTCTCTTGCTGCTCCCGTCTTCCCCCGGCTTTCCCATGGAATTCACACCCCAGCAATCCTGAGCTCTGGGTAGTCATGAGTGACTCATACCACCATCCTGTTGTACATACAGTGCCCTCTGCCTGGGATGCCCTTCCTCACCCCTTCCTGCCTGGAAAACTTAGTTCCTTCAAGTGTCATTCCTCCGATTCTCCAAGATTGAGATACTGTTCTCTAGCTCCCCATTGCCCTGTGCCTCCATTTTAGCAAGCATCCCAATGCGCTGGAGTTGTTGGTTTGCATGTCTGACTGCCCACGGGTTTTTCTAGCTCCCTCCGTGGGGACAGGAATGGTGGCTTATGTATCTTAGCATCCCCACCATATCATCGCTTTCCTGGGATCGGTAGCTGCATATCAAGTAAATGATTGAGTAAATAGCATCTGGCTTTGGACACTTAGTGCCAGACACGGGGCTGAGCACTCTGCATGCATCTTCATGTTCCTTTATACTGTCTCTACAGGGTAGGAATGGGTTTTTCCATTTTCCATTTGAGGAAGCTGAGGCTCAGAGGGATCAAGTCATTTATTTGCTGAAGGCCTCCCCGTGGAGGACCCAGGTCTGTCTGAACTCATGTTCTTCCGGGGCAATATCTGGAGACATTTTGGGTTGTCACAGCTGAGTAGAGCACGTTCCTAACCTAGGAGCGGAGGTGGTGTGGAATCCACATATCCTGCTGGACATCCTGCAATGCACAGGGCAGCCCCCCGCTCCCAGTAGAGATTATCCAGCCCACATGTCAATAGTGGCCAAGTTCAGAAACGCTGTCCCCAAGCTTTTGCTCATAATCATGGCTTTGAATGCCTCGCTATGGATGTGTAACTTAAAATTGGCAATATTTTTGTTGATTTTGATTGCTGAGGCTCACAAGCTGCAAAAAGACAGTCAGAAGGTGCTGTCCTTTCTTGGGTTCCATCAAGGCTGGATGTGAGGGCGGAGACACACAGCCAGGTGTACCTTCTCCTAAATCTCGGGAGTTCATCGGTTAAGACGTCAGACCATGACAGCCCCCAAGGATGAGAGGTCTTGGTACAAGCCATCTCCACTGTCTGTCCATCCCTGAGCGGTCACCTGCAAACCATCGCCTTATGCAGATTTCCAGCAGCAAAAAATAAATACATGCAGGTTTTGTGGGGGGTGGGGTGAAGATGATCACAGGAGCAAGGTAAATATGTAATTTAGATAAATCCAAAGAACCCATGACCCGAATCTGCTTAAGCCACATAAAATCGGCAGAGGGTTAACAGTACCCTATCCGTTTTCATCAAGAAATTTGAACTTTGGTCCTAGTATGCAACTTAGCTGCGTGTCTACATTATTTATTATTCACGGGGCATTGTAACTTACCACAGTCTCTGAGTAATCTTTTTAAGCCTGCCAAAAGAACCGGTGTTAATTGCTTACACTGGAACATATTTGCTGTTGGAAATGTCACACCATAATTATATCCCATTTCACTGTCTGACAAGTAATATACTAAAAGAAAATTGGGTTTCTTTTTTTTTCTCTCTCTCTCTCTCTCTCTCCTTCTCCTTCTTCTTGTGATGTGTAAAACCATTCCCACAACCCTTCAGGCAGCAAGCAGGTGGCAAGTTTCTGGACTTGTCAAAAAGTTAGAAAACTTTCTGGGCTGGCTGATGATCGTACAAATGAGTAGGGCCAGCCTTGTGGACAGACGCGCAGCCTGGGCGGGCACACAGAGCCCGTGCCCAGAAAGGCCTGCACTGGATTTAATGGGCTGCTTTCACTCTCTTGAAACTCGTCATAATTTTTGAACCAGGGGCCCCACATTTTCATTTGTAGTGGGCCATGCAAATTATGGAGACGGTCCTGCAAAAGAGGAAGGAACAGGGAAATGACATAGCCCATGGGGGTATGGTTAAAGGACAGGCAAGCATTGATAGAAGAGGAATTGGTGAGAATTTCAGGGACACAGACCAGGTAGAAATTAGAAAAATACCTATACGTGTGTGTTTGTGTTATAAGAATTGGTGCAAGGGTGCCTGAGAGTGGCTCAGTCGGTTAAGCACCTGCCTCCGGCTCAGGTCATGATCTCAGGGTCCTGGGATTGAGCCCCGCCTCGGGCTCCCTGCTCAGCGGGGAGTCTGCTTCTCCCTCTCCTTCTGCAACCCGTTGCTCGCTCACTCGCTCTCTCTCTTTCTCTCAAATAAATAAATACAATCTTAAAAAAAAAAATCCGTGGCTTGTGAGGTCATGTGGCGCAGGTTGTCTAATCAGATGGCTTTTTCTGGAAGGCTAGTGACTATATTTGGTAGGCTGAGCTTGGCCTAATGCAGGGGTTGGTCACCGATGACACACAGGCTAAGTCCAGCCCACTCTTGTTTTGCAAGCCAGGTCTTACTGGAACACAGCCAGATGCCCTGGGTCAGGTGTTATCTGTGGCTCCTCTCTCCCAGACAAGGGCAGGGACTGGGACGAATGGCACCAGAGAACAGGGTGGCCACAGAGCCCACGCTATGTCCCCCACCCCTTACAGAAGAGGTTTGCAACCCTGTGGGGAGCCTCTGCAAGAGGGGCTAGGAAGTGCTCTCCCAGCCTGGGGGCCACTTCCCCATCTGCACCCATCCGTAAGAGGGGAGAATGGCTGTACCACACCCCCTGTAGAGATGTGAAGCCTGAGGAGACTGAGAGATTCCGCCGTCTGCTCACGGCCACAGAGCAAGGAAGCGACATGGCCAGCCCCACAGAGAGAGGCCTGCCTGGCTTGAAGGTACAGTGTGCTTGTTGGTTTTGGGTTTTGTTTTGTTTCTTTTGAACTGATACAGGCACCTGTCACTTCCCTGTTTCCCCAACATCCCTTTCCTCTCTTCAGAAAATAAATATGTACATGCTCCCTTTTGTCAGTCTTATTCCAGGAACTGACACCGTGGTGTTTTGAGTGAAGCAGAATTTTAAATGAAGTCAGCTTGTGTTCCAAAAAAAAAAGATACTATCCATTTATGCTCTAAATACCGAGTCAGTTTACACGATGTGCCACGCTCTGGGCTACTTGGATGTGATACTGAATAAATTGTCCAGGTATGATAACTAAATAAATTACTTAGTAAGATCAAGTGCTTATTTTCTAAATGGTAGCAGCTTACCTGCATCAGGTAACAAGCAGTCATTTACAGAGTAATCCTGTGCCCAGGGCGCTCTGCTGAGGCTGAGGAGGAACACGGCTGAGTCACAAATGGGTCTCGCCCTCAAGGGGAGAGGAGGCTTGTCCATGCACGGTCCACACAGAAGGCAGAACTGGTAAAGGAGCCTGTTAGGTGACGCATTTGCTCATCCAAGCAGTATATACAAAGTTGAGGCCAGTATAACTAAGCGATTGCACTTCTGCTACCCCGGTGCATTGCTTCCCCTCACGCCGCCTGGCGGCTACCAGGATGTGATCAGTGCTGAGTTACTATAAGCCACACCCTCTAATTAGAACATACAGGCTCATCATGCCAAGTATTTTATTTCCATTTGTCAGTGGAGGAAAGGAGGCTCAGAGAGGTTCTTGGAACTTCTCCAGATCACCCAGCTAGCAGGTCCTGGCTCCAGACAGGAAGGAGGCTTATTTCTCTGCCCTACCCCAAATGGATGGTCCTCACTGGCTCCTCCTCCAAGTAGTGATTCGGGCACCCAGGCCCCTTCCGTCTTGTGACTCTACCCTCTCCAGCACACGGCACCCAAGGTGTCCCTGCTCTTCTGCACCCAGACAGTGGAGGAAGAAAAAGCATGGAGGAGCATGAGCAGGAGATATCCACGGGTCCACCCTAGAGCTTGTGCTCATGATGTATGCTTCTGTTTTATTGGCTAAAGCACGGCCATTTGGCAAGATGTCACTGCAGGGGATGCTGGGAAGCAGGTGCCAGGGGAAGAACCGGGAGTGGGTTTGATGACGAGCCTCTACCTCCTCTTGCTCTACTGCTCTGGTCTTGATTCCCTCACCTTCCAGTTATTTCTAGGCAAGCCCGAGTCCCTTGACCCCTCTGAAGTGCACGTGACTACATGGCTCTTTTCCCATAAAAGGGTCACCTTCCCTGATGCTGGGAATACATCTCCGAGAAGCCTTCCTCTGTTAATGTGGCTGCATATCTGACAGGGATATGGGGCACGGGGGAAGGCAAGGTTAGTAATTTAGTTGTCATTGGCTGACAGGTTAGTCTTAGAATATGTTCCCTGCAATTCGAGGCTTGCAAGAGAGTCAGAGAGAGGCACTTAACACATGTCAGCTTTCCCCCCCCGCCCCGGCACAGCTCCCTCACGCTGACCCTGACACATTTGGGGAGCGTGTCAGCACGATTCCATCAGCTTCCCACTCACTCCTGGTGGTCTTGTCTCTCCGTCCTGGCCCCAAGTAGTGGCCATCAGAATCACCGGAGGAGCCCAGGAATCTGCATTTTTAATTGGACTGGTTTCAAGCAGTTCCTCAACCTTGGCGCTTGACGTCTTGAATCAGATAAACCCCCCTTTTGTGGGGGGGGGGTGGAATCTGTCCTGCACACACACTAGGATGTTCCTCGATGAGCAACCCCCTCTCCCCAGTGGTGATAACCAAGAACGCCTATAGGCATGGCTAAATGTTCCTTGCCCCTGGGTGGGAAGCTCTGGCTTAGAGTCTTACTCACTATGTGTCTGTGTCATAAACTGAATGCTCCCCAGAGACCCCATGTTCCCTTCTCTGTTACCCACTCCCTACGCTTCGGGGCGAGGTCCTGTGGCTGGGTCTCCCTCTTGGTGGAAGTGATGGTTCCCTTCCTGGGGGAGACAGTGAAGAGTTCTTCACACTGACCCCTTTCTCCTCTGTGTGCTGTAAGAGGGGACTCTGGGTGAGATGGTGGCATTGACATGGAAACCGCTTGGGTCCTCAAGTCACCTCTTGGAGGACAGCCATCCAGGAGAGCTGCCAGAGCAGAGAAAGGAGCCCTTGTTGCGTCCGGCCGGCAACCTGAGGCGTGTATGTTACTGCTGCAGAGGCTTGCGCGGCCCTGGCTCACAGAGGTTCCAGTGCTGAGGCTTCCACGTGAGACGCAGTCACCTCGCCTCCCCTTCCTTATCTGCCATCTGATACAGGTTCGTGATACATTTAGGGCAAAATGGGGTAGTAGCTCTGAAATCCGATTAGCCTTGGTTCAGATCCCACCTCTGCCACCAGCTGTGTGATCTTGATCGTATTACTTGGCCTCGGTCCGTCTGTCTTTTCCTCATCTGTGAAATGAGGAGAGCAATGGTACCTGGCTCACAGTGTTTCTTGAGGGTGGAATGAAACACAATACAGCAGAACGAACAACAACAAAAACAGAGACACCCTTGACACAGTGCTTGGCATGTTGTAAGCGCTCAACAAAACGTTAGCCTTTATCAATGTTGTATTTCTGGCGGGCTCAATGGACACATTGTTTCTTGGGTCAGCATCTTGAGCAGAGTCCTATTTCTTTCCAGTCAATCGGTTTCCCGTAGCTTTATTGACCAAAGGACGAGTTTCTGTGAATACTGAAAGGGAATGACAGCAAGCGGACAGGGCCCGGGACCTCCAAACCAATATGTCAGGGGAGTAGTGTGGATTGGAGGTGACTGTTGCTGACATCATCACAGAGTCATGACTGAGTCTCACATGAGACTATATGGGAAGACAGGACAGAGGAATGTCCATATTATTTATGTACTCACTTAATGCCTGACTGTCTGCTATGTGCCAGGACATGGGGATAAAAGGGAAAGCTGTCTTTGCCCATTTTCACATGCCTTAAATCCTGAGTCATCCGTTGCTTTTAAGAAATGGAAGGAAATAAACAAGCACCCGTACATTTCCCGGCCAGGGGGAGATTTCCGTCCTAGTTGGAAAGACAAGCAGATGATGGTGTCTGCCCAGGCAAACAGGAGGGCATCAAAAATCAGCAGGGACCCTGGCCCAAGTCCCCTAAATTCATCCATGCTGCCTCCATCCCCTGCTGCCCCTGCCCCTCCCAAGCGCAGTGCATTGGCAACGCTTCGGTGACCTGGCCCGGGTGACAGCTTGCTCAACGTCGAGTTGTGCTTGTACTTTTTTTTTTTTTAAATGGCAGTTTCAACAAATTCTACCCACTGATGCATTGTTTAACCAAATGTCATTTCTCTGCCTTTCTCATTTAAGTTTCATCTGTTAGGTTTACACATTGGTACACCCATGAAATTAACGTTACACGTGTTTCCTTTTGGAGCTGACTGAATTTAATTTCATTTAAATTGTTGTCACTGTCAGTGGCCTTCCGAATCCGGGGTAGTGCCGGTCCTGTCTCGTCCCAAGGCTCATCTTAACCCCATCCTGTCACAAAAGTGACGACTGCCTTTTCCCCTGGCATCCTCTGGTCCAATGTCTGGTGCATGTTTAAGATGAGCTTTGTCTGCCAGTTCATTTGAAAGGGTTCTTATTGAGGAAAGGGTATTCTCAGACGCCCCCTAACTTGGATGAAGCTTCCAAGCCATGGTCAAGAAATCGGGGTCTCATTGGTCTTCCAGGCTAATCAAGGAGCAGTGGAAGGTTCACGGGCATGAGAACTCTAAACGAGCAGGTTAGGGGACTTGATTCATACAGATTCTGTGGCAGATGGTGGTTATCCCCACCACGAAGCTGGATGGTGAAAGGCAAGACACAGCCTTCATTCATTCCATGTTCATTTAGAGACTCCGTGGGAGAGGTACTGTGTCCATCTGGTCTAGCCCCGGACACCCCGGTGCGTTGCCCAGCAGCAGATATTTGATAATTATTTCTCGAATAAGTGGTGTGTCTATCCAGTTAAGTGCTGTTGGCCCCAGGGGGTAGTGCTATCACAGACATTCACAGTTATTTATTGAATGAATGAATGAATTCATGCTGTCCCATGCCCAGGAGGCTTAATTTTTTTTTCTCCTCCAGTCGTTGTAGGGTGTGTTAGTGCAGAGTCCTAATCAAGAGTACTGTTAGCTGTAGGCTCATGGCTCCTAGTCACTCTCAGGAAGGACCATGACAAACGGAGCAGGCGTCCTCCGTGTACTAGGAGCTAGGGGTGCGCCCTTGGCCTGGGCTTGGACAACGGTGTGGGGTGGAGTAATTGTATGATAACAGTTTTCATATGTTGAAGTTTGGTCCATAGCAGAAGCAGTGGTCCGGCCTTCAAAGGCAGCGTGAGGAGCTATAGATAAAACCCCCTGGTGGGCATATTTTGGAAAAAAGCAGCTCGTGACCGTGCAGCCCACGAGTGTGGCTGGCTGCTTTGTAAAACACTGAGGTTCCCGTCTTTAGAGGTATTCAAGAAAGAACTGAATGGCCCTTAATTATGTATTCCATTTCAAAAATACGGAAAAGGAAAGTTAAAAACAAAAACAGAGCTCCTCCTCCCTCTTTTTCATTCTTCAAAGTCAGGTGTTTACCTCCGGAGACCTTGACCCACGGCCTTCCTTTTGCCTGGAATGACACCCTCTTTACCTGGCTCCCCTTCCTCACGTTTCAGATGTTGGCTTTGCTGTTGCCTCTTCAGAAAAGTATAAACACCTAGTCTGCCTTAGGTCCCCTGGCCCCATCTTCTGCCTCCTAAGCATTAAACCTATTAAACACCTTTTGTAAAAGATATTTGTCTCTCCTTTCCACTCCTCCCCTGGCTAGACAGTAAGCTCCTTGAAGGCAAATGCAATATTTGTTTTGTTCTTCCGTGCATCCCTAGCGCCTGGCAGCGTGACTGATCATAGTAGATGCTCAGAGAATATTTGTGAAGGAAGAGAAGGAAAGAAGGAGTATCTGTTCTTTGACATGGAAGAGATGTCAGGGGTATATTGTTAAAAATAGAATGCAGGGGCGCCTGGGTGGCTCAGTCGTTATGCGTCTGCCTTCGGCTCAGGTCATGAGCCCAGGGTCCTGGGATCGGGTCCCGCATCGGGCTCCCTGCTCAGTGGGGAGTCTGCTTCTCCCTCTGCCCACCCCTCCCCATGCTTGTGTGTGTGTGCACCCTCTCTCTCTCTCTCTCTCTCTCTCTCTCTCTCTCTCTCAAATAAATAAGATCTTTTAAAAAAAAAGTAAAAACTAAAAATACAATGCATATGACAAAACAGAATGTATATGATTATATATAATGTGTGTGCGTAACAATAGTTGAAAAATCTTCACCAGAATGTTAACAGTGGTGATATGTGGATGCTCTAAAGTATGAGGGTTTTCCCCCCCTTTCTTCATATTGCTCTACATGCTGGAATTTTCTACAATGAGTACGTATTATCTACATAGAGAAATCCAAGAAACACCCGGAGCAGGCAAAGGAGTGAAGCCAGGCAGGGTTGAAAACGAACTCCTCCCTTGAACCCCAGGAGCTGGGACTCCCGAGTGCCTGATCCCCGGTGTGGACATGGCAGCCCCACACCCAGGTCTCACTCACCCGTGCAGGGAAATGGGTCTGTCAAGATCCCAAATGCACTTGAGAGGCTCCCTCTTCCCCACTGCCGTGAGCCCTCTGGTATGTGTTTCGATAGCTAGGTCTTCCTTCAGCAGGAATAGACTCGGTGTGTCTCGGATGCTCCTGGCATTGCCACCAGGCATTTGGCTAGCCCTAGACACAATTCCTGCCCTAGGAGCAAAGCCTCATGTTGCACTGGATTGACCGTTGCTGCTGTTACTATTGAAATGAACCGCAGAGCCCATCAGTGGTGGGGTTGGTTGGGCAAGAGAACTGCCGTGCTTCTAGATGCATCCTCTTCCTCAGGAGGCAGGGTGGCGAGAGTATTCTGCAAACAGGTTGCCTGGATTCAACTCCCAGTCTGTTCCCTCCGAGCTCTTTGGCCCCCGGGCCGTCTACCCACTCCCTCTGTGCCTCGGTCTCCCCATCTGTAAAATGGGGGTGGGAGAGGCACTTACAGAGTCAGTTCGCTGGGAGCAGTGCGCGGACAAGCTTGGCCGAGTGGCCGGTGCAGAGGGAACCCTGCACGAACGCGAGCCTGTGTAATTACTCCTGTCTGTGCCCTGTGACATGACAGCATTAACGTGACAAATGGGCAACAGTTTGGGGGAAATGTCCCTTTTTAAAGAGAAGGCACCTGCAGAACATATTTATGGTTTATGATCAGGAGGCAGCATTAATGGTCCATAATGTGATTACTGTGAGGATTTTTATTAGGAAAATTCCAACCAGTTCATCATTAATTAATGTACTGTTACTTCAGAGTGTTACTCTTCTAGTCCTTGGTGAGTTGGAAAAAATAAACCTGTTGTCTCAAAACCCTTACCCAGAGAAGTAAATAAGACTTGTTCCCTCTTCCGGTGGCTCTGTTTGTAATAAAAATAGATGAGTCGCTGCATTTTTCCGCGGCAATGTTTATTGAACCTGCGAGTACCTTCAGGAGAGGAGAAAGGACAGAGATGAAAATGTCAAGCGACAGGCAGGCTCTTAGGAGAACTTGCGGACGGCGACCCCAGGGTCCAAAAGGTGGGGCGCGTGGGTGAAGCAGAGTTCTCGACACCCCGAACTGCAGAGAGCGGCGGTGCGGGGTGCTCCTTGCCCCCCCACCTGCCCCCCACTCTGCACCTTGCAGCCATGCCCCTCGCACCATCCCGCCTGCCATCCACCCCCTAACCATCCCTAACAAGCCTGTTCTGATGGCTCATCACTCTCTCCCATTGTGGTCCTTCCACTGGTGCCCAGGACCCTGTGCGATGCCCCTGCGGTCTCTCCTTCCTGATCTCAGCTTGGCACCTGTGGGGCAGTCAGCCTGGCCCTCCATCCTCTCGTGTCATTGACGACACTGTCTTTCCTCACGGGCCTTTCCATATTGCTGTCCCTTCTGCGCAGGGACACCCGCCCATCCGTGCCTGCCCAGTCAACTCCTTACTCCAACCTGGAGCTCTTCGATCTTAGCCCGAGAAATGGATCCCTTGATCTCTTTGAGTAGTGTGTTAATCAGCTCTGGAGGCCTTCACCACCGGAAAAGTGTTTTCTTGTGGTTCTGGAGACTAGAAGTCCAAGATGAGGTGCCGGTGGCTGGGTGCTGGTGACAGCCCTCTTCCCGGCGACACTTCCTCACGTGGCAGAGGGAAACCAGGCTCTCTGCTGTCTCTTCTTACAAGGGCACCCATCCCATCTGACTGGGGCTCTGCCCCTATCACCCCGCGTAACTTTCCTCACCCCCTTAAGGGCCCCTCTCCAAGATGGTCACATGAGGGTTAGGGCTTCACTCTATGAATTCAGGTGGGGGACACTGTTCGGTCCATAGCAAGCTGGTGTCTTAGGAAAAGGGGAGGACACCCCAGCAGAGTTAGGAACAGAAGCAGGGGTTTGATGGCATTAAACTCGGTTGCAGCTTCGTGGAAAGAGTGGCTGGGTGAGGGCGGTGGGAAAAGGAGAGGAGAACTAAAATTTAGTCACTCACGTGTCATTATTTAAGGTGATAGTAATATGGCCGCCACGGAGTTTTCTTCATATCACGGAAGTGGTCTGGGGAATGTGTATGTTAGTTGTCTGCCTTCAGGGGAGTCTGCCCCTCATAAGTCAAGGCTGTCTGTGGCACACACGTTCCTCTGTTACCCACTCCCAGGACGGTGCCTGCCTGGCGTGTCACAGGTGCTGAGTATCAAACCACCACATGGAGAATGCTGTATTTTTTTTATGCTCATAAAGTCTGTGGATCAGGAATTTAAGAAGAGCACGTAGAAGACAGGGGGCAGGGGCCCCTGGGGGGGCACAGTCGGTTAAGCATCAGACTCTTGGTTTCGGCTCAGGTCATGGTCTCAGGGTTGTGGGATCGAGCCCTGTGTCGGTCTCTGTGCTGGACACAGAGTCTGCTCGGGATTCTCTCTCCCTCTTCCTCTCCCTCTGCCCTCCCCGCCCCCCACTTTCTAAAATAAATAAATAAAATCTTTAAAAAAAAAAGAAGAAGACAGGTGTCAGGAGGGACAAAATCGCCCCAGCTTCAGAATCCCTGCTCTGCGGTGGACATTTTTCTGAGTGATTCCATAGATTCCTCCCTTCAAGGTAGAAGTCGGTATTTGCCCTCATTTTACTGACGAGCAGCTAGCATGTTCGAGAGGTGATAAAACTTGCCCGACCTCACAGAGTCACAGTGAGTGAAGAGCTATGGCTTGAACCCAGATCTCGAATTTCAGAGCCAAACTTCTTTCCAGTTGCCATGCTGCCTTTCCAGAGTGACTGCCCATGTGGCCAAGAAGGAAGGAGGTCATCTTGGCCGAGAATCTCCTGCCTCCCAGTGTGACAAGTGGTTCTCAAGCCACAATCATACTGATCCTCTAGGGTGCGCTGGGAAAGGCCAAGGGGAAGGGGCAGTTGGTGGGACGATGTTAAATGTCCTGTAATCCGTGGGACGGTCCTACCCAACAGAGAATTGTCTCTCCTCAAATACCAGTAGTCCTTGTTGAGAAACACTATGCGTAAGAAGGGGGAAAAAATAGATGAAATATTCATCTGTACTGAAACCATCTGAAAGGTTGCTCAAGTACAATAAGAAGCCATAGTGTCTTTGCAGGGGGGCTGTCTTAGTCCTTTGTGCTCTAACAAAGGCCCACAGACGAGGTGGCTTATAAAGAAAAATTTATTTTTTATACTCCTGGAGGCTGAGAAGTCTAAGATCAAGGTGCCCGCAGATCCGGCATCTTCCTAGTTCATATACAGCCGTTTTCCCCTTCTTGGCAGAAGGGCGAGGGAGCTCCCTGAGGCTTCTGTTATTGGGGCCCTGATCGCATTCGTGAAGACTCTGCCCTAATGACTTCATCATCTCCCGAAGCCCCCCCTCCCAGTACCATCACCTTGGGCATTAATTTTTCAACATACGAATTTGGGGGTGGGGAACACAAACAGTCCTACCGTAGTAGAGGTTAAAAGCCCTCCTCCTAGAGGCTGGTGAAGGGAGATTTGAATCTCGGCTTCCCAGTGTGTTGGCTAGCCAGGTCAAGTCACCTCTCAGAGCCTTCACTTCCTTATCTGTGGAATAGGCATCATCAGGGTATCTCTCCCAAAGATCTGCTGTAAGAAATAAATGAGATACTGTCTGTTTAGAAATACTCCGTAGTAGCTGTTAACCATCATGGCTCTTTCCTCCTGACTCACGGGAAAGGTAACATTGGCCGGATGGACAAGAGCTTGCGGGACAAAGCGTCGCATTTTCACAGCCGATGGGTAACAGGCAAAGTGGCTGGGACCCAGTGAATTGCGGCGAAATGTACCATACGCCATCAGTATCTGTCCTACCAGCTTCCATTTATTGAGCAGTACATCATTAGAATATCCCAGGGCTCTCGACAATAAAATCAATAAGACGGTTCAGCCATGGGCTGTGGTTTAATAACTCCAGACTTGAATAGAGGGAAAAAAATCAGCAGGAACATTTCCTGAGTGCTTGGTCGGGGATGGAGGGAGACATTTTCTCAGAGTGGGAGAAAAATAACAGTGAGCTGGCCTTCGGTCTCTAGCAGGAGGCCCTGGGGATTTAAGGTGGCATCCGGAGATGGGGCTGGGTAGAACTACACCTGGGAAGACATGGTTTTTAAGATGCTCAGGTGATTCTAATGTGTGGCCCAGGGTTAAGAATCGCCAGCCTAGGCTAGTGATCTTCAAACATTAGCTTGCCTCCGGAGGGCTTGTTAGATGATAGGCAGATTGCTGGTCCCCACCCCCAGAGGCGCAGAGGCGGAAGGGGTGGGGGGACTGACATTTTCATTCCCAGCAAGCTCTCAGGTATTGCTGATGCTGCTGATCAAAGACCAGATTTTGAGAACTTCTGTTCCAGAGCAGTATTGCTCAGTGGAGAGTGATTTTGTCCCCTTCTCCCAGGGGACATCTGTCAGTGAAGAGAGATATTTGGGGAGGGTGCTGCTGGTATCTAGTGGGTAGACACCAGGCATGTGAGTAAACATCCTCCAGTGCACAGGATGGCCCTCACCTCCCACAATAAATGATCTGGCCCCAAATATCAATTATGCCGAGGTTGAGAAACCCCTTTGGGTCCATTGGGAGCCCCAGTGGCCTTAGGGAAGCGGGGGTCCTTGCCAGGCAAAATCTGGACATGGAGCACAGTATTTGAAATCAGATCCACTTGAACCCCAATCTCCTGCCCACCTCCTGGCTCTGTGACCTTGAGCAACTTCTTTATCCTCTCTGATCCCAGGACAGTTATCCGTGAATGGGGATAATTTCCATGTGCAGCATTTCTGTGAGAGGTCAAAGCCTCTGAAAGAACCTCATGAATGTTAAGTGCTCCACAAATTGGAGTGAAAATCAGAAGGATAGTGTTTCTTAGCGGACCCGTGGCTCACTGTCCCTAGCAGGAAGATGGTCCCTCAGAGAGCCCTAGAAACCTCCTGACGTAACCTCCTGGTTCCCTGAAGCCGGGAACGCCAACCTTGTAGGAAGGACCTGTGAGTCCTTCCATGACGTATGGGGCTGCTTGGGCATCAGTCTGTACCTGGCCTTCACCTTCCCTCATTTGTTCAACAAACTCGGCACGTCCCAGGTGGGGAGCAAGCTTGTGCAGTCTAATTAACATTCCTCAAGCTTCCTTCACACCTCTCCCGTCTCCATGATTCTGCTATATCCACATTCCACCTGCCCTATTATTCTCGTAACGTTTTCGTTGCAAGAGACTCACTTTCATTTTTACTTAAGTCAATTTTATTTTCAGAGCCGTCTTGCCTCACTGCCATAAGTGGAAATCTCACTGTCATTTGCCATAAAGAGGCAGCAACCACACAGATGAGCCCAGCAGTAGGCAGCGCTAGCTGGTTACTCCCAAGATGCCAGCCCTGTGGGCCTGTCCCTCCTTGTTGGCAAAGGAAGTTTCGGAAGTGAGTGCTGCCCAGGACATGGTTGCGCCGACCTGAGGCTTCCTTGGTGGGCTCATCAGAGGGCTGGGTGAGAACTGGAAAGGGAATCACTGTCCCACCCTGACACTCAGGGCCATTCGATGTCCTGTCCCTTGGGGAGCTCTGACATCCTGTGTAGGGACCCCAACTGCAGAGTCTTCCGGGTTCAGTCCCGGACACCACTGTAATAATTTCAGGTTTCAGTGCAAGGTGGGGAGGGCTCCAGAGTCACCCTCCATGGGCTCGACAGCTGGTTCTTGCTCTGACGGGCTCCATGACCTTACTTTGCCTGGGTTATAGCTTTTAGTCCTTACGGCATCCCTCAGAGGGGATCCCTCTTTGGCAGATGGAGAAACTAAGGCACAGAGTGGCCAATTGCCCTGTGAGGAAATGGTGCATTCAGGCTGAGTCCCTACATGGGATGGCTGAGTTAGGTGAGGGACGGGTTCCTCCTCCCAAAATAGAGGGAAGGAGAGAGTGTTACCATATGATCCAGTAATTCCACCTCTGGGGATATACCCAAAAGAATGGAAGCAGGTCTCAAAGAGATACGTAAACACCCGTGTCCATAGCAGCATTATTCACAGGAACTGAATGGTGGACACACACCCACCTTTCCACCAGCGGACGAGTGGAAAAAGGAAAACGTGGTCTGTCCTTACAGTGGAGTAACATGCTCACCCTCAGAATGAAACAGAACACACACTTCTCCACATACGAACCCTAAAAACATGATGCTAAATGGAAGAAACCAGTCACAAAAGAACAACGCTTTGCCGATTCCACGTATATGAAATCTCTAGAGTGGTCACATTCATAGAGGCTGAAGGAACGGTGGTTGCCCAGGGGTTTGGGGGCCGGGGGAGAGGGAATGGGAGTCGGGGTTTAATGAGAAGGATTCCAGTTGTGCAAGATGGAAAGTTCTGGGGATGGGTCATGGTGACACACAAAAGTGCGGACATGCTTACCACCACTGAACTGTGCCCTTAAGGACAGTGAAGGTGGTGCATGTTACGTGCGTTTGGGCACAGTTGTACACACACAGCAGTGCGGGATGCTTGGAGGGCCTGCGGGAGACTCGAAGAAGGGAGAGGGAAGGGTCAAGGATGGCTTTGCTGAGAAAGGGTCCTGAGCCCCCGAAGGCTGCTGGCCTTGGCCGGCTTTCTCCTTGCAACTGTGTCCTCTCCCGACCCGTGGTCCCCACCGCATGCCCTCTCCCCTCACTCCTCCTTCGGTCAGGCTGGTGGTAACTGGACGGCACTGAATCAGCAGCCCCCGGGCTGGAGGGCGACTGGGCATTCTCCCGGCCCCTCGGCAAGGGTCGCCACGCTGCCCTAAAGCCTTGAGGAAGGGTAGGGACCCAGCCTTCTGCCGGTTCACTGGATGAGTGGAGACAGGCATGCACAGCAGCTCAGACCTGCGTCGTCCACATGGGCCTGCCCGGCAGGAAACCTGGACAAAGCTGTCAAGCTTGATCCATCAGTCAGAAACCATTCGTTCACTGAGGCCCCCCCCCCCCCCCGCCGAGCTCCGCTCTGGGCGGAGGGGTGGTGTTGATGTCCCAGAAAAGCACGAAATCTGCCCTTGGCCCGTGGGGAATTGACAGCTATGATGCCCAGCTGACGTGGTGTCTATATGCAGCGGGGAGGGAGGAGGGGAGAGAATCCCGCATGTGACAGCGTGGATGGACCCCGAGGGCGTTATGCTAAGTGGGATAAGCCGGACCGAGAAAGACAAATACTGCCTGCGGTCTCACTTGGCTGCGGAATCTAAAGAAAGGGAGGGAGCGAGGGAGGGAGGGAAGAAGGAAGGAGCCAAACTCCTAGAAACAAAGTAGAAAAGTGGCTGCCCGGGGTCTGGGGGATGGGAGAGCTAGGGAGCAGAAGGTAAAAGGGTGCAGACTACCAGTTATGAGATGAATAAGTTCTGAGGGGCTAATGTACAACACGCTGACTGTAGCTGATAACACCGTATCGTATAACTGAAATTTGCTGAGAGTAGACCTTAAATATTCACACACACAGAAGATAAGTATGTGCCGTGATGGATGTGTTAATTAACTAGATGGATGGGGGGGCGGGGATCCCTGTGCGGTGTATTTCAAATCTCCACAATGTACACTTAAAAGTATCTCAAAATTTTATATGTCAGTTGTACCTTAAGCTGAAGAGGAACAAGGGGAGGAGAGGAAAGGAAAGAAGGGAAAGGAGAGAGAGGGTGGGAAGTCGGGGAAGCCAACCTGACTCGCAGGACAGCTTTCCGCGCAGCGGTGCTAACTCTCTAAGGTTAGAATCCCAGACTGAGGAAGCATCATCTCCCTCATCTGGTAGAGTAACACACGGGTTTTGGAGCCCGGCAGACCTGAGTGTTTGTCTTTGGGCTGTTCACTCTCCGGAGAAGGTGACTTCTCATCACTCCCTCAGTATCCCCTTGGCCTCAGCTGGGGATTACAATCTTGGCACCTGCTTCCTTAGGCCTTGGGAAAATTAAATAACGAAACCATGAATGGATAGCGCTTAGGACATAGTAAGCGTTCAGTTTACATAGACATCATTATCATGCTCTAAGGGTCAGCGGGATCAAGGAAGGGAAATGACTCGCCCGGGGTGCCCTGGCTGGATCACAGCGCAAGCAGGATTTGAACCCAGACTGGTCGCTTTTTGAGCACTTGCCACGACACTGAGCCACCTTTTTTTTTTTTTTTTTTTAAAGATTTTATTTATTTATTCATTCGACAGATAGAGAGACAGCACAAGCAGGCAGAGTGGCAGGCAGAGGGAGAGGGAGAAGCAGGCTCTCCGCTGAGCAGGGAGCCAGACGTGGGGCTCGATCACAGGACCCTGGGATCATGACCTGAGCCGAAGGCAGCCGCTTAACCAACTGAGCCACCCAGGCGCCCCACTGAGCCACCTTTTTAAGCCCACTGAGAGCAGGATTTCTTTCTGGGCACTGAGCATCTCCCAAGTTCTTTTTTTTTTTTTTTTTTTTTTAAGATTTTATTTGTGTATGTGTGTGTGTGAGAGAGAGAGAGAGAGAGAAAATGAGCAGGAGGGAGAAGCAGGCTCAAGACGCGGGGCTCAAGCCCAGGACCCTGAGATCATGACCTGAGCCAAAGGCAGACACTTACCCACTGAGCCGCCCAGGCATCCCCGCTCCCAAGTTCTCATCACCAAACTTCTGCATAGAAATTTCCCAGGGGGAAAAAGGTACCTCCACCTAAATCTGACAAGGAACCTAGAACATGTCAAGGTTTCTCCTCCCAGTGACATGAATCCCACTTCCATGCAATGTGCCTGCCTCCAGTGTGAAGCCGCGTCCCGTCCACAATCCACAGCCATGAATCACTGCACAACCCAGCAGGGTCAGGGATGGATTGCTCATCCCTCTTTAGGGGTTTTTTTGTGGGTTTTTTTGGTACATTTTTTATCCTATTTTGGTAAGAACACTTAACATGAGATCTACCCTCTCCACACATCTTCAAGCGCACAATACTGTTGACTAAAGGTATGGTGTTATACGGCGGGTCTCTAGAGCTTACTCGTCTTGCTTGCCTGAATCTTCACGGCCGTTGTTAGTAGTCCACCCCCACCCGCATCCTCTGGCGGCCCCCATCTCACTCACTGATACCTCACAGGTGACTACTTTGGATACCTCCTACGAGGGGACTTGTGCCGTAGTTCTCTTCCCATGAGGGGCTTATTTCACCTAGCATCATGTCCTCAGCATTCATCCTGATGGGAACGCAAGATGGTGTGGTCACTCTGGAAAACAGAATGGAAGCGCCTCAAAAAATTAGAATTAGAACAACCGTATGATCATCCCCACTTGATAGAGGAGGAACCAACGGTCAGAGAGGAACCGTGTCCTCCCAAAGTCCCCACCCGGAAGAGGCAGAACTGGATGGCAGAGCCTCCCGACCTACACCCCGCGTGCACACAACCCTATCTCCACTTCTCTCCCTTCCCAGCGCAACCAGCCCTCTTAGTTGGAAGCAAGTCAGAAAGCCGATTCCCTCGCTGCAGGCAGAAGAGGCCCTTTTGGAGTATAAATAGAATTGAGGGCTCCGTTGGCGGAATAATTATTCCGGCCAACTGACTTCTTTGAATTCGGTTTTTGTTGATTGGTTGGTTTGGGTTTGGGGCTATTTTTTGAGCAGTGTCATAGGTTTTTTTCTGTGTTTATGTTTACTATTTTTTAATCGAGAGATAATTGACATAAAACATACTAATTTCAGGTGTACGGTGTAACGATTTGATAGTTGTATACACAGCAGAGGGATCATTGGCATAAATAGTTACCACCCACCACATTTGTTACTAATTGTGGTCGGAGGCCCACGCTATGGAGGAGAACTCCGTTTGTGGATGTTTACTTGCAAACAGTGTGCACAGCCTTGGGAGCCTGAGCGGTCTTGGGGTTGAACCTGGAGCTGGGCCCATTAGCTGAACCAAGCTTGGTGCTGATCACTGGAGGAACAGCCTCATCAAAATAATGACACAAACAGGAATGACAACAAGCACACTATTGTTCATCGAGCGTTTACTGCATGCCAGGCATTGTGCTCAGTACTAGACACGAAAGTGTATGTGACGCAGAGGCTGTGATGATAACATACCCATTTTACAGACGGGAAAACTGAGGCTTGGAGTGCTTGCATAACTTGTCCAAGGTCTGCCCGACCAGAGGCAATGCTCTTAAGGCCCTCCACCTTGTTTTCTCCTCCCAGATGGTCTTCCTGCAAGGCCATTACCAAAGGCACAACATCTGTACAACACAGTGATCCTTGCAAGGGAGCTTCATCTTTACCCTCTTTTTGGAGCCCGAGGGTTACATGGTCCTTATCTGACCTACGACCATAATGAGAAATACAGAGTTTGCGCAGCAAGCTGGACATGGCACAAGTAGTAACTGGTGGAGCTGTCTGGGATTCACTCTGCTTGGCCTTGGCACCTGCATCGCAGAAATATACTTGATATTCTCCCCCACAAACCTGGCTTTTTAACATTGGTCTGAAGTCCGCTTCTCCCGCTATCCCTAATCACTCTGATTCTTCCGCTTATTTTCTGTTTTGTGCCCTTGGCATCTGATTACATGGTGAAATTCACAGTTTTTTTTTTTTTTGTTTTTTTAGGAGCTGGACAGTATTTGGGCTTCCGCCTTTGAAGGCCCACATAGCTCTGACCGCATGTCACTGTTAGCCATGCTACAGCTGAAAGTCGACTGACATGCTTCTTCTAGGAGCAGGTTTTCCTCTTTTTTGTCATGGCGACAATTTATCGAGCATCACGGCAGTGACGGGGCTCTGGCGTCACAGACGTGCTTCGTTCCCAGGACAGCCACATCCTGTGGGACTTCTGAGCTTCAGCTTCTTTAGTCATATAATAGGAGGGCAGTAGCTCTTCTCTTAGGGGTTTGTCTAGAAGTGAAAAAGATGATCATATACAGACATTGTTTAATGCGTAGCAACACTTGAGAAACAGTTGGTATTAGAATTATCAATAAGCATCACCTTTGTTCTGTTTCATTATAACAGTAATCCGTTTTACCAAATGCAGATCATGCAGAAAAGTATAAGAAAGGAAAACTGTCCTGTTGCCATATGAACCTCTGTTAATATTTGGAAGCATGTCTTATAAATTGTTAGGGATTACATATTAAGAGTTCTCTTTTGCTGAATATATTATAGGCAGTGTTCTGTATCAATATGTATTAATAAAACCTTTTAGGGCGATTCCTATTTTGGACCATTATAAACACTGTTGAGGTCAAGGCCTCAGGATCTTTGCACTTGCTATACCAGCTGCCCAGAATCCTCCTCATTCCTGATAATGACATGGCTCATTCCCTCATTTTATTCAGAGCTTGTTCACATATCCCCACATCAGTGTTCCCTGGCCGCCATAGTCAAATAAACCCCTTCCCTTAATATGACTTTGTTCCCTTTTTCATAGCCTTTATCACTATCTGCCACTATATTTTCTATTTGCTTACTTATTTTATTGGCTCTCTACCCACTAGACTAAGCAGTATTCAGGGAAAGATTCTGTTGCGTCCACTAACATGACAAGAACTGTGCCCAGCTCTCAGGACACCAGATGAACGAATAAATGAGCCAGAGAGCATGCTGTATGTAGAGACTTGAGGTGCTTTCTTCTCCTCCCCTTAGGACAGATTCTTGGGGGTGGAGCTCCTGGATCAAGGGTCATGCGTGTTTAAAATTGTAATTCTTGCCGCCACATCTCTGCTGGCAAAGTTGTGGCCCTTCCACCCCCGCCAGCAGCATTGGAGAGAGTGTTCGCCCCGTTCCTGCTCGTGCTGGTGATCTCGCCGCGGTCTGCTGAAGACCCACTCCTGGTAGAGGAGCCTTTTCCAGATCACAGCCTCAGCAGTGGCGGCCGGGGTGTGGAGCCCCCCCCCCCCCCCCCCCCCCGCCCCGCAAGGAGCGTCCTAGCCCTGTCTGTGGTGTGGCTTCTTGTCAATCGCCAGCTCCCCAACCCCCGTGTCGGAGCAGCTTGCCAGAAAGGTCGTTACAGGAGCCAGGGGGTGTGCAACACAAATAGGAAGGTGGTTGTTGGCAGCAGGCAAAGGGCATCGTGTGAACCTCAGCCCTTTTGAATGGCACCCCTCCCCTGCCACCATGCAGGAACAAAACTCTCTCATTCCCTCTCTTGTTGTTCAGTGAAACGCATCGGGGTCCTACTGTGCCAGAATGGGGAGTGGTTACGGCTGTGTTTCTGGAGCCAGCCTCAGTACGTCCTGCCACTTTGGGGGGCAGGGGCTCTGGGCCAGCTCAATCACTGGGTGCACGAGAGGGCAGAGTCGCTAGGTGAGGGGGCAGCAGATGTGTGAAGGACCGAGGATGGCAGGAAAGACCTGGAGGCATTTTTGCCTTCTGAGCTTCCGGGGGTTTTGTTTGCCTTTGCTTTTAAGGATGGCTGCCGTGGTTTGAGGTTGAGTGGATCTGGCTTTTCCATGGTGGCTCCCCTCTTCCCTCTGTCTCTTGCTGCCTCTGTATATGTATCTGATCACGTGCATTTGTCTCTATTTATACCTGTGTGTGTCTCTGTCTTTCTCAGGGTTTCTGTGTAGGTCTCTGTCTGTGGTTCTCTCTCGTTGGTGGGAGTAAGGGGGAGGTCCTGCTGCCTGCAGGTCTCGCTCTGTTTTTCTCTCAGTGTGAGCAAGGCCTGTCTGTCTGCACCCCCATTCCCTCTCTGTGTCTGTCTCTGTCTCTATTTCTCTGTCCCTCTCTTTCCCTCTGTGTGAGTCTCCTTTCTTCAGGTATTTTGGTTCTTTCCCACCCACCCCTCTCCTCAAAATAGCTATACTCCAGGAGAACACTGGGTTTTTGTTCTCTCTTCTCCTTGCTACTCCCCAGACCAGCTGTCTGACCCAGGGACGGCTTGCAGTCTGCAGGCTCAGTTGCCGGAATGACAGTGCCTGATTTCCTGGTGCTCAGCTCCTTTTCTTCAGAAGGAAAGCGTCCACGTCTGTGTCTGTCTGTGAATCTGTTCTTCATTCTAAAACCCTAAAGAAAGTTACAAAAGGGGGCGCCTGGGTGGCTCGGTCAGTTAAGCGTCTGCCTTCAGCTCAGGTCCTGGGATCAAGCCCCACGTGGGGCTCGCTGCTCAGCGGGGAGTCTGCTTCTCCCTCTCCCTCTGCCTCTCCCCACCCCGCTGCTCATGCTCTCTCTCTCAAATAAGTTAAATCTTTTTTTTTTAAGATTTTATTTATTTATTTGACAGAGAGAGAGAGAGCACAAGTAGGCAGAGTGGCAGGCAGAGGGAGAGGGAGAAGCAGGCTCCCCGCCGAGCAGGGAGCCGGATGTGGGCCTTGATCCCAGGACCCCAGGATCATGACCTGAGCCGAAGGCAGCCGCTCAACCGACTGAGCCACCCAGGCGCCCCCAGTTTTTTTTTAAACAAAGTTACAGAAGGCTTTCTTGCACCTCAGGGCACAAGTCCCTCTAAAGTCCAGCCTACAGTCTTCACACCAACCTTCCCCATCTCCCTGCTCTCTGATTCCTTGGAGGGCAGGTGGAAGTAGCTGGAATGGATTTGGGCTTCCACTCCTTGCTTCTGTCCTCACTCACTGTGTGACCCTGGGGAAACATGTGGACCTCTCTGAGCCTCGGAGCCTGACAGCGCATCCCTACCAAAACCAAATAGCATCTCCACACCCGCCATCCGGCACAGTGCTGGTGCAAGCAGGCCTTCAAGTGACATCAGCTTCTCTGATGTCAGCCAGAGCAGCCAGAATGCATTCCTTCCTTCCTTCCTACATTCATTCATTCAACAGCCTGGCAAGAGACGCCCATAGCTAGAAAGCACGGGCTGATCCCAAAGGCGCCATAAGCCTCAGTCACTAAGAACTCCAGATCATTGTTACCCAGAGACCTTGGGCAGGGATGAGCAGTATGATCTGAGGGCCAGCAGGAGCCCCTACAGAGTGAACTTCCTATAAGATACAGTGTTGTGGGCCATGTTTAGGCCTTTGAAAAAAATCACCCAGTGAAGTCCAGGGGCAAAAAAAGTGGCACTAAGTACCTGTTGTTTTTAAACGTTCCTCCCTTTGTTTGATAGTCTCCAAGGGAGGCGAAGAGAGGCCGAAGCCAGCATTGTGAAGATCAGTACGCTGCCTTTGGGCTGCAGACATGGGAAGGAGAATATAAGCTTTTCTTATACCTATTATCTTTTTACTTTAGATTTTCGCATTCTGTAGTCCATTCGTAATCCACTTGTGAAAACAGACTCACATCCTGTGTGTCTTTGTACTCCAGGCTTTGTCCAGGATTGGCATGTGGGAGGTTTTAAGGATGCTAGATGGGTGAGTGGGTCGGTAGGTGGGTGGATGGATGGATGGATGAACGGGTGAGTGGGTGGATGGAAGAATGGATGGATAGATAGAGAGTTGCATGAGTGTTTAAAGGGACATGATTCCCCTAGGCGTGCCCTTCTCATATAATCACCAAGAAAGCCCGGTGTATTTGTGATTGGTTTGAAGAGAAGAGGAGAGGGTGGTTAGGATAACCCTCTCTGGTGGCTGCCCAGTCTGTCTTCAATCAGAGCCAAGATGATAATTATCGCCAGATTGCAGCTACTGATTGAACAGCCAAGGAGCCTAAGATGCTGGGATCCAGCACGAGCACTTGAAGAGATGGGTTCAGGAGCTTTGGGCTGAACTTTCTGAGATCTCCTCTGTCCCTGCAGGCAGATTGCTCACTCCTTCCCCACCCTCCCAGGGCAACTGAACACACTTCTGTCCTAAAACAATTGACCCTTGTCTTCTGTTTTCTCCATTTGGCTGAGAGCTCCTCAAAGGCAAGGATTTTTTTCCCCCAAATTTTATTTTTCTAGTACCTAGCACAGTACTTGGCATGTAGTATAGGCTAAGTTAATATTGCATGGATCGATGAGTTGATAGATGGTTGGAAGAGTGGGGGCATGGATGATTTGCTTTGAGGATGATGGGTAAGCGGATGGGTGGATGGTTTTAAAGGTGATGAGTGGATGGATGGATGGATGCATGGCTGGTTGGTTTTCTGGATGATAAGCTATTGAATGCTGTGCTGGACGGGTAGCTGAATGGTTTGCTGGATGGGTGGTTGGATTTGGATGGATGGGTGGTTGGATTTGGATGGATGGGTGGTTGGATTTGGATGGATGGGTGGTTGGATTTGGATGGATGGGTGGTTGGATTCCAACGGATAGGTGGTTGGATTTGGATGGACGGGTGGATGAGAAGATGTGATTTTATTGGCCACCTAGAGTCAGCCTCCCACATGATACAGGGATCCTCCCTGTGATGCCTATGATAGCCCTCGAATGCATGCCTACCTACCTAGCAGCTAATTTACAGGGTATTTTGTTACACAGAATTATTATCAAGTTTTCCAAAGTCTAGGTATGGTAACGTAGCATATATTAGTGTTTAAGGGCATCGGCTCTGGAAACAGACCTGGGTTTGAATCACAGCTGAACCAATTAAAGCAGTGTGACCTTGAACAAACAAATCCCTTGGCCTCTCTAAGCTATGTTTTCCTAATTAGCAAAATGGGGATAATAGCACTATCCTGCAGGGCTGGCGAGAGGATTGAGTGCAACGATGGATGGCAAGGGCTGGTCAGTGCTCAATAGAATGTATTGTTACTGTTATGGTACCAAACCAATATGTCCCCCTCCTATAATTTTTTTTTTTCACCAAGAACCAGATGTGTGCCAGATACTGGTACAGTCTTGTATGTTCGATGACAAACAAGACTGAAATAGCCCCTCATCTGTTGGAGTTGATGTGTTTGTGGGGTGTTCAAACAATTAACAAGCAAACAGATGCGCAATTTCAGATGGTTTTAAATGCTATGCAGAAAACCAAGCTAAGGTGAGGCAGAAGAGAGCGGTGTGGCTGTGGGGGGCAGGTGGCCTTTTGTTGAGCTGTGAACCGATGACAGGATACAGCCATGCAGAGATCTAGGTAGCAGGAATAGTCAGTGAGAAGGTCCTGAAGCAGAAACGAACTCACTCAAGCCAAAGAAAGAAGGCCAGGTGGCAGGGTAGATAGGAGGGCAGTCGGGGTGCAGAGGTCTTCAGGAGGCAGGTCATGCAGGCCGCAGAGGCTGTGCCATGTGATTTGGACATCAGCCATGTTAGTTTCATCCTGTCCTCTGGAACGGCCTAGAAGGAGCCTTGTTCATTTGGCAGCTGTTTAGCTTTCCGGTGACAGCGATAGGCTTCTGATCGCCTGACTTCCAGACTAAGCACTCCCAGGTCTCTGTTTTCCAAGTTGACATCCTGGGACACCTGCAGCTACAACCCTGACAACTTTCTTGGTCTCGTAAACCTAGAACCCAGAAGAAATCGGGTTTGACCCAAGGGAAATCAGGCTGAAGAGAGGCAGGAGATCTCTAGTCAAAACTGTAATGAACTAAGCCAGTAATAAGCTCTGTACCCCCCACCCCTTGAAACCCTGCCCTGCGAGTGTTTGCAAGTGGAAGGAGGAGAAAAGGAGTCTTTAAGGCTACTTCTAGGATAAAAGACATCTGGAACCAGGGGGATGCAGGTGGGTCTGATATAGGAACTTGGTTTTCAAAGAAAACTGTAAGATGATGGTGGCTGATCTCCAGCTGGGCCGATGGAGTAACTCACACGGTGCCATTAGGACCCCATCCCTTGGCACCATTAGGATCCGGTCCCTTGGCATTGCTGCTTCTCTGTTTGCTTTCCTCTCAGGTGATCTTAACACTCTATGTGGGGATAAAAGGGCTCTTAGAATCTTCCAGTTTCATGTATACCAGAAAGGGAACCTCTCTAATCGAGTTGTTCCAACAAAAGTCTAGAATTCTGTCTTCTGGGCCAATTAACTTGGTTGGGTCACACATCCGCGTCTGAACCATACAGACTGTTGCCAGGGAGATGCAACATTCTGATTGACCAGGCCTTGAGCTCTGTGACCTTCCCTGTCACTGATGATGGAGGGAGACCCTCCCCATCCATAGAGACTGAGAATGGAGGAGGGGGATGATGCCCCCCAAAATACTGGATGATAACGTTTTCATTATGCCAGAGAAGTGAGATCTTCTGTACAACATCGTGCTTCTCATCAACAATACTGTGAACTTAAGATGACACCTACCCTCTTAAATTTTTATCTGTTCTTTCCACAATGTTTACAAAAAAGGATGCTATTTGGAGGAGAAGGGAGAGGGCAGGCAAAACCGGCTTGTATGTATCTTCTGTTTCCCGGCTCAGAGTTAACTGCTCCTTCCCCTACGGTTCAGAGATACCTCGCATTTCCTCCTGCCTTGTTCAGTGGCTTAATACGTGTACTTAGGTCTCCGTCAGCTTTTTAAAGCTCCTCGGGGGTGGGAACTCCTGCCTATAAGCACCTCAGAGTCCCCCCCACGCAGGTACCAGGACAGGGTAAGGGTCCAGGACAAGCTTGCTTAAGCTGGATTAGGTTTCAGGGCCCCATAGGACAACTCTGCCCTTCAAATAGTCCCCAAGATGAAGCATCAGAGAAACTCTCCGTCCTCCCCCGACAGAGAGCCTGGGATCCTCACCGCACCCCTGTGGTCTCTTGGGTTCTCCCCCAGGCAAAGCCAACAAGAACGTGCAGTGGGATGAGGATTCGGTGGAATATATGCTGGCCAACCCAGTCCGAATCGCCTTCGTCCTGGTGGTCCACGGCCGTGCCTCTCGGCAGCTGCAGCGCATGTTCAAGGCCATTTATCACAAAGACCACTTCTACTACATCCACGTGGACAAGGTGAGGACCCCTCCCTGCCCCCCGCCGGTTGCCCCTTGCTGGCTTTCTCTGCCGGTCTGTCTGCTCTTCCCCAAGCTGGCCTCCCTTTCAGGCAGGGCTTGTAGGCTGATCAGTGGCCGCTCCTCAGAGCATTCCGTCTAAGGGTGTGTGCGTGCGCGTGCGTGTGCGCGTGCGTGTGTGTGTGTGCGCGCGCGCAGGCGTGCAAGTGCATATGTGTTAGTTTCAAAGTTCCCAACCGTGACTTTAGACTTTCTCCATAAATGTTGTTTTGCTTACCTCTTTTCTTCACCGGCCCGTGCACTTCCGGCCCCCACTATCCCAGGGGTGGGCCCACGTTTCTCGTAAAGGGCCAAATGGCAAATATTTTAGGCTCTGCAGGTATATGCTCCTGCCACAGCGACTCAGCTCTGCCACTGGAGGGTGGAAGCAGCCCTGAGAAATACAGAAATGAGTCTGTGTGTCTGTGTACCAATAAAACTTTATTTACAAGACCCTGCAGCAGGCTTCCTGACCCCTGAGCTGTCTTGGCCCAGAGGTTTCTGTTGGTCTGCTGACCTGACGTGAATGGTGGCTTTCGTCAAGAAGTCAAAAGGGGATGCCTGATCACAGCAGGCCTGTGAGGGAGAGGGCAGTGGAGAAATCCCACCTCTCAAAATACTCACCAGGTTTAGACACAGTCATACTTCCTAGCTTGTCATCCTCAGACCACATGCCTCAGTCTTGTATAAAAACGCAGAGTCCCAGGCACCAGCCCGCGCCAGGTGAGCCGTGAGCCCAGAGGTGGGGCCTGGGGGTCTGCATTTCAAATAGCTAAAGTAAATTTTCAAAAATAGTAAGATTTTGAAGAGCGATGTAGAAAGACACCCCAGGCCTGAGCCAGTTGCTTGGCGAAGTCCGCTCTGTTCAGAAGCCATGTCACCTAGACGGGAGGGGATAGAGAGGGGGCAAGGGGCACGTCCGCCTGTGTTCTGCTGCTGAAATGTCACTCCTTCTCTCCCCGGGGATAAGCGCTCCAATTACCTGCATCGGCAAGTGCTACAGTTCGCCAGACAGTATGGCAATGTTCGCGTCACCCCCTGGAGGATGGCCACCATCTGGGGGGGAGCCAGCCTCCTGTCCACGTACCTGCAGAGCATGCGGGACCTCCTAGAGATGACTGACTGGCCCTGGGACTTCTTCATCAACCTCAGCGCTGCTGACTACCCCATCAGGTAAGGCAGCCTTCCTCCTGCTTTCCTTAGTCCTCGCTGTGAAGCGGTCTGAAGAGGCATCGTGCCTCCGTGAGGTGCCACGGAGCCTGGGACCCACATGGGACCCGAGCACACGGTTTTCCCAGCCGCGTTCACGGGTACACGAAGAACCGGCAAGACCCCTACCCGCCTGGAGCTGCTGTTCACGTGGGGTGCGGGGGGACAAAAATGAAGCAGAGCAAAGCAGCAGGCAGGATCGTAATTTTAGCAAGAACGGCTGGGGAAGTCCTTCCCAAGAAGAACAGGAGGAGGAGCAAGTCCCTGGAACCGAGAAAGTGGTCTAGGCCAAGGGAACAGCCCCTGCAGGGTCCTGAGGTGGGCATGTACCTGCTGTGCTGGGGGGACGAGGGGGCTCAGGGTGGCTAGAACAGAGGAGGTGAGGGGTAGAGTAGGAGGAGGTCAGGGAGAACCCCGGGGTGAGATCATATTGCTTCTAGAATGTAGGAGGCCCTGGCAAATTTGATTCGAGGCAGGACTAGGTCTGACTCCAGTGTCGGAAAGGGGAGCAGAGGGGAGGCAGGGAGAGCCGTTATGGCCACAGCAGAGTCACAGACACGCATGTTCGGGCTGTTTGAGGCCCGTGGGTGGGTGGGTGGGTGGGTGGGTGTGTGTGTGTGTGTGTTTGGTGGCTATCAACTTGTCACAAATGAACGGCTTGCACACATTTTAAAATTGGGAGGTTTCACGTGAAACTATAATGTTGGGAGCTACTTTCCAACCCCTGCCCGGGGCGGGGCACACCCGCGGGCCCTCGGCCACAACTGTGTGGAGCTGGTCCAGTGGCCGTCAGCCCCGAGGCACCGAGAAACTCAGATGCCACCAGGAAGGTCCGTCCCTTGGCACAAACACTGATCGAGAGCGCTTGCGCTCGCTAATGCTTATGGCCTTGAAAATAGGCCAAAGGCAAGGGAAACCCCTCTAAAGATCTTGTGAGGTTAAAAAAAAAAAAGGCAAGAAAATGAACTTTATTTGCTGCCAGAAGGCCACTCTTTGCTTGACTGTGTCTTCCATCCTGATTTATTGGTGGGGCTAAAAAGAAGAGTATGGGGAGCCAAGGGCGGGGCCTGCCTTCCTCTGGTGGCCCGGGGGCATGGGGTGGGGACAGCACTCCCCCGAGAGCCAGATGAAGGTGTCTTTAAAAATATACGTGTGTTTTTCAATCAGGGCGGTCTTCAACCAGGCACCTGAGTGCTGACCACAGTACAGTGAAGCCCCACGTGCACATCACCTAGTTTTCAGCTCGAATCAGGTCGTGGCCAGTGCTGATGTATCTACACCCTCCCCTTCTTTCCTACTGAAGCGCTTCCCAGATATCATGTAGTTGTGTCTGTAAGAATTGCAGTATGCATCCCTTTTAAGCTAACAGCTGCATGACTGTCACACCTAAAATACTGTCATTCTTCGTGTCATCAAATATTGAGGCCACACGTCCCCAGGAGTTTGGGTGTTGAATCAGGAACCAAATAAGATCCAGGCAGAGAGAGAGACATTCTCTGTTTAAAGATAGAAATGGTCTCTGTCTCCTTCACAGTGCGATTCCTGGCGCCCTCCTTCCGTCCTTGGCTTGGTGGCATCTCATTGAATGCTGGGAAGCCCCTGGGCCCTGGAGGGGACCTGGGGAAGGCACAGTCTTTGGTCAGCTTAGGCAGGGTCCACCTGGTACCCTTGAACCTGAGAAAGGTGATGGTTGTTAGAAAGATACCTGTTTTTCTTTTGTTCATACGAGAGCAAGGGTAAGCAGATTATGAAACATGGCTGGCAGATTTTTACTTATTTACTTACTCACTTGTTCAGGTACCCATTCCACAAACATGTGGTAAGCAACTCTTATGCTAGGCCCTATCTGGGCATTTAGTGAGCACATGTGCCCCAAGCCTTACCTGATGGAGCATTTCCCCTAGTTGGGAAAATGGAATTAATGGCACCATGCAAGGTGGGAAAGAGCTAGAAAGTAAGGGGGTGGGGGGGGGGGGCTGGGGGATGGGGTCAGGCGGTCAGAAAGGCCTCCGAATGTGCCAAGTTTGGACCTGAGAACTGAAGGCTAGGAACAGATTGTTGGGCAAATGAGAAAGAGCTCGTTCGCGACTAGGATTTCTCCACCTGGACACTCCGGACATACTGTGCTGGATGAGTCTTTGCTGTGGGGACCGTCCTGTGCATGGCAGGACGTTTACCTGCAGCCCCTGGCCTCAGTCCACTGGATTGGGTCATGCTGGCCCCCCACTCGGGACAACCACAGGTATCCCCAGACGTTGCCCAGTGTCCGCAAGGGGCAAAATCGCTCCCAGTTGAGAACACTTCCTGAGAGAGAGAGAAAACAGTCAGGACAAGACATGGGTCAGAGATGACCTTGCTGCATTTGAGCAATTTTAAAAATGGAGGGAGGCAAGGAGGAGAGGCGAGTAGAGAGAAGCACAGGCAGGGATGAGTTAAGACGTTCTCCCTCTTTCTTCCAAGAAAGGCCTGAGTTCAAAAACATCCCCAGATGCTGAGCATAACAGCTCATGAGGGAGACACTTCCTTCAACCCTCAAAGCAAACCTGTTCTCCAGAGGGGCAACCCGGGACCCAAGGTCATGTA
This sequence comes from Zalophus californianus, assembly GCF_009762305.2. Taxonomy (NCBI): domain Eukaryota; kingdom Metazoa; phylum Chordata; class Mammalia; order Carnivora; family Otariidae; genus Zalophus; species Zalophus californianus. The sequence goes on from NC_045604.1 coordinate 83,118,218, forward strand.
AGCAGTACCTGGCAGAGTGAACATGAGGATCAGTTCTGTGCTATTCCAAGGCTGGTGTTCTGCTTTCTGCTCCTTCCTTCCTTGGGGAAGTCAGCCAGGCCTAGAGTGGCGAGATGGCTGTAAGTGAGACCACGTGGCGACAGGGAATGTCATGAGGGAAGGTCCTTGGAGGTAGGAAGGTCACCTGTGGCCCCGCGTCTGCTCAGTCCTCCTCTAGACCTCCAGTGGAGACCCCAGAGGTCACCTCAGCCCAGGTCAAGGGGTGGCACTTGGCCAGAGACCTCTTGAGGTCCGGTGGGCATTCCTGTGCCCATGGCCCTCCCCAGGAGACCCCCACCAAGCCTCGAGGCTGCCCCCTAGGGGCCCTGTGTTGATTTGCCGCCACCATGGACCCCACCAGCTCAGCTGGGCCAGGATATAGGGATATTTAGCACTTGGGCATCCGGGAAGGGAGGGTGAGGAGAGGCCCAGCAGATGGCTTAGGGTTCGAGTCTGAGTTCTGCCACTTCACTAGCCATATGACCATCTGCAAGGAAATTCAGTCTTTGTGAAACTGGGCTATGATCATAGAACCTAGCAGAGTGTTGGGCACCTACGAAGTGCTTACTTACCCAAATAAATGTCAACGGTTCGTTCCTGAGCTGCATTCAAGGCTGAAGCTCCTCTCTGTCCGAGGGGGCTCAGGAACCCTTTCCTGGACCACGTGCCAAACCTATTTTGGGTTTCAGAGAAGAGAGTCCTGGAATTTTTGGCTTTTTTAGCTTTAATGCTCCAGGTCTCTGTGTGCCTCATTCTGTCTTTCCCTCCCTCTGCCCCCACTGCTTTCATTTCCATGGCCCTCCCCCACCCCCCGGTTCTTCTGCCCATTTCACTTTGCCAGCCTCATGGCCAGAGGCACTTTATGCATCAAGCACTGCTGGTTCCTCTTGCTTTTGTTTCTGGGAAGTCGCCCCACGCAAAAACATATGAATTTTGCAGATGAATGGTTTTATCCTGGGCAACTCTGATAGGCTTTCACTTCCCATCTGCCACTCCATCTGTAGCTCCAGAACCACTACTTCTCCCGTCCCAGGAAGGATGAGCAAACTCAGGAGCCTCCTCAAAGGGGCAGGAGTGCCCAAGTCAGAAGTTTCTAAGAGAGGTGCATGGCTTTCTGCATCTCGGTTTGTTTGTCCGCCTGAGAAAGTGACACAATGTTTAGTACCCATTTACTAGGAAGCGTCAATGAAATATTGTATATCAAGGGCTTTAGCATAGTGCCTGACACACAGAAAGTGCTGGGTAAATACAGGCTGTTAGTCTTCTATTGGTGGAATCATGTGGGCTTCAATCGAGTTGCTTTCTTTTCTCCCTTCACTCATGAAAAGACTAGCAAAAATATTACCTGAACTCACATCTGTCTTAAAAGTGGGAAAAACAAAGTAAGGCAATGAAGACTGAGTGTCCCCAAGAAAAACAGGGTAGAACCAACTTGTTTGTGAACGAGAAGCATGGTCCTGTATTTGGAATATGCAAGCTCCATGTGTTTAAAGAATCCTTCCTTCTCTGCTGTGGCATGACACCCTGACCCATGTAGGCTCCGGCTGGATGAGAATAGATGTTTTCAAACACTGAGACCCTGCTCGGTCTTGAGTCAGCAAAGGACATGATGGTTCTGTTGAGTGTGTTCTACTTACTAAGTCAGGAAGCTGCGCTAGCCGACTTTAGTTAGACGGGACGCGAAGTGACCAAACCAAAGCATTTCACACTGTTGTTTGGTTTGGGCTCATAGTAACAGACCCCTCACTGGCCATCCTTCACTAGGCCCGGTGTCCTGGGGCAAGTCAGATGCACACGGAAGGAGAGCTGACCATGTCCCCAGCCCCTCGGGGCTCACCTCCTGTCTGGTGTGTAGGTTCGTGTGTGTGTGCGTGCACGCACGTGCGTGTATGTAGCAGGGGAAACGTGTTTCCAGCTAAATCTGGGATCTACTAATCCTGCCTCTTGGGGACCCACTGCTGTAAGGTCTAACCCAGCGGGGCCCACTCTGTGGACATTTCAATAATCCCTGTTTCGTGGACCCGAAACTGCAGTCTTAAGATACTAGGAGAGCCCCAGGCCAGGAGCCTAAGAGCTGCTCTGAGGTGCCTCAGCAGGAAACCCCAGCTCATAGAGACAGGAAGCAGGTGTCCGGGCTTCTCTCCTGTCCTCCAGACCAGTGTTTCCGTAGCACTGATGGAGTGAAACTTAGATCCACATCCAGCAGACATTTCCTGTGCACCTACTATGTGTCCTGTCCTCTGCTGGGGCCTTTCGCACATATTTTGTCTTAATCCTCGTCCCTCAAAACATAACTTCCACCATGTAAGAAAACGTAAGGAGGTTGGTATTAAAACAGAACCTCTGGTCAGTGTTGCAGGAGGTCAGACCCATGGTGATGCTTAGTACACATCCTAGTCAGCCTAGGATTTGAAGTTAAATTAACCAGTACGGATGCCCAGGGATCTGTATACAGTTGCTGCATTTTCAGTCCTTAAGTCTGCCCAGTGATTTTTAATTTTTTTTTGGTTAGATTTTATTTATTTGAGAGAGAGAGAGGGAGAGAGCATGAGCGGGGGTTGGGGGGTGGGCAGAGGCAGGGGGAGAAGCAGACTCCTCACCGAGCAGGAAGCCCGATGCAGGGCTCGATCCCAGGACCCTGGGATCATGACCTGAGCCAAAGGCAGACAGACGCCCAACAGAATGAAGGCAGCTGAAAACAGTCCTCTACTCCCACAGATGAGTTCGGGAGATGGGGCTCCTTATGACTTCATCTGTCCCTCAATGAGTATGTTTTGAGCACCTACTGTGCCCCAGACACTGTGCTAGGCAGCAGGAGAAGCATAGGTAGATCCTGCCCTCATCAGAGTGGTCAAGGGCGCAGACTGGAGCTAGACCGCCTGGGCTCAGATCTCAGCTCTTCTGTTTACTAGCTGTGTGAATTTGGACTTGAGAAAATCACTTAATGTCTCTGTGCCTCAGTCACCTCATATGTAAAGTGGGCATAATAACAGCACCACCCCATACAGTTGCTAAGAGGGTTAAATGAGTTACTCTACGTAAAGTGCTCAGCACAAAGCACTGTCTATGTGACAGCCATTGTTACTAATAGAGGGGAGACGGACGTTAAGCAGAATGATGACACGGTTGAACACATCTTACAAAGAATGGCAGGCGTTCTGAAGGGAAGGAAGGGGGGATCTAGAAGCACCCAGCAAGTGAAGCTCACTGGGCTGGGGGCCTGGGAGCCTGGGACAGTCTCCTGAAGAGGCAGCATGTGAACTGAGATGTGTGTGATGGGTGATAGTTCCCCGGCAGAATCATGAGGGGTCCCAGGAGAGCATTCTGGGAGACGGAGTGGCCTGAGCAAAGGCCCGGTGGTGGGAGGGACCGTGGCATGTTCAAAGCAATGTGGCTGAAACACGAAGAGCAAGGGATGGCCTTTCTACTGTGAGGTAGGTCAAGGCCGGTCCCTGCAGGGACTTTGGATCACTTGATGGGTGGTTGAATCCTTAGCCGTGAGCCATGCGGTTTTAATGAGGAGAAATCATATTTACAATACAGAGAGATCACTTAAGCCAGCGTGGAGGACAGTTGGGATGGGGGCACAGGTGGGGGCGAGGAGGCAGGCAGGGAAGGAGGTGGTTGCTTCTGCTGACCCCAGAACCACGCCTAGAAAGCCCGGGTGGTCTCCAGTCCTCCCCGGAGGCAGGAGTCCCAGAAGTCATCCTGAGCTTCCTGAATGCAAGCAGCCATGTAGCCTTTTGTCATACAGAGCCCGGCGGCCACCTTCTGTTGGGGGACCAGGGCCCCACCCTGCGTGAAACCCCCCCCTACCGGGGGGACTCCCAGAGCAGGGGCTGGTGCAGAGAAGCTGGAATGGCCTTTAGGGGGAGGACCTGTGGCTATGACCCCGCTTTGTTCTTTTAGTTTTACTTACGGTAAAGTACACATCACATAAAATTTACCATCTTAGCCTTTTTTTAAGTGTCCAGTTCGGGGGTGTTGAGTACATTCATTGGCACTGCTGTGCAGCCAATCTGCAGGATGCTTTTCATCTTGCCGAACTGAAACTCTGTACCCATTAAACGACAAGTTCACATTCTCCCCTCCCTGGCCCCCCCCCCGGCAGCTGGCACTCTGTTTTCTGTTTCTGAGAATTGGACTATCTAGAAATGGGATCATACAGTACTTGACTTTCTGTGAGTGGCTTATTTCACATAGCATGGTGTCCTCAAGGTTCACCCATCCTGTAGCAGGTGTCTGAATTCCCTTCCTTTTTACGGCCAAGTAATACTCCACTGTGTGCGTATTTGCACTGCATTTTGCTTGTCCACTCGTCCGTCACCGGTGGACACTTGGGTTTTCACCTCTGTTCTGCCATCAGTAATGCTGCCATGAACGTGGGTGTAAAAAATCTCTCTCCACCTCCCTGCTTTCAGTTTTTGGGGGAAACGCCCAGAAGTAGGATTACTAGGTCCTGTGGTAGTTCTGTTTTTATTTTTATTTTTTTGAAGACTTTCCATACCATTTTCCACAGCAGCTGCACAAAGGTTCCCACCAGCAACGCCCAAGGGTTCCAGTTTCTCTACATCTTCGCCAACATGTCGTTTTTCTGGGTTTTTGATAGTAGCCATACTAGTAGGTGTGAGGTGTTTCTTGTTCTTTTTAAGGAGCATCAACTCCTGAAGCAGAGGGCCCTGTGACCCTTGGAAGCTTTGAAGAGCTGGCATAGCTCTCAGCAGAACCAGGAGGTTGGCCACAGGGAATTGTCCCCCCACAGGATCGCGGCTCTCCAGTGATTCTTCTAGAACTTCCACCTGACCCATATCAGTCCCCCGTCTCATTTCCCACTCTGCTCAGTAGCACCACCTGCTCACCTACCTGTTCACCAGAGGCTGGAAACCCATATGCTCTGCCTCGCCTCTCCATCCGGGTCTGCGTAATTCTACCCCCGCCATCTTTCTCATGGACTTTCCCACCTGTGATACCCCTCCGTCTCAGCCCAAGTCACACCCTCATTGCTCCTGGGTCGTCAGGGTCCCCCCAGGAGGACGGAGGCTGAGCCAGGCCCCGAAAATGGGCTTGGAGCTTCAAGGCCATCTGGCAAAGCAGTGGCCCCCACCCCCTTCTGGAAGCACTCAAGCAAGCATGCAGCTCACATATCCCGACCTTGCTGAGCCCAGGCTGAGCACAAGGGCCTCACTCGTCCCCCGAGTTTACAATCTATGGGAGAAATGGAGATCCTATAAATTCAATAATGACCGGGCGTCGTGATGGAGAGTAAGAAGGGTCCTACTTGAGTGGTCAGGGTAGATCAACTGCCTCTAAAGAGTGTGTTTAAGCCACGTCCTGAAAGGGGGGCCACTATGAAAAAAACAGGAGTGGAGGTTATCAGGCAAAGGGAACAGCATATGCAAGGTCCCTGGGGCAGGGAAGAGCCAAGTGCGGTCCAGGAATGAGAGAGAAGGGCAGTAAGGGAGAGCAGAGCCATGGAGGCCAGGAGGGAAGGAAGCAGAGTTTGGAGAGGCCCACGGGGAGACTTGCCAGGCCTGGGCCCATCTTCCTTCCCCTGCCCACCTGCCTCTTCTGTCCATAGAGTTAGCTCTGTCCTAGTTACCTGCGGGCTTCGAGAGAAATTCCCACCGACGGGGTGGCTTGCAACCACCTCCATGACCTTACAGTTCTGGAGGCGGGAAGTCTGAAAGGGTGTCGGCAGGGCCATGCTCCCTCTGCAGCCTCCAGGGGAGAGTCCTCCCTTGCGGCCTCTCACTTCCGGCGGATGCAGCCGCCCGTAGTGCTCCTTGCCTTGCAGACGCTCACACCATTCTCTGCATCCGTCCTCGTTGAGTCTTCCGTCCTATCTGTCTCTCTCCCTCCACATGCCCCTGTTATGGGCACACCGGTCACTGGGTTTAGGGCCCACCTGAATCCAGTATGACCTCCTCTTAACTAATTGCCTCTACAAACCCCCGTTTCCAAATAAGGTCACTTTCTGATGACCTTATTTTGGATGGGAATTTGGGGGAGGTGGATGCCCTTTCAGCCCAGGACAGCCTCCCATGGCCCCTTGCCGGGCCGAGCGCAGGATGCATCTGCCCTGCGGGAGGGGGTGGGGCCATCCTCGGGCTCCGGCAGCATCTAGAACCCACTCCGAAGGCAGCTCTTGCACAGACTGTCCTCTCGCCCTCCGTGCTGGGATGGAACTGGTATTCTCCAGTCCTTCGTTCAGCAATTATTTCATGGGCACCTACCACACACCGGGCCCGTGGGTATGGCAGGCAGCAAGACGGACAGGGTCCCTGCCACAGCCAGGACAGTTCTCGATGGGTAGTCAGGGGTCCACGTTGGTTCTTGGACGTTTTCTCAAAATACCTTTAAAAAGTCGGGTTCTTTAGGGGGACCTGGGTGGTTCAGTCGGTTAAGCGTCTGGCTCTTGATCTCAGGGTCATGAGTTCAAGCCCGGCGTTGGGCTCCCTGCTGGGCGTGGAGCCTACTTTAAAAAAATATATGTAATATGTATGTATATATCAGGTTCTTTAAAATATCACGACCCCACCCAGACAAGTTGAATGTGAACTCCATGTGGGAAGCAAGAATCTGTGTATTTTTTCAAGCTCACCAGGTGGTTGGCGTACACAGCAAGAGTTGCAAACCCCTGATCTAGGAGAGACACAGACGTAGTCGCTTAATCACCGTAATAAATAGGAAGGTAAATGCTTTGCTGGAAAATACATTAGCCTAAGTACTTGGCAGGAAGTCCTATCGGGGGCGGGGGAGGGGGGGCGGCAAACACCTAGGGCTTTGGGTGTGTCCGTCTTTCTTGGTGGCCACTTTCTCAACATCCAGCCACTTCTCTTCTTTGGATGTTCAGAGATGCACGTCCTCTAAGACCCTCAAACCCTGGTGGGACACCATCCAAGGAAAGCTCTGCCCAGATACCGTGTGAGTCAGAAAGGGTGTACCTTCTCAGGCTGTTGTTCACAAGGAAACTGGAAAACACACCAGTAATTATGCTGGTAACAGTTTTGTTTGCATCTAGTAGCAAAATAATCATTTCCTCAGCCCTGTTACTTTTCAGCCTGACAGAGCACATGCCTGTCTTTGCAGAAACGCTGTCAGCTTCTCTCTTGTGAGCGGTTCTGGGTCTCCTGAGCTATATCTGAGGTCGGACAGCCCTTCGGGCTCTCTGGGGGGCCAGGACTGACCTAGAGCATCCGCCAGACGAACGGAGTGAGGCCCGAGTGCTTGCAGTTCTCCTGGGACTTGGGGGAAAAGCACCGAGGCTCTTTAGGAAGCCAAGAGTGGTCATATCGGTTTAGAACACCGTCTTTGCTGCCGCAGATAAGGAAGGACGTTCTTGGAAGGATAGGAAAGTGGCAGGGAAAAGGCAAGAATGATGTGGCTGTTTCACCCAAGGGAGGCCGCCGTTTGGCTCAAATACATTCCAGCCATATTGCTGTTTTGTTCGTTTTCCCATTCTTTCATTACTGAAAAAAAAAAAAAAAAAAATTCAGAGTCCTGGGGAAGAGAGTCGGTTTTATCTTGAGTCCTACATTCTTTGGCCCACAGACAGTAGAGGACTTTGGTTGTTCACTCATCGATTCAACATGTGCTGAGATCCTTCTAGATGCCAGGCAGTGACAGGCTGCACAGTGCCGTGGAGCTTTGTCCGGTGATGGGAATGTTCTTTGGCTGTGCCCTCCCGTGCAGTAGCCACTAGCCACATGTGGCTAGTAGGGGCTTGAAATGAAACTTAAAAAAAAAAAAAGACAGAGAGCTTGAGATGCGCCCTGTGGGGCGGAGGAACCAAATTTTAAACGTGGTTTGGTTTTAATTTAAATATAAACAAATAGCATATCAAGCAGCCTAGTCCTAGATGCTCAAGGTGCAGTAGTGAGCCAGAGCAACCAAAACCCCTGCCTCCACGGGCCTTACATTTGTGTCACAGGCAGAAATACTTCCACTAGAGAGAGCCGCAGTGTCCTTAACAAAATGGGAGAGAGTGGTGCTACCAGTTCCGAAACAAACACGGCCTCCATCCTCTGCCAGTCCCATGGTTTCGCCAGATCCCAGTCTGTGCATTTTTGAATTTTGTCATGTATTTTCTTGCTAATGCTTGCCTCCCAAGAGCTCAGAGTTCTCCTTCCTTTTGGCAGCAGCTTTTTGTGTGTCTCCGGGGATGGGAAATTTTCCACCCTGGGCATCCTCCTGCCCAGTGCACTGAGCATGTTTGCTTGTCGGGAAAGCAAAGCCTTCATGTATGTGGCTTGCGCACCAGTGGCCAACAGCAGGGCGGTGTGCATTCTCGGGTGCTCCAGGTGCATCCAAGTGCACCTGGGGGATTTGGCTGTGAGCCCGGGGTGGTCCACCGCCCACCCCATCTAACTGCAGGGGAAGATGAGTCTCAAGGGCAACCTGGAGGGACAGCATGTCTTCAGAGGTCAAGTGGAATAAGGGAGGGGTGTTTCCACTCGCTTTTTATTGATGACCGCAGAGGTTTTGGATGAGACAGGCCCAAGGGATGGGGTTAAGATCCAGTCACTGGGGAGGCAGATGGAAACTTGTGGATTTTACTGCTGTATCTCCTCCCTCCCTCTTGCTGCCACTTGGAGTCATTGCCCAGCATTGAAAGCAGTCAGGAGTGGACGCTCCAAGTAGATGTCTGGGAAAACCCTTCAGGATCTGCCAGACTCCGGTAGCTAATCGTGCCAGCTAGCGTTTCGTGGCACGTGCCATCCAGGGGGTCCCTGGCCAATGTGTTATCTGAACGCCAACCCCAGAAGGCAGACGCTGTGGCTGCATCCCATCCTACAGGTGAAGAAACTGAGGCCGAGGGTAGTTGAGGAATTTGTCCCATGTCTCACAGCCGGTGGGGATCAGAGCCAGGGTTTGAGCCCATGCTTCTTTGATCAGCGGAGGGGAAGAAGAGACCTGAGTTCTCCACCGGCAGGTCCTAGTGCACCCACTGGGCAGCGCGGGAATGAAGCTCTCCTCCTCGTCCCTCTGTCTAAATCCATGTTCTCTCCATCTGGAAGAGAGTCCAGGAGGCAGCAGTGTCCAGGACCCAAGAGAGCAGCGTGCACACCAGAGCCCAAATCCAGGGTCATCTGCAAGCGGCAGCTGCTGAGAACCCAATCACTGTCTGCTTTAGTCCCCGCCGTATGGGATGGGGCACGGGGCGTGCAGAGAAGGGCACGACGCTCAGCAGGTTCGAGTGACTGGCCCAAGGTCACACAGCTTGGCAGTGGCCAAGCCAGGATTTGAACGCAGGTTCAGTGACTCCCAAGTGCAGCATGCTTTCTGCTGCACGAGGTTGGCCAGCGTGGTCCACGGGCAGTTGCCCCCAGGGGAAAAGGCCAGTCTGTCAAGAGCATGGACCCCACCACGTGACCACCATGGCTAGAGTAGTCCCAGGTGCAGAGGGGCCCTCTCCCTCTCTGGCCAGTAGAAGCCCGGGGCTCCACCAGTCCTGTTGGCTCCAGACGTGGACCGAGGAACCAGCTGTCCTGCATTAGCTGGGACAGCCCCGGCTTTCCAATTCCTTTATAATCCTCTGCCCTCCCGATCTCAGTCTTTAGACTCTTCCCCAAACTGCTGGACTGCGGTGCCTGATGGCATTCTCACTCATTTAAATGTTAGCCTCAAGCAAGCATAATTCAGAAAGAATGGCTGCTGTCCCTCCAAATGCTCACACTTGTTCCACGGCAAGACCCAACCAACGCGGGCATTTTCTGCACCATTGCCCACTCCGCCAAGGGCACATGCGTGGCCCTGTGGTATCAGCCCGACCTGGACTTGAGTCTTGTCTCTGTCCCCTACTAGCTGTATCATCTTGAGGCAGGTGACTGCAACCTTGCCGAGTCTCGGTTTTCTCTCCTGTAAGAGGGAGACGTTAATGTTACATGTCAGGGAGCCACGTGAGGGACGGTGGCCACGTAGGAATCCAAGCCCTGCCTTGTGTCCAGCTCTGCAAGCTCTCTGACAAGCAGCCGGGTTAGAGCCCAGCCTGGCGCCTCTGCAGAGCCTCGTGTTCATCCCTACCACCATCTGCAGGTCAGGACCAGGATGCTCAGCCCTGCTGAGGGGCACAGAGGAGAGAGAGAGAGAGAGAGAGAGAGAGAGAGAGAGAGAGAGAGATGGCCCAGTCTGCCAGGGAGACCTTAGCGTACTGCATCCTCCCAGTTGCTTGAATGGAAGAGGCAGGAGAGCAAAATGTGACTCATTGTGACCCTAAGGCGTCAGGTGCAGCGGAGGTTTGAGGCAAGAAACAGGAGACACGGTAGTGAAATGCAAGGGTCGGGGGGGCTTCCACTGGATGGTCACCCAGCCCCTGGAAACCATGCCCAGGCAATCTCTCCGGCGCTGATGAATCATACCATCAGTTGGTCCCCCCTTTGGGTGAACCTAGGAAGGAGATGGGCAGACGGGGGCCCGTTCTGGGGAGCCAACCAGAACCCCCTTGCCCACAGTGATTTCCTCAAAGGGTCATCGTAAAGATGAGAGCTACTGAAACACAGGACCTAATCCAGAGCTGGGCATTCATTACAGGTGCTCAGGAAGTTGTTCTCTTAGTGTTAGGAAAGCTAGACATCCTGGGCAGTTCTTAATTCTAGACCAAAAAAACATGGTCTGGCCTTTTTTGTGGTCACTTTCTTCTCTCCTCGATTTTCCATCTCTGTGCCCTGGTCCTGCTATAGAGATGCAGACCCAGAGAGAGCGCGCACACATGCCTTTGAGAAATGCGCTTGTGAACAGGAGTTACGAAGGCCGTCGCCTTGAGCTGAGCCACGTTTGGGTGCATCGCCCCCATCTCCCTTCCCTCCTACAAGGCTGGTTGAAAAGCCCCTTAGTGTTTATCAGGCCCTTGACCTCAGTGGGCTGAAACAGCCCGTCCTTCTCCAGTCTGCTTACTCTCGAGTCAGTACAGCTGCAAAATCTCCCTCAAGTTTCAGGTTGGAATGTTCCTTCATAGTTCTACCCCTAAACCTCTTCACCATCCTCACTCCCCGCCACAGACCCTCTCCGCAGGCTCAATTAGTCTGCCTCTGGCCAACCTCATGGCCGCTGCGAGGCCCCCAGGCGGGGGTCAGAGTGACTCGGACATCCGGCTCGGTCCACAGCCTGGGGGATCGTGTCCCGGAAAGAAGCCGAGGCCGACTTGCCCCCTGCATCCTTTGCCCCCGTCCATCTGAAGTGAAAAAGCCCCATGCATTCCAGAAGGAGCATCGGGAACCCCGATTCTGACCCTGGTCCATTGCCCATAACAGCAGCTCATCAGCAAGTGGAGGATGGGAAAAGAGGGGGTCAGCTGGTGGTGCCAGCCAGTTTTCCCAGGCTGAGGCTCCCAGTGGACTCCGACATCAGTGTTGTGTTCCCTTGTGGATGTAGGAACGGAAATCATGCCCCCAAGAGCCGCCGCACATCTCCCGTGTCCTTTGTTCCTCCAGAGAAGGATTCTCCCCGGTGCAATTTAATTGTGTTCATCAGTCAACATTACTTGGCAAAGCCAGCCAGGGGCACAAACATTGCCACCCCTTTCTCAGTGTTATTGTGCTCTTTGGGATGCTGGAATGTGGTTTAAGGCCAAGCAGTTTTTGATTACAGAGTCAATCTTTGTTTAAAAGTTGGCCACCCTGGGGAAGTTTCTAACAAGTTACTTTAAACAATGCATTCTCTGGACACCTACAGCTAAATAGTCCATTAATCCAAATTGTTTTGCCGGGATGTGGTGGGGCGGTGTCCAAGCCAGGCTCCGTTCACTGGGAGCGGCAGCTGCAGGTGGGAGAGAGACCTACGGGGACACGCCCCTCTGCCAAGTGTCCCTGCCCCTGTGCGTCCCATGCTGAGTGGGGGCAGGGTACTGGGCCGAGCGCTTCCCCGATCTCAGTGAACATCTTGGCCGCCAGATGAGGTGGGACCTTCCACATCCCCATTAGAGAGAGAAGGGACCGGGGCTTGCCCACTATTACGATGGAGCTCAGGCCTAAACCCGCTCATGTCCTCAGCCACAAGCCCGGGCTTCCCAAGTCTGATCCACAGACCACTGGCGGTGTGCAAGATGATTTAAACTGGTATGCAGACATTTCTGATGGTGTTAGTATTTAGGAAGACCTAATACATCCCAGATTTCTGAAGCTGCAATTTTCTTTAAAAATATAGTTGATCTAGGGGCACCTGGATGGTGCAGTCGGTTGAGCAACCGGCTTGATCTTGGCTCAGGTCTTGATTTCACAGTTGTGAGTTCAAGCCCCATGTTGGGCTTTGCGCTGGGCATGGAGCCTGCTTAATTAAAAAAAGAAAAGAAATATATATATATATATATATATATATATATATATATATATATATATATATATATATATATATATAGTTGATCTAAATAAGAAAATGTTAAAGCAAATATACACAGGGTAGGTGGCTCTTCAGTCATTCCACAAATATTTATTGAGTGCCTGCTGTATGCCGGGCAGTTTTCTGGGTGCTGGGATACAGCAGGAAATAAAGCACATTACTGTTGAGGCACCCCAATGCCAGTGAGGGGGAGAGACAGTAGATAAGCAAGTGGATAGTAGGTCAGGTAGCAATGTGTCCCAGCGAAAAGACAGTGTGGAAAGAGGAGGGTGGGCCGGGAAGACACGTTATAAGGAGGGCGTGGCAAACAGTGGTGAGGAAGGTGTATGAATGACCACACAGAGAGAGAAACATAATGGCAAGGGTCAATCAACATTTTTATAAAGAGCCAGATAGTGAACATTACAGTGTTGCGGGCTGAACGCTCTCTGTCACGATGACACAGTTCTGCCCAAGCGACAGGTCAGCCATAGACCACACGTAAACCAATAGGCATGACTCCGTTCCCATGAAACCACATGGACAAAAGCAGGTGGCAGACCACAGTTCACAGACCCGTGTTCTACGCCGTTCTGCCGCATCTCCCACAATTCAGATAATGGCCCTGCCCGGAACACTCGTTTCAACAGTTGCAAACTCCTTCCGCATCTACCCACTCACCCACCACCCGTCTTCCCACGCGTGGCCTTTCTCTATCACCTCCAGTGACCCTGCCAACCCAGGTACCAGCTTGTGACCCACTCTGCGCTTCAGACTTCATGACCCTGGATGGAGGGAGAGTGGTAGAGATTGTGAAGGGCTTCTGGGAACTTCCTCCAGACCCTGGCCTGGACTCGCACCCAGCGCTGGGTAGCTGAACTTGACCTAAAACAGCAACCCCCCTTTTACCTTACTTTTCCACCTGCATGGCTTACCAGTCTTCAACTTGAGGTGGAAGGCAAGGTATGAAAGGGAGCTCAGTCCTCAGCGTCACCTGACCAGGCCAGCTGGGAGGGGATGGGCAGTTTGTTCACACAGGGGTCCTCCATGACTATAGGCCTCTCCAGCAGGGCCCCCCCCGCCCCCCCCCCGTAGTATTTGTCAGCCAGAGAAGACCGTACCTTCTTACCATCCAGCCTCCTCAGTATAAACCCGTCAGAAATACCTTGTGCCCGTTAGCACTGTAATTCATGCTGCGCCACCTTCCTCGATCTGAATCAAAAAGGTTAATGACATTGAATCCCAAGACTCATTGATTTCAGTGTTTACCCTGCTTCTTACTCCCCCAGAAAGCACAAGACTCATTTATCTTTACTTGGGTGACCTGGCAAGTTGCTGAAGAGTGCCCCAGTGCCAGTTAATTCTCCGAGATTGCCCGGAGCAACTAGGCACGTGTACTTGTGATGCCTTCTGGAAATCTGGTTGATCTTGTGGGTCCAGTTCCCCACCTAGAGGTGTCTGGGCTCCCTTTCTGTAATGTGTCTCGTGAGTCTGCCGTGGGTTGCGGTTTCGATTGAGAAAGACATTTTTAACCAAGATGATGACCACGAAATGCCTTCTCATGAAATAACAGCTTTAGGACCTCACGATTGATTGACTCATTCATTCCTACAGTCAGTCAGTCAGTACACACTTGTGGAAACCTACAGTGTACTAGACGTTTGAAAGGATCTGGGGTTACAGCTACCAATAGGGTAGTTAACATCTCTGCCACCAGAGATTTGACCATTAAATCATCAGGTCTTCATGACACTGTTAGGAAGGAAGTTTACATCCATATATACAGGAAATCACCATGCATACAACCATTTCCCTTCTAGGGAGTCAGAGAAAGCTCCCCTGGAGAAGTGTCTCTGAGCCTAGAGTGGAAAGCAGAGAAGGAATTAACTGGATGAAAACTGTGGCCGCGGGGGGTGGGGGGGGGGGTGGGGAGGGGCGAGTGTTCCAGGTGGAGAGGGCTGCTTGTGCGAAGGCCCTGAGGCATGAGGGAACATGGACTGTACATCAAGTGAAGAGAGGCTTATGTGGACAGGGTGTGAGAAGGGACTTACAGCTGTAAACTGGAGTTGGACCTAGAAACCCCCTCTCCATTCTGTTTGGTAGGAGTTTTGGGGCTCAGGCCATCGGGCAGTGTAGCAGACAGATCACAAGTGTGGGCCTGGGGACTCAGCAGAGTCCCAATCCAGCCGCTCCACGTACCGGCCCTGAAACCTTGGGCAAGTGGTTCATCCTTTGCACACCTTGGCCTTCTCACCTGGAACATGGAAAGCATCACGCTCACCTGCCTCAGCCTTCACGGTGAGGATTAAGCTGTAGAATTTGAAGGGCCTCGCCAGACTCAGAGCAGGTGCTCAATAAATCAGGACAATAGTTTGACCTACCCTGGCCAGTTGACCAGGTTGCCAGCTGCACAAGTGCAGAAGTGACAGCTCTTTTGCTGAGGCTGTGTCTCTAGTGCCTGGCGCAGCACCTGGCACAAAGCGGGAGCTCAGCAAGCCTTCCCCACCGGGAGCACTGAAGGAGCAAACGACTGGTCAGCGGCCATCCCCTGCAGCGACCCCGGGCCACCGAGCCCGCGGTCATTTATCTCTGGGTGGCGGAAGGCTCGCCGATCGCGTGTCCCTTGTCCTCCACTTGCACAAGTATTCAAAGCGTCTCTGAGCTTGTTCCTCGACTGAAGACCAGTGGCAAGGTTTTGTCTTGACTTATTTCTCTCAGCCGGAGGCGTTTTCAGATTTCCCCACCATGAAAATGGAAAACATTCCAAAGCACCAGAGAGTCAATCTCAGAAGAACAATGAGCCGTGGTGGGTTCTCATAAATCCTCAAATTGACTCCGCCGCTTCTCCCCTTACCTGGAGGTGCCAGCACGGGCCCCGGGGGGCGGTGGGCCATGGGGAGGCCCAGCAGGCCAAGGGATGGTCCACACTTGTCTGGCTGCCTGCTGGCTTCCCAACAGCCTAGAGAGGGTCCGAATCCCAAGCAAGCTCTTTTTATTTTTTTTTAAGTTTTATTTATATATTTGAGAGAGAGAGTGTGCGCACAAGCAGGGGGAGCAGCAGGCAGAGGGAGAAGCAGGCTCCCCCGCTGAGCAAGGAGCCTGATGTGGGGCTCGATCCCAGGACCCTGGGATCATGACCTGAGCTAAAGGCAGACGCTTAACCGACTGAGCCGCCCAGGCGCCCCCCAAGTGATCTCTTGATGTCGTGTGGCAGGTAAGTAAGCTGTCCCCGTGTTCCATGAACAGGGCCGGAGGTAGACGCTGTGCTGTCCACCTTCCCTCAGTTTCCATGGCTAAGCCTCTAGGTTGCAGCCCTGGGGCTCTGAGGTCAGGCGGCCCGGTGCACAGCCCTGCCTCTGTCTCAGCTGGCGCAGGTCATGTAACTTCTCGGTCCTTCCTCATGTGCAAAGTGGACGATAACAGTAGTACCTACCATATGAGGTTGTCGGGAAGGCAGATGCGAGGGGATACGTCTCAGGTTCCTGGAGCACATGAGGTCTGTCCTCAGTAGCTAGCAGCAACACTGTTCCTGGGTAAGCTAGCCAAGCTTGGGGAAGCTCGGTTTGTCCGTTGTAAAATGGAGCTAATGCTCACCTTCCAGAGAAGTTGGGAGGATAAATGCACGGTGTGTATGGAATGTTTACGAGACACCAAGCACGGTGGTATTCTACCTATGTTATGATGACCCCTTTTTCCTTTTGAGATACTGGGGTTCAACTGATAGAAATCACCATGAGTGACAGACATTTCGTGCATTCACAGTGTTGTGCAACCAGCCAATACTCCAGCACCGGACATTTTAATCATCCCCAAAGGAAACTCCGCGGCCAGTAAGCAGTTGCTCTTTATTTCCACCCTGTCCCTAGGCCCTGGCAATCACCATTGTCCATGCATCTCCCCGTCCTGGATATTTCATATGAATGGAATCATGTAATATGTAGTCTTTTGTGCCTGCCTTGTGTCATTTAGCATAATGTTTGCAAGGTCTGTCCACATGGTGGCAGGTGTCCATATCTCATTCTGTTTTATGGCTGAATAATATTCCATTGTATGGATATACCACATTTGGTTTATCCATTCATCCCTCAGTGGGCATTTGGATTGTTTCCTCCTTTTGACTACTGTGAATAGTGCTGCTCTGAATATTTACATAGAAGTTTTTGTTTGAACACCTGTTTTCAGTTCTTCTGGGTGTTATGGTGACTTTTTAATGTATGCGGTTCAACTGTCTGACAGAGAAAAGGAAGAAAGAATAGAAAGATAAAGTAGGAAAAGAGGGTTTCTGGCTTCTGAGGGTTTCCTTTTTTGGCCGACCTCAGCCCTTTGGGGGCCAGCAAGGGAACCAAACAGAGAGAGAGGTTGGTCTTGGCTTTGTTCTCAAGCTCTTGGGCCGTGTCAGCGTCCCAAGGGCTTGGCTTCCCCCCACCCCCCAGGGAAACACCTGCTGAGTCTATGCTGCAGTGTAGGGGTCCTAGGGAAGCCGGCCCTCCTTGTCCATCCCTTGGAGGGAATCAGTAACAAGTGCTCTGGGATAGTCAAGCACTCTGTATGTGCCAGGTCCGGGGCTCAGCCTTCATACACATGATCTCATCGATTCTCTGCCCAACTCAGACAAGAACACTGAGGCTCGGGATGAAGTGACTTGCAAGATCACATGGCAGGCTTCAAAACCAGGTCACCTGATACGGAACCGTGGCACATCTGGCTGTCACTCACTTGGCTCTGATACTCAAGTACCTGCCCGTGTATCTGCCTTAGTGTGAAAGGGATTCATATATGCATTTGTAAATTCCACTTCGGGAACCTGGCACAGACTTTGGGATTCCATTCAACGTCTGTCCCTGTAGGTATTAAGCAACTGTTAGGTGCCAGATATTGTGCTGGCCAAGCCTTTCTGAATGGGGGTTCCTCATCAGAACCTCAGAACACAGAAAATGATCAGAATGGCTCTTTCCTAATTCCTGCAAGGATGCTTCATAACTAGTATCATTCGTGATGCATAGGCGAGAAGCTAATCCAAGATATACGGTGGATGCCTTGAGACACCAGCAACCAATTCTCATAGGGACTTGGTTCTCAATCATCACTGTTCCTCCAGCATCTAGAACAGTACCTGACATGTAGTAGCTAACATTAATATTTGCTGACTGAATGAATGAGGATATAGTGATGTGAACAAAACAGACCTGCTCCCACCTGGCGTGCATCCTGTTTTATAAATTACAACATAATCCTCTTTTACAATCCAAATAAATATTGTAAATATTGAAGGACCAGCACTGGCACATATTTTATCAGTGATCAATGAACTCGTAGCAGCACCTATGTGAGCGGGTGTTCAGAATAGTCACAGATGACATTAAATTTTTTTCTTTCTTAAGAAACCCTCTATCAGTGACTATAGGAAGACCAGGGGAGAAGGAGCAAGGTATTACCTCTGAGCAAATACTTCAGGAATACCTGTTAACGAATGACCTTAACCCAAGGAGCTGGAAGCCTGTGCTCATGTATAGTCAGATAAAACCAGGGCTTAAGTTACCCCCGTTGAAACAGGTGCATGCAACTCGAAGTGATTCCAGGGGTTTAAAAAGCTGAATTCGTGTCTAACGTCTGAACTCAACACAATTTTGGGCACTTAGGAGATGCTCAAAAATGTACAGAAGGAAAATGGAGGAAGGGAGGGAGGGAGAGAAGGAGAAAGGAAATGTAATTCACAGCCCCAACAGTAACAACGGCTCATACCTACCCTAACCCTGAGCACACGCCTGTGCTAAGTGCCCAGCCGACATGCTGAGCATCATTCTCTTATCTTCAAGACCGCTCTACAGAATGTGTCCCGTCGGGATGCCCATTGCTCAGAAGGCAAGAGGGCTGTTCCACGAGGGTGTTCCTGCCCAAGGTCAGGCCGTCTAGTGAGCGCAGAGCTCAGCCAGTCCTGCTACAGAGTGGTGGTCATATGCTATCCTCTGCCCTCCCCACCCCCGCAAAATTGGAATCTGAATTGGTCATCTTCCTTCATCATGTTCGAACTTTTATTGTTAAGCTACTAAACCTTTTACTCCCAGTTGAAACTTGACCCCATGTGGAAAGTAGGTGACGGTGCCTCCACTCTGGCAAAATCTCAAGTGAGCCATCCTGAGGTCCCACCAGCTCAGTGGCGTCTAGGGCTGCCGCCAGGCACAGTATCAGAACCGCTGATCTGTAGGCTAAATTCTCTTTTAGAACATGTCGCAAGTTTTCTGTCTCTAAGAACTGCCACGTAACTACCTCAGAGCCTGTGTCCTTTGTTTAAACAGCCTGATGTCTTGTATAATTTCTCATCAACCCTGTGAAATAGACACACAGGCTTAGAATCTACAGAGGAAAAAATATACTACATGCAGTATGTCCTCAGTCTCTCGAGCCAAGACTCTGTGTCCCCTTGAGGTTTGCAGAGGTGGCTATGGCTTTGTTTTTCTGTAGCAGAGTGTGTGGCTTCTCTTTTGCGTTGCAGTGCATTTTGACCTTGTTCCAGCCCAGACAGGCTAGTGAACCTGGCAGGCTGCCCAAGGTGATCGGCGACAGTCTGCTGTCCTTTGAGCTCAGGCCCGCCCTGGGGCCAAAATTGGAACCCACCTGACCCTGAAGTTCTAGGGGCGGAGATCTTTGTAACATCCTACTCCCTGCAGAATATAGAACCTAGTTGGGGAGAAGTAAAAATAATTAGGACAGCAGTAGGAACAATAGCTACATTGTAGCATTCTGTGGGCTAGGTTACCCATTCTCTGTGTCTGTTGCTTTCCTCTGCCCACCATTCATCATCCCGCTCCTAGTACCAGCATCCAGCATCCGTATCAGCCTGGACTTTTCAGTTGCAGGCAACACTGAATATCCTCTCACTTCATTTAATCCTTGCAGCAACCCGATGAAGTGTAGGCATTGTCATCCTCAGTTTTAAAGATGAGGAGAAAGAGCTTCAAATGGCAGAAATCACCTGTCCGAGGCCACCCAGCTAGTAAGTGGTAGAACCAGGACTTGAACCTACAATTCTCTGGTCTCAGGTCTCATTATTTTAACCACTCCACATACTGACATGTTCATCGTTGGTGCGTTAGGGACACCCATCTGGTGAAACTGGAATAGGTACATTATTACTGTAGGTCAAAGCCGTCCTTTGCACAAACCCAGGGGAGTGTGGAATAGTGGAAAAAAAATCTCAGCCTTACACACAGAGGGGAAAGATGAGCTTATCAATATGGTTCAGTTCAGTCTAGTGCCCATTTGTACTCCCGCCTGTTCAGTTGAACTGACGCTGGGCCAGTTCTTACGAAGACAAGCCGGAGCTGAATAGGCAAAGGTAAAGGAAGGGTAGTCCCCATCATAGGGAACAAAGGCCCTCCTGGAATGCAGCACACGTGGGCTCAGCAGTTTCTCTGAGCCACTCAGAAATGAGCAAGGGGACTGGGAAAGAGAACGAGGCACCAAGCTGCTAGAACTATGTTTCAGGCCTGTGTCGGACGCTGGGGGAAATAGAGATGAATCAGACAAGTTTCCTGTCCCGGGGTAGCTTCCAGACAAGGGACTTGAACATACATAACTTAGAGGCGTGCTAGGCTCACAGGCTTGGAGGATGAAAGGATGTAGGTGTGACAGGTGGTGGGCATGCCCTTCCTCTGGCATTTCTAAGCAACGGGTATGGGAACTTCCTGCTGAGCGCTTCCATACACTGAGCACCGGCCACAGGCCGGGCACTGTGGGTGCCGTTCCCGCAGCACACAGTCAGCTCAGATACCATTTTTATCCCCATTTTGCAGATTAGAAAACAGAGGCTCAGCCAGCTCCAGGAACTTGCTCAACATCAAACAGAAACAAAGTGGCAAAGATCAGGGAGAAATCTCTGAACTCAGCTCTCATTGTGACAAAGATGTGGATTTCTCGCTTACATCACCTCTGCTTTTAAGATTCAATCTTTGTCATTCACAGCGGGCCTCCTCTTGCCCCACCCCCCCAAAAAAGCAAATCAAATAAGTGGCTGTAATCAGTCATTGTAAGGGGATGCGGAAATTGGTTAGCCAAATGTTCTGCTCATTTGAGATGTCTGGTGGCATCTGAGGACAACCAGATTTCAGAAAATTAAAATACAATCAGATAGACCCCATGCGCGCGCGTGCGCGCGCGCGCGCTCACACACAAGGCTGAATGGCAATGCAGCTCCCCATTCATGACTGCAGCAGTGTCCCAGGATCGGGAATGGCCTCGGGTGCTGATGCTTGTCAGTTACCTTTCCATTACAGCCGTCTGCAGGAAGGGCTGACATGTTAAGAGTTCCTGCTGATGGCTGATGGAGCCTCAGATAACCTGCCTCTTAGAATGGCTTATGTATGTTTCAAATGAAAAATGTGTGTCTTCCAAGTGCTCTGTGAGAGCGTTGAGGGTTTGAAAAATGGTTTGCCAGTTCCTGCAAACGCCATAAGCGTGTTTTAATTCTGCATCATTTTCACCAGTAACAAAAAGATAAATCCAATCAAAAGTGATTGAGTTTTATTAGCCAGGTGGTTCTCTAGTTTAGCCTGCCTGCCTGCCTGTGTGGAGAAGAGCTGCTCCCCGGTGTCTCCAGGAGGCTCTGTGCTCTATCTCACCTGGCATGTCACCCCATATCCCAAGAATCTACCTATTTGTCTGCCTTCCCCACGATCTCGTGTGCTTCTAGGGGACAGGGACCATAACTGCCTTATCCGCTGCTGTTTCAGGTAGCTGGCACCTGACCTATCCGAGAGGTAAGAAACCATGTTTCCAGGAGAGCAAAGTTTTGGAGTTTTCCAGGTCACAGTTATGAGGAGGCACAGAACACCTAGAAACCTTCAAATAACCCCAAAGACTGGGCAGGCAAGCCAGCTCTCAAACCACTTTGTACACCTTGCTAAGGAGTTAGGACATTGTCCTGCATGTGATGAAGAGCCACTGAAGGATATTAAATAGAGAGGAGATACGATCAGACTTATGTTCTAGAAAGATCCTGTGACTGCTTTCCAGAGGATGGCTTAGAGTGGAATCCGAAAGCTGGGGCAGCATTTTATCCAGATCACTCCTCCTTGGGTGCCCAACTGTGGCTGTAATTTTGTCCATGGGGACCAGGAAGATCTACAGTGTCTAGCTTTTTCCATACATTTTCTCCTGTATCTCAAGAAAACTGGTCTCACTGTAAGCTTTGGCTGTATGCAAATCAGGGACTCCCCTTTTTTTGTCTCCAAAGTTTTTTTTGCTCTTGACTCTTCTTTAGAGAACTGTGAACTTGACCTTCCTTTCTTGTTCTGGAATTCTGGCCTTCCAGAGAGATGTGCTAGCAGACAAGAGGACTTCCATAAGGTCCAAGCATAACCTGCTTGGAGGGTGGCCAACGGAGCAATGGCAGGGTCTCCCCCCACTCCCCCACAACACACACACCCAAAAAGAAATAAGCCACATGGAAAAATGGGTGTGAATCCGTTTGTGAGCTGGAATGGGGCAAGAGGAAATCAGTGGCCAGGGCTCAGATTTTAGACGAGCAGAGCAGAAAGGCCCCAGACCCAGGACAGGAGGCTTTGTCTGGGTCACCTCCTGACGTGCAGCCCGTGTTCAAGGACTGTCCCTTCGAAAGGAAGTAGGAGGCCTCAGAAAGTGGCTGTCATTTCTCGCGCTTATTTCGTGGCTCTTGTTCTAAAGAAACAGAGCAGACTCCTAAAGCTGATGGGCCATGAGGAGAGCAGGATTGCAGAGCCCGGGCTGTGGACCTGGAGTGCCCAGGTCTGAGTCGGCACTCCACCTGCCCCAGAAGACGTTGGCCAAGCCCTTAAATCTCTTTGTGTTCCACTTTATTCATGCATCAACTTGATGGGGTAGTTGTTGGATGAAAGGGGGAGGAGCACTTAACCCTTTGTAGGCAACTCGGGCAAGGTTCCTGTGATTGTTACTAAGTGTTTTCTCCTGCCCTGGGTGGGCTTCATGGCCCCACATCCCCCCCAGTTCAAAGATACAGGGAGGAGCATTTTTGGTAGAGAGGAAAAGAGGTGGGCAAAGGCATGGATAGACAAGGGAATGATGGAGCCCCTCCCGCAGGGCAGGCACTGTGCTGGGCCCTGCACCCACATGCCCTGCACACCAGTGGTCCGCTTGGATATTTGTTAAGCATGCCAGTGAGTATTTGCTGAACATCCACCACGTATCAGGTCCTGGAGGAACAGAACAGAATGAGACCCAATGCCTGCTCATCTCACAACTATAACCAGGCCCTGAAGAGTGTTGTCCAAGGTGCCCGTGTTGAAAATCCCTGTGCTATTAACAGACAGATGGCACCAGCTGCAGCAGCTGCCCTGGGCACTGGATAGTTCTGGGCAACCCCCCCCCCCCCAACACACACACACACTCCTTGCTGCTTGACAGAGGCTCATTTGCGTCCCACTGGTTGTTGCTATCGTAGGGAAGCCAGAAAGGCCCTGCCAGGCCTGGCCAGCCTGCCCAAGAAGCCCACCGGCCTCCCCAGGACAGCCCCCCCACCATCACTTTGCAATTTCCTTCTCCCTCCCCACACCCCTGGGAGCCAGCCGGGGCAGGGCTGCGAGCCCCACCCTTGACTCTAGGAGTAGCCTGTCTGTGCAGTATGTCTTTCTATAAAAGCAAAGAGAGACTGACAAGTGCCTTTTGCATAAACACTTCCACATCTGGGAGTTTAATCCTACCGAAATCTATCCTACTCAAGTATGGAAAGATAAATATGCAAGGATGCGAGGCTCATAGGCATAGTATCTGTAAGTGAGGGGTGGGGGTTCAAACACCCTAAAGGTCCATCACTAAGGGATTGTCTGTGTCCATTCCGTAGGATTCCGTGTAGCTGTTAGAAGGATGAAGTCTACTTGTACGTGCTGATTAGACAGATGCGCGGCCTAGATCAGTGCATGAAAAAGCCATGGACATACACGTTCCCATTTATGTAATAAAAATGAATGTGAGTAGTAGAGCATCTGCTTCATAGGGTCGTCACGAGGACTGAGTGGGTTAACATGCAGAGTGCTGAGGAGAGGAGCCCCCATCGTAGGCCCTTGAGTGTTAGATGCTCTGGTTACTCTCGTTCTTGCTCTTCTCTGTCTTGCTGCGGACAAAGCTGGGGAACGCGAATTTTAGAAGCATAGGAAAGGGTTACATTTGGCCTTCCCCACCCCTCCTGGTTTTTTCTACTCTTGGGCTCCTCATAAAAGGACGGAGTATGGGACGTCTGGGTGGCTCAGTCAGTTAAGCGTCTGCCTTCAGCTCAGGTCATGATCCTGGTGCCTGGGATCGAGCCCCACATCAGGCTCCCTCCTCAGCAGCGGGTCTGCTCTGTTTCTCCCTCTCCCACTGCTTGTGCTACGCTCTCGCTACCTTTCTGTCAAATAATTTTTTTAAATCTTTTAAAAAAATTTTTAAAAAAAGGATAGAGTATGACATCCCACAGACCCAGATGCCACCAGCTCAGGTTGGTTTTCCCAGGACCAGCTGATTATAAAACTAAAACATCTGTGTCCTGGACACCCAACCAGGACAGTTGACCGCCCTCCATATGCCCCTGGTGGCCCAGGTGCTTTAGGAGGTACACAGACATGTAGTCATTATTGGTTCTCATGTGAAACCGGAAAAAAACATAAACAGTATATCAGAACGACTCAGCCTCAAAAGGAAATTTCTGACACTTGCTATGACATGGATTGTACCCTGAGAACATCACAAAAAGACAAATACCGGATGGGTCCCACTTACATGGGGTTCTTGGAGTTTGACTCCTCTATGAACTTGTTCACAGAGACGGGATGTAGAATGCTGGTTCCCAGGGGCTGGGAGCAGTGAGGACATGGGGAGCTCTTGTTTCCAGGTTTCAGAGATGGAGTTTCGCGAGATGAAAAGCGTTCCGGAGATAGATGCTGGTGATGCTTTGCAGAACTGTACGAATGTACTTCATACGCCTGAACTGTATACATTTAAAATGGTTAAGATGGCAAATTTTATGTTCTGTGTATTTTACCGCAATTTAAGACTGGGAAAAAAGTACATCAGATACTACAAATACCGTTGCACAGGGTACAGCTAAAGAACTGTTTAAATGGAGCATATCTATAAGACAACTGTGTGGATGAGATGCTAGGGGGAAGAAGCTGGGGAAATTCAGTAATCCTGTGCTCAGATGGCAGGTGCCTCCAAACACACCACCCCTGGCTTGCCCAGTGCCACAGTCCTCCGTTCCCTGCCACGCGTACACGTGTCTGCTCACGTGGCCCACCCACTGCATCCACGAGAGCTCGATCTGGGGCCCTCTGGGGTTTGCACGTACCCGGCGGCATCGGGGGTCAGAAGTCCTGAATCCTCACATTCACGAAAACTCTTAGGCTTCACTTTTGCCTTAGCAGTACTCTCGAGCCTCTGCCAGGCTCTTCCCAGCACCCTATATCAGACAGGGGGTTCTGGCCCACAGCATGGGGGGCGGGAAGGATGTAGAGCAGTTCAGTTGGTTCTGTGTGTGCTTTCTCCAAGTGGAGGCTGGGCCGGCCCCGTCCCCTCCACACCCTGCCCCCTGGAAGGACCTGAGCTGAACCATGCCCCCTCGTCCTATGCATCCTCATGCCCAGAGCCATGAAGCATCTTAGACATACAGAATGTTGAGGTGGCCCTCTGGGAGCCATCCTAACGCTGACACCAGCTGGAAGAATGGGGACAAGTCCCTTCTATGGGGCATTTCCCCAGCCACGCTCTGCAGGGACATCCCCTGGGTCTTACGCACAGAAAGCTTTCCAAGTTCAAATCTGGTTGGGTCATTATCCTCCTGTCTCCAGCTTGAAATGTCTTCAGCTTCTGATATTCAGGATGGTAATAATACCATGAAATAACAGCTAACATTTATCAAGGGCTTACTGTATGCCCAGTGATACCTGCCCAGGTCTTACGTGCATTACTTTATTGAATAATCCCAACACCTGAGGCTTACCGAGATGAAAGTAACTGGCTGCAAGTCCGGGCTTTCAGGAACAGGCCTTGGGGAGAAGATGAAGAAGGAAAGAGGAAGAGAATTAACTACCATATCCATGCCTCACTAAAAGCAGCACCTCTTAAACTTTAAAGGGCACGCATCCCCTGGGAATCTCGTTAGAGAGCCAGTTTTGACTCAGTAGGTCTTGGGCGGAGCCTGAGATGCTGCATTTCTAATAGCGGCAGGCTGGTGCTGTTCATCCAAAGATCAGGCTTTGAGTGGGGAGGCATCGGAGCACTTCCACCGGGGATGGAGCTCCTTCATTCATTCGTTCCCTCCCTCGTTCATTCGTTCCCTCATTCAGTTGTGGAAGTGGTCTTGTAGCGAGGGGCATGATGGGCTTTGACATTTGGAACCAGGTTCTGATCACTAAGCAGTGGCTTCTCTGAGCCTCAGTTGCCCATCTGCAAAATGGGAATGAAACTCACATCTCAGAACTCAGAGAGTCTCACAAACTCACAACTCAGAGAGTCTTTGTGAATATTCAAATGCAATAAAATGTGGCAAAAGTCTGCCCCAGGGTCTCAGGCACGGTGGGCATTTCATAAATGGTCATGGTTTGAGAGCTCTTTTTATCGGTTCTTTTGTTGATTGATTCCAACAGAGATTTTCACACGGTTCCAATAAGTGTATTTATATGACAGCAAATTTATTTATTGAAATAAATCCCTTCCTTATTAAAATAAATCATTTATTTTAACTTTTACTTGTTTGCATATTTCTGCAAAGACATCCCAGTGGCTCTGAAGGCTGCCAGTGATGGGCCCAGAGTCACTATCCTGAATCCGAGGAATGGGCATGGACAAAGAAACATGGCTTCTAATGATTTCCACGAAAGGTGGAAGGAAATTGTAGAGGCAGGCACAGGTGACGAGCTGCGGGAGCCACTTGGCAAATGACTCCACCAGAAGGGAGGAGTGAGAAGTGGATGTGGTGGGGAGAGGGAGAGAGAGAGGCTGGGACTGCGTAAAATGTCAGCAGATCGCAAACTCTTCATTATCCAAGGGGAACTAAAGATTATGTAGGCAATTATAGACAGGCCACCGAAAGCAACAACAGGAAAATGTGGGCCCCAGCCAAATTGCATGTCCCCTTGAAGAAGGGCTGGGGAGATGGGCTCTGGCATGCCGATCAGGCTTTCTACTCTGAAGGAGAGGGAGAGGGAGGGGGCTGGGGGCTCCCATGGAGGGGGACGCGGGGGTCCCCTCGCCCTGCCAGTCCGGCCAAGCCAGGCACACAGCGCTTTGCTTTGAAAGGCAGCCTTACCCCCAGCTCCAGGCCTGGAATCCACAGCCCCCTCCCTGGGCACTACCCCCCCCCCAAGATGTCATCTTTTGAGACGATTTCATGTGGAAGCATCGCTAAGTAAATTCGCTAAATGCCTATTCATCCCCGTCAGATGGGGACTCGGTGAAGCAGTAAATGTGAAAATGGCCCCAGCTCAGGGCCCTGAAAGGCGCTTTCTGGGGTTGCCAAATGGAGCTGCGGCCGCTGACCCTGGGAGCCCCCGGAGCCCCGGCCCAGCCCCTCCAATCCTCCCCCTGAGGCCGCTGAGAGGCCCTATTTATTATTCCCGCTGCCAGGGACCCATTCAGAGGTTAACTTGTCTCCGTATTCATCAGGACGACAATAATGAACTGTCGCAGAGTGGCGAGGGGGTTGGTAAATAGGAACTGCTAAGACGTGGAGAGGGAATGGGCCTCCTTACGGTTTGGAAAGAGACAGCGCTTTCTTTTTTTTGGTATGGTCTCATTTCTCCCGGCAACTTCGAGAGGGCCTGTGCCCACAGCTGCCCCATAACTTGGTAGGAGGCACACGGGCTTTCCCTTGCAGCATGCGGGCACGGTTGTCCACACAGGAAACGCACCATTTTGCAGACACGTGGGGTTCGCCTTTTGTCTGCATCCCTGGGATTCACCCTTGTGCGCCCCCGCGGGGCTTGGCTTGCTGCGTGCGTAGCAGATGGACCTCCGTGCAGACAAGGGGCTTCTCGGCCGCCGCTAGAATGGGCTGGCTATGAGTCGGGGTTTAGTTCAGGGGTAGGATGTTTTCACTGCAGCGCCTCTTAACCGCTTGGTGCCCCCTCCACCGGAATTATGAGTTGGTCACCGTGAGTCATCCAATCACGGAACAGGGGCTGGCGGTGGCTGTAGGGAGTTGCAGGGACATGAAGGAGGGGTGCCGGGTGGGGGCCGCTCAGACCAGACGGTGGGGAGGTGGAAGGAGAGAGCACCTTGCATTTATTGCACACCTACTATATGCTCTTTTAGTGCACCCAGTTATCCGTTCGCTCTGTAGGCACAGAGAGCCTGCTATCTGCTGGGCAGCCAGGGGAGTTCAGAGAAGCCCTCCTCCCGACGCCCCGAGGTTCAGTTACTCACCCTTGGACACACAGCTGGGTCAGGAGTGGAGCTGGGATCTGTCTCCAGACCCTTCTGCTTCGAGAGCCCAGGTATTGC
Source organism: Zalophus californianus (assembly GCF_009762305.2). Lineage (NCBI taxonomy): Eukaryota > Metazoa > Chordata > Mammalia > Carnivora > Otariidae > Zalophus > Zalophus californianus. The sequence goes on from NC_045604.1 coordinate 83,146,037, forward strand.
TTTCTGAGGCACCCACCTGCCTCCCAAAGGTCCGGTGGCCTCCATTCTCTGCCCAAGGACGGCCTTCCTTTCTACTGCTTCCGTCCTGTCCCCCGCTTTGAAACAGTGGTTAACCCTTTCCTTCTGAAGTAAAAATCCAGCACCGTTTACCTGTTTGGGTCTATTCAGCAGAAGAGACGACTGCATTTCGGGCAGATGGAGACCCGTGTGACTGCCTTTTAAAATACGGTCACAGCTGTGTGCACAAGCCGATTAGCTGTGACTACACTGCGGGTTCCGAGACTGATGGCGATAAATTTGGGATAACAATGCTGGGAACGACGTCATCTGTTTGGCTCACGCTTCATATTTTTCGAAGCTCACTCAGTCAGTAGCCCAGTGGGTTTTGAGGACTTGGTATTCCTTCATCCAACAACAAGCTAATGTAGCTCCTACTGGGTGCCAGGGAGGAGCAAGTCCCACTAGGCTCTGCCTTCATGGAGCTTACATCATAATATCAGCAAATTTAACACTCAGTAATGGACACAGAGCGATGTGATGAAGGTGAAGGTGGGGGAGGCAGATGCTACTTTAGGTTGGGTGGCCAGAAAGGGCCTCTCTGAAGAGGTGACATTTGGAAGGAGACCCGGATGACATAACAACAAGCCAGACCTGGAAAGAGACAAGGCAGAATTTCCCAGGCACAGCAGGTGCAAAGGCCCTGAGGTTGCTAAGTATCTGGCATCGCACTGCAACCGATGACTTCATGTTTGCCAAGCCCAGTGCTGGGCACTGGAGATTCTAAAACAGCTGGGGCACCATGCTTACCCTCAAAGAGTTCACAGACTATGGAACATGTAGGATACACACACACTAATAGTCCTTTTTAACATAGTATGGTAAGTCCATGGTCTCTGGAGGACTCTGACCTTCCTCTTGGTTTGTTTCCACAGGACAAATGACCAGCTGGTGGCATTTCTCTCCCGATACCGAGATATGAATTTCCTGAAGTCACACGGCCGGGACAATGCAAGGTAGTACATCCTATCACCCCCCACCCTTGTGCAAGATGGAAATGAAAATCCAAGTGCTCATTTGGGGCTTCCTTCCAGACTGGTTTGATGCAGCCAGAGAAAGTAGATGGAGAAAGGCATGGCTCACATGGCCTCTTTCACCTAAGATCTGAATTGGTCTCTCATGTTAGCCAAGGACCCGAATAATAGTAAATGCGTCTCCTCGCGTGTTAGCCCTTTACACCTTTTTTTCCGAGCACTTTTCCTGAGTTTGTTTATCTCATTACGGCAACCCTTTGAGGTAAGTAGGGCAGCTGTGGCTAATCCCCACTTTATTGGTGGGAAGACCGAGGCCCCTAGTTGAAGCCATGGCCTCAGTTCATCGGGTGAGTGACGTGGGGCCATCACTGGTCAGCCAGTCATTCAGCAAATATTTGCCCCATGCCAAACACGTGCCAGGCACCCTTCTAGAGGTGAACAAGACAAAAATCCCCGTTCTCATGGAATTTACTTCAGAGGGAGAAAGAGTCTCTCGCCGGCATGGAGTTGAGCTCAAATATCCTGACTTCTACCCCGTGCCCAAGCCAGTGCCTCACTCTTGCCACCCAAGACACGGGGCAGGGGCTCGAGGCACCAGAAGCACGATCTGAATCCATTGCACCTCACTCACCTAGAATGAGTGAGGCCAAACAGCTCTGAGCCACATCTACATCTCTGGCCAGAGATCAGCTAGAAGGGATTCAGTCTCGAGCGCCCCCTGTAGGGGAGATCACAGGACCGGCCTCACCCCTAACAAAAACCCAGCCCCGGATCACTCTGACGTGCTGGAGGTTTTTTCCTAGCGCTGAACGCAGACCATAACCTGCCCGCACATGGGATAATTTGAGCGCCTTCCTGTGTTTTGTTTGGGCCTCGCGGTGGTTTGGTTTTGTTTTGCTTTAATTCAAGTGCTTCATTTGAAAATGAATAGCCGCGTGTAAAAATAGCAATGTTTCCCAGGCACATTCACATTTCAGCTCCTCTTAAAAGACCCCGCCCGGTGTCCACTCACTCTGGGCCTGAGTTTTTTCATTGGAGGCTCTCCCCCGGGTCCTACATGAAGCCTGCGTCCTCCAGGTCACTGCGGGCCTCACCTGTCCCCCTTCCCTACTTAGCTCCCCCAGTGGCCTTTCGGTTTGCAATCTGTGCTTCAGGTGTTCTCTGCCAGGGCTGACGGAGGCGTCGTTTTGGCTGGCTCTGGAGCTCCGCTCACCCAGTTACCCATGGCACGGGAGGGGCAGAATGTAAGCAGTGAGCTCCATCTCCCAAGCTCTCCATATGTAAACCCAGACTCCTTCGTTGTGTCATTTCTAAAATTCTAACTCTGATTTCATCCAGCTCTTGAAAGATTGCTCCTATCCTACTGGCAGCCTGCATTTTTTTTTTTTTTTTAATGTTTAGAAGGAGCTCCGCCACCCCCCAGCCCTGACTTGAGGATGCTTTGTAAATCAGCCCAGATGAGCATGTTCCAGCCGCAAAGGGTAGAGAGGCCTGGGGTAGACATGGAAGAATTATAGCCCCTGGGCGTTGTGTTCCTAGTAAGTGCCCCGCTCCACTGACCCTTTTCCTGCAGGATCTTCTTAGAGCCATTCAGTGCAAAATAAGAATTACTATCCCCATCTGTCAGGAGAAGCAAGGGGGTCTTTCGGAGTCCAAATGATTTTGCCAAGGTTACACAACTGGTAAGTGCTAGAATTTGAACCCAGTTCTCTGGCCCCAAAGCCCAGGTGGAGCAAGGCTGAGCTGAACAAGATTCCATGCAGGTGTTCGTTATCAAAACTGGCCCAGATGGTGGTGTCTAGGCCCTTAGGTAGAGAATGAAGACCCTTCTTCCCCTCCCCTCCAGGTAACCTTGTAATAACACGTTTGGTGCGTAGTCGCATCCTGAGAAAGGAGCCCATCATACCTTGATAGACCTGGGTCTGAATTACGTCCGCCCTAGTAGTATGCCAGCCTAGTCAGTATTTATTCTCTCTCCACTATTTCTAGGCCCTGGGCTTGGGACCGGGGATAGCACAGAGGTTAAAATCACGGGCTTTGAGGTTGTACCCCCTGGATTGGGGTCCTGCTCTGTCACATCCTAGCTGTGTTGAATTAGATGGGTGACTTAACCTCTCTGAGCCTGTTCGCTTACCTGTATGATGGAGATATGAATAGACCTGCACCCACAGGGTTGAGAGGATTCAATGGATGCTGCATATAAAGCATCCAGCGTATAGTAAAGGCCCTGTGTGATGATGGTGAGGAGGAGGATGGTGATGCCATGGCCGTGATAAGCAGAGGGCAAAAATATTGCTGGTGGAAGAAATAGTTGGTGTTTGGGCCAGAGTTGAGCCTCTGGATGTGTGGGTACATCCTGTCTAGCTGATATGCACTGGTAGTCAACAGGTAGTACCCAAAGGGCACAGGATAAGATGAAGATTCAGGCTAAGATGTGGCTCACACCTCCTCCCAAAACCCTAAAACCCAAGGCTTTCTGAACAGAAAAGCTCACAAGTTCCACCACCCATGAATGAGCCCTTGGCTGGTTTTCTCTCACTAAGATGAATGAAGGGCAGCAATTGAATATTCATTTCGTAGTAAAATGAGCCATCATCTGCGCCCCCCCCCCCCCCCGTCGCCCTCTGTCAGCTGGGGCCTCACCTGCTGCATGAGCCAGCCTAGCCACGGCGCATGCTCTGTCATCCCCTCTGCAGGGCACAGAGCGGCCATGGCTTAGCTCCAGGCCCGGCACGGGTGGCGTGTTACAAAGGACGCTTGGTGGCAGATGACAGAAACCCAGCTGAAACTAGGCTAAGCGAGTAAAGGAAGTTAATGGAAGGAGAACATTGGTGTCCCACTTCGGATAGGGCTGAATCAGGCAGTTCAGATGGTATCATCAAGCCCAGACTCCGTTAGTTCTTGTCTTTTCCTTTTGTGTGTGGGTTTTGGGGTTTGTTTTTTTGTTTTTTGTTTTTTGTGGGTTTTTTTTTTTTGGCTGTTGAATTATTTACTATTATTCCTGGAGCGGGTTAAAGAAAAATAAACACCTCAAATAGCCAAGGAGTTCAATAACAAGAATCTTTTTCTTTGTCTTTTTTAATTGGGATGTAATTGACATAACATTAGATTAGCTCCAGGTGAAAGACATAACCGTTTGTTATTTGCATATATTGCAAAATAATCACCATAAGTCTCGTTACCATCCGCCAGTGCACAGAGTTACATTTTTTCCTTGTGATGAGAACGTCTCAGATCTACTCTCTTAGCCGCTTTCCGATACACGATACAGTATTACTGACTGCACGTCACGTCACGTTCTCACGTCTCCGGGACGGATTTATTTTACAACTGGACATTTGTACTTTCTGACTACCTCCTTACCTTCTGTTAGTTCTCGTTTCCTTTGTGTTGGTTTGATTTTTCTGGCTTCAGATGGCAACGTTTGCAACTTATTAGCCTCGTTTTACAGATGAGGAAACGGAAACGGAGACGTTAAGTAACTCACTTAAGCCCACACAGGGCAGGGCTAGGACTCAAACCTGGGGGGTGGGTGTCCCCAGAGCCCAAGCTCGTGACCCCTGCATGATGCAGCCTGTCTGTGCTCTGGGCCTGCCTTCCTCCCATATGCTGGGCGGCCTCAAGGCAGCCACTCTGCTTCTCTGGGCTTCATGTCCTCCCTTGGAAAAACGAAGGGGATGAACAAGAAGGTCTCCGAGGCCCTTCCCGTTCTGACGCTCTCTGCTCCTGGACTCACCCTTGTAAAAGAGAAAAACGAAGAGTTTGAAAGACCAAATGATGTGGGGAGGCCGGAGCACGCAGTGAGACACAAAATAGGCCACGGGGTGCCTCGGTTTTTAATTCCACATGGTTCCTAATAGCGGTGTTGACCTTCTGTCCCCATCTCCAGCCCTTGGCAGCCCATTTGGATTCCCAGCTCCAGCTGCGAAGAGACAGTATAAAGGCAAACTAATATTTTAAAAGCGGCCAAATTGGTCCTGACTGTTCCTGTAATTAAATGAAGGGGAGTGTTGTGTTCACCGTTTCTCCTTGCTTTCCTCCAAAAATTAAAGTAACCAGATACAGCAAAAGCCAGGCAGCACAGTTAACCATTTTCCCAGCGAGCCTCTGCAGGCCGAGCAGAAGCAGGGGCCCTCAAGTCCACTGTGAGTCTCAGTGGGCAGGTCCTAGCAGACGTCCCCCAGAACTCCTGGCTGCTTCTGCCCAGGGGCCCTGCGAGACATTTCTCAAATGTCTGCAGCCTGGGTGTTGGGGAGCCCCTGACAGGGGACAAAAGGGAATGTCCTTTCCATCAGCCTGAATAGGATTTCCTCTGGGACTTTTCCTGCCTCGATCCATCTGAGCTCGTTGCCACCTGATCCAAGGTCCCCAGGGTCCCCATGCTGAGCCCGGGGACGCAGTGGGGCGCGGGGCTAAGCACCTGCCCACTGGAGGCTCGGCTCCTGTGTTGAAATGCTGCCTCTGTTTCCTTATCTTTATAACATCGGAAGAGGGAGGTCGGGATTGTGGAGGACCAAGTGTCCTCACTGACCCCAGGAAGGCCCCGAGCCAGGCACTGTCCACTGTGTTGTCTCACTCCAACCTCACTTGGCAGGTGCAGCCCCCTCTTAGAGATGAGTACGACTGAATCATGGAGAGTTGTTTTCATGGGCTCACGGTTCCACGGCCGCTGGGCGGCAGGGCTGGGATTGAAACCTGGTTCACTCTGACTTTAAAGACCTGGGCGGGTTTTTTTTGGGGGGGCGGTTATTTTTTTGTTTGTTTGTTTGTTTGTTTTTGGTCACACCATGATTCGTGACTGCGTCTGAGAGGACCTGCAGTTTTAGGTTCTTGGGAGGGATATAGATGAAAAAGCAAAATTCTAACTTTAAGCAGAAGCGTTTTTTCAATGATTTGGGGGGGGGGCGATTAGGTCCTTTCCCTGCTTTGTAGGGTCAGCATATCCCAACGAGTGTTCACGATCCAGCAGTGTGGTATGCGAGATGGTTTCTGGTAGTTCATTCACAATTATACAGGGAAATTTAGGTATTGAGCCTAAGTGTATCAACAAACATTTATATAACTGATTTCATGATTTCATGGCTATTATGCTTAGCGTAAGACTAAGTTTAAAAAAAAATAGTTGAAGCTATTTAAAGCTGACTTAGAGAAAAATCACAGGGGAGCTTTCCTGTAGGTGTTACATAAAGCACCTGGCACAGCAGGTAAGAATTCAGGCTTGGACTCTAGGCATGTGACCTTGACTGAGTTACATCAATCACCTGTATGTCTGTTTCCTCATCTGGAAAATGAGAATGATGCTAATAAGACCAGCCTCGCGAGAGTCGTTAAAAGAATTAAATGGGTTGACTACAGGGATAAACTCTTGGAACAGTTAGTTGTGCATATTAACTTGGTAAGGACAGTGGTCGTGATGATGATGGAGAAGTTATGAAAATGGAATACAAATGATTGACATTTGGAACTTTCTACAATTCTTACAGAAACAATTAGCCATTTGAAATGTAAGAAGGCTAGACCCCTAGGAAACTAGGAGGGGTCCTAGCCCCCAGGTCAGAAGTGATGTCAGTCAGTTTCTTCCTGTTCTCAGGTCCGTACCCCACCTGTTTTAAGCAGCACCCCCCCATTGGGCACCAGAATGGTAGCTAAGCAGCTTCAGCAGCTCCTTCTCTCTGACATTGAACTAATCTTCAGACCCAAATGTCCCTTGATATATAAACAGGCAACTGTTTAGCCAAAAGTTGGCAAATCCATTGAGAGCCTGGCCAGGAACCTCCTCCAAGCAAATCTGCTCTCAGGAGGCCCTTTCGTGCCAGCGTGCTTATCAAGAGATGGGCTCTCTCCCCAGCTGTCTTGTAGCTCTATGATTGATGCGAGGAGATAATTAATACCTCATTTCCAATGAGGAGAGCAGATTGCATTTCCCTTTCACTTTTCTTCAACCCAACCAGTGAGTTTATCACTGTTTGCGTGTTCACTTTATTTAATCCAATTACAGCAGCCATGTCAAAATAAAGTTTAGCATCGCACCAGCACCCACGCAAAGCTGTGGACGCATGTCCTTTTTTGGCCTCCACGTGGGTTTTGAGGTCAGCTTGGGAACTTTTCTTTTTTCCAAAACAATACACATCCAAGATGGACCAAAGTTGATGGTGTCATCTCTGAGAGGTAGAGTTTGATTTTTACTTTTTTCTATTCCAAGTCTTCTATGATGGAAACGTGCATTATGTTTATAAACAGAACCAAAGGCAGTACACATTGTTTTTTAAAAATGTGTGAACAATTGTGGCATACCAGTTAGCCCTCAGTGGACCTTTAGATTCTTGGAAGTACAAGCTGATTTGCGGCCCCAGGCACCACGAAGACCATGGGCCACCAAGTCAAGTCTAGGTCCCAGGATTTGGGCCTCTGACTCTACATCTCTTCTCAGGCTTCTTTCCCCCACCCCCCCCCCCACCCTTGGAGGTCAAACCCAAGTCCGCTTTCTTCACACAAGGCAGTAGTGAGAGTCACGTGGGAAGGGTTTCCTGGGGGCCAGGGACTGTCTTAAATGCTTTACAGAGATGACTTCCTTCAAGTCTCAAAACCACCCCATGATGTAAATGTGGTCCTTTTAGGGCCCATTTTCCAGATGGGGACACTGAGGCAAGGTAGGTTAAACAACACCCAGCTCATCAGTGGGGAAGCAGACCAGAACCCAGGAAGTCTAGCCCTCGCGTCTGCACTCCTAGTCACTGTACTACACTCATTCCTTCAGCATGTTCATTGCGGAGCTTTCCACCATGTCCCAGTAGATGATGCGTTCCCTCCAGCAATGAAGTCAGAGTCAGCCTCGCCTGTGGTTGGCCTACTGGAGTGTGTCGGCAGAGCTGACCATATCTCTGTAGTCTCACTCCAGCCACCTTGGCGTCTTTCCATTCGTTGGGCTCTTGCACACGCTCTACCTGTCCCTTAGAAAACTCTTTCCCACAGCTCCTTGGATGACCGATTTTCTTCCCACCCTTCACAGGAAGCTTAAATGCCACCTCCTCAGTGAAGCCTTCCCCAACAATCTTCACTAATGACGTCCCTGTCTCTTTCTCTTCTGTCCTTGCCCTCTGAGTTCTTCTGTAGAACACTTACCGCACACAATTATATGTTAATGTGTTTTGTGGCTCTTTGTGTCTACTTACTTAGTTATTAGAGCAGGATTATAGCTGGGTGGCTGAGAGTGTGGAATCCAGAGCTTGACGGCTAGGGTTAGAATCACACCCTTGCCCCTAACCAGCTGTACGGCCTTGGGGAAATTACTTAGTGTCTCTGTTCCTTCATTTGTAAAATGAACCCTCATAGGGTTGTGGTGAAGACTAAATGAGAGAGTATGTCTTAAGCGTGAGGAACAGAGTCTAGAAAGTGGCAAGTACTCAGTAAATGGTGGGTGTTATTATTTCTGTATTTTATCTCCCTGGAAGAGAGAAGAAGGGCAGGGATGATGTCCATCTTAGTCACCGCCATATTCTCAGCACGCAGACGGAGAGTATCCAAGATGCTACCTAGAGTTGCCGAGTGAGTGAATGCCCCAAGCCCCCTTGTTCTTCCAGATACTGCAGAGTAGAGGCAAGACAGTTGACTCCAACCGAGGTCAGGAAGGGGCAACAACCCACCCTGGGCCTGAGAGAAAATGGCCAACAGCGCCCCTGTGGAGCTGCCAACTAGGTGCCAGTGAGCTGGATCCTTGCTGACTCGTAGCATGGGAAGATGATATATTAATGCTGCTTGGACGGAATTGGAAAGATGGGCCTGACACTTGTCACTTCTGCCACCACAACCACGGGCATTGTTTACTAAAATAATCTCAGGATGGGGTGCTTGCGTGGCTCAGTCATTTGGGCATCCAATTCTTGGTTCCGGCTCAGATCACGATCTCAGGGTCATGGGATCAAGCCCCGCATCACGCTCCATGCTCAGTGGGGTGTCTGCTTGAGATCCTCTCCCTCTGCCCCGCCCCAAATAAAAATAAATAAATCTTCAAAATCTCGGGAGGTGAAATTCATCAGGAGGCTTTGGGCTTCTGTCCTTGGTGCTGAAGCATCGTGTCTTGTCAGGATCTAGGGGTGTCTTCTTAGCTCTGGAGATGTCCTGCTCATGCCTGTCTACCAAACTGCGGGAGAGAGAACGGGAGAGATGGAAATCTTAAGTTTGTAGCTTGATGAAGGAAAAATATTAAGCATCTTGGTGAACATTTATGGAGCGCTGTGGGTTTTCATGCTTTGTTCCATGACTTTATTTTTTAACTAAAATGCTTAGGTCGGACTTATGCTAAAGGAGTAACCTGGATTCCGTGACAGATCAGTGGACAGGAAGGAGAAGAAGGGGAGATTTTATTCCTAGGCTATGTGACTTTGGATGACTTTGAATCATACATCCTCTCGGTGCGTTGTTTTGGGTTTTTTTCCCCAATCTATAGAGTTAATTGTATTAGCTGATTGCTAAGATTCCTTCTTACTCAAACACGCTGTAAAATCTGAGGGGCAGAGTTCTTCCTTTTTGAACTCATTACAGGACAAGACAGTTCTGGAATAATTCCACACTCAGTGAATATGCCAAGACGGTAGCCAGGGAATTAACTGAATTGAGAGACTTCATTGTCTGCCTTTTCTGAGACCAGTTTCAAAGGCTACAGCAGCTTTCTTAACTGACCTTTCCACACACGGATGAGAATCAGGACCCCTGTCCCCTTCCCTCCAATTTTCTTTGATGCTCAACTGAGTAGAGCTTGGTCCCTGTGACATTTCAGTAGAATCATATTTAGTTATGACTTTGTTCCATGTTGTGCCAATAGAGAAAGTCTCTGGAAGGCAAACCGCCCATCCCTGAAAGCCTAGGAGGTAAACCCGAAGGCAGGTGATTCCATGTTTGCCCTTAAGTAGTCTGTCCTGAAGACAGAGGTTCTTGTGAGGTCAGCCTCTTCCAAGACCAACAATGAGTCCTTTTCTCTCGGATTTCAGATTTCTGCACAGTGTCTTTTTGAGGTAGAAGTTCTCAGATCCTCTGTTTGGATCCTTTTGCAAGGAGCCTGACAAATTGGGACAGAAGAAGAACACAGAGTAGTTAAGAGCTTGCACTGGATTCATCCAGACCTGGTTTCGAGTCCAGGACCACTAGCTGTGTGACTAGAGAATGCACTTGACCTTCTTGTGATTCAGTTCCTTCGTCTGTCAAGTGTATATTAGAAGAATCAGATACCTGGTTAACTAAGGGCTGCTACTTCCTGATTGAACAACCAGCATGGCTGTTAGCTGTTACTCTTCCCTTTATTCGTTGGCTCGGGAAATATTTATTGAGACCAGCTGTATGCGAGGTACTATTATAGGTACTAAGGATACAGCCATGAACAAAAATAAGCCAAAAAAAACAAAAACCCTCTGCCCTCTTGGACTTACATCCGGTAAGGAGACAGTAAACTAAATAAATACCTTGTATATGGTAATGCAAAGTTTTAAATGCTATGAAAAAAAGCAGAGCACAAAAGGGTGGTCAGGAACATGAGGGATTGTGGAGGGTACTGCCGCTTTGTAAGAAGGGACTGACACCTGGGTCGGTCCGTGGCTAGGATGAACGGTGCTTCCTGAACACTTAGCAGGAACCTTCATAAACCTCACCTGTCACGCCTTCACAGCTGATTCAGGGGGTTGTCAGCACAGCTGTGATGGAGCTGAACCTACAGATGAGCAAACTGGCATTCAGAGAGCCCGGGCAACCCCACAGCTCACCGTCTGTGAAAGCAGAGACAGCCTTGGTACCCAGATGCTCTCCGCATCTCTTCTCTCATTCCACCTGTTGCCCCTATTGCCCCCACATAGGCAAGTCATCTGGAGATGAAACTAGAGAGAGGGGAGTGTCATTGGTCACCCTCTGTATATCGGGCCCAGTCTGCACGCCACCCCTCAGGTGACAGCACCACGCATCCTTGGCTGCTGACCAACATTTGTGAACAGCCACACCCAGCTGTTGGCCAATTTACCTTGATTTCCAGCCATTCCCTTTGCAAGCGGTGGCAAATGCCCAGGGCAGGAAACAAAATGCAGATCCCTGCCCAAGCAGCTGACTCCTTTCCCTCGCTAGAAACCCAGACTCTGGGCCTCGGGCCACCTCCTCCCTAGTCCAGACCCCCTCTCAACCCTGGAACTGAGAGCTGGGGGATTGTTTGTCTCTATTGACTCATAATTAACCAAAGCATGAATTTGCAGCTTATCACTTTTCAAATGCAGTAAATATAGCAACCAATCTCCCACCCCATGAATATTTCATTTTGGAGATTACTGCATAAATGTTGTATTCGGATATTATGGTCTGGGACGTCACATTAAAATTGCAAGAGGATGCTATTCTCCCATAATGGAACACGAAATGTGGAAAGAAAACTTTTGCATGTCCTCACACCTGTATTTCTTTTCTTTCTCTGGGTTAGTCTTGGTTACCATGTAAGTTCTGCTGTAAGTTAGCTAAAATTTAAAGTCTTAAGCAGGGTTAAGTGTCTGTGATTGGATATTATTATATAATTAGCACCAGCCAGAGCTGAGGTAGGATTTTCTTTTCCTAAACTCAGGGGCTTCCTTTAGTGGACGGGTTTTAGAGCTCAGTTTTGTGTCCGTGGAATGGTACAGGAAGTATACTGAAAAACCTTCAACAAGTCACTCCCAGAGAGAACATGGCTTCGTGAACAGCTTGGATTTTACCCTTGGAAACCTTGTGTTAGGGAAAGAACAAGACCTAGGGTCTTTGAATATCTGGGCCTTCTGGTTGGCTTGTGTCCTCTGTGTATCCTCGGAAGAGTCATCAGCCTTCTCTGGGATCCCATGTATGCAGCTGGAATTCCTGCCCCACACTCTCTTCCTGGGTAGAACAGAGTGACTTAGAGAGTGTCACAACTGGAAAACGCCAGACAGTTACCTTAACCCATGGTTATCATGGCTGGTGGCCCATGAGCTGGGGTCAGGCAGGGATCTGTTTTATGTAGCCAGAAATACCTTTTTTTTTTTTTTTAAGGAGTTTGAGTGTTTTTCAAAAAATGCTTTCTCTCCTTCTTTGCTAACTCCACCTACCCTATTGTCTTATACCCGGCCTGCTTCCCACACTTCCATTATCGGTCTGACCCCTGTAGGCATCTGAGGTTGCGATCCAGACCTAGCCCAACTTTATCATTTTACCAAGGGGGAAGCCAGTACTCAAGGACATCACTTCCCAAAGTCAACTCAGCTGGTTACTGGTGGAGCCAAACCACAGTGTAGATGAAAAGCACTTTTCAGCAGAACTCAGCCTATTCACCGTCGTCATTGTTTTGATGACACTCATCATTTCTGTTAAGAACTCAGTGTATTACATCATCATGCTCAAAGGGTGACCAGTGTATAGGGGCAGGTCCCCCACTTAAATGCAGAAAAAAGTACTGGGGTTATGGATTTATTAGCGAGGTTTCACACGCGTCCCTCCAGTGGATGTTAGTGGATTGGGGGAGGCCCAGCAAGAGGGAGTCTCTGTACAATTCAGCATGTCCAGCACAGTGAAACTGACTCCAGCTTTTGTACCCTGCAGTGTGGCCATCACAATAGGCCTTTCCTGAGGGGCGCCTGGGTGGCTCAGTTGGTTAAGTGTCCAACTGTTAATTTCTCCTCAGGCCATGATCTCAAGGTCATGAGATCAGGCCCCACGTCGGTCTCCACGCTCAGCATGGAGTCTGCTTGGGATTCTCTCTCTCCCTCTCTCTCCCTTTGCTCCTTCCCCCGCTTGCTCTCTCTCTCAAATAAATAAGGTCTTTAAAAAAGAAAAAAAAAATAGACCTTTCCTGAATCACTGCCTTGCGCTGTCCTAGGAACTGGGAGGAAAGCGGAAAGGAGGAATCCGAGGTTAGTTCTAACGAGAGCCACGTCTACCTGGGGGGAGACTGGTAACTCGAATCTGAAGCCAGTGATGACATCTGTAATGGAGGTACAAAGACCTGTAGACGCAGGACGAGGGAGGTGGGCTGGCTTAGTGGAAGAGGGGTATTTACATGCCACAGCCGTGGTTACCTGCTCTGTCCGGGGCCTGAGAACATTCACCTCCATCCTGGTAGGGATAAAAGTTTAAATTGTTGAGGAATGTATTAGGATTTTCTCAACTGCAAGTGATAGAATCTCATCTCCAAATGCCCTAAGCACATTACTGATGAGCCTGGTGGTGAGTCACACGGGGTGGGCTCCAGGATCTCAAGCTAAGTCACTGAGACCTAACCCCCCCCCTTCCTTCTGCTCCTTTCCCTCCCTGTCTCCCTCACTCTTTTGCTCTCTCTCCATTTCCCCCTCTCCGTCCCTCTCCCTTCTGTGTTACCTCCGCTATCAAACAGCTTCTATACTCAGGGGAACAGGATGGCCGCTAGCAGCTCTAGGCTGACATTCTCCCCGCAGAAACGCCATAGAAGAGCCTCCTTCCTGGTAGATGCAGCAAAAATCCAGGGCCCGATCTCAGACTTACCTTGAGTTACTCACCCATCCCTGAACCAGTTATCCAGCCGGGCAGATGGAACACTCTCATGACCAGCCTGGTCATGTTACCTCCCCTGGTGCTGGGTGTAGGGCACGAATCCAAGTCAACTGAGACTGAAGATAGGTGACTGTCCAAGGAACACTCAAGGTGTGGTCCCAGAAAATTGAGTGGATGCTGGGTAGTCAAGAACACGGGATGAAGCCTTGAAAACATGCTGGGTGGAGGAAGCCAAATACAAACAGCCCACATATTGTCTGATTGAATCTATGAAATGTCCAGAATAAGTAAAAATCCACAGATGCAGAAAGCACATTGGCGGTTGCCAGAGGCCAGGGGCAGAGGGACGGAGCGAGTGACTGCTCCCGGGTACAGGGTCTCCTTTGGGGGAGGGTGCGTAAATATTCTGAAACTACATAGGCGGCAACTGCGCAGCATCATGAACGTACAAATACCATTGAATGGTGCACTTTAAAATGGTTGATCTTGTGTTGTATGAGCTGGAGAAGCAGCAAGATCCCTGGATCAGGAGATGGCTAGACTGCAGGCTCCCAGAGAGAGAACTAGCTCCTGAGGGGCAGGAGCATCCTTCCTTCTGCTCCTTCCTGCCCCACACCAGGCCAGCACACTGCCTGGCACACAGTGTGTGTGAAGTTCATCCTGCAAAGGAACTGACGGTTCGGGCCAGAAGGCTTGGTTCTAGTTCTACCCACCCTCCCAGCACATCTGTTTTAGCAGCCCTTTGATCTTTGATTTCTGCATCTACAAATTAGGAGCTGCCAATTCTGCTCAGCCTGCCTTGCAAATCCCAAACACACACACACACACACACACACACACACACACACACACACACACACACGCACACACACTAACGTAGGAGTTACTAATCTGGGGTTCATGGAGACAATTCAAGGGTTCCATAATTTGGGCTGGGCAGAAAATTATCTTTGTTTCCACTAAACTCTCATTAAAATCCAGCTAAATAGAGGTAACACACCACAACAGTTTTAGCAGTAACTGTTAGGAATCACAGATTTTCATATCACATTCTGGTTGTGCATATACCTCTAAGTATCATTTACGTTCACCTCTTCTGCACAATTACAGTAGTTATTAGACCTGCCACAAGATCATGTTATCTCGTGGTTAAAAAAAAACAAAACACATGATTATCATGAATTCGGTGTTTTTAAAAAATCTTTTGTGATCCTGTATTTAATGCGTGAATCCAAAAGCACACAGATTATCAGATTGTAAATTTGGGGTTATTAAAAAATACTTTGTAATCCTACATATTTTGAGGTGTGCCTTTAAGAGCATGATTCTGAGACGAGCATCCAGAGGCTGTATTCACCCAACTGCCAAGGCATTCACGGCATGAAAAGGTGATTTCCAAAAGTTCTGCAAAGGAAGAAGATGATCATTGCATTGTTCTAGTGCCGGGCAAATCCCCCTAAACACTCTAAGCTTCAGGGTCCTCAGCTGTAAAATGGGCATAATGGCAATGCCTGTTTCATAGGGATATAGTTGACCTGCCTCACTTCTGAAGATCAAGTGACAAACTACACACACAGCCCCTCCCCGGCTCGATCCCTGGCATACAGTAAGTGCCCAGTACATGCTTTTATTGCCATGATTGTGCTATTTCATTTGGATTCCGTCCCCCTTTGGGCTGAAGCGCGACTTTGTCTTTCCCAGGTTCATCCGAAAGCAGGGTCTGGACCGGCTCTTCCTGGAGTGTGACGCCCACATGTGGCGCCTGGGGGACCGGCGAATCCCGGAGGGCATTGCGGTGGATGGAGGCTCGGATTGGTTCCTGCTGAACCGGAAGTTTGTGGAGTATGTGACGTTCTCCACAGATGATCTAGTGACCAAGATGAAGCAGTTTTACTCCTACACCCTGCTTCCTGCTGAGGTGAGTGTGTAGGAAAAAAGTCCCTGAGCAGGTTAGGAGCTGGCTCTAGCCTTTGGAGCAACACAGAAGCTGAATTTTTGCTGAAGGTTTGGCAAAGCGATGCTGGATCCAATACGTAGTCCTGCAAACATCCAGATGAGGGTGGAGAACTGCATCGGCCACCGGGTCCTTGCTGTCATAGCAGGCCCCCGGCCCTGCTCTGGTCTGCATGGAGGGTGTATGGCAGACAGACACACGACTGCCAGCAGCAGTCCACACGGCATCTTTGTGCAAAGTAGAAAAAGCCCTTCCTCAAGACACTTGGCTCCCATTGGTCATAAAAATCATCCTGATATACTGATCTTGTTAGAACAAGACACTTCACTGCCACTTTCCAGAAAATGTTTGTTAAAAACAAAAAAATAGAAATCTCTCATACCTACCATGTTGATGTTGCCCCATTAGGGTTGTGCAGTGTGTAGCCTGTGCAACTGTATATGTTGGCTTTTTCAGGACACACCCACATCAACTTTTGACAGATCCTCCATGGTCACCAATCCTGTAATACCCACTTTTTCAACATGAAGAATACCTTTTCTAATTTTTTAATATTTGTCTATCATTCCCTGACAGAGAGTAGTGTTGGCCTCATCATTCACAAATGGAAATTCCAATGATTCCAAAGACAGAGAGCCAGGGCTTCTGCTGGACCTGTGCTATCCCCCGTACTGACAGCCACTGGGACTCAGCATTTCCTGATGACTTTTAGAAGCATTTGAAAAGCTCCAGGGAGCCTGTCACCAGTTTTCAGACTTCAGTGCAGGAAAGGTATCTTAGTTCACACTGCTGCAATGAGGTACAACAGAGTAGGCGGCTTATACACAACAAAAATTTACTTCCCACCATTCTGAAGGTTGCAAGTCTCAGGTCCGGGTGCCAGGATGGTCGAGTTCCAGAGAGGGCCCAGTTCCGGGCTGCAGACTGCGTACTGACCGTTCATATGCCACAAGGGATGAGGGAGCTCTCTGGGGCCCCTTTTGTCAGGGCATGAACCCCATTCATGAGGTTGCCACCCTCCTAGTCTAATCACCTCCCAAAGGCCCTCACTTCCTAACACCGTCACATTGTGGGGCTGGGATTTCAACCTCTGAATTTGGAAGGAGACAGAAACGTGCACTCCATTGCAGAAGCCTGGTTGCGTAAGGTTGCAGAGCGTTCTGGAACTGTCCCCCGCTCCATCTGGAGGTGGGTGGGGACCCAGTTCTGCGATGTTGCCACTGACAGGCCAGCAGCCTTCTCAGACCTGCACCGACCTCCAGTTGACTTCCATCCCAGTTTCTGACTTCAGAAAACTCCAGAGCTGGTTCCACTTCTCTTGAGCCCATGACACCTCCCGTGAGTGGTCTCCTACCATTTCTTCCTGGCGGTGCCCCAGGCTCAGGCTGTGTTTCTAGGCCAGACGAGACAACATACCTCATTTGATGGTTCCCGCATCCCTCACCAACATCTGGGGCAGCGCCAGGCTGGTAGGGCCGACCCCTCACGTCACTC
This sequence comes from Zalophus californianus, assembly GCF_009762305.2. Lineage (NCBI taxonomy): Eukaryota > Metazoa > Chordata > Mammalia > Carnivora > Otariidae > Zalophus > Zalophus californianus. The sequence goes on from NC_045604.1 coordinate 83,163,017, forward strand.
CAGAGGGATGATGGGCTTGTTATCACTGGGCCCGGTTTTACTATTCTGCACACACATTCAGTAATCTGTTTTTAATCCTATTTCACTGAAAATCACCTTTTCTCTCAGTGCCGATAACCTCCTCATCCATTATCTTGCGGGGAATTTCTGTATCGTTATGAAAGGACACAGGGCAATTGGTAATTGGGAACTTTTCCCCACCGCTTGATGGAGAATATGTGCCTCTGTGGGCTTGTAGACAATTCAAGCTTAAAATCCAGGTTCACGGGTATATGTCATTGAGCAGCACAGGAAGGAAAGCTGGGGGTGGTGGGTGGTACCTTGTTTTGCCCATCCACCCATTGAGAAGAGACTGTGTGCAGCTCTGGTGGTTTTAATCAAGATGCCCATCCTGATGCTGGCTTTGTCTGTCACAACCCTGTCCCAGCACACACAAGCACTTTACACTCCAGCGTCCCTGCCTTGCCCTTTCTTCTCCCATACCACCACCAGAAAACCACTTTAGAATAAATCTAAAGGCTGAGCCATAAATTTATTACAGGCAGACTCCTATCCCCCAACAGCTTCCCCTAGGGAGCAGAGGGCAGGGGAGAAGTTACTGCCTCGTATCTGGGGTTGTTATAAAACAGCGTCCAAATAGAAGTCTGTCTCTCTCTCTCTCTCTCTCCCTCCCTCTTTCTCTCTCTCGGTCTTTCAGAGGCTATAACCATTTCTCTCCTCTCTGGTCTCTCTCTCTCTCCACTCTCAGCATTGCTTCTTTCTCAGATTCTTAGGAGAGAGAGGCCAAGAGTCTTAGGATTAGCAGAGACCAACAGAGCCTGGTTCAGCACCACGGACAGCAAGCAGCCGTGGCCCGCCCTTCCCTGTGCTGCACTCCAGCTCCTGTCGGTGGCTAAAGCAGGAGGGGTACCTGGGACGCCTTCCAGCCCTGGGACTGATACACCCCCGAACCTGGCTTCCCTTACCCAGGGGGGAAATTCCAGAGCATCAGTCTTTGTTCTCGAGATATCTCAGACTAGAATCCCTTTGGTTGCAGACCTGGCCGTTTGCAAAGCATGAGCCTTTTTGGCTCAAGGTTTCCTGGATAACTGTCACCATGTTTCCTTTGGTTCCCATGTGTGGCCATGACTGGAGGGACTTTTCCTCTCTGCCAGGCAGACAGAAGGTGTCCTGAATGATAGGCAACACCTCGAAATCAGATTGTAGATCGTCGGGAAAGACAATTTAGAGGAACACCCAGAGCGTTAGCCTTCCAAGCGGAATTCAGCCCCTCTGGACAAAACATCCCGTGTGCCCTGAGTCACACCAGACTGGCGGCTGACCCCCCCGCCCCCTTGGCAGAGACGACCGAGGAGCCTCCCTAGGGAGTCCCTGCACAGTTACGTGGTGCTGGGGAGGGAAGCTGGAGGAGGATTCAGGCCAGTCCCTTCCCTCTCTCCCCTGCAGTCCTTCTTCCACACGGTCCTGGAGAACAGCCCCCACTGTGACACCATGGTGGACAACAACCTGCGCATCACCAACTGGAACCGGAAGCTGGGCTGCAAGTGCCAGTACAAGCACATCGTGGACTGGTGCGGCTGCTCGCCCAATGACTTCAAGCCACAGGATTTCCACCGCTTCCAGGTGAGCTCGCCAGCCGGGCCCATGTGGCGTCTTGTCCTGCGGCGACCAGCCCCGGCTGGGGGTAGCAACGGTGACAGCATGAGCAGAGGCCACCATTCATCGGCCACTTCCCCCGTGCCAGAGCAGTTCTAACCATTTTGCCTGTATTGACTCATGAACCTTAGATGGGTATCTAGAGAGAGTGTTATTGTTATTCTATTTTAGAGACGGAGAAACTGAGGCACAGAAAGGTCAAAAAACTTGAGGTCACACAGGCCAATGTATGTTTCCACGTCCATTTCTCTTTCAGTCAGTCCCCCGAAATGTGGCTTAAGAATGTATTTCTGGGTACAAAGTTGAGTGTGCCCAGGGCAGAGTTTCTCCACCTCAGTCCTCTTAACATGGCGTCTGGGTCGGTCTCTGCTGCGGGGGGCACTGTCCCACACCTTACTGCATGTTCGGCAGCATCCCTGGGTTTTGGCCACTCCATCTAGGAGCAAGCTCCGGTTGTGATGACCAGAAATGGCTTTAGACATCGCCAGATGTCCTCTGGGGGCAAACTCACCCCCAGTTAAGAACTGCTGGTGTCTGGTGAGGTCCGCGACTTTTTATTTTAACCTGTTAGACTCTGGAAAATTCTGATGGGCAGCCAGGTTTGGAAAACACCGTGCTCTGAGGACCTAAAGGAGGAAGAGGGGGTAGACGCGTTGGTGCTGTCACAGTATCTCTGCACGGCCTGGCCATTTACGGTTCTGGGGAGAGCAGCGGGCAAGGGGTGGTCAGTGCTCCACCTGCTTCTGTGAGCCCCGAGAATGCCTTGGCTCCCAGACCTGTTCAGGATGGCAGCCTCTTTCCATCCCGTGTGAGTGCCCCTCCTGCTCCCTCTAGGCCAGCACCCTGAGGCTCTTTCTCCTCTCCCCCTCCACCGTGCCCTCGCCCCTGCTCCCGAGAGCACAGACAGAATGCCCCAGAATGGCTAAGCACATGGCTCTGAGGTCACGAGAGCCACCACCTGGAGACAGTATGCTTCTTCCCCAAGCACGAGCCCAGAGGGCGGGCGGGAGCCACAGTGCAGGTCGGTAACCCAGGCTAAGGTGCCCCCGCCGACTCACTGGGGCACGTAACAAAACCGCCCAGGGGAGGGCGCAAGTGGAGCTTCCGGTCTCTGAGCCTGGCTCCTCTCCTTGCCATATGGTCCCCAGACCATCCCCATCAGCCTTGCCAGGGAGCTTGTAAGAAGTACAGAATCTCTGCCGCTGCCCCACACGTGCCAGGTCAGAATCCGCATATAAATAAGATTCTCCGGGTGACTGGGAGGCTCCTTATGTTTGAGAAGCTCAGGGGTAGGGATCCGTTCTGTCCCTAGCTCTGTGCCAGGCCCTCTGTGGATGTTGGCTTCCCTGGGGTAGGCATCATCCCCGTTGTGCAGGTGGGGAAACTGAGGCACAGAGGGGCAAACTTTCTTGTCCGTGGACACACACACACAGTGGAGTGGTAGGCCTGGGGGTCCCTCCCAGGTGCTTCCAGTTACAGACCTGGGCTTTTTCCACTAGACCCCGCGGCCACCCTGGTTTTGTGCCTACGTGGGTGCAGAGCACACAGCAGGTGTCATCTCGTTATTCGGGTTCCTTCCAGGTGCCCACCTGACATCCCGCACCCAGGTCAGCTGTTGCTGCAATAAGTATTTCTTTAGCCCTGTTTTTGGTGGCAGATTAAGAGCTACCTAGGGACCTCCTCAAACCCATGTTAATTTAGGTATGAACTTGGGTGACATTTAACGCCTTTGTCCACGCAGAAAGGATCCACTGAGCAGAAAGAGGATGGCGGGGGGGGGGGGGGGGGGGGTTAGTATTTGACCTATTCAAAAGGGAAAAAAAAAAAGATTCCCACTTTTGTAGAGGATCAATTGTTGCCCTCGAGGCAAAGGACCGTCATCGTTGAGAGCAAGCAGCCCTGCTGCTCTTGGGTGGAGCAGGCTTCAGCGTTCCAGCCCCCAGCCTCCCGGGACATCGTGGTCTCTGGTAAAGACAGGCCAACACGGAGACCTCGCACTTGCTCACAGCTGTTTCTTTCACAGTAAACAAAGATCCAGAATATCCCCCAACATCTAGACTCAAGAAACTGCTGCCTGTAAGGAACTCAGAGTTCTTGTTCGAAGAAGAGTGGTAAATCTAGAAACGTGCCCTTTTAGAAGATCCAGCTGGGAATGGAGAATCACAAGCAGAGACCGGAGGCTGCCCGGCCCCTGAGTCCACTTCTCTTGTCCCCAGAACATGAAGATCTAGAAGCTTCTTGTCACAGGCTTTAGGGGGTAGTGACAATAGATCATAATAGCAGATGACCCTATGTGCCAGACTCTATGCCAAGTACCGCTAGGATTATACCCATTTCAAGGATGAAGAAGCTGAGGCCCTGGGTGATTTCCCCCAAAGACCTATATAGCTGGAAAGTAGCAGAGTAAGGATTTGAACCCAAGTGGTCTCTTTTCAGTGCTACTGTAAGGGAACTGAACTGACCCTCCACCACACAGAGGGCCAGAATATTATTAAACATTATCCACAGACCACCACAGAGTTCCTAAAGCAGGGAAGCAAGGGGATGTTCAGAATAATACCAAGGGTGTTTGTTTGCTCAGTTAGCAGCTCAATCCTAGGATGATGCAGTAGAAAGAGATGGGGCTTGAGTCCTCAGATCTGGGTTCGAATCCAGCGGATGTGTGAGTCTGTATACATCACTTCCCCTTTCTGAGCTCAGCTTCCTTATACGTAAAATGGGGGTCATCATGGCTGCTTTGCAGAGTTGATGGAAGAATTCGAGGTGGTGACATGAACGCAGTGCTCTGCAGAGAGTGTGTGCTCAGTGGTTTTTATTGTCATTAGTACTGTTATTAATCCACTGCACTGAAAACAGTACCAGACCCAGTTTAAGGTCCGTAATAGCACTAGACCCTAAGCTTCTCAAGGGAGGGGCTGTGCTTTCATTGTTCCCATAGCCCTAGACCGGGGTCAGCAAACTACAGCCCCTGGGCCAAATCCTGCTTTTGTAAGTAAAGGTTTTTGGAAAACAGCCACACCCATTCATTGGCCACGGCTGCGTTTACTATGTGGCTGCTTCACTGGACACCAGCAGAGCTGAGTAGCTGCAAAGCTGGAAATAATTATTACGTGGCCCTTTGTGAGTCCCCACCCAGGCATGAGGGTAAGAGCAGGTAGATAACAGGGCGGCCTGTGTTTTATTTCTTTATCCTCAACCCGGGATCTTAATCCTGGCTTTGCCATTATCTTGCTGTGTAACTTTAGATAAGTCCCTTTCCCTCAGTGGGCCTCTGTTTCCTTGAAAACTTGGTTTACGTAAGTGGTCTTCATGATCACCTGGGAAACTTTTTTGGTTACAGATTCCTAAACCTCATCCCCAGAGATGTTGACACTGTAGGTCTGGGGAAGGACTCCAGAAACTGAGTTTTTTTTTTTTTTTTTTTTTTTAAGAGAGGCAAGTGGGGGAGGGCCAGAGGGAGAAGGAGAGAGAGAGACTCTTAAGCAGGCTCCATGTGCAGTGCAGAGCCCAACAGAGGGCTCGATCTCACAACCCTGAGATCATGACCTGAGCGGAAATCAAGAGTCGGACACTTAACGGACTGAGCCACCCAGGCGCCCCCAGAATCTGGACTTTTTTAAAGCTATTCAGTTGGCAGTGGTGTGCAGCCCCGGTTCCGGTGTCACATTCTCTTCAAACCTCACCAAACGAATCCCCTCAAAAACTTGTTAAGAATGTAGATTCCTAAGGTCCCCTCACAGAGACTCTGACCAGTACCTCTGGGCTGTTCCTTGTGAGTCTGTAAATCACCGGCAAGGCCCAGGAGGCAACAGGGAGTGGTGGGGACTGAGGTGAGCGGAAGCGTCCGTGCACATCTACAGGGAGAGCTGCCCTTCAGCGTTAGCTGGTCGTTCCCTTCTGGGAACATGGGCCTGGGGTTGCCAGGTCTATTTCTGCTTAAAGGGAAGCCAAAAGTTGTTTCTGTGAACTCTGGTACCTTTTAACTGTTTGCCAGCTAATTCAATTTTAAAACACTCTGCTGGACAACTAAAATATATCTGCAGGCTGTTTTTGCCCCAGACCTCCAGCTTAAATGATTTCTGAGATCCATCTCCGCTGTAAACATCCAGGATGTCATTTATGTAACGGACGTTTAAATGATGCTGACTGTGTGCCCATCATTGCTTTAAATGTTCTGCAAACATTAACTCATTCATTCCTGACACACTTCTCCTTATCTCCATGTTACAGATGAGGAAACTGAGGATAGAGACTAGTAAGTGTCAGAGCTGGGATCGGGATCCAGACAGGCTGGCTGCAGAGCCCTGCTCCTAAAACCCCCACCCCGCTTGCTGACGTTGCTCTTTTTATTCTCTCCAACCCAACCGCCCCCCCCCCCCCCCCGCCCCGGAGCACAGCAGACTGCCAGGCCCACCTTCTTTGCCCGAAAATTCGAAGCCGTGGTGAATCAGGAAATCATCGGGCAGCTGGACTACTACCTGTACGGGAACTACCCTGCGGGCACCCCGGGCCTCCGCTCCTACTGGGAGAACGTGTATGACGAGCCGGACGGCACCCAAAGCCTGAGCGACGTGGCGCTCACCTTGTATCACTCCTTCGCCCGCCAGGGCCTCCGTCGGGCGGAGTCGTCGCTGCACGTGGAGGGGGAGAACAGCTGCCGGTGAGCCCGGGGGCGGGCGGGCGGGCGGGCAGGGGGAGGGCGGGGAGGGATGCACAGCACTGGAAGGAGGGTACCACGTGGTGACCGCGTGCTTCTCCCCGTCTCCCCTGACCTAAAAAGCAGCCGAACCATCCCCATGGCCCGAGCTCGTCTGCTCTAAGCCACGGTCCCACAACTATTTTTACAGAGCACCACGTTTTCTCTTTACCTAATTATGTCCTGGCAGGGCACCCGCTCTTCATGCGAAGTCTGTGTATCTCAGAAGGAAGCTTTATGTCTCCACATTAAATAGGCGTGTTTGCCTTAGACGGAAGGGAACCATGAAAATACGTACTTTTGTTTGTTTAATTCTTCTTACAGAAGATGTCAAGTATATACGAAATAGTAGAGTACAACGCCATACCCCCCATCACCCAGTTCTAGCGATTTCTAGCTCCGGGCCAAGGCAATTTCCTCTTGGCTTTTGCCCACTTACCCCTCCTCCCAGATCAGTTTGAAGCAAAGCCCAGACTCTCATCTGAGCCATGAGTATTTTAATAGGTATCTCTGAAAAATAAAGGCTCTTTTTTAAAACACAACCATACTATGGTTGGCACACCTAAAAATATCACCGAAAACATCGTTAAAATGCAGACCTATTATTTAAGACGTTCAGGGATCCCTTAGAATCATCTCAGCCCCCCAGTAGCAGGTACCAGTTGACACTTCCAAGAAAGAGTGTTCTAGAATATATGGAAAGAAGAGGGGAAAGTAGGAGAGCAATTCACCACAAACCTCCCCCCGCACCCGCCTTCCCTAAGCCAACCGGCGTTGTCATTTTGTGTGCCTTTTCTTCCTTACCAGCAATATGCATTGCAGATATTTACATAACTGCAATAAGAATTTGGAATCCTATTTTTTCATTTGGCATTATAATATTAGCCCCTTTTCCCCATGCTGTTCTGCAGCTTCCCTGATGATAATGATCTTCTTTAATGCCCTCAAGGATTCCACTGAGTAGAAATTCCCGAGTTTGCCTAATCCAGTCCTTTCCTGTTGCATTGTCAGTAATGGACCACTGTAAATAACGTTCTGATGACTGTCTTTGTGCAAAAGCCTTTTTTTTTTTTCCCCGTCCCTTTTCTGATGATTGTCTTGGGATGGATTCCCAGGAAGTGCCTCTAATCACTCTCCTTCTCTTTCTGGTTTTCCGTTCTCCTCTTCATCCCACCTCCCTTTTCTTTGAACCACAAACTGTCTACACTGAGGCCTCCCCTGGTGTCCCTCCTTGCCCCGCTCTTCCCTCCTCTGGAGAGCGGAAGAAGGAGAAGGGAAGAGGAACCATTTTGTTCCCTAAGAGCCTGAAAACGTGGCAAAGTGTCCTCCTGGTGTCTAACACATAGCCAGCTAGGCTACAGGGCTGCAGCAAGCCGGCCTCCATTCATTCGCTTCTCCTGGCCTCAGACTTCTCTCTCCTCTCTCGGCAAGTTCTAGTCTGGTTTGAAAGGAGACCAGCGTGGGTTAGGAACCCAGGACTGTACTTACTACCTGTTGACCTTGGACAAGCCATTAACTTCTCTGTGCCTCAGTTCCCTCATCTGTAAGATGGGTGCACTAATGATAAGCCTCGTAGCATAAGCTGGTGGGAGTTTTAACAGAGACCATCTTCAAACACTGCCTTATGAGTTATGTATTACTGTTATTATTAGCCCTGTTTTAACAGTGTTTTACATGCTAAGTGCTCACGTCACTGTGGATGTCTCAGTTGCTTGCTGTTACCATGAAGCTGCCACAAGCAGTCAACAGTGAGCTGGGTGTGGGAGCTGCACGCTCCCTAACTGGTGGTATGAACTGCTCCTTGACTGTCCGTGGTTCCCTTTGCTCGGCACGTTCCCTTCCCCAGTCTTTGAAGGTCAGCTCCAGTACCACATCCTCTGCGAAGCTTCTCAGGGGCTCCCCCTCGCAAGCTGGAAGTAGCTCAGACTTCCCTCCAGCACTCTCATGGTGGGTAGCTGCGGTGCCAGGGGTCAAGGTCATCCACGAGTGTCTTTCCCTTCCTGCTAGTCTGGGACAGAATCTTTGCCCACAGAGCCACTGTGCACGTTGCTGTAGGTAACGCAGTGCCCGACACTTTGGAGGTGAATGTTGTTCAAGAATAGTTGTAGTACCAGACTTCACGGAATTTATAAGGCAAATGACCATATAGAGGAAATTGCAAAAGACACCCCCAATTCATTTAGGATTGTTAAGATTTTCTCCTGGTATTTGTTTTGGGATTAAACAAGCCATCAACTTGCCTGGGGCCTAGAATCCTTTGGCTTCCACCTCATTTTTTATTATAATAGAACCATTGTGCCTTGCTGTGGGCAAGGTTGGATACATTTATGGATATGCTTCTGCGAATAAATCAGGATAAAGGACCCTTATCCCAAAAGGCAAAAGAGAGTGAATTCCTGCCCCTGGGGTGTCTGGGGAAATAGCAAGTGAAAACTTTATTTCAGGAGCCTCATTTCCTCTGGGCATTTCATGCAAATTGTCTTTCCAGTCTATAGTATAACCTTTCGTAGAAATAATGTCTATTGATTTTTTTCTCATTATAAAATAACACATGTTCAGTGCAGAAATTTTTGAAATGGCAGACTGAGAGAACCAAAAAAAAAAAAACAAACCAAGTTGGCTTTTGAGCCACCACCCAGAGATAAGGCTGTCAGTATTTTAATACAGGTACTCAAACTCAAATGCTGTCCGGGAACAGGCGGGTGGCAGGTGGTGTTGCTCACCCCTGTAGGGTGGGCTGACCTCACCAATCTGGAGCCCCCATGGGCCCTCGTTCTGAGCCCCAGCACATTCTTGCCCTGAGGGAATTAATAGACTTGAGGTTGCCAACACGTCTCCTGATTTTTCAAGAGAAATTAGAAATCCAGATTTTTCTGTGAATCTGATTTTTTCAGTGCCCACATTATTTAAGTAAGAAAGACACCTTTGGGCCAAGTGGATGCATCTGTGGCATTTACTTGACCCCTTAGCATCACCCAATACAGCTGACCGCTCCCTTCCGGAACTGCTTTCTTGTTTTGACTCCCATGACAAGCTCTCCTGCTTTTCGTCCACCTGCACTGACACCACCCACCTTACAGAACAAACAGCGACAAGGGTATCTTACCGCAACGATGCTGTGTAACGAGCCGTGAATCAGAGTTTTCGATAAGCGTCGACACGGCGCCCAAGTTGGTGGGTCAGCTGAGCAGCATGTGGTCTCCACTGCATCTGCAGCCAGCTGCAGGTCGGGGGCGGGGGTCCTCTGCATTCTTGGCTGAGAATCGTCACCGCATCTAGGACGGCTTCAGCTGGGACAACTGGGGTGGCTTGTCCTCCAGCGGGCTAACTCACACATGCTCTCTCGGTGGCCACAAAAGAGCCAGAAAGGCGATTAGAAACGGGCAAGGCTTCTGGAGGCCATGGCTCGGAACCCGCATGACTCGCCTTGCTCTGTGAAATATGGCACTGCACACTGTGGAGTAGTGTGTGTGCCCACACACAAAAATCATGTTTTCAGAGACATTTCAAAGGCATGTGATAATGCTCAGGAAATACTATGAAGCAAAAAGCAGGATATAACTAGGATGTATGTTATCCCAGGCATGTAAGATTTATGCAAATATATGCATAGAAAATCAGGCTGAGAGGAAATCCATCACTATGGCATCGTTGGCCCACCGTTGGCCCTTCCTAGTACCTGGCACAGGAGGATCAATAAATATCTGTGATTTGACATCCTCTATGGGAAGCAGCATCAGAAGTAATAATTTTTATTTTCCTTATTGTGCTTTTGTACAGTCAGCAGGTTTTACATTGATAATCAGCCAGGAAGTCATTGGGGGGGTGACTGGGATCTGAGATGCACAGGGAGCAGCTTTCGGGGATGGTGCAAAGGGCCTGTGGTCAGCGCTGGATAAAACGGGGCCTGTTGTGGGGACGGGGCGGCGCGCTGTGTTGTGCCCTGAGCGCCTCGGGCCCCGCCCCCTGAACTCACATGAGACTGTGTGTGTGTTCCAGGTACTACCCGATGGGCCACCCGGCATCTGTCCACCTCTACTTCCTTGCGGACCGCTTCCAGGGCTTTCTGATCAAGCATCACGCCACCAATCTGGCCGTGAGCAAACTGGAGACCCTGGAGACGTGGGTGATGCCAAAGAAGGTCTTCAAGATCGCAAGCCCACCCAGTGACTTCGGGAGGCTCCAGTTTTCCGAGGTGGGAGGCCATGCTTTCATGGTCTTTTCCAGCTGCTTTGCTGGGTTCTGTTGGCCAGTCTGATGTTTGGCGACGGAGATGGGGGGAAGGGGACTTGGGGAGCCCCAAAGATAGCACACCTGTGCCTAGAGAGGCTCCTCCAGCCCCGAACATGGGAACTGGCTTCTTAAACAGGGCTCGGGGGAGAGAGACGGAGGGTGGCCAGGAGCAGCGGGCCGAACCGACCTGGAGCCGTGGTCTGTTTTTTACAGTAGACTCTGTATTCCTCTTCAATTTTCATCCCAGCCAGTGATTCCTGACCTCTACTGGTCATAGACTGTGACGGACCAGTTTCCTAGTGAAGTAATGGCCTTAGTCCCCTTTTACAGATTGGAGAGCTGAGGCCTGTGGAGGGCCAGGGATTTTTCTGGATCACAGCTAGGAAGTGGAAGAGCTCAAATTAAGCCCGGGTCTCTGTGGCCACAAATCTCATGCTTCGTGGTGTTTCTGTCTCCCCAGTTCCTAGTGACGGGGTTTATTCAGATCAGTCATTGGATGAATGAGTGGATGGATGGATGGATGGTCGGGCAGGTGGGCCAGTGGATAGACAGACGGATGGGTGCATGGATCCGTGGGATGCAATTTTAGTTATTTTTTTGCCCAGCACCACCCTTGTCACATTAGCCCTACCTGCATACCTGGTCTGGCCTTTTGGCAGGTGCCGACCCTGCTGCCTAAAATACTTTCCCTCACATTTCCACAGGGCGACCTTTTTTTTTTTTTTTTTGGCCATTCTGATCTAAATCTAAATGGTGTACCCTCTGAGAAGCCCTCCCTGCCCACCCATGTGCACAAGAGCTCCATTCTCCACTTGACACGTACCTATTTTATTGTTTTTATAGCATTTACCATTCAAAATCATCTTGTTGATTTCTCTAATCACTTGTCGACTGTCCCCAAGAAAGCTGGGACCATGTCCCTCTTGCTCATTGCTGCATTCCCTGCACGTGGCATCTGGAGATGCCGAATATGATTTCTGAATGGAGTGCACACACTTGGGGGCAGGGGGCACACTGCAGGAAGGGAAACACGATCCAGCTTAGTGAGGGCTGGTCCACACCAACCTCCAGCACCCGATTTCTGCCTTCCCCATCTCTGCAAGTAGATAAAGGAGGTGATTAATCCCCGGAGTTCAGCATTCCCCATGAGTGTGGCCGCTGGGTTAGGGATGAAGAGTCAGGTTTTAGAATATGGAGTATTCTTGAAGTATTCTTAAAGGGCTGCGAGTTGGGGGGTGTGGGGGGGGAGTATCCCACCTGCTTATACGGTCCATGCCAGTCCCTTCCCAGCTGCCCATGGCCCCACCTGGCCCAGCTATGCCCTACGACTGGGGTTTCTTGCGAGGCCACCATTTTCAATTAAGGATCCAAATGGATTGGCTGGATCCAAGCTGCCATGGGAGCCGCCTCCATAAATTACTAGCGTCAGGGGGCAGTTAAAACACTGCCCCAGTTGGATTCTGCACTGGGGGCCCAGGTGGCCAATTGAAGACATTAATGTCCCATTAACGAGATGGATGCCTGGCGGCTGGGCTGTCCCTGTGGATGAGCCAGCCGTTGGGTCACGGGGCACTTCTGGCAGTGACAGATGAGGGTGGCCACTCTGTGCCTAGTGATTTGTGAGGGTTCCTACTGTAGGGCTGGTAATTTTGATGTGAGAACCACCCAGATCTCTGGCAGAGTAACAGCGTGTGATGCAGGGAGCCATGAAGTTTGTAGTCTGTATTTTTTTCTGAAGTCCTAATAGTTTTTAAGGCAAACGCCGGACAGGAGGGAAAGGAAGAACCGCAGGGGATGCCCCTCGTGGTGGCACAGCCCCAGGGCTCCCCGCTCAGGGCCTGGCTCTCAGCAGACAGCCAGTGTTGCTGAGCAGTCAGATGGACTTCTCCCTCCCATGGGAGCTCCATGCTAGTGGCCTGCAGAAAAGATGCTCGTTCCTTCAGCAGATAGTCACCAAGTGGCTACGATGCCCTAGTGCAGGAGAGGCCATGGTGAACTAGACAGTCCAGGTTCTTGTTGCCATGGAATTTAGTCAGGTGGGGCAGTCAGCCTATGAGTGAGCAAATGAACGAAAACATTTCAGCTAATGGCAAGTATTATAAAGAACATAAAACTTCATTCATGTCATTGCCAAGGGCTGAAGAGGCCGATGGGGACTACTTTCAATGGGATGATTCATTTGGGAAGCTCTTCTAAGGAGGTAACTGTAGTAGAGCTGAAAGCTGCAAAAGAGCCAGTGACGGGGAGGTCTGGAGCAGTTCAAGCAGAAGAGCATGTGCAAAGGCCCTGAGGCTCCAGGAAGGAGCTGGGCACACTCAAGGAGCAGCAAGGCCAGTGTGGCCAGAGCACAGTGAGTGAGAGGGAGGGCAGCAGAAGGGAGGTCTCAGAGTGGATGGGGCAGATCGTGAGGGGGCTTGAAGGCCCAGGAAAAAAACTCAGATTGTATTTTAAATGCAAGTGAGAGACTTTTAGTGGGTTTGAAGTTGGGGAGTGACATGGTGAACTTGAACAAGGACTTCACTTTGAGTAGTGAGCACTGTGTAGTAAGTGGCCGTGGACTTGCACAGTGAGTCCGTGAGAAGATCTCGAAGCCCCGGAGGGTCCCCATCTCGGGCAGCCCCAGCCCCACTCGCACCAGGGGGTGGCAGTTAGCCTTCCGCTCACTCTCCTAGGACTGGAAATGAGAGCCAGCTTCTCTGTTGATAGCTGCTCCACAGATCTTCCACCTGGGCTGTCCTGGTTTTGGAGCTCAGACTTCAGAGGATTGCTCACCCCCATTTCTTTGGGGAATCCAAGGCTACTGTTTTGGAGTGGCCTCCCCTAACTGGTCACAAAGCCCTTCTTTAAGAACGACCCCATTCCTTCTGTGACCATTCATCCACTTGTTAGTATCTGTGGGAAAGCCAGTGTGTGGAGGGCCTGGCACATAGGGATGTCCGTGTGCTCAGCCCCTAATCGTTCATGACGTGGCTAGAGGTTGGATGCATGGATGGAAGGAAGGAAGGAAAGAGAGAGACTGAGCACCTACCACGTGGTCAGCACTGCTTTAGGCTCTAGAGATACACTGGTGAGCAAGCCAGATATAGTCCCTCTCCTCGTGGAGCTGACCCTCCTGAGCTAAGGAAAGAGACGCATAAATTAGAAGTTGTAATACCGTGCCAAAAAACCCCGAGATGGGTGGTGCCTTTAACGGGGAAGGCTTCCAAGTAGAGGAGACACCTCGGCTGAGGTCCACCTGAGGAGTAGAAGCTGGTCAAGAGGGAGGGGAAACGAAGGCAGACTATTCAAGCCAGAAGGCCAGGAACGAACGGAAGGTCAGAGACGAGAGCGCGCCCTCCCCGTGGACACGCCGAGAGTAATCCAGGTGGCCCAGAGCAGGGGTGAGTGGAGGGGAGGGCGAGGGGTTGAGATGAAGCAGGACAGAAAGGGACCAGACCTCACAGGATGGGGTGAGAGCCCGGGCTTGAGAATCCTGAGGTGCTGAAGAGGGTTGCACGTAGGGAAGGGACAGGATTGGGTTTCTTCAGAGACATCTCAAGACTCGGAGGCTAGCTGGAATCTTGCTCACTCCCTCGTGCATTTCTTCACTAACTGCTACAGGTTTCCTTCCTGCCCTGATGCAGCCACTGTGCTGGCACCAGGGGCCTCGGGAGGAGCTGGGCCAGGGGTGGTAGAAATGCCCAGACACCGCCCATCTGGGAGGGCCAAGCCACCCCTGCAGGAACGTTACCGCAGTCGGTGCCTCGGCTCCGCTGGGACAGCTCCTTGGTCCCAGTCTGGAGGCTGTTGTCTAAAGACGGAGCCTGGGAGCACGCAGCAAGGGGGGGCGGGGGTGCATCCCCGGTGGGCATCAGGCATCCGGCACGTCGGTGTTGGATGAACGTGTGAGGGAGTGAACGCGAGGCTGACACAGAAGACTCGGTAAGAACACAGCCGGCTCTGCCTCTCACCGGCCCCAGCAAGGGACCTAAGTGCTCTGAGCCTCGGCGTTTTCGTCTGTGACGGGAGGATAATGACGGGGTCTCTCCTCTGTGGAGCTGAGAGAGTCACGCAGGCCAGTGCATCGAAGCGCTCAGCGCTGGGTAAATACGAGCCACGGAGCTCTGTGTCTCGGAGCAAGAACGGACACAGGGCCTCGTGGCAAGAACGAGAAAGTCATCCGGCTCCCACTGGCACCGCACAGCCAGCATCCCTCACCCCGACCTGTGCACGCTCATCGGAGAAGCTGGTCGTAAAGACCACGGGAACGGGCGAGCCTTCGCGTGTGCTTGTCATCCACTACCAGCGTGCCCACGTGCTGGGTCTTCAGAAACTCTGGACGAAGCCTCCTGGGCGAGCCGGAGTGTCATTCACCCGCTGATTCCACAGATACTGAGCACCTGCTGTGTGCCAGGCCCAGTGCTAGGCACCTGGAAAGCACAGTGACAGTAGCCACGGGAGCATTTGAGCAGCGAGAGGACGATTCACAAGGTCTTCCTGGCTCCTGGCTGGACCGTACGCTGCAGGCAACAGGAGCAGGAGGGAAGCCGAGAACAGACTCCCAGCCAGAGACACACACCCCCCAGCTGGCTGGCAGGAAGGATGGATCATACAGTCACCCCCCCACCCCCGAGGTACCAGCTCTGAGCGCTATAGGGAGGCCACAGCTGGGGCTTCCTAGAAAAGCCATGTGGACTCCTGCCCTGATAGGAGGGGCTGAGGGACCCTCCTTGTTCAGAACGTCACATGAAATGGAGGTGCTTGATCTAGAAGGCTGAGCACCGAAGTGGAAACCAGCTGTACCTGCTGTGGGGGGTGGGAGGGGGAGATGTAAGTTTCCTGGGGATGGCCTGCCAGCGGACATTCATTCATTCAGTGCACGTGGTGTGTTTTCTTTCCAAAGCATGAACCCTGTGTCAGGCACAGGAGGCCCGAGGATTTAATGAACGGACCACAGGCCTTGTAATCCCCCAGACCGGGTCCAAATCCCAAATCTTCTGCTTACTACTACTTGTGCAGTCTTGTGCAGGTGACCTACTGGGATCCTCAGTTTCCTCAACTGTAAAATGGGTATATGCGTTCCTATGAGCAGGATCTCAGGCCTCTCTGGGACCCTGTGCCCTAGTTCAGGCTCAGTGATTTGAGGACTCGCTCTCGTTTCAGGTCGGCACTGAGTGGGATGCCAAGGAGCGGCTCTTCCGTAACTTTGGGGGTCTCCTGGGGCCCATGGACGAGCCAGTAGGCATGCAGAAATGGGGGAAAGGCCCCAACGTCACCGTGACTGTCATCTGGGTGGATCCCGTCAACATCATCGCAGCCACCTACGACATCCTGATTGAATCCACTGCCGAGTTCACCCACTACAAGCCCCCTTTGAACTTGCCCCTGAGGCCCGGGATCTGGACAGTGAAAATTCTTCACCACTGGGTGCCAGTTGCAGAGACCAAATTCCTTGTTGCACCTCTGACCTTCTCAAACAGGCAGCCCATCAAACCAGGTGAGTACTCTCATCGTCTCTGCGGGGAAATATTCCATCCTGGGGGTCTCTGGGGTCCTCCTCCTCAGTGGGCAGTGCCACTCACATGGGGGGCATGTAGGCTGCCTCGGAGAACAGTGCTGTCTGCTCTGTATTTTCTCCTTGTTTGCATAGAGAACCTTCTAATTTTCTACTTGTACCCTGAGGTGATGTCATCTGTCTGCGTATTACGTATCTAATTCTTACCTGCTTTCCCACTGGACTTCCAGAAAGCCCTGATCGTATTTAAGACAAGATGGGAAATAAACCCAGGCAGATACTGAGTTTCAGCAAATCTTACTCACTTTTTTAAAAACAATAATTAAAATAGGAAATTCTGTTCATCAAAAACATGCTACACTAGGAGAAAAGACACTACATCTGGTAAAAAATATTTGCTACACGTAAAATCCCTTCAAAATATATAAAGAAATCCCACAAATCAGAGCCAACTGCAAGCCACAGGCCAAATCTGGCCCACTCCCTATTTTTGTAAATAAAGCTTTATTGGGACACAGCCACACCCATTCATTGACATATTGTTTATGGTTTCCTCGGGACTTCAGTGGCAGCCCTGAGTAATTGTGACGCAGATTGCATGGCCCATAGATCCAAAAATACTATCTGGCCCTTTATAAAAAAAAAAAAAAAAAGGACTGCCAACTCCTGTTACAAAGGAGAAAGAAAAAAGCGCATAAATGGCCCACACACATACAAAAGGATGCTCGGCCTCATGAATAATGAGAGAAATGCAAATGAAAAGCAAAAAGAGATCCCACTTCACACCACCATGCACACACCGCACACACCCGTGCTGCACAGAATCCCAGGCCTCTGTGGCTGCCCTACAGACCTGTGCAGACCTAGAGCAGAACTGTTCCTAATGGCACCAAACCAGGAGCAGCCCAGACACCCACACTCAGGTGGATAGACACCGTGGGGTCTGCCCAGACAGCGGAGTTCTGCGTGGCCGGGAACAGCAGCACCACTCCGCTCCGTGCACTGGTTTGGATGAGACTCTACACCGTAACATTGAGGGGGACTTATCGCAGAAGTCATAACGAGGGTGCATACATTTAAAGTGCAGAAGCAGGCCCAGCCACCAGGACGTGATTCCAGGACTCTCGTGTCTAGAAAGCTGTGAGGAAATGAGTCGTCGACACAGAATCAGGACGGTGGTTCCCGCTGGGCATGCAGAGGCATGTTGGATTCCTAAGGTGCCCGCCTTCTTTGTCTTTTCTCATCCGAAGAATCGACTTACATTTTTCTGTGTTCTTGTCCTCCCCTGATCACTGGGAAGGTCTTCCTCCCTGCTCAGCCCCACCTCCCGCGGGGACCGCTGCCAGCACTTGGCTGTTCATCCTTCTAGAGGTTTCTGGAGGTTTCTAAAGCATAAACAACATACAAAACAAGTCACACATTGCTGGCTTTTGAAAATGGAGTGATAATTTTGTCATGAAACTTGCTCTTTGGACTTTCTGAGTCTGTGTATCTAAAGCTACCTGCTGCCTCATATTCCACTGGATTAAGGACCCAGAATCCTTCTGTCTCCCCCGTGAGTAGACACACAGCTTCTGGTGGTGGTGGTGGTGGTGGTGGTGGTGGTGGTACAGAGAACACTGCAAAGATTCTTGAATCTAAAATTGTGCCCATACAGATACATCCATGAAATAGATTCCTAGAGACAGGATTTCTGGGTCTCTTGATATTTGAAATTGTTTGTCTACATCCAACAGATCAGAAACCCAGAAGCCAAAAACGCATTACCGCCTCTATTAGGTAAAAAGAGCTCTGGGCTGGGTGCCATTTAGCCAGTGACCTAAGGAGACGGGGACAAAGACATGGGGAAGGGGCGCCTGGAATCCGAACGGGGGCGTGACGTAAACTCTGTTGACTTCTGCTAAGTTTCTGTGCTGAGCAAGCGGAAAGATACAGACCTCATGTTTTCTCGAGATGGAAGTCTGCTCCCCCCTCTCCCCGCGAAACAGGCAAAAGACAGCCCTTCCAAAACTAGCTGGGCACTAGCAAGTGCCCTCCTGATGAGGTTCCCATCCTTAGCATCCCTGAGAGTTCCCAAAGCCAGACGCAGAGGACGACGATAAAAATAGCATTCTCCTCTTTGCTCCAGATACACCTGTCAGAACAAAGGAGCGGTCCTCCACTCCAGGGGGAAAAAAACCCTGGGACCATTCACTGGGTCCTGGTTTTTCCAGCTTTTTTTTTCTTCTTGGAGTTTCTGAAGATGGCAAGGCTCTTCCTTCTCCTGCCCAGGATAAGCCAGGGGTCAGCGCCGCCGCCCCCCTCCCCCCGCCACCCGTCAGTAAGCGTGTCTGTTAACAATGTTCCAGTGACAGGGAACGCAAAGGTGGGGGCAATGCAATTTGTAAAATGATTCATCAAGAGTAATTTGCTATTGATGCGTCCCTGGTAATCTCAAGAAATCTGATGAGGTGGAATTGAGGAAAATTTAATTATAGAGGCGCGCATCACGGGCTGATGCTGTAATAGCATTTCCCACATTAACCTCATTTTTCATAAGGGTTTTCTGCATCAGCCACAATATTTGGTTCCCCGCGTTCAGATGCTTGTTAGCTGCTCTTTTCACTTTGTATGTCTGGCCTTTTGTGGGTTCGGGTAGCTCCCCACTGCCAGCTCTGCAGATGTGGAGGGACTGAGAGGCTCCGGTGGACAAGGCAGGACCTGCTCGAGAAAGAACGGGCTCCGTTCTCGGACAGATGGTCCAGGAGCTGCCCACCCTGCCTGCCAGCACCAGGAAGAGGTGGGCTAGGGCCATTTTTTTTAAGACATGTTGTTAATTCCACTGGTTACTTTAAGAAGGGCAGGTGTATGGTCTTTCTGCCTCCTTGAACCGCACTCAGGACTGAACATATTCGAAAAGAGCATGCAGATTATCCAAGCCTCCCTGGTTGCCACTGAGGGGGACAGCCACCATCATGTGAACGGGAACTGTTTTCTGAATGCCACACTGTCCCATAAGGACGTGTCTCGGAGACCTGGCTATCTCAGCCCGACCCAGAGCTGACTGGCTAAAACACAACTCACCAAAATCAGTGGCCGGTAGGTTTTTTAAATCTATTCCTGTGTTTGGCAATGAAACAGGCAGTAAGAGGGAACTTCTCCAAAATAGAAACGTCTAGCTTCTCTCCGTCAGCCCAAATGTGTGCACTTTCTGCTTCCCCATCTGTAAGCCCCAGGAAGTAGTCACAGCCCCCTCTTGATGTGTCCCTTTACTGTTCATAGAGCACATGAACTTCCTGAGCCCCTTGCCAGCCCTGGGGGTCTCATTGGGGCAAGGGCAGGTATCCAGTTTACAGATGGGGAAACCACGTCTTGGAAAGACTGGCTTCCAGATGAAAATAAAATTAAGGGGGAAAAAAGCTTTTTTAGCTTCCAGTTGGTGGATGAGCCCGCAAGTAGAAAATCGTGAGGACAAGAACGGGCATTGGACTCAGCCAGTCCAGGACCTAAGCGCAGCTCTGTCTTGCACGATGGCCACCCATTTCCCCATCTGCAAAATGGGCATAACACCAGCCCTGTGGCTGTGTGTGTGTACAAGGGTTGTGTACTAATAACACCAACCCTAATAATCCTGGCTAAACTTCTCCAAGCACTTAAAGTCTTCGCCAAATGCCATCCATGTGTGCACACAGTATAATTCACGTGCAGTATGACGTAGTTTCCAGTGTACAATATAGTGATTCGACAGTTCTTTACATCCCCCCGTGCGCATCACGACCAGTGCACTCTGAGCCCCCATCACCTCTTGCACCCGTCCTGCCGCCCACCTCCCCTCTGGCAACCAGCAGTTCACTGCATCTAAGAGTCTGGTTTTTCCTGTGTCTGTTTTCCTTTGTTTTTGTTTCTTAAATTTCACATGAGTGAAATCCTATGGTCTTGTCACTTAGCATTAGACTCTCTAGCTCTGTTCATGTTGATGTAAATGGCAACATCTCCTCCTCGTTGGTACTGAGTACTGTTCCGCTGTATATATTCCACTGTGTACACCGCATCTTTTACCCATTCATCTATGGACGGACACTTGGGCTATTCCCGTAGCTTGACTACGTAGATAATGTCACAATAAACATAGGGGCCCACATATGTTTAGCAGTTAGCGCTTTCATATTCTTTGGGTAAATACCCAGTAGTGCGATTGCTGGATCCTAGAGTAGCTCTATTTTGAACTGTCTGAGGAACCTCCATACTGTTTTCCAGAGTGGCTGCACCAGCTTGCATTCCCACCAACAGAGCACGAGGGTTCCTTTTTTTCCACGTCTTCGCCAACACTTGTCTCCTTTTTGATTTTAGCTGTTCTGACAGGTGCGAGGTGATACCTCCTTGTGGCTTTGGTTTGCACTTCCCTGCTGATGAGTGAGGTCGAGTGTCTTTCCATGTGTCTGTTGGCCATCTGGATGTCTTCTGCCCACTTCTAACTGGATTATTTGGGTTTGAGTTGTGGAAGTTATGTGGAAGTTGGGTACTAATGCCAGGTGCCGTTGTAAGCACTTAATATCAGTCAGCACATTTAATCCTCATGGAGCTCTAAGGTACTAGGTACTCTACTCCTCTGATGGTCAAGGAAAGAGCAGGCGCGTCGGAAGCTGCACGCCAGGGCTGTGAGCCCTGTGGGTTCAGACCCAGGCGCCCTGATTATCGTCTGCAGGCTCACGCATGAGGTGCTGCTCAGCAAAGCCGGGCTGTGGAGAGAGCCGGCTGAGGTCAACAGACCCGGACTCAAACTTTGGCTGCGACTCTCATTAGCTCTGTGATTTGCAGAAAGGCCTTTAATGAGGTTTTGCCTCTGCCCGGAATTCTCTTTGCCACCATCTGCATATGGCTTCCTCGTTCTCATTAACCAGCACTCAGCTCGGGTGGCACCTCAGAGAGGTCTCCCTTGCCCCCCTCATCCAGATAAACATCCTCGTCACTCTCTAACTCCTGGGCCAGCAAGCTTTTACTGTAAAGGGCTGGACGGTAGACCTTTCCCGCTTTGTGGGCCACACACTGTTTGTCCCAGTGACTCCGCGGTGCTCTGGTGGCAGAAGCAGCCACAGACGGCAGGTCCGCAGAGAGACACAGCTGTGTCCTAGTCAGACTTGACTTAGCACACTTGGTGGGCCAGACTTGGCCCAAGGACCACAGCGCGCCAAGCCCTTGCTCTGACTCCGCACGCAGTGTAGTCCGTTCGCGTTACTGATCACCGGCTGAAAGGACTGTATCTATGGATTGTCCTCAGTCTCCCTCCGCAGGGCTGTAATCTTATCTGGCTCCCTCCGCGCCAGGTGGAGTGGGGCCTGGCCCTTAATCTTTATCAAATAAATGAATGAGTGCCTTGCAGATAGAGGTATGTGTTGAACGAATGCCTTGCACAAAGTAGGTGCTGAAAACAACGAATGAATGAGTGAACGAATGGTCTGGACTGCTGAGCTGCTCTGTAAGCCTGTGCTCAGTGGACAGACGTGTGGACCGTGCCCTGCACAAAGTGGGCTCATGGCTGTGGAGGGAGTGTCCCCGGAGGCTGTGTCCTCGTCTGTGCCACGGGGCTGCCGACAAACCCCAGGAGACTGTCCCGTGCCGGACATGGTGCCGGGCGGTGCCCAGTGCCACGCAAGGCACCCGGGTGGTACGCACTCTGTGACTCTCCTGACCATCTCCTTGTTCCCTGTGGCTTTCAGAGGAGGCACTGAAGCTGCACAACGGGCCCCCCCGCAGCGCCTACATGGAGCAGAGCTTCCAGAGCCTGAACCCCGTCCTCAGCCTGCCCATCAGCCCGGCCCAGGTGGAGCAGGCGCGGAGGAACGCGGCCTCCACGGGCGCAGTGCTGGAGCGCTGGCTGGACTCTCTGGTAGGTGGCATGTGGACTGCCATGGACGTCTGCACCACAGGCCTCAGTGCCTGCCCCGTCATGCAGCCCTGCAGCCAGACGGCCTGGAGCTCCTTCAGCCCCGACCCCAAGTCCGAGCTGGGGGCTGTCAAACCCGATGGCCGGCTCAGGTAGCACCGGGCCCGCGTGGGCCTCAGCAGATCTCAGAGGGAAAGCAGCTCGAGGGCTGGTGGCGCCCGGACCCTGGCCCCCCCCAGTCCCGGGGGTGCCTTTTGGACGAGGGGGCTCTCCTGGCTACAGAAAGGTGGAGAAGGAAGGTGCGGAGGTCAAGGCAGTTCCTGCCAACGACCCGCGTGGGGCACGCTGGCCCCTGGGGGTGAGGATTGCTGGGTCCCAGCGCCATCGTGGTCTTACCTCTTCTGGTGGATCCTCGAAGCCTCCAGGTTCCTTGTCCTCCCCCTCGGTGACCCAATCCCCCCAGTCAAGTGATTCTCCAACTTTTATTTTGAGCAGAATTTTGTTTACTAAGTGTAGTTGGAGGTAGAAGTTCAAGGTGTGGTTGAAATCCAGGCTGCTCTGGTTGAAGCTGGCAAGTCTGAGGTTCTTCCTCAACACTCAGCCCACTGGGCAGTCCCTTTGCCTGGGGTCCTCCTGAGGTACCTCCCCAGAACCCAAGGGTTCTGCAAAACCCCGTATGAAAAGCACTGCCCAGACCGGGGGCTTGATCTCCAGCCCCACCCTTGGGCTCATCTTCCTGCTCCTGAGCAGGGAAAGGGGACTGGCTGAGCCTTCCACCCACCCTTGTCCGGTGAGTTACCCTCCTTACTAACGAGATAAGCAGGAGAGCTTTTTGATGGGACATGGCCGGGGTTCCCCAAAGTCTGCAGTCCAGGCCAGCCTCCCTCCAGACTGCCCCCTGAGGTGGCATCAATGGGATGAGGTTCAGGGGTATGAGCATCAAATCTCCCAGCCATTCAGGGGCCGGGAGAACTCTGGGGACAATGGCCAGGAAACGCAGAGATGGTTTGGAGCCAACTCCTGAGCTGAACACAGCAATACCCACCCCCTGCCTGAGCCCTTGCGCTCTGAGGTCGGGCACTCCAGACCTTTGGGAATTGCCCCACCCCGGTGCTGTAGGGAAGTGACCAGGGATTTTCACATCCAGGAACAAGCATTTCAGATTTGGGTTCTAAATTCATGCCCGCCCTTCTCTGAGGTGCCTTGGAGGCCCCTGTGCTGTGCCGGTGGAAGCTGGAAGCTTGAGCATCAATCAGAGTGGTTCAAGCCTAAACAAACAATAGTGTTCTTCCAGCCTAAACAAACAATAGTGTTCTTCCAACTGCTTGAGTTGCCATAAACCTGAAATGTGTCCTTGCTGTGTGCCTCGGAGGGCCGGACCTGCTCTGCTGGAGAGCCCATCCCAAGGCCCCTTCCTTCTCCAATTGCAGCCTCCCCCCCCCCCCCCCGACCCCCCTCCCAGGACAGGCTTTCCTTGGCCAAGGCCCACCCCTCGTTGCTAACTGCCCTGGAGGGCCCATCCTTGTGTTTCTGGGCAGCGTGGGTATGAAGGTACTGCAGTTCCCCCTGACTGCTCCACACTCACCCCGCAGCCCCTGCCCCGCCAGGCCGCATGTCCTGGGGGCCAGGGAGGGTCTGGAGGAGGGACACTTTCGGTATTTATTATTTCTATGTTTTAGTCAATGACTAATGAGTAGGTGCTGCTTTTGCAGCTTGTCAGTTATGTCTCTTACTAACTGAAGCTGCCTTTATTCACGAAAGGCCCCCCCCCTTTCCCCGCCCCCAGTGTCTGTCTCCTGTCTGCCCCGCATTCTCCATGTCCTCAGAGGAAAGCGGGGGTGTTGGACACCACGAGGAGAACGCTTGCACCAGCATCATCCGCTGGCTGAAAACGGGGTACCCCTGGGGACACTGGAGCCTTGCTTTTTCCTCAGGCAGGAGGGAGCCTCAGCGGGTCCTCCGGTCCCGGTGGGGCTGGAATTCCTGAGCCATCCCTGCTGCCCGCGACAGGCACAGGGCCAAGACAGGCTCATGACTCGGGTGGAGGCAGAGGACCCATGGCAGGGCCTGCTTCCGAGCCTGAGATGGAGAGAAAGCCAGTTTGGGAAGACGGGGAGTGGCCGGACTGAGCCCAGAGCTAGCCACGGTCACCAGGGGCTCCAGGGACCTCGGAGGCGCTTGCTGAGAAAACCCGGATCATCCCTCCATGAAGAGCCCAGCGGCCGGTGCCACCACCTCTTTCTGCCCCAGCCCACCCAGGGAGCCTTCCTCTTTACCCTCCCGGCCAGACTGCTGGGAGTCCCACGGTATCCCCCATGTCCTGTGCAGGGCTCAGGCCTGGGTCTGGTGTGTGCGCCTGCACACCCTTTCCTGCAGCCATGACACTGCTGGTATCCCCCACCCCCACCGAAGCAGCAGAAGAGGTCTACTCTGGGCGTCATACCCCTCCCCCCGCCCCCCACAGCAAGGAATTCAGAAGCCAGACGGTCACACCCCGTGTTTCTGTAAAGATCTCTGGTTTGGGACCAGGGAATAACATTGCTATTAAAAACAAAAATTTCCAAACAAAGCCCAGGAGGATTTGAAAAAAGGTGATGTTTTCCCAGAGGACACAGTAACAGCTGAACTTCATCAGCCTGTGAGTGAGTGAGTGAGTGGGGAAAGGCCACTAGGGCAGGCAGCCGTGAGTTCTGGCTATGGGACCCAACCCCAGGAGATGAACCCCAGTTACAGCCTGAAGCCTGGCCCCCGGCTCCCTGACCAGGAGCCTGGGGGCAGTCTGGGGAGAAGGAAGCATTCAAGAGGCTGTGGCACCCTGTGTCATTTCCCAACCAACCCGTCCAGTGATGCTCAGGCGGCCGCCCGTCTTCCCGAGTCCCACGGCCCAGGCCAGGTGCAAAGCAGTCTCCCTCGAGCACGCGAGCAATGCATAGACCCCCCCCCCCATATTTAACAAGGGGGCCTTTACCTCCCTTTGGAAAAAGACCTTTCTGGTCAGATCAGGAGTCATTCGGGCTTCATTCCCCCCTTGCTAGTTTAAGATGCCAGTGCCCTCAGGATGAGCAAGACCACCCTAGCCCCCAAAAGGGGCACACTGCACCTCCTCTGGGCACATACCTGGGGTGGGTGGACATGCTGCCTTCAGGCTCCCTGGTTGACAAGTACAAGGAGGACATGGGCTGGACCCTCCAGCTCTTTCCAGGAAAGTGCAGAGTAGAGAGAAGCAGCTGTGGAAGGTGGGGCTTGAGCCAAGACCCCTTACACAGCAAAGTCCACCGGAGACTCAGGACACAAGCCCCCAACAGCACCCAAGGCGGGGTATACTAGGAACGGCTGTTGGCCAAACCCTGCCAGGTCAAAGCCACACACTGTGGTAGGGGTCGCAAACACTTAACATGGTTGGCATAAGAATTGGGAGTGGTGGGGACTGGGGTCTGTGCGCACGGCCCATCCGAAGACAGCAGCCTGTCTTTGCAGGGGAGCCTGCAGACTCTTCCAATTTGGTAAAGGAAGCCAGAGATCCAGATTTTCATAGGAAATTTGATTTTTAAGTGTCAACCATGTGTTTTTGTTTCATGGGTTTTTTTCGGTTTTGAGTGTGGGCAAAGAGAAATTCCACAGTTCCTCCCGTGCACAGCCAACCACCTCTGCTCTCTGGAGAGATGGTTTGCGAGGAGGTCAGGCAGTGCCCTGGTGGAGGAGGAAATGAGCCACCAGTAGGCAGGGGCAAAGATTATGGCTCGTTTCGCCGATCGCTCTGAAGCGAGAACACGAACCTCTTACTGGTCATTCCACCCTGAAGACATGGCCCCGCGGAGGAGAAGGTCCCAGAAGAACTGGCGTGTGGGGCTGGCCTGGTCCCAAGATGGTGCTTTAAAAAAAAAAAAAAAAAAAAAAAAAAGAATTTGGAGACCTGACCTAAGAGGCCCACACCTTCCAGAATTCCAGCCTGCCCAGGTGGAGGTGACAAGGACAGGGTCCAGGGAGGGAGGGGTGTGTCAAACAGTCCCGGGTTTGAGCAGCCATCTTGGCACATGTCTTGGACACTGTGCTGGAGTTGTGCTGGCTCACGGGACACCCTCTTCAACTCAGTTACCTTACTTTTTGCCCATGGGTCTACCACAGGCGCTACCTCATTTGTCTGCTGAGAAGTTTACCTGGGGAGGGGGGGAGATAATTAGGTGTCCCAAATGTGCTGGAGCTGAATGTACAATCTATGCAAATTTCTCTCCCTCTCTCTGTTTCCCTCTCTGTGTCTCTTTCTCTCGGAAGTTTGGGTTTTTTTTGTTTTACCTTACAAACAAGATACTGTGTAGACCCCTCTTAAGACCGAGGAGGGCTTTCACGCGCCACCTGTGTGTACCCCTCACGTTGTCTTTGGTTCTGTCCTCACCAAGCCCCACGCAGGGAGAAGGCGGCCCGGCCCTCCCCTCCCCTCCCTCTGGCTGGGAACGCTCCAACTGCCTCTGCCCCCGGAGTCCCCAGGAAAGCAGGTTCTGCCCCTGGCACCCACCCCCCTTCCTGGACACCATCTCTGCTCCATCCTCATTTCCTTCCCACTTGCTTCTCCTCCCCTGCTTCCCCCACCAACCCCCAAAAGCCTTAGGTTTCTCCTTTTTGAAATGTGGCCTTAACATTATTTTTGGAAAGCTGACTGCCCTCTCCCTCCAACTTCTACCAACATCCGAGAAGAAAGAGCATCCCGACGCTTTCAGGGCAACCTCCTCAGCCAGGGGCTGCCCATCTCTAGGTTGCAGACACAACAGAAATGGCTTCTATGTGTCGTCTTTAAGAAAAAGTATTCTCCTGTTGTTCCTCTGGGTAAAATGAAGGCTCCGGTGCTCCCGCCAACGGCAGCTCACTGGTGCAGCTGTCCGCGCACACCGCCGAGGCACCAGCTCGGCTTCCGCCCCAGCCGGCTGTGAGCACCTGCTCTGCCGTCCCCCCTCTCCCACCCCCTACCCCCCAGGCTTGATGACTTCCTGTACTTCGTTCAAGGGTAAATCAGGAGAGTGTCTCGATTTCTCTTTCGTCCTTCCTGCCTGGAAAGGGGGAGCGTTCCGTATTCCCAGCAGATGGGTTGTGTTCTCAAAGGGATCACGCTCCTGACTTCTGTCGCCCCAGGTCCCATTGGAGGCCAAAGACAACCCCCGAGGGTTCTCATAGGAAATTCACTGGAATTGAGTGCAACCGTCCTTAGAGTCCTTTCTCCGTCTTCTTTTTTGTTTTTAATATTATGTTGTCAGTAGCATTTGTTTTATTTTGTAGAGGCCTCATGATAAGTTATTACTGTCCCCCTCAT
Source organism: Zalophus californianus (assembly GCF_009762305.2). Taxonomy (NCBI): domain Eukaryota; kingdom Metazoa; phylum Chordata; class Mammalia; order Carnivora; family Otariidae; genus Zalophus; species Zalophus californianus. The sequence goes on from NC_045604.1 coordinate 83,190,261, forward strand.
TTTTTTTCAAAGACATGTGGTGATATAGTTTTTAAAAATAACTATTTTGTTATCGATCATGATATGCATAAAACTGTACAGAAATATTTTGTAATGTATTGATTTAAAAAAATCTGTAAATAAAGTTTAAAAAAAGAATTCCAATGGCACACACTGAAAGATGTAGATATTTTGCTATTTATTTAAAGGAGTATTTTAAAAGAGATTGAACTATCTGAAATTGACCAGTCATCACAGTTCCGATCCTACGAACACTTTTCTTCGAGGTAGACAGTGTTTCTCGGAAGCGATTGCACTACCCACCCATTTTTGCACCTTTTCTGTATCTTCATTTAGCAGAAAAACAACAAAATTGTGCCTTAGCTGTATTTTTTTGTCTAGGGGAGTTTGTTTCTGTCTGACAAAGCAAATTTTTTTGCAGAAAACAGTGGATGTATTAAATACTGTATCATACCAAAAACACTGCAGGTGTATATAGATGCTTTCTGTCATTACTGTGTTTTCAGATGCAGAATTTTAAAAATTAAAAAAAAAAAATACTGTCTTTATGGAACAGTGGCTCTATGGCTTCTCTTCAGCAATATCCTGCATCTTCACCAAATCCAGTACTCTCTTCCTTCCTCTATTGGGTGATTATATAATCTGTCATCTGAACTGGGACTGGAATGCCCAGACCCCAGGCCTGAGGTCCAAAACCTGGAGGTGTGGACGCACCCCCTAATCCAGCCTGCTGTCCTCTTGCAGTGACATTACTGTAACACCCTCCTGTACGCGATTCCCCTGGTTGAGGTCGAAGTGTATGGTTTTAGACCCTTTGGTAAGTCGAGGACAGCCAGGAAGGCCTGCCATTTCAACTGGCAAACGGTTCTCTCTCCCCAGCTGGCTGGTTGTGTAGCCGACACGTTTTCTCCTCTCCACACAGCCAGACCACGTTTCCCAGATTTCCTCATGCCTAAGTGTGGCCTTGTGGCCAACTTCTGACCCATGAAATGTGAGTGGGAGGGGTGCAGGGCACTTCCAGACCTGGCCAAAAAAATTTCCAGTGCAAGTGTTTTGAATCATCTTGATTTGGACCATTCATGCGTCGCTCTGCTCTGCTCTTCTTGGAAATCTCACAAAGCTCCCAGTTTAAAGGTGCACAGAGCCACAGAAGGACCCAGGCCCTTGGATAGTCACATAGGAAGGCCCCCTGGCCAGCTATTCCCGACTGGTAACCATGATATAAAACATGTTGTGTGATCCCATTGAGAATTTGTGTTCTAGCAGGCAATCTTACCTTAACTCCTCATTCATCCAGAAATGGCAGCTCAGATGTTCCTCCGCAAAACCCGAATCTCAGCCCCTTCATCCTACAAGTAAAAGATACAGTGACTCCAGTGGGTGAAGTGATTGGCTTGAAGCTACCAAGATACAAGATACTAGCATCATGGTCAGAACCAGAGCCAAGGTTCCCCATGCCCCAGTGAGACCTTCTCAAGTCTTTAAGAGGAATGATCCTCCATCCTTGGGTTGGCCTCACTGCCATGTTTATACATGGCTCCTGAAGGCCATGGACAGGGACTGAGAGTGCCCAGGTGGCTGGATTGCAGAGATCCTGTTAATTCACCCTTCAACATCCTTAAAGGCCGAGAGTGCCCCTGAGACCCAGATAGGACTGCACAACTAGAACAAAATAGGCTAGAGATGGTGACTTTAGGATGGGGATGGGGGGGGGGGGGTTTGGGGGTGGTGTGATGGCTTGCCCTGAATTCCACACTGAATAATGCCCCGGTCAGGACTTCCTACGAAGATGGCAGAGTAGGAGAACCGTAGGCTCACCTTGTCCTACAGATAAACCCACATGTAACATCCAGGTCAGTGCAAATAACCCAGAACACGACCCAAACACTGACAGAGCAGACTCTCCACAGCTAAATGTAGAGAAGAGGTCACATCAAAGGGGGCAGGAGGGCAAGAGATGTGGTCAGGAGCCAGACTGATCCAGGGGACTGTCTGCAGGACAGAGGGATGCCACAGGCTCAGAGAGGAACAGACACCACACCAGGCATCTAAGACCTAGGGGACCTCCACTGGGAAGACCAGTCCCCGTCACTTTTGGCTTTGGATACCAGAGAGGCCTAACTTCACCAGTTCTTACAATCAGTGGGACTTAACATCTGCAACTTTCAGAATCACCAGGGTCAGCTCCGGGAGAGCCAGAAGGGCAGCAGAAAACAGTGTCCTGCCCTTAAATAGGCAGCTCAACAAACAGCCCAGGGAGATACAGCATAGAAGCAGCAGTTCAAAAAATGCCTGGGGTATACAAAAGGGAGAGTTCTTTACTAATCTTAGCACGTGTCCCAGAGGAACAGATCTCTGGGAGACTCCTCCAGGAACAAAGGCGCCATTTCCTTCTCCCGCCACCCCCCCTCCCCCAGCATAAGCACATGGTCACCTGTGGGAACCAACGCAGTGCTGATATTCACTACCCAGCTCGCTTGCACCCTGCCCCACCCCCCAGCACTGCACTTCAGCTGATCTGCCCCCTGCACCTAGGCCAGCCTAAGGCCCTCCTGCCGAGGACTGGCTGCTCATAAACACCCCCACCCAGCTGCCCCCTACCCCCCAGCACATTGCAAATCCACCCCCCTGATACACCCCTGGCCAGAGCCCATCCACACTGGGGCCCCAAGCCCAGCAGTGTGCTAGCAGCCCCATCAGGGGCCACCACCACTGCAAAGGGACTCCTCCCCGAGGGCGAGGGAAAGCTAACCACATAGACCCGTCCCACTGACCGGAGTGGTGGGCAGGGGGAAGAAACTTGTCTGATTGCGGGCCCACCCACCAATGAAAGCTTTTCAGGGGACAACACAAGGAAAGGGGCCTACAGTTGGGTGCTACTGCATCTCTAGCAAATGCCTGGTCTGACCCACCTCAGGCCCAAGGTGGCCCCAGACTGGTGCACCACCACCACCACCCCAGGGACCAAACCCTCCTCACAACAGGCAAACAGCCATTGCAGACGACTGGACTGAAGGCAGATGTGGCTCAGCCACCACACCAGGGCACTTGCAACACACAGAGGAGACACCCCTGAAGCACCAGGTTCTGGTCAATAGGGAACACAGCCCTGCAGGGCACTATAGGACCTCTTTTCTTCCTAAGGCCACTACTTACTTTCTAAGATTTTTCTTTCTTTTTTTTTTTTTTTGAGAGAGAGAGAGTGCACGAGTGGGGGGAGGGGCAGAAGCAGAGGGAGAAGCAGACGCCCCGTGGAGCAGGGAACCCGATGCAGGGCTCCATCCCAGGACCCCAGGATCATGACCTGAGCCGAAGGCAGATGCTTACTGACTGAGTCACCACCAGGCGCCCCAAGGCCCCTACTTTCAAGAGCAAGAAACAACTCACTTTGCTAACACAGAGAAACACAGCAAGTTAAGCAAAATGTGAAAGAGGAGTAGGTCCCAAATGAAAGAACAGGACAAAATCATAGCAAGAGAGCTAAACAAAATGTAGAGAATGTGCCTGATAAAGAATTTAAAGTAATGATCATAAAGGTACTCACTGGACTGGGGAAAAGAGTGGAGGACAGCCATGAGATCCTTAACAAAGAGATAAAAAAGAACCCAACAAAGAGGAAAAACACAGCGAAATTAAAAATACACTTGATAGGAGACTTCCTGGGAAGATGACAGAGTAAGAGGACTCTGAACACATCTCGTCCCATGGATACAACTAGGTAACACTTGTATGAGAGCCAACACCCAGGAAAGGATCCCAGAGACTTGCCAAACAAACTCCATTGCTAACTGTAGAGAAAGGATCACATCAAAGAGGGTAGGAAGGGTGAGGGCTCAGTGGGAACCACCAGAGGGAGGGAGCCATGGGCACAGAGAGAGGAGAGAAAACAATCTATCACACAAAGGAGCCTGCAAGGGGCAGAGAAATCCCCAAAGTGTTTGGCTTTGAAAATCAGAGGAGCCAAATTTTCTGAGTGCTTACAACCAGGGGGACATAAAACCTCGAACCTTAAAAATCAGTGGCTCTGCTCTGAGAGGGTCCAGAGGGCAATCAGGAGCCAAGTCCCCACCCATACAGAGCCAGCACAACCAACAGCCTGCCTTCTCTGCCTAGAAGCAGCAGTTTGCAAGGCACCTGGGGCTTACGTGAGGCAGTGGTGGTTAGTCATCTCTGAGTTCCCTGAGGGACTCCTCCAGGAACAAAGGAGCTGGCAGGTGCCATTTCCCTTCCCTGCCCCTTATCATAAACACACAGCCACCTTGCGGAACCCAGAACCCACGTGACACCAGTCTCGGGGGGGGGGGGGCTGCACTTCACCTGCAGAGAAGGACAAGCCCTACCTCATTAAAAGTGCACTTCCGCCCACTGGCTTCAAGAGCATGAGACGAAACTGACATTCCGAACCCACAGAAACAGACAGAGTTAGGCAAAATGAGGAGAAAGAGGAATCTATCACAAATGAAAGAACAGGACCAAACCGCAGCAAGAGACCTAAGTGAAATGGATATAAGTAACATGCCTGATAGGGAATTTAAAGTAATGATCATGAAGATACTCAGTGGCCTTGAGAAAAGAGTGGAGGACATGAGTGAGACCCTTAACAAAGAGGAAGAAAACATAAAAAAGGAATCAGAGATGAAGAACTCAATAAATGAAAATTAAGATATACTTGAGGAATAAATAGCAGGCTGGAAGAAGCAAAGGAATAAATTAATGAACTAGAAGAGAGAATAATAGAAAGTAATCAAGCTGAACAAATGAGAGGGAAAAAAGAATTATGCAAAGTAAGAACAGACTTAGGAAATTCAGTGACCCCATCAAGCATAAAACATTCACATTATAGGGATCCCAGAAGGAGAAGAGAGAGGAAAGGGGGCAGAACATTTATTTGAAGAAATAATAGCTGAAAACTTCCCAGATCTGGGGAAGGAAACAGATCCAGATCCAGGAGGCACAAAGAACCCCCTGCCCCCCCCCAAGAAAATAATCAACCAAAGGAGGTCCACATAGTTATTGAAATGGCAAAAAATAAATAATAGTGATAAAGGAACATTTTAAAAGGTACAAGAGGAAAAAAAGTTATATACAAGGGAAACTCCATAAGGCTATCAGTGGATTTTTCAGCATAAATATTTCAGGCCAGAAGAGGGTGACATGATATATAGAAGTACTAAGAGGGAAAAATCTACAGCCAAGAATACTCTATCCAGCAAGGCTATCATTCAAAATGGAAGGAAAGATAAAAAGTTTCTCAGACAAGCAAAAACTGAAGGAGTTCATGACCACTAAACCAGCCCTGAAAAAAATGTGTGGTTTTTTTAAAGATTTATTTATTTATTTGAGGGGTAGGGGCAGAGGGGAGAGGGAGATAGAGAATCTCAAGCAGACTCCTCTGCTGAGCACAGAGCCTGATGTGGGGCTCGATCTCACGACCCTGAGATCATGACCTGAGCCGAAGTCAAGAGTTGGACACTTCACCAACTGAGCCACCCAGGTACCCCAGCCCTGCAAAAAATACTAAAGGAGACCCTTTGAGTGGAAAGAACAGATCATAAGTCAAAGTATGAAAAGTAGATCACACAAAAGCAGTAAGAATATTTCTATAAAAAAAAATCAATCCAGGGATTCACAAAATAAAAGGATGTAAAATATGACACCATATACTTTAAACATGGCAGGGAGAGGAATAAAGAATGGATTTGCACTTAAGTGACCATCAACTTAATCATAGACTGCTATTTGCAGAAAATGTTATATACAAACCTAACGGTAACCACAAATCAAAAACCAATAATGTATATACAAGTAATAAAAAGAAAGGAATCCAAGTATATCACTAAAGAAAACCAGCAAACCATGAAAGAGCACACAAGAAAGGATCAGAGAAAAACTACAATCACCACCATAAAACAAGTAACAAAATGGCAGTAAATACCTATCAATAATTACTTTGAATGTAAATGGACTGAACCCCCCAATCAAAAGACACAGAGTGACAGATGAAAAAATTAGACCCATCTGTACGCTGCCTACAAGAGATTCATTTCAGACCTAAAGACACCTGCAGATCAACAGGGGCTATAGAAACACTTACCATGCAAATGGACATCAAAAGAAAGCTAGCGTAGGAACATCTATATGGGACAAAATAGACTTTAAACAAAGATGGTAAGAAAGACAAAGGATCGGGCGCCTGGGTGGCTCAGTCAGTTAAACATCTGCCTTTGACTCAGGTCATGATCCCAGGGTCCTGGGATCGAGTCCCACATCGAGCTCCTTGCTCAGCGGGAAGCCTGCTTCTCCCTCTGCCTGCCACTTCCCCTGCTTCTCCTGTTTGTGCTCTCTCTGACAAATACATTTTAAAAAAAGAAGAAGAAGAAGGTAAGGGGAAGAAGAAGAGGAAGAAGGGGTAGGAGGAGGAGTCAAAGGAAACCATAAAATCCTGAAGGGGATAATCCAACAAAAAGATATAACAATTGTAAATATTTATGCCCACAACATAGGAGCACCCAAATACATAAAACAGTTAATAACAAACATAAAGGAACCAGGTGATAATAATACTTTAATAGTAGGGGACTTTAACACTCCACTTACATTGGTGGACAGACCATCCAAACAAACAAAAAAATCAACAATGAAACATTGCTTTGAATGACAAAATCGACCAGATGGATTTAACAGATATATTCAAAACATTCTCTTCTAAAACAGCAGAATACAAATTCTTTTCAAGTGCACACAGAACATTATCCAGGATAGGTCACAAATTAGGTCACAAAACAAAGCTCACCAAATTAAAAAAGATCAAAGTCACACCATGCCTATTTTCTGACCAATAATGCTATCAATCTAGAAATCAAGCCCCCCCCCAAAACACACACACAATCTGGAAAGACCACAAATACATGGAGGTTAAACAACATGCTACTAAACAATGAATGGGTGAAAATAAAAGAAAAACTCCAAAAGTAAGTACATCGAAACCAATGAAAATGGACACACAATGGTTCAGAACCTTTGGGATGCAGCAAAAGCAGTTCTAAGAGGGAAGTTTATAGCAATCCAAGCCGACCTCAAGAAGAAAAATCTCGAATAAACAACCTCACCTTACACCTAAAGGAGCTATAAAGAGAACAACAAACAAAACCCTAACCAGCAGAAGAAAGGAAATAATAAAGATGAGAGCAGAAATAATACAGAAATTTTAAAAAATAGAACAGATCAATGAAACCAGGAGATGCTTCTTTGAAAAGATCAATGTAACTGATAAAGCTCTAGCCAGACTCATCATAAAACAAAAGAGAGAGAAAGTAGTCAAATCACAAATGAAAAAGGAGAAATAACAACACAACAAAAATACAAACAATTTTAAGAGAATATTATGAAAAACTATATGGCAACAAAGTGGACAACCTAGAGGAAAGAAATAAATTCCTAGAAACAAGTAAACTACCAAAACTGAAACAGGAAGAAATAGAAAATTTGAACAGACCAATTACCAGCAAGGAGACTGAAGCAGTGATCAAAAAACTCCCAACAAGCAAAAAGTCCAGGACCAGATGGCTTTACAGGTGAATTCTACCCAACATTTAAAGAAGAATTAATACCTATTGTTTTCAAACTATTCCAAAAAACAGAACATGAAGGAAAATGAAGCCAAATTCATTCTATGAGGGCATCATTAACCTGATACCTAAAGCAGACAAAGACACCACTAAAAATGAGAACTACGGACAATTTCTCTGATGAACACAGATGCAAAAAATCCTCAACAAAATGCCAGCAAACTGGATCCAACAATACATTTAAAAAAATCATTCACCACAATCAAGTGGGATTTATTCCTGGCTGCAAGGGTGGTTCCATATTCGTGAATCAATCACAGTGATACATCACATCAGTAAGAGAAAGGATAAGAACCATAGGAGCATCTCAATAGATGCAGAAAAAGCATGTGAAAAAGTACAACATCCATTCATGATTTAAAAAACAAACAAAAAACCCTGAACAAAGTAGGTTTAGGCCATGTATGAAAAACCCACAGCTAACATCATCCTTAATAGGGAACGACTGAGAACTTTACCCCTAAAGTCAGGAACAAGACAAATATGTCCAATCTCACCACGTTTACTCAACATAGCACTGGAAGTCCTAGCCACAGCAATCAGACAACAAAAAGAAATAAAAGGTACCCAAATTGGAAAGGAAGACGTAAGTTTTTCACTATATACAGATGACAGGATACTACTATATATAGAAAACCCTAAAGACCACCAAAAAACCACTCCAGCTGATAGATGAATTCAGGAAGGTCATGGGATACAAATTAAATGTGCAGAAATCTGCTGCATTTCTATACACTAATAATGAAGCAGCAGAAAGAGAAATTAAGAAAACAATCCCATTTACAATTGCATAAAAATAGTACAATACCTAGGAATAAACCTAACGAAAGAAGTGTAAGACCTCTACTCTGAAAACTATAAAACACTGAATGAAAGAAATTAAAGATGACACAAAGAAATAGAAAGACATTCCATACCTGTGGGTTGGAAGAACAAATGTTAAAATGTCTACACTACCCAAAGCAATCTACTCATTTAATGCAATCCCTACTAAAATACCAACAGCTTTTTTTTTTTTTTTTTTTTTTTTTACAGATCTAGCACAAAAATCCTAAAATGTGTATGGAACCACAAAAGACCCCAAATAGCCAAAGCAATCCTGAAGAACAACACTGGAGGTATCACAATCCCTCATTTCAAGATATATTACAAAGTTGTAGTAATAAAAACAGTATGGCACTGGCACGAAAACAGATACATAGGTCAATGGAACAGAGTAAAAGCCCAGAAATAAACCCATGATGTTATTATGGTCAATTAGTCTTGGCAACAGAGGCAAGAATATGCAGTGGGAAAAAATCTCTTCAACAAATGCTGTTGGGCAAACTGGATAGCCACATGCAAAAAATGAAACTAGACCCCTTTCTTATGCCAGACACAAACTCAAAATAGATTAAGAACCTAAATGTGAGCCCTGAAACCATAAAAATCCTAGAAAAGGGCAGAGGCAAGTAATTTCTCTGACATCAGCAGTAACAACATTTTTCTAGGTATCTCCTGAGGCAAGAGCAACAAAAATAACTATTGGGACTACATCAAAATTAAAAGCTTCTTCACAGCAAAGGGAACAGTCAACAAAACTAAGAGACAACCTATGGGAGAAGATATTTGCAAATGACATATATGATAAAAGGTTAGTATCTAAAATATATGAAGAACTTCTACAACTCAACACCAAAAAAAACCCAAATAATACAAATAAAAATGGCAGAAGACATGAACAGATATTTCTGAGGAAGACATCCAGATGGCCAACAGACACATGAAAAGATGCTCCTCATCACTCATCATCAGGGAAATGCAAATCAAAGCCACAATGAGAGATCACCTCACACCCATCAAAATGGCTAAAATCAAAAACACAAGGAACAACGGGTGTTGGCCCAGGATGTGAAGAAAAGGGAATCCTGGTGCCCTGTTGGTGGGAATGCAAGCTGGTGCAGGCACTGTGGAAAACAGTATGGAGGTTCCTCAAAAAATTATAACTATCCTATGATCCAGTAATCACACTACTGGTTATTTACTCAAAGAATACAAAAACACTAATTCCAAAGGATTTGCAGCCCTCTATTACAGCATTATTTACAAGAGCCAAGATCTGGAAGGAGCCCATGTGTCCATCAATAGATGAATGGATAAAGAAGACATGGTATATATACACAATGGAATATTAGTCATAAAAAGTAATGAAATCTTAGTGGGAGGAGCAAGATGGCAGAGGAGTAGGAGACCTAAATTTCGTCTGGTCTCAGGAATTCAGCTGGATAGGGATCAAACCATTCTGAACACCTACGAACTCAACAGGAGATCAAAGAAAAGAATAGCAACAACTCTCTGAACAGAAAAGCGACCACTTTCTGGAAGGTAGGACGTGCGGAGAAGTGAATCCGAGGCGATATTTGGGAGGATAGACGGCAGGGCAGGGGGCCTCCGTCGGCCACTTCTGGCAAGTGATAGAGCCGCGGAGCACAAAATCGGACCTTTTAGAAGTCGGCTCTGCTGAGGGACGTCGCTCCAGTGGCTAAGCGGGGGGTGGAACCCTCGCGGGACAGTGTGGTCTCAGGTCCCTCGGGGTCACAGAAAGACCGGGGGTGCCTGACAGGCAGAGCAAGATGGCGGAGGAGTAGGAGACCTAGATTTCGTCTGGTCTCAGGAATTCAGCTGAATAGGGATCAAACCATTCTGAACACCTACGAACTCAACAGGAGATCGAACAGGAGAGTAGTAACAACTCTCTGAACAGAGAAGCGACCACTTACTGGAAGGTAGGACGTGCGGAGAAGTGAATCCGAGGCGATATTCGGGAGGATAGACGGCAGGGCAGGGGGCCTCCGTCGGCCACTTCTGGCAAGTGATAGAGCCGCGGAGCACAAAATCGGACCCTTTAGAAGTTGGCTCGGCGGAGGGACGTCACTGCAGTGGCTAAGCGGGGGGTGGAATCCTCCCGGGACAGTGTGGTCTCAGGACCCTTGGGGTCACAGAGAGACCGGGGGTGCCTGAGTGCACCAGAGCTCCCAGGTATCAGAGCGGGGAAGCCAGCTGCAGAGACGGAGCAGAGTCGCGGGCTCTCAGCTCGGGGTTGCCATAACCTGTGATCTGCGGCCCAGTCGGGGCACGGCCCCCCCAGCAGGGACCCAACAAGCAGCAGATCCGGGGAGACTCCCCTTCCTTCCCGGGGAGGAGCGGTGCGGGAACGCACTGCAGGGATCTGCTGGGTTTGGAGACTCCACACGGGGTCGGGTGCCAGAGATAGCAACGCTCAATCACAGGCCGGGTGAGCACGGAGTGCGGCCGGAGAACGGGGACACGGAAGTGACTGCTTTTCTCTGGGGGCACACTGAGGAGCAGGGCCCCGAGTTCTCAGCTCCTCCGGGTGGAGATTGGGAGGCCACCATTTCTGCCCTGGTCCTCCAAAGCTGTACTGAGAGCTTGCAGGGAACAAAAGCTCCTGAGAGCAAACCAGAGCAGCTTCCTTAGCCCGGACCGACAAGGGCGGGGCAATTCCGCCTCCGGCAAAGACATTTGGAAACCACAGCAACAGGCCCCTCCCCCAGAAGATCAGCACAAACAGCCAGCAAGCCAAGACCAAGTTGATCGATCAAGGAGAATGGGAGAACTCCAGCGCTAGGGGAATACTGCACATAGATTCATGGCTTTTTTTTTTTTTTTACCATGATTCATTATTTCATCAAAGTTAATTTTTGTTGACTGTTTTTTTTATTTTTATTTTTTCCTTTTTCAACCAACATCTTATCAATCCCTTTTTTAAAAAAAAATTTTTTTTTATTTTTCATTTTTAGAGTCATATTTTATCCCTTCACAGTAGTTACCCTTATTTTTGGCATATATATATAAGTTGTTCTCTCTTTAAAATTTTAAGGTACAGTTTCTTCTAACAGATCAAAATATACCCTAAATCACTAGTGTATGGCTTTGTTCTAGTCTCCTGCCTGATCACATTCTCTCCCTTTTTCCTTTTTTTTTTTCTTAAATCTTCTTTCTTTTTTCAAACAACTTATCTTACCAAGTCCTTTTATAAAATCTTTTATAATTTTCATCTTTACACTCATCTTCCATCCCTTCATTGTATCAACCCTTATTTTGTACATATATGTCTTTCTTCCTTTAAAATTTTAGGAGGCACTTTTTTCTAACAGACCAAAATACGCCCAAAATCTAGTGTGTGGCACTGATCTATGCACTAGCCTGATCATATTTGATCATATTCTGCTTTTTTTTGTATTGTTTTGTTTTTGTTTTTATCTTTTTTTCTTTTTTTTTTCTTTTTCTCTTTCTTTTTTCTTTCTTTCCCTTTCTTTTCCCCTGGTTCCAGGTCTTTTCTGATTTGTATACAGTATATTTGCTGGGGATATTGTAAACCTGTTCGCATTTTGTTCTCTCATTCATCTATTCTCCTCTGGACAAAATGAGAAGACGAAAGAAATCACCTCAGCAAAAAGAACAAGAGGTAGTACCGTCAGCCAGGGACCTGCTCAATACGGACATTAGTACGATGTCGGACCTAGAGTTCAGAATCATGACTTTAAAGATACTAGCTGGGCTTGAAAAAAGCGTGGAAGTTATTAGAGAAACCCTTTCTCGAGAAATAAAAGAACTAAAATCTAACCAAATCGAAATCAAAAAGGCTATTGATGAGGTGCAATCAAAAATGGGGGCACTAAATGCTAGGATAAATGAGGCAGAAGAGAGAATCAGCGATATAGAAGACCAAATGATGGAAAATAAAGAGGCTGAGAAAAAGAGAGAGAAACAACTACAGGATCACGAGGGCAGAATTCGAGAGATAAGTGATACGATAAGACGAAACAACATTAGAATAATTGGGATCCCAGAAGAAGAAGAGAGAGAGAGAGGGGCAGAAGGTATATTGGAGCAAATTATAGCAGAGAACTTCCCTAAGGTGAGGAAGGAAACAGGCATTAAAATCCAGGAGGCACAGAGAACCCCTCTCAAAATCAATAATAATAGGTCAACACCCCGACATCTAATAGTAAAACTTACGAGTCTCAGAGACAAAGAGAAAATCCTGAAAGCAGCTCGGGAGAAGAGATATGGAACCTACAATGGTAGAACCATTAGATTGGCAACAGACCTATCCACAGAGACCTGGCAGGCCAGAAAGGACTGGCAAGATATCTTCAGAGCGCTAAACGAGAAAAATATGCAGCCAAGAATACTATATCCAGCTAGGCTATCATTGAAAATAGAAGGAGAGATAAAAAGCTTCCAGAACAAACAAAAACTAAAGGAATTTGCAAACACGAAACCAGCCCTCCAAGAAATATTGAGAGGGGTCCTCTAAGCAAAGAGAGAACCTAAAAGCAGCAAAGAGCAGAAACAAACACAGACAACAGACAGTTAACAGTCACCTTACAGGTAATACAATGGCACTAAATTCATACCTTTCAATAGTTACCCTGAATGTAATGGGCTAAATGCCCCAATCAAAAGACCCAGGCTATCAGATTGGATTAAAAAACAAGACCCATCAATATGCTGTCTGCAAGAGACTCATTTTAGACCCAAAGACACCCCCAGATTGAAAGTGAGGGGGTGGAAAACCATTTACCATGCTAATGGACACCAAAAGAAAGCTGGGGTGCCAATCCTTATATCAGACAAACTAGATTTTAAAACAAAGACTGTAATAAGAGATGAGGAAGGACACTATATCCTACTTAAAGGGTCTATCCAACAAGAAGATCTAACAATTGTAAATATCTATGCCCCGAACATGGGAGCAGCCAATTATATAAGGCAATTAATAACAAAAGCAAAGAAACACATTGACAACAATACAATAATAGTCGGGGACTTTAACACCCCCCTGACTGAAATGGACAGATCATCTAAGCAAAAGATCAACAAGGAAATAAAGACTTTAAATGACACACTGGACCAAATGGACTTCACAGACATATTCAGAACATTCCATCCCAAAGCAACGGAATACACATTCTTCTCTAGTGCCCATGGAACATTCTCCAGAATTGATCACATCCTAGGTCACAAATCAGGTCTCAATCGGTACCAAAAGATTGGGATCATTCCCTGCATATTTTCAGACCACAATGCTTTGAAACTAGAACTCAACCACAAGAGGAAAGTCGGAAAGAACTCAAATACATGGAGGCTAAAGAGCATCCTACTAAAGAATGAATGGGTCAACCACGAAATTAAAGAAGAATTTAAAAAATTCATGGAAACCAATGAAAATGAAATCACAACTGTTCAAAATCTTTGGGATACAGCAAAGGCAGTCCTGAGAGGAAAGTATATAGCAATACAAGCCTTTCTCAAGAAACAAGAAAGGTCTCAAATACACAACCTAACCCTACACCTAAAGGAGCTGGAGAAAGAACAGCAAATAAAGCCTAAACCCAGCAGGAGAAGAGAAATCATAAAGATCAGAGCAGAAATCAATGAACTACAAACCAAAAGAACAGTAGAACAGATCAACGAAACTAGGAGCTGGTTCTTTGAAAGAATTAACAAGATTGATAAACCCCTGGCCAGACTGATCAAAAAGAAAAGAGAAATGACCCAAATCAACAAAATCATGAATGAAAGAGGAGAGATCACAACCAACACCAAAGAAATACAAACAATTATAAGAACATATTATGAGCAACTCTATGCCAGCAAATTAGATAACCTGGAAGAAATGGGTGCATTCCTAGAGATGTATCAACTACCAAAATTGAACCAGGAAGAAATAGAAAACCTGAACAGACCTATAACCACTAAGGAAATTGAAACAGTCATCAAAAATCTCCCAAGAAACAAAAGCCCAGGGCCAGATTGGCTTCCCAGGGGAATTCTATCAGACATTTCAAGAAGAATTAATACCTATTCTCCTGAAACTGTTCCAAAAAATAGAAATGGAAGGGAAACTTCCAAACTCATTTTATGAGGCCAGGATTACCTTGATCCCAAAACCAGACAAAGACCCCATCAAAAAAGAGAATTACAGACCAATATCCTTGATGAATATGGATGCAAAAATTCTCACCAAAATACTAGCCAATAGGATCCAAAAGTACATTAAAAGGATTATTCACCATGACCAAGTGGGATTTATTCCTGGGCTGCAAGGCTGGTTCAACATCCGCAAATCAATCAACGTGATACAATACATTAACAAAAGAAAGAGCAAGAATCATATGATCCTCTCAATAGATGCAGAAAAAGCATTTGACAAAGTACAACATCCTTTCTTGATCAAAACTCTTCAGAGTATAGGGATAGAGGGTACCTACCTCAATATCATGAAAGCCATCTATGAAAAACCTACAGCGAATATCATTCTCAATGGGGAAAGGCTGAGAGCTTTTCCCCTAAGGTCAGGAACGCGGCAGGGATGTCCACTCTCACCACTGCTATTCAACATAGTATTAGAAGTCCTAGCCACAGCAATCAGACAACAAAAAGAAATCAAAGGCATCCAAATCGGCAAAGAGGAAGTCAAACTCTCACTCTTTGCAGATGATATGATACTGTATGTGGAAAACCCAAAAGACTCCACCCCAAAACTGCTAGAACTCATACAGGAATTCAGTAAAGTAGCAGGATATAAAATCAATGCACAGAAATCAGTGGCATTCCTATACACCAACAACAAGACAGAAGAAAGAGAAATTAAGGAGTCGATCCCATTTACAACTGCACCCAAAACCATAAGATACCTAGGAATAAATCTAACCAAAGAGGCAAAGAATCTATACTCAGAAAACTATAAAATACTCATGAAAGAAATTGAAGAAGACACAAAAAAAATGGAAAAATGTTCCATGCTCATGGATTGGAATAACAAATATGTGAAGATGTCAATGCTACCTAGAGCAATCTACACATTTAATGTAATCCCTATCAAAATACCATCCACTTTTTTCAAAGAAATGGAGCAAATAATCCTAAAATATGGAATCAGAAAAGACCCTGAATAGCCAAAGGAATGTTGAAAAAGAAAAGCAAAGCTGGCGGCATCACAATTCTGAACTTCAAGCTCTATTACAAAGCTGTCATCATCAAGACAGTATGGTACCGGCACAAAAACAGACACGTCGATCAATGGAACAGAATAGAGAGCCCAGAAATGGACCCTCAACTCTATGGTCAACTCATCTTTGACAAAGCAGGAAAGAATGTCCAATGGAAAAAAGACAGTCTCTTCAACAAATGGTTGGGAAAATTGGAGAGCCACATGCAGAAGAATGAAACTGGACCATTTCCTTACACCACACAGAAAAATAGACTCAAAATGGTTGAAAGACCTCAATGTGAGACAGGAGTCCTTCAAAATCCTAAAGGAGAACACAGGCAGCAACCTCTTCAACCTCAGCCACAGAAACTTCTTCCTAGAAACATCGCCAAAGTCAAGGGAATCAAGGGCAAAAATGAACTATTGGGACTTCATCAAGATAAAAAGCTTTTGCACAGCAAAAGAAACAGTCCGCAAAAGCAACTGACAGAATGGGAGAAGATATTTGCAAATGACACATCAGATAAAGGGCTAGTATCCAAAATCTATAAAGAACTTATTAAACTCAACACCCAAAGAACAAATGATCCAATCAAGAAATGGGCAGAAGACATGAACAGACATTTTTCCAAGGAAGACATCCAAATGGCCAACAGACACATGAAAAAGCACTCAACATCGCTTGGCATCAGGGAAATCCAAGTCAAAACCTCAATGAGATACCACCTCACACCCGTCAGAATGGCTAAAATAAAAAGTCGGGAAACGACAGACGTTGGCGGGGATGTGGAGAAAGGGGAGCCCTCCTACACTGTTGGTGGGAATGCAAGCTGGTGCAACCACTCTGGAAAAACAGTATGGAGGTTCCTCAAAAAGTTGAAAATAGAGCTACCATATGATCCAGCAATTGCCCTACTGGGTATTTACCCCAAAGATACAAATGTAGGGATCCGAAGGGGTACGTGCACTCCAATCTTTATAGCAGCAGTGTCCACATAGCCAAACTGTGGAAAGAGCCAAGATGTCCATCAACAGATGAATGGATAAAGAAGAGGTGGTATATATATACAATGGAATATTATGCAGCCATCAAAAGGAATGAGATCTTGCCATTTGCAACGACGTGGATGGAACTGGAGGGTGTTATGCTGAGTGAAATAAGTCAATCAGAGAAAGACATGTATCACATGACCTCACTGATATGAGGAATTCTTAATCTCAGGAAAGAAACTGAGTGTTACTGGAGTGGTTGGGGGTGGGAGGGATGGGGTGGCTGGGTGATAGACATTGGGGAGGGTATGTGCTACGGTGAGCGCTGTGAATTGTGCAAGACTGTTGAATCACAGTTCTGTACTTCTGAAACAAATAACGCAACATATTTTAAGAAAAAAGAAAAAGAAGAAGATAACAGGAGAGGAAGAAAAGGGGAGTATGTCAGAGGGGGAGACGAACCATGAGAGATGATGGACTCTGAAAAACAAACTGAGGGTTCTAGAGGGGAGGGGGTAGGGGGATGGGTTAGCCTGGTGATGGGTATTGAGGAGGGCACGTTCTGCATGGAGCACTGGGTGTTATGAACAAACAATGAATCATGGAACACTGCACCAAAAACTAATGATGTAATATATGGTGATTAACATAACAATAAAAAAATAAAAAAAAATAAAAAAGAAACTTCTTCCTAGAAACATCGCCAAAGTCAAGGGAATCAAGGGCAAAAATGAACTATTGGGACTTCATCAAGATAAAAAGCTTTTGCACAGCAAAAGAAACAGTCCGCAAAAGCAACTGACAGAATGGGAGAAGATATTTGCAAATGACACATCAGATAAAGGGCTAGTATCCAAAATCTATAAAGAACTTATTAAACTCAACACCCAAAGAACAAATGATCCAATCAAGAAATGGGCAGAAGACATGAACAGACATTTTTCCAAGGAAGACATCCAAATGGCCAACAGACACATGAAAAAGCACTCAACATCGCTTGGCATCAGGGAAATCCAAGTCAAAACCTCAATGAGATACCACCTCACACCCGTCAGAATGGCTAAAATAAAAAGTCGGGAAACGACAGACGCTGGCGGGGATGTGGAGAAAGGGGAGCCCTCCTACACTGTTGGTGGGAATGCAAGCTGGTGCAACCACTCTGGAAAAACAGTATGGAGGTTCCTCAAAAAGTTGAAAATAGAGCTACCATATGATCCAGCAATTGCACTACTGGGTATTTACCCCAAAGATACAAATGTAGGGATCCGAAGGGGTACATGCACTCCAATCTTTATAGCAGCAGTGTCCACATAGCCAAACTGTGGAAAGAGCCAAGATGTCCATCAACAGATGAATGGATAAAGAAGAGGTGGTCTATATATACAATGGAATATTATGTAGCCATCCAAAGGAATGAAATCTTGCCATTTGCAACGACGTGGATGGAACTGGAGGGTGTTATGCTGAGTGAAATAAGTCAATCAGAGAAAGACATGTATCATATGACCTCACTGATATGAGGAATTCTTATTCTCATGAAACAAACTGAGGGTTGCTGGAGTGGTGGGGGGTGGGAGGGATGGGGTGGCTGGGTGATAGACATTGGAGAGGGTATGTGCTATGGTGAGTGCTGTGAATTGTGCAAGACTGTTGAATCACAGACCTGTACCTCTGAAACAAATAATACATTATATGTTAAAAAAAAAGAAGAAGAAGAAGAAGAAGATAGCAGGAGAGGAAGAATGAAGGGGAGTAAGTCGGAGGGGGAGACGAACCATGAGAGACAATGGACTCTGAAAAACAAACTGAGGGTTCTAGAGGGGAGGGGGCTTGGGGGATGGGTTAGCCTGGTGATGGGTATTAAAGAGGGCACATTCTGCATGGAGCACCGGGTGTTATGCACAAACAGTGAATCATGGAACACTACATCAAAAACTAATGATGTAATGTATGGTGATTAACATAACAAAAAAAAGTAATGAAATCTTGACATTTGCAACATGGATGGATCGAGAGTATAATGCTAAGTGAAGTAAGTCAGAGAAAGACAAATACCACATGATTTCACCCATTTGTGGAATTTCAGAAACAAAACAAAGGAAAAAAGACAAATGAAAAAACAGATTCTTAACTATAGAGAACAGACTGATGGCCAGTTACCAGAGGGGAGGGGGGCTGAAATGGGTGATGGGGATGAAGAGCACACTTATCTTGATGAGCACGGAGTCATATATAGAATTGTTGAATCACTGTATTATACACCTGAAAATTATGTAACAGTATATGTCAACTATACTGGAATTAAATAAAAATAGAAATCATCTAGAGAAGTTAAGTGATTTTGGAAACATGGATGGATTCCAGATTCATTGGCTATAAACCTTTTTCCATCTCAGTTTGTCCAAAGAAAAGTTCTCCAAAAAGAGGGTTTGATTGCATGAGAAGGATAAACTTCTCAAATCTCCACAGAAGGAAGGATCCTACCTGTTTTGTTCACTGTGGTGTTCTAAGCACCTAGCATGGTAAGCCCAGAGCATGGATACTCTCAGTATCTAGTGAATGAACAAAAGAATGAGGCCATATTTCTTAATTAACATATGGGCATGATGCAGTCATCTATCCAAAATGCTGTCTTCACATCCAATATTTAATAAAATTTTGCAAAACATGGGTTACTGTAAACAGTGATTTCCCCCCCCCTTCAATAATGACATTTCTGGGCCTTTTTCATGAAAAGATTGGTTGGAATTTTTTTCTTGCTGATTTATTTGTCCTGCCACATGTCACCTTTTGTTCAGAGAATAGCAGTGGTCGGTTCCAGTTCATCCGATTAATGGTTTTCAGGGTTTTTTTTTTTCCTTTCATTTAAAGCGAACCCATTTAAAAAAAACCTGCGTATTAAGCCCCAATATATAAAAGAAAACTAAAACCTGGGGGGTTGGGAAGGCTGCTGTAGCTGCAATGGGAATGAAGTTCTGTTTTAGCAGTGTCCCTGACCCTACCCGCCCCCCCCCCGCCAAGCCAACCCATGAAGTTGCTCCAGGGGAGGTCTCCCCTCCAAGGCCAAGCCTCTGATGGAAGCAGCCAGGACTTTGGTAGGGTTGGCTTGAGGCCTTGCTAACCAGGGTGCCCAATATTGAGTTCTAGACCAGCACTCTGAGAGTGAGATCCCAACCAAGAATGATTCACACTTCACCTGGTCTTGAAAGTCCCAACAGAGACTACAAGGAGGTATGGCTGGCTGGAGGTCAAGGGTTGGAGACTCCTGACCCTGTGCATTCATATTTAGTGGGTGTTCTCCACTGTTCTGCCTGGGAGCTGCATACTGCTCGACCTCTCATGCCCAGTGCTGGCCTGAGAGCCAAGAGACCCAGGTGATCTCTAGTCTCGGATCTGCTACCAATTCGCAGTGTTATTGCTGGAGCTCTTTCCTGCATGGGAGCTCCATCTCCTCACCTGTGGGATGGGGAAGGGGCCTTATTGACCACGGAGAGAGGTCCCTTCAAGTTCAGACACGTAGGGGCAGAGTCCAAAATTCCAACTCTGCACCCAGCACAGAACATGTAAGGTGTCAGCTGCTTCCCAGAAGCTATTCTCAAAATAGATTTTTAATGTTCCTGTCTGCATTAGTCAGGGTTCTATCACTGGCAAGTCATACTAAGCCAACTCAAAGATGTTTACTCAGAAGAACAATCTATTGGTTCATGAAACTGCAGAAGACACAAAATACAAAGTAAGCTCCAAGTACAAGAACGGGGGTGCTCTAGAGGGTTCTGGAACTGGAGTCTAGATATCCATGGTCCCCTTTTTCTCTGATTCTGCGGGCCCCAGCTTGAGTCTATTCTCCCCTACAGACGGTGGGTGCCTCATGAGAGAGAAAGAAGGCCCCCAGGAGTCCCTGCTGCTTGTCCTTCAAACTGCGTAACACAGAAGAAACATCGATGTCCTTGGTCCTCACTGCCCAACGAGATGGTTCTCACAGGCAAGCTGGAGTCCCATACCCAGCCCTGGACCTATCACTGGGGCCGGCGCACATGGCGCTGTCATTGGCTGAGTCTGGATCATAGGCCCACCTCTGTGGCCAGGGGATTGGATAAGAAACTGTGAACTGCGGAAAAGGAGCATTTCCCCAAAGGGAATGGGCCGTGCTGAACACACAAACACAAGAGATGTCCATCCACTTGCCACCGCCAACCCCAGACTCAGGTGGCATCTCCGCCTGCCAGTCCGATTCGCTTCTGCTCCTCAAGTGCCCCAACTGCCTCTGCCCAGCTCCTCGATAATTCCTTAAGGAGAAGGGTTCTGGGCCTGTCTTGAGCAAATCACTTTAAATAAGTATCCTATGGATGGTGCAGAAGATTTCAGCCTCGCTTAGTCGTGGAGTATTTGTGCTTACGGGACCACAGGATAGATTCTTCCTTCTCTCCTTGTCATGGGGCACACAGCTCATGAAAAAGGCCCCTGTGACTGTCCTCCGCTAATTATGGTGGATGAGGCTAACCTGCCAAAGCATTGTCCACCTTTCTAGGATAGCATCCTCCTGGGGTCCTCCCAGTGTCCCCTCTGAGCCCCCTGCCACCATGCTTATCTGTAAGGAGGTGGCCGTGCCTTGCTGAGTTGGTGTGTTTGCTTCTAAGAAGGGAGCTGATGAGGAAAGAACTGGTTAGCCCCCTGGTAGAAAGCATGGAGAACAGACAGGCTGGTGGGCATCACTGTAGATTGGCAGGACTCTGGAGAAATAGGGGGAATGCTTTTTCAAATCACAAATCAAGACTGAACCCTTTACTAGGAATCTTCCAGGGCCTCTGACCAAATGAAGGACCCCTCCTCCAATTTCAGAGTCAGATCATCCTGTGTCCAAACACTGGTTGCATGATAGATCAGCTGAGTCACATATGGGTCAAATTCCCTAACCTCTCAGGGCCTCAGCCTACCCATCTGTCTGTTGGGGATGACGGTTCCTTACAAAGCTGCTGGGAGAATATTAGAAGGACAGTGCACATATGAAATACACAGCCCCCCGTCTGCACACAGGAGGAGCTCGGTAAATGTCAGCTCCCCTGCCTTCACACCTCAGAAGTAAAAGCTCCTCAAAGGCCGGGCAAGGTCTCTATTTTCAGCACACACTAAAGGGCCTGACACAGAACACGGTGTTGCCAGTGTTCAGTGAATGATTCTCTAATCCCATAATTTCTCCAGGGGCGCTGCACTGCCTCTGATCTCCACAATCATTCTATTTGAGACTCGATGACTTCCTTAAGTCTCTATTCATGACAGGGGGCAACTTATCACCATGACTTCTGATATCCAAGGGAGATTTTCTCCAACACCCTGAACTGCGGGACACCCAGCACTGCCCCCGATCTCTCTGGAGATTCTTGGGGAGACTCAATCGGCTACAACCCTGGGCTCCATATACGCTGAACTGGTTCATCTTACAGATCACCCTTCTATTCTACAGGGGTTTACTTCCCCCTTCTTTCTGTGCCATACCACACCCCCACCCCACAATAAGCACCTGAACACACCACTCCCCCAAATTCTACTGCCAAGATATGCAAACAGAAGAGGTTACCAGCGCCGGTCAGGGAAGGGAAGGGATCGCAGGATGGCATTTCAAACCATCTGGAATGTAGTATTAGATACCCCCATTCTCAAAAGCCCCAGAAATCTCCCCTCCACCACTGGACTGGCCATGCGGTCTCCATTCCCAGTCTTCTCTCTCCTTCTGCCTGCTCTCCTCCACCCCAAAGCACAGCGATCCCGCTGCCTCTCTGCCGACCAGTCCCTCAGCGCCCTACATTCCACACCTAATGAAAACTATAAAGAGGGGGGTTCTCTCGTAAGAGGCACCCTAGAGCCAGCTGTGCGAGCAACATCCACGAACTACTTCCCCACCCTGATTAGTCTGACTGAACGTACTCCCTGGCTGCCAAGTGGTGGCTGAGCACCTTGGCTCCATTCCTTAGATAATACTTGTTATTTTATTTTATTTTTTGTAAAACCTTTGGGGTCTCCCCTCACCACCACAGGAATGATTCCAGCATCTCCAACTCCCTCCATGGTCACCTGCTGGTTTCACTGGGGGTGAATGGTGGGCAGGTAGGTTTCAAGCATCCAAAGACAAACTTGGATCAACCTCAGTATTGAAAATCGTTCCAAACAAAGAACACACACACTCTAGGGTTCGGTTCAATGAAGTACAGTTCTTCCTGCCAACTTTTGTTTTCCAACCTGGTCTATCCATGGTCTGCCTCAGCAGATACTGACATTGTCTTTGTCATCACAGAGTCTAGGATTTGTTCATCTGATATGGGAATTGGTTCAAACTTAGCTTCCAAGATGGGAAACAGCAGAAGAAGGAACATCCCGGGACATAAAGGACATAGAACCCTCCCTAACTGTACCCTACCTTCAAGTCTGACCTTTATCTAGAAACCTAATTGTTAACTTCTCTCAGTGCATTAGTCAGGGTTCACCAGAGAAAGAGGACCAGGAGACATATATACACATATATATATGATTATAAATTAACTTATAATATTAATAGAAATAGGATTTGTTACTATTATAAATTAGATTTATTATTATAAAGAACTGGCTTACCTGATTATGGAGCCTAAGTCCCAAAATTCACAGTCACACCAGCTGGAGACCCAGGAGGCTACATGATATAAGTTTTAGTCCAAGTGCAAAGGCCTGAGAACCAGGAGAACCAGTGGTGTGGTCCCAGTCCAAAAAAAGAACTGATGTTTTGGTTGGCATCTGAAGAAAGGAAAAGACCGATATCCCAGCTCAAGACAGGCAGTAAGTATTCCTCCTTGCTAGCCAGAGGGTCAGTCTCTATTCAGACTTCCAGCTGATTGGATGAGGCCCACCCACAACAGGGAAGTTAATCTGCTTTACTCAGTCTATGGATTCAAACACTCATCTTACTCCCAAACACCCTCACAGACCTACCTGGAGTACTGTTTACCCAAATATCAGGGTCCAGTCAAGTTGGCAAGTAAAATTAACCAAAACTCTCCATTTCTCTTCCTTTATAAGGAGAATACCAGCCACATAGAGGCAATCCTGGTGCAAACTGAAAAAGACTACTATGGGCTTACATTCTGACCCTCTGACTTATTGGTATTGTGACTTTTAACCAGCCACTCAACCTTGTAATACCGTGTTTCCATTTGTTAAAACAAAACACAAGAATAAGAAGGGGAGAATCTTACCTGCCTCACCATTAGTGAGGGGTTCACCTAAGATGAAACCATGGCTCTCCACAACGGCCACACAATGGAGTTACCAGGGCAGGTTTTTTAGATGCTCATATCCATGCCACACTCCAGACCCATGAAATCAGAAATCTGGAGACAGAACCCAGGCACTGTTTTTTTAAAGATCCCAGGTCATTCCATTGTGCAGTCAAGGTTGAGAACCACTGGATTCAGCAGATGTAAAACCTTTCCCCCAATGTTAGGGATTTTCATGATTGCCCCATGCTTCCATCAGCCCCTCACAAGGGAAGTAGCAAGCTGGCTTGAGAGCCCAGATGTCACCCATATACATCAGTGCCCCACACTGCTAAAATCAGAGCCACGAGGATAAAAGTGAGACCCAAGATATTAACAGAAAGCATTTCAATGTTCCAAATCAACTCAATTTTCCTTAAAAGGTGATCCTTAGAATTGTGCATCCTCCTAAGACCTGGGAAGAAGAGTATAAACATGTCATCTGGTCCATTAGGCTGCTTCCAGCCAAAGCTGGACTTCATGAGGTCTCTGGGGTGGGGATGGGGACTCCATCACCCACCACCACCCAGCCCCACCTTTCTTCTGGATCCTCCCAGGCAGCTTGGCTGGCTTCCCTCTGGCCCTTGCTCATGATACACAACCCCTCTGCCAAAACCTGAGGAATCCCACAATCTATTCCAGAGCCAAAGCTGACAGAGAACTTACATAAGCTTGGAATGCTTTCTGTATCCCACAGACGCCTTCTTGACTGTCTTTTACTGGCATCTCCTCTATCACACTGGGCCAATGAAGAGAGAGTGAGGGCCAGCACACAGTAGGGAAGCCCACGACCAGGCCAACACTGCCCTGCGACCAGCTTCAGGCTGCAAGGCTGGCCCTCAATGTCTTCCCAGCTCGGCTATTAAGCTTGTCAGGGAATAGGATCACGTGTTCTAGACCTGCTCTCCACGAAGCACAGCATCGGCATCACCCAGGAGCTTGTTAGGAAAACAGCACCTCGGCCTCCACCCCAGACCTACTCAATCAGAATCTTCATTTTAACAAAAACCCCAGGTGATTTGCAGGCCTGCAATGTGAGAGAAGTACCAGTCTATACCTTTTATGTCTAGAACAGATCACCGATTCATTCAAACAAAGAAATGGTTACCAAGCACTATGCAAGGTACAACGGTAACATCTAGGAATA
Organism: Zalophus californianus; assembly: GCF_009762305.2. NCBI lineage: Eukaryota > Metazoa > Chordata > Mammalia > Carnivora > Otariidae > Zalophus > Zalophus californianus. The sequence continues at coordinate 83,215,311 of NC_045604.1, forward strand.
TAGCTGTGAATGGAAAGCAGTCCCGATCCTCAAGGAACTCACAGGGAGCGGTGGGGAGGGACAGATGGTGACAAGAGTCTGCCAGGTTCTCTGTCAGGGGTAAGTGCAGGAGGCTGGGAGTGTGGACAAGGGGCACCATGGTGGTTTTAAAATGTGTCCACAAATGCTTGGATATTCCTTCTTTCATGAGGTAGAGCTTAATTGTCTTTCCCTTAAGTGTGAGCTGGTTCTTAACGAATCACTGCTAGCCAACAGAATATGATAGAAGCCAGTCTCTGATGTCAGAGCCTGGGCCATCATCTTAGCCTGGTCAGGCTGGTGTAACAGAATACCCCGGGTGCCTTATAAACAACACACACTTCTTTCTCACCCAGTTCTAGAGACTGACAGTCTGAGTGCCAGTACACTTGGGGGCTGGTGAGGACCATCTTCTGGGTTGCAGACTATCATCATCCTCTTGTATCCCCACCGAAAGAGGGCAGAAAGAGGGAGAGAGAGCTTTGGAGGCCCCTCTTTTAAAGGCACTGCTCCCATTCAAGAGGGCTCCACCCTCATGACCTCATCACCTCCCAAATGCTCCACCTAATACTGTCACCTTGGGGATTAGGATTTCAACGTATAAATTTTGGAGAGGGGGTGGGGGGGACACAAACATTCAGTCCATTGTAGACATAAAAAGCATTGTAGCTTCCTGCTCTCTCTCTCTCTCGGCCCCATCACTCTGGGAGAACTGGCTGCCATGTTGTAAGGACATTGCAAGTCCTATGAAGCAGTCCCCTGATGGACTGAGGCCTCCTGCCAAAGGCCATGGAGCTGAGCTATTTTGAAAGGGAGCACCTCGCCCCGGTCAAGCTCTCAGATGACTGAAGCCCCAGGCGACATCGTGACTACTCAGCAGACACCCTGATCCAGAACCACCCAGCTAAGCCACCCCTGAATTCCTGACCCATAGAAACCATGAGACAATAAATACTCTGCTAGAGAATGCTAAGTTTGGGGGGTAATTTGTTAAGCAGCAATGGAGAAATAATACAGACACCCAATGGCATCCTGAAGAGCCAGGGAAGGCCCCTAAAATAATCTCTAAGTAATCTCGAAGCTAAAGCCTGAACCATGAGTGGGAGTTAGGTGCTATGGGCAGAAGAATGTTCCAGAGAGTGCCGTAGCGCAAGCAAAGGCCTGCTAGGGAGGGTGTGGCAACTCTGCAAGGACTGCAGGTGATCCCGATGGCCAAGGGGGACAGTGACAGATGACGCTGGAGGGGCTGGCAGGAGCCAGGTGATGCAGGGCCTTGTGCACCATGGAGAGGAGCCTCGGCTACTTGAGGACCATGTGGGAGAGTCATCAGCACAAGAGTGACCTGGTCAGTTTCAGGCTTTATAACATTTCTCCTGACATCTTGGGAAGAACGGGTTGGAAGGGAAGCAAGGTGGGAGGTGGGGAAAGCAGAGGGCAGGCCACTTCAGCAGTCCAGGCGAGGAATTACGGCAATGGGGACTAAGGTGAAGCCTCCATGGACAGGCCGTGCTAATCACTGCCTGGAGACACACCTGCACATGTGACCAGAGCCTTTTCTGTGTGCATGCATATGTGCATATACACTCAGCATGGGCTGGCTGGGAGCACGCCACCTCAGGTAGGGTTTAGAGGTGGAAGGTAAGGTCATGTTAAGAGTGATTAATGTATTGGGACACTGGCCAGCACCCCCTCCCACCCCCAGAAACCAAGCTTACAAAGCAATGGAAATTTGGATCCTAGAGGCGGCTCTGAGGGAAACTGAGTCCAAGAGTCCCTCATTTGGGAGGTGAGGATAGTAAAGGCTCCTCCCTTGCCCCTCACTCTCAAAAGAGGACTCTTTCTCTGTCCAGAACAGTCCAATCTGTAGAGACAGAGAGTAGGTCACTGGCGCCTAGGGCTGGAGGTGGGGTGTAGGGTATAGGATGGTGATAGTTAAAGCTTACAGTTTCTTTTTGGGATGATGAAATGTTCTAAAATTGTCTGTGGTGGCGACTGCACATATGTGTGAATATACTAAAAACCAATGGGGGGGACGCCTGAGTGGCTCAAATGGTTAAGCATCTGCCTTCGGCTCAAGTCATGATCCCAGGGTCCTGGGATCGAGCCCCGCATCAGGCTCCCTGCTCAGTGGGGAGCCTACTTCTCCCTCTGCCTCTGCCTCTCTCTCTCTGACTCTCATGAATAAATAAATAAAAAACATTAAAAAAATACTAAAAACCAATGAACTGTACACTTTCAATGGCTGATTTCTGTAGTGTGTGAATTATATCTCAATAAGGCTGTTTTTCAAAAAGATGACCTTTTCCATGGATCGAGCCCTGCATCAGGCTCCACACTCAGCAGAGTCTGCTCGTCCCTTTCCCTCTGCTCTCCCTGCTCACTTGCACGCTCTCTCGCACACTCTCTCTCAAATAAATAAATAGAATCTTTTTTTTTAAAGATTTTTTTTTATTTGACAGAGAGAGACATAGTGAGAGAGGGAACACAAGCAGGGGGAGTGGGAGAGGGAGAAGCAGGTTTCCCGCCGAGCAGGGAGCCCGATGTGGGGCTCGATCCCAGGACCCTATGATCATGACCTGAGCTGAAGGCAGATACTTAACGACTGGAGCCACCAGGCTCCCCAATAAACAGAATCTTTAAAAGATGACCTTTTCTCATACTTCATAGAGAATATGGAAGCACTAAATAGAATTGCTGCTTGACGTTCTATCATGTATTTATTTGGTGATTGTTTCCCTATCTCAGATAGAAGGTAAACTTCATGAGGACAGAAATTTTGTTTCTTCATCACTGGTTCTCCAGAGCCCAAAACAGCCCTGACACATAGCAGGTGCTAATTAAAAAGATTCAGTGAATAAGTGAATGAACATCTTGACCAAATCCTCAAGCTCACCAGCACTGAAGAAAATCCTCTTCTTGTTCTAATGCAAGAAGTGTCCCTCCACTTTTCAAAGGTCTGTTTGTGTGTGTGGGTGGGGGGAGATACTGTCTTCCCTAAGAGCAGCTTGGAAGAAGCTACCACAAGTAGCATATGATATGAGCATCCCTGCAGAATCCTGATTCCCAACAGCCATGGATCCGACCATCACACCAGTGGGCTCCTCATCCATTTGACAGCATCCCTTGTAGACTAGTTGAGTCAGCACCAATGAACACTCACTAATCCAATTTTCATGAAATTGGACAAGCAAACACAGAAGTTCACAGAGCAGAGCAAATTACCAGAAACCAGAGTGAAATGCCTCTTCTGGCTTCTGAGTCTGCTAAGATGGAAGGGGCCCCTCCAGTGGGAATTGGAAAGCAGGTACCGTTCAGGGTCACCTTGCATGCAGACTGCTGCCAGACCATTGTCAGAGGCTTGAGAAATGGGAGGTCATGTAATACGAACAAGCCCTTTCACGCTTACGTGGCGCCGGAGTTCAGTGAATGAATCATGACACCCCTTCAGGCCAGAGAATCCCTGATGACTGCCTGCCTCCACACATCCTCCCATTCAACCTTGGGATCTGGGCAGGAATGGAATCTTCCATCCGTTGGGTGAGAACATGAAGGCAAAGGTATTGGGCACCTCTCTCTTGGGCCCCGAGTTAGTGAAGGAGTCCTTGTAGTAAACTGCTTCTGTGAATTTGGGGAGTCAGACCCAAATCTGAGTACTAACTCGACCAATTACTCTCTGACCTTAGACTGATTAGCCGTCTCCAAGCCTCTGTTTACCCATATAGAAAGTAAGCAGCATCGATAACAGATGGAGAAGGCAGTTTAGAAAGGTCTAGAAGACCATCTGCAATGACACGGGGGGGGGGGGGCAGAGCAAGATGGCGGAGGAGTAGGAGACCTGGATTTCGTCTGGTCTAAGGAATTCAGCTGAACAGGGATCAAACCATTCTGAACACCTACAAACTCAACAGGAGACCGAAGAAGAGAGTAGCAACAACTCTCTGAACAGAGAAGCGACCATTTACTGGAAGGTAGGACATGCGGAGAAGTGAATTCGAGGCGATATTCGGGAGGATAGACGGCGGGGGAGGGGCCTCAATCGGCCACTTCTGGCAAATGAGAGACCCGCAGAGCACAAAATCAGAACTTTTTAGAAGTTGGCTCTGCTGAGGGATGTCGCTCCAGTGGCTAACCTGGGAGTGGAACCCTCGCGGGACAGTGTGGTCTCAGGACCCTCGGGGTCACAGAAAGACCGGGGGTGCCTGAGTGCAGCAGAGCTCCCAGGGATCGGAGCGGGGAAGCCAGCTGCAGAGACGGAGCTGAGGGGCGGGCTCTCAGCTCGGAGTTGCCATAAATTGTGATCCGTGGCCCAGTCGGGCCACTGCTCCTCCAGCAGGGACCCAACAAGCAGCAGATCCGGGGAGACTCCCCTTCCTCCCCCGGGAGGAGTGGCGCGGGAGCGCACCGCAGGGATCTGCTGGGTTTGGAGACTCCACACGGGGTCGGGTGCCCAGAGATAGAAACGCTCGGTCACACGCGGGTGAGCACGGAGCGCGGCCGGAGACTGGGGAGACGGGAGTGACTGCTTTTCTCTGGGGGCGCACTGAGGAGCGGGGCCCGGAGTTCTCAGCTCCTCCAGGCGGAGATTGGGAGGCCGCCATTTTCACCCTGGTCCTCCAAAGCTGTCCCAGAGCTTGCGGGGAACAAAAGCTCCCGAGAGCAAACCTGAGCAGCTTGCTTAGCCCGGACCGACAAGGGCGGGGCAATTCCGCTTCGGCAAAGACATTTGGGAACCACGGCAACAGGCCCCTCCCCCAGAAGATCAGCACGAACAGCCAGCAAGCCCAGACCAAGTTTACCCATCAGGAAGAACGGGAGAACTCCAGCGCTAGGGGAATACTGCAAATAGAATTCATGGCTTTTTTACCATGATTCATTAGATTTTCAAAGTTGATTTTTTTAACTTTTTTTTTGAATTTTTCTTTTTCCCTTTTTCAACCAACATCTTATCAATCCCTTTAAAAAAAAAACAATCATTTTTTATTTTTCATTTTTAGAGTCATATTTTATCCCTTCATAGTAGTTACCCTTATTTTTGGCATATATATATATAAGTTGTTCTCTCTTTAAAATTTTGAGATACAATTTCTTCTAAGAGATCAAAATATACCCTAAATCACTAGTGTATGGCTCTGTTCTAGTCTCCTGCCTGATCACATTCTCTCCCTTTTTTTTTAAATCTTCTTTTTTTTTCAAACAACTCTTATCTTATCAATTCCTTTTATAAAATCTTTTATAATTTTCATCTTTACAGTCATCTTACATCCCTTCGTTGTATCAACCCTTATTTTGTACATATATATGTCTTTCTTCCTTTAAAATTTTAGGAGGCACTTTCTTCTAAAAGACCAAAATACACCCAAAATCTAGTGTGTGGCACTGATCTATGCACTAGCCTGATCATATTTGATCATATTCTTTTTTTTTGTTTTGTTTTGTTTTTGTTTGTTTTTATCTTTTTCTTTTTCTTTTTTTTCTCTTTCTTTTTTCTTCCTTTCCCTTTCTTTTCCCCTGGTTTCAGGTCTTTTCTGATTTGTATAGAGTATATTTGCTGGGGATGTTGTTAACCTGTTAGCATTTTCTTCTCTCATTCATCTATTCTCCTCTGGACAAAATGACAAGATGAAAAAAATCACCTCAGCAAAAAGAACAAGAGGTAGTACCGTCTGCCAAGGACCTACTCAATACGGATATTAGTACGATGTCGGACCTAGAGTTCAGAATCATGACTTTAAAGATACTAGCTGGGCTTGAAAAAAGCGTGGAAGTTATTACAGAAACCCTTTCTGGAGAAATAAAAGAACTAAAATCTAACCAAATCGAAATCAAAAAGGCTATTCATGAGGTGCAATCAAAAATGGGGGCACTAACCGCTAGGATAAATGAGGCAGAAGAGAGACTCAGCGATATAGAAGACCAATGATGGAAAATAAAGAGGCTGAGAAAAAGAGAGAAAAACAACTACAGGATCACGAGGTCAGAATTCGAGAGATAAGCGACACGATAAGACAAAACAACATTAGAATAATTGGGATCCCAGAAGAAGAAGAAAGAGAGAGAGGGGCAGAAGGTATACTGGAGCAAATTATAGCAGAGAACTTCCCTAATGTGGGGAAGGAAACAGGCATCAAAACCCAGGAGGCACAGAGAACCCCTCTCAAAATCAATTAAAATAGGTCAACACACCGACATCTAATAGTAAAACTTACAAGTCTCAGAGACAAAGAGAAAATCCTGAAAGCAGCTCGGGAGAAGAGATATGGAACCTACAATGGTAGAAACATTAGATTGGCAACAGACCTATCCACAGAGACCTGGCAGGCCAGAAAGGACTGGCATGATTATCTTTAGAGCACTAAACGAGAAAAATATGCAGCCAAGAATACTATATCCACCAAGGCTGTCATTGAAAATAGGAGAAGTAAAAAGCTTCCAGGACAAACAAAAACTAAAGGAATTTGCAAACACGAAACCAGCCCTCCAAGAAATATTGAAAGGGGTCCTCTAAGCAAAGAGAGAGCCTAAAAGCAGCACAGATCAGAAAGGAACACAGACAATATACAGTCACAGTCACCTTACAGGCAATACAATGGCACGAAATTCCTATCTTTCAATAGTTACCCTGAATATAAATGGGCTAAATGCCCCAATCAAAAGACCCAGGCTATCAGATTGGATTAAAAAACAAGGACCCATCGATATGCTGTCTGCAAGAGACTCATTTTAGACCCAAAGACACCCCCAGATTGAAAGTGAGGGGTGGAAAACATTTACCATGCTAATGGACACCAAAAGAAAGCTGGAGTGGCAATCCTCATATCAGACAAATTAGATTTTAAAGCAAAGACTGTAATAAGAGATGAAGAAGGACACTATATTCTACTTAAAGGGTCTATCCAACAAGATCTAACAATTGTAAATATCTATGCCCCGAACATGGGAGCAGCCAATTATATAAGGCAATTAATAACAAAAGCAAAGAAACACATTGATAACAATACAATAATAGTGGGAGACTTTAACACCCCCTCACTGAAATGGGCAGATCATCAAAGCAAAAGATCAACAAGGAAATAAAGACTTTAAATGAAACACTGGACCAAATGGACTTCACAGACATATTCAGAACATTCCATCCCAAAGCAACGGAATACACATTCTTCTCTAGTGCCCATGGAACATTCTCCAGAATTGATCACATCCTAGGTCACAAATCAGGTCTCAACCGGTACCAAAAGATTGGGATCATTCCCTGCATATTTTCAGACGACAATGCTTTGAAACAAGAACTCAATCACAAGAGGAAAGTCAGAAAGAACTCAAATACATGGAGGTTAAAGAGCATCCTACTAAAGAATGAATGGGTCAATGAGGAAATTAAAGAAGAATTAAAAACATTCATGGAAACCAATGAAAATGAAAAACACAACTGTTCAAAATATTTGGGATACAGCAAAGGCAGTCCTGAGAGGAAAGTATACAGCAATACAAGCCTTTCTCAAGAAACAAGAAAGGTCTCAAATACACAATCTAACCTACAGCTAAAGGAGCTGAAAAAAAAAACAGCAAATAAAGCCTAAACCCAGCAGGAGAAGAGAAATAATAAAGATCAGAGCAGAAATCAATGAAATAGAAACCAAAAGAACAGTAGAACAGATCACCAAAACTAGGAGCTGGCTGGTTCGTTGAAAGAATTAACAAGATTGATAAACCCCTGGCCAGACTTATCAAAAAGAAAAGAGAAATGACCCAAATCAACAAAATCATGAATGAAAGAGGAGAGATCACAACCAACACCAAAGAAATACAAACAATTATAAGAACATATTATGAGCAACTCTATGCCAGCAAATTAGATAACCTGGAAGAAATGGATGCATTCCTAGAGATGAATCAACTACCAAAACTGAACCAGGAAGAAATAGAAAACCTGAACAGAACTATAACCACTAAGGAAATTGAAGCAGTCATCAAAAATCTCCCAACAAACAAAAGCCCGGGGCCAGATGGCTTCCCAGGGGAATTCTACCAAACATTTAAAGAAGAATTAATACCTATTCTCCTGAAACTGTTCGAAAAAATAGAAATGGAAGGAAAACTTCCAAACTCATTTTATGAGGCCACCATTACCTTGATCCCAAAACCAGACAGAGACCCCATCAAAAAGGAGAATTACAGACCAATATCCTTGATGAACATGGAGGCAAAAATTCTCACCAAAATACTAGCCAATAGGATCCAACAGTACATTAAAAGGATTATTCACCAGGACCAAGTGGGATTTATCCCTGGGCTGCAAGGTTGGTTCAACATCCGCAAATCAATCAACGTGATACAATACATTAACAAAAGAAAGAACAAGAATCATATGATCCTCTCAATAGATGCAGAAAAAGCATTTGACAAAGTACAGCATCCTTTCTTGATCAAAACTCTTCAGAGTATAGGGATAGAGGGTACCTACCTCAATATCATAAAAGCCATCTATGAAAAACCTACAGCGAATATCATTCTCAATGGGGAAAGGCTGAGAGCTTTTCCCCTAAGATCAGGAACACGGCAGGGATGTCCACTCTCACCACTGCTATTCAACATGGTATTAGAAGTCCTAGCCACAGCAATCAGACAACAAAAAGAAATCAAAGGCGTCCAAATCGGCAAAGAAGAAGTCAAACTCTCACTCTTTGCAGATGATATGATACTGTATGTGGAAAACCCAAAAGACTCCACCCCAAAACTGCTAGAACTCATACAGGAATCCAGTCAAGTAGCAGGATATAAAATCAATGCACAGAAATCAGTGGCATTCCTATATACCAACAACAAGACAGAAGAGAGACAAATCAAGGAGTCGATCCCATTCACAATTGCACCCAAAACCATAAGGTACCTAGGAATAAATGTCACCAAAGAGGCAAAGGATCTGTACTCAGAAAACTATAAAATACTCATGAAAGAAATTGAGGAAGACACAAAGAAATGGAAAAACGTTCCATGCCCATGGATTGGAAGAACAAACATTGTGAAGATGTCAATGCTACCTAGAGCAATCTACACATTCAATGCAATCCCCATCAAAATACCATCCACTTTTTTCAAAGAAATGGAACAAATAATCCTAAAATTTGTATGGAACCAGAAGAGACCCCGAATAGCCAGAGGAATACTGAAAAAGAAAAGCAAAGCTGGCGGCATCACAATTCCGGACTTCCAGCTCTATTACAAAGCTGTCATCATCAAGACAGTATGGTACTGGCACAAAAACAGACACGTCGATCAATGGAACAGAATAGAGCGCCCAGAAATGGACCCTCAACTCTATGGTCAACTCATCTTTGACAAAGCAGGAAAGAATGTCCAATGGCAAAAAGACAGTCTCTTCAACAAATGGTGTTGGGAAAATTGGAGAGCCACATGCAGAAGAATGAAACTGGACCATTTCCTTACACCACACACAAAAATAGACTCCAAATGGTTGAAAGACCTAAACGTGAGACAGGAGTCCATCAAAATCCTAAAGGAGAATACAGGTAGCAACCTCTTCGACCTCAGCCGCAGCAACTTCTTCCTAGAAACATCGCCAAAAGCAAGGGAAGCAAGGGCAAAAATGAACTATTGGGATTTCTTAATCTCAGGAAACAAACTGAGGGTTGCTGGAGTGGTGGGGGGTGGAAGGAGGGGGTGGCTGGGTGATAGACATTGGGGAGGGTATGTGCTATGGTGAGCGCTGTGAATTGTGCAAGACTGTTGAATCACAGATCTGTACTTCTGAAACAAATAATGCAATATATGTTAAGAAAAAAAAAGAAGAAGATAGCAGGAGGGGAAGAATGAAGGGGAGTAAGTTGGAGGGGGAGACAAACCATGAGAGACGATGGACTCTGAAAAACAAACTGAGGGTTCTAGAGGGGAGGGGCTGGGGGGATGGGTTAGCCTGGTGATGGGTATTAAAGAGGGCACATTCTGCGTGGAGCACTGGGTGTTATGCACAAACAATGAATCATGGAACACTACATCAAAAGCTAATGATGTAATGTATGGTGATTAACATAACAATAAAAATTTTTAAAAAAAAGAAAGTAAGCAGCATCTGCAAATTAACTTCATGTTAAACGAGATAACGCAGACAAAGTCTTTATCACAGGGCCTGTCAAAAGTATGCTTGCAAAAAATGTTAGATTAAGAAGAAACCATCCAGGCCCTTTCTATCATGTTGTGTAAAAAACTCCACCACACCATGTTCTACTGAAAAATAACCATCCCAAACCTTCCTTTCCTTTCCTTAGTGACTCTTGAGTAAACCTCAGCTCAGATAATAAAATCTGCGTTGAATCCATAATGCATGCATCCATTCAATCGGTGTAGCTTTGTTGAGCACCTACTGTATGCCAGGCCCTGAGTAAGGTGCTCATGGTACCAAAATAAAAGGTCCTATGCCTACCTTCAAGGGCTTTGTAATATAGGATAATATAGGATGAAGGTGCACACAGAGAGACATAAGAGAATATCAAGTAATACAATTTCCTGATGCTCTGACCTGCCCTCATGCCTCACGGACTGCAAATTCCCTAGTCTGCCCCATCCTCAACCTGTCCCCCATGGCTCCAGAAAAGCTCATGTTGGCCCAATCCTCCAAAAATGGGGCTTCTTGAGAACAGAGGGGTGGCTGAGTCTTCCAGCTAATACTTACTTAGCACCTCTGAGCGCTGTGAGTCAGGCGCAGTTCAAAACACTGGGCTGAAAACGGTAATAAAACGGACATGGCCGCATTCCTTGTGGAGCTTCAGTCTGCTGTGGAGACAGCTGCTAATATAATAAGCGTGTAAATAAATGAAAATCGGCCACTAGGAAGCAGTGAGCGAGAGTATATAACGCAATAAGCATGTATAATAAGAGGACGGGAGCTCGGCATGAGATAATAATGCTGAAGCTCAGAAGTGATGTACTGACATGAAGGAAGGGAAGGGTAGAGCCTCTAGGGTGGAGCAAAGCCCATGATGGGGAGAGGCCTGCATGTATGGGAGGCAGCTGGACCACAGAGATGGGCGGTCAGAGGAGATGAGGTCAGAGTGGTGGGTAGAAGCCCAACTGTGACGGACTCAGGGGCCTTGTTGGGATTCTCATCCTCAGAACCGTGGGACACCAGAGAAGATCGAGAAGAACTGGGGGCCTGGAAGGGGAGATGAGACACAATCATATTTGGTGTGCATTTGCTAGAGGGGCTGGTAAGGCAGGCATGCAGTGAGCACAGGGAGAGTGGGCTGGTGTTGCTGTTGGGGTGGATGGTGGATCACGTACAACCTTGCAGGCCAGTTTGAATTCTGGTCTAAGTTCAGGGGGAAGACTTTGGCCTCTGCTCTAGAGACGATAAACTGAAGGGTGCAAGAGTAGGTGGGAGGTGAACAGTTACTATTGTGAAAGTCCAGATAGGATCAGATAAGAGCCTGACCAGGATCAGGGGAAGGGACAAGAGAGGATGCAGGGGAATGGAGAGAAACAGTAAGATTCAAGAGCTACTTAAGCCACCACAGGGTTCCCAGACAAACTTCCTGTGACTCCGATGTCCCTGGGAGTGAACATATCTGGGGCAGGGAGGAAAGAGGCAAGGGGAGTCATCTTGCTGGTATTTAGGAGCTGACCCTGGAAGGTGCTTGGGGACCAAAATGGTGGCTCTCATCTCAACCTGATACCCTATCAGGCATGTTCCTTTTAATCAAGCTGGGGGATCCAGCACCTTGGCTGATCTCAAAAGAATTCCTTAGAGAGAAGACCTCGTTCTGCTCTTATCCCCACTGAGGAACCTTGGGTGGAATTTTGTAGGTGTGGAGCCATCATATAATGAGGACACATTCCAAAGGCACTAAGCCTGAGCCTGCGTTCCAGGTTAGCAAAGGCTTCTCTGTCGGAACTACTTCTTCCATAAGCCTCGGAGATGTTTTCTAAAGAAGCCACATTTCTCAGAGGTGATGGAAAGAGTTCCCGTGGGGTAAGATTCTATTTCTAATTTCAAGAATTCCCTAAGTCCCTCCCTGCTTTCCGGCACAAGAAAACAGATCTCCAGGAAACGAAATGTCTGGAAATGCTGCTATTGCTACAAAAATTTAAAGCCCTGGGTTCATTTCCTTTCTGGTGAAATGTAGTGGGAGAATTTCCCTTCCTGAGGACTGTGTTCCTATAAACTGGGGATTCTCACCGGGGGGCAATTCTGTCCCCTCCCCCCCCAAGGGGACATATGGCAATGTCTAGAGACATGGGGGTGTCACATGGGGGTGCTACAGCAATCTAGGGAGAAGCCAGGGATGTGGTTCCATAGCCTACAATTCAAATGGCAGCCCATTTCACACATATACACAACCAAGAATTATATGGCCCCAAAATGGCAGTAGCACCCAAGTTAAGAAACTTCATTATAAACCTTGTCTATATCTGCTTTTATCATAGCTCTTGTTATACCAAATAGAGGGATCATGTTACTGTTGTCCTCCTCCTTCAGCAAAATGTCAGATAGATGGATGGATGGATGGATGGATGGATGGTTGGATAGGTGATTAAGAATTAGTCACCGAATGATTAAGTGAATGGAAGAATGACTAACTGGAATTAACAAGTTATTGAACAAATAGCTAATGTGTACATTTACAATCTCTGTACACCACATACACACACACACACACACACACACACACACACACGCTATTAGAACATAATCTCCATGAGGGCAGGGATTTTGTCTGTTTTATTTACTTCAGTGTCTTAGCACCAAACAAAGTGCCTGACACATAGGGAACCCTGACCTTGGATAGCTGTCTGTTAAAGTTTGTTGTACTGCAATGCTCTCAGCAAACCAGTGTGGAAGGTTGTTTTTGTTCTTGTATGACAGATGAAGAAAATAAAGCCCAGAATGTAAGTTGTCCAAGGACATAGAGCAAACAAGTGACAGAGCCCAGATTCCATGGGACCCTACAGGACACTCTGGACTATTCAAGCAGTATTACCTCATTTTTAGAATGAATGAATGCAAGTCAACTCTTCAAAGACTTTCCCAGGCTTCAGGTGAAGTTCTACAGACAGAATACAGTGAGCTGGTCTCCCACCTGTTGCCCCAGTCCCCATTCCTTTTCCTTCCCAGGTGAAAAATGATTAAACAAGGATTGCTGAGCTTGGCAAAGAAGAAAAGGGCCCGTAGCCCCGAAGCTAGGGGCTTCGGGGCTGGCTGGCTGGACCCAGAGGAATGTGCTCAAGGAATGATGGTCTTGAGTCTCTTTGTTTCAGCTTAAAACTTCAATTGGTTGCTAAGACTGTACAAAGGGAGGCCCATTAGAAGCCCTCAGAACCCACACACAGTTACATAATACCAGGCCCATTCCTTATAGAAAATGCAAATAGTGCGAGTCCAATTCCTGTCCGCAATCTGTGCTGCATATGATAAGGGGATTTTTGTTGGGGCCCCCAAGAAAGCCTATCTCGTGGGGGATGGGCTGTGGAGGAACCAAAGGGTCAAGAGGGTTCTTCCTTCCGTGCCACTTCCAAAGGACTTAAATATTAATTAACATGCAATCCAATCCCCCCTTCACAATAACCGGATTTAACACAATCGGTATCCACACTAATTAATTCAATGATCCCAGTGTGTTATTTCCAGCATTGCTTTTCTGGCATTTCCAATCAATAAGCAGGGAGAGCATTTATTTTATGGCTCCAAATGTTGCAAAACCATGGTGCTTTCTAATTAGGTTGAGTAAGTACCTCTCAAACAGTACTCCCAGAACCATTTCCTAATCTATGCTTACCAAACCTAATTCAAAAAATGGGGGCCACTAAGAATAACTAAGCAACCTCTGGATAGCCCTGTAAAACCCAAGCCAGCTTGGTTGGAGCTCCTGATTTGGACAAGAAGCAGATTCCTGCTCAGCACAGAAAGGCAGGTTTTCTGACTCACCGTTCAAAAAGAAGAGCAGTATCTAGCCAGGATAACTAACCCATCCATAAGTGCAGCTACCCTAACCCATAACTAATCCCGTAACTAACCCAAACTCTAATTCACGGACATGTAGTGCCTTACATTCAACATATTTTATTCCCTACATATTTACAGAGCACCTACTATGTGCTAAATTGTATTGTTAAAAAACAAGGCGACAAGCTCAAAATGGACTCATTTCTGCTGAAGTCCACTTCACCAAATTGAGACTTAATGATAGTTTTAGCGCTCCCAGAAATGGAATCCTAAACCAGTCAATCAGGAATAGTCTGGTCAGCACCAGTCAGGAAATCTGCCTGACAGACCCGTGTCATCCCCTAAAGGAAAGTGACCTTGCAATAACCAACATGCTTGTGTGCCTAGTAAAACTTCCGGTTCCCACTCCCTTCTGCCTGTGAAAATTAATAAAGGAGGAAACTCACCAAAATGTAGTGGGTAGGTTCAGCAGGAGGAGCTCTCATGCCCTACCACTCCTCCTCAAGTGCACATCCCAAAGGGATACTACTTTACTATCCAAGCTGGAGGAAGAAAGGTTTCCTCCTGCCCCAGCAACAGCCCAGCCAATGAGAGACTGTCACAGCTCAGCCAGAGAGAAGCCACTCTACTTCAAGCTCCCAGTTTACTCCAATGGGTTTCTTGTTTAGAACAGCCCTCACAACTTCCTCCTTTCTTATAAAAAGAGCATTCTTCTCCTTTGTTCTGAGGACTTGCCTATGTTTTTGCCAGAGCTTCCTCGTCCTGGATTGCAACGCTCTGCTATTCCCTAATAAACCCATTTTTGCTGGTAAAATAATTGGTAGTTTTCATTCTCAGGGTTATCGTACCTATAAAAGTCCTTTTGTACAGCTCCTTAGAGCTCCTTTCTATCTGCTAGATTGGATGCCACCCAATTCATGAATCATTTAATAAAGCCAATAAGATCTTTATCATTTACTCAGTTGAATTTTGTTTTTTAACGGTATTCAAGGGGATGAGGGTCTAACAGTGAACCAAAAAGACAGCATCCCAATACTCTTGGAATTTACATTGTAATAGAGCAGAGGGCTAATAAGCATGTTAACAAATAACATCAGTTAATGACAAGGGCTATGAAGATAATACAGCACAGTGATATGATAGATAGGGTATGAGTAATGGGAAGGCTCATCACACATCTTGACTCACCCAGGACTTGCTTGAAACCTGCCATCCTGGCTTACTTGCTAAAGATCTACCTTTCACTCCTGCAAGTGCTCTAGATTGGACAATAAATTATAGGGTCACCTTGTAAGTGACCTTACAGTGATGGGCTACACTAGACAAGGTAGTCAAGGAAGGCCACTCTGAGGAGGTGACAATTCTGCTAAGGCCTGAATAATGAAAATAAATCATGCCAGGAAGGGCATCCCAGGCTGAAAGAACCACAAATGCAAAGTCTGGAGGGAGGAATGAGCTTGTCTTAATGGAAGAGAAAGAAGGTCAGCACAGCAGGATCATGATGAACAGAAGGTAAAGTACAAGATGAGACTGTAGAGATGGACAGGGGTCAGATTACATGGAACCATGAACACCTTAAATTTAATTTAGGATCTTAAAATTTATTCTAAGTGGCATGGAAAGCCACCAGAAGTTTTAAGCAAAGGGGTGATGTGAGTCAAAATTTTAAAAGATGACTCCAGCTTCCATGTAGAGAATAGATTTTAAAAGGCTATGAGTCAAACAGAAGGATTGATTATGACATTATTGCCACAGCCAAGTGGTAGTAGAGATAAATAAATGAGAATGGACTCAGGCATGTTTTTGAGGTAAAGCTCATTGGACTTACCAATGGGTTACATATACAGGGCATGAGAGAAAGAGAAGAATCCTGTTTAACTGGAGTGACTTTTTGACTGGGTTGCATGACGCCCAAGAGTTGAGTGGAGATGAAACTCCCAGCACAGACTGAACACAAGGTTAGCAGTGGCAATTTGTTGAGGGATTGGTATGAGCCAGGGACTGCGCTAAGCACTAAGCACCATACACCTGAACCCCACTGAATCCTCACCACAACCCCATATGGGTAGACTCTGAGGGAGAGCAGAATTTGCCTCCCCAAACTATGCCTCTTTGGCACAAGGATTATTTTAGCCTCGTTATTTTTAAGAAACAGCAGACACAGAAAACCAAGTAGAAGGTACCCTTTCTAAGAGACATTTACATTTATAAGGGAAATTTCCATTTCTTTTTTTTTAATTTAGATTCAATTAGCCAACATATAGGATATCATTAGTTTCATATGTAATGTTCAATAATTCATCAGTTGCATATAACACCCAGTGCTCATCACATCACATGCCTTCCTTAATGCCAATCACCCAACCACCCCATTCCCCACCGACCTCCCCTCCAGCAACCCTCAGTTTGTTTCCTAGAGTTAAGAGTCTCTCATGGTTTTCTGGGGAAATCTCCATTTATAAGGATGTCTCCCTCTCTGTACTAGGAAGAGGATGACTTAAATCTCCAGAAACTCTTATCAGAGGAGAAGGCAACTACTTAAGTCTGCACAACACCCTTACCCTGCTTTTCCTGGTAAACTCCCATAACTGGCCTTCCCCTAACCCCCAACATCTTTTGTCTTTCACTGAAGATGGTGTTTGAGGTGGTACTTTGGGCCATTTAAGGGAGTTGTTCAGTTTTCCTTGGTATCTCTCAATGTATACAGGAGGTATATATATGTCATTAAACTTCTATTTGTCTTTCTCCTGTTAATCTGTCTTTTATTATGGAGCACTGGGGCATGGGGTCTCAGCCAAGAACCTAGAAGGGTAGAGGGAAAACCATTTTTCCTCCCCTACAGCACTATCATTGCCTCTGACAAGTAAAAGGAGAGGTCCTCAGAGATGATACATGATCTGTAAAAGTCATTAAGCTGAGGCTCAAGGATATGTACCAAGACTCATGTAACATCAAATCCTAGAGGAAATAGGGCATAATTTCTCTCTCTCTCACACACACACACAAGGTGTGTGTGAGCACACATGAACACATGCCAACCCCATTTTGCCCAGATCTAGGATCTTTGCTTTGAAATGATGGATAACCTTTACTAAACATTTAAGTGATTGGATGGAATTAATCATAGGGAAATGTTACAATATTTTGGATGGGGTTGAGGAGGAGAGAGGGATGTTCAAGACTGTACCTTTCTTTCAGATTCTAAAGAACATGAAACTTAGTTTACAAGTCTTGAATGAGCAAGAGCAACTGAAAGAACCTGCAAATATAATGTTAAGAAACAAAATTCAAATGAGTAAAATTTAAAGACCTTATTGACTTCATTCAGTGACTAATGAATCGGGAGCATCCCATCTAGCAGACAAAAAGGAGCTCTGAGGAGCTGTACAAAATGAAAGACTTCTGTAGGCATAAGGGAGTAGGAACAAGGAATTTATACTAGACAAAAAATGTGGATTGGTTGTCCAAGGTCACTTTCTTTTAAGGTATGGCAGGGTCTATCAGTCAGATGACGTGACTAGTGCTAATCAGGACATTTCTAATTAACCACTGTAAGACTCCATTTCTGGGAGATCTGAAACATAATTAAGCCTCAGTAAGGGGGCCTGTTGTCTAGTTTTTAATAATAATATAGGAAAAAATGCTTGGAATGAAGGATTCAGCCTCCAGGATCATGCTGGAATCACAAGGCTGAATAGAGAGCTTTTGATCAGGAACTTTAAATTCTCAATGTGAGTTGCCCTTTTTCCTTTTGAAATCCCAAGCCCTACTCAAATTCCCCCACCTGTGAAGCAGAGAGAACAATGACATCAGAAAAGGCTTCCACGGACCAGTTGCATGGACTGAAGCTTGCTTGCTGCTGGGGAGTTCCAATGTCCTGGAACGTCTGCTTTGCCCAGATGGGGCTGCCTGTTGCAAACCCAACTGTCAGCCTCACCTTAGGAATGTCTGGCTTTAATCCAAACTGGTACCAACCAGTCCTGCCTTTGGTGACAGCAGCATCATTTCTCCCAGGGGCCATGTTCTTCCCAGCCATCTGGCAGGGAATTATTTTATTAGCTGAAATACAATGACCGCTGGGCTCAGGAAGGAGAGGAGAGCATACACCATGGGCTCAGGGAAAAAACAGGAAGCTGAACGCTCGGTCTGAGACAAATCCTATTAGCAGTAACATGGATCTGTGGAAAGATTCTGTACAACGACTCTAAGGACAGACAGGAATGTGACAAGAGAGACAGGCCGAACCTGTCAGGGCAGATGATACAAAATTGGTTCACTTTCAGTTTTCTAGATGTTGGACCAGTGCTACCATTCTCACTTGCTTTTTAGCCTTAGTGAGAGAGTGATGCCAGCCCAGAGGTTGTCAAAGACCTCGCGAAGCATGGTGTTTGCTTTTTATTTTTTAATTAAAATACAGCCGTGCTCTCAGTATGGGAGATTCCAACTCCCAGGAGGCATTTTGGAAATGTGTGGGATCACTTTCGGTCAACACAATGGTGGGGATAGAGCACTATGAATATTTAGAGGGTCCATACCATGCCATAGAAGGGACAACCTCAGGCCACACAGAAACACCCCACACACTGGCTGGCACTCCAGAGTCTCTCTGGACACTCAAGTAGATGAAAAACTCATTTATAAACTCTATTTTCCCTCTAAACACAAAGTTATTTTTCACAGTCTTAATTTACATGGAAGCCTCCAGGTCTGGGACTGAATGGTAAATCTCACGTTGTTTTATTGAGAACTTGACCAGCAGTCGTTCACCATTCCAGGAAACCCCCCCAATGGTAGCAATGCTACTTAAAGTATTAGAGCCCTCAACAAAACACAACTGTATCAGTTGCCTTTGGTAGGCGTCCCATTCACGGTGATTCTAGATATCAGTGTGAGCATCTGCCTACTTTCTCATGGCTTCTCTCTTCACAGTCAAGCAGCTACATATTGAATTACATATTATTTTATGTAAATTACTTTCCTTGCATTCTCCCTTATAATACAGTTAAAGCATTATATTAAATTTTTATGAAATTATGTGTGCAAGTGAGCTATATCATCTATGATTTTTCTTTCTAGGTAGTAAAGGGGATGTCACAAAATAATAGTTCTAAAAAGAGGGCATTGGGTTTGACAGGGTTGAGAACCATAGAAGTACAAACATTATGTTTTAAAGATTTGAAGAGAAAAAAAATCACTCTAGTAAGCCATGTTCAGTTTTTCAATATCCCTCCCAGTCCTTTACCCCATGCACACCCACTTTTTTTTTCTAGGTTTATTTATTTTAGAGAGAGAGAGAGAGAGAGAGCACGAGCAGGAGGGGCAGATGAGAGGGAGAGAGAATCTGAAGCAGACTCCGCACTGAGTGTGGGGCCGGACACGGGGCTCGATCCCACGATCCTGAGATCATAACCTGAGCTGAAACCAAGAGTCCAAAGCTTAACCAACTGTGCCACCCAGGCGCCCCATGCCCACTTTTGAATAGCCGCTATCACAATTCACAACGCTATTTACACGGAGCTACAGTTGCCATTAAGAAAACTCCTTTTTGGGGCGCCTGGGTGTCTCATTTGTTAAGTGTCTGCCTTCGGCTCGGGTCATGGTCCCAGGGTCCTGGGATCGAGCCCCGCATCGGGCTCCCCGCTCAGCAGGAAGCCTGCTTCTCCCTCTCCCACTCCCCCTGCTTGTGTTCCCTCTCGCACTATGTCTCTATCTGTCAAATAAATAAAATATTTTTTTAAAAAAGAAAACTACTTTTATGGATACGGAAACTGAGGCTCAGAGAAGTTACGCATCTTTGAAGAATCTCTGAGTAGCCGAGACAAGTTTTTTAGTCTAATTTTGATTCCAAAATGGGCTGCTCCCAAACCAAATTCTGTTTTCATAATAATTGTTAGTTTTTACTGGTATAAATGATCCTTGGCTAAGCATTTGGAAGAGGAGGGGATGAAGGAGGAGATGGAAAAGAAGTAACACAGGGGTAGAGAGTGGAGGAGGAGAAGGTGGAGGGGAAGGTGATGAGTGGGGAATGGGGAGGACAGAGAGAAAGAGAGGAGTAAGGTAGATGTTGTAAATCAAATGTGATTTGATTCTACAGGCCAAGATAAAATAAGGAAACATGGGAAACCAAACAAGACCAACAGCCCAAGACTTGACCCTGATGATCCACTGCAGCCCCCCATGGGCAGCAGCTGTATCTGGGATGCTGCCTGCAGCACCTGCCCCTGGTCCTGGCTAAGCCTCATCAGCCAGTGCTCCCTGGGGTTGCTCTGGGGCCCACTCAGAACCTCAGAGGTTGAGGATGAAGCCAGGACCCATATGGCCAAGGCCCCCTGGTTTGTGGTGGTGAGAGGGGAGCAGGGGTCCTCTGCCCATGGACATCAGTGGGGAACTTGTTCATGAGGTCAAAGCCCAGATCTGAGAATTGAGGTTGTTACAGGGGCTCTTGGTGAAAGTCAAATTCTTAAGTGTGGGGAGGTCATCATAGGCAGGCCAGATTTTCTCACTGGGGGCCCCCTGGTCCTTAAACACTTTGTTGACCTGATATATTTCCAACTTGCCAGGGAACAGTGGCTTCTGAGTCAGCAGCTACCCAAAGATGCAGCCTCCTACCCCATGTCCACAGCCAAGGTGCACTGTTGGCACCAAGCAACACTCTGGGGTGCAGTACCACATGGTCACGGCGACCAGAGTATCAACTTCACTGGGGACTCGTACTCCCAGGCCAGCCCAACCCAAAGCCCCCCCGTCGCCCCACCCTGCCTCGAGGATGCCGGCTGGCTCAGCAGCAAGCTGGACGCCTTGAGGTTGAGGT
This sequence comes from Zalophus californianus, assembly GCF_009762305.2. Lineage (NCBI taxonomy): Eukaryota > Metazoa > Chordata > Mammalia > Carnivora > Otariidae > Zalophus > Zalophus californianus. Next base: position 83,236,094 of record NC_045604.1, read on the forward strand.
GCTTGATCCAGCTGTGGGGCAGGTGCATCACGTATACCAGCTGGGCATGAGGGGTTCCCCTCCCTGGATGGGACCGGCTTCATGGTCAACTCCCCCCTCCTCCATCCCACACCAAGGTCGTGCTCCGTGGAGGTCATCACCACGCGGATCTTGTCTATGCTGCCAAGGCACAAGACTGTCTCCCAGGGAGCCCAGGGTGGGTGCTGGGCCCTGAGGATGGCGTCCATCTCCGTCAGTGCCATGATCAGAAAACCCTCGTTCTTTTCCCCGGTCAGAGCCTGTCTGTCTGCGTTCTTGTCCTTTGCTCCATGCACACCCTGCACGTGCCTCCTGACCTCCGGCAGCTCCTGTTTGTCAGCGGTGACAAGGCTAGGGCCTCGGCACTGTCTTCTTGGGTTGGTGCACTGTCTACAGGTTGCCCTCCCCGCCTCCTTCACTTGCCTCCCAGGCTCAGGACAACTAAGATATGCTTCCATTCTCTCGTCTTCCGTCTTTACATTTCTTCTTCACTCACTTCTTCAGCCAAGTCCAGAAGGGTGGTCCTCCTCCTCCTCTTCTTCCTCCTCTTCTTCCTCTTCCTCCTCCTCAGAACACGGCCCTGAGGGGCGCCTGGGTGGCTTAGTCGGTTAAGCATCTGCCTTCGGCTCAGGTTATGATCCCAGGGTCCTGGGATCAAGCCCCACTTCGGGCTCCCTGCTCAGCGGGGAGCCTGCTGCTCCCTCTCCCACTCCCTGCTGTTCTGCCTACTTGTGCTCTCTCTCTCTCTCTCTGTCAAATAAATAAATAAAATCTTTAAAAAAAAAAAAAAAAGAAAAGAACCCGGCCCTGATTCCACTGACTAGGACTCAGCGGAACTGTCTCCCTTCCACTGTTGCCAACATCCTGTGGCTGGAGAGCAGGTGTGTCTTCTCCCAGCTCAGAGGCCATAGTTGCTCTGGCTCTGTGGCCAGAGCCCTTTCTCTGGCAGGTTCAGTGATGTGCAGAAACTTCCCTTGGAGCCTTGCACTCCTTGCGCTCTGCTCCTGCTGCTGCTTCCGCTACCACCTCCTCTTGCTTCCTTATAACTGATTAAGGCAGTCCCTCTCTCTCCTGGAAGGTTCTCCTGCCATCTCTCCCTCCTGTTCTGTCTTTCCCATTGCCAGTGAACTTGACACTGCTCTCAGTGTCAATCCCGTGTGCCTATTCTCTTTCTTCTCTCACTCCAGCACGCCTCCCCTTTCCAAATGGCCACAATCTCTGCGCTTCTCTTTTCCTCTTCCCTGTGATGCCCTTTATCTTTTGGACACATTTGCTGGGGTGGTCTGACAGCCAAAATCTCACCATCCTCCCCTCTGCCTGCCATGGAGCTGTCTCTTCTTGTCCTGAGCTCCTCATGGCCATCTCCATGTGGGGGTAGTGGAGGGACCCCCACCGTCAAGGCAGTTGTGCTGGCAATCATGGTCATCAGAATCTGTTAGCCTCTTATCTTGGTTTTCTCCTCTCGCTCCTTCCGCCGTTCCTTTACTTGAAGAACTGCATCTAGTTTTCACTTCGCAAGAGTGCATCATCCATTTGAGTTAACACGCCCTGTGCGGCCACCACTGATCCCAGAACCTGAGACCAGAACCCAGTCACTTCCTGCATCTAGGCATATCTATTTTTTTTTCACCAACCTAAGCTATTTATTTAAGCCATTCTCTGCCATAAGCAAAGGGATGGAAGATCAGTTTTCTGGCAGGAAGAGGTGGAGAGGAGATGCAGGAAGGGAGGAGATGGGGGAGGGAATGGACGGAGGCGAAGAAGATGCAGGTGAAGAAGAGGGAGTGGGGAGATAGAGGAGGAATGGAATCTAGAAGTAGAATCTAGCCCCTGCTGCTATTTCTGTGTCCAGAGGCAAGTCGCTTCACTCTGTATCTACCTCTCCATTTGCATGGCTCCCTGACCAACAGCACAAGGTAGGAGTGAAGCCAACCAGTACCACAGACAGGATAGAAGTCCGGTAAAGCCCAAAGATGTGTGACAAAAGTGCAAGGAGTCACGTTCTCACTTCTTGACAGAGACCTCCCAGCTGGGTCCTCCAGGGGCTGTGAGCCCATGTGTGCATGCTTCTGTGTATCCTGTGGGTGCCTTCTCCCAAACCCCCACCCACACAGAGGTCATTTTGGAGGAAGCAACTGAAATCCACCTATCACCAAGCAACTCGTATGCTGTGGTTCCAGCTTACTGTCACTCCTGAACACAAGCCAGCCCTGGCCAGACCAGAGGGCTGTCCAAAGCATTTGTCACTGAGGTCCACTGCATTTTACTAGCAATTTCCTCCTTTGTTAGCAATTTCACATCGCATATTAGCATTTGTTTTCATATCATATTAGTATTCATCACAAAAGGCTAATCCCATTAGCACTTTTCACATTGTATTAGAGAAAACAAATAATCGCTCGGTGCCAGGGTGCCTCTGCAGCAGGATGGTCCTTTCATCTGCTGTTTTTCTACTGCTCCAGGTCCGGCCCACCTCTCTCTGCAGAGCTACCTACAGATAGGGGAAAACTCACAGTCTCAGACTCAACGAACCAGTCAGTCTGAGCAATTCCAGAGCTGGCATTTGCTCTCCCAAACACCCCCATCCATTCATTTACTCGTTCATTCATTCAGCTAGTATTTATTGAACATACACCTGTACCAGGAATCATGCTAAATGCTAGGATACAGTGGGGAATAAGACTCTATGGGAAAAAAGGCAAATAAATGTTCTCCCCAGGTTAGGGTATATATACACAAATTGCATGGGACTGCTTAAGCAGACTTTTTGTAGAGCACTTTGTAGTTGTTCGATTGTCAACAGAATTGATATGCCAGGGGTGCCTGGGTGGCTCAGTTGTTAAACGTCTGCCTTCGGCTCAGGTCATGATCCCGGGGTCCTGGGATCGAGCCCCGCATCGGGCTCCCTGCTTGGTGGGAAGCCTGCTTCTCCCTCTCCCACTCCCACTGCTTCTGTTCCCGCTCTCGCTGTGTCTCTGTCAAATAAATAAATAAAAACTTAAAAAAAAAGAATTGATATGCCAATGTCAATGCCTTCACCTTGATCTGTTCATTAAAGCGGGTCCTTTAAAGATCTCTAACAGGCAACATTCTGTTAGATTACTTAGTGTACCTGGCTGAACTTAAAAGAAAGAATCCTGCATTTCAGTATATATCGATATATATAGGTCAAGATTTGCCTTATTTCGGATTTGTTTGTAAACAAGGAAGGTATTTTTAGCATTTTGAGGTTTACAAATGTAGATATTTATAGCATGCACACAAAATCTAAAGAGTTTTTATATCTTTTAAAAAAGAGTCTACTTCCTTCTATTTTCAGACCATTCTCAAGGTAAAATTGACCACTCCTCACTTATTAGGCTCAGATACTGAAATTATCACAATTTCTGGGAAATGCCTCATTTACCAGAATGGCTTTTCAATACTAGGAATGGCTTTTAGAAACCTGACTTTCAGTCCTGGGCACGTTACCTGCAGGTCCCCATGGCTCTGCAGATGAAATATAAAGATCTGGGGTGGGAGGAAGGCTTTGTATACTGTAAATCTTTCTATAAATGTGTAGGGCCATGATTACGAACCACATTGATGTCTCATGTCAAGGGAAAACATGATGAAGACCAAGGAAATCTTCATTGTTTAGTGCAAAGGAAAGGTTTTTAGATTCATAAAGTAAAATACATAGTATTCAAAAGAAACAGTATATTGAATGGCAACCACCACCATACTTCTTAAAACAGTGATAAACCAAGACATAAGGTTCTTTAAAAAAAATTTTTTTTATGGAAAACTTCATCCCATTGAAATGATTAGTTGCTCCAGTAATGACTAGCATTCTTGAAGAGCTTTGTAAAGAAATCACTTATTACTTAAACGTAGTTCAAGGTAGAGACGCCTGGGTGGCTCAGTAGGTTAAGCGTCTGCCTTTGGCTCAGGTCCTGATCCCAGGGTCCTGGGATTGAGTCCCGCGTCGGGCTCCCTGCTCCGCGGGAAGCCTGCTTCTCCCTCTCCCACTCCCCCTGCTTGTGTTCCCTCTCTTGCTGTCTCTCTCTGTCAAATAAATAAAATCTTAAAAAAAAAAAAAGTCGTTCAAGGTAAAGAGAGGTCTGGCCCACAGAAGTAATGAGGTTGGTGAGGATGATGAGCATGATGATGCTAATTGTGTAGAATAATCTTTTGGGCCCCAGGTCTTCACCTCTTCCTGTATCTACACCCTTGCTATAAAACTTTCCAATTCCTCCCACAAAAGAGAGGGTATATTTTTTTCTACTCCTTGCCTTTGGGTTCAATCATGTGACTTGCTTTGGCCAAGGGGATATTAGCAGACATGACACAGGAGGGATTTGAAATGTGCTTGTGTGGTTGGACATACCCTCTATGACTCTGTCATCAGAAGAGCTGCCTCTGGGCAGTAGCTTCCCTTCAGCCTGGGCCCCAGAATAAACACCTGGGGATCAGAGCCACCCTATCCTGAAGTGAAACAGATACTTATTTTTGTATGCCATTGAGACTCTGTCGATGTTTGTTAGGCAGCAACAGCTGACTGATACATAGTGGTGAGGGCAATGGTGATAATAACAAATTTCTTTACTTCTATTTATAGAGAGTTCATTTTAATACAACTGAGGAGATAGAAAGTAAAGGGCCCTGAATTGTGAAGTCTGTATTGGTTCAAATCAAGGCTCTGCAACTTACTGGGTGATTCGGGCATTCACCCTCTCTTAATCTCCACGTCCTTGTGTATAAAATAATATTTAACTTACAGTGTAGTTGTGTAGAATAAATGAGGTGATGCCTATTAGGTGCCTGGAACAGAGTAAGCTCTCAACAAAACAAGAAGGGAAAGAAGGAGGGAAGAAGGAAGGGAGGGAGGGAGGGAGAGAGAAACAGAGGAAAGAAGAAGGAAGGGAGGGTGGGAAGGGGAGGGAGGAGAGACAGAGGGAGGAGGGAGGGAGAGAAGGAAGACAGAGGGATGGAGAGACAGAGGGAGGGAGGAAGGGAAGTTCATGTAAACAGCAAGTTCACCTGGAATTGGGGGAGAAGGTTCCCAGCTCACACTTTGCCTGCCTGAGTTCTTTTCCCTCAGCCCACACTCTGAGCAGAAGCTGTGCCATCCCCGGGCCTCCCAAGGCATGCAGCATCTCCAGGAGTACCATGCCAGGTGTTGGATGCTTTCACAAGACTTCTCTTCCTTTTAAACCTGTTGCCACAGGAGTAGAGCTCCTGTACAGGCAAAAGACTGGCAGAAAGAATGGGGGGGGGGGGTCCACCCTCGTGTATTCTCGCTGGGAAATTATCCCTAGCCTTTGATATATTAAAATTGAAGAGCTGTAAATGCCGGTTGTCATGGCGACATTTTGCATGCTGCCCTGCGATTGGTGGTGTAAGTTCACTTTCCTTTGGGTGTTGCAGCCTAATTAACTGTTATTTTTGTCAGTGTGGAGGAAGAGCCCACACTTGAGGTTTTTGGCAGTGATTGCAGCCCCTGCGGACTGAGTTAATTTTCATAGACTACAAAGAGAGAAATGGCTGGGCCCCAATCATATTTATAGTCTCAGGAAAGTTGCCAATGTTTAAGTAAGAGAGAAAATATTGGAGCACCCCCCCCCAACTTTTCTCTTTGGCAATTTCAATTTTCTCTAGCAGTCACAAAACTTATTTGGGTTGGAGAAGGGATAATAGGCAGTGGTTAACCCACACCAAGAATCAGCCTTTGTTCCCGGTTCCGGCTGACTTTGCCACCCCCACCAGACACGCAGACACGTATGCCCATCCTCACTGGAACGTTCAGAGCTGCACCGTCATCCCAGACGGGTTGCCAGGGCACCAGGACGGAAGCGAGGCCAGCAGGGACATGAGAAAGCCGTTTTATCTGCTGCTCTAGCTCCACACACAACTAGGTCATACTTATGCGGGCCAACGTGGTGGATCCAGCCAATTCCCAAAGGACCTCCAGGAATGAAATTCCGTGTTGCCGCAAGCCTGAAAACCAGAAAACTATCTTGCTGCAATTTAAACCAATTTGTTTTCAATTTCGATTTTTAGATAAGCTTAAGTTAACCTGTGTTACAAAATGAATTGCTCAACTCATATTCTCTCTTTAAATTTTTCTTTCTTTTTTTTCTCCTTCCTTCCTTCCTTCCCTCCTTCCTTTTCTTTTTTGCTTCCTGCCTTGAGTTTTTGGAAACCGAAGGCTCCCTTCTCCTTAGGAAAGAGGAAAGCGGATTTTGCGCTGCTAATAACCCAGGTTCTGTTCTTAGGAGAAACTAAGCTCCTCCTGAGAAGCCAGCTGTGAGAGTGGCACTTGTGCTGTGGGCTGAAGAATGTAGACGAACACTTGAAATTAATCCGGGAAGAGGGGAAAAGTAGAAGAAACGGTGGACGGGGCCCAAGATGCACAAAAAGCATCTTAGAAGGTACGGTCTTAGAAGGTACGGTGGGCATTTTTCAATGCTTTTTAACAACTCTTTTCCTTTGCACGTTCTTCCTCTGTGGGGCAGTCTACTTTACGGCGGAAGCCTCGGACTCTTTCCCAGCAGCCCCTGCAGCGAGGGCACAGGCATTGGCACACTCTGCCAATCAGCAGGGCCTGTCCAAGTCCCCCCGCCAATCAGCAGAGCCCATGCAAGTCCCCCAGCCAATCAGCAGGGCCCATGCAAGACTTGGAAATGGAAGCTGGTTGCCACGGGAATCCACTCTGAAGAGAGGGGCCGCAGGAATGCTCCGCTTCCAGAGGCAAGAAACGCAGGGATTCTTAGAACAGTACCCCATGCCCAGCACCAGCAGTTAGACCAGGGTGTCTGGCCCAGGGTGGCCACCGTGGCAGCTCCACCTGCCTAAGGCTGCAGCATAATTTCAGGGATGCTCTTGAATCCATGGCCTCTAAGCCAGGTTCTCTGGATCCAGATTCCGTGAGTGTGCATGACAAATATCCTAAATGTGTGCATGTATGCATGCGTGCCCATGTGCGTAGGCATGTGCATGTATGTCTGTGTCTGATATCGCTTATTGGGGGTTGGTAGTAGAATAAGGCTGGCCCAAGGAATAATTTGGAGAGAGAATATATATCAGTTTCTTCTCATGAAACAGGCCCCACCTCTTTTCCAAGAGACCACATGTGGGATTATCTTTGACGCCATAACCAACAGAGTGTTACTCAGCCACTGTTATCTCAAACTAACAGTTAAATCAAATTTGGTAAAGCCTCACTTCTTGGAGAAAGGGATTTTCTGCCATCTGAGGAACATGAGTTTGGCCCTGAGTTGGGCTCAGTCATATGCTCCTCATTCTAGACTTGATGACTTGGCTGGCTGGGTCTGAACCTCTCCCAGGCATTTTGCATACTGTCCGGATCTATCAACTCTAGCGCGGGACAGATATTGCTGATGTGAGTGACACGGAAGGATGGTGCTCACTCAGATGTAAATGCCTTGCCAGCATTGTCTCTCATGAGTCACATGTGTATAGACATCTTCCAGCTTCAGAGGACCACCGCTCATGTGCTTCAGACACCACATAGGCAGAGAGGGAACACATCCCTGTTTGCTTCCTTCCAAATGAGAAAAAAGATTGTGATGAGGCATCAGAGATGAGACTTGGCAGAATGGAGACTTTGGGTGTTCTTAAAGCATCAGTAGCACTGGACAAGGCAAGGGCCCATGGTACGAACAGGCTCAGTGAGAACCTGCCAAAGGCAAGGTAAGACGCTCCTTGCCTCATTAAACGAAACAGTGATTTCTGTTGCTGTCAGCTCAGAAGCCTAACTGCTGCACAAGGGCTTGGCTGCCTGTGTTTTGTAAATAAAGTTTTATTGGAACACATACTCATTTATTTACATTTTGTCTATAATTGCTCTTGCACTGCAATGGAGGAGTTGAACAGCTGTGACACTGACTGGCCCACAAAGCCTAGAATATACACTCTCTGACCCTTTACAGAAAAAGTTTGCTGAACCTTGGTCTAGGGCATTGCTATTCAACATGTGGTCTGGGGAATAGCAGCATCTGGGAGCTTACAAGAAGTGCAAATGGTCAGGACTCACCCCAGACCTACTGAATCAGAATCTCTGTAGGTCTAGGGCCCATGAATGTGTGTTCTAACAAGCTCTCAAAGTGATTCTCATGCACACTAATCTTTGAGGAGCACCATTCTAGAAAGCTTGTCCTTCGTATTGCACAGAAATCTGTCTACTTGAAGAAAATGTGGTATTTCTATTTCTCCCACTGAAACTCCCCCAAAACAAAGCTAATCCCTCCTTCCCCCAGTGGCCCTCGAGGGATCTGAAGGGTCTCCTCATCCCCCAAGGTCTTTGATCCTTGATAAAGAGACAATTCATACAAGGGTTCATCCATCACTTTCATGTTGGCCAGCTGAGGTGCTTTCAGCTCATCAATGCTCCTCTCACTGGCTGCCTGAACTCTAAACCATTAGGTATTTCTGCAGGACCAACAGAAATGCATTCTCGGGGCACCTGGGTGGCTCAGTCGTTAAGCATCTGCCTTCGGCTCAGGTCATGATCCCAGGGTCCTGGGATCGAGCCCCGCATCGGGCTCCCTGCTCGGCAGGAAGCCTGCTTCTCCCTCTCCCACTCCCCCTGCTTGTGTCCCTTCTCTCACTGTATCTCTCCCTGTCAAATAAATAAATAAAATCTTAAAAAAAAAAAGAAAGAAAGAAATGCACTCTCATGTGGGGAGCAAATACCAGAGTGCTTAACTGACCTTGGAATCAGACAGTTGGATTTATACCCTGGCCTTGCCCTATTAGAGGCATGACCTTGGCCAACTTACTTAATCTCTCCAGCCTGTGAAGTAAGCAAAATAATTAGAGCATCCCCCTCATGGGGCCATTAGGAGAGTTAAATGAGTTAATGCTCATGCACAAATGCTCAATGCACAAATGCACAATGCTCAATGCACAAATACCTGGCTCTTGATAAATATTGCAAGAGTGATGTTATTACTAACCAGGGCCCCATCACAAACATTTTACCCCTTCAGTTAGAGTTGTGTCACAGCCAAAAAGAGAGCACTAAGTGGTCACCTGTCTTCGTACACAAGTCTTTCTATCATGAAGGGATCACCAGTTCTCCGTATGCCCCTAAAAGCCCTTAGCTTCCTTTCCATGGTTTAAGATTTTACAGTCATAATTTTATTCTATTGCTTTTCCCTGGTTGTCATTCAGCACTTTTGGTTCCATTTAACAGTTTGACAATTGTTGGGTCTGTACTGTGTGCCCGGCACTGCGTTCAACACCAGGGAGACAGTGATAAGCAAAAGGACTTTATTCTTGAGAATATCTTGGTGTAGAGCAATGTTTGGCAGAGGAACCCCTTTTTTCCCCCAAACAAGGTCTTATGTAGAAATGCACTGAAAAGAAAGATGGAAAATGGGAACGAAGCCAGGAGGGGTCTTGGGCTTTACCCACTGAACTTTCTCCAGATTCCACTTTGTAACTGCCCCTGAAAGAGCCTAAGGAATCCTCCCAGAGCTTTGGGTATCTGCAGAACAAAAACTGAAGATCACTGGCCTGTGCAGACACGGCTGGGCTCTTAAAGCATTTCTTCCTGTGCTCTCTCTCTCTTGAGGAGCTGAAGAGAAATCTTTCTGGTTCTTCTCTAATTCTGTGTTTCCATTTCTGAGCAAACCTCTCTGAAAGGATCCTTCTATCTTTCCCTCTGATTTTCTGTTCTCTCCTGCGTCCCTCCTGAAATTACTCTCTCTTTCTCTCTGTCCTATAACCTCTAGAACCCAGAGGATTTGGGAGGCAGAGAGACATGTCAAGTGTCAAGAGACTTGACACCTATTGGTTTTGTCTGGTCAACATCTCTTTCCCCTTCTTCTGGCCACAACACCCCAACTGTGTTGAGAGTGACCACCACCTTTCTCTTGCTCTCAGACCAGATCATTCAGGTGGCGAGGACTTCATCCACACCTCCAACAGTAAGCACGTGACTCAGCCTGGTCAGAGTACCATATCCCCTGGCCTCAGGGATTGGTTTAATTTGGGGCAGGAGACCCAATCAGAGCTGAGACTACTGAGAGAAAAGCAAAAGTTTTTCTGCTAAGCTTGAGTGGTGAGGTTTTAAAGCCTCGTTCTCCCAGAGCATGGTGGACAGGGGAATACGGGCCCAGATGGGCACCTGTCTTTGGTCCTGTCAGCACCTCATCTCACAGAGTGGAAAGCAGGTGGAGGAGGCCAGAGGACCTGACAGATCTAAGGGAGGCCCTGTACCAGGGTTTCACTTGGTCAAACTCGTGCAATCATCCCGAAAAGGACAACCCTCTCTAACATTAGCTCTTAGAGCTTAGTAGAAAAGAGGGTGGTCCCTGAAGTCAAGCAGACCTGGCCTCTATTTGACTTAGCCTCTGAGAGCCTCAGTTTCCTCCTCAGTAAATTGGGAATACTAGCATTTTTGTCATTGATCGTTGTGGGAATTTAATGAGGTCATAAAGGTAACGTGCTTGATCACAGTACCTTGTATCTAGTAAACATCGTAAAATGTCATTCTTAGCTCAAAAAAGCAAAACCAAGAGCAGATATCCAGGTTTCCAGAAGACTGTGAGCTTTCCACAGGCTTTGGAGGAATGCTACAGTAGGTGAAGGGAAGCCGGTTTAGTCTCGCCATTGGAAAGAAGAGGGATGGGGGGGGGGGCAGGCAATGATGACAGGGATACAGAACGTTAAGAAATGGCTTAAGACTTAGTCTTCAAAGAGCTGCCACTCCCTGACAGTAGCCATTTCATGCTTGACTGTCAGCTTTGACAAGCTGGAAGTGGCCAATCTTTGCCGATGGACAAATAGTATAGCTATCACATTATCATGCTATAAATTAACATTTCAACATGAAACTGGTACTGGAAGGCAACTCAAATCAATTCCCCCATTCCCTCCTCAGTCTCATCTCATGGTTACTGCCCTCTGATTCTTACTGAGCAACCAATGAACCCATGTGGCCTTTATTGCATTTCTGCTGTCGGCAGGGATGGGGTGGGGGGTAGAGGACTCTGCTCATCCCCAAGTAATAACTCGAAACAATGATGTTGCTCGTGCCAGTGGCTGGCTCTTTGTTGTTGTCACTGTTGTTCCATTCTTGGCCATTATTATTGGCTTCTATTGTAGACTCAAGCGATGTCTGAAATCACACCCCCTTTCATTTCTCCTCTGCTCTGAAGGGAACAGCTATGCTCAGCCCACCAGTGGGGAGATGTTCTTCCTCCATCATTTTACGCTACATTACAACAGAAGTTGCATGACTCCAAAGGATGCTTTTGACTTTAAAGTTCTTGTGATCTATTTGTGCAATACACATGTTAAATTAGAAATTCATTTGTCACTCCCAGATAATAATGTTCAGAATGGCGCTTCCTGCATGAATCATTATCTTCGGCCTGGAGTTGTTCTACTGATGAATATGCATGAGCCCAGAGAGGGAGAATAGAGATTTGCACAACCTGTTTCCTGGAGGAGCCTCAGATGGTTCAGCTCAGCATTCTGAGTCTGAGCTGCCAGAGCCAAGCCCAGCGTCCACCTTGCCACCCACAGCTGGTCAGTCTTCTCAGAACACCTGCCCCCCTCCACCGATGGTGAGCACCCCACGGTACCAGGGAGCCCATGTCATCAGGGAAAAGCTGCTGCTTGTTCATTCATGAGCCATCAACAGAGCAGAGGGTTGGAAGGCAGTGAAAATGCAAGTGGCCTCCCAGTGGCCTCCAGAAATCCCCGCTGGAGAACTGAAAAGCCATGAGAGGGACTTGCTGACTTTGCCTCCAGGAGGTGAGAATTAGAAACGGGAGTCTCCTAAAGAGCACCTAATTTCAGAGCGAGGCCAATGCTGCGTGCTGGTGTGGTGAGTAAAGGTGGCTCTTCCCAAAGGAGCAGCTGAATGTCTGGAAGGAGGAACATGCATTGCGGCGAAGTGAGCCACCCTGGAGGCCCCACGGCAGCATGGCCACGCCTGCAGGAAGTCGTGGCTTTGGGTCCCTTTCTCAGGGTCTAGGCTTCGGACTCTGACACAGAACTTGTTCCCTGCCACTGAGCACGGTCCTTCAGAAGAGTTCGTTCCATTTGGATGGGTTTCACATCCAATCCAAGTTTCTAAAAACCGAAGCTCTCTTGCATCCTCTGCAGTGATCGAAAGAGGTCGTGTTGAAGGATCCGTGGCTCTGAACTAGGCCCTGTGCCAGATGTGAGCACAAGCAGTCCTGAAATGCAGGAGTGTCCTCTCTCCTCAGCTGGGGCATCCGCTGCCTTGGGAAGCATTGAGACAGTCAGGGCAGAAGCACAAAGAGAAGGAAACAACTTCCAGCTTTTGACTTCCAAAATAGGCTCTCGGCACCCTTGATAAGACAAGAGTCTCCCTTTCTCTATATATAGATAGATCGATCAATCGATATAGATGTATTAGTGTCCTCCAAAGAAACAGAACCTAAATATACATCTTAAATAGAAGACATATCCTTATCCATAGGTATAGCTCCTACTGGTTTTGTTTCTCCAGAGAAATCTATTTTTCTACCTATCTCTCTCTCTATCGAGAGAGGCTGACTGATTACAGGAATTGGCTCAAACGATTATAGAGGCCTAGAAGTCCTACAATCCACCATCTGCAAGCTGGAGGCCCGGGAAAGCTGACCCTGTAATTCAGTCTGAGTCTCAAAGGCCAAGAACCAGGAGCACCGCCATGTAAAAGGAGAAGACGGATGTCCCCGTTTGAGCAGAGACAACAGATTCCACCCCCCCACTCCCGCACTGCCTTTTTCTTCTATTCAGGTCCTCAACAGATTGGATGTTTCCCAGTCGCACTGGTGAGGGCGGTCCTCTCTACTCTGTGTGCTGATTCAAATGCTAATCTCTCGACGTGGATGGAACTGGAGGGTGTTATGCTGAGTGAAATAAGTCAATCAGAGAAAGACATGTATCACATGACCTCACTGATATGAGGAATTCTTAATCTCAGGAAAGAAACTGAGTGTTACTGGAATGGTTGGGGGTGGGAGGGATGGGGTGGCTGGGTGATAGACATTGGGGAGGGTATGTGCTACGGTGAGCGCTGTGAATTGTGCAAGACTGTTGAATCACAGATCTGTACTTCTGAAACAAATAATGCAACATATTTTAAGAAAAAAGAAAAAGAAGATAACAGGAGAGGAAGAAAAGGGGAGTATGTCAGAGGGGGAGACGAACCATGAGAGATGATGGACTCTGAAAAACAAACTGAGGGTTCTAGAGGGGAGGGGGGTGGGGGGATGGGTTAGCCTGGTGATGGGTATTGAGGAGGGCACGTTCTGCATGGAGCACTGGGTGTTATGAACAAATAATGAATCATGGAACACTGCACCAAAAACTAATGATGTAATATATGGTGATTAACATAACAATAAAAAATTTAAAAAAAAAAAAAAAAAAAAAAAAAAAAAAACAAATGCTAATCTCTTCCAGAAACACCATCCCAGACCCACCCAGACGTAACATGTTACTAGCTGTCTGGGCCTCCCTTAGCCCAGTCCTGATGACACATAAGATTAACCATCATAGTGGTCACTCTGCAGTGGACACCGGCATGGAATACCCAAGGTTTGAAACACCTGAACTTCTTTTGAGCCCAGACATCACCTTCAAGAGGTGGAGGAGAGGGTCCCAGAGAGAGGACATAAACCACACCAAGAAGGCTTTGACTGTTGACTGATTCTCTGCCAAGACCGAGTTAACTTGAATCAATGATGCGAACCCATTATCTCCCACACTCCGGTCCTAGATATCTGCCCACGCCCTTCCCAGGGGTGGGGGCTTTGAGCACAACAAGATGGGGTACGGAAAACAGAGGAAGTTACATAGAGCCCTTGCACGCCCAAGGTCTAGTGAGGAAATCCCACATCTCCTGCACAAGGGGGCTGGCCCAGGGCTTCAGAGGATCCCAGAGCAGCACATTCCTGCCAGGCAAGGCCGGGGCAGGTGGTGTGGCCTGTCGATGCAACAGCCACTGCTTTGTCTAGCAATGTGTAGGGCCAGATTGAGGAAGGCAACAGTGATGGTGCGGGGCATGCAACAGTCTTACTATACTTACTGGCCTGGAATGTTCTATTTTGTGTTTTCATCCTTCCATGGGAAGCCCTGAAATGGTGCCCAGTATAATGGAAGGACAAGGGCAGAGGTCATTAGGCTCTAAGATGGGAAGAAGCCCATTAGAACTACGACAGAAGGCTCTGTGGTTCTGTGCGAGCACAGAGGAGGAGCAACTCCATCTGCCAAGTGGAAATGAGAGCACTTCGTGGCAGGAGGGGCATTCTAAATGACGCACGTGCTGCATGCATCCTAGCTACTCAAAGTGTGGCACCTGGACCCCCAGCACTGGCATCACCTGGGAGCTCGTCAGAAATGCAGAGTCTCAGGTCCTACCATAGATCCCCTGAATCAGATTCTGCATTTTAACAAGATGCCCCAGGTGAGTTATATGCAAAAGTGAAAGTTCAGGAAAAATAACAAGCCTTGGGGCACGTGGGTGGCTCAGCTGTTAAGTGTCTGCCTTCGGCTCAGGTCATGATCCCGGGGTCCTGGGATCGAGCCCCGTGTCGGGCTCCCTGCTCCGTGGGAAGCCTGCTTCTCCCTCTCCCACTCGCCCTGCTTGTGTTCCCTCTCTCGCTGTGTCTCTATCTGTCAAATAAATAAAATCTTTAAAAAATAATAATAACAACAAGCCTGGCCCTCCACAATGAGATAAAGAGCCTGGACACTCTCAGGGCCCTGCGATCCATCCGTGGTCCCACAGCAAAGAGCTGAAAGCCCACCCACCCGCCCTTCTCAGGCCTCCCAGAGCCCAAGCTGTGTCATGACCTTTCCAGGACATAATCGAACTAAGAGTCCCCTGAGGCACCAATGCACAAACTGTGAAAATCAGATTTTCCTTTAAATCAAGCCTTACAAAGTGTTTAAAATAGACTTAGAAATGCCACAGAATCCCACCTGCTAAGAGAGACGAAACAACACGGAGCCAAAGAAGAAGCCAAAGTCACAGGGAGAAAGAGGTCCAAAACACACCCGCAAAACCAAGAGACAGAGAGAGAGAGAGAAAATGAGAGAGCAAGGCAACGGGGAGGGAGGGAGAGGCGGAGCCAGGGAAGGAGTGGGGAGGAGGGTCGGAGATGGACACAGAGACAGACAGACAGAGGTCAGAGTCAGAATGGAAACAGAGAAGGAGAGAAAGAAGGGAACCACCAAGAAACCTTGTTCCACGGGCCCTGCTCACTGGCACTGCCTAGAGCCAATCACGGGAAGAGGCCTCCCTGGTCCAGAACCCAAGGTGCTTTGCAGGGGCCTTAGCTCACTTTCTTTTTTTTTTTTTTTTTTTTTTTTTTAAAGATTTTATTTATTTATTTGAGACAGAGACAATGAGAGATAGAGAGCATGAGAGGGAGGAGGGTCAGAGGGAGAAGCAGACTCCCTGCCGAGCAGGGAGCCTGATGCGGGACTCGATCCGGGACTCCAGGATCATGACCTGAGCCGAAGGCAGTCGCTTAACCAACTGAGCCACCCAGGCGCCCCCTTAGCTCACTTTCTAAGACGTCTTCACCTCACGTCTAGCTCTGGCCACCATCCCCACCCAGCGGGGGCCCTTCTCAAACACACCTTGCTCTCTCACACCCTGTGCCTTCCCTGTGCTGGGCCACAGCCTGACCACCCTTCCTGCTTATCCTGGGCGACTCCTCGTTTCCAGTCCCAATCCCAGCACACCCATCCCTACTGGCTTCACAGAGATTAAACTGCTCCGGGCCTGATGATTTCCTCTCTGGGCCCGCTGACCTCCCCAGCATAGATTCTTCCCCACCTGTGTGTCTCCTCTATCAGACTGTGAGCTCCGTCAGGACAAGGGGTGATGCCTCATTCAGTTCTATGCACTTTGTCACAGGGCTGGCCCTCAGTAAGTGTTGGAAGAATCGTTTTATTCTTTCTGAGAGATATTGGAAGCAAATAGCATCACAGCCTCAAAGTCAGTGCAGTTCTCCTTAGGGCAAATGAGTGGAAGGCCACAATCTAGAGCCCACAAAACCAGTACGGGATTAAAGACATCCCCACTCTCCATGGCCATGCCAGTGACAGACATCACTAATCAATCAGTGCACATCCCCATTCTCCACAGCCATGCCAGTGACAGACATCACTAATCAGTCAGTGCTCTCCTTCTTCCCAAGCTTGAGCATGACCTCAGTACCTCTCCTTACACCACTGTAACCCAGACACACATGGCCAATTGACTAGAGGTAGCTTACAGACTCCAGAAGAACCAACAAAATTGATTCTGTTGGGCAAAAACATTTTTACATGCTATAAGCATTCATGAACAGATGCACGGATACATGTTTATATTACTAATAACATTTATTGATGGTTATGTGGAGTGCTCTCTAGACACCATCTCAATTAACCCTCAAACAACCTCTTGAGTTTGATACTACTACTACCCCCAATTTACAGATGAGAAAACTGAGTTCCAGAGAGACTAAGTGGTTGCCCTGTGTCAGTAAAGAGAATGCAAATTTAAAGCCTCATTTGTCTGACCTCAAGATCGGTGTTCTTAAAAATTATGCTACAGTGGATAGAAATCTTCACTGGGAAAAACAAGTCCTGTCATCAACTTTCATGTCATCAGCTTTTTTTTTAAAGATTTATTTATTTATTGTAGAGAGAGAGCCGGGGGGGGGGGGTGGGGGACAAAGGGAGAGAGAGAGAGAGAATCTCAAGCAGACTCCCCGAAGAGCATGGAACCCGATGCGGGGCTTGATCTCAGGACCCTGAGATCATGACTTGAGCTGAAATCAAGAGTCAGAGGCTTAATCTGCTAACTGACCCAGGCACCCCTCACGTCATCAGCTTTTTAAAGACCCATTAGAAAGACGGACGCAGTCATCCCCTCTGCATGTCTCCATCCTTGAAACCAGGTATAAGATTTTGCCCTCTTTATAAATCTGTCATCCTAAAAGTTCTCACTTCCCGTGCCTTGCCATGCGCCCAGTGCTGCACTGAGTAAACGTGGATCACCTCACCTCATCCTCAGCATCAGCCTCCGGGAAAGGCTAACTATCAGATGCCAAAACAGAGGATTCCAAACCTGCTCCAGACAGCCCAGCTGGGAAGAGGCAGGATTTGAACTCAGGCCATTTGACTCCACATCCTGCATCCCTAATCCCCCCCACAGTGCCTCCCATTGGTCCCAGCACGTCTGTTGCCTGGACACAGCCATAAACATGCAGGAAAAAAAGACATAACATAGTCCATAGCGCACACACACTAGAGTTTATTTTTACTTCCTGGTAAAATTGTTCCCCAGCACTGACTTACTTAGCAAAATGCTGGGTTTTTTGAATCCCATCTCTTTGCTTGAGTTAAACTAATTGCCATTCTTTGCCTATAATTTTCGAATTCCCATTTTCCACTTCAAATCCACCACGTAAGTCTACGCGGACAAGGAGAAGAGTGTGCAATCGCTGCTGTAAGTGGGCCTCTTCCACCTGGCATTTCTCTCTCCACCTGCCTCACGGCCGGGGCCGGCACAGCCGGATAATTTAAGCTCTGTGGTTCCTTGCCATCCAACTTCATAAAACTACAGCCTTCTCCTCAACGTGAAGATCCCAGTTTCGTTCTTTCCAGAGGGATTTAGCTGGCGGGGCGGGGTGGTGGGGGGGAGCTGGAGGCCGCAGAGTCTGAGCAAAGGCGGACATCTGGACTGGGGAAGGGCAACCCAGCCTTTGTGAGAATTTGCATAGAGAAGAGAAGACTGAGGCTCCTGGAGCACCATCTTGCAACAAATACATCCTTTATTACCAAATAAGGACACGATGATGCCTCTTCTCCCCTGGTGTGCTAGAAGAGGAACCGATTGCCTCTTAGGCTCTGCTGATCTTGTGCCAAGAGGCACTATAACAGACCAGCTAGATCCAAATCCAGCTTTGTTCTTTCTTAGCTGTGTGACCTTGGAAAGGTTAGCCAACCTCTCTGAGCTTCAGGTTTCTCAGCGGTGAAACGGGGATCAAGAACTTAGAGCAATGTAAAGGACTTGTACCAGTTTCTGCCACATTGAGAACTCTGTGTGAGTGTTAGTTATAAATAGGACACATGAATATACCGGGTCGATGGAATGTATCAGAAGTATACATACTGAAGTTTCGATGAGACATGCAGGCTCCAGGGAAAGAAACAGGGACTCCCCTCTATCATGGCAGCTTAGGAACATGAAGAGCGCAGGGGTCTCTCATCCTCCTGCCCTTTCCTTACACTCATATCTTGCCTTGAATGACAAAAATGGGTAATAAGAATATGTTCAGCCATGTCTTAATATCAGCATCCATTTTAGAGCCTATGACATTCCAGATGCTGGGATGGGCAATTGCACGCAGCCCTTCCTCTCCCTGATAAGCAGGCAGGGTGCATACTATTAGCTCTGCTAGCTGGAAAGGGGCGAGGAAGCTAAGGGCCACGCCAGGGGCACAGGGCAAACAACAGAACTGGGATTCAAACCAGGTTCTGTCTGGTTCCAAGGCCCCCCCCCCCCCCCCCACTTTGCAGGCACTCACTCTCCCAGTTTGGGTTTTCCTGAAAGCAGAGCCTGAGACATGGGCATGGATGCAGGTAATATGTTTGGGAAGTGACTTAGGAGCCGGGAGTAAGAGATGGGGGAGAGAGAGACAGAGACAGAGAGACAGAGAGACAGAAAAAACCCACGTAGCCTGTGCCTCAGATTCATCCCCAGAAGGACGGGACCTGGGGCATTTCTCCACCGAGGCCCACTGGTTGAGGGCAGGTGCCCAGACACCCCCTCCGCACACAGCCAGGTAACTCCTGCACAGGTGCTGAGCCGCCTGACCACAGAAAGCCCGGGTCTGGAGGCACAGAGAGACGCCTGGAGTCTGTACCTGAGATGACACACCTGGGGCGAGCATGGAGCCGTCCACCTCCAAAAGCCGGTGAGCCCATGCGGTGTGGCTCTGTGACCAGCCCCTTCTCGCACTGCCTCATTGGATTCTTGGACATGGTCTCTAGGGGAGCTTGCACTTCCTGAGGGGAAGGTGGTGCCATAGAGTGAATGTCTGCATGCCCTCAAAACCCATATGTTGAAACCTAACTCCCAACGTGATGGGCTTAGGTGAGGCTTTGGGGAGGAAATTAGGTCATGTGAGTGAACTTCTCATGAACAGGATGAGTGCCTTGATAAAAGGGACCCCACAGAGCCCCCTCACCCCTCTGCCATGTGAGCACTCCGTGAAGAGATGGGCGTCTCAGACCCAGCAAGGGAGATCTCACAGACACCCCATCTGCCAGCACCTTGATCTAGAGTACACTTTTCACTTCCAGCCTGCAGAACTGTGAGAAATAAATGTCTGTTGTTTATCAGCCACCCAGTCTGTGGCGTTCGGTTGAAACAGGCTGTATGGACGAAGATGGGTATATACGTGGGTTTTTTTCCTTCTCACAACACCCAGGATGAAAACAGGCAAGACATTATCACCTAAAATTTTCAGTTGAGAAATAAAGGAGTCTAGATAACACAGTCTCCTCTTGTGTTAAACAGCCTGGCTTCTAATTCAGTTCTGTCACCTACTAGAACCGTAACTTGGGGCAAGTTATTTTTAAAATTCTGCATTTCCTATTTCCTCACCTTTTAACAATAAATATCTATGGAGCCCCTATGTGTACCCAACCTCATTCTAGGTACTAGGGATACAACAGTGAACAAAACAGATCCCCCTGCTAAATATCTCCACTATCACTGACCTCACTTTCCACTGGGTAAAGACAAATAATACACAGGAAAAAAATAGGAAAAATGTTTGATATAGACGAGACCGTAAATTAAAGCCTAGAGGGAGATAGGGAATATGTGGGGCAGGTGGGAATGAGGCAGGGGTCAATTTGTGTTCGGGTGATGAAGAAAGACCTCTCTAAAAGGAGGCATCTTTTTTTTTTCTTAATTTAAAAGGAGGCATCTGATTAAAGATCTGCCAGGGATGCAGGGGGAAGCACCTGGCTCTCTGACAGGAGGGCTTTCCAGACAGCAGACACAGCAAGTGCAAAGGGCCCGGGGCAGGAATCTGCCTGACGTGTTCCAGGAATATCAGGGAGGCTGTGTGGCTGAACTGGATTGAGCAGGGGGTGTGAACGGGGGACGAAATCAGACAGGAAATGTGGAGAGTGGCAGATTGGAGCCTCTGGATTTCACCATGAGTGGGATGTGAAGCTGTAAGAGGGTTTTGAGCAGAGAAGTGACGTGACGTGTCTTATATTTTTATAACATCATTCTGGCTGTTAAGAATAGACTGTGTGGGGGCGCCTGGGTGGCTCAGTTGGTTGGGCGACTGCCTTCGGCTCAGGTCATGATCCTGGAGTCCCAGGATCGAGTCCCGCATCAGGCTCCCTGCTCAGCAGGGAGTCTGCTTCTCCCTCTGACCCTCCCCCCTCTCATGCTCTCTATCTCATTCTCTCTCTCAAATAAATAAATAAATAAAAATCTTTAAAAATAAAAAAAAGAATAAAAATTTTAAAAAATTTTAAAAAAAAGAATAGACTGCGGGGGCAAGGGCAGAAACGGGGGGGGGTGGCAGTCAGGAGGCCACACCGCAATGAGAGTGATAGGTGATGGGGGCTGGGGCTAGGGTGGTATCCATGGGGGTGGCAGGAAATGATGGATTCTGTAAAATGTACATAACGCTTTCCAGACCTGAGACACATTATCTTGTCCAATTTTCATGGACACTGGCCTGAGGTAAGGATTACCATCTCCCATTTTTACAAAGAACAGGAAGCTGAGTGCCTGCCCAAGGTCACATAGCTAATCTGAGGTCAGACCAAGCCGAGGACACGAGTATCCTGAATCGCTTCCTTAGGCTATTTCCCCTAACCTGATGACCCTTCTGCTACATTTCAGGTGACCGGTTCTATTGTCTGTGAAGACTCCACTTCTTGAGAACAGTGTTTCCCACATGTTCTCTACCCCAAAGCCCCCGTTTCCAAAGCCAGTCAGGACTTGAGAATGAAAATGTTCCTGGCTGATTGGAGACCACAAGAGAAAGGGGGAGAGGGAGAAGCAGAGGGAGGGAGAAGCCACTGAAAATCCCAGGGCTTTGCAGGCAGGGATCAATTCCTTAGGGTATTTTTTTTTCCTCTTTGAGTGGAAACTTAATTAAAAGTGTGACTCGATTCGAACAGGGGCATGGAGGATGTGACACTTTAAAAATACCACAGTGTTGGGCTTGGCAATGATCCTGAGAAAATGCCTCCCTGAAACTTGAGACATCTGCATGCAGGATGATACATGCAGGGAGATCGGCAAGAAGGAATTATACCAGCCAATAGGTTATGGTCGCAAAACTTCCTTATCCAGCCCCGACCACCCCCTGGAGCAAAAGGTTCTTCCATGGATCTGTGTACACCTGTATCTCGGCTTCATCAGAGAATCGGCATTTCAGACCTCTTAAGTCCAGAGGCAGGGGGCAATTTGTGTTAGGGTGACGAAGAAAGACCTCTCTAAAAGGAGTTCCCACCACCCCAACCTGCTCCTTCTGATGTCCTTCCAGCTCAGTGAACACCACTGCCACCTGCTCAGTGCCGCAAGTGGAAGACCCTGCAGCTGACCTCGATTTTTGTCTCTCCCTCCCCCTGACATTCAGTGTCTCTTAGGTGTTGCCTGCTCTGCTTCCGGAAAGTTTCTCATGCCTTTCGCCCCACCCCCACCCAAAAAAAGCCTAGGGGTCCCCCTCTCCAATCCACCTGACAGCCAATGTGAGCTGTTTTAAAACGTGAAGTGTACGCATGAATGGGTGTTCTCCTTGTCTTGATGTGTTTGATGGCTTCCCGGTATCCTCAGAATCAAAGATCATTTAAAATCTGTGTGACCCAGCTGCTAACTTCTCTCATCTCTGCTTCTGCAAGGATTAGCTCCCCTGCTCATAGCCTTCCTGCCACTTGGTCTCTCTTCTGATCCTTGAATGCATGAAGCCTTTTTCCCTCCTCTGGGCTTTGCAGATGCTGTTCCCTCTGCCTACAATGCTTTCAGGTCAGGCAGCCGTAGGATGGGTTTCTTCTCATCCTCGAGCTTTCAGCTCGAATACATACTCTTCCTTGGACAGGTTCTCTCTCATGACCATATCTCAGAGTTTCTCATCCTCAGGACTACTGACATTTGGGGCCAGATCACTCTGTGTGGTGGGTGGCTGGTCCTGTGTGTTGTAGGATATTTAGAGGCATCCCTGGCCTCTACCCACTAGATGCCCTTAGCCTATCCCTTGAAGTTGTGACCACCAAAGATGTCTCAAGACACTGCCAAATGTCCCCTGGGGAGGGGATGGAGCAAGTCACCTACACTTAAGAACTTCTTCCCATTTAGAATTTCTCCTAACTGGGGCACATGGGTGGCTCAGTCATTAAGTGTCTGCCTTCAGCTCAGGTCATGATCCCAGGGTCCTGGGATCGAGCCCCGCATCGGGCTCCCTGCTCCACAGGAAACCTGCCTCTCCCTCTCCCACTCCCTCTGCTTGTGTTCCCTCTCTCGCTGTGTCTCTGTCAAATAAATAAATAAAATATTTTAAAAAATAATAATAAAATAAAATAAAATTTCTCCTAACAGCAACCTGTGCTTTATCTTTTAGCCCTTTTGGCTTTTTTCATACACTTTGCATTCTCTGCAGTTAATTTCTGTGTTATTGTGCACTGTCATATTGCCCTTAAGAATGTGAGAATTTTGGCTATCGTTAAGAATTTTTACTACCTTACTCATAGTATGAATCCTCTGAACCTAGAAGAGGTTGAATAAATATTCAATAAATATTCACTGAATGAATAAGAGCTGATATTCATTAAAATGCTTCCATGAGCCAACCTCTATGCTAAGCAATGTTCCTGTGTTAGTTCATTAAATGCAGCTGATGTGGTAGATAATACTATTATCCCCATTTTCAGGATGGAAAAGTGAGATTCAGAGAGATCAAGTCATGAAGCAAATAAGGGACAGAAGCAGGATACAATCCCTGAATATATTTAACTGCCAGGCTACATGCATTGCCTGCAAATCTCCATGGATGAAAATACCCAACCACACAGTCTTCCAAATTAGAAGCTCTGAATTGTTCTTGACTCTTCTTCCTCCTTCCTTTCTGGGTCCTACCAGTCCTTCAGTCCTCTGAATTGGACCTCACAAATGCTACTAAATTAGCCTCTCCTCTCCACCTTGTTGCCACTGGATTCATCAAGGGCCTCCTCAATTCACACCTGGTTCTAGGAACAGCTTCCTAAATCTGGTCTCTCCACTGTCAGTCTCTGCCCACTCTACCACTTCTATATGGCACTGCACTCACGTCTCCATCAGCTTGGGTTATGCTCTGGTTTATGAAAATGTCTGTTGGCTCCCTAGTACCTACAAGATAAAGTCCAAACTATTCAGTGTGCCCTTGGGTAGGTGACTTGATCTCTCTGGACTTCAGCTCCCCTTCTATAAGAATGGGAATCTGAAAACAACCTTTTCAGAGATGTTTTTAGGATTCAATGGGATAAGCCATGTGATCGGTTCTAATGGACGCTCAATGGTGTTGATTTCTTAGTGAATCTGCTAATTATCCTTCAAATTGCAGTTCAAATGCCTCTGATATTGTCAAGTACCCCCCCACACACTTTCTCTGGCATTGCTGATGGCTCGTCGTATGGGGTCTCAGATCTCTACTCTAGCATTTAACATGTTGTGTCTTTCAACATTGTGCTATTTTCACTTGTTTGGTATCCTCCTCCATCAGACTAAAGGCAGGATATATGCATTTCTGGATCCCTGTACTAAGAATGGGTGAGCACATAGTATGTGCTCCATAAATGACTATTTTGGAAGTAGGGAGATTGTAACACAATTCTAGCATCACAAAATACTGGGAGTCAATGCTGACTCTGCCCCAAATTTGCTACATAATTGCTATTTCCTTTCTGGGCCTTGGTTTTCTTCATCTCTTAAGAAATAGAGGTACTCACAATGCTATAAAACTAGAAGTCAACCACAAGAAAAAATCTGGAAAGACCACAAATACATGGAGGTTAAATAACATACTACTAAGTAATAAATGGGTCAACCAGGGAATCAAAGGAGAAATTTAAAAAATACATGGAAACAAATGAAAATGAAAACACAATGGTTCAAAATCTTTGGGATGCAACAAAAGCAGTCTGAGGGAAGTTCATCGCAATACACAACAGAAATACAAACAATTTTAAAGGAATATTATGAAAAACTATATGGCAACAAAGTGGACAACCTAGAGGAAAGAGATAAATTCCTAGAAACAAGTAAACTACCAAAACTGAAACAGGAAGAAATAGAAAATTTGAACAGACTGATAACCAGTAAAGAAATTGAATCAGTAATAAAATATCTCCCAACAAACGAAAGTCCAGGACCAGATGGCTTCACAGGAAAGTTCTCCCAAACATTTAAAGAAGAAGTAATACCTATTCTCAAACTATTTCAAAAAACAGAAGAGGAAGGAAAACTTCCAATTCACTATATGACTCCAACATTAACCTGATACCAGAAGCAGATAAAGACACCACTAAAAAAGGGAACTAGAGGCCAATATCCCTGATGAACATAGATGCAAAAATCCTCAACAAAATACTAGCAAGCTGAATCCAACAATACGTTAAAAAAATCACTCACCACAATCAAGTGGGATTTCTTCCTGGTTTGCAAAGGTGGTTCAATATTTGCAAATCAGTCAATGTGATACACCACTTCAATAAGAGAAAGGATAAGAAACATATGATCATTTCAATAGACACCAAAAAAGCATGTGACAAAGTACAACATCCATGCATGATATAAACCCTGAAAAACCAAGAGCTTTTCTCCCAAGGTCAGGAACAAGACAAGGATGTCCAATCTCACCACTTTTTTTTTTTTTTTAAGATTTTACTTATTTATTTTTTTGAGAGAGAGAGAGCATAGGCTGGAGAAGGGGCAGAGGGAGAGAGAATATCCAAGCAGACTCCTGCTGAGCATGGAGCCCGATGCAGGGCTCTACCCCACGACCCATGAGATCAGGACCTGAGCCGAAACCACGAGTTCAATGTTGAACCGACTGAGCCACCCAGGAGCCCCTAATCTCACCACTTTTATTCAGCGTAGCACTGGAAGTCCTAGCCTCAGCAATCAGACAACAAAAAGAAATAAAAGCTATCAATATTGGTAATGAAGAAGTAAAACTTTCACTAGCAGATGACATGATACTATATATAGAAAACCCAAAAGACTCCACCAAATAACTACTAGATCTGATAAACGAATTCAGTAAAGTCACAGGATACAAAATCAATGTACAAAAATCTGTTGCATTTCTGTACACCAATACTGAAGCAGCAGAAAGAGAAATTAGGAAAACAATTCCATTTACAATTGCACCAAAAATATTAAGATATCTAGGAATACACCTAACCAAAGAGGTAAAAGATCTGTACTCGAAAACTATTAAACACTGATCAAAGAAATTGAAGACAACACAGAGAAATGGAGACATTCCATCTCATGGACAGGAAGAACAAATAAAGCGTCTATGCTACCCAAAGCAATCTACAGATTTAATGCAATCCCTATAAAAATACCAACAGCATTTTTCACAGAACTATAACAAACAATCCTAACATTTATATGGAACCACAAAGACCCCAAACAGCCAAAGCAATCTTGAAAAAGAAAAGAAAGGCTGGAGGCATCACTATTCCAGCCTTCAAGCTGTATTACAAAGCTGTAGTCATCAAAACAGTATGGTACTGGCACAAAAATAGACACACAGATCAATGGAATAGAATAGAAAACCAGGAAATGAACCCACAACTATATGGTCGATTAATCTCTGACAAAGCAGGAAAGAATATGCAATGGGGAAAAAGTCTCTTCAACAAATGGTATTGGGGGGCGCCTAGGTGGCTCAGTCAGTTAAGCATCTGCCTTCAGCTCAGGTCATGGTCCCAGGGTACTGGGATTGAGTCCCGCATCAGGCTCCCTGCTCAGCAGGAGCTGAGGGAGGGACCTGCTTCTCCCTCTCCCTCTACCTGCCGCTCTGCCTACTTGTGCTCTCTATCTCTCTGGCAAATAAATAAATAATAAATAAAATCTTAAAAAACAAATGGTATTGGGAAAACTGGACAGCTACATGCAAATCAATAAAACTGGACCACTTTCTTACACCATACACAAAAATAAGCTCGAAATGGATGGAAGACCTAAAGGTGAGACAGGAAACCATAAAAATCCTAGAAGAGAACGCAGGCAGTAAGCTCTTTGACATCGGCTGTAGCAACTTTTTTTCTAGATAGGTCTCCTGAGTCAGGGGAAACAAAAGCAAAAATAAACTACTGGGACTACATCAAATAAAAAGCTCCTCCACGGGGCGCCTGGGTGGCTCAGATGGTTAAGCATCTGCCTTTAGCTCAGGTCATGATCCCAGGGTCCTGGTATTGAGCCCCATATCGGGCTCCTGCCTCAGTGGGGAGCCTGCTTCTCCCTCTCCCTCTGCCTCTCCCCCTGCTCATGCTCTCTCTCTCTCTCTGTATCTCTGTGTCTCAAATGAATCAATAAAAAATTAAAATAAATAAATAAATAAATAAAACCTGGAATTCTCAATGCTTGCTTATTAAAAAAAAAAAAAAAAGAAAAAAAAAGGTCCTGCACAGTGAAGAAAACGATCAACGAAACTAAAAGGCAACCTACAGAATGAGAGAAGATATTTGCAAGTGACATATTTGATAAAAGGTTAGTATCCAAAATATATAAAGAACTTATAAAACTCAACACCCCAAAAAAACAAATAATCCAGTTAAAAAATGGGCAGAAGACATGAATAGACATTTCTCCGAAGAAGACACCCAGATGGCCAACAGACACATGAAAAGATGCTCAACATCACTTATCATCAGGGAAATGCAAATCAAAACCACGATGAGTTATCACCTCACACCTGTCAGAATGGCTAAAATCAACAACACAAGAAACAACAGGTGTTGGCGAGGATGTCGAGAAAGGGGAACTCTTTTACACTGTTGGTGGGAATGCAAACTGGTGCAGCCACTGTGGGAAACAGTATGGAGGGTCCTCAAAAAGTTGAAAATAGATTTACTGTACTATCCAGCAATCGCACTACTGGGTACTTACCCAAACAATACAAGAACACTCATTCAAAGGGATACATGCATCCCTATATTTATAGCAGCATTATTTACAATAGTCAAGATATGAAAGCAGCCCAAGTGTCCATGGCTACCTGAATGGATAAAGAAGATGTGGTATAGATATACAACGGAATATTACTCAGCCATCAAAAGGAATGAAATCTTTCCATTGGCAACCACTTAGACGGAGCTCAAGGGGATTATGTTAAGTGAAATAAGTCAGTCAGAGAAAGGCAGATGTTATATGATTTTACTCATATGTGGAATTTAAGAAACGAAGCAAATGAGTAAAGGGGAAAAAGAGAGGGACAAACCAACAAACAGACTCTTAACTACAGAGAACACACTGATGGTCACCAGTGGGGAAGTGGGTGGGGGATGGGTGAAACAGATGATGGGGATTAAGGAGGACACTTGTCGTGATGAGCACCTGGTATTGTATGGAAGTGCTGAATCACAATATTGTACACCCAAAACTAATATAACACTGAATGTAAACTAACTGGAATTAAAATAAAAACTAAAAACATAAATAAATTACAGAGAAAAAAATGAAACAGAGATAGTTATATCTTCCTCAATGTATGATATAATTAGATAATTAATGTAAAGTATCTAGCATAGGCCTAGTACATGATTAGCACTCAATAAATGGCATGCCCTTATTATTACCCAAATTTATTAATTACTGTCCTCAAGAAATGAGGGTCTACTTTGGAGAAAGCTCAAATATTGATACTTGGAGCAATCTGGAAGTAGAATAAAGCACTGTGCAAGATGAACCTCACTAAAGCCCAGAACAATAGTTGCAATATATTGGCAGGGAAGAGGTCTGGAGACCAGGAAAGACTTCCTGGAAGAAGTGGAATGATAGTCTCCAAAGATGGCCACCACTAATTCTTCCCCCAACCCCCTGTACG
This sequence comes from Zalophus californianus, assembly GCF_009762305.2. Taxonomy (NCBI): domain Eukaryota; kingdom Metazoa; phylum Chordata; class Mammalia; order Carnivora; family Otariidae; genus Zalophus; species Zalophus californianus. The sequence continues at coordinate 83,264,212 of NC_045604.1, forward strand.
TACATGCTGCTCCACCCATCAAGAGATGAAATCCATTTCTTCTGCCAATGAAATCCAGGCTGGCCTGGTGACTTATCAATAGAACAAAAGCACAAGTGATACTGTGTCACTTCTCAACTAGCCCTCAGGAGGCCAGGCAGCTTCCACGGTTGGTCTTAGAAGGAGCAACCATGACATAAAGATGCTCAGACTAGACTGCTGAATGAGAAGAGGCCAGGTAAAGGAGCTGCCGAGGCCTCAGCCATGTGGGGGAAGCTTCCGGAACCTTCCATCCCAGCCCAGGCAGCCAAGAAAGCAGCTGGGCTCCCCCAGCCAATGCCACCTGGAGCCAAAGAACCACCATGCTGAACCCTGCCCCAATTCGGAACCCACAGAGGCATGAAAAATAATAAATCATTGGCTCAAGCCATTAAGTTTGGAGATTATTTGTTAAAAAGTGACAGATAAAATAAACAGGTGGGAATCTGAATACAGGCAAGCATGGTAATAAAGGCTTTCCAAGTAGGGAAATGCAATGTAATAAATGAATCAATCCTAGTGGTGGCCCGAGGCGCATCTCCCAAACTGTGGGCCCACTTCCACTCCCCTGCTACACTCCAGCCATGCTGAACGGCTCTCGGGTTCTCTTTCAACTCCCGGCCGGCCTCGACACCTGCTCCCTGGTCCTCTCCTAGGTCACCTGTTAGGTCTCAAATGTTGCCTCCTTGGGGAAGCCTCCCTTTGCCACGTCCATAATTCCAGCACATGTCACAGTGTGGTTGCCATTAATCTAATGACCTTATTTCTCCATTGTGATGAGTAATTAATTAATGGAAGGAAGAGAAAGCACTTATTGTAGAATGCAAACTAATTAACGAGGAAGGAATAACGGAACGAGGAAATTACCATTTGCAACCATTGGAGTAATAACTGATCCAGGCACGAATCATCAACAGATGCTCACAGGAGTGGGTGAGAGTTGGACAAGGTACAGGAGACTTGCACAGCCTCCGAGTGTATGCCCTAAAACTATTTATTAATTACAAAGACGCGAAAGTATTTTTATAATGGAGAAAGCTGCACACATCGCTTTAATCGAGCAATCAAAGTTAACCCCAATAAAGATGGAGCAAACCAACGTCATACACTTACTGAACGATCACTGGGACGGACACAACATCCCTCGTTAGTGATCTGGCCAAAATATAAAACCTGAATCTAATCGGGAAGCATCCAATGAACCCAGATTTATGGACCTTCTTATACTTTCCCAAACATGTCAATATCCTGAAAGACAAAGACTGAGGAAGCATTCCAGATTCAAGGAGACTAGCGATACATGAAAACCAAAGGCAATGCACGATCCTAGGCTGAATCCTGAGCCTGAAAAAATATGCTCTAAAGGGTGTTACTAGAACATTTGTAAATTTTTTAATACATTATCTATAGATTAGATAATTAAATGGATGAATGTTGAATTTTTTCTGATTTTGATCACGATGCTGTGGTTATTGAAGAGATGGTTCTTGGCAAACACAGTCTGAAGCATAGCGTGGTAAATGGGGCATGATCATGAAACTGATCTCATATTGTTAAAAAAAATAATAAAGCAAATGTGGGAAATTATTAACAGTTGGTGAGACAAATACCGGATGATCTCACTTCTATGCGGAATCTAAAACAGAAACAAACCAAACTCTTAGAAAAAGAGATCAGACTTATGGTTAGCAAAGGCAGAAGCCAGGGGGACAGTTGGGGGAAAGGGGTCAAAAGGCAAAAACTTCCAGTTTATAATACGTACTAGGGCTGTGATGGCCAACAGGATGACTATAGCTAATACCGGTGTAGGACTTAGAGGAAAGCCATTAAGAATAAATTCTAAGAGTTCTTATCCACAAAGCGATCTTTTTTTCCTTTTTCCTCTTTTTTTTTTGTATCTGTGTGTGAAGATGGATGCCAGCTGGACCTAATGTGGTACAATCTACATAAATCAAACCATCATGCCGAATGCCTTAAACTTTTTTGTATCTTACATGACTCTCTTTATATAAATTTCAAAAACAGGCAAAAATGAACCTATGGTTGTTAGAAACCAGGACAGTGGTTACCCATTTGGGGAAAAGTGGTTAGTGGTGAGAAGTAAACATGAAAATGCTTCTGGAATTCTGCTAATGCTTTGTTGATCTGGGGGCTCCTTATGTAGATGCATCACTTTTTGAAAATTCATTGAGCTTTACCTTCATGATTCAGGCATTTTTATGAATGTATGTCACTTTTCAATTAAATGTTTACATTAACAAAGAAAACAGGATGATGATCATACTGCATGAGTTGGTCACACTGTTGTTGTAAGTGCTTTCCATGGATTAAATGACATTGGCAAATCATGAAATACGCACTATCAGGGAGATGTCACTGCCACACACCCTTCGTTTTTGCAAGTGGAGACACTGAGGCCCAGAGAGGTTAAGCAACTTTCTGAGGGTCACACAGCAAGTGGCTGATCAGAACTCAAACCCAGGTAGTCCAGGGGCCTACAGAGTCTGCATTCCTAGATGTTATGTGCCACTGTGTCTTTTTTTTTTTTTAAGATTTTATTTATTTATTTGACAGAGAGAGAGAGAAAAGCAGGGGGAGAGGGAGAAACAGGTTCTCCACAGAGCAGAGAGCCCAATGCGGGACTCAATCCCAGGACCCTGAGATCATGACCTGAGCCGAAGGCAGATGCTTAACCGACTGAGCCACCCAGGCGCCCCTGTGCCACTGTGTCTTAATGAAGAGCCCTTTGATGTAGAGAGGATCTTCCATTTCTTCATCAAAAGGCCTCCCGCATAAACCCAGGATGTTAGAAATTATGCAAATGAGCTTAAAGAATCAGAGACTCTAGTAATGAAGATGGAGAGAGGAATACAGTGCCAAACTGAACCGAGATAATGAGGCTGGTCTTAATGCCACTTCTCAGTCCTTATTTGCAAAATTAAGATCTAAGAGTTTGGGGGGGGAGAGAACCACCCCAACTATAAAAGGCAGGGTGGATACCCATGAGATAAGATAGTTGAAGTGTTAATGATCCAATTAAAAAGTGGAATACAGCTCTGTGATCCTCGTTCCAATTATCATAGATTCTGAGCCCTGTAATATACTCACTGCAGCAAGAGAAAGTGTAGAGAGAAAATTAACGGTTTGGTTTTGTCTTCTTCTACCTGTGGCAATAATTTTTTTGAATTATTAATCTGTGATTTCTTTGCTGTATGTCTGGTGTTCCATCCCAAAGAGATTTCAGGGATTTTTGCCGAGCAGAATGATGCAGGCTTTTCAGGTCCTGAATCTATTCATATTCTGTTCAAGTTTAAAATGGGTTAGATTCACCAGATTCAGGGGAGGGAGAAATTGGCAAACAGAGGGAGGGGTTCCCTCCAGAGACAGGAAGGGGGGTGAAGATGGAGAATGAGCATCCCTTGAAGAGTGGGAACACTGGCTCTCTGTAGGAGCAGTACCCAAGCAAATTTGAATTCAGAAGAACAAACTACAAGAAACACCTCTAGAAGCTGGGCCCCAGGCCCAGAGGCCCTCTGCCCTACCAGAGGTCTTGGGCCACAAAGCTTGAAATAGAAGCAAAGATCCACAGATCATGTGAATCTCAGCAGTGGGTCCCCTATAAGTACTCAACTCAACAAATATTAAATATACTCAAGGGGCAAGGAAGCGCAAAATTGACTGAAAAGGGGTGTGTGTGTGTGTGTGTGTGTGTGTGTTTCCCAACCTAGCAATTTGAGCGCTTGGGGGAAAGTTGAGCTGAAATAAGGAAAATAAGGAGTGATATTTCCTTCACACCTGAGCCTGAGGATTTAGATGCATATCTCCCACATATGAAATGGGACCCCCGTGTGGACTCCAAAGAGTATTTTGCATTGAGAAAAATCACTTGCATAGAAAGAACATTATCTCCTCTGCTTTTCCCAGTGCCTGCTTCATAATTCCCGAAGCCCCACTCTACTGTGACAAGCAAGCCTGGCTTGGACTACACATTCCCTTTTCTTGACCTTGGGGTCCAAGTGCTCATGAATTCCTGATGTTAGTATTTCTGTCAGGCAGGGCTGTTTTAAGATGACTTCAAGTTTTAACAAAACCCGAATTATATATTCAAACCAAGAGTATCTCCCTCCTGTGAGTAAAGATTTGACTGAAACTTGTATGGTGACTGCTATTATCATCACACATTATAAGCCAGATGTATCAACCAGGATATTTAAATTTACCTAGAAGCTGCTGTTACTGCTACCAGGGGCAGCACAGAACCATTCAAGCACAGAACTGGGTAAAATAAGAGAATCATCATGGAAGCTGGAGCCATTAGCCCAGATGTGTGGAAAGCTTGCAGCGATGATAATTACACATTATTAGTGCATCTGCGGAATGAGATTCCTTCTTCCAGTGGGAGAGGAAAATCCACCCAGCATAGGTGAACACATAGCATCATGGCGGCAATCCACCACCGTCTGGACTCTGGCAAAAGGACATCCTTCCCCAGGAACAGTGTCTGTGGGTATGAGGATACCGGAACCTTCAGTGAAGAGTCATTGGCTAACACAGAAAAGGGCTGTTGTCTGGATACCAGACAGGGCTACATAAGCACAGTGTCAAACCCGGGTAGTAGAAGAGGATATCTTGATTAAAAATGAGGGGTGCCAGCAGGTGCATGGGAACATCATTTGCAAATCCCTGCTCATGTGGAGCCAAGGAAGGGAAGGGACTGAGCTGCAGGGCAGAGTTTCTCTGACACTTTTTGGTGGGATGTATTTGTGTGAATGATCTAAGCAGCCCCAGTCTATGGAGAGACAACATTTGGAGTTGAAATTGTGACATCAACCATGTAGGGATTCAATTCATTGAAGAAACAGAGCCAGTCGGTGAGGGGCTTTGAGGGTCTCTGCGGGCTGTGGAACTATGTTGATAATGAGGTGGTTATGTTTGGGTGCTCTGCGCAGGCAAGATTTGAGTCCAGATATCTCATTTATTGGCTGTGCGACCTTGGGTGATGACCTCACCTCCCCGAAACCTCCAGATCTTCATCTATAAAACGATAACCTGTCTCAAAACATGACTTGAGGATTCAGTGAGATATCCATGTCAAAGCACATGGCGTTGTGTCTGACATAACAATATATGCTCACAAATGTTAGCTCTTATTCTTACCGAAAAGTGTGCAGGGCTGTGTGACATAATGAGAAGTATGTATTTGGTCTCTGCCTCCAGCTCGTGACAAAGAGTTCCTAAATCCCTTAGAATGTCCTGGGTCACAGGAGTGTCTTTTGTTCTAATGAGATATTAGAACGGTGGGATCCTGGATGGGGGTTGGTCACCAGAAGGACCAAGCCTGGACCTTTCAACCCCATCCCCCATCCACCCAGGGAGATGGAGTAAATGATCGATCATGCCTATGTGACTAAAACCTCCATAGAAATGCCTAAACGATGGGGTTTGGAGAGGTTCCAGGTTGGTGAAAACATCCATGTGCTTGGGCGGGAGTGTACATCTACTTCGTGGGGACAGAAGCTCCTATGCTCAGGACTTTTTCAGACCTCACCCTTCATCTGACTGTCCATCTGTATCCTTTAGAATATCCTTTTGAATAAACCAGTACACATAAGTAAAGTGCTCGCCTGAGCTCCGTGAGCCACTGTGTATGTAGGAGGGGGTTACAGAAACCTCTGATTTCTAGCCACCTGGTCAGAAGTACAGATGACACCCTGGGACTAGTAACTGGCATCTGAGTTGGGGGGGAGGGTGGGCAGTCTGTGGGACTGAGCCCTTAACCTTGGGATCTGCTCTGACTCTGGGTTGTTAGTGTCAGAAATGAATTGTAGAAGGGCGCCTGGCTGGCTCAGTCGGTAGAGCATGTGACTTTTGATCTCAGGGCTGTGAGTTCAAGCCCCACGTTGGCTATAGAGCTTACTTTGAAAAATAAATAAAGGCATCACTATTTTAAAAAAATAAAGGAAGAGTTGGTGTCTGGAGAGTTAGAGAATTTGGTGTGGGGAAAGTGCCCACACACATGGTATCAGGAGTGTTCTGTGAGAATAGTTTTCCGCGAGGGCACGTTCTAGCCGTCCTGTGGCTGTGTGAATACGAAAAACACAAAAGGGAGAGCGTAGACAAGGAAAAGCAAATATAAATGCACCCTGAGTTTCCCTAAGGCTCATCAGCCTGACGGAAAAATGAGGTCACGACCAATGATAATTCATATTTCCCTGGCTCTGGACTTCAAATGGAAAATCCAGGACCTCTGGACCCACCTTAATGTTTCATGTGGTCCCTTGTGAAAACAGTTATTTTGCCTTCTTCCTACAGCCCTCCATGAGGGAAGGTCAGCAACAAGTTCACAGGGCCAGGTAAGGGGCAGACATTACAACAGCAGATAAGGTTTACTGAACACTTACTCTGTGCGGGCAGTATGCTGATCCCCTTTGCATGTTGGACCATACTGAACCCCCTAAATGACCATAGGAGGTTGGTAGGAACTGTCCTCATTTTTTAGATGTACAAAGCCCCAAAATTTAAGTAACTGGCCCCAAATCATAGAGATAAGAAGTAGGACCAAGAATGTCTGCCCCCAAAGCGGCAGTCTTTATGACTGTGTTGTTCTCCTGGGGGACCTTATTTGTTAACCATCATCCCGATTGCCCCTTACAACTCTATCCCCACCATGGAAATCAACTCATTCAAATAGATGCTTGATGGGATAGCCCATAAGGCATGCTCAAATGCTTTGAATCCAATTGGGAGCCAAAATTAGGCTCAAAATGAGCCACTACATCCCCTTGACATAAATCAGGTCATTCATAAGCAATGGGGACATTGCAAATGAGCTGAAAGCCCAATGGCTTGCCCCAAAGCCAAAAGATGCCATTAAAAAAAAATTTAATAGACCTAGAGCAGTCTACTGGGTAGAGAGGCCATTCATATAAAATAAATAATGGTAGTGAGGTGGGTGAGAACAAGCTCATAAATTCTCACTTGCTTATTAAGGGAGGTATCTTTTGGACTCACATTCATAACATATATGACTGCATATAGATGAATTATAGATGTATGTTTTCCTTAAATACCAAACACTGGCTGCTATTCCTCTCTGATACAGAAAAAAATGAAGTCATAAAGGAATGAATTAAGATTCTGTTTACTTTCCTATTATCAAAGAGAATACTTCATAGCTAGAGGGGAACTTAACGATTATCTATTCCAACGCCCTCTTAACATATATGAGAAAACTTCCAGTTCAGGCCACACCAGGATTTCAGGTGATTTAAAATTCAAACACACTAGTGGCGCACAAACACATTTCAATTTACTTTGTACCACTGACAGCTCTAATCAAGGTATGAGTCTTCTGTTCAAAGCCAACAACTGATTAGCCTTAATGACGAATGGACATAGAATCCTAATTCGTATTGATTCCAGCTTCAGGCCTCTGCTGCTATTTCAGTCCTGAACTTGCACAATTATTATCCATATTACAAAGCACTATCGATTGTTCTCCATCTTCATCTGGAACACCAATTGGCCTATTTTTGAGGACGGTTTTTTTTTTGAAGGTCATTTGAAACCATTAGGATTATACACACTGACTGTAGGTAAACCAACTAAATATGGTCTAAGATGATGAAAGAAACCACAGATGAGTTTATCCCAGACCAGAAGAGCCACTGCTTTGTGTCCCAGGAGGCCATAAGATTGATGGAGCAGCTCCTTATCCAACATTGCGCCCAAGCCATAGGGTAGCAGAGGCTAAGGGGACTGTCTGGGTGGACAGGAATGAGGGCACCCTTGTAGATCCTGATTGTGGCAGTATGGTATACAGAAAGCATTTGGGAGCTCTCAATCTCCTGTGACGGGTACAGAAGGGTCTGTGAAAATCAGGAGACCAAAAGTGTCCTCGTGGTTGGGGGTTCAGGATGTGATGCATGGACCTGATAAACCAGAGGTGACCACAGCATGGCCAACATCAGCAGAAGCAAAGGGGATGCCCAGCTATACTAAGTGGACACAACAGATAATGATACTTCTCCACACAGTCTGGCACGTCCCAATACTAAGGCTTCACGTCACACGGGGAACTTCAGGTATGCCTGGTGAGAAGGACAGAAAGGAGTGCAAGGGCGAGAGAAGCTTGGGTCAACTGACTAGTATCCAAAAGAGAACTGAATCTTAAGCTGCAAGTGACTTCATTTCCTCTGACGCAATTCTCCAGTACGTGATGGAAGTGGATGCTTAAGAGTAAAATTAAATCAGGTTATGAGAAAATATGGTTCCATTTTCACCCATCTAAGTGTTCTGATTGTGAAAATGCCTGTTGCATAAAATAAGCTCCTAATACCGTCTCTGGCTTAATAACAGTTGGCTGCTGTAGCTGTTACTATTACCATTACTATTGTTGTTGTTGTCCTTATTATTATATTATAATCTCCTGGAAGCAGGTACAGTATCTTTTGTTTCTGTTTCTCCAATGCTTATCATAGAATACTCTCCTCAGTTCACATGTGATGAACAAGCGAGCATGCACTGCTATCATTTGGAACCAGATGTCCAGGCAGAAGATCCACTGGCTCGGGTCCCTGAGCGACTGATGAGAGGACTCCAAGAACCAGTGCTAGACATATGGCACAAACAAAAAGTGAATTTATGTTGTGCTAAGCCATGGAGATCTCAGGGCTGCTTGTTATCACAGCACAACCCAGCCCATCCTGACTGATATCACCTAAACTATGAAATGTATTCAAGAAGTACCTAGTCTTGAAATTCCCTCTTAATTATATCTTTTATGAATTTAATCTTCACTGTCTGTATTTTATAGTCAATGAATCCAAAGCTCAATGATATTAAAGGATCTGTCTCAGGCCACATAGTCAGTAAAATATAGGACCATCTGAGTCCAAAATCCTAGACTCCTGGACTGCCCCCAAATTGAGCCTTTCTTGTACTTACTTCTCAACTACACAGTTTACTTTGAATTTCACAAGAGATAGCTACTGAATTTATATTCCTTTCCAAGCCGTCCTAAAGTAAGGTTTGAGATAGTGTACTAGGAAGGAGAGATGACAGTTGGAAGACACACAGAGTAGAAATGAAAAATCCTTACTTTAAAATTTGGGGTAACTCATGGAGCGATGAAGAGTGTTCTGAGTTCCTGTAGGCTGAGATAGAATAAAAAAGAATGATAGAAGTATTGGCAAAAATGTGGAGCAACCAGGAGCGCAGAACACTTCAGTCACTCTGAAAAATAATTTGGCAGTTTCTAATAAAATTAAATATACTCCTACTCCCATGATCCTACACTTCCAATCCGAGGATGATACTCAAGAGAAACAAGTGCATATGTCCACAAAAAGATTTCTACAAGAAGGTTCACAGAAGCTTAATTCATCACAGTCCCAAACCAGAAACAATGCAAGGAAAACAGATGATTGAGGTATATTCATACAATGTAATACTAATCATCAGGAAAATAGAACAAAATATGGGAAAATATCACAAGGGTGATTTTCAAAAACATTATGTTGAGCAAAAGAAGCCAGACACAAAAGATTATCTACTGTATGATTCCATGTGTGTGAATAGCAAACACAGACAAAGCTCATCTGCAGTGACTGAGGTCAGACAGTGGCTACATCCATGGGTGGGGGGTACTAACTGGAAAAGGTCACAAGGGATTTTTCTGAGATGAAGAAAATGTTCATAACTACATCTGGATGGTGGTGACTTGAGGCATATGTTCATGCGTAAGTCCACTGAGCTGTATACTAGATTTGTGCAGGTTACTGTATGTCAGCTATGCCTCGAAACATACAAAAACAATAAAAATTAAGAGAGGATGATAGGGGCACCTGAATGGCTCAGTCGTTAAGCATCTGCCTTTGGCTCAGGTCATGGTCCCAGGGTCCTGGGATCGAGTCCCACATTGGGCTCCCTGCTTGGCGGGAAGCCTGCTTCTCCCTCTCCCGCTCCCCCTGCTTGTGTTCCCTCTCTTGCTGTGTCTCTCTCTGTCAAATAAATAAATAAAATCTTTAAAAAAGAGAGAGAGAGAGGACGATAAAAAAAATGTATCTGCATCTTAAGAGGGTGAGCAGGGCATTTGGGCCCCAGAGCTTTGGTTGCCAAAACTCAGCAACAGAGGGGAATGGCTCTGGAGTTTGAGTAGAGAGGACGTGATCCACACTGGGGTGGCAGGTCGATGAGACTAGCAATGAGGATTCTGCAAGAGAATGAAGCCTTAGGGATGACTACCCGTGAATGCAAGGAAGACTCTAGAGTACGGAGGTGGATATCTGCGGCTGTCTGTGGTTGCTAGAGGTGATGCTCTGAGGGGCATCTCTGAAACATCCAGAACAAATGGCCCAGGGCCAGTGTCCACAGCACTGTGGCCCAGTTGAAAAAGCACTATTAAAAATGAGCCCTCAGGAAACTCAGAACCAAGTCTTGCTTTACTTTCCTAAATACCTCACAGGTCCCGGGACATTTGCATAACCCCAAGATGGGCCAAGGGACCCCAAAGAATGACTGATAGTGAATTTCTCATCAAATCTGGTGGGCTAAGGCAGAGAGCCAATTCAGTTTTAGTAACTTATTCCTAAGTGTTACAGAAACACTGAAGTCACTTTCTTCAGTCAGCCACCCTGAAGTTCCCTGTGAATGTCATCTGTCAGAAAGGGGAGGGCGTATTTAACTTCCTGCCAGAAAGGAGAAAGCAAATTTAACTTCCTCAGAACTGGAACACTTGGCTTCCCATCCAGTCTCAAGCCCTTGCTGTCATAGTACCCTAGGCAAGTCGCTTCTCCTCTCCGAGACTCAGTGTTCTCACCTACAAAATGGGGATAGTAGCTCTTACACCCTTACTGAGTTGTTGTGAGGGTTTAAAATGAGAAAGTGTGTACAAAAATAGACTCCAAATGGTTGAAAGACCTAAACGTGAGACAGGAGTCCATCAAAATCCTAAAGAACACAGGTAGCAACCTCTTCGACCTCAGCCGCAGCAACTTCTTCCTAGAAACATCGCCAAAAGCAAGGGAAGCAAGGGCAAAAATGAACTATTGGGATTTCATCAAGATAAAAAGCTTTTGCACAGCAAAAGAAACAGTCCACAAAACCAAAAGACAACCAACAGAATGGGAGAAAATATTTGCAAATGACATATCAGATAAATGGCTAGCATCCAAAATCTATAAAGAACTTATCAAACTCAACACCCAAAGAACAAATAATCCAATCAAGAAATGGGCAGAAGACATGAACAGACATTTTTCCAAAGAAGACATCCAAATGGCCAACAGACACATGAAAAAGTGCTCAACATCGCTCGGCATCAGGGAAATCCACATCAAAACCTCCATGAGATACCACCTCACACCAGTCAGAATGGCTAAAATTAAGTCAGGAAACGACAGACGCTGGCGGGGATGTGGAGAAAGGGGAACCCTCCTATACTCTTGGTGGGAATGCAAGCTGGTGCAGCCCCTCTGGAAAACAGTATGGAGGTTCCTCAAACAGTTGAAAATAGAGCTACCATACGATCCAGCAATTGCACTACTGGGTATTTACCACAAAGATACAAATGTAGGGATCTGAAGGGGTACGTGCACCCCAATGTTTATAGCAGCGATGTCCACAATAGCCAAACTGTGGAAAGAGCCAAGATGTCCATCGACAGATGAATGGATAAAGAAGAGGTGGTATATATACACAATGGGATATTATGCAGCCATCAAAAGGAATGAGATCTTACCATTTGCAATGACGTGGGTGGAACTGGAGGGTGTTATGCTGAGTGAAATAAGTCAATCAGAGAAAGATATGTATCATATGACCTCACTGATATGAGGACTTCTTAATCTCAGGAAACAAACCGAGTGTTGCTGGAGTGGGGGGTGCTGGGAGGGATGGGGTGGCTGGGTGATAGACATTGGGGAGGGTATGTGCTATGGTGAGCGCTGTGAATTGTGCAAGACTGTTGAATCACAGATCCGTATTTCTGAAACAAATAATGCAACATATGTTAAGAAAAAAGAAAAAGAAGAAGATAGCAGGAGGGGAAGAATGAAGGGGAGTAAGTCGGAGGGGGAGACGAACCATGAGAGACGATGGACTCTGAAAAACAAACTGAGGGTTCTAGAGGGGAGGGGGTGGGGGGATGGGTTAGCCCGGTGATGGGTATTAAAGAGGGCACATTCTGCGTGGGGCACTGGGTGTTATGCACAAACAATGAATCATGGAACACTACATCAAGAACTAATGATATAATGTATGGTGATTAACATAATAATAAAAAATTAAAAATAAATAAATAAAATGAGAAAGTGTGTAATACAGAAAGCCACATACAGGCCAACTGCTTGGTTGACTCAACACACTCTCCAGCTGTTTGTTAAGAGGCTGTGTACACAGAGACTGCAGTAAGTGTGAAGACAGGTCCATTTTCAGAAATAAACTCTCTGGGGCCCCCAGCTGGGAGCCTGAATTCACTCATTGACACTGTGGCTATTCAGAGGAAGCGAGGTGGAAACAGAGGCGCAATGACCCAGCAAATTCTAGAGCTGGGAAGGAAAGCATCCAGGCACACTAGAGAAAAGAAAGCAACAGGCTTGGGGCCACTTTCTGAGGGGGTGGTGGGAGAGGCTGAGTTTGCCATGCTGCCTGTGGTGAAGCTTTCTGGCATCTTCTTCCCCACAGAGTAAACACACACACACACACACACACACGCACGCACGCACGCACGCACTGGATTTCAGGGCTTGGAGACAGGGTGGGACATTCTAAAATCTAGCTGTGAATCTTGTTTCACACTGACACTCAGATTTCTTCCTTTCTCACTGCCCCAGACCAGCCCTCCCCAGAAACATCATCCCCTTTGGAAACTCGCTGTGTGTCGGATTTCTCCAGAAAACAACAGGCTGTGAGCACACGGGTGTGCTGATAATGAATTTCTATCACACGTCGACCCCAAAAGGACAGTAGCAAGTCTGGGTCTGGTCCTGGCCGGTCCCTAACCTGCTAATGTTACAGAGGCGAAGTCACATCACCTCTCTGAACTTCAGGGTCTCTAGCTACATAATCAGGGCTTGAAGAAATCAATCATTCCAGCTCAGATAATTCGTGATTTTCAATTTTTAAAACTTGAAGTCGTGGGAAACTGGCAAATGAAACCGAGACTTAGAAAATGGAACGAGAGGATATTCTTAAGTCACCATTCCATAAACGTTTGTGAAGCTACAAACTGAAATCACAGTGATGAAGGAAGATGTATCACTTTTACTTAAAGAAGCTACTGACTAGTGAGGAATGACAGAAGGCACAGGGGTCTCAGCTCAGCCCGCCAAACCAGCCCCACAAGAACGCACCCTGGAAGCACATGAGGAGAGCATTTCCAAGGACCAGGGGACAGGGAATCTTTTCAAATGATGTAATGTTTCACCTGAGTCCAGCTTTAATTTTTTCCTCATTTTAAACATATAGATAAATGAAAAGAAAATGAAAATCACCTATAAACCCACAACTCTAAAACAATTCCTTCAAACACGCAATCTCTCTCTCTCTCTCTCTCTCTCTCTCTCTCTCTCTCACACACACACACACACACACACACACACACACACACACACACACACACACAGGATGTGTATCCATTCAGTTTTTTGTCTGTCTGTATGTATAGACCCTCTTTGAAAAGCTGGGTCGTGCAACCCATACCAGTTTTTTAATCCGTCTCTTTTTCACTTAATATATTGTGAACATCTTCCTCAAAAATTAAATCATTTTAATCATCTTCAGACTATTCCATTAAATGAATGTACCACAATTTGTTTCATGAAGACTCTAAATGTGGACATTAGTGTTGTTTACAATCTTCCTTGTTACTACCAACAACCGCACGTGGTACATGGTTATAGCTAATTTTTTTGCACACACCCTCCTTTATTTCTCAGAAGAAATTCTGAGCGGTGAAATCATGGAGTCAAAATCACAGATCTTTTTTTTTTTTTTTAAGATTTTATTTATTTATTTGACAGAGAGAGACACAGTGAGAGAGGGAACACAAGTAGGGGGAGCGGGAGAGGGAGTAGCAGGCTTCCTGCAGAGCAGGGAGCCTGATGTGGGGCTCGATCCCAGGACCCTGGGATCATGACCTGAGCCGAAGGCAGATACTTAACGACTGAGCCACCCAGGCACCCCTCACATATCTTTTTAAGGCTTTGACACACAGGGCCAGATTTTCTCCCAAAGGTTTTGCTCAGTTTCAATTCCATCAGGGTTTCACGTATAGCCAATTTCTCCCACTGTCTCCCTCAGTATTGTTACATATTTATTGTTACATATGTAAGCGGCACTTATTCTGGCCTTTGAAAATGACCTGTTTGTTAGTATTGTATCTCCGTGATGCTTCGATGTAACAAGTTTCCTTTGTGCATCTTTTCCTGTTTTTTTTTTTAAGATTTTATTTATTTATTTGAGAGAGAGAGTGAGAGAGAGAGAGAGAGCACATGAGAGCGGGGAGGGTCAGAGGGAGAAGCAGACTCCCCGCTGAGCAGGGAGCCCAATGAGAGACTCCAGGACCATGACCTGAGCCAAAGGCAGTCGCTTAACCAACTGAGCCACCCAGGCGCCCCGTGCGTCTTTTCCTTCTACATTAATTCAAACTACCCCTTTATATACGACGAATATTGTCATTCTGGTCCCTCGTGTGGGTTACAAGTATTTTCCCAGCTTTTCACTCACATGGCAGTTTGGAAACTTTTTCTCACAGTAAAATGAGTCTGGTGACAAAGTTTCTGCCTTTGTTCCGCCTAAGAAAGTCCTTCCTTACCATTAGATTTTTAAAAAGACTCTCCTGTTATTTAACCTAACACTTTATAGTTTGGTTTTAAAAATATTTAATTAGCAATAATCGCGCCTCGGATAAATCTTTATTCAAATGAGTTACCTCTAGGACACAATGGAGATGATAAAGGGTAGGTTTCAATTTTTACTTTTAGATACTTCTGTAATATTGGTCTTTGGATTCTGTACAATGAGCGAGCACTACTTTTGTCATTCGAATAATTATGAAAAATGTATCACCACTTGGGCTTTTATTCTGGAATCTGAGAGGTAGGAATCTAACTTGTTGGTTCTCTAAATGGTTCCTTGGATGCTCCGTTATTTGACTTGGAGCTGAGATCCAGAAGGCATGGAGGAGCAAACCGGGTGAGAAAGGGGAGAAGTACCTGCCACTGAGGAGAAACAGTGTGTTCAGACAGGTAAGAATACAGCCAGTGGGTTCAGGGAATTCCAGGTCAATCCGTGTGACTCGAGTAAAAGGTGTAGATAGAGTCTTCTCAATTTTGGGGGATTTGGGGAGGATATATCTTAAAAATTCAGAATTCAAGAATTTATGTCATCGTGACTTGTGACACTGGTCCGCACCTCCTAGAGCTCATTATCTCTTTAAACACTTGCTATATTTGCTTGATCTTCTGTTCATAGAAGAAATAAAATATTACAGAGGAAGTTAAGGTTCCCATTGATGGTCATTTCCCATTCTATTCTCTCTTCCTGTGTTCCATGTATTTGGTACATTCCCACTTATGTTCCAATAAGTGATACCTATGGCTCTATGTGTGTGTGTGTGTGTGTGTGTGTGTGTGTGTGTGTGTGTGTGTGTATTAAGATTACGTTTGGCCCTATGGAAAGAGCCAAGATGTCCATCGACAGATGAATGGATAAAGAAGATGTGGTATATAGGGCGCCTGGGTGGCTCAGTCGTTAAGCGTCTGCCTTTGGCTCAGGTCGTGATCCCAGGGTCCTGGGATCGAGTCCCACATTGGGCTCCCTATTCAGCAGGAAGCCTGCTTCTCCCTCTCTCACTCCCCCTGCTTGTGTTCCTGCTCTCACTATCTCTCTCTCTGTCAAATAAATAAATAAAATCTTTTAAAAAAAGGAAGATGTGGCATATATACACAATGGAATATTATGCAGCCATCAAAAGGAATGAGATCTTGCCATTTGCAACAACGTGGATGGAACTGGAGGGTATTATGCTGAGCGAAGTAAGCCAATCAGAGAAAGACATGTATCATATGACCTCACTGATATGAAGAATTCTTAATCTCAGGAAACAAACTGAGAGTTGCTGGAGTGGTGGGGGGTGGGAGGGATGGGGTGGCTGGGTGATAGACATTAGGGAGGGTATGTGCTATGGTGAGCGCTGTGAATTGTGCAAGACTGTTGAATCACAGATCTGTACTTCTGAAACAAATAACACATGATATTTAAAAAAAGAAGAAGAAGAAGAAGAAGAAGATAGCAGGAGGGGAAGAATGAAGAGGGGGAAATCGGAGGGGGAGATGAACCATGAGAGATGATGGACTCTGAAAAACAAACCGAGGTTTCTAGAGGGGAGGGGGGTGGGGGGATGGGTTAGCCTGGTGATGGGTATTAAGGAGGGCACGTTCTGCATGGAGCACTGGGTGTTATACGCAAACAATGAATCATGGAACACTACATGTAAAACTAATGATGTAATGTATGGTGATTAA
Organism: Zalophus californianus; assembly: GCF_009762305.2. NCBI lineage: Eukaryota > Metazoa > Chordata > Mammalia > Carnivora > Otariidae > Zalophus > Zalophus californianus. The sequence continues at coordinate 83,280,756 of NC_045604.1, forward strand.
CATAACATAAAAAAAAGGATTATGTTTGGCCACAAGTAAAAAGAAACCCTGAAGTAAAGGGAAGAGGGGTCTTTAAAGATAAATATTTATTTCTCTCTCATATATAAGTCCTGATAGACAGTCTAGACCTGATGTGGCTTCTTTATGATTCAAGAACCCAGCTTCCTTCTATCTTATAGCTCCTCCATACATGGATTCCATTCTCAAATTTATTTCTTGGTCCAAGATGGCTGTTCTAGCTCCTGCCATCACATCCATATTCCAGCCAAAAGAAAGGATAGGAGGGGTAGAGGAGAAATATAAGAAGGAAGAGAAGAAGGGGTTGTGGATTGAACTGTGTCTACCAAAAAGATATGTTGAAGTCCTAACCCCCAGAATCTGTCACTGTGACCTTAGTTGGAAATGGGGTTTCTGCAAATGTAATCAAGATGAATTACTGTGGATCCTCGTCCAATATGACCAGTGTCCTCATAAAAAAGAGGAGAGACACAGATTTAGACACACAGGCAAGAACATCATGTGAAGACAGAGGCAGATATTGGAATGATGCGTCTCTAAGCCAAGGGAGGCTGAGGATTGCCAGCAACACCAGAAGCCAGGAGAAAGGCAAGCAACAGATTCTCCCCTGGAGCCACCAAGACAGCATGGCCATGCTGATAGGACTTCTGGCTCCAGAGCAGTAAGAGAATAAATTTCTGTTGTTTAAAGCCGCTCTGTTTATGCTACTTTGTTATGCCAGCCCTAAGAAACCTGATACAGAAAGCCAAGGAGAAGACGGGGAAGACAAAAGGGAGCAGCAGAGCTGCAAGTTTATCAGCTACCCCTACGGAGGGTTCCAGGAAGCTACCACATCCTAGTGCTCACATCCCACTGAAGGTAGTTAGACGTGGTCACAGCTCCCCGCAAGGAACATCTTTATTCCGGAATCCCTGTGCCCAACGCATATGTTCCTCACAAGGGGGGGGGGGTAGGAAGAGTAGTGATCTTTCTAAAAATTTAGATAAATGGCATCAACAATGGTGTTCCCTTTGCAATTAAAAAAAAATCATTGTTTGAAAGATTTATCCAGGTTGAAATGTGTAGCTCTAAATCGCTATGTTTAAAAGCGATATACTAGTCTACCATGAGAATTTACCACCACTTATATTCTGAATAGGATAACATTTTTTCACTTTTTTTCTCTTACAAACATTGCCACTGTAAATGCTGTGAGCATCTATGGGAGAATTTCCCTAAAGCATATACTTACAGGTAGAAGGTCCAAGTGACAGCATCTATACATTTGCAATTTTTAAAGATATTTCTGAATTGTTTTCCCAAGTGGTTGTGCCAGTGTATACCCTCTCCTGCAATATATCCCATTTTACTACCAACATATGATTTTATGGGAGTTTCTAATTTTTTCCAGAAGTATAGGTGAAATAATAAAATATACGCATTTTAAGTGTACAGTTAAATAAGTCTCGACAAATGTATACCCCCATGTAAATACTGCCACAAGCAAAACACAGGATATTTCGATCAGATAAAGGAATCCCTTCATGCCCTGTAAAACAGTCTGAAGCCAATAGATTTGAAAAATTTAAATGAAATGCAAATACTTCTTTAAAAACAAGTTAGCAAAACTGACATAAGAAACAGCAGAAAATCTGAATACTCCTTTAGCTGCAAGAATGCTGAATGCTCCTTTAGATACAATACATTGTATCTGCAGTTATAATCCATCCCTCCTGCACACGCGCATGCACACGCACACACACACACTCCCGGCCCAAATGATTTTACTAGCAAACTCTTTTGAGTTAAGGAGGAAAAAAACAACAATCTAACAAAATTCTTAAATTCAAAACAATCTCATTCAAAATCCCAGCAGGTTTTTTTTGTTGTGGAAAGTCACTACAGCATTCAAAAATGCATATGGAAATGCAAAGGGTCAAGAGAGTAAAGATAATCTTGAACAAAAACAAAGTTGGAGGAAAGCTGGGGGGCGGGCGGTTAGTAATGGTCTATGCCTCGATCAGGTGGTGGTCTCATGGGAGTCATCACTTTATAAAAATTCAATGAGTTGTTGGCTTGAAGTTTGTGCGTGTTGCTCTATGTGTGTTATATGTTAATAAAAATGTTGACAAAATAGCCTCCACAACAAAACCCTCTATTTGCCAGGAGCAATGGTTTCCTGGAAAGCACCCCCGCTATTTGTACCCACCACTTTGGTGGAGTATCTTCCAGTGGTTAAAAACATTAGCTGCGGAATCAGCCAGACTCACCTTCAAATTTGGCTCTGCTTCTTGGATTGATAAAATGACTTCGGAAAATGGATTGGCAGTATCTAACAGTGAATGTGTGCACAGCCTAGGACCCTGCAATGAAGCTGCTAAGCATCCACTCAACCTAAATGAGATATACAGTCAGAAATTTGAAACAACTCAAGTCCCAAGGACTGATCACCTTCGGGCAAGTTGCTTTAGCCTCTTTGAATTTCAACTTCCATATTTGTGAAATGGACATCCTAACACCTACAGCTACCTCATAGGATTGTGTCCAGGCAAGGAAAAGAGTCAAGACTAGCATCTAACATACAGTACAAGCTCAATAAATGATCAATGATATTTTCATCTGACTTTTAAATACAGACACCATCATCTGCCCTAATAAAGTATAAGATGCCTCCCCCACCGCTCCTACAAGCCCTGGACTTCTCCCGACCTCAACGTCCACATGATGTTTACCGAGTGAGACAGCTAGGGTGGGAAAAGTTATTCTATTTGAGAAATCTCAACCTAGGTCTGCACAAAAGTACCCGGTGGACTAAATGGGGAAGGAGGGGTGTTGCGGAGCTCCCTCTCCTCTCCCCTGTCTGAGACCACAGTACCCCCATCTGTTCAGCAAAGGCTTCAGGTCACACCCCGTGCTCCTTCCTCCCCCAGAACCGCCAGCTATCAATGAGCTGCCTCTGCCTTTGAGTTCACTCCATCTGGAATCCTCTGGGGAACAGACACGGATTGTGTATACACCGCAGAATTAGCCTTTATATTTCATTGTGTGTCTGTTGAGGCGGCGGTGAACCAGATGTGGTTTTCGGTAGACATGACTTCAAAAGCCGTAAACACACTTATCAGTAAACTGCAGAGCATGAGGCAGCCGGCAACAGTCAAGGTCACTGACAGGTGACATGGCAAATAAAGGGAGATTAAAAGCCATGCCTTGTCGGACATGGGCCCATTTGATACTTACCAAAGGCAGGATACGGAACATTGCTTACTCTTGATGGGAAGTCATTGAACATAGTGTAATTTCTTGCAAAGTGAGTCCCTGCCATTTTTCTCTAGAGGAAAAAAAGGGTGGGGGGAGAAATAAAACAAAATACAGGTAAGCTCTCTGCTGCTAGTCTATGTATTTTCATTTATGTATTACTAACCTTTACTAAGAGTTTGCCATTGGCCAGATTTTCTGCTGAGGGTTCCCCCTTTTGATCCGCAGTCCAACCATCTTTATCCTCATTTTAATAATTATTCTCTCTTTCCAGGAGGGGAAACTGAGACTCGGGAGATTTACGGTAACCTTCCCAAGATAGTCATTGGCCAGCCAAGACTGGAACACAGAGATTATGTTATAACACTTATGCATGATGACAGAGATTTACTCTGGGTGAAGGTGAGAGTGTATTAGGAGGACATCCAAATGGCTTGGCTTTCTGGCAGTATGAGCAATTGGCATGCACACGGAATCCTACCTAATTTTTGGACACCATCCTCCTCTGCAGTTGAGAAATGTGCACACTAAAAAATTGCTAGGAATGGTCATTTGCATGCCGGGGCAACAGAACCAAGATCCCTCAATTCTGCATCTCTGTGGCATAAGGAGGATTTCCATAAATCAAGCTTTCTTCTATCCCAAATAACACCTACGTATGCCAGGGAAATGCACTATTTGAAAAAGGCTATTCAAAGACAACTTTTGCTTTTCACCCACTAATCTATTATTAAGTGTAGATTTAAAAAACCAGTTTGAAAATCAGGTCTCAACCACAAGGCACATCCACTAAGAATAAACCAAATTAAAACGAATGATTCTCTAAATATTTGGTGTCTTAAATAAGTTTGTCCCAGACATATGTAAGCTAGAGTCACCCCTTCCTTTGAGTTTTAAATATATTTGGCCTAAGCTGCCATCCCAAGTCCTCAGAGTCTAACATCCTCCCAAGATTTTTGTGGAATCATCAGGGTTTATGTTCCTCTTGATTACATCTGCCTGTAAGTTCCTACCCCCTGTTACTCTCCCTGTCACACACATTTTATTTCTCAAGGCCCTTCTCTTCTCTGCACTGTGTGGACCCAGGGAGTCACAGCTTCCTTTTCTGGTGTTCCTTGCTCATGTCTGTCATTGTCAACACTTTGAGCTGACCAAGAGGAATGCAATGCCAATACCTTAAAATTGGCCATTAGAGATCTCAAGTCTACTTGACCCCTAACTCAACCTCTACCTCAGACTTCCAGAACTGGCAGAATAAGCTCTGTTCCAGCCACTGTGGCCCTCACGGTTTCTCAGTCATGCCAAATTCATTCCTACCCCAGGGCCTTTGCACTTGCCAGATGACTGTCCCTCAAATAGCCTCAAGATTGCATTGTCACTTCCATCATGGCTGTGTACAATGTTACTGTATCAGAGACATCTTCCTGATCATTCTTTATAAGCACACCTTGATCTTCCTTTCCTCCTTTGTCTCTGTAGTTCTCATCAACACCTGCCATACTGCATATTTTTTTGCTCACTTTTTTTTATCTGCCAGAACTCATGTCTCGTAAGGGTGGTGACTTCGCCTACTCTCCTGCATCCCCAGGATCTAGGACGGAGGAGTACATAGTGGGAGAACTCATGACCTAGGCTAGAATCCAAATGCTTCTACCAAAAAAAAAAAAAAAAAAAGTAAATTATCTCATTAATAATTTTAGATTGGTTAGAGGTTTAAACGACCATATGTTGGATATTTAGGGATAAATAAAATATGCTATTAAATTAATTTCACCTATTCACTTTACTTTTTTTCAAGATTTGTTTACTTGAGAGAGAGAGAGAGAGCAGGGAGAGGGAGAGAGAGTCCCAAGCAGGTTCCACACTCAGTGCAGAGCCCAACATGAGGCCCAATCTCACGACCCTGAGATCACAACCCAAGTGGGAACCAAGAGTTAGTCCCTTAACTGACTGAGCCACCCAGGTACCCCTCACTTTACTTTTTAATGCAGCTATTAGAAAATTTTAGATTACGTATGTGGGGGCACCTGGGTGGTGCAGTCAGTTGAATCTCTGACTCTTGGTTTCGATTCAGGTGGTGATCTCAGGGTCGTGAGATAGAGCCTCACAATGGGCTTAGCATGGAGTCTGTTTGAGGTTCTCTCTCTCTCTCCCTCTGCCCCTCTTGCTCATGGTCTCTCTCTCTCTCTAAAATAAATAAATCAAATCTTTAAAAATAAATAAATACATTACATATGTGACTTGTATTCTATTTCAATTGGACAGCACTGTTCCAGATTCTTGCTCTCCTCTCACACACATATATGTGTACATATATATTGTGTTTATTAAAATAGGAGCACACTGCACATACTGTCTCATACACCTGCTGTTTTTACCTAACAATTTACCAGAAACATTTCTGCATGTCAGGAAATTAGATTCTCATTGTTATTTTTAAGGACTCCAGAGTATAACACTAAGTGCCTCAGAGTTTATTTAACCTGTAATAGGATTTTTCTAGGCTACTTCTTTCCTTTTCTTCTCTTCCCTCTTTCTCTTCCTCTTTTTCTCTGTTATTGGCATAGAACACCCTGTGACAAGTTGCATTATAAGAAACCATGTGTACGTGTCCTGTTACTTCCCTAGAATAAATTCCTAAAATATATTTAGGATTCCTAAGAACCAAATAAGTGATGAGCGCCTTGGACCAGCCACTTTACGAACTGGGGATGCTATGAGGTGAAACAGCAGAGTGATTTCAAAAGCCTTTGACCAATGGCTTCAAGGTTCAGGTGCACATGGTCCCAGAACGCAAGACACAGTGTAATGGGGGGTTGGACATATAGGGTCCTGGAGACAGACAAGTCAGGTTCTGATCCCAGTTCTCTGTCACGTCTGACCATGTGATTTCCAGCCAGTTTTGTAACCTCTCTGAACCTTGGTCTCCATACCTAAGAAATAGGATTATCAATTGTACCTCCCGTATAAGATTACTCTTAGGATTGAACGAGATGCCAGGTTTAATTACTCAGTACAGTGCCTGGCTCTTGGCAAATCTTTCGGTAATTATTAACATTTTTGAGATCTTGTTTGGATCTGCCAATCAACACACATACATGCACACATACATGCACACAGATTTCTGCATTTATATCATACTCTCCCCTCTCTCAACTACTTTTTTCAAATAGAGATCTATTTGCTAAAATAAAATTGAAATGGGTAAAGAATACGAGGCACAATTTATACTAGATATATCTGCAATTACTAACTCTGAATTAAACATATCCCTTCATGAATAATGAAGCAGAAATAGGCCAAAGGAAAAATGAGATAAGATCTTAAATCCATGTATTTTTAATTGCTTCATTATCTAAAATTTGCTATGAATAGCAGTGGATACAGTTTGCTGTTTAAAGCACAAAAAGAAATAAGAATTTTCAGCCAAATCACAAAAGGCTATCAAAAATTAATTTTGTGTGCTGTGATCATGGAAAATGTAAGTGATTTTGAGGCAGAGTGACATTAAAAAATGCCATTTATATGCTAATAATAAATGTATTTTCTTCATTTTGATGCAAAATAAATTTTATTTTCATTTTAATGAACTGTAATGAATTATAAGCTTTCTCTTTTTATCTTTGGGTAAAAGTTCGGGACAGATAGCAGAAGGTTGGCAGATGACAGGCAAAAGGTCTGAGAGGGAATGAAAAAGGGACAGATCCTGTCAGCTGGTAGTGACCTCCTAAACTGCATGGGAACCTTTGGAGTTGAGGTGGTTTTCTTTAGGTTTCTAGAAATTTCCAACAGTCAGATTTACCTCAGAGGTGGCAAACTATCCATTGGTGCCATATTAGAAAAGGGTATCTATGAACTATACTGAATTAATCATCCTTTATTTCTTACATGGAGCAACACGCAGTTATGACTCTTGGCATGAATACCACTCTCTGAAGGACATTTTTCAATAATAATTTATTCTTTGCCGAAGCCTGACTCTTGTCTGGCACTTGGCTAAGTATTCGATCCGTTCTTCTATCTAATCTTCATGAGGGCCCTAAGAAGGTAGTATTATTATAATCCTCGTCTTACAGATGAGAAACTTAAAACCCAAAGGAGGTAAGCAATGTCACAGATTGTCAGTTGTGGAGTTTAGATTTCAACTCATATCTGTCTATGAGTTAAGCGTCATACATTTACTTATGTATAACACTGACTCCTTTTTAAAAAGAGGAAATGGCATGTTAATGTTTAAGCCAAATAAATGAATTGCGAATGGTAAAATGTCAGGCATCTGTGAGGAAAAAATGCTCGTGGTTGGAGGGGGGCGGGCAGGAAGACACTGGGGTGCCCTGGGATGTCACTGCCCATTCTGCCTCCAGGAGGGAGGAACCTGCTGAGAACCTCACTTATGTCCTGGCTACAGTTTAAAGCCCAATTAGTTACCTGACCATCTGAAAGTATGGAGTGCTCGAGACTTCCACACACATGTGTCAGGGCATCGGTGGAAAATACCCAGAGCCCTGCTTGGCTGAGAGGCCATTCATTCTTCCTTGAGGGTCTGCCATTATTCTCTGATATCTGACTTCTTTGAAGTGAGGAGCCAAGTTTCCACATTCATTTCTGTGTGCCCCTCATCCCTTACTCTTAGATCGCGGACTGCATTTGCTGACTTGGTTGTTGATGTTAATTCCCTTTAACCAGGGTCTCTTTAAATGGGACCTTGTGAGTTATGGAGCAGTAATTCACCCCTTCAGATCTAGTGGACCCAAGGTCACAGGCCAGCTCCTATTAAATGGAAAGGTCTGAATTATTATCCTATAATTCACCTCTTGGAAGTGTCTTAATTCAATTACACTGTGTCCCTGGATGACAATTAAAAGAAATAGAAAAAGGGTTCTGGATCTTTTTTTGTTACAATCCAAAGTAATTTGCAGTGCCAGAGAGTTCTTCCTCTCAAGTTGTTAGGAAATTAAACAGAAAGATGAAAGAAAAGAGCCTCTTATCACTAGCAATGCTACACTGTAGACAATCAGTCGTGCCTTAACTGATGGAAACGTGGCAGGGGTCACAGCAATCAAGTGTCTTCTCTGTAACCAAATAAATCCTTTTGATTTATATCTCCCTGCCACACACACGCACACACGCACACACGCGCGCGCGCGCACGCACGCACGCACACTATTCTCATTTTTGCATTGTTCTCATAGTAAGTTTAAGACTGGTGCTCTGTTCTGTTCTGTTCTAACCCGCCCCTTAGGACAACATAAGACTTTGTCTGATAAATGCAGATGGCTAAGGCTTGGTGACCTGACTTGCTTCAAGAGAAGCAAAGATAATCCAATTTTGGCAATAACCAAAGAATTTGAGATTCCCTTGGGTCATAGTTTGTGTTCTCCCAGAAGCAGACCCTGAGACAAGGATTCATACATGCATAGTTGATGTGAGAGGGAAAAGTAGTGAGATTGGGGAGGGAAAGACGCCAGTTCTCAGGGTATCAAGTAAGATACTCCTATGGGCGACCGAGGCTCAGTCCCGCTGGGGAGCCCTAGGGAATGGTGCAGAACAGAGCGGTAGGGAGTGGAGATATTTATACCAACTTCCCTCAGGCACAGGTTGAGAGCTGCTCAGGAAAATGATAAATTGGCCAACTTTGTCCCTGCTGTCCTCATGCACTTCAGGAGCCTAGGATTCTCATTTGACCATCTGATCGCCTTCATTCCACTTCACCTACATGGACATGGTCAAAACTATAAAACGTGGTTCGCCTGAGTGGCTCAGTCGGTTGAGCATCTAACCTCTGGCTCAGGTCACGATCCTGGGGTCCTGGGATCGAGTCCCACATTGGGCTCCTTATTCAGAAGGGAGCCTGCTTTTCCCTCTGCCTCTGCCTCTCCCCCTGCTCTTGCTCTCTCTTTCTCTGATAAATAAAAACTTAAAAAAAAAACCTACAAATGCCTTCTGAAGCTCATAAACACTCATCCTCAAGTCAGTAAAGGGCACAGATAAAAGCTTGCACGTTCCCGGCTCAAGTCCTGTCTTGTGATCATGAGCAGTTATTATTAGTCATGTGATCGCAAGTAGTTACTACCATGAGACTCCAGTTTCTCATCTGCAAAATGGAGGGAGTATTTCCCAGGGTACTGTGGGAAATAAATGCGCTCAGGTCCTTACCTTAGTAGGACGCCTAGCACACAAAAGCCCACTATGATCCAAGGAGGTTGATGAGGCTTTACTTTGGGGGTAGTCAGGAAAACCATTTCTCCTGAAATGGGCAGGTCTTTAATTCACTACCCCTCCCATCTTAACCTGGTCCCTTTCTAACTTTCTAGACCAATTTACTCTCAAATGCAGAAAACAGATGTCTACCAAGAATCTAAGTAGAGATCATCCTCTGATGACATACAAACCACATGTAGGCAACATATATGGTTTTAGAAACATCTTGCAAAGTATATTAAAATGAATAAATGTATTTAAAATTTCAGATTTCTGGGGTGCCTGGGTGGCTCAGTCGGTTAAGCATCTAACCTCTGGCTCAGGTCACGATCCTGGAGTCCTGGGATCCAGCCCCGAGTTGGGCTCCCTGCTCAGCGAAGAACCTGCTTCTCCCTCTCACTCCCCCTGCTTGTGCTCTGTCAAATAAATAAATAAAATCTTTTTTAAAAAATAAAATAAAATTTCAGATTTCTACTGAAATTTCAAAAGGTCTTGCCACACTGGGTCCAACTGCCATTTCACAGCATTGAGTAGACGTGAGGCACAGCTGCTTCTAGCCTGGGTGAGCCCCCCCAGTGTCTCCCAGTTCCCACAATTGCCTATTTTAATGGCCTGCTTTATTCCTTCCAATTACCTGCCTGGCCTCTGCAGGCATTTTTGAGTTTATAACTTCTATTCTAGTTCTTCCGACCAAAAACAGTTGCTCTAGACATACTCCTGCCTAACAACAAAGGTCTATCCAAAATGATTTATCTTTCACCTCATTTTAATGAAGAAAAGACTACTGAAATGTGAGTCATATAATCAGCTATGAATACGGCATGCAGCAGGGTGGATGTTGCCACTGCTTAGGAAATACTAGTGGAACAAGTCTGGCTTAGAATAGGAAACTGCTCCATCAGCAAGAATTAGAGAACCAGGCTGGGCAGTCATCGGACTAAAGGAGCGAACAGGCACAAAGCCACAAGTGTGCAGCCCACAGAGACGAGGTAAGGCGGGCGCCCGCGCTTTAGTCTAATAGGCTTGTAATTGGCTGATCTCCATCGGCCTCTTGTGAATAGGACATCTTTTGTACCTGGGGTGGTCACAGACATGGAAATGAGGAGCTGTGGGTGGTGATTACTTAATAAGGAGGAGTGCTGGGCACGTGGTGGAAAATTGCTTCTGCTGAAGCATAAAGGAAATGGGTCAGCATTTTGCGAGGTCTGGAGGGAAGAGGGCCATCTCTGAGCTTCTGGCCCATCTGCTCACTTTAAGAAACTTGCTGACCTCATCAACAGATTCCATCCACAAGCATGTTCTATTTAGCACAGGATTTCCCAACCTTGGCATTACTGACATTCGGGGCTGGATCATGCTTTGTCGTTGGGGGTTGTCCTGCACTTTGCAGAATTTTAGCAGTTTCCTTGGCCTCAGTCTCCACCTGTGTGCTATCTACCAGGAGCAGGCCCTCCCCAGATGTGCAACCACAAATACCTCCAGATGTTGGCAGTGTCCCCCGGGAAGCAAAATCACTCCTGGTAGTGAACCACTGGTTTTAGCCTGTGCGGCATTAAACTATTTTTTTTAAATCAGTAGACTCTCTTTTAAAATTAAGGAGTATCACTTTAAATCTTAATTGCTGGCCTCTCTATGAAAAGGTCAAATGAGTTAGCAATACTGGGTCCAGCCCCTTCCCTCTACATCTTAGCCTCTGTTACCCCTCTACCTCCACCTCTTGTACTTCTGCCCCCCAATTCCTCCTCTCGACTCAGTCTCCTCCAGCCACACAAATTCCTGTCCAGATGTGCTCCTGCCTCAGGGCCTTTGCACTTGCTGTTCCTGCCACCTAGAAAGTTTTTCCACAGATATGAACATGGACTGCTCCTCACTTCCTTCAGGTCTTCACCCAAGCATCACCTTCTTGGTAGGGGTCTTCTCTGGCCACTCCATCTACAACTTTAATACTTCTCCCCTCCGAATTTCCTATCCCCATTCTCAATTTTATTTTTTCTCATTAGCATTTATCTAACCGGTTATATAAGCAACTGTCTTTACTTAAAATCTTGATAGGATGTTCATCATAGATATCCTGCATTCATTTTACTTTTTTAATACTGCATTAAAATACCACTTATCTTGATCACTGAGTTTTTTGCCATTCTCCCCTAAATTTTGCAAAGTGCATGCCTCATTTGCCCCACCCTAGTCCTGGCACCATTACATACACTGACTTATTTATCTTGCTTATTGTGTGTCTACCTCCAGCACAACATAATCTCCATGAGGGCAAGGCTTTTTTATCTATTTTGTGCACTGCATTAGATTTGTGCAGAGGATATAGTATGTGTGTAATACAAAATGAACAACTGAATGAATTCCTGCCTGGCAATATACTGAACTATAGCTGAGATTCCATATCTCAGTTTTATTCCTAAATTCATTCATTCATTCATTTTGCAAACACATAGAGGACACCTACTAAATGCCAGGCATTGTGCTAGCTCCCAGAAAGGAAGAGGTGAGTGAGTTCCATCTGTCCTAAAGCTTAGGGAATGGATGGGGGCCAATTACAATATAGAGAAATAAGTTGCTGTGTAGAAACAGAAAGGTTAGAACTTTAACATATGAATTGGGCAGGGGAAACTCACAAATCATCACATAACAGCGGGAGTAGATAACATAGAAGGTTTCCATCAGCAGTGCACATGCTCTAGCTTCATGGAACCAAAACTTTTCCCAAAGATCAAGAGACACAGTCCATATTCACCGTCATTCATTCCACAAATATGTACTGAGTATCCATTAGCTGCAAATCACTCTTGTAAGCCCTAAGAATACCACAACAAGCAAGTCAGAAGCAAGCATAAAACAATGAATTCTAAAATTGCTATCTAATTGCTATTGTAAGTGGTCTGAAGAAGATGTAAGGAGTATCAAAAGAGCTGGGCAGGGGAACCCAACTTAGACTAGAATCAGTGGAGCTTCCCCGAGAAGACAACATTTGAGCCCTATGAAAAGAGCTGATGAAACAAAAAACGCAAAGGAGTGAGGGCATTCCAAGCAGAGCACACAGGATGTGCAAAGGCCCTGAGGTGGAAGGAGCTAACAGAAAGCCAATGGCACTGAACTGCAGACTGCAAGGTCAGAGTGAGATGTGGTAGAGATGGACAGGTAGGCAAAGGGTAAGCCACACAGGATGCTGTGAGCAATCAGCGCATCTTTGTCTTATCCACAGGTTGCATTGGTCGTAGTAGGGGAGAGCTTCAGGACAGAGCCATGGAGGGAATGTGAACAGGGAAATGACTAAAAGGTGTAACAAGTCTGACCAAGAGTGAAGTCCAGAGAATATCTAGAAAGAGAACACTACTTGGAAATGGCATCTGGTTTTTCTTGGCCACCTTCATGCTATCTAAATAATTGGGAAAGAGCAGACAAAGCCAGCAGGGAAGAAAGAAAACAAAAACCAGGCAGGAGGCCTTGGCCAAGGAAAGGAAATCCAAGAACAATGCCACCACACCCACTGTCATGCTCCTCTCCAGCAGAATCCAGGCTCTGAATTGTTTAAGATGTTTTTGAGTCACTTTCTTAACGTACACTGGAAATTGCACAGGTTTCGTTTTGTCTTTAATCAAGTGAAAATGCACCATAATTTTGTTTAGTCATTAAAATGTTCTATAGCAAATCTTGTCAACAAGAGCCATTTAAAGGATTTTAATCAGTCTTAGTCAATCTCAAACAAGGTCGCGGTACAGGATTTGCAACAAGACAAGGGGGACGCGAGATGCCCAAGACAGGCAGCCTGCGCATCCTGCATCCATTGCTGAGAGCTGTTTCTGCTCCCCTTGCTTTTTTTCTGCTGTTCAGACTTGCCAGTTTTCACATCTATCACCATGTCCAACTTAGCTTACACATATGAGAGTCATTCCACAGGGTCTGGAGGCAGAATCCATGAATGGGTGGTATTACCCACGAGGGAGGCAGGTACTCTCTTTGGATTTAAGTTTAAAAAAAAAAAAAAAGAATCATCCCTTATGTGTCTTTGTCTCCTAGAAAATGCTATAACCCATGCAAATCCTATAAGGATTAGAGATCCCCGAGCAGAAGGGAAAGCCCAGAATGTGCTGCTGGAACTGGAACATTAAGGTATCACCCCAGAATGAAATGTCCAGCCAGCAACCTCTCTTGAATTTTACCATTTCAGACATCCATTCACATGTGCATCTGAGAGGACCCTTTTGCCCCGCGCCTTTCCCCAAAGAAAGGTGACCTTGCTGAAACAACCCACTCTTGGCCAGAAACTTCCTTTCTCTTCCCCCTTTTGCCTATGAAAGCCTTTTTTTTTTTTAAGATTTATATTTATTTATTTGACAGAGAGAGTGCACAAGCAGGGGAAACGGCAGAGGGAGAGGGAGAAGCAGACTCCTTGCTGAGCGGGGAGCCCAACGCGGGGCTCGATCCCAGGACCCCAGGATCATGACCTGAGCCGAAGGCAGACGCTTAACCGACTGAGCCACCCAGGCGCCCAAAAACCTTCCATTTTGCACAGCTCCTTGGAGCTCCTTTCTATCTGCTAGATGGGATGCTGCCTGATTCAGGAATTGTTGAATAAAGTCAATTAGACCTTCAGATTGACTCAGTTGAATCTTGTGCTTTTTAACAATGATAAGAGCAGTTTATCAAATTGTCATTTAGAAGTCCCACCAGAATCTTCAGCTGAACGGATCTACATAAAGTCTCATGAGAGAGTCTGCATCACATGGATTCTGGGATCAGAAAGCCTAGGTCTGAAATCCTGGCTCTGCCATTTACCACTTGTGGGACCTCAGGAAAGCCACTTAAGGGGGCGCCAGGGTGGCTCAGTTGGTAAGCATCTGCCTTCAGCTCAGGTCATGATCTCAGGGTCCTGGGATCGAGTCCCACGTCAGGCTCCCTGCTCAGTGGGGAGTCTGCTTCTCCCTCTGCCTCTCCCCCCTGCTCCTGCTGTCTCTCTCTCAAATAAATAAAATCTTTTTAAAAATTTTAAAAAATAAAAATAAATAAAAAAAAGGAAAGCCACCTAACCCTCTGTGCCTCAGGCCTCCATTTGTAAAACAGGAATCACGATGGTCCCTCCGTCACAGGGGTGCTGGGAAGGGCACACGAGTGGATGACTGTAACCTGTTTAAGAACGGTGCATGGTATGTCGTGAGCTCCATAGGCGTCTAAGTCTTACTTACGCCCTGAAAGTCATGCCCAAACGTGATTCTCCTGGGATTCTCATCTCAGAAAATGGCATCACCCTCCATCCAGGCACCAACACCAGGATGGGCTACATCCCACAGTGTTCTCTGTACTTCCTTCTTCTACTTGTGACAAATCCAATTTTAAATGGTTATTTGGTTATTATTAATGTCGGTTTCTCTCTCCCACTCAACTCTAAGATCTAAGGCAGTTGAGAGTTTGTGTCTGTTTTTCAGGGACTGGCCCACAGTATTGAATGAATGAGGGACTAAAACAGTTGCAGGTCTCGTGGACTGTTAACAATTAGAAACTTTTAAGAAGTTAAGAAAATTAAAATGGATGATGATACAGGGAGTGTGATACTGTGATTTATAATAAGAAATATATATTTTGGTTTCTGTCCCCATTTCTGGCATAGAGCTCCTAAAACCCTTTTAATTTCCAAAGTGTTAAGAGTGATCAAGGTGTATTTTGTTACGTTAATGAGGTGGCTTTTGGGGGTGCCTAAGGATGGGGGCTGGTTGCTAGTAGACCAACCATGTGATCAGAGGTCTGAAAGGGTCAGTTTTCCCCCACACCCCCAATGCCAGGGAAGGGAGGGGGCTAGAAATGAGTTCAATCACCAATGGTCAATGAGTTCATTGATCATGCCTATGTAATGAAGCCTCTGTAAAAACCCAAAAGGATAGGGTTTGGAGAGCTGCTGGGCTGATGAACACATGCTCACATGGGTAAAGTGGCGTGCCCAGAGGGGGCATGGAAGCCTCACATCCTTTCCCCACACCTTGCCCTATGCATCTCTTCCATCTGGCTGTTCCTGAGTTCTATGCTTTTATGATAAACTGATGATCTGGTAAGCAACATGTTTCTCTGAGTTCTGTGAGCTGCTCTAGCAAATTAAACAAACCCAAGGCGGGGGTCACTAGAACCTCTGACCTATAGCCAGTTGGTCACAACTCCAGGTAACAACCTGGGTTTGCAACTGGCATCTGAAGTGGGCAGAAGGGGGTGGAGGGAGACAGTCTTGTAGGACTGAGCCCTTAGCCTGTGGGATCTGATGTAGATAGCGTCAGACTTAAGTTGAATTGTAGGACACCCAGCTGATGTCTGAGAATTCTTTGTTGGTGTGGACCTCACACATACACACAAGACACGCACACCCCAGAATTGGTGACCAGAACTCTTTCAGGGTTAAAAAAACAAAAAAACAACATTCATTGCTTTGCTTGATGACACAGGGAAGGCGGAAGAGTTTGTGAGGATATAGCTAAGATTGCCTTTGTCTGGTCTGCTTGGCTACTTTTTCTTTAGGACGGTGGGGAAACAATGCCTAAAAATGTGACTTGGAGCCATCTGACAGGTGGAGCTGGGAAAGGCTGGAGGAGAGGGGAGAGTTTCCAAAAGAAGGCGGCTGCCCAGAAGGTGTTGCTTCAGTATTGTGAGTCTTCACCGTTCTTAAGCTAAGGCCATATTTCCAGCTCCTTCCCGGGTGTCCAACCACATGGCCTTCAGACTCAAACCAAACAAGCCAAAACTTGATTTAGTCTGTCAATTTCTCCCCCAAATGTCCTCTTCCTGGGTCTGTGACATTAGCATTCACCTCATCACCCAGCACTAATCAAACAAGTCCTCCTAGATTTTACCCTTCTTCCTTCATCCTCCTCTCGCCCCATACTCACCCCATCGGTAATAGATTGGAAGTGAGATCAACAGTTCTTCCTACAATATCTAGACAGGAGGCGTGGAGAGTTTGCTACAGAGCTTGGCCCACGACAAGGCCTCATACGTGAGTTCCCTTCTCTGCCAGACAGAACCCCTTGTGCTCGTGGGCAGGGATCCAGTTGGCAAAGACAGTCTGCATTATCCCGAAATTGGGCACCGCAGCAAGGATGTCCTGGCCCAATTAAATTCCTTTCCATTTGTTTATGGAAATTCAAAGATATTCCAGTTCTAGACTGCATTTCCTCTATCTTCCTCAAAGCAGGCCAAGAAAAAAGACATCATCTCTGAGTTTTCTTGGTTTATCATATCTTCCTCGGCATCACAGAGAGATCCCTGGCTTGTGTAAAACGTAATCCATGATCTCTTCCCCAGCGCATGCACTGCAAGGGCAATGGGCGCCAATTTACCTCCGTGGAGGACCAAACTCTCATTCCTCGGGAATCTGTGGATATTGAGAGCCCCTTACTTTGCGCCCAGCACATGATCATGGGATAAAGACCAACTCTTTACCATGAGCACAAATCCAACTCCCTACCTACTCGTCAGCCTCCTCCCTCTCTCTCTGGCCCATACCCCCTCTGCTCTAGACATACTGCCCTTTACTTCTTTTCACTTCCCCCAACATGCTGTACTAACTGCCACTCTACCTGGAACGTTCACTAGGTTAGGGCCACTCTCCCTGAAGACCTCAGCAATAGCATCACTTCATCCTGAGCCTTCACTGATCTTCCCAGTGAGATCAGCTCCCCTAGTGAGTGCTCTCAAAGGCTTGGGTACCTCCAAGGCTGCCTTAGATTCAGCTGTGGGATCCTTTCACTCAGGTCTGCCTCTCCCACTTGACTATATGTTTCTCTGGGCATAAATCTTATCCGTGTATTCCCAGAATCTAACACAGCATCTGAACACAAGAGGCATCCCCCCAATTTTTGTTTTTTTAATTACTTACTTGCTATCCAGCAGTTTGCTAAGCACTGGACACACATTCATGAGTCAGATACACACAGTGTAGGCTCAAGAAACCCACAGACCAGTCAAGGAGATAGGAACATAGAAAGCACCAGAAGAGTGCCATTAAAATGCACAAGTAAACATCAAAAACTAATGATGTATTGTATGGTGACTAACATAATGCAATAAAATAAAATAAAATAAATAAAAATAAAAATAAAATGCACAGGTAAGAAGAAGGAACTTTCTCTTTTTTTTTTTTTTTTTAACTAAAGGGAATCACAAAAAGAAGAAATGGCAAATGAGCTGAACCTTGAAGGCTCGATGGGGTTTGGACCCGCCTGGAAGAGGGAATGACAACCCCAAGGAGGAGGGGACCATCGGAGCAGGGAAAGTACAGGAGTAAGAACACAGCACTCAAAATCAAAGTGAGATTTTAATGTGCTAAGGACAGTATCCTTGGCAGCTGAGCGCAGATCTTCACCACCCAGAATGCTCCCATAGGGACTGGAAATGGAAGGTCGGCAGACGAGCACAAAGCACCATTTTATCAGCGGTCAGGACGGGTGACCTCAGTGCAAGGTTCTGATAAAGCTCAGGTGGAGCTCACTGCATGGGTTTGGAGCCCCCACCTCCCCACCTCCCCAGGCTGCAAGAAAGAGCTTGGTGTGACCTAGTTCAGGGCTGAGCTTTTGATGACAGTGCCCCACCTGTTAGTAAACAAGATCTTCAGCCCTGGCGGATCCAATCAGCATTCCGTTCCCTCAAAGAGGATTGAAGCAGGGGACAGGCAGAGGGGAGAAGGCAGGGGGAGAAGGGTAGGGGCAGGGAGACGTGAAGAAGAAGGTACCTTGCCCTCCGTGGGGGAAAATAATGGGAGACAGGGTTCTTTGTGTTTCTTCCGCCAGATGCAACTTTCCCTCTTGACATAATTAACTCTTATTCAAGCCTCAAAAGCAAGCGCAGACTTAACGGTCACCTCCGAAAGTCTCCTCCTGCCTCTTTTATTTTCATTTATTTATTGAGACTTTTTTTTTCTTTTATGGCAAGACCATTTCGCACAGAAGTTCTACCTTCTTAGCAACTGTGTTCGTGTACAGGATAGGCCCTGTGCTGTACCGGTAGATCTCCAGAGCCATCAGACCTCAATAAAGTGGCTTTAAAAAAAAAAAAAAGGAGGGGCGCCCGGGTGGCTCAGTTGGTTAAGCGACTGCCTTCGGCTCAGGTCATGATCCTGGAGTCCCGGGATCGAGTCCCGCATCGGGCTCCCTGCTCGGCGGGGAGTCCGCTTCTCCCTCTGACCCTCTTCCCCCTCGTGCTCTCTCTCTCTCATTCTCTCTCTCTCTCAAATAAATAAATTCTTAAAAAAAAAAAACAAACAGGAACCACAGAACAGGTGTCATTTGAAAGAGCTCAGTGGGCCTCTGTGAGGGCCTGAGGACTGCCCCTTCCTAGGGCTAAGCCCCGCCGCCCTTGACTCGTTCGCGGAAGGCGCACGGGAAAGCCCTCTTTCAAAGAGAAGAAAGGAGCTCCTACAGTGAGGCACGGAGCCTCTTTAAAATTGTCTGCAGCCGCTGCAGAATTTTTGTGCTCCGCGGACGCTCCTCCCCTTTGCTTGCCCCCGCAAACCAGATTCAGCCGGGCAACCTCTCAACACTGGGACCCACCATCCAAGTTGGGGCCCTAGCCCTGGATTCAGCGCAGATTCAGCCGGTTTTCTTACACATACCCCACACCTCCCCACCCGCCTTTCGCCTCTGGTCAAGTTCTGTTTACTCATAGCCCATCTTTCATCATAACCGGGTTTTAAGCAACTCTGAGGTGAGGATTTGAGCCTTACTTATCTGTAGGTTCTCTCCCATACAGACACCAAATTATGAGTATTATTTGCACAATATAAGGCGGTTCTAATTCTGCTACTTAAAGCTGAGTGACCCCCGGGGCAAGTCACTTAGCCCACGCTTTCACGGTCTGCCCTCTGTAGGCAGGTAGAATGGTACCATCTCCTGGGGCTCTGGCGAGAGGGTGAGCTGACATTAGGCGTGGGAAGGGTTCACGGTGAGAGCACAGCAAGTATCAGAGATTACTAGCAGGCGCTCAATCGGGATGTTTATCAAATGGAATAGTTAACAGCCTTCCCTTCTGTGGGCTCCATTTGGCAGTGAACATATTGTGTGTAAATGTGGAGCCCAGGATGGGGAAGGAGGAAGGGGAAGGCAGATGGAAGCCCCCATCTCAACTTGAGTTTGGGGTTTGCAAGAAGAACAGTGAGCAGAGAGATAAACAGAGGTGTGTCAGTCTTCTTGGAAATCTAGGGCATTAGCTCATTTCCCTTTTAAAAGAAAATAAGTCAGCTAAGCAAAATTGTGTGCTCCGTCAAAGATATCCTCTGTGCATTTTTTTCTTTTTTAGATTTTTTTATTTATTTGAGAGAGAGAGAGAATGAGAGACAGAAAGCACGAGAGGGAGGAGGGTCAGAGGGAGAAGCAGACTCCCCGCTGAGCAGGGAGCCCGATGCGGGACTCGATCCCGGGACTCCAGGATCATGACCTGAGCCGAAGGCAGTCGCTTAACCAACTGAGCCACCCAGGCGCCGCCTCTGTGCATTTCTGAGTGTGAGTGTGAGAGAGGAAGAAAGAGAGAGGGAGAGGGACCCAGCTGGGAAGCTCTGAAGAGAAGGATTTCCCTGGAAGAGCATCCCTATGACAAGAGTCTCCTTGGGGGACCTCCTACTGTTCCTACCTTCTCATGTGGGGAATTACAGTCATCAGGCAGATGAATCTTCTGCTACTGCTTGTGTGTGTGTGTGTGTGTGTGTGTGTGTGTGTGTGTGTGTGTCTCAGCAGGGCCTCCTGGTT
The DNA here is from genome assembly GCF_009762305.2 of Zalophus californianus. NCBI lineage: Eukaryota > Metazoa > Chordata > Mammalia > Carnivora > Otariidae > Zalophus > Zalophus californianus. The sequence continues at coordinate 83,300,939 of NC_045604.1, forward strand.
AATAAAAGAGTCCAAGAGACCTGGCTTCAAACCCATTTCTGCCACTCACTTGGGGTGATGTTGGACCATCTGCCTTAATCGCTTTGAGCCTCAAGATCTCCATACATAACATGGAGTCAATATGCCTTCACATTAGCCAACTTAGGTGAGTAGTAAGTTACATCCTATCTCTAAAGCGGTGCACACACAGATGCTCAAATCAGAAGGCAGCTGCTAGGAGCAGCAGAAGCAGCAACAGTCCTGGTAACAATGTAGCCAGAGCAGTGAATAGTTCTAATAGTCATTAATAGTAGCAGGAGGGGTAATGGTGGGGGTAGTGGTAGGAGTACTAATGGCAACATTTTCTTCTCTCTTCTTTTAGCTTTATTCTCTCACTGATAAGTTTCTAGCATCTGACACCACCTTAGGAATCCTGGACCACCTTCTCAATAATTTAGCACATAACAGGGACTCCATAGAACAACAATGTGTGTTCCCTACAGTCCCTCATTACAACTGAGCATCACATTAAGGAAACAAAGGAATGCTGCTTTGTTGCACCTTGGCACCTGGGTTTATCTTCAAAAAAAGCTGGGGCTAGGGGCACCTGGGTGGCTCAGTCATTAAGCGTCTGCCTTCGGCTCAGGTCATGATCCCAGGGTCCTGGGATTGAGCCCCACAACGGGCTCCCTGCTCTGCAGGAAGCCTGCTTCTCCCTCTCCTGCTCCCTCTGCTTGTGTTCCCTCTTTCGCTGTGTCTCTGTCAAATATATTAAATTAAATAAATAAATAAATAAATAAATAAATAAATAAATAAATAAAAGCTGGGGCTGGTTACTGAAAAAAATTATTCTCCGTGGGCTGGTAACTTATTTGCAAGTCTGCCTTAAGCACTATATCCTCTCCTCACCTTCTAAAGGGTGGCATTGACCGTGGCAAAAAATGTATGTGTTGGAGCAGATCAAACCCTAGAAAGAAGTGCTGAGTTCTTGAGCTTGAAATTCTGCCAGGCAAACAGCTGCTAACTCTAGTCAAGCGTATCCAGTCTTGCAAGATGATAAAACACTTCGAAAAACTGCCCGCCGTTCACCTGTGATCTCAAATCATTTGCTTTTCCCATTGATTCCTTGTTCAAACTTCCAGGGAAACTAATTCAAACGAAGGTCAGTGTTTTAAAAGGGGGCGGCGGGGGGGGGGGGTTGACATGTTATCTCCTACACGTCTGGTTTAGGCTGTTTGAAGACAATAAAGAACATCAGGAGGTTTTAAGTTGTTTCCTTTCTACCAAAATCCCTTTCAGTATGAAAACCACATGTGACCTCAGACCGACACCTATTTATAAGTCTGTCTCTCCCAAACATCTCCGGGAGAATAAGGCCAGCTGGACAGGTCCCAGGGGCACCACTGTTTAAATGGAGATCACTATGGTGATTTCTGGGTGTGTGTGTGACCCTTGCCACCAGCAGTCCTGACTTGATTCCCTATGGACACTGGTGACAGAGAGTGAGCAGATCTGGAGGCTGCCGGAAACCCTACATCTAAAGCCACTGTTGTTGTTGTTTTCCTACAACTGGAATTCAAGGAGAGGTTGCTGGAAAGAGTGTGGTATGAATAATACTTTTGCAATATTTCAATCGAGTCAACTTTTGAGGCTCTGCTTGGGTCCCAGGAACTCTGCCTGTCTCCATCAGAAGTAGCTTCACGGAAGGCTTCCAACATCCCTCTGGAAGTGGTCCGCACAAGATAAACCCATGTCCAGCAAGGAGCATACATCTGAGTCCAGAACCCCTCCTTGGATCAGAGCTCACAGCAGCTGTGCTGTTTACTGGAACTTTCTGCTTTTCTGACACCTGAACTCTGAACCCAGGCAGGAAGAATGGTGTGGCATGCCTGAGCTGACTCTCTGAGCTACATTTTCTTGACTTCACAGCCACCCTTGCTTGACTGTTTCATCCTTAACAATCAGTTGGAATTTTACTTCTGTGATTCTCTGACTTTTCACGTTTCTTCTGTATCTATTCATTTTCTTCCTTTCAGCTATCCTATTGATCCAGGCTCTTTCTGTTCATCTCTGTCCCATTCAGCCTGCATCCTGATGGTGCAGGACCCAAAAGCTCAGTGCTTCTAAACAGCAACAGTGATTGCTTGGAAAGTTCTTGAAATGTCTAAGGGAAATTTCTATACCCAGCTAAACCATCGATCAAATGGGAGTCTTCAAGAAAGACACTTTTAGACATGGAAGGACCCAAAATATTTATCTCTCATGCATTCTTTCTTGTGAAGCTGCTGAATGGATTTATTCCACCAAAAGGAAGCAATAAACAAAGAAAAGGAAGCAGACTCTAAGCAATCCAACATGGCAGACCAGTGAAAGTAAGTCCCAGAACAATACTGAGCCACAGACTTAAAGAGTAAACCATCCAGCAGGAGTGTTCAGGGAGATATTATCAGAGAAAAAGAACAGAACCCATAGATTATTTGGGCCTGTGTCAGTACATTTGAAAAATTATTGACCAGTATTGACAGAGTAGTTGGGGGATTCAGAAGAGAAGAAACACAAATATGGGAAACCAAACATAATTCAGCCATGAGCAATAATTTACATAGTCATAATAATATAAACTCTACTACTGATTTAACCAAGTATTTTGATATAATTAAAATGAAACATGGTCAACTGAGACAATGATGGGTGGGAAGAGAAGGTGGGGAAGTTGATTAAAGAGAGCCAAACCCTCAACCATCATAACCAGAAGCCAACAGGGAATTTATGAAATTCATGATTCTAGTAATAGAGGTATAAGCATATTACATAGGCATATGGAAGGACATACCCAAAGAAACAGCTGAAAAAGAATGAACAGTTATTTGTGGGGATCTAGACTTGATCCATTTCACTATAGGCTTTGTAAGATTTTTTTTATTTTTAACCATGTACATGTACTTTAATATAATGGAAAAAAATGTAACGTTTCTTGTCAAAACCAGAAAAGATAGAAAAATATAAGGAAGGGAATGCAAAGTACTCACAATCTCACAATCTTGAGATAACCACTATTCACGTTTTTCTGAATTTCCTTATAATCTCACTATGTGCAATTTAAAGAATTGATGGTTATACAATACTATGGTTCTCTTATTTTACATTATTTCCTCTAATATTATACCAGGGGAATGTTCTCCAGTCATTAAAATTATTTAAAACATTATTTTAACATCTGCATTATAGTCCATTAGGTGGATTTATAATAATTTACCCAACCAGTCCTTTATTATTGGACATTTAGGTTCTGTCCAACTTTTCACTTTAATTTTTTTGAAGTGCTACAGTGAACATTTCTGTGCATAAACCTCTTTCCTCATTTCTGATTATTTCCTTAGAAGTGAAATTACAGGATCAACAATGAGAAAAACAAATATTTAATGAGCAAAAAGCAGTGAAATTGTTATATGAACTTTAAAAAACCCTGCATAATTGCTATAGATTTTTTAAACACTACATTTAAAACATCTTCCTTGAGATGTTCATGCCCTGGGGCAAGTCACATCTGCCAACTTTTAGGCAAAATGGCTAGACTGTGGTTGGAAAGGAATGCTTATTTAGACAATGACTTCTGCACTGAGAGTTTACTGAGAATGGTGAGCATCATTAAATGATTTGCCCTGGAGCCTCCCCAGCTTCTTCTCCCATAGATTATACCCGGACATCACTGATTTGTCCAAATTCAGTGGCAGAGCCTGGACATCTTCCTGACTCCTGGTCTGAAGCACACCATAGCATCACTTGATTTGAACAGATGAGTAAACGCTTAACTCTTTCATTATCTTGACTGGTCATGGACATTTAAAGACGGACTGATAAAACAGACTTTTCCCAGTCAGCCAATGAGTTGTTGGAGAACTTGAATAATAAGTATGACTTACTGAAAGAAAAAAACATGAGTCACTGAGGGTACCAGAATATATGCTTCCGTGAAATGCAAGGAAAAGAAAGAACTTTATCCTCATTTGGATTGTAGAAAGTCAATTCAACTCATCTGAGGTTCGACTATGAGAGAGAAAACTAGGGGCATCTGGGTGGCTCAGTCGGTTAAGCATCTGCCTTCGGCTCAGGTCATGATCCCAGGGTCCTGGGATCGAGCCCCGTGTGGGGCTCCCTGCTCAGTAGGGAGCCTGCTTCTCCCTCTGCCAGCCGCTCCCCCTGCTTGTGGGAGCTCTCTAAGTAAATAAATAAAATCTTAAAAAAAAAAAAATTCTTTCCTTCTGCCCTTTCCCCTACTGGAGTGCACACCCACCCTCTCTCTCTCAAATAAGTGAATAAATCCTTAAAGAGAGGAGAGAAAACTGTATGTTTCTTAGATGCCTTTTGTTTATAGAATGACCTCAGATTCTTTATTCTTTTCACTTATACAAACATTCTCTGGTAGCTGATTATTATATTCCCCCAGTCTCCCTTCTTTCCTGCCATGGATCACTGTCAATGGAATATACTTTCCAGACCCACTGATGCTGGGCCCAGTAATGTGACTGGCTTTGGTCAATGGAATGTGGGTGACCGTGACTGTGTATGAGTTTAGAGCCTAAGATGTAAGAGGCACCCTTAACTGTGTTTCTGAGCACCCTTCCTGCACTGCTGTCATCATCCATGAAAGGGGAAGTTCAGAGTGGTATGCATACAGTAAACCCAAGCTCAGTTCGCATCCTAAAGCACTGCTATCCCAGCCAACCCACAGACCAGGAAGCAAAACAATAAGTAAATTTATATAATAAAAGAATATATAATTAATTAATTAATTAATACTGTTGCAAAGCTATGAGATTCTGAGGTTGTCATGCAGCGTGGACACAGTGATGAATACATACAGCTCACATTCTGGGATCTTCCCACATTCTGTGTGTTGCTGCCATTCTCAGAAACAGCTCATTAATGTAACGCTACACAAGGAAGTAATGATTTTCTAGGAGCACCTGGGTGGCTCAGTAGGAAAAGCATGTGACTAGGGATCTCAGGGTCGTGAGTTCAAGTCCCACACGGGGTGTGGAGATTTAAAAAAAAAACAAACAAACTTAAAAAAAAAGAATATGATGCCCACAGAGGTAATATGACCCATACAAGGTCACACACTGACTAAGAGCTAGGACTGGGGCTTGAACACAAATCAGATCAATTAAGAGAACACCCCCTACACCTACAGGACTATGACAAACAATGATACAAATAGTCCAATGAAATCAAGCAGCTAAGATGTTGACAACGAATACCCTTTTGGGGATCGCGGCCAGTGGGAACCGAAAACAAGGAGAATGGCGTGATGTGCAGAGGGAAGTGGATTTTCCTTGGTAGCCACTTTTTACATTCCTCTGTATTCAGGGAGCCATCGGACAAGTCAATGTTATTTGAAAAGCAAACCTTGCATTTCCTAGGGAAATTCTTCCCTCGTGACATCATGACATCCCGCGTACAGCTCTGTGGCCACATAAAATGTCGCAGTAAACAACTCAATATATATTTCAAAAGTTAATTGCCTTCCCAGACCTTGGAATTTCTCACTGAGCTCACTCACAAGTTTTATTGAGGGCATAAAATTTATTGTGTTGACATACCCTTTAAAGTGCTGAATTCATCAAGGCCAAACCAAGCCTGGATGACATTACGGAGAGTGAGTCAAATTTTTTTATTGAAAGTTTTTTTCCACACTTCTCTTTAACATCACAACCCAAACTAAGCCACTGGGGGGAAAAAAATGCCAACATTTTTAAAAAGAAACTTAATCATCCTTTTCCAGGCACATTCACACAGAACTGGAACGAAGCCACATTATCTATTCCAAAGAAGTCTGGGCCCCAGCCAGCAGACACAGCAATGAGAGACCGGGTTTGAAATGTCTCGGTGTGGTAACCCAGAGTCAGAGAGGCCCCTTGAGGTTCTCGGATGAAATGATGAGCTTCGAAACTTTGCTATGGGACTTTCTGATTTGTTAAAGGGGAAGTTTATTGTTACGTGATTCCCTAAACTGATAATTGTTCAAGATTTTGCCTCTGAGAGGCTTTGCTTGCAATTCACATGCGGACATGCCTGCTGGAGAGAGCATCTTAAAATATAAATGACTCTAAAAAGATAGAGAAAAAGCCTAGCCTTCTGTGAAGGGCTCAGCAGAGAAGGAGGATGGAAAGAGGAACAGCATGCTTCTAGAACACATAGAAATGGTCCGACAAAATGAGATTGTAAGATGTGGACAATAAATACCATTCAAGGGGTAATAAAAACACCAGTGAGAGGCGCCTGGGTGGCTCAATTGGTAGTCATCTGCCTTCGGCTCAGGTCATGATCCCACGGTCCTGGGATCAAGTCCTGCATCGGGCTCCCTGCTCAGCAGAGAGCCTGGTTCTCCCTCTCCCTCTGCTGCTCCCCCTGCTTATGTGCTAGGTCTCTCTCTCTCAAATAAATAAAATCTTAAAAAAAAAAAAAAAAAAAAAAACACCAGTGAAAAAACACAGAGTAACAGAGAGGCACCTGGCTCGCAGGGTCAGCAATCAGAAGTCACACATAGTTTCACTGCCTCACTTAAACACAAATGTTTATTAAGAACTCTGAAGCTAGACTGCTTGGGTTCAAATCCTGGCTCCTTCACTTCCATGGCATATCCCTTTAGGCAACGTGTCCCTCTTCTGTCTGTTTTTCGTCTATAAAATGAGGACATAATACTTTTCTCATAGGGTTGTAACGAAGGTAAAGAAAGTTAGTGAATATACAACACGTACTATGTTAAGCACCTAGTAAGTGCTTTACACATGTTAATTGTGATGTGGATGATGATGTGCTAGGTACTGGGAGTAAGACAAGAAATAAAACATTCGAATGTCCCTGTAGAGCTTCCACATTCTAGTAATATAAAGAATCCACTAAAAAGACAATTACAATCCAGTGTGAAAACCTTGGGACGCCTATTTAGTCTAGGAAGAATATTGGCCTAGATACAACGGTATCTGCCCCATTCATCAGGAGAGAAAGGCAAACTCATATTGACCCATAGATGGCCATGCTGGTTTTGACTCTATTAGTCATCTACTGCTGCCTAAGAAATTACCCAAAACAGAGTGGCTTAAAATAATAAGTATTTACTGCCCTCAGGGTTTCTGCTGCTCAGGAACCCGGATGTACCTCAGCTGGGCACCTCTGGCTCCAGGTGGCTCATGCAGTTGTATTTAAGCTGAAGACTCAACTGGGCGGGGGGGGGGGGGGTGCGGGCACTGACCAAGGTGGCTCAGGTAGATTCTGGCAGGCCACGGCCCTAAGTCCTTCCATGCAGGTCTCTATGTAGAGCTGCCTCATGAGATGGAAACTGGCTTCACCTGGAGTGAGTGATCCAAGAGAAAGAGAGAAGCCAAGGTAGAAGCCAAAGGCATTTTATAACCTAAATTAGAAGTGACATTGCACCACTTCTGCCATATTCTATTTTTTGGAAGTAAGTTGATAAGTCCAGCCAACATGCAAAGGGAAGGAAGTCAATCAATCCATTAGCCAAGTGTCCACTCAAATGCCCAATCTCAAAGAAGCCTCCTTCGCCACCTAATTAGCGTCATCTCCCTTTGCTCATTCTTCTGGGTTCTGAACTCAATTCCAACATGCATGTGGGAGGAGATGGGGGTTTCCACCACACCATCAAACAATGCTCTGACACCAGCTTGGTGTTCTAGAATTCAACTGAATTCTAACACTACCTACCCAAAGATAGTGTCACATTCCACAGGTTAAGGGTTTGGTCCCACAAGACTCCCCCAACCCCACACTTCAGAAGCCAATCACACACCCAGATTGTTACCTGTTCTTCTGATCTACAGGCTACAAATCAGAGGTTCCCATGACCCCTTCCTTGGGTTCGATTAATCTGCTAGATTGGCTCATAGAACTCAGGAAACCTGATCACTCCCTAGATTACTGCTTTATTACAAAGAATATTAAAGGATACAAATCAACAGCCAGATGAAGAGATACAAAGGGTGAGGTATGGGGTACAAGAGCATCCATACCTTCTCAGAGTGCACCACACTTTCCAGATCTCTACATGTTGCCCAACTTGGAAGCTCTCTGAACCCCATCCTTTTGGGGTTTTATGGAAGCTTCATTACACAGGCATATTGCTTAAGTCATTGGCCATTGGTGACTGATTCAGCCTCCAGACACTCTTCCATCCCTAGGAGCCAGGGGAGTGGGACTGAAAGTTCCAACCCTCCAAGTCAACAAGGCTGGCTCCACTCACAACCAGCCCCCATCTTCCTGTGCCTTCCAAAAATCCCTCATTAACATAACAAAAGCCCCCCATTGCTGCTCTCTGTCACTTAGGAAATTCCTAGGGTTTTAGGAACTGTGTGCCAGAAACAGGACAAGATCACATGTCCATTTCTCATTATAAATCACAATATCACACTCATTATCCCATTATCTTGTTTGATTTTCATCCTTCCATAAATGGTCCTTGTTTATTATCTTTTCCCAGCCACTATCTTGCAACCTTGGTGAAGAAAGGGACCTTATTTATCTCGGACCTTCAGTAAACAGTAAATATTTATCTAAGGGCTGCCAGGATTTTTGTATACATGAGAGGCACATCTGACCTCAAAGTTCCTGAAATGTGGTTAGAGAGACGAGGGTAGCATATAAGAAACAGAAATAGGTGTTTGTGGGATTTTGTCTTACATTGCAATCTGACCAAGAGGATGAAGGCGCCTTTGGAGGTGGAAGGAGTCAGCAAACTCTTGGTGGAGAAGGAAAAACTGAGCAGGACTTGAACAGTGGGGTCTGGATGTAGTAAAGCAGAGGGATCTCTATGACAGGAGTATAAGGAATGAACGGAGGTGGATAGGTTAGGTAAAGCAGGGTCAGATTCAAGAGCTTGGACGGCTAAGCAGGGGACCTACAAAGAGCTAGAAACCAAACCCAATTCATTGCCAGGGGCTATGCACTGATCAGATAGATGAACAAAGTCATTACATTGCCAGACTTTTCCCGGGTGTCTCCAGAAATGTCCCCAAATGAGAAACGCATCATCCGTGTCCCTTGAGAATAACTCCCAGCCAACCTGTTCTCCCCAGCATGAGTTAACATCCTTGAAGATAACCTAATTCAGAGTGAGTGCAATGTCATCAATATCCCTGTCTTCATCCCCACTTTACAGAACAAGAAGAGGAGGCTTATGGAGATTGAAACTTATCCAGATCACTCGGGAATTTGCTAAGTGGCAGTTTGCTAAGCCTCAGTTGGCTTATCTGAAAAACAAAAAACAAACAGGGGCGCCTGGGTGGCTCAGTCGTTAAGCATCTGCCTTCGGCTCAGGTCATGGTCCCAGGGGCCTGGGATCAAGCCCCACATCGGGCTCCCTGCTCGGTGGGAAGCCTGCTTCTCCCTCTCCCACTCCCCCTGCTTGTGTTCCCTCTCTCACAGGGTCAGAAATGTCCCCAAATGAGAAACGCATCATCCATGTCCCTTGAGAATAACTCCCAGCCAAACTGTTCCCCCAGCATGAGTTAACATCCTTGAAGATAACCTAATTTCCTTTACTTAGATTTTGTGTTCACCTGGAAACCCGGAACAAAGGAGCTCTCTGACTAGACAAGCCCGGGACATGTGTCTGCCCGATAGCCATGGTGTGAGGTCAAGTCACACACAGCCACAGCCAAACCACATGCTCTAGAGAGTGAGGGGAAATGATGCCCCAAATGAAAGTTGGGTTGTCTTTGCCCAAAGAAGTCGAAGGATCCTAGGAAGGCAAAAAACAAGACAAAACACCCAGATGTTTACTACACATACTACTCTGAATTACCCTAAACAGACCACCCTGGGTTTTTGAGTAGAGTTCTTAGTATCACAGTCCTCTATAGGGATTGTCACACAATCAAATGAAGATTGTATGGAAGAACCGAGTCCATTTACGCTAAAAGCCAGTGACGAATCCCCAGGACCTGTGAGCCCCTACCACATACACCATAAGGAAAGATAAACATGTGTTATTTCCTGCCTATCTCTAAAGAGTAGGATGATCAGGAGTGTGGTAGGCACTCGATAGATGTTTGTTATAAATGGCAGAAATGAAGAGGGAGAGGCAACACTTACAGATTTTAAAAGACTTAAGAACATTTGGTGTACACATGTACATATTTTCTTCTCTCTTGGGTAAAAATCTGGAAATAGAATGAATGGACCATCTGTAGGGGTAGGAATTAGTTTGATCTTGCTGCTGTAACAAATGACCACAAACAAAGTGGCTTAAAACAACCAAAAGTTAAAATCTTACAGTTCTAGAGGGCAGAAGTCCAAAATGTGTTTTACTGGGCTCAAAGGACAATGTTGGCAAGCCTGCATTCCTTCTGGAGGCCCCGGGAAGAATCATTCTCTTGTCTTTTCCAGCTGAAGTCAACTACGTTCCTTGACGTGTGGCCCCTTCCTCCTCTTCAAAACCACCACTGTGGCACCTTTAAATCTCTCTGTCTCTGGCCCTCCTGTCTCCCTTTTAGAAGGACCGTTATAATTACACTGGGCACCTAGACAATCCAGGATCATTTCCCCCATCTCAAGATCCTTAATTTAATCATATCTCTAAGGTCCCTTTACCTATATAAGGTAACATATTCACATGTTGAGGGATTAGCACATGGGTGTCTCTGGCGGGGGCCATTATGCTGCCGGGGTGCCTGGGTGGCTCAGTCGTTAAGCGTCTGCCTTCGGCTCAGGTCATGGTCCCAGGGGCCTGGGATCAAGCCCCGCAAGGGGCTCTCTGCTTGGCAAGAAGCCTGCTTCTCCCTCTCCCACTCCCCCTGCTTGTGTTCCCTCTCTTGCTGTGTCTCTATCTGTCAAATAAATAAATAAAATCTTTAACACAAACAAAAAAAAGAAACTGCCAACTATATTCCAAAGGGGTTGTATCATTGTCCAACCCCACCGATAGTTTCTGTTTGTCCGCATCCTCGCCAACACTTGGTATGGTCAGTTTTTTTATTTTAGCATTTCTAATAGGTATGCAGTAGCATTCTAACTTCTGATTTTATCTTGCATTTTGTCTAGGTAAAGAAGAGAGGAGGGGGCGGAGCAAGATGGCGGAGGAGTAGAAGACCTGGATTTCGCCTGGTCTAAGGAATTCAGCTGAATAGGGATCAAACCATTCTGAACACCTACGAACTCAACAGGAGATTGAAGAGGAGAGTAGCAACAACTCTCTGAACAGAGAAGCGACCACTTGCTGGAAGGTAGGACGTGCGGAGAATTGAATCCGAGGCGATATTTGGGAGGATAGACAGCAGGGGAGGGGGCCTCCGTCGGCCGCTTCTCGCAAATGATAGAGCCGCGGGGCACAAAATTGGACCTTTTAGAAGTTGGCTCCGCGGAGGGACGTCGCTCCAGTGGCTAAGCGGGGGTTGGAATCCTCGCGGGACAGTGTGGTCTCAGGACCCTCGGGGTCACAGAAAGACCGGGGGTGCCTGAGTGCGGCAGAGCTCCCAGGTATCAGAGCGAGGAAGCTGGCTGCAGAGACGGAGCCGAGGCGCGGGCTCTCAGCTCAGGGTGGCCATAAACTGTGATCCGCAGCCCAGTCGGGCCACTGCTCCTCCAGCAGGGACCCAACAAGCAGCAGATCCAGGGAGATTCCCCTTCCTCCCCGGGGAGGAGCAGCGCGGAGTGCACCGCAGGGATCTGCTGGGTTTGGAGACTCCACACGGGGTCGGGTGCCAGAGATAGAAACGCTCCGTCACAGGCCGGGTGAGCACGGAGTGCGGCCGGAGACCGGGGAGACGGGAGTGATTGACTGCTTTTCTCTAGGGGTGCACTGAGGAGTGGGGCCCCGAGTTCTCAGCTCCTCCGGGTGGAGATTGGGAGGCCACCATTTTCGCCCTGGTCCTCCAAAGCTGTCCCGACAGCTTGCAGGGAACAAAAGCTCCTGAGAGCAAACCCGAGCAGCTTGCTTAGCCCGGACCAACAAGGGCGGGGCAATTCATCCTCCGGCAAAGACATTTGGAAACCGTGACAACAGGCCCCTCCCCCAGAAGATCAGCATGAACAGCCAGCAAGCCAAGACCAAGTTTACCGATCAAGGAGAACCGGAGAACTCCAGCGCTAGGGGAATACTGCACATAGAATTCATGGCTTTTTTTTTTTTACCATGATTCATTAGTTCATCAAAGTTAATTTTTTTAACTGTTTTTTATTTTTCTTTTTCCCTTTTTCAACCAACATCTTATCAATCCCTTTTTAAAAAAAAAATTTTTTTTATTTTTCATTTTTAGAGTCATATTTTATCCCTTTATAGTACTTACCCTTATTTTTGGCATATATATATATATATAAGTTGTTCTCTCTTTAAAATTTTGAGATACAGTTTCTTCTAATGGATCAAAATATACCCTAAATCACTAGTGTATGGCTTTGTTCTAGTCTCCTGCCTGATCACATTCTCTCCCTTTTCTTTTTCCTTTTCTTCTTTGTTTTTTAATCTTCTTCTTTCTTTTTTCAAACAACTTCTTATCTTATCAATTCCTTTTATAAAATCTTTTATAATTTTCATCTTTACAGTCATCTTCCATCCCTTCATTGTATCAACCCTTATTTTGTACATATATAAGTCTTTCTTCCTTTAAAATTATAGGAGGCACTTTTTTCTAACAGACCAAAATATGCCCAAAATCTAGTGTGTGGCACTGATCTATGCACTAGCCTGATCATATTTGATCATATTCTGTTTTTTTTGTATTGTTCTGTTTTTGTTTTTATTTTTTTCTTTTCTTTTTTTTTCTTTCGTTTTTCTTTCTTTCCCTTTCTTTTCCCCTGGTTTCAGGTCTTTTCTGATTTGTATAGAGTATGTTTGCTGGGGACGTTGTTAACCTGTTAGCATTTTGTTCTCTCATTCATCTATTCTCCTCTGGACAAAATGACAAGATGAAAAAAATCACCTCAGCAAAAAGAACAAGAGGTACTACCGTCTGCCAGGGACCTACTCAAAACGGACATTAGTACGATGTTGGACCTAGAGTTCAGAATCAGGACCTTAAAGATACTAGCTGGGCTTGAAAAAAGCGTGGAAGTTATTAGAGAAACCCTTTCTGGAGAAATAAAAGAACTAAAATCTAACCAAGTCGAAATCAAAAAGGCTATTAATGAGGTGCAATCAAAAATGGGGGCACTAACTGCTAGGATAAATGAGGCAGAAGAGAGAATCAGCAATATAGAAGACCAAATGATGGAAAATAAAGAGGCTGAGAAAAAGAGAGAGAAACAACTACAGGATCACGAGGGCAGAATTCGAGAGATAAGCGATACGATAAAATGAAACAACATTAAATTGGGATCCCAGAAGAAGAAGAAAGAGAGAGAGGGGCAGAAGGTATATTGGAGCAAATTATAGCAGAGAACTTCCCTAATGTGGGGAAGGAAACAGGCATCAAAATCCAGGAGGCACAGAGAACCCCTCTCAAAATCAATAATAATAGGTCAGCACCCCGACATCTAATAGTAAAACTTACGAGTCTCAGTGACAAAGAGAAAATCCTGAAAGCAGCTCGGGAGAAGAGATCTGGAACCTACAATGGTAGAAATATTAGATTGGCAACAAACCTATCCACAGAGACCTGGCAGGCCAGAAAGGACTGGCATGATATCTTCAGAGCACTAAACGAGAAAAACATGCAGCCAAGAATACTATATCCGGCTGTCACTGAAAATAGAAGGAGAGATAAAAAGCTTCCAGGACAAACAAAAACTAAAGGAATTTGCAAACACGAAACCAGCCCTCCAAGAAATATTGAAAGGGGTCCTCTAAGCAAAGAGAGAGCCTAAAAGCAGCATAGATCAGAAAGGAACATACACAATATACAGTCACAGTCACCTTACAGGCAATACAATGGCACTAAATCCATACCTTTCAATAGTTACCCTGAATGTAAATGGGCTAAATGCCCCAATCAAAAGACACAGGCTATCAGACTGGATTAAAAAACAAGACCCATCAATATGCTGTCTGCAAGAGACTCATTTTAGACCCAAAGACACCCCCACATTGAAAGTGAAGGGGTGGAAAACCATTTACCATGCTAATGGACACCAAAAGAAAGCCGGGGTGGCAATCCTTCTATCAGACAAATTAGATTTTAAAACAAAGACTGTAATAAGAGATGAAGAAGGACACTATATCCTACTTAAAGGGTCTATCCAACAAGAAGATCTAACAATTGTAAATATCTATGCCCCTAACATGGGAGCAGCCAATTATATAAGGCAATTAATAACAAAAGCGAAGAAACACATTGACAACAATACAATAATAGTGGGGGACTTTAACACCCCCCTCACTGAAATGGACAGATCATCTAAGCAAAAGATCAACAAGGAAATAAAGACTTTAAATGACACACTGGACCAAATGGACTTCACAGACATATTCAGAACATTCCATCCCAAAGCAACGGAATACACATTCTTCTCTAGTGCCCATGGAACATTCTCCAGAACTGATCACATCCTAGGTCACAAATCAGGTCTCAGTCGGTACCAAAAGACTGGGATCATTCCCTGCATATGTTCAGACCACAATGCTCTGAAACTAGAACTCAATCACAAGAGGAAAGTCGGAAAGAACTCAAATATATGGAGGCTAAAGAGCATCCTACTAAAGAATCAATGGATCAACCAGGAAACTAAAGAATTTTAAAAATTCATGGAAACCAATGAAAATGAAAACACAACTGTTCAAAATCTTTGGGATATAGCAAAGGCAGTCCTGAGAGGAAAGTATATAGCAATACAAGCCTTTCTCAAGAAACAAGAAGGGTCTCAAATACACAACCTAACCCTACACCTAAAGGAGCTGAAGAAAGAACAGCAAATAAAGCCTAAACCCAGCAGGAGAAGAGAAATCATAAAGATCAGAGCAGAAATCAATGAACTAGAAACCAAAAGAACAGAACAGATCAACGAAACCAGGAGCCGTTTCTTTGAAAGAATTAACAAGACTGATAAACTGCTGGCCAGACTTATCAAAAAGAAAAGAGAAATGACCCAAATCAACAAAATCATGAATGAAAGAGGAGAGATCACAACCAACACCAAAGAAATACAATTATAAGAACATATTATGAGCAACTCTATGCCAGCAAATTAGATAACCTGGAAGAAATGGGTGCATTCCTAGAGATGTATCAACTACCAAAATTGAACCAGGAAGAAATAGAAAACCTGAACAGACCTATAACCACTAAGGAAATTGAAGCGGTCATCAAAAATCTCCCCAAAAACAAAAGCCCAGGGCCAGATGGCTGCCCAGGGCAAGATGGCTTCCCAGGGGAATTCTAGCAAACATTTAAAGAAGAATTAATACCTATTCTCCTGAAACTGTTCCAAAAAATAGAAATGGAAGGAAAACTTCCAAACTCATTTTATGAGGCCACCATTACCTTGATCCCAAAACCAGACAAAGACCCCATCAAAAAGAACTACAGACCAATATCCTAGATGAACATGGAGGCAAAAATTCTCACCAAAATACTAGCCAATAGGATCCAACAATACATTAAAAGGATTATTCACCACGACCAAGTGGGATTTATCCCTGGGCTGCAAGGCAGGTTCAACATCCGCAAATCAATCAACGGGATACAACACATTAACAAAAGAAAGAACAAGAATCATATGATCCTCTCAATAGATGCAGAAAAAGCATTTGACAAAGTACAGCATCCTTTTTTTTTTAATTTTTTTATTGTTATGTTAATCACCATATATTACATAATTTGTTTTGGTACACTGTTCCATGATTCATTGTTCATTACACCCAGTGCTCCATGCAGAATGTGCCCTCCTCAATACCCATCACCAGGCTAACCCATCTCCCCAGCCCCTCCCCTCTAGAACCCTCAGTTTGTTTTTCAGAGTCCATCATCTCTCCTGGTTCGTCTCCCCCCCTGACTTACTCCCCTTCATTCTTCCCCTCCTGCTATCTTCTTCTTTTTCTTTTTTCTTAACATATGTTGCATTATTTGTTTCAGAAGTACAGATCTGTGATTCAACAGTCTTGCACAATTCACAGCGCTCACCGTAGCACATATCTTCCCCAATGTCCATCACCCAGCCACCCCATCCCTCCCACCCCCGACCACTCCAGCAACCCTCAGTTTGTTCCTGAGATTAAGAATTCCTCATATCAGTGAGGTCATATGATACATGTCTTTCTCTGATTGACTTATTTCACTCAGCATAACACCCTCCAGTTCCATCCACGTCGTTGCAAATGGCAAGATCTCATTCCTTTTGATGGCTGCATAATATTCCATTGTGTATATATACCACATCTTCTTTATCCATTCATCTGTCGATGGACATCTTGGCTCTTTCCACAGTTTGGCTATTGTGGACATAGTACAGCATCCTTTCTTGATCAAAACTCTTCCGAGTATAGGGATAGAGGGTACATACCTCAATATCATAAAAGCCATCTATGAAACACCCACAGCGAATATCATTCTCACTGGGGAAAAGCTGAGAGCTTTTCCCCTAAGGTCAGGAACGCGGCAGGGATGTCCACTATCACCCTGCTATTCAACATGGTATTAGAAGTCCTAGCCACAGCAATCAGACAACAAAAAGAAATCAAAGGCGTCCAAATCGGCAAAGAGGAAGTCAAACTCTCACTCTTTGCAGATGATATGATACTGTATGTGGAAAACCCAAAAGACTCCACCCCAAAACTGCTAGAACTCATACAGGAATCCAGTCAAGTAGCAGGATATAAAATCAATGCACAGAAATCAGTGGCATTCCTATACACCAACAACAAGACAGAAGAGAGACAAATCAAGGAGTCGATCCCATTCACAATTGCACCCAAAACCATAAGATACCTAGGAATAAATTTAACCAAAGAGGCAAAGGATCTGTACTCAGAAAACTATAAAATACTCATGAAAGAAATTGAGGAAGACACAAAGAAATGGAAAAACGTTCCATGCCCATGGATTGGAAGAACAAACATTGTGAAGATGTCAATGCTACCTAGAGCAATCTACACATTCAATGCAATCCCCATCAAAATACCATCCACTTTTTTCAAAGAAATGGAACAAATAATCCTAAAATTTGTATGGAACCAGAAGAGACCCCGAATAGCCAGAGGAATGTTGAAAAAGAAAAGCAAAGCTGGCGGCATCACAATTCCGGACTTCCAGCTCTATTACAAAGCTGTCATCATCAAGACAGTATGGTACTGGCACAAAAACAGACACGTTGATCAATGGAACAGAATAGAGAGCCCAGAAATGGACCCTCAACTCTATGGTCAACTCATCTTTGACAAGCAGGAAAGAATGTCCAATGGCAAAAAGACAGTCTCTTCAACAAATGGTGTTGGGAAAATTGGACAGCCACATGCAGAAGAATGAAACTGGACCATTTCCTTACACCACACACAAAAATAGACTCCAAATGCTTGAAAGACCTAAACGTGAGACAGGAGTCCATCAAAATCCTAAAGGAGAACACAGGTAGCAACCTCTTCGACCTCAGTCGCAGCAACTTCTTCCTAGAAACATCGCCAAAGGCAAGGGAAGCGAGGGCAAAAATGAACTACTGGGATTTCATCAAGATAAAAAGCTTTTGCACAGCAAAAGAAACAGTCCACAAAACCAAAAGACAACCGACAGAATGGGAGAAAATATTTGCAAATGACATATCAGAAAATGGGCTAGTATCCAAAATGTATAAAGAACTTATCAAACTCAACACCCAAAGAACAAATAATCCAATCAAGAAATGGGCAGAAAACATGAACAGACATTTTTCCAAAGAAGACATCCAAATGGCCAACAGACACATGAAAAGGTGCACAACATGGCTCGGCATCAGGGAAATCCACATCAAAACCTCCATGAGATACCACCTTACACCAGTCAGAATGGCTAAAATTAACAAGTCAGGAAACGACAGATGCTGACAGGGATGTGGAGAAAGGGGAACCCTCCTACACTGTTGGTGGGAATGGAAGCTGGTGCAACCCCTCTGGAAAACAGTATGGAGGTTCCTCAAACAGTTGAAAATAGAGCTACCATACGATCCAGCAATTGCACTACTGGGTATTTACCACAAAGATACAAATGTAGGGATCCGAAGGGGTATGTGCACCCCAATGTTTATAGCAGCGATGTCCACAATAGCCAAACTGTGGAAAGAGCCAAGATGTCCATCTACAGATGAATGGATAAAGAAGAGGTGGTATATATACACAATGGAATATTATGCAGCCATCAAAAGGAATGAGATCTTGCCATTTGCAACGACGTGGATGGAACTGGAGGGTGTTATGCTGAGTGAAATAAGTCAATCAGAGAAAGACATGTATCCTATGACCTCACTGATATGAGGACTTCTTAATCTCAGGAAACAAACTGAGGGTTGCTGGAGTGGTGGGGGGTGGGAGGGATGGGGTGGCTGGGTGATAGACATTGGGTAGGGTATGTGCTACAGTGAGCGCTGTGAATTGTGCAAGACTGTTGAATCACAGATCTGTACTTCTGAAACAATAATGCAACATATGTTAAGAAAAAAGAAAAAGAAGAAGATAGCAGGAGGGGAAGAATGAAGGGGAGTAAGTCGGATGGGGAGACGAACCATGAGAGACGATGTACTCTGAAAAACAAACTGAGGGTTCTAGAGGGGAGGAGGGTAGGGGGATGGGTTAGCCTGGTGATGGGTATTAAAGAGGGCACATTCTGCATGGAGCACTGGGTGTTATGCACAAACAGTGAATCATGGAACACTACATCAAAAACTAATGATGTAATATATGGTGATTAACATAACAATAAAAAATTTAAAAAAAAAGAGAGAGGAGTCCGAAACCAGAATTCCTGGATTTGAAGCCCAGGTCTACAGACTGTGTAGCCTCAGGCAGTCCGTAATCTTCCTATCAATTTCCTCCCCTGTAAATGGGGACGAGAACATTATTTTATAATAATAATTTTATAATACCCAGATTGTGGTTATTAAAAGAGCTCATCAATGATAGCACTCAGAAAAGTGCCTGCATGTGATTAGTGCTTAATCAGTGCTAGCAAATAGTAATACACTACTATTGATAACTGGTTCTACCCATATGTACTCTTTGAACAGGGTTTCTCAACCACTGATATTTGGGGCACATAATTCTCTGCTGTGGGCGCTGTCCTATGCATTGTGGGATGGTTAGCAGCATCCCTGGCCTCTCCGTATGAGATGTTAATAGCATACATCCTTTCCTTCGAAAGTCATGACAATCAAAAGTGTCTCAACACTGGCAAATCTCCCTGGGAGAACAGAACTGCCCCTGGTTTAAAACCATTGTCTTAGCAACTCCAAACTGCAAAGTTGGAAGGGGTCTTAGATATTAACTATTCTGATGACTTCCAAATTCTTTTGACCATGTTCCATGACCCATTACACCTGTAAATGTACGTAGATTTACATTTATCGTAACTATTGCTAAAGGAAATTCTATATACTAGAACCCACAAAGACAGAGGCTTACCAGTGGCCTGGCCCACATCACAAACCTAAACCTAAGCCCACAATCACTGTCTAGGAAACCTAACATACACCACTCACAGTCCTCCGTGTCAGCTTTAGCTAGCTCACCTTATCCTAGAAATGACCTGCTAGGCTTACAAGGAAATCCCTGGCCTCCGAGCCAATCATGCCGTTTCTGCTGCTTCTAACGCTCTAAAACTTGCTCTTGCCTGGGAACAGAGTTCCACTGCTTGTGAGGCAGTGTCCTCCCCCAATCCATGCATTGCTTTCCCTCAAATAAAGGACATCAAACTCATTACCAAATTATTTCTGTTTTGTCACTTGACAATATACAGCTATATCATAAGTTTCACAAAACAATACTTACCTTTCCTGTGTACATGTAATAATACCCTCTGATAGTTTCAATTCTGTTGTTTTGTATTGTATTTCCTTAAAAAGATATATTGGTCAAGACCTTTTAAATTGATTTCATGACCCACTTATAGGTCACAACCTACAGGTTAAAAAAAATACTGATCGAGTCAACTTCATTTTACCAAGGGCCAAAGAAATGTCCAGACATTTTAGTCCCACATCACTCAGCCTAGCAATGGGTGTTTCAGGCTGATCCTTACCAGCTCTCCAGCTTCCAAAATGGGCCAAGATTCCATGCGGTTCAGGGGAAATCAAGATACCAACATTTTCCTAACTTTTGCTATATATGTACATGTACAATAAATATCAGTCTACACACATTTACATGTGCACTGGGGCAGGGGACATGGTCACAAGAATGTGGAAATCACCAGAACAGGTAATATCTATGACACCTCCCAATTTTGCAACTTGGGGATACTATGACAGTAGGGTTTTGTTTTGGTTTTGGTTATCCATTCATTCAGTCAGTCATTTTAGAGAGAAAGAGAGAATATGAATCTCCACACTGAGCGTGGAGTCTGACAGGGGGCTCGATCTTACCATTCTGAGAGCATGAGCAGAGCGGAAATCAAGAGTCAGAGGCTTAACCAACCGCGCCACCAGGTACCCCAAGACAGTAGTTTTTAATCAGACGGACATAAGTTGAATTCTAAAGGATCAAAACACACTCAAACTGACTTTACATAAAAAGCACATTCTCTTTGTCTCTTTCCATATACACGTGGCAAGCCACAAGTTGAGAAGGGCTGGTCTATTTCCTAGAGGCGGGTATTAGCGCCACCTCTGGAGGCCTGCCTTTGCTGGCTCTCAGAAATTTAACACCCAGGCACAGCATAGCAGAGGACCGCCAAATCCTGCCCTGGGCCAGGATAGGAGTCGTGTGAAGGAGCGCTTTGGGTGTAATCAGCCAATCTATTTTTTATAATCTACTACTAATGAAATGGGAGGGAGGTGGCAAAAAAGACCCTCTCTAAGAAGAGAAATATTTCCTAATCTAAGTAATCTCTACACCGAATGTAGGGCTCGAACTCACAACCCGGAGACGAAGAGTGGCAGGGTGTACTGACTGAGCCAGCCCTGGGGTGCCCCCTGAAATATTTCCTAGTCTAAATTTAAAAGGCTGAAACAGAATTCTTTCACAAAGCACTCTCTGCTTAGTGTTTTTCTCCAAAATGTTACTCACCTGAAGTTAATGATGAATAATAACCGCTGACATTTACTGAGTGCTTGCTACAGGCAAGGCTCTGCGGTAGGTCCTTTACAGGATCTTTTCATTGTCTTAAGCACTTTAGGAGACAGGTGGCATTAGTACCATTCCCACTCTGTAGATGGAGACGCTGAAGCTCAAAGAAGTTAAATGACTTGCCTTAAATAACAGGGCTCTGAGACAGGGACCATGGGAATAAGCCCCAAGAGAAAAATCCTGTGCACCTGGCACGCTTTCTGTTGGCTGTTACTGTAAAACCGCATCTCCTACAGAGCAGAAGCAGGATGCAGCCAGGATTCAGCCCCATAGACAAGCTGGACTTAAAAGAGAGGACCCGGGCTCCAAAAAGCACCAATGAACTGCCCAAGTTGACCAATCAGGACGAGGCCCTTCCAACCAATCAGGAAAGGGCTCTTCCAACCAATCAGGAAGGAGGTTTTTCTCTCCCTTTCCCTCATTAGCTTATTGGTGAGGAGTGGGATCCTAAGCAGGAAATGTCTCTATATGAACAGAGATCCCGCCCTGTTCCAGAAAACCAGTCCTGTTAGGGCTGTGTCTTCTTTCAGCTCGGGCTGTAGCCCCAGTAGAGCCTTGCGTGTGTGTTTGATTTTGGGGTCTAGCCTCGTTTCATCGCTGGGCCCAAGAACCCAACTCTGGTTAACAGCTCCAGAGCAGCAATGCAGGGAGTTTAACCCAATAGCCGTGCCGGATGCAGCATATAAAAACACAGGATGCCTCTTGCACGGGGATATAATCGTAGTTTAAAGTTATTTGTTGTGTATATGAAATTCAAATTTAAGTGAGTGCCCTGTTTTTTATCCGGGAACCCTAAACTCAAGCGGCTTGAACCCAGAACTCTTACTAATTCTTATTCTAAGCCACTCTGGCACGGATTCTCAAAGCGTCCCAGCACCAGCATTGTTACCATCACATGGGAAAAGGCTAAAACAGCAAGTTCTCAGGCTCCAACCCAGAACTGAGTCAGAAACTCTGTGGGTGGGGCCCGAAAATCTGGGTTTTTACAAGCTTTCCCCGAGAATCCAATGCCTGGGAAACACTCAAGTTTGAACACCACTGCAAAATGCTTTACCACCCACCATGATATTCTAAGGCATAGATAGAGACACAGTCAAGCTTAAAATCAGGTCCCCTAACTTGAACCTGAGGTTTTCCCACAACTCCCTATCTCCCCATTTTCTCTTTTCTTCTTCTTTATCGGCTCCGTGCTCGGTGCGGAGTCCGCTTGTCCCTCTTCCTCTGCTCCTCCCGCTGTGTTCTCCCTCTCTCTCTCTCTCTAATAAACACAATCTTAAAAAAAAGAGAGAAATAATTGAAGATGAGTTTTACAGCTACAAGACCTACACACACACACACACACACACACACATGCAATGTCTTTCAGACTTGCAAGTTGCCAAGGGCCGATCACAAGCCTTCAGTCAGGAATAAAGATTCATCCTAGGAAATGATGTCAAAATCCTTTTTAGAGAGAAAATGCATCTGTCAGGCTTCAGGGCTGTCAGCAGAGCTAGCACGGGGGGGGCGGGGGGGGGCAGTTGCAGGCAGCACGGTTTGTGAATAGGCTGGAGGCACAGGCATGAGGAGCAACTGTACATGAACGTGACCTCCAGCCTGTTAACGTCTGCCTTTTCGCTCCGATTTCTACTTGCTCTGCAGACCTCAGTTTCAGGTGGACCCCTCGCACCAGGTCTGATCCCGCCCTCACACAGCTCCTTCCCAAAAGGTGTTGCAGTCAGGATGAAATCATTGTGGTACAATGAGTTGTCTGCCCCCATCCAGAATATAAGCGCCATCAGGACAGAACAGAAAGCCTGCCTTGTTTGTTCCTGTTACATTCCCCGCCTCTAAGGACAAGAGTAGGTGCTCAATAAGTATTTGTTGAAAGAACAAGTGAATGAATCCAACTCAGCCACCCAGTGGATGTGTGACCTTGGGCAAGTTACTTGATTTCTCTCCTGAAACCTCAGTTTCCTTATGTACATGATGGATAAAAACAGTATCTGCCTCGGGCGCCTGGGTGGCTCAGTCGGTTAAGCGACTGCCTTCGGCTCAGGTCATGATCCTGGAGTCCCGGGATCGAGTTCTGCATCGGGCTCCCCACTCAGCGGGGAGTCTGCTTCTCCCTCCGACCCTCTTCCCTCTCGTGCTCCTATCTCTCATTCTCCCTCTCTCTCAAATAAATAAATAAAATCTTTAAAAAAAAACAGTATCTGCCTCTGAGGTCTGCTGTCTAATAGAATGATGTATGTGTGCAAAAGAGAAGCAAGCACAGGACCTCGGCACCCAGTAAATACCGGCTAAAGGTCAGTCTCTGCCGCTGTTGGTGATGTTTGTCAGCCCAGGGCCAAAATCAGCATTAGCACCTAGACCATTATCTGGGACACAGAGGTGCTCAGTAAATCTACATTACATATAGTGCATTTTACATGCATTGTCCCATTTAATCCTCAGAGTAAGTGCAATGTCATCAATATCCTTGTCTTCATCCCCACTTTACAGAACAACAAGAGGGGAGGCTTACGGAGATGGAAACTTATCCAGATCACTCAGGAATTTGCTAAGTGGCAGTTTGCTAAGCCTCAGTTGGCTTATCTGAAAAATAAAAAACAAACAGGGGTGCCTGGGTGGCTCAGTCGTTAAGTGTCTGCCTTCGGCTCAGGTCATGATCCCAGGGTCCTTGGCTCGAGCCCCTGCATCGAACCCCTCTGCATCCGGCTCCCTGCTCGGCGGGAAGCCTGCTTGCTTCTCCCTCTTCCTCTCCCCCTGCTTGTGTTCCCTCTCTCGCTGTCTCTCTCTGTCAAATAAATAAATAAATCTTTAAAAAACAAACAAACAGAGCAGAGCCCCTAGCCTCGTTGGTCCCAGACGTACCCCACAGAGTAACCACTGCAGAGAACAGTGGGTGAAATTCTTCCAAACCCATTTGCCTTGAGCCCATGCATTTGGGAGAACTGTTTACATGTTAAGTGCTCATTTTCACCACATGACAATGTTGCCAGGTTTTGTGGGGCCTCCTTCCAATGCTTTAAGACCAAATCAATGCAGGGGCGGGGGTGGGGGGGGAGATGCTGAAAGAAAAGGGAGTAAAGGAAGCCTGGTGGATTCTACCTTTCCTTTGAGGTGCCGCTGTCTCTGGATGGAGACAGACACAATCAGTTTCCTGGCCTACTTTCTTTGAGCAGCTTCACCATCTCTTGGTGCTTTAATTTCCTACCACCTTGTTTCTAAGTGCTCGACTTCCCTTTCACAGATGTTAAGTCTGTTCTCTGCATCTGTCAGCAGGCATGATACTCTCTTGATCCCCAGAGGTCCCTCTGTTCCGTTTCCTCCTTTTTTCTCTTTTACATGCCTCCAAACGGAGCTGACTCCGCATTAGTGTTTCCCATCCAGAAAGCACTTAAATCCCTTTAGCCTCTATTTTGAATCAACACCCCTCTGGGAATGGGATCGTGCAAACTGGCGTGATGGGTCCCGGAATTTGTGTGTCTATTTCCATTTGTGATTGACATTCACATACCAGTATCAGAATTAGCAACCAGCAGTCAAGCAGAAAGTGATCATCAGGCATCACTAAACAAACCCCAACTCCAGGTGGAATCAAGGTTTTTCAATAATGGATGTCAGAGTAATTTAACTAATCGCTAGATTCAGCCTAGCTGAGCACGGTTTGTTTGTTTTGTGTTTTTTTTTCTCATACATAAGTAAAGAGAAATCTGGGAAGATATGAGTGTGGTGCGAGCAAATTAATCTTTGGATAGAAATTTAACCTGTGGAGGTCAACTAAATCCTCTCCAATTCTTTGGAACTGTATGTTTGTTTCTATTTCTTTCAACCTGTTTCTTTCAACCTGTGTCATGTTGAGTTCTATACCAGGAATCTGACTTAAGCTGATGATGAAAGGAAAATGGGTAAGGAAAAGAAGGAAGGAGCCCATTTATCCTATTTGGCAATTTCTAAAATTATCACCCTTATTCTGTCCTAGAAAAGGCTTTTCTCACATTATAATACACCTCTTGGCCTCTGTCCATTTTTTTACCATGTATATTTGCAGCAGACAAAAAGGCAAGGTTTCCCCTTAGGTCAGAGAAAGCTATCATTTAGGGAATGCAGTGATTGAAGTTTGAATATTATAAAATGCTCAACCCAGCATGCACCGGGGCAGGTATTCTCTGTAGACAATGACGGGTTTTGCCCCTAATTTTACAAATACATCAGCCCTTCTCCCAAGAGATTATGAACAGAAAGAAGCTAAAATGGCTTGCCCAAAGAGTCTGGGAAAACCAACAGAGAAGAATTCCCAGGGTTACAGAGAAAAAGGAGGAGCACAATATAACAGCAGAACTGGCCCATGATGAGAATTCAAGACTTATGTTTCTTAAAATACACGAGAAAAAGCACATGGATAGGGATCTAGCACATTGCAACAATTCTGGATGTGAGTTTTGGTACCAGGCAGACCCAGGTTGAGTCCAGGCTCTGCCTTTTACTGATTTTGTTGGAGCAAATTACTTAACATCTCCTGGCCTTTGTTTTCCCATCTTGGAAATAGGGATAATAACTACATGTAACCTCCAGGCTCATGATGAGGGTTCAAAGAAATAATGCCAAAAGTGCTTTACCCAGGACCCAGCCCATAGAGAGCTCTGGTAGATGTTGCTATTGTCACTACCAGTAATATACAGGATCGTTCCAAAAGTCATCACTGTTGTTGTTTGCATCATATTTATTGCTATTAATGATATATGTTGGTCCACGGAATGAGAATTTTTTTCCCAGTTTTTTGAGATGTATTTGATGTATGAACAGTGCAAGTTTAAGGTGTATAGCTTGATCTGATACACATATATATTGTAAAATTTGCCACAGGAAGTTTAATTAATGATCTGGGAAACAGAGGCAAGAGAAAAATTAGATTAAACTACTTACAGCCCACCGACAAGTCCTTGAAACAGGCAGACTGACCTTCCTCTAGGAATCAGCTGCCTCGATGTTAATGCTTTGCTCAGGGCAAAAGGCAATCTTAGCCCAAACCCCGCCACCCCGCACCACCACCCCCGATCCTGTAAGTCCACTTTAACATATAAAAATTCCTTGGAAGACTTATTTTATCTCTACCCCCCAAGATACATATCGGCCATCATCCCCAAGCATATGACCCACTGATATACATCTGAAGGGTCCCATGACTCGGGTTTTACTAGACAGTAATAAATGACCTTTTCCTAACAATAGCTAGGCCCCTCAAGGTCCTGGAAACCTTGCTTCCAAAATACCTTGGAGGCTTGTGCTGTCCCGAACCCCCTCCCAACTTGAAAGTATATGATCAATCACCCCTCACAACCCCAGGGCAGCTTCTGCCCACGGGTCCTGTCCCCCTGCTTGAATAAGACCACCTTTTTGCACTGAAGATGCCTCAAGAATTCTTTCTTGGCCATCAGCCCCGACCCCCAATACTTCAAACCACATCATTCACCTCACATGATCTGCTGTTGGAATGGTAAGAACATGTAAGATTTACTCTCATAGCAACTTTCAAGTATATACTACAGTACTGTTTATTAGAATTGCCGGACTATACATTGGATCCCCAGAACATATTCATCTTATAACTCAAAGTTGGTACCCTTCAAGCCACATCTTACCATCTCCTCCACGTTCCCAGCCCCTGGCAACCACTAATCAATTTCTAATCTATTTCTACATGTTGAGCTTTCTTTTTCAGATTCCACCTGTAAGTGAGATCATACAGCATTTATCTTTTTCTGTCTGACTTATTTCACTTAGCATGATGCCCTCAAGGTCCATCCATGTTGTCCCAAATGGCAGGATTTCCTTCTATTTTCCCATCTGGATGATATTCCAGTGTGTGTATATTGTGTGTGTGTGTGTGTGTGTATATATATATATATATATATATATATATATATACCCAACTACTCCTTTATCCATTATGTGTCAATGGACACTTGGATTCTTTCCATGTCTTGATTACTGTGGATAATGCTTCAGTGAACATGGAAGTAGAAAAATCTCTTCAAGATACTGATTTCATTTCCTTCAGATATATGCCAGAAAGTGGGATTGCTGAAGCCTATGGTCATTCTATTTTTAATTGTTCGAGGCACCTCCATTATGTTGTCCACAGTGTCTGCACCAGTGTGCGTGCCCACCAATGGTGCACAAGCGTTCCCTTTTCTCCATTCCCTCGCCAGCACTGGCCATTGTCATTCTGACAGGTGTGAGGTGATAACTCATTGTGGTTTTGATGTGCATTTCCCCGATGGTGAGTGATGTAGGGCACCTTCTCCGGTCCTCGGTGGCCATTTGTGTGTCTGCTTTGGGAAAATGTCAATTCAGGTCTTTTGCCCATTTTTGAATCAGATTATAGTTTTTCTATGATCAAGCTGCATGAGTTCCACATATATTTTGGATATCAACCCCTTATCAGATATGTGGTTTGCAAATACCTGCTCCCTGGAATGAGGATTTTATTTTTTTTTTTTTTTATTTATTTATTGAGAGAGAGAGAGAGAATGGTAGAGAGAGAGCATGAGAGGGAAGAAGGTCAGAGGGAGAAGCAGACTCCCTGCTGAGCAGGGAGCCCGATGCAGGACTCGATCCGGGGACTCCAGGATCATGACCCGAGCCGAAGGCAGTCGCTTAACCAACTGAGCCACCCAGGCACCTTGGAATGAGGATTTTAAGGCCTCAAAGGTTTATAAAAATATTGCAAGAACAGCCAGCATGGCCTGGCGACGGGAAAGAGCCTTTTGTCACAGAATGCTAAACATGATTCTACAAAATCAATGTGAGACTCCAGAGGACCTTGAAAGATATTTGTTTTCTATGTGTAATTTTTCAAATAATATGTTGTTCTTACAAAAAATAATGCCTTTTCCTTGACTATAAAAGTTTAGACACTGCTGAATGCCGGGGGGGGGGCGGGTTCCACCAGATTCCACAGGATCCCCTTTACCATTCCTGCATGTTGCTTCCTTGATTTTGTAAGCTTTTGTTCCCAGTGGCCTGCACCTGTGACTCTTGCTCAGGGGCCTGCCCTCAGGTTACTGGGGCTGCTTTATCCAGAGTGCCTGGGAGTTTAGGTCCCACCCGGGGTTGGTCTTCAGCCTGGGACTGCTGGCTGGGGGACTTTGAAAGCCCAGCTTCCTTGCCTTAGGTTAGAACACACTTGTCCTTTCACCCCAGAGGTTCTTGGGGAAAACAGGCTGGAATTACCCCCTGTAGGACTTGGCCTGAAATTACATCCTTGCTTTGTTTCTTCCCCCTTTCAGTTCTGCTTCCCCTATCCCTTACCAGGTTCTCCTGGAAGTACTTCCCTCATAAATCTATTGCACACAAATCCTTGTCTCAGGATCGGCTTCTGGAGGACCAAACTTAATAGAACCACTATTAATAAGGGTGTTTATCCTTCCAGTCTCTGTGTGTGTGTATTTTATGATCTCCAAATCTAATGACTATGAAATGGCACAGTATATATAATTTTAAAAAATTTAAATAGTTATCATTACCATCTTTCCATGTCTACAAATATACTTTGACAACATGTTTCTAACAGCCACCTGACATCCTACTGTATGGCTGTACCATAATTTATTCAGTGCCACTCAAATTTTTCTGTTGTTTATCACTGCAGTAACAATGCCAGGTTGAACATCTTTGCAGACAAATTTTTGTATAAGTTCATGTATTATTATTCTACTTGAAACAATGTGACTCAGATGGTAGTGCATTTCCAAAGGTTATGATTCTTATGTCCAATGGTCCCCCCAAAAGATTGGACCAATTCACCCCTTTGCCAGCACTGTCCTTGGTCCCCATCCTGGCCTCCTTCCACCTTCTAAAAAACTAGATTAAGGAGAGGTAGGCACAAGCCTCTGGAGAAGTCTGCAGCTTGGATAATGCTAACAGAAGCTTTGGTCTTCAGACTGGCTGATTGCCATCTCTTCTTCACTAAGTGATGTGAAATGAATCCACATCTTCATTTTCATCTCATGCGAATCAAAATGACTTTTCCTGGAGGACTCACACCTTCTGATTTCAAAACTTATCTACGAAACTACAGTAATCAAAAGAGTGTTACTGGCATAAAGATAGACATGGAGTCCAATGGATAGAGCAGAGAGCCCAGAAAGAAGCCCTCACATATGCAGTCCAATGATTTTTGACAAGGGCACCAAGTCCATTCAATGGGGAAAGACTGTCCTTCAACAAATGGTGCTGGGAAACTGGACATCTACATGCAAAAGAATAAAGTTGAACTCTTACTTTATACCATATACAAAAATTAACTGAAAATGGATCAAAGCTAAATTGTAGGAGCTAAAACTATAAAGCTCTTGGAAGAAAACGTAGGGGAAAGTCTTATGACATTGGATTTGGTAATGATTTATTGGCTATGACACCAAAAGTACAGGCAACAACAAAAACAAAATACATAAATTGGACTTCATCAAATTAAAAAACTTTCATGCATTGGAGAACACTATCAAGAGAGTGAAAAGACAACCCACAGAATGAGGGAAAATATTTGCAAATCATATATCTGATAAAGGATTAATATACAGAATATGCCCCCCCAAAAGAAAAAAATCTCTTACAACTCAACAACAAAAAATAAACAACCCAATTCAAAAATGGACAAAGGACTTGAGTAGACATTGCTCCGAGGAAGATAAACAAAGGACCAATAAGCACATGAGAAGATGCTCAACACCATTAGTCATTGGGGAAATGCAAATCAAAATGCAATGAGCTACCACTTCACACCTATTAGAATGAGCATCATCCAAAACCAGAAAACAACAACTGTTGGAGAGGATGTGAAGAAATTAGAACCCTGGTGCACTGCTGGGGGGAATGTAAAATGGTGCCACCATTTTGGAAAACAGTTTGGTTCCCCAAAAAGTTAAGCATAGAATTACCATTTGATCTAATAAATTCTACATCTAGGTATATATTCAAAATTGAAAGCAGGGACCCAAACAAATACTTGTACACCCCAGTTCATAGCAGCATTATTCATAGTAGCCAAAAGGTGGAAACAGTCCAAATACTCATCGAGATGAATGGATACACAAAATATGATCTAAACATACAATGCAGTATTTTCAGCATAAAAAGGAATGGAATTCTGACACCTGCTGTAACACAGACAAACCGTGAAAACACTAGGCTAAGTGAAATAAGCCAGATACAGAAGGACGTATGTCGTACGATGCCATTTATGTAAAGTACCTAGAACAGGCAAATTGACAGAGACAGGAAGTAAAACAGAGGGACCCGGGACCTGGGCAAAAGAGAGAATGGAGTTTTAGTGTTTAACAGATAAAGAGTTTCTTTTCAAATGATGAAAAGTTTCCAGAAATGGATAATGGCTATGGTTGCCCAACATTATGAAGGCCACTGGATTCCACAGTTAAGAATGGTTAAAATGGTAAATCTGATGCTCTATCTCACCATGCTCTAAAACTTGCAAAATAAATGACTTTCCTAATGACTTGGAAAGAAAAAAATAAACTTGCTCTCCTGGACCCAACATGATATTCAGAGTTGACAACGGTCAAGAAGGCTTTCTTTACGGGGCAATACAACATAACAGTTTAAGGGGGTTGGAATTTGCGTTCCGAGAGCCCAAGTTCAAATTCCAGCTCTGCCCCTTATAGGCGGTGTGACTCGGAGCATCTCGCTGACCTCAAAGCAACTCACCTGAAGTTTTTGGGAAACTAGCAAGACTAATAGGTTTGACTTCATGATGCTTTCTGGGTATGAGAAAAGCTTTGACACGCTTAGCCCAGCATCTGGCACACAGCGTCAAAATACAAAAATAAAATATAACTCTGGTTTATGACTATTAATGAGTGTTATTGTCACTATCACCTTAAAGTACTTAGGACACTTTGATTCTCTTGATTACTTATTTTGATGGCTTTTCATATCATTAAGAAACATGCTGGAGGAAATTAATCATGGGGCATTTTCAACTCTGAAATGGAAAAACCTGATCCTTGTCCCCTTAAAACAATACTTTCTAATTATGCAAATTATGGTGTTCCTGGCACTTTCTGATCTCTCTTCAGTGAACTTGGGTGCTGTCAATTTGGACCTCTTCACTCTCATTATCAATTAGATACATTTAGAGAGGACAGTCCTTTAAAGGAGAGAGACCTCAGCAAAAGCTAATCCCTGGCTTGAAAAAAAAAATCTATCTCAAACAGCAGAGAAAGCTGAAGTGCTCTGGCCCAAATGTTCAGTCTTCCAGGTTCATGTGGTTGTAAAAACCCATGCTGCATAAGTGAGCTCCTTCTTCCTGGGATCCATCCTGGTAGCTGCATAAGGGGCTGACTTTATGCAAATGTTAGCCTCTGGCTTAGTGATGATATATTTCTGGTGTACTGACTCCCAGCCTGGCCCTCCCCTTCAGCTAACTGTGCAGCAGGTGTACTTTGAAGGACTCTGAAGGCAGGCTCAGCATTTTCCTTCCAATGAATTAGCTTCCTAGTCATGGCTGAGAGGGTTGACTTACTCATGGCTTCTGCATCAAAGTTCAGTTTGGGACCCAAAAACCCTCCTTCTAATTTGATCCTGCCATTCACTCTTCGTGTGACCTTGGGCAGGTCATTTAACCACAAATCTATAGTTTCCTCAGGAGTCAAAGTTTTCTGCTGGGTGAGGTGGGAGTTCAGATAGACATGGGCATTTAGAAAAGCATGAAGTATATACTTACAAATTTAAGTAGTGTAATCTTTCTCTCTTGAGGAAAGAATGTTGATGCAGATAGAGATCCGTGAGAATATTTGAGTTGTAAGTTTCCTTAGAGATTCAAATGGTTCATTTTATAGCTAGGGAAATGGAGGCTCAGAGAGACTAAGAGAGTTTTCCAAGTAAGGGATAAAACTAGGCTCAGACACCGTCTTTCATGACTTCAAGTCAGAGCTCCATGAGACCCTACGTGATGTGTCTCCCCTCCCCTCCATTACCTTTCTGACCTTTTTTGCTCCCACACTTACCCTTGTTCACTTTGTTCCAGGCATGTCATCCTCCTTGCTGATTATATTTTACACTAACATGTTTAGGGAACAGCATTGACCTTTCTACCTGCTATTAAAAACGTGAGCAGCTGGAGAAAAAAAAAAGAGCCCTCAGAAGTTAAAAATGTAATAGCACAAAGAAATACCTCGGTGAAAGGATTGGAAGACTAGATGGACAAAAATTTCCAGAACAGAATAAAAATACAAAGGAAAGCCAAAAAAGCAGAGAATTTTTTTTTTAACAGAGAACCTACATCTGGATAACAAGAGTTTTAGAAAGAAAAAACAAACAAACAAACAAAAAATGGAGGGGAAAAAATTATGCAGAAAATAATTCAAGAAAATTCTCCAGAACCTAAGAGCATGTGTTTCCAGTTTCAGAAGACTAGCACATGGTCATGGAATTTTACAAGGTTCCCAAGAGAAAAAGGAGGTCCTATGCAGAGTCAAAACAGAGTAATTACAGACTTCTCAATAGTGATCTAAAAGTTAGAGGATGGAAGAGTACTGTCTTTAAAATTTTGAGGGAAGAGATTTCTAACCTGGGATATCCAACATTTACATACAACATTTCCAAAAATGATATTAACTCCTTTCTCAGAAACCTAGTGAAAGGAGTGCTCAACTAAAGTGAGAGAATAAATCAAGAACATTGAACACATGGGCTATGAGAAATAGAGTATCCATTACAAAGGACCAAGGGGATTGCCCAGAAGGGTGGAGAAGGAGGATCCGGAATGAGAGCTGGCTGGTTTCCCTGTGTAGGGGAGCGAAATCTGCCACCCCAAAATGTGCCTCTTTGGCATGTGGATTATTTTAGGCTAATTATTTTTTTATCTTTATTTTTTTTTAAAGATTTTATTTAGTTATTTGAGAGAGAGAGAGAGAAACAGCATGAGAGGGGAGAAGGTCAGAGGGAGAAGCAGGCTCCCCGCTGAGCCGGGAGCCCGTTGGGGGACTCAATCCCAGGACTCCGGGATCATGACCTGAGCCGAAGGCAGTCGCTCAACCAACTGAGCCACCCAGGCACCCATTAGGCTGATTATTTTTTAAAAATAGAAGGCTCAGGAAGAAACTTTGATCTTCCCCCTAAATGCCTAGAAGAATTTAGACAGAGAACCCACTCCAGGAAGGGGGCTAATACAACAGCTAACTACAGTATAATATGAACTAGGCAGGGAGGAAGGTAGCAAAATGTGATACCTAAAATTCCTTTCTGTGTCCCCTCGCTTCTATATGGCCCAGCAAACATTTGTTTACCAAACCTTTTCTCTTTTTCATCTTCTTGACAATTGTATTCCTTCCCTTTGAAGTCCCAGACCCCTACCCTCTTCTCCTCAGCTCCGGATGACATATAAATCTCAATTGCCCAACTGCCTGGGGCCTCCTATTCTAATGGAAATTCCATATGTATGCAATAAATTTGATTTTCTCCTGTCAATTTGTCTGATGTCAGTTTAATTCTTAGACCAGCCAAAAGAATCTTGAAGGGTAAAGAAAAATTTTTCCTCCCTGACACCAGCCTCAGGAAGAGAGAGGCAGGTTGGAAGTCCCCAGAAGCTTCAAACTCCTAGAAGGCAAAACCGATAGCTCACCTGACAAGAATGGATGTCCTTACTTGTTAAAAATTGGGGGTGCATGGGGCGCCTGGGTGGCTCAGTTGTTAAGCATCTGCCGTTGGCTCAGGTCATGATCCCAGGAGCCTGGGATCGAGCCCCCACATTGGGCTCCCTGCTCGGCGGGAAGCCTGCTTCTCCCTCTCCCACTCCCCCTGCTTGCGTTCCCTGTCTCGCTGTGTCTCTCTCTGTCAAATAAATAAAAATAACTTAAAAAAAATTGGGGGTGGGGGCGGAGCAAGATGGCAGAGGACTAGGAGACCTGGGTTTCGTCTGGTCTCAGGAATTCAGCTGGATAGGGATTAAACCATTCTGAACACCTACGAACTCAACAGGAGATCGAAGAGAATAGCAACAACTCTCTGAACAGAAAAGCGACCACTTGCTGTAAGGTAGGATGTGTGGAGAAGTGAATCTGAGGCGATATTTGGGAGGATAGACGGCGGGGGAGGGGGCCTCTGTTGGCCACTTCTGGCAAGTGATAGACCCACGGAGCACAAAATCAGAACTTTTAGAAGTTGGCTCCGCGGAGGGACGTCGCTCCAGTGGCTAAGCGGGGGGTGGGACCCTCGCGGGACAGTGTGGTCTCAGGACCCTCGGGGTCACAGAAAGACCGGGGGTGCCTGAGTGCAGCAGAGCTCCCAGGTATCAGAGCTGGGAAGCCGGCTGCAGAGACGGAGCCGAGGCGCGGGCTCTCAGCTCGGGGTTGCCATAAACTGTGATCCGCGGCCCAGTGGGGCCACTGCTCCTCCAGCAGGGACCCAACAAGCGGCAGAACCGGGGAGACTCCCCTTCCTTCCCCAGGAGGAGCGGCGCGGGAGCGCACCGCAGGGATCTGCTGGGTTTGGAGACTCCACACGGGGTTGGGTGCGAGAGATAGAAACGCTCGGTCACAGGCCGGGTGAGCACGGAGTGCGGCCGGAGACCAGGGACACGGGAGTGACTGCTTTTCTCTGGGGGTGCAATGAGGAGTGGGGCCCCGAGTTCTCAGCTCCTCCAGCCGGAGATTGGGAGGCCACCATTTTCACTCTGGTCCTCCAAAGCTGTACCGAGAGCTTACAGGGAACAAAAGCACCGAAGAGCAAACCTGAGCAGATTGCTTAGCCTGGACCGACAACGGCGGGGCAATTCCGCCTCCAGCAAAGACATTTGGGAACCATGGCAACAGGCCCCTCCCCCAGAAGATCAGCACAAACAGCCAGCAAGCCAAGACCAAGTTTACCCATCAAGGAGAACCGGAGACCTCCAGCCCTAGGGGAATATTGCACATAGAATTCATGGCTTTTTTTACCATGATTCATTAGATTTTCAAAGTTGATTATTTTAACTGTTTTTTTCTTTTTTTGAATTTTTCTTTTTCCCTTTTTCAACCAACATCTTATCAATCCCTTTTTAAAAAAAAATTATTTTTCATTTTTTAGAATCATATTTTATCCCTTCATAGTAATTACCCTTGATTTTGGCATATATATATATAAGTTGTGTTCTCTTTAAAATTTTGAGATACAGTTTCTTCTAACAGATCAAAATATACCCTAAATCACTAGTGTATGGCTTTGTTCTAGTCTCCTGCCTGATCACATTCTCTCCCTTTTCTTTTTTCCTTATCTTCTTTGTTTTTTAATCTTCTTTCTTTTTTCAAACAACTTATCTTATCAATTCCTTTTATAAAACCTTTTACAATTTTCATCTTTACAGTCATCTTCCATCCCTTCATTGTATCAACCCTTTTTTGTACATATATAAGTCTTTCTTCCTTTAAAATTTTAGGAGGAACTTTCTTCTAACAGACCAAAATACGCCCAAAATCTAGTGTGTGGCATGGATCTATACACTAGTCTGATCATATTTGATCATATTCTGTTTTTTTGTTTGTTTTGTTCTGTTTTTGTTTGTTTTTATCTTTATCTTTTTCTTTTTCTTTTTTCTTTTTTTTTTCCTTTCTTTTTTCTTTCTTTCCCTTTCTTTTCCCCTGGTTTCAGGTCTTTTCTGATTTGTATAGAGCATATTTGCTGGGGACGTTGTTAAACTGTTAGCATTTTGTTCTTTCATTCACCTATTCTCCTCTGGACAAAATAACAAGACGAAAAAAATCACCTCAGCAAAAAGAACAAGAGGTACTACCGTCTGACTACTACTCAATACGGACATTAGTACGATGTCGGACCTAGAGTTCAGAATCAGGACTTTAAAGATACTAGCTGGGCTTGAAAAAAGCATGGACGTTATTAGAGAAACCCTTTCTGGAGAAATAAAAGAACTAAAATCTAACCAAGTCGAAATCAAAAAGGCTATTCATGAGGTGCAATCAAAAATGGAGGCACTAACCGCTAGGATAAATGAGGCAGAAGAGAGAATCAGCGATATAGAAGACCAAATGATGGAAAATAAAGAGGCTGAGAAAAAGAGAAACAACTACAGGATCACGAGGGCAGAATTCGAGAGATAAGCGATATGATAAGACGAAACAACATTAGAATAATTGGGATCCCAGAAGAAGAAGAAAGAGAGAGAGGAGCAGAAGGTATATTGGAGCAAATTATAGCAGAGAACTTCCCTAATGTGGGGAAGGAAACAGGTATCAAAATCCAGGAGGCACAGACAACCCCTCTCAAAATCAATAATAATAGGTCAACACCCCGACATCTAATAGTAAAACTTACGAGTCTCAGAGACAAAGAGAAAATCCTGAAAGCAGCTCGGGAGAAGAGATATGTAACCTATAAGGGTAGAAACATTAGATTGGCAACAGACCTATCCACAGAGACCTGGCAGGCCAGAAAGGACTGGCATGATATCTTCAGAGCGCTAAACGAGAAAAATATGCAGCCAAGAATACTATATCCAGCTAGGCTGTCATTGAAAACAGAAGGAGAGATAAAAAGCTTCCAGGACAAACAAAAACTAAAGGAATTTGCAAACACGAAACCAGCCCTCCAAGAAATATTGAAAGGGGTCCTCTAAGCAAAGAGAGAGCCTAAAAGCAGCATAGATCAGAAAGGAACATAGACAATATACAGTCACAGTCACCTTACAGGCAATACAATGGCACTAAATTCATACCTTTCAATAGTTACCCTGAATGTAAATGGGCTAAATGCCCCAATCAAAAGACACAGGCTATCAGACTGGATTAAAAAACAAGACCCATCGATATACTGTCTGCAAGAGACTCATTTTAGACCCAAAGACACCCCCACATTGAAAGTGAGGGGGTGGAAAACCATTTACCATGCTAATGGACACCAAAAGAAAGCTGGGGTGGCAATCCTTATATCAGACAAATTAGATTTTAAAACAAAGACTGTAATAAGGGATGAAGAAGGACACTATATCCTACTTAAAGGGTCTATCCAACAAGAAGATCTAACAATTGTAAATATCTATGCCCCTAACATGGGAGCAGCCAATTATATAAGGCAATTAATAACAAAAGCGAAGAAACACATTGACAACAATACAATAATAGTGGGGGACTTTAACACCCCCCTCACTGAAATGGACAGATCATCTAAGCAAAAGATCAACAAGGAAATAAAGACTTTAACTGACACACTGGACCAAATGGACTTCACAGACATATTCAGAACATTCCATCCCAAAGCAACGGAATACACATTCTTCTCTAGTGCCCATGGAACATTCTCCAGAATTGATCACATCCTAGGTCACAAATCAGGTCTCAACCGATACCAAAAGATTGGGATCATTCCCTGCGTATGTGCAGACCACAATGCTCTGAAACTAGAACTCAATCACAAGAGGAAAGTCGGAAAGAACTCAAATATATGGAGGCTAAAGAGCATCCTACTAAAGAATGAATGGATCAACCAGGAAACTAAAGAATTTAAAAAATTCATGGAAACCAATGAAAATGAAAACACAACTGTTCAAAATCTTTGGGATATAGCAAAGGCAGTCCTGAGAGGAAAGTATATAGCAATACAAGCCTTTCTCAAGAAACAAGAAAGGTCTCAAATACACAACCTAACCCTACACCTAAAGGAGCTAGAGAAAAAACAGCCAATAAAGCCTAAACCCAGCAGGAGAAGAGAAATCATAAAGATTAGAGCAGAAATCAATGAACTAGAAACCAAAAGACAGATCAGCAAAACCAGGAGCTGTTTCTTTGAAAGAATTAACAAGATTGATAAACCGCTGGCCAGACTTATCAAAAACAAAAAGAAATGACCCAAATCAACAAAATAATGAATGAAAGAGGAGAGATCACAACCAACACCAAAGAAATACAAACAATTATAAGAACATGTTATGAGCAACTCTATGCCAGCAAATTAGATAACCTGGAAGAAATGGGTACATTCCTAGAGATGTATCAACTACCAAAATTGAACCGGGAAGAAATAGAAAACCTGAACAGACCTATAACCACTAAGGAAATTGAAGCGGTCATCAAAAATCTCCCAACAAACAAAAGCCCAGGGCCAGATGGCTGCCCAGGGCAAGATGGCTTCCCAGGGGAATTCTAGCAAACATTTAAAGAAGAATTAATACCTATTCTCCTGAAACTGTTCCAAAAAATAGAAATGGAAGGAAAACTTCCAAACTCATTTTATGAGACCACCATTACCTTGATCCCAAAACCAGACAGAGACCCCATCAAAAAGGAGAACTACAGACCAATATCCTTGATGAACATGGAGGCAAAAATTCTCACCAAAATACTAGCCAATAGGATCCGACAATACATTAAAAGGATTATTTACCACGACCAAGTGGGATTTATCCCTGGGCTGCAAGGCAGGTTCAACATCCGCAAATCAATCAACGGGATACAACACATTAACAAAAGAAAGAACAAGAATCATATGATCCTCTCTATAGATGCAGAAAAAGCATTTGACAAAGTACAGCATCCTTTCTTGATCAAAACTCTTCCGAGTATAGGGATAGAGGGTACATACCTCAATATCATAGAAGCCATCAATGAAAAACCTACAGCGAATATCATTCTCACTGGGGAAAAGCTGAAAGCTTTTCCCCTAAGGTCAGGAATGCGGCAGGGATGTCCACTCTCACCACTGCTGTTCAACATAGTATTAGAAGTCCTAGCCACAGCAATCAGACAACAAAAAGAAATCAAAGGCATCCAAATCGGCAAAGAGGAAGTCAAACTCTCACTCTTTGCAGATGATATGATACTGTATGTGGAAAACCCAAAAGACTCCACCCCAAAACTGCTAGAACTCCTACCGGAATCCAGTCAAGTAGCAGGATATAAAATCAATGCACAGAAATCAGTGGCATTCCTATACACCAACAACAAGACAGAAGAGAGACAAATCAAGGAGTCGATCCCATTCACAATTGCACCCAAAACCATAAGATACCTAGGAATAAATTTAACCAAAGAGGCAAAGGATCTGTACTCAGAAAACTATAATATACTCATGAAAGAAATTGAGGAAGACACAAAGAAATGGAAAAACGTTCCATGCCCATGGATTGGAAGAACAAACATTGTGAAGATGTCACTGCTACCTAGAGCAATCTACACATTCAGTGCAATCCCCATCAAAACACCATCCACTTTTTTCAAAGAAATGGAACAAATAATCCTAAAATTTGTATGGAACCAGAAGAGACCCCAAATAGCCAGAGGAATGTTGAAAAAGAAAAGCAAAGCTGGTGGCATCACAATTCCGGACTTCAAGCTCTATTACAAAGCTGTCATCATCAAGACAGTATGGTACTGACACAAAAACAGACACGTCGATCAATGGAACAGAATAGAGAGCCCAGAAATGGACCCTCAACTCTATGGTCAACTTATCTTTGACAAAGCAGGAAAGAATGTCAAATGGAAAAAAGACAGTCTCTTCAACAAATGGTGTTGGGAAAATTGGAGAGCCACATGCAGAAGAATGAAACTGGACCATTTCCTTACATCACACACAAAAATAGACTCCAAACGGTTGAAAGACCTAAACGTGAGACAGGAGTCCATCAAAATCCTAAAGGAGAACACAGGTAGCAACCTCTTCGACCTCAGCCGCAGCAACTTCTTCCTAGAAACATCGCCAAAGGCAAGGGAAGCGAGGGCAAAAATGAACTACTGGGATTTCATCAAGATAAAAAGCTTTTGCACAGCAAAAGAAACTGTCCACAAAACCAAAAGACAACCGACAGAATGGGAGAAGATATTTGCAAATGACATATCAGATAAAGGGCTAGTATCCAAAATCTATAAAGAACTTATCAAACTCAACACCCAAAGAACAAATAATCCAATCAAGAAATGGGCAGAAGACATGAACAGACATTTTTCCAAAGAAGACATCCAAATGGCCAACAGACACATGAAAAGGTGCTCAACATCGCTCGGCATCAGGGAAATCCAAATCAAAACCTCCATGAGATACCACCTCACACCAGTCAGAATGGCTAAAATGAACAAGTCAGGAAACAACAGATGTTGGCGGGGATGTGGAGAAAGGGGAACCCTCCCACACTGTTGGTGGGAATGCAGGCTGGTGCAACCCCTCTGGAAAACAGTATGGAGGTTCCTCAAACAGTTGAAAATAGAGCTACCATACAATCCAGCAATTGCACTACTGGGTATTTACCACAAAGATACAAATGTAGGGATCCAAAGGGGTACGTGCACCCCAATGTTTATAGCAATGATGTCCACAATAGCCAAACTGTGGAAAGAGCCAAGATGTCCATTGACAGATGAATTGGTAAAGAAGAGGTGGTATATACACACAGTGGAATATTATGTAGCCATCCAAAGGAATGAGATCTTGCCATTTGCAACGACGTGGATGGAACTGGAGGGTGTTATGCTGAGTGAAATAAGTCAATCAGAGAAAGACATGTATCCTATGACCTCACTGATATGAGGACTTCTTAATCTCAGGAAACAAACTGAGGGTTGCTGGAGTGGTGGGGGGTGGGAGGGATGGGGTGGCTGGGTGATAGACATTGGGGAGGGTAAGTGCTATGGTGAGCGCTGTGAATTGTGCAAGACTGTTGAATCACAGATCTGTACTTCTGAAACAAATAATGCTATATATGTTAAAAAAAAAAAAAGAAGAAGATAGCAGGAGGGGAAGAATGAAGGGGTATAAGTTGGAGGGGGAGACGAACCATAAGAGACGATGGACTCTGAAAAACAAACTGAGGGTTCTAGAGGGGAGGGCGGTGAGGGCATGGGTTAGCCTGGTGATGGGTCTTAAGGAGGGCACATTCTGCGTGGAGCACTGGGTGTTATGCACAAACAATGAATCATGGAACACTACATCAAAAAGTAATGATGTAATGTGTGGTGATAAACATAATAATAAAAAATAAAAATAAATTAAAAAAACCCTTAGCCTACAGAAAGAAAAAAATTGGGGGTGTTAAATTGGGGGTGTTCTTGTCAGAACATAGAAAATTGAGAAAGTTTTTACATTTTTAAATTTTTAATTTTTAAAAGGCAAATATTATGGAATCTGGTTGTACAGTAAAAGGGAAAGAAATCATAAAATATATATATCATTCAACCGTGAAAGCTACTTGGCATGAGCATGACATAGAAAAAAGTGAATACCGAACTACCCAAACTCATTTAGAACATTCAGAGACAGGAAGTATGTACGGTGTGTGTGGTGGTGGTAGAAGCAGTGATGGGGTGACCAGAGAGCTAAATTCTCACTTTCCTTGAGTGAAAGACAATAGCTAGTACCTAATTATGACAATTCAGTAAGCATTTTATTGTAAGCATGTTATTTTAAGTGTGTTAATTATTTTCTTAAAGATTTTATTTATTTATTTATTTGACAGAGAGAGAGCACAAGCAGGGGGGGCAGGAGAGGGAGAAGCAGGCTCCCCGCTGAGCACAGAACCCAATGTGGGGCTCGATCCCAGGACCCTGGGATCATGAACTGAGCTGAAGGCAGATGCTTAACAAACTGAGCCACCCAGGTACTCCTATAAGCACGTTATTTAGATATCTGAGGGTACCAAAAGAATCCATGGAAAAAGTCAACAATGGTTGCCTCTGGAGGGTGGGAAATAGGAAGAAATGAAGGCAAGCAAGTTTCTGTTCTGTTTTTATAACAAGCTTTGTAGAACCCTTGACTCTTTAAACTACATGCATGTATAACCTTGATCATATATGTATGTGTGTATATATGTGCATATATATGTATATATAAAATCAATCAAGAGGCATTCATAGTACAGGGAGTTTTTAAATTTCCCTGAACCACACATGACCTACTGGCCATGGGAGAAACTGAGTTTGTTTTATAATGAGAAGTTGTTTTTAGCAAAGCTTGATACTAGAAGGCATAACTCAAGAAGTTACAGACTAAGGGGGGGTCTCTCAGTTCTGGATTTCTTGCCAACAAAGCCTCGATATTCCAACACTACTAGGCATGTGTAAGAGGTCTATGGGGAGGTTTTGGGGTGGATATAATTTGGTCCCCCCTCTTCCAAGTATCCCCAGTTGTTGAGCATGAATTCCAGACTGTGGAATACAAGGCACAGGTAAAATTGAGTGTTGGTAGGTATGTTTTCAGTCTTTTATTTTTGCTTTGCTTACTAAGATGTTAATTACAGAGAGTTGTGAAATTTCTTAACCAAAGCACATAGGAAAAAAAAAAAAGGCTGGAAAAAAAGACCCTTACAAAGTTACAATGGCGGTCTTGTTAGGAAGCAGTAACACACACAATTTATTTTCTTCCTTATTTCCAATACATGTTTTTAAATTTAGGAATACTTTTTTTAAAAATCCTAATACACTTCTTTTGTTTTTGATTTTTTTTCCCTTCCTGAAACTAACATTTACTTACATTATTTCCTATAGCTCTAAATTCTATTTTCTGCATGCATAAACCATCCCCCGGGTAAAGCACCGTTGCCAGGGAGACCTGTCTTTAAATTGAGCAGCAAACAACTTATGGAGGGCTGGCCTTAAAAACACAAACTTACAGAGTGATTCTAAAGTCTCAATTTAAGAGAAAAATTTCCAAGGAGTCTCACTTAGAGAAACACTTGTTCTGCAACACCAGGGTGAAAGCTAGGGGAGAAATCTTTAAAACTGTTGGATTTTGCTAGAGCTTTCCTCTCTGCTGGCCACCATCTTGTAAGAACTGCTGGAGCCCTGTAATAGCATTCAGAAACTTCATTCTCACTTCATATTCAGAACCACAGCAATAAATTAATGGGTTGAGCATTTTCTCCCTAATAAGTGCTGCAGATATAAATGTCTAAGCCATTTGTCTTTTCAGTGGGGGTTAAAAAAGACAAAACAAAACAACCACTCTTCTAGTATTGCACTTCTCACATTTTGGTTAACATTATCATTTAAATTGCATCTCACATGTTACTAGATTAAGGAAGAGGGTCTGTTTGAATAGGTTACACTTTGCTTTTTCATTCACAAGACTGTTTAGTCTCAAATCAATTCCAACTGACTTTCTAAAATGTGTTTGGGGGAAAAAAACATTGTGATCAATAGCAGTTGCAGTGGAAATACCAGGAAGGAAAGAAAAAAAAAAGACATTAAGTTTGCTGCAGCAGGAAACCATTGAATTGGTGGAATATGGCCGTCCCTTGTTTTCCTTTATTTTCCTTCCACTGGAAGGAATTTTAACCATCTGACTGTTCCTTAGCATTTCCAAAGTGGGCAAGGGAAAAAGCTTATCTCAGGTGCTTATTATCTTAGAATAAAATGTCTGTTAGACTAGCCTGTGCATTCAGCAACTTCCCTCAGACCCTGCCCTCCACCACCATTTGAATCTGAGCCCGGTGGCCTGTGTGATTTGGGGCAAGTCACTTTAAGTCTTTCTGTGTCTAAAATGCCTATTATATTGATACTTCAGCAGATGCTAAGAACAGTATTTTTCAAACTTTTATGATCATGATCCATAATAAGAAATGGAGTTTTAGGGGCGCCTGGGTGGCTCAGTCGTTAAGCGTCTGCCTTCGGCTCAGGTCATGATCCCAGGGTCCTGGGATCAAGCCCTGCATCGGGCTCCTGTTCGGCGGGAAGCCTGCTTCTCCCTCTCACACTCCCCCTGCTTCTGTTCCCTCTCTCGCCATGTCTCTCTCTGTCAAATAAATAAATAAAATCTTTAAAAAAAAAAAATGGAGTTTACATCAAAGCCCAGAACACACATGCACACACATATGCATACCTGGGTCCCTGCATATGCATGTGCCTGAAATTAAAGTTTCATACTAAAATAGGAGTTACCCATGTCAGATGTGATGCATTCATGTAGTTTTTATCCTATTTTGCCTTATTCCATGTTTTTAAAAAGTTGTTT
This sequence comes from Zalophus californianus, assembly GCF_009762305.2. Taxonomy (NCBI): domain Eukaryota; kingdom Metazoa; phylum Chordata; class Mammalia; order Carnivora; family Otariidae; genus Zalophus; species Zalophus californianus. The sequence goes on from NC_045604.1 coordinate 83,345,043, forward strand.
TTTGTTTTTTTTTTTTTGCAATGCACTAAACTGATTCTACGGACTAATGAATCACAACCTGAATTTGGAGAAACAGAGAGCAGGTCTTGTCAAACTCTGGCCTGTGGCCAAAATTGGGCCAAATGCCCATTTTCGTAAATAAAGGTTTTACTGGAATACAGCCATACTTACTCACTTATGAGTAAGTGAGATATGGTGGATAATAACGTGAAACCTCATGAAAATGGAGTTGGGAGGTCCAAAGGGGATGCTTTACCATTCCAACATCGATTACAGGAAGAACTGTCAATTACAGACCATGACAGGAAAAACGAACAGGAAAGAATCATCCATTACAGACCCCAACAGGAAAAGATGTACATTGCATCTCCTGCGAGAAATCAACCACCCCGGCAACGCAGCCAGGGAGAACCGCCATCACCCTGTCCTCCTGGTTCTTGTCAATGGACTTTCATTCAGAACAACCCCACCCAACTGCCTCCTCGTTCACCATAAAATAATGTTACTCACCTTTGTTGGACTTGCTGATGGTTTAGCTTTAGCTTGCATGTCCTGAATCTCAGTTCTGTGCTGTTCCTGAATAAACCTATTTTTGCTGGTAAAATAACTAACTGTTCTATGTTTATCAGTATATTTTAGGACTACTTTCTCGGTACAATGGCAAAGTTGAGTAGTTGCGGCAGAGACTGGTCTACAAGGCTAAAATATTGACTATCTGGCCCTTTAAGAGAAAGCTTGCCAACCCCTCGTTCAGAGGATTAAGTGTAATCCATTCAATGTAAAAGGTTGAATACAATGCCTGACATATCCAAGGATCCAATAAATATCTTTTATTATTATTGTAGGTGATGCTTTTGCTCCTACTATTATTACAAGTAAAGCTAACTAGGGTGGGGGGATGGGTTAGCCTGGTGATGGGTATTAAGGAGGGCACGTAGCGCATGGAGCACTGGGTGTTATACGCAAAAAATGAATCGTGGAACACTGCCTCAAAAACTAATGATATATGGTGACTAACATAACATAATAAAATTAAATTAAAAAAAAAACAAGTAAAGCTAACTAGCCATGGAAGGAGTTTTCTCATAAATGTGATAAGTCTAGCTTAAAAAGGGGGGTATGAGATTTAAATAAACAAGGTACAAAGACTTCACAATCTAAGCACCAACTTTCATCCTGAGAGTCATTCAATCTCTTTTTCTTCAAGCTTTAGGCATATATATCAGTGCAGTCACTTCCCCAAAATGGCATTTGCAGCCTCCTTACTAGCAGGCAAACCAGAGGACAGAAAGAGGTCATACCACATTCAAGCTTTTACACCCCTCAGATCCCTCCACTGAAGGTGCCCTGCTCTTCTTCTCATAGTCATTAGAGAATAAATCTCTGATAAGCAAAGTAAATTAGATGCAGTGACGTCCTGCTAATTGAGTCGTCTCCTCTGCTTGGCTGGGTTGGGCTGTTAATTACTAGCTAATCTTATCAATATGGCGGCTGACTGGCTCTTGGAAAGAGAGTAAGGACCCCAATGTGCCCCAGAGTCTCTCATTGGGCAAAGTGGATATCAAACCTGCCAGTTCCACCTGAAACCATCTGAACCCTGAAGCCATATGGTTTAGAAGAGGGACAAGACTATCGTTCCAGAATCAGGTAGGAGAAGCACTGGGAAATAGCAAGCCTCCAACTAAACATTAATGCTTAGAGAGAAAGGGCCAAGATTGCAGATAACACACTATTAAAGCTGCTTTCTCCCCTCGCTCCATCTCCATCAGATTTTATTTCAGTGAAGCACAAGGGCTTAAAGAGAGATAAAAGACTTTAAAAATATAAATTAAGTCCTATTTATTTCACCACCCTGAGCCGCACGTGCCAGGTTCTGTCTGAATGTGTTGCCCAGAAAGGCTGAACGGGTTGGCTTTCAGCTGGATGAATGTCTATGATTTGCTGACATCTGGCAGAAGGGATCTTGGAGCCAGTTGAATCAAAGCCCCCCCAGGAAACCATTAGGTTTTGTTTGATGATCTCCACCCCCTATTTCTTGTCAGAATTACTCTGATAGGGTCATCTGGCTGGCTTGGTTTGTTATGCCTGGACTCTTGATTTTGGCTCAGCTCATGATCTCAGGTTGTAGGATTGAGCTCCCCGTTGGGCTCTGTGCTCAGCAGGGAGTCTGCTTGAGATTCTCTCTCACTCTCTCTCTCTCCCCCTCTGCCCCTCCTCCTGCTCGCACACGTGTGATCTCTCTTTCTCTCTAAAATAAATGAATCAATCTTAAAAAAAAATTTTTTTTTACCCTGATAACCATTTGTTAGTCTTCCAGAGACTCGATGAGCATGTGGCAAATCAGCAGGATGGGGCAGTGGTTGGTTTCACTTGTATTCACCCATGGCCTTCTCAAGGGTCCCTATATCCAGATTTTATGACAGGACCCAGTTGTAAGAGTAACATGTAAAGTAACATGAGCCCGTCAGACTGGCAAAGTTAAAATGATTGGGAGGACCCGTACTGGCAAAGTTGTAGGGAAAACAGCAGTCTCGGTGTGTTGGTGGGAAAGAAAATTGGTACAGTCATTCTTCTGGATGAATTTGGAGGGTGAGACTAGGGGTTTGTGACTTGGCAGTAGATACTAAGATATTAAATGTACATACCTTTTAGTATTTACCCCAAAGACACAAATGTAGTGATCCAAAGGGGCATATGTACCCCAATGTTTATAGCAGCAATGTCCACAATAGCCAAACTATGGAAAGAGCCTAGATGTCCATCAACAGATGAATGAATAAAGAAGATGTGGTATATATATATATACAATGGAATATTACACAGCCATTGAAAAAAATGAAATCTTGCCATTTGCAACAACATGGATGGAACTAGAGGGTATTATGCTAAGCAAAATAAGTCAATCAGAGAAAGACAAGTATCATATGATCTCACTGATAGGAGGAATTTGAGAAACAAAGAAACAGAGGATCATAGGGGAAGGGAGGGAAAAATGAAACAAGACTAAACCAGAAAGGGAGACAAACCATAAGAGACTCAACCTCAGGAAACAAACTGAGGGTTGCTGGAGTAGAGGAGGTGGGAGGGACGGGGTGGCTGGGTGATGGACATTGGGGAGGGTATGTGCTATGGTGAGCGCTGTGAATTGTGTAAGACTGATGAATCACAGATCTGTACTTCTGAAGCAAATAATACATTATATGTTAATAAAAAAAACTTTAGAAAAAAAAAATAAATGTACATACCTTTTGACCCAGAGGTCTACCCCTCAGATACTAGTAATAATAGAAAATTCTTTTTTTTTTATTAGCATAAGAGAGAGAGGGAGGGGCAGTGGGAGAAGGAGGGAGAGACTCTTAAGCAGTCTCCATGTCCAGCACGGAGCACAATCCCCCAACCCTGAGATCATGACCTGAGCAGAAATGAAGAGTCGGACGCTTAACCAATGGACCCAACCCAGGAGCCCCAATAATAGAAAATTCTTAAGTAGTAATTGGGACAAGGCAAAGCCCTATTCTAAGCACTTTATACATATCAGCCCCCTCATGGGAGCCTGCTTCTCAAATTCTACTCTGAAAAAACATACATATTATCTGGCACAGTGTACCTACTATGTGTAGGCACAGTGCTAAGGGGTGGATTTTCTCACCAACGCTTACAACTCAGTAAGGACTATCAGTATCCCCATTTTGCAGAGGAGGAGGTGTAGAGAGGATAACAGAGCAAGTAGCTGCATTAGAACTCAGACCTAGGCGGTGGGATGGCAGGGAGCCAGCTCTCAAACCCCATCCAGTTCTACCTCTCACCGAAGTGCCACAAGGATGTACACACAAAGCTGTCCCTTGCTAAATGGCTTAGGATGCTATCATACTGGGAGCCACCTAAAAAAGTAGGAAATTATGTATGGCTTTGTTGTAAAATGCTTTGCAGCTATGATAAAGAACAGCACAGGTCTTTATGTTCTGACATAAAAATATAGTGTGAGGAGAAAAAAGGTATAAGTTTTATGTATAGTGTGATCCCATTTACTTAAAAAAAAAACTTTTTTAGAGCAGATTTAGAGTCCCAGTAAAACTGAGAAGCTACAGAGATTTCCCATGTGCCCCACCCCCCCACATACCGCCCTCCCCATTATCAACATCCCCCATCACAACAGTACTTTTGTTACAACTGATGAACCTCCACAGACACGTCATTATCTATTTACTCTCTATGTTGTACCTCCGACGAGTTTGGACGAATGTATAATGACATGTATCCACAATTACGGTGTCATAAAGAGTAGCGTTACTGCCCTAGAAACCCGCTGTGCTCTGCCCATACTGTCCTCCCACCCCCTCGGGCCCCTGGCAACCACCAATCTTTTCAGTGTCTCGATTTTTGCCTTTATCAGAATACAGTATGTAACCTTTCCAGATTGGCTGCTTTCACTTAGTACTATGCATTAAGTTTCCTCCATGCCTTTTCATGGCTTGATAGCTTGTTTCTTTTTAGCACCAGATAATATCTCATTGTCTAGATGCACCACAGTTTATGTTTCCATTTACTTACCGAAGGACATCTTGGTTTCTTTCCAATTTTGGCAATCATGAGTAGAGCTGCTCTAAATACCCACGGGCAGGTTTTTGTGGGGTCCATCTGCTTTCTAAAGTGGTGTGTGTTGTGCACACGGGTGTGTGTTTAAGTCTCAAAAGCATCCCACCAGCTATTAACCGTGGTTCCAGAGACAGCACTGGACTATATAGTTCAAAGAGAATGTGAAGAATCCGTTCTACCTTTTACTCTTTATAGCTCTGTGTCATTTTAATGTTTTTGTATTGAACATGTATTCAGAGAAACTACTTGAATAATTAAATTAAAAGTTGAAACTGGAAAAACTAAGATAAAATGAAAATGAAGAGTAATATTTCATGCAAAGCCACAAGAGGTAAACCTATTTTCCTATTCTATGGCAAATGCTCCATAAATATTTGATGGACTGCTCTGAGTTAAGGATGTACAATTGATTATTACTTATGGATTATTCTTTGTGATCTGCATTATTTGCAGACTCTGTATTTGTGCATTTGTCCACTCACTGAAATGCATGTGTAACCCCCAAATCAATACTTGCAGTGTTTTCACCGTCATTTATGAATATGCATAGGAGGGCACAGGCTCACAAAGCTAAGAGTACTCTGCCCACACTCACCCAGGCTGGGAAACAGAGCCAGGTCTGGCTGGTCCCAAAGCCCACGTTCGGGTCACTGCCCAGTACTGCCTCCATGGAAGGAACACAGATGGGCAGGTGTATGCGACAAATAACATCTTTTAAAGGAAAGGCTATATGGCCTATGCCTTCAGTGTTGACAAGAGTCTGAATGAAAGCAGGAAGAGAAGAAAAGACAAGGATTTGATGTATACACAGTGATACATTCTCACACCTGCTGGGCAGGTTAGCAGAAGTAAGAGAGGGAGCTCTGTGCTTAAGTGAAGCAGTGTCCATTTGGGCTGGAGCAAGAGTGGGCATGGTCCGGGCCACCCTGGGCCCTTCACCATTTCCTTTTCCCATGGGGGCAGCCAGCTTGTGACTGCCAGCTCCCAGACTTTATCCAAGGGCTCTCAAGCTGTGCTCAGCCTGAGCACATGCCTCCGGAGCAGCCCTCAGCCAAAGGATGGTGAAGATTGGAACATAAATACCCCGTTGTGCTTTGAAGGCATGCCCGTGAGGCATGTCTTTAAGTGGCTCCTGGGAGTTCCCAGTGGGACCAAGCCCTAAGTTGCCCATAGGAGTAACTGGTTCAGCAACACTTACTGGGTTCTCTAGCTTCCTTGCTCTACCTCCTTCTCCCTTCCTGGTGCTTCATGGGATCTCTTCCCAAATAAATTGCTTGCACCCAAATCCTGGTCTTGGGTTCTGCTTCTGGAGTAGAAAGTTCAAAACTATCCACTATCCCTCGTGTGTGGCAGTATAATATATTGATGTATTAATTAATTTTGTTCTCATTCCAGCGAACTAGTTGGCCTTGTTAAGTTGAACACAGAGAACAGTTTTTATCTTTCCCTCTATTCTTCTTTAAGCATCTTGTCATTTTCAGTTAGCATGACACCATATACAACAAGGTGCGGGTGGTGGCAGGGGAGAAAACAGAAAGAATCTAGGTTCAACCTGCATCTGCCTATCACCAGACTTCTGGTTCTTTAGCTAATGTTCGTTGAGTCTTTTGTTACTTGCAGCGAAATGCATCCCCTACTGATATACACTCCAAGATGCTTTATAGACGCAATAGACAATGCCTCAGTGGTCTGTCTGCAAAAATGCATAACCTGTATCCAGTCAGGAGGAAACATCAGACAAACCCAAAATGAGGATTATTCTATGAAATTACCAGCTGTGATCTGCAAAAATGTCAAGGTTAAGAAACACAAAGAATCAGGAACTGTTCCAGATTAATGGAGATTAAAGAGACAAGATATATAAATAGAATGTATGGTCCTAGATTAGATCCTGGATAGAGAGAGGGGGACAAAAAGCTTGAAATTTAAATATAACTGTGGAATAGGTAATAGTAGTGTATCAGTGTACCTGACCTTGATAACTGAATTTTGGTAAAAAGAATGACCTTGTTCTTAGGAAAAATATACTAAAGTACTGAGGGGTAAAAAGGCACCCTCAAATGCTTCAGAAATGCATGTATGCATACACACACACACACACACACACACACACACACACACACACACACACACACAAATATACATACTTTGAGAGAGAATGATAAATGAAACAAAATGTAAAAATAAAAGATGAATCTGGATAAAGGTTATCATCAAAATTCTTTCTTATTCTTTTTTTTAAAAGATTTATTTATTTTAGAGGGAGAGAGAGAGAGAGAGAGCAAGCCAGCAGGGGGGAGGGGCAGAAGGAGAGGGAAAGAGAGTCCCAGGCAGACGCCTAGCTAAGCCCAGAGCCTAACACGGGGCTCGATCCCATAAGCCTGAGATCACGACCTGAGCTGAAACCAAGAGTTGGTCACTTAACCAACTGTGCCACCCAGAAGCCCGAAAATTCTTTGTTGTTCTTGCCACTGTTCTTTAAATTCAAAATTATAGCAAAATAAAGTTATCCAGGGGTGCCTGGGTGGCTTAGTCTGTTAAGCATCTGCCTTCAGCTCAGGTCATGATCTAGGGGACCTGGGATTGTGCCCCACGTTGGGCTCCCTGCTCAGTGGGGAGTCTGCTTCTCCCTCTCCCTCTGCCCCTCCCCCACCCCACTCATGATCACACGCGCGCTCTCTCTCTCTCTGAAATAAATAAAATCTTTTTTTTAAAGATTTTATTTATTTATTTATTTGACAGAGTGAGACACAGCGAGAGAGGGAACCCACAAGCAGGGGGAGTGGGAGAGGGAGAAGCAGGCTTCCCGCCGAGCAGGGAGCCCGATGCGGGGCTCGATCCCAGGACCTAGAGATCATGACCTGAGCCGAAGGCAGACACTTAACAGACTGAGCCACCCAGGCGCCCCAATAAATAAAATCTTTTAAAAACAAGTTGTCCAAAAAATTAGGCACAATATGCACCCGTGCTGTTGGGGGAAACCTTAGCTTACTCTGCTTGTTTTTTCTCTCTGGGACTACCAGCAACTAAGGAAAAAGATCAGAAACAAAAAAGAAAAAGAAAAAAGAAAAACTGGATTGAGGATACGGAGAGAATATAAACTGAAGTAAAATTGTTAAGGTGAAAAAATGCCAACTTTTTCTTTGCTTGATAACTCCCTCCCCTTAAAGGATGTGATTCTGAAGGATCACCCCAGATAGGTCAAGAATGATCAGGCTTAAGACATTTCTCCAAAGAAGACATCCAGATGGCCAACAGACACGTGAAGAGGTGCATAAGATCACTCATCATCAAGGAAATGGAAATCAAAACTATAATGGGATACCACCTCACACCTATCAGAATGGCTAAAATCAACAACACAAGAAACAACAAGTGTTGCTCCGGATGTGGAGAAAGGAGAACCTTCGTGCACTGTTGGTGGGAATGCAAGCTGGTGCAGCCACTCTGGAGAACAATATGGAGATTGCTCAAAAAATTAAAAATAGAATTACCGGGGTGCCTGGGTGGCTCAGATGGTTAAGCATCTGCCTGCAGCTCAGGTCACGATCCCAGAGTGCTGGGATCGAGTCCCGCATCGGGCTCCCTGTTCAGCGGAAGCCTGCTTCTCCCTCTGCCTCTCTCTCTATCTTATGAATAAATAAATAAAATCTTTTAAAAAAAAACAGCATTACCATAGGATCCAGTAATTCCACTACAGGCTATTTTCCCAAAGAAAACAAAAACACTAATTTGAAAAGATACATGCACCCCTATGTTTATTGCAGCATTATTTACAATAGCCAAAATATGGAAGCAGTCCAAGTGTCCACCCATAGATGAATGGATAAAGATGTGGTGTATGTATGCAATGGAATATTACCCAGCCATAAAAAGAGTGAAGTCTTGCCATTGCAACAACATGGATGGATCTAGAGGGTATAATGCTAAGTGACGTCAGTCAGTCAGAGAAAGACAAATACCATATGATTTCACTCATATGTAGAACTTAGGAAAGAAAACAAATGAACAAAGAAAAAAGACAAACAAAAAAACAGACTCTTGTAGAGAACAGGTGGTTACCAGAGGGGAGGTGGGCCGGCGGGTTGGGGAGGGTGAGTGAAATAGGTGATGGGAATTAAGAGGACACTTAACATGATGAGCGTCAGATAATGCTTAGAACTGCTGAATCATTATATTATACTCCTGAAACTAATATAACACTGTACCATACTGGAGTTAAATACACACACACACACACACACACACAGACTGGAATTGAAAAAATAAATTTAAAAGAATTTTAAAAAGAATGATCATGTTTAAAAAACAATAATTAGTATACAGAGTACCTCCTGTGTATTGAGCATTGACTGCTCTATGTGCATTAACTCATTTTATTTCATTTTAACCCATTTAATTATTTAGTATATAATTCTTAATCATCAGAGCTATATTTCTAATGTAATTAACTTAATCATTTAACATACATTGATAAACATGAATCTATTAATAATATTGAGTCACTTATTATCCATTAATAAAAGCTAATATTTTATTCCTCATAATATGTAATCATTTAATTTACAAAAGTGAAGCCTTGGGGTTGTTTTTTGATTTTTTGTTTTTAATTTTGTTAAAGCCAATAGTTAATGACACTGACATTTACTGAGCCCAGAGCATGTGCTGGGAATGGTTCTAAGCATTTGACATGCGCTATCTCATGATTAAATTAATTCTAACAGCAACCCAGGAAACCAGTACCATAATTATCCCCCATTTCACACTTGTGGAGGTTGAGAAACTTGTTCTAGTTCCTGGAGATGTTATGCAATGGATGGAGCTGGATTCAAACCCAGACTGGGGTGACTTTAGGGGCAGCAAAAAGTAGATTTTGAAAATAAAGGCACATGTTTGGGTGCAGCCAAGAAACAAGCCGACTGAGGTGTAGTCCGATCAGGTGGGGGGTCGACCACAGGACCCAGCCCAGAGGAATGAAAACAGGTGAAAAGAAGTAAAATCAGGTTTGGTTTTTTTTGTTTTGTTTTGTTTTTGTTTTTCTCAGAAACACATTCTGGGAGCTTTCCCAGTTCAGAATCGCAAATTACAGACCCACAAGCTTCAGTGTCAGCTCCTCCAAAGGGTAGTTTATTTAAATTCTGTTGTACTGGGCTCCTTAGTCTCGTGATGTGTGGATTTAAAATCAGCTTCAAAAACACTTTAATCTTTACGATTTGGAGGAACTTCCCAGGGCTTACACTGAGCCACGTCAATCGTCCTTTCCGTTGAAAGGGCACTTTAGTTGGAGTCTCAGCAAACCCCACAGGTTCCTAAGGCCTTTGGGATAAAATGTGGCTACAGATTAAAGCCTAGTTTGTGAACAGAGTCTTTCACAAAAGGACCTCGAGTACACTGCAGTAATGCTGAGAAAGCGCAGTTAACGCATTGAGAATGGATCTTTCATTTCAAGATAGCGTTTTGCCTTATTTCCACTCAGCTGGAATTTGCTTTCATTATTTATCCTTTGGCTCTGCTCTTGTAAAGAAGTTTGTGTTGGTTTTTTTTTGTTTTTTTTTTTTAAATCTAATCCTATGTCATACTTCTCCTCCTCCATCCCCCACCTCCCCTGACTCCACGGCCAATTAAAAACAAACAAACAAAAAAAGAACTATTGAGCCCCAATGAGATTTCCAGCTCCTAGAACTTCCCAACCTTTCTGATGTCAAGGCTAAAACGAACTGGGTAATGATAAGAGCTAACAGTCAAAAAATGAACATAAATACCTAAGAGATCAAAGATTTTCCATCTTGCGTGAGTTTCCAGCTTCCCTATGTCCTTTGGGGGTCCAGCTTACCCTACCTTGGCCTACATTCTCATAGCAGCCGCCCAAAGGGCAGGGCCGGGACTAGGGTGAGACCAGGGTGTACCCGGGGCACAAAATCTGAGGAGCCCCATACTCTTGGGACTGTGCAAGTGCCCTAGGCACCTCATTGGCCTTGCTCTAAGCCCGGCCTTGCCTAAGAGTCCCTACCTGCCTGCCAAGCACCCACAATACTTCTCTGTTCATTAGCCTCCTCAACAGCCAGAATGATCATTTTAGAGGATAAATCTGCCCACACCACTCCCCTGATGAAACCCTCCAATGGCTCCCCAGTGCCTTCTGGCTAAAAGCTAAACTCCCCAAACAACTTATCTGATAAAGGGTTAATATCCAAGATCTACAAAGAGCTTATCAAACTCAACACCCAAAAAACAAATAACTGAGTTAAGAAACGGGCAGAAGACATGAATAGACACTTCCAAAAAAGACATCCAGATGGCTAACAGACACATGAAAAGATGCTCCATATCACTCATCATCAGGGAAATACAAATCAAAACCACAATGAGATACCCCCTCACGTCTGTCAGAATAGCTACAATTAACAACACAAGAAACAACAAGTGTTGGTGAGGATGCAGAGAAAGGGAAACCCTCTTGCACTGTTGGTGGCAATGCAAACTGGTGCGGCCACTCTGGGAAAAAGAATGGAGGTTCCTCAAAAAGTTAAAAATAGAACTACCCTGAGATCCAGCAATTGTACTCCTGGGTATTCACCCAAAGGATATAAAAATATACATTCAAAGGAATACATACACCCCAATGTTTATAGCAGCATTATCAACAATAGCCAAATGATGGAGCGAGCCCAAATGTCCATCAACTGATGAATGGATAAAGAAGATGTGGTATGTATCTACAACGGAATATTACTCCGTCATCAAAAAGAATGAAATCTTTGCCATTTGCAATGACATGGATGGAGCCAGAGTGTATTATGCTAAGAGAAATACGTCAGTCAGAGAAAGACAAATAGCATATGATCTCACTCATATGTGAAATTTAAGAAAGAAAACAGATGAACATATGGGAAGGGGGAGAAGGAAAAAAAGAGAGAGTGAAACAAGCCATAGGAGACTCTTTTTTTTAAAAAGATTTATTTATTTATTTGAGAGAGAGAGTAAGAGAGAGAGCAGGGGAAGGGGCAGAGGGAAAGAATATCCAGGCTGACTCCCACTGAGCATAGAGCCGGATGTGGGGTTTGATCTCACGACCCATGAGATCATGACCTGAGCTGAAACCAAGCGTTGGACGCTTAACCGACTGAGCCACCCAGGCGCCCCCATAAGATACTTTTTTTTTTTAAAGATTTTATTTATTTATCTGACAGAGACACAGCGAGAGAGGGAACACACGCAGGGGGAGTGGAGAGGGAGAAGCAGGCCTCCCGCCAAGCACGGAGCCCGATGTGGGGCTCAATCCCAGGACCCCGGGATCATGACCTGAGCCGAAGGCAGACACTTAATGACTGAGCCACCCAGGCGCCCCCGCCCCCCATAAGATACTCTTAACGATAGAGGCCAAACTGAGGGTCGATGGAGGGAGGTGGGTGGGGGACGGGCCACATAGGTGATGGGGATTAAGGAGGACACCTGTGATGAGCATTGGGTGTTGTATATAAGTGATGAATCACTGAATTCTACTCCAGAAATCAATATTGCACTGTATGTTAACTACATAAAATTTAAATAAAATAATAATAGTAATAAAGAAGTAAAATAGGGGAAGAAAAAAAAGCTGAACTCCCTGGCAGGGTTTTACAGAGCCCTTCCGATGTGAGTCCTGCCCGGCAGGCCCCTCCCTCTGAACAGCTCCCAGGTCCTGGAACCTGATGCACTCTTCCGTCTGGGCTTCACAGCTGCTGCTTCCTATCTCCTGAACCATCTTCTCTGCCTGTTTTTCCAAGCTAACGCCAGCTCATTTTCCAGGTGTCACTGAAAAAAATATCGGAGTGGCAGATTAGGACAGGGGTTGAATTACAGTTGTTGCCTGGCTTTGCCTCCAGCTCTGCCATTTACCGACACGACTTGGGCAAGTTCCCTAATGTTTCTGGGTTTGAGTTCCCAAATCTGTACGTTGGTAGTGAAAGGTTCACTTCCTGAATTGACAATGGATGGGAGGATTTTAAAAGGAGATTCATGTAACACTCTGAGATCAGTGCCTAGCATGTGGCTAGCACTGGATGTGTCAGATATCATGATGTCACCTTCACCAGAGTGACCCCAGGTCTGGGAGGGGGAGTCCCTCCTAAGTTCTTCTGTAGTACCTGCTCTTAATTCTGTCTCCTGTTACCATTATCATGCATTCTGTCTCTCCCTCTGGTCTGTAAGCCTAAAGGCAGACCCTGGGTCTGTCTCGTTCCCTGCTGTCCTGCTACCACACCGCCTAACACGTAGTAAGTGACACATAATATGCATTAAACACATGAGCTAATGGTACAAACGACAGGACCACTGTGACAATTCCCATCCCGGCTCCAGGAGAAGCCACAGATGATTTAGAAGAACCATTAATTGTTCTGCAAACAGAATTCACTGCTGAATTTGAAAGCCTCACTTGTACCAAATACGAATTCAACCAGACATGAATGGGTTATGTTCACCACCGTGTGGTGCCATAGGAAGTACACAGCTCACCTGAGCACAAGGTCTGGCAGATAGAAAATATGCAGAACATTCTGTATTACTACCACCCTCAGCCCCACACTGGGCTCCTTACATGTAGCCTGTCTTTCCCCCTAAGCTCTGCTATGAGCTTGCCCTTTCTTTCTTTCTTTTTCTCTTTCCTTCCTTCCTTCTTTCTTTTTTTCTTTCTTTCTTTCTTTCTTTCTTTCTTTCTTTCTTTCTTTCTTTCTTTCTTTCTTTCTTTCTTTCTTTCTTTCTTTCTTTCTTTCTTTCTTTCTTTCTTTCTCTCTCTCTCTCTCTCTCTCTCTCTTTCTTTCTTTCTTTCTTCCTTCCTTCCTTCCTCTCCTCTCCTCTCCTTTTTTCTTTTCTTTTCTTTTCTTTTACTGTTTCAACTTAAAGATGGAAAAATACACATTTGAGACTGAGAACTACTTGGTAGCATGAAGCAAAGCTAAGTTTCTGTAACCAGAAGAGCATCAAGACTCTTTTATTTCACACTAATTGCCAACACGGAGCGGCAAGCAAGGCCAGACCTGGCCTGGGGTTTTGCAATTTTCCTTTTGCCCTTTTTGGGCAGATTCTAAGAATCCCTTAGAGTGACCTGTGGCTTTGTGATAATCCCATGAGAATGATTTTGTCTTTTGTGGTGGATTTTGAGGAAGTTAAAGTCCGTTGTTTTTTCTCTCTCCGAGAAGGTTCTTTCTTCTTTCTGGGTATGGAGTACTGCTTATGGAAGGCACCAAAAAAGGGGCACAAAAGGAATAATGAATAGGTCTTGCCTCTCATGCTGTCTCTCATTGATTGTTGGTGGGTGCCCGAAGCATCATCTTAAGAAGGATTCTGATGCAGCTTTGGGCTTCAGTGGGAAAGAGTGCACTGATTGATTAGTAATGTCTGCCCTGGGTAGGGAACTGGAGGTGGGGAGTGGTGGGAGGGCCAGAAGGGAACATCTCTAGATGAAAAGCACTTTTTCCAGATCGAAAATTCTATCTCCTCTCCATATTCCTCATGCTACTTATTTCTCTCCACCTTACCTTACTGACTCCACTGCAGGATGGCAGTTCAAACATCAAGTGACTATTAGTTCAGATTGATTTCTTTCCACTTGGAAAGAAGAGTATTTTAAGGACGATTCACAGAAGAAGAACCCTCTCGGTAACATTGAAGTAGAGGCCATTCATTGCCAGTGAGATTGATGGGCCCCTCTCCCACTCAGAGCATCCTATTTCAAAGTCAAGGTACTCAAGCGACCAAATTCATAATTAGAAGGAAATTAAAATTAATCATAATAGCTCAATTTGCAGAACAGGTTCTAAATGCCAGGCATTGTGCTATCTCGATAATTCTTGATGAAAGATATATCCCAATGCTGAAATCTTGATAAATGTTGGATCTGGTGATGGGTGTATGGGAACTATATTATATTACTGTTGTATACATTTGAAATTTTTCATGATAGAAAGTTTTAAAAACACACGGCCAGATATTCTGATCTCATTGGTCTATGAGAATCTGGGCATCAAATAGCCTTAAAAACCTCCCACAGGGGCACCTATGGGGGCTCAGCTGTTTAAGCATCTGACTCTTGATTTCAGCTCAGGTCATGATCTCAGGCTGTGAGATGGAACCCCACGTCAGGCTCTGCTCTGGGCATGGAGCCTGCTTAAGATTTTCTCTGAAAACAAAACAAACAAACAGAAGACCAACCTCCCAAAGGTGATTTTCTTTTAAGTGTGCAATCAGGCAGGAAAAATCACTGGGCAAAGTGCCCTTCATCAGGTTTCATTTTATTTGCTCCTCACAACCAGCCTACGACAGGTGCACACGACCCATCCCTATCTTACTGAACACCCTGCAGTGAAATGACAAGCCTACCGTGGTACAGCTGCTGAGTGGCTGAGTCACAGATTAACCCAGACTGACCTGAACTCTAAGCCTGGGTCCTTAACTTCCTGTGCTAGGTTAGGTCTAACTCTTCCCAGCTTTATTGGAGTATAACTGACAAATAAAAACTATATACATTTAAGGTGTACAACGTGATGTTCTGATATATACACACACTGGTATTAATCTCCACAACCAAACTAACAGAACACATCTACCAACTCACACAGCTACCATTTTTTTTTTAACCAGAAGAGTTAAGATTTACTCTTTCAGCATATTTCAAGCATACAATACAGTATTATTAATGACAGTCTCCATGCTGGACTTTAGATCTCTAGGGCTTACTCACCCCTCATAACTAAAGCTTTATACCCTTTGACCAACATCTCTCCATTTCCCCCATCTCCCAGCCCCTGGCAACCACTGTTCTTTTCTCTGCTTCCAACCGTTTGACTTTTTTAGATCCCAAGTGTAAGTGAGATCAGCCAGTATTTATCTTTCTGTGTCTGGCTTACTTCACTTAGGATAAGGTCTGCCAGGTTCAACCCTGTTGCTGCAAATGGCAGGATATCCTTCTTTTTCCAGGCAGAATAATATTCTGTTGTATGTATGATATACCATATTTACTTTAACCATTCATCCATCCGCCAATCCCTGAGTTGTTTCCAGATCTTGGCTACCACAAATAACGCCGCAGTGGACATGGGAGTGCAGATATCTCTTGAAGACCCTGATTTCATTTCCTTTAGATCTATACCCAGAAGTGGGTTTGTGGGATCATAGGCAGTTCTATTTTTAATCTTTTGAGGAAATCCCATACATGTGTTTCATAATGGCTGTATCTTTCTTGTGGTAAAATATACATACTGGCACAAATGTTACCATTTTAACTATTTTCATGTGTACGGTTTCTGTGGCTTTAAATACATCCACAATGTTGTGCAACCCTCACCACCAACCATCTCCGGGACTTCTCACCATCCCAAATTAAAACAGCATCCATTGAATAATAACTCCCCATTCGTGCCTCCCCCAAGTCCCCGGCAACCACCATTCTATTTTCTGTCTCTCTGAATCCGACTATTCTAGAAATCTCGTATAAGTGGAATCATAGAGTATTTGTCCTTTGGTGCCTTATTTTGCTTGACACAGATCTATTGTCTTCGGGGTCATCCATGTAATAGCACGTGTCAGAAGTTCAATCCTTTTTAAGGCTGAATAATAAGCATAACTTTTGAATAAAAGTTTCCTGACACTGGGATTGTGGTGATTGATAAAATACAATTTCTGCTATCAGCCAACAATCTCACAGTCTAGCAATACAACAGACAGCAATTAAGGATCCCAGAAAATGCACACACATGTGGAAGCTTCTAGTAGAAGAGGTCACAGAGTTGCATCACATTATCCATGGTGACCCAGGTGAGACCTGGAGTAAAATCCCAACACCAGTGCCTTTTAGCTATGAGCTCCTGAGCAAGTTGTTTTTCATCTCTGGGACTCAGTTTTTCCATCTGTAAAATGTGGGTAATAACAATATCCGCCTCCGAGTTCTAATCAAGCTCAAATGAGTCAGTCCATGTAAAGCACTTAGAACAGTGCCTGGTACATTGTAAGTGGTCAAGATGATATAAATCAATCAATCAGTAAAACAAAGTAATAACTTCACTCTAGGGCAATCTGTAGAGAATACAGCACTTTAACTAGATTTTGAAGGGCAAGGAGATTTCCTTAAGGTAGGGTGGCCAGATCAAATATAGAACATCTAGTTCAATTTGAATTTCAAATAAACAACTAATCATTTCTTAGTATAAGTCCCAAATACTGGATACTCCTAAACAAATATTGACAAAAGGCAAGTTTCTAGGATACCGTGTATTTGAACACTTTAGTGCTGAATACTTAGAACACTTCAGTCAAACTGATAAGTATTAGTGAGATTGGCTGGTTTCTCCTAACTGAGCTGGACAAAGTGGGGAAAGAAAAGAAGAGCTCAAGGCTTCAGAGTCAGCTCAAACTCTGCATAAATGACCCTTACTTCTTGCATCTCTCTTAGGGCTGAAATTGCTGAAATCATCTTTTTTTTTTAAGATTTTATTTATTTGACAGAGAGAGAGAGACAGCGAGAGAGGGAACACAAGCAGGGGGAGTGGGAGAGGGAGAAGCAGGCTTCCCACAGAGCAGGGAGCCCGATGCGGGGCTCGATCCCAGGACTCTGGGAACATGACCTGAGCCGAGGGCAGATGCTTAACCGACTGAGCCACCCAGGCGCCCCTGAAATCATCTCGAGAATCAATGAATTACAATGCAAATGGAATTCATAACCTCACAGGGTGTCTGCTGTCAAAGTGAGGGCACTGATCAGGAAGGAGTGGAATCCTAAAAATGTGGAAAGGGCACATGAGCAGATCCCAGTGAATCTGGGGACATGGGGCCCCTATATTTACCAGAGTCTTCTTTGCCAGAGAAGCAGCCCATTCTCCTCTTCCCGTCCACCTCCACTAGTCTGACAAGGTCAACCCTGCTTTGCTTGAGGAACCTGCGACAGTCTCCCCTGCGGTGGCTGCCTTGCGATACACTGCTGATTCTCCTCAAGACCTGGCCCCACCATCGCCACTTGTTTCTAGACCTATAACTAGACTCAGGTCACAGCAGGTCCCCAGTGGGGAGGTACCAACTGTGACCCACAGGGAGGAGCCCTACACTCCAAAAGACTTACATGACTTTTCCAATTTATAGACAGAAATCTGGGGAATATGGGTAGGAATGAGTGTTACAGGTGTGGGGATAATAGTGGAAGGAATATAAAGCTGGATCAGGCCACATGTATGGATATGAGCCCACTGAGAAGTGATTCTGCATTTAATGTTATAGCTTGGGGGTGGGGAGGGGTTAGAAAGAGCTCTAATGGTTTGCTTGGTTGGTTGGCGGAAACATGAAGTACAAGATGGCCGATGCTAGATGAAGTTGAAATGCCAGAACTGCTCTGGTGTACTATAAAGGAAGGTAGAGGAAGGTTTCCAAAGGCTTAGGGGTTCGGGAGATTGGGCTGTTGAAGTGGATTTATCATGTAAGACTTGTTCATTCACCTCGGGAGCATCACCACAACTATGAGAAATAAATTTGTGAGGGGAGACCCAGCATCCTTGAAGAGATTTGTGGTCACTCTTCTCTGTACGTCAGAAATTACAGGGGGAATTGCTGCTACTAAATTGGGATTTCTAAATGCAGTGGGGATAATTGGATCCTGGGGTGTCAGGGGACAAGGGGCAGCTCTTAATCACCAAAGGCAAGGTGGGCATGGTTACAGTAATGGACGGCAGCAGAGTCAAAACAGTAATCAGAACAGTCTGATTCACCGAGACTTACAGGGTTGGCTAGCTGATCACAGTGTAGCTGGAAAATAAATACACGCACAGTCTACTAAATTCTCACTTGATCTGTATAAACAGAAGAATTTTAGGTCAAGTGGACAGAAGTCTAACTTGAACCACCAAGACAGAGCGTCATGGCCCCTCCATCAAGTCCCAGACTTGAGCCAGTTTACAGACCCTGGAACCTCTGAATGCAAGGGAGGCTGGGTCCCCTTGAGGAAGGACCACACTACCCTGCCAAAAATTTGTACTACTACTCTCTCTCTCTCAGTCTTCTCCAAAAGGACCTATAGCCTTTTGCCAGGCTGACTGTGCATTGGGGAAAAGGAAACCATCAGATTTGGGCTCTGTGTGACACTAATTCCAGGGGACGCAAGACCTCATGATGATCCATCAGCCAGAGAAAGGGCTTATGGAGGTCAGGCAATCAGTCAGGAGGTCACGTCCATTGCACAGTGAATCCGGTGGGTCCCTGAACCCACCCCGTGGTTATTTCCCCAGTTCTAGGATACACAATTGGAATCGACATAGGAATGGGCAGAATCCCTAAAACACTTACTTTGATCTGAAACTCAAACTGAACTGGGCATCCTGTATTATTATTTACTGAGTTTGGAAATCCTACCCCGAAGGAGATTCCCAGTGGGGAGAAACACCTTGTGCACAAAGGCTTCGAGGGCAGGAGAGTGAAGCTTTGTTAGGAAGATCGTGACCCAGAGCTGGACCCCAAATGGCAAAAACTGAGGGCCAAAGGACATGAAATGCAATGGTGGGAGGGGCTTGGGAAAGCTCTGGAAATTTCCCTTTTTAAAAAGAGCCAGTTTGTCCCTAGCCACAACAACCTCCCCAAACAAAACCAAACCTTTCAGTCCTTCCTCAGTTGATTAATTTCCAGGAAGTTCCCTTTATTAGGTCCAGTGATTATAAAACGAATCGTCCATGATGATTTCAACTGCACAGGGGCAGAGTAGAATATTCACATCAAAGGAGTTTAATTCTTTGAGCTGACGCAATAGCTAATAGCTGCCTTTGTGAATTTGAGGCTTGGACTAGGTGCCTGAGGGTGGGAAGAGTTTAAAGTGCTTAAAGTAGTTTGAATTGGTTGGTTTAAGGGAGGGCTACCCACATCTTCGTTGGGTGCTGGGTATCCAAACACCTGCGTGTGTACGTACCCTCTATCACAGCAATTCTAATTGGAGCGATTTATCCTAAAGCAAAAACCAGCTAACTGCATGAAGATGCATGCTGTCCCACAGTGTCACTGCAGTGATGATTATAAGTAAAAAACCAGAAATCCCCAATATGCTTATTAAATGGGAACTGAATAGTGTTGAAATACCCATACAATGAAATGTTAGATTGCCATTAAAAAGGATTATATATTTTTTAACATAGGAAAAGTGTTTCCCATCTATCACTAAATGAATAAAATTATAAAACCAGATCAAATATGATCTTCTTTATGTCTAAAAAGAAAAAGTACACCTTCGAGTGGAAGAAAGAGGATGGGGAAGAAAATCATAGACACGGTTTCTGTGGTGGTTTTATGAGGGATCGTTGAATGGAGCTTTGGTCTTGTTCTGCTCCTGCTTCTCTGTATTTCTCAAGTTCTTCTACAATAAATGTGGCTTTTCTAAATAACCAAACCATTTTAAAGGAAATAATAGGAAACTGCCAGGGCTCCGTGAGAAGTGTGAAGATTCGGACCCTGCTCTTTCACAGCTGTCCACCCTGGGAGCCCTCGGGGATGCTTGAGGGGATGTTTTGTAAAGGCTGCAGAAAGATTCCCCAGAAAGCCTTTCTTAGTTCTTATTACAACAGTGTACTTTCCTCCCCTTGTCATATCCCTAACATCTTAATCCTACGTCTAGAATACACTCAGCATTTGTTAAGTGTTGTTTTAAACTCTTCCCCCCAAGTGATTCTAACACAGAGCTGGCGTTGAAAAGTCCTGCTTTCGCCCCTATAATCCGCGTGGCATCTGCAGGACTAAAAGGAGGACAAAACCACTTCGAGCAAAACCACTTCGGCACAGGGGGCCCCACTGGCCTGTGCTCTGTCCCCAGGTGGACCTGACCAGCAAGCCCTCTGCCTCAAATTAACCCTGACAATCGAAAATGGCGCTCTTGCTACTAAGACTACAGTCCAGATTGGGAGGCTGAGTCAGCTGTGAAATTCCCACTTGACTCGTTCCAGAATTGACTGATACGTATTTTCCCTCCTAAATGCACAGAGTAGCACCCTGTATGTCTCTCTTCCGCTGTCACTCAGAAGCATATCAGGGAGGCTGACAAGAATCCACCCTGCTCTCCCAGAATGCTCACCGGGTTCTGTCAGGTTAATTCCAGCTTTCTTCCTCTCTTCCACTTCAGGACCTCATCATCTCCTGCCTGGACACCTACAACAGCCTCTTAACCAGCCTCCCTCTGATCCCTGCCATGTCCTGCAACACCTACTATAGGGATCCTTCTAGATTCTCTTTTCCCTGGCTACGTCATTCCCTTGCATCAAAACCTTCAATAGCTCCTAACTGCCTGACTTATCACACTGTCAATAGAATAATCATTATGGAAATTAATTTTAATTGTTATATGCTTTGTGAGTTCTTACTATATGCCAGGCACTAGGCTGAGCGTGTTATAGGCACAATCTCATTTTTTAAAATATTTCATTACGAAAATTTTCAAACATACTCAAAAGGAGAAAGAATAACACAGGAGCCCACTCTCTTCATCATTCTAAAATTGAAAGAGCTCTGAAGTCCAGAGGTTTATCATACATTTGGTGCTAAAACTCATTTGGTAGCAAAACCTGACCTGAATCAGCATGAAATGATGTCTCTATTTAACCCACTTAGTGTGAATCTTCAAATGTATTATTTGCAGACATACTCATATGTTTTATTATGGAGTGCTGCCCAGGCTCTCGTTCAAGGTGTAATGCAACATACGGAGTATGTACCTGAATGCCCTCCTAAAAGCTGGAAACATCGGAATTCAAAAAACACAGGATTTTTAGAAACATACACCTGTACCATGAGAACCCATGTACCTGCAACGTAGATCAGAAACTCTTCATATTTGAACATCTTTGCTTTTCTGTCAATCTAGAGATATGATACAGAGACAGATGTACAGAGATATAAAGATACAGACATATCGATGATACGGGTACAGATATGGATGTCATCGATCTTGTGGTGGTCTTCCCCCAAAATATATCCACATCAAATCCCCGGAACCTGTGAAGGTGACCTCATTTAGAAGAGAAGTCTTTGCAGATTGAATTTGGGATCTTAAGGTAAGGGTAATTCAGGCCCTGAATCCAGTGAGAAGTGTCCTCCTAAGAGACACACAGACAGAAGAGCAGAAGCAGTGAAAATGGAGGCAGAGATCAGTGTGATGTGACCACAAGCCGAGGAAAGCCGGAAACATCAGATGTGGGAGAGGCCAGGAAGGACTCTCCTCTAGAGGCTCCAGATGGAGAGGGGCCCTGCCAACATCTTGATTTTGGACTTCTGGCCTCCAGGACTGTGAGACCATAGATTTCTGTGGTTTTAAGCCACCACCTAGTTTGTGGTCATTAGTTGTGGTGGCCCCAGGAAATGGATACAGATTTCAATATAGGTAAAGATACTGATGCAGATGTGGGGACAGGCTGAACCATTTCAAAGAACTTGCAGCCCCTTGTGACACTTCACTGTGAAATCCTCCAGTGCATGCATCTTGGGGAGCCCCTCATCCCAGATCCCGGTGAGCTACATACATCTATTTTTTAACGAACTTATGCAGCCATCACCATAAATCAGTTTTAAAACATTTCATCCCCTTGACATGATCCCTCGAGCACACTTCCTGTTACTTCCTGTCCCTGCCCCCAGGCCACCACTAATCCATTTTCTGTCTTCATAGTTTTGCCTTTTCTGGATATTTCATATAAATAGACCATGCAATTTGCAGTCTCTGGTGTCCTGCCTCTTTACCTGAGCATAATATTTTTGAGGTCCATCCACGTCATAGCATGCATCTGTAGAATGTTCCTTTTTGTTTTTAAGATTTTATTTATTTATTTGACAGAGAGAGAGAGAACACAAGTAGGCAGAGAGGCAGGCAGAGGGAGAGGGAGAAGCAGACCCTCCACTGAGCAGGGAGCCTGATGCGGGGCTTGATCCCAGGATCCTGGGATCATGACCTGAGTCAAAGGCAGCCGCTTAACTGACTAAGCCACCCAGGTGCCCCTAGAATGTTCCTTTTTATTGCTGACTAGTATTCTACTCTAAGGATATATCACATTTTGTTTCTCCAGTGACCAAATGACAGACTTTAAGGTTTCCCATTTTTGTCCAGCCCATCAAATGTTAACCTTCACAGCTACTGTCAACTCCTTGACATGATATGCAAAAGATGTGTGTCTCTTTTTCTGCCCAAGGTAAAAAGGTAACAAATGGTCTGAGATCCACTATGGTTCCCATTGCAGAGGCCAGGAAATGGAGGCACATTAAAAAGTATTCCAAGTTGCATTTCTTGCCACTCCTGGAGTCAGAGTCAAAGCAAGGGTACTGTACCTGACCTACCAGGAGAATTTAGGGAAGTCACAAACCGCAGCAGGACGAAGGGGCCGAGGGCAGGTGATGACCCCATACTTTGAAGGACAGAAGTTATCCCAAAGATTCTCTGCAAGGAAGCATTTAGGAAACAGGAAAACTGGGCTTCCCAGCCATGCTCAAGCCAACAACAAGAGCTTCAGTGACTGTGGGAGCTGCACCTGTCCTACTTTCTGATGCTCTGTCCTTCCTGCCCCAGCTCGACAGAGTCTGCCGGGATCAATCAATGAGGTGACTGGGCCAGGACGGCTGCCTCCTCAGCAGGGATGTCTGGGTTTGTCTGAGCAAGATGACACAGGCAAATAGCATTACTGGGTCAGCAGCAGTGAGGTGGGAGCTGGCTGGGGACTAACAAGCTCATAAATTGGAGAGGAATCAGACTGTCAGATGGTAGAGGCAGGACACAACACAGCTATCCATTGGAGTCTCTGCCATAACTCAGGGAAAGCATAATATTTTCCCCAGGAAGGGGTCATCTGAAGAGCAAATCAAATCAGGATGCTCATTTAGAGGGGGAATTTATGGCTCTATTAGCAAAGTACCCCACAAGGCTGATGCAGGGAGCTGGGAGAAGAAGCTGGATCATCTGTCTTCCAACCTGCAAAGACGGGGCCCCCTTGGTGACGAGACCCTTCTGGCACTTGCAAGGAGTTAGGGGGGGTGTTAGGAAAATCTCCCAAGGGGCAGTCTGTGAGGTCCGTCAGGGATCCTGTTGGGGGCAGCAAGGAGAAGGCAGGGCAAGCCAATTTCCCCCCATCAACCCCCATTTTAACCAGAGAAACAAGATGGTTTAGATAAGGAAGTCTGAACAACTTCGTTTGATGAAAGCATTCTGCTGTTAAAAATATACGTATTTTTTGAAACCCCTGAGGCACATCTTTCAGCTAAGCCACTGCAGTCGGCAGCAACATCCCTTCAATGATGATAGATGCGCACTTACTGTGTAGCAGACACTGAGCCAGGTCCTGAGGACGACGTGTGCACCAAACAAGCCTCAGAGTTTACAGTCTCCTGGGGGCACAGAGACATTGGAAAGAATAAATCCACAAATACATAAATAATTGTGGTAAGTTGTGGTAAGCTTGATATGGAAGAGGGGAATATGAAACAGAACACCAGCAGAGAGGGAACAGGGTGACCAGAGAAGGCTTCTCAGAAGAAATGACATTTAAATTGAAACCAGAAGTGAGTGGGAAAAGTTGGAGAAAGAAGATGGATCTGTGAGGAGGCCTGGATGTTTCCTAAAACTTTACAATTTTCTCTAAACAACCCCTCCACGTGTAGAGAGAGGAAGGGGCCCTAAAAAAAAAAACCCACGTTATTTGATTTTTCCCCCCAATTTTTCTACTAATGAGCTCATTTCCCATAATGCCCAGCGCTGGCACTCTGAACGACATCAAACGCAGTGGAGGACTCGGTGACAATGACCCTGGGCATGGCACTTGCACAGAGTGACTTCCAGGAACCTCAGGTCATTCAATTCATCTGTTCATTTGTTCAACAACATTTGCTGTTTATTTATGATGGGCCAGGAGCTGGGGTGGAGTAATGAGAGAGATGTGAATCCAGATCCTATACAGCTTAAAACAAAGTAAGGGTAGACAAGCAGATAGACAGTATGAGAAGGACACAGGGGACCCTGCTGAGGGACTACAAGTCACAGACAACACATAGAGGATGCTTGAAAGCGTGGACAGTGGACTCAGGCTACCTGGGTCTGAAGCCCAGCTCTGCCACTTACTAGCTGGTATTACCTTAGGTGAGTGGCTTGACCTCTCTGCTGCATCCCTTTCCTTCCTTTAAAATAGTTCCTCATGGGGTGCCTGTGTGGCTCAGTTGGTTAAGCGACTGCCTTCAGCTCAGGTCATGTTCCTGGAGTCCCAGGATCAAGTCCCGCATTGGGCTCCCTGCTGAGCAGGGAGTCTGCTTCTCCCTCTGACCCTCCCCCCCTCATGCTCTCTCTCTCTATCTCATTCTCTCTCTCAAATAAATAAATAAAATCTTTTTAAAAAATAGTCCCTCGTAAGATTACTGTGAGGTTTAAAGTATTAGTATTTGCAAAGTCATACACAGTAAGGGCTACAGAACTATTTGATAAGTGGATTTTAGAAGATGGAAATAAATGCATTTTTCTTTTTACATGGAGAAAGCACAAAGAACCATATATATAAATAACCATGTATTCATCAAAGCTGATAAAAGTTAAAATTTTATCAGATTTGTATAAGCATGTGTGTATATGTATAAAATAACCCAACTCCCATGTTCTCTTATCTAGGACACCTCCCTTGCCCGTTATCATGATTTTGGTATGTACGTATC
This sequence comes from Zalophus californianus, assembly GCF_009762305.2. Lineage (NCBI taxonomy): Eukaryota > Metazoa > Chordata > Mammalia > Carnivora > Otariidae > Zalophus > Zalophus californianus. The sequence goes on from NC_045604.1 coordinate 83,370,309, forward strand.
TTCTAGGCAATGTTTCTATGATTTATTACCCATATGTACCTATAAACTATATTTAGTATATACAAAAATAGGATCATGTCACGCACATCATTTTGGAATTTGCTTTCTCCCCCCAACGTTACATTTCAGTACCCATGCATGTGGATACCTATGTAGTTCGTACATTTTAACAACTGTCTAGTGTTCTGTTGTGTATTTATCCATTCCCCTACTAATGAACATTCAGGTTGTTCCCAGTTTTTCATGATCAGAAACACTGCTGCAATAACTGCCTTTAAACTTGTTCAAAGAGTTTCTGAATCCACACCCAGAATGTGTACTTTAAAGTGTCATCACCAGGTCAGGGGGTAAGCTCTCACTTGACTCACACTGCCAAAGTGCTCTCCACTGTGTTGCACCAATTTCCACCCCCACCAGCAGTGGGTATGAAAGCATCAAACCTGGATGTTTTCAGCCTGAAATAACTGTGTCCCAACATTCTTCCAAAGATGCATGGATCTTTGCAACTTTCTTAGTCTCTTGTCCTCATCACATCTTTGTGAAATGGATCTTGGGAGTTCCAGTTAGAGGAGAGAAGTGACGTGCAAGGGAGCCTCCAGGCTTCCACACAGCTGCCAGGGTCTTTGAGTGGGAATCAGAGCATCCTGCATTCCTATGGGTATGCTGACCTGTAGACCAGTGGTATCTTGGCTGTGTTCCTTAGAGCAATGGTGTTCTATAGTGTCATCAAAGTCAAGGGGAGGGGGATCATGGAAAAGAAGGTGGAAAGGCAAGGTGACCTGAAAGAATTTTAGGTGCTCTCCCCCCATCTCAGCCCAAGCAGTTCTGCTCGAACCTGTCTGCATGCCTAGAAAGACTTTATTTGGGGAAGAAAGAAAAGTCCACTGCTTAGAAAGAGAGTGGGAGGGAGGCCTAAATTTACTAAAGAAAGCAAATCAATAAATAATAACCTTCCAAAACAGAAAGCACCAGGCCAAGATGAGTTCATTGATAAGATCTACCAACCACTTGAAAAAGAAATTATACTCTCTACAATCTCTTTCAGAAGATAGAACGAGGGGGAATACATCATAACTCATTCCATGTGGCAGGCATTACCCTAACACCAAATCAGATAAAGACATTATAAGAAAAGAAAATCACAGACCAATGTCTCTCACAAACATATACCAATATCTCTTATGCAGAATTCCTTCACAAAATATTAGCAAATTGAATCCAGAAATGCATTAAAAATTATACATCATGACCAAGTGGGATTTATCCCAGGTATACAAGACTGGCTCAACAGTCAAAAATCAATTATGTAATGTAATAAAATTAATGTAATCTATTACATCAACAGGCTAAAAAAAGAAAAATCATGGGGTGCCTGGATGGCTCAGTCAGCTAAGCATCCAACTCTTGATTTCAGCTCAGGTCATGATCTCAGGGTTGTAAGATCAAGCCCCACATTGGGCTCCGCACTAGGCGTGGGGCCTCCCTCTGCCTCTCCCCGCTACCCTTCCTGATGTTCTCTCTGTCCCTAAAAAAAAAGAAAGAAAGAAAGAAAAATAATGTGACCATATCGATGCAGAAAAAGCACTTGGCAGAATCCAACACCCATTCATGATAAAAACTCTCAATAAACTAGTTTTAGAGAAGGATTTTTGATTTTAAAAAATTTACAAAATAACCTACTACTGACATTAGACCGAATGATGAGAAACACGAAGCTTTCCCAATAAGATCAAGAATGAGGCAAGTATGTCCTCTTCTACCACTGCTTTTCAACAATGTGCTGGAAGTTCTAGATAATGGTGTTTGTTTTTTTTAAGGTTTTACTTATTTATTTGAGAGAGAAAGAAAGAGAGAACATGTGTACGAGTTGGGGGAGGGTCAGAAGGGAAGGGAGAAGCAGACTCACTGCTCAGTGGGGAGCCTGAGGCAGGGCTTGATCCCAAGACCCTGAGATCACAACCTGAGCCAAAGGCAGACACTTAATTGACTGAGCCACCCAGGCACCCCAGGAAGTTCTAGATAATGTAGTAAGACAAGAAAAGGAAATAAAATACACACAGGTGCAGAAGGAAGAAATAAAACTATTTTTGTTCACAGATGACAGGATCATCTATGTAGAAAATCTGAAAGAATCTACAACAAAACAATAAAAACTACTGAAGCTATTAAGTGATTATTGCAATGTTTCAGGATACAAGGTTAATATACAAAACTAATCACTTTCCTATATACCAACAAGGAACAAATGGAATTTGAAATTTAAAGCACAACACCATTTACAAGTAGCACTCCCCAAAATGAAATACTTTGGTATAAATCAAACAAAATATGCACACAGTCTATGAGGAAAACTACAAAACTCTGATGAAAGAAATCAATGAAGAACTACATAAATGGAGAGAGATTCCCTGTTCATGGATAAAGAGACTCAATTTTGCCAACATGTCAGTTCTTCCCAATTTGATCTATTGACTCAGTGCAATGCCAAAGTCCCAGCAAGTTATTTTGTGAATATTGACAAACTATTTTTAAAGTTTATATGAAGAGATGAAAGACCCAGAATGGCCCACACCATACTGAAGGAAAACAAAGTTGAACTGACAATGACCGATTTCAAGACCTACTACAAAGCCACAGCAATCAAGACAAATTGCCACCTAAGGGATGAATATTCCCCTTTCCCCATGGAAGTCTATGGTCAACTGGAGTTGGGTATTTCCCTTTCCTAGAGTTAGTAATGTTCTGATAAAACCCCAAAGGGTTAGGTTCTGACTAACTAGTTTCTCCTGAGGGCAAGGATAGAGTGCTCTGGCATATTTTGAAATGGTTCCTTTTCCCCTTTCCCTGGTTAAAAGCACAGGGGATATTTCTCCAATACTTACTGTGAGAAACTGGTCAAACTCCTGGAGATAAATATCACAGTTTTGTGGGGGGCCTTGCTATGAAGTCGGAAGGGAGGGGACACAAACATTCAGTCTATAGCAAGGTGTGATGTTGTCTCATTGTTATTTGAATTTGAATTCCCCTAATGACAGATGATGCTGAGCATCTTTTCATATGCTTATTTTAACTCTATAATCTGAGGTGTCTGTTCAGGTCTTTTGCCCACTTTTAAGTTGGGTTGTTTTCTTATTGTTGAGTTTTAAGAGTTCTTTGTATATTTTGGATGCTAGACCTTTATGAAATATAGGTTTTGTGATTATTTTCTCCCAGTCTGTGGCCTGTTGGATATTTTTTCTACGTGGAAGCCAAGTTTACAAAAAGTGGATCAGTTTAAAGAAAAAATATTATGAAAATACAGGAAATCCCTATAGCGGAAATCTTGATGGCAATAAACAAATGAACAAAATTCAGGAAATGCTCATTTAGGCTAAAGTGTTTCTGTCTCTCTGTCCTCCCCCCCCTCCCCCCGCCACTCCTCTTACAGACATAGAGTGAGTCAAATTCCACCTCATGGGAATTTCAGTTTTAGTTACCGTTCAGTAACATTTCAGTTACCTGAGACATGAACTGGTTTACATAGCACAGGTAGATTACTATTCCAGCAGCTTGCACATTTGGGAGTTAATTATTTCAAGTCTGTAAGAAACAGTTTTACCAAGGAATACATGCAATGCACACACACACACACACACACACACACACACACACACACACACACCCCATAATGTAAGTTTCAAACCTAGTTGAAGGCAGAAAGAAAGGAAACTGGTAGCTTCATTCAAAAATGTAATGCTTTAGTTTAACTGAATTCTTGCCCACACAAAACGTGTCTTCCATGGGTCTCTATACTCCTGGGTTTTCACACCATCTTCCTTCTCGCAAATTCACAGAAGCAAGAAAGGCACATCCCCCCAACATCTTAACAGAAATCCTTGGCATTTCTGAATCAACAGTGGAACAAATAGCATGAGCTAAAGCTGGGGGCAGAAGAGAAATGGGTGTGTTCAATGACCTGAGAGAAGGTAGGTGGTCCAACGGTCACGGGGGTTAGCGGAGAGTGAGAGGATGCCAGGGAGGTGGGCAGGAGCCAGTTGTATGGGGCCTTGGATGCCACTTTAAGGATTTGGGAACCAAAGAGAAGGTCATCAAAGGAGTAGTGCCAGGGGGTGACATGATGACATTTGACTTTCAGATTAAAAAAAAAAAAAGTAATTCCTCTTCACCATATATTCCTAAGGTTGGTGATTTCAGTGCTAGAAAAATTGGGTCACTTGAACTGCTGACTGTTTGTTGGTGAATTGGGAGTGAGAGTGATCCTCAGTAGGCCAGCAAGGAAAAAGTTAAGACCCTTGTAACAGAGTAGGGGCCAGTTAACAGTTTTATTTCTTGCCTGTACTTTTTTCTTTTTTCTTTTTTAAAGATTTTATTTATTTATTCATGAAAGACAGAGAGACAGAGAGAGAGAGAGCGTCAGAGGGAGAAGCAGGCTCCCAAGGAGCAGGGAGCCCGACACGGGACTCGATCCCAGGACCCTGGGATCATGACCTGAGCCGAACGCAGACGCTTAACCATCTGAGCCACCCAGGCGCCCGCCTGTACTTTTTTCTTTCCACTTCTCTTTCTTGTATCTGAGGTGTCTATGTAGATTATTGTACCATCTCGGCCACTTTCTAGCATCTTTAATGGAAACATGGCCTTGCCAACTCCTTGATCTTAGACTTTCAGCCTCCAGAACCAAGAGAAGGTAAGTTTTTACGGTTCAAGTTGCCCAATTTCTGGCACTTTCTTATGGTGGCCCTAGCAAACCAACACAGTGGGCACCAAACTGCTCTACTCTTGGTAGTGTCTGGAGCTTGGTCATCAACAAATCACAGATATTTTTCTATTACATCCCAAGTGTTACAGTTATTTCAAAATACCATTTATGCTCCTCAGTACTTTAAATCACAGTTGTTATTAAACCCACTGCTAAATTGTGTGATTTAACACATTAACAAAGGAGCACATATGTTATTATATCACAATTTATAAAATTCCTTGAGAACTGCAATTCAAAATAATTGGTTTTCTTCATAACCCTATGTATTTTATGGTATGTATTTTAATACGTTATTCTGAGAAGGGCCTGTAAGATTGCCAAAGGGGTCCCAAGCATGAAACGGGTTAAGAATCCCTTCTTTAAGCAGAAGAGAAATGGTATAAAGATATAGCTCCACACCTCAGACCCCCACCCCATCCTGGAGTTCTGGGAGGTGGGGGAGGGGGCAGGGAGGTATGTGTTGAGAGAATTGCTTTTCCAGTTAGAGTATTATGTGACTATAAGTGCTGTGCAAATTTGTCTTGATACTTGACAAACCAGGTCCAGGAGACCTCCCCCCACACCCCCACACCCTGAAATGTAAGCACCCAAAGGCGGAGGATCTGTTTATTTCAGTTCCGTGTTTCCAGATGTATTAGTCTGGGTTCCCCAGAGAAACAGAACCAGTGCAAGTCCCAAGATCCTCAGTTGGCAAGCTGGACACCCAGGAGAGCCCGTGGAGTGAATTCCAATCTGAGTCTGAGACCAAAGGCAGAAGATTAACGTCCTAGCCTGAAGGAAGTCAGGCAGGAGGGGTACCCCTGGCTTCCAGGAAGGTCAAGACTTTTTGCTGTATTTAGGCTTTCAACTGATTGGATGAGGCCCACCCACATTGGGGAGAGCATTTGCTTTACTCTGTCCATGGATTCAAATGCTTTTTCTCATCCAGAAACACTCTCGCCCATAGACCCTGAATATTTGGCCAAATATCTGGGCAGCCCGTGGCCCAGTCAAGTCGATGCATAAAATTAAGCATCACATCACAGTAAAGTCTAAGCTGTATTTAGCACACCACTGATGCTCACATAAATATTTGTGGAATAAATGAATGAACAGATAAAGAAAAAGCATGCTAGAAATATCCAAATGGGGTCAGCAGGGAAGTGAAGAAACAACCCGGGGATCTAAACTGTCCTCCGTGGGTGCCACACCTGGTAATCCCAAGGACAAGGGGGAGAAGGAGCAGATCTCTGTTGGCTTCTGTGCACATGGTTCACTATCGTTAGACTCCCTGGAAGCCGCAGGACTACTTAGGGGTGTGTGTCAACTAAACTGTGGCAGAGGAACTGAGCTGGCAAGCCAAACTTTGCACAAAGTGAGTGGCCAACATACCAGTGAGCAAACACAAGATCCTCAAAGGAGTTCCTGGCATCTGATGCAGATTCCAGAGGCTTCCAGGATGGCTTCCAGCACACAACAAAGATCTGACTTATGCCAGGAGACTTCAACAAACTCCCCCTGCTCTGCACACCCCCCACTCCATAGACACTGCCTCCCAAAGTCTCCAGGTCTTGGAGGGACACTGAGTCCCGTGCCCCTTGGAAAGTGAATCCTGTCACATTGCTGCCTCCCCCTCTCTCCCCGCCCACTGCTAAACTGCTGCTCCAGACACATCAGACGGGTCGGCTGCAAATGACCCAGACTCCAAACCCCAAGAGGCAGAGGATGAAACCTCCTTCAAAGGACTTGCAGGTAGTAAAAAGGATGTGGGGTCTGCAGATCATTGTTTCCAGCTTCAGGGAAGGCGGGAGGAGCCCTACTGAAAATTCCCAGCAAGTGTCACTGAAGCCAATGGCCGCCAGATAACCAGAGTACAGCTCAGCACGGGACAGCAAATCCAAATGTGACCTCATCAGTGATGAATGAGTGGCTTCCCTCTTTGGGGGGATCCTATTTTCCATGTGACTGCTTTCTTGAAGGTGCCACTTTGCCCAGCCACACACACACACACACACACACACACACACACACACACACACACACACGCACACACACACTCAAAACTATTAGCAATAAACTCCACTCTGGAGATGAATGCAGCAGCTGGAGTAGAGCAGGACCCGTCCAAGAATGGAGCAGAGAAGAGCCCAGGCTGATCCTGCCACTCCCTGAGCTATGTCTTCCCAGCTAATGGTTACCATAGTATAACTTGCTCAGCTAAGGGGTAAAGAAGACAAAACGGGGGTGTGGATCAGCCCCTTTCTACAGCGGTGCATCCGAGCCGAGATGAAAACAGGAAAACGTGACTGGTGCCCCAACCCACATGGCAGCAAATCTGTTTTTGTCAAGGTCTCTCAGGTGGTGATAAAGTTCAGCAGGATTTTATTTTTCAATCTTGGGGTTTCCTAGCAGTGTGTTCAACTCACTTATATAAATAAGCCTTCTGGGCACTGTTATAGACTGAATTGTGCCTCCACCCCCAAATTCATATCTTGGAATCCTAACCCCCAGGACCTCAGAATGTGACATATTGGGAGACTGGGCCTTTAAAGAGGTGATTAAGGTAAAATGAGATCATCCTATACGACTGATGTCCTTATAACAGGAGGAGATTGAGACACAGACACACACACACACACGCAGGGAGGACCATGTGAAGATATGGGGAAGAGATGATCATCTATAAACCAGGGAGAGAGGCCTTGAGAGAGACACTTTGATCTTGGACTTCTATCCTCCAGAATGGTGGGAAAATAAATTTCCACTGTTGAAGCCACTCTCAGTCTGTGGCACTTTGTTAGGGAAGCCCTAGCAAACTCATACAGACACCGCACAACAAAGAGCATGAGCACATCCTCAGTGGAATTACCCATTCAAAGGAATCCCAGGCCAAATGGATGCCTACTCTTCCCCGGGAGTCTCCAGCCAATTCTGTGATTTCTAAAGTTCAGTGTCATGGGATCAAGCTCCCTACCCCTAGTTTCAACTTTGAAACTAAATGGGAATCTAATGAAAACTTGTCTGTTCAGAAGATCCTCATGCCCATCCTGAATGCCTTCCCCATATGCAGCTCCCAGATATGCCTCCCATGCTGGAGATCGAAGGACTGGAGGAGATGAAGAGACAGCTCGTACTTATCCACACTGAGCTGTAAAGGCTTCAACCATTTGACATTCCCATTCTCTTGGAAATCCTGGGAGACACGGAGGGGCAGTCGTGTTGTTTCCACTCTACAGATGAGAGAGCAAAGGCACCAGACAGTGGGATAACTTAAGACACTGTTTCGCAGCCCCTGATGGGGGGCACACTCTGGTGCTTGCACAAACCTCTGGTGTAGAAGGGTTGCGTGCGTGCATGTGTGTGTGTGTGTGTGTGTGTGTGTGTGTGTGCCACGTACATATGTTGCAACAGTCACCTAACTGGTTTCCCCATTTCCAGGCTTGGCCTGCTTCAATCTCCCTTCCACATTGCATCCAGAGAAGGTTTCTATAAACTATGTCTGATCTTATCACTCCCATATTAAAACCTTCCAGTGACTCCCCACTGCTCTCAGGATAAGTCTGAAAGGCCGAGCATAACTGAGAAGGTCCTGAGATATCTGGCCCCTGCCTCCCACCCAGGCTCCAGATCCCACCAACAATGCTGAGCTTCTCTCTCTTCCCTGGTCTTTCTTCTGGAAACATTCTTCTCCTTTCTCCACAATTCACCTGGCCAACTCCTTCCATTCGTCAGTCTCAGCTTAGGTAAAACTTCTTCCATGAAGCCCTCCCCAGTCCCACAAACTGGCTTCCCTGTCCCTCTGTGGACCACCCCTGTAGCCCCTGTTTCCCTGTTCCTTGCATTGTATTTTTTAAAAGATTTTATTTATTTATTTGAGACAGAGAGAGAGAGACAGTGAGCATGAGTGGAGGGGGGCAGACAGAGAGGGAGAAGCAGACTCCCCTCCAGGCAGGGAGCCTGATGCGGGGCTCGATCCCAGGACCCTGGGATCATGACCTGAGTCGAAGGCAGACGCTTAACTGACTGAGCCACCCAGGCACCACCCCCCCTTGCACTGTATTATACTGTTGGCTTATCAATCTCCACACTGGAGTATCAGCTCGGTAAGGATAACGTCTGTGTCTTATTCTCCAGTACATTCCCAGGGCTGAGTACAGTGCATGGCACATATGAGATGCTCCTTGTATATTGGTTTAAACATGAATTTGGAATAGAAGTTAAGTAATGGACATCTTAGGCAGGAGAACAAGGTACCATCCTTGTTCTTATGTTTGGGCACTTTCATGGGTATGATCCGGAAAGAGAAATGTTTTAAAAAATATATACTCCTTGAAAGGGGAACCCTCTTACACTGTTGGTGGGAATGCAAGGTGGTACAGCCACTTTGGAAAACAGTTTGGAGGTTCCTCAAAAATTTAAAAATAGAGCACCCGATGACCTAGCAATTGCATTCCTGGGTATTTACCCCACAGACACAGATGTAGTGAAAAGGAGGGCCATATGCACCCCAATGTTCATAGCAGCAATGTCCGCAATAGCCAAACTGTGGAAAGAGCCGAGATGCCCTTCAACAGATGAATGGATAAAGAAGATGTGGTCCATATATACAATGGAATATCACTCAGCCATCAGAAAGGATGAATACCCAACTTTACATCAACATGGATGGGACTGGAGGAGATGATGCTAAGTGAAGTAAGTCAAGCAGAGAAAGTCAATTATCATATGGTTTCACTTAGTTGTGGAACAGAAGGAGTACCTTGGAGGACATTAGGAGAAGGAAGGGAAAAATGAAGGGGGGGAAATAGGAGGGAGAGATGAACCATGAGAGACGACGGACTCTGAGAAACAAATGGGGTTTTAGAGGGGAGGGGGGAGGGGGGATCGGTTAGCCCGGTGATGGGTATTAAGGAGGGCACGTACTGCATGGAGCACTGGGTGTTATACGAAAACAATGGATCGTGGATCACCACATCAAAAACTAATGATGTATTGTATGGTGACTAACATAACACAACAAAATTTTAAAAATAAATAAATAAATAAATAATATACTCCTTGACTTTAAGTCCAAGAGTTTGACCTTCAATCAACTGTCAGGCAGGGGAATTAGAAAGAATGATTTCCCCTTCCTTGTTTACCACTCATATGCCATTGTCCAAAATTCACGTGGCCACACGTTGGTGCCAGAAACACTGGGAAATGGGGTCTTTATTCTGGGTGACCATATGCTCTACGAAAATTCATTTTACTCTGGAAGAGAGGGAGGCTGGATGTGCAGGGACACCTAGTAGTCCTTTGCTCAGCATCCTCAGGTCTCCATGGCAACCCCTCCACAGCCTGCACTCGGTGTCAGAGTTCACAGAAGCGCTGGACATGAGTGACAACAGCAAGAAGCCACCACGCTTCATTCCAGGACCCACTGGGGCATCACATGAGCCATCAGATGGGAAGCTCGGGAAACTGCACCTCTTTCTTCAAAGCCCACCACCCCTTTGCATCATCTCCTCCCCCCCCCTTTCTCTTACACCACAGTATTTGAAATGTGGGAGAGGCAGCTTGTCGAATGAAAAGATCACTAACTTTGGCCCAGAAGACGTGGGTTTGAATCTTGAAAAAGCCACTTCCAAGCTGTACGACCTCGAGGCCTTTAACCGGTCTGTGCCTCGTTTTCATATCTGTAAAATGGGAATGAGAAGATCTCACGGGATTGTGTTAAGGCCTAACGGGCCCATAATAAGAGCTCCCTAAATGGCAGCTACTGTTATCACAGTGAACCCTTTGGTCCCTGAGGTCACTGCAACTGCCTTCTGCATAATCACCCAATAAGCAGAGTTTATTAAATGAGCCTCTATGCCAGCACTAAGCCACATGGTTTTCCAAGAATCAATATGTTAAACCACCCAGCATAAGCAGACAGGCTATAAATAAAAGTAGATTCAAAATAGATTCTGAGACAGCTCAGAGAGGGTAAGTACTTTGCCCCAAGTAACCCGGAGCTGGCCTGGTATTCAGATCCAACTCTGAACCAGTCTTTTGTATTTATTCATCTGTTCCTTCTTATATTTCTTCTGTGAAAAATTTCCCCCAATCAGAGTACAGATCACTCGTTAGCACGCCACTCTCGCCTCTCGAAGCCTATGATAAAGAAGTGAGACCACCACCAGCCTTCCCCACCCCCCTCCCCCCCCAGGGAGAACCGCTCTCAGCACACTGTTCTCCATGCCTATGAGGTTTAATAGTCTTTAAATGGTCATTCCCACACTCTTTCCAAAAAGTCATTTCAAACAGGAGGGGCTCAAACTGCCAGGTTCAGACCTGCCGGGGAAAACGGCCTCCACACTACACACACTGGCTTCAGTGGGTATGTTTCTTTCAATCATGGGCTCTCTCGCTCATTTATTCATTCAACAAATATCAACCAAGCACCTCCTCCTTGCCAAGAACTACTTAGGCACCTGGAATACAAAAATTAGTAAGATCCAGGGTCTCTTTTGGAGATATCACCAGCCTAGAGAGGAAGCCCATTTCCCGTTACAAGCACAAAAGGGAAAGAGTTGTACCAGGTATCAGGATGAAGGTCAAAAATGAGGAGAAGCCCCAGGGAAAGAGACACTTGGGTTTAGAATAAGAGGATGCGTTGGCTACACAGACCAGGGGGTGCGTCATCCCAAGCAGAGGCCAGTGGGAGGGAAGCTAGAGGCTTCTTGCCTAGTTAGAACACCACGGAAGGGGTGGGACAGTCCCTCCAGCTTTGACTAACATTCCTTTTTGACTACACCTGACATTCCAGGCTGCTATAAGGTCCCTTCTTCTAGAGATGTTCTACTCGTAAGAATGTTAATAACTGAAATGAATCTAACACTGTATAGATTTATTTCTAATAAATAAATAAATAAATAAATAAATAAGAAGCCCACATTTAACAATCCATCACTAGGAATAGTGTTTGGCAGTAAAAAGAAATAAAAGACAGACACGTGCTATAAGGTGAATGAATCTTGAAAACATTCTGCTAGGTGTAAGAAGCCAGGCAGAAAAGACCATATACTGTTTGGTTCCACGTGTGCGAAATGCCCAGAATAGGCACATCTGATGAAACAGAAAGTAGGGGGCACCTGTGTGGCTCAGTCGGTTGAGCGAGCAACTCTTGATTTCAGCTCAGGTCATGATCTCAGGGTCGTGAGATGGAGCCCCACCTCGGGCTCCACACTGGGCATGGAGCCAGCTTATGATTCTCTCCCTCTGCCTCTACTCTTGCTCTCTCTCAATCTAAAAGAAAAAAAAGAAAACAAACAGAAAGTAGATTCATGGTTGCCTAGGGGTAGAGGGTGTTGGGAGGAAGCGGGGAGTGACTACTAGGGGTATGGGGGCTATGGGGGGAGAGGGATAAAGGAAATGTTTTAGTATTGATTGTGCTGATGGTTGCATTCACTCTGTGAATATACCAAAAACACTGAATTGTACACTTCATTTATTTTTATTTTTTTATATTTTATTTATTTGAGAGAGAGTAGGGTGAGGGGCAGAGGGAGAAGCAGGCTCCCTGCCAACACGGGGCTCGATCCCAGGACCCTGAGATCACGACCTGAGCTAAAGGCCGCCACTTAACTGACTAAGCCACCCAGGCGTCCCAAACTGTACACTTTAAATGAATGAATTGCATAGTACGTGAATTACATCTCAATAAAGCTCTTAAAAAAAACCTTAAGAGAGAAGAAGAAAACAAATAACTCCATTATTCAAAAACAATATACTTCTGGGAAACTGCCAGAAATAGTTAAGTGTCCAGGATCAGTTTTTGTTGTGACTGTTACTTTCTCATGACCTCACTTTGGACATGGTGGGGTGGGGGGGAATCTACTTTTGAACTTGGGTTACCTTGAGAGTCCATTGGTCAGTCCACAACCCAGGTCTAGTTTCTCCTTGATCTAATCCAGAGATCACCTGGAGGACCCGGTCCTTAACCTGCCTCCATCAGCAGGGAACAGATGCCGATTCCCGGGCACCATTCATGCCCAGTGACTCCAAATATCGGGACCTGAATCCCAGGATCTGGATATGCACCAAAGTTTGAGGACTGTGCTCTAGATAATGGTTCTTGTTGATGATAATGTCATCAACAAATGATATTTGTTGAATGAAAGCTTGTCAGTTTCTCCATTGCATGATCTTGGCCCCCAAATGATTTCTGAGTCTGAGCTGATCCTAAATAGACCCAGACCGCTGAGACCAGAGAATCACATCAAGACATACCTGATGCGGAAGAACCTTTGTCAAGAGCTATAAAAATAAAGGCAAACTGTGCGCCCGACTGTTGCAAGTGAGGTATGAGAGGCGGACAGTCTGAATGGGCGCATGGGAGGCTTCAGAAAGCACCCTAAAGACAGAAAGAAGTGGATGGGCAGCTTGGGTTTCAGATTTACAACTGGCCAGATTTAGGATGCCAGTCCTAAATCTGATCAGCTGGATGATCTCAAATTAACTCCTCTAATCTCAGTGGTGGGCTGGATCACCTAAGAATGTCTGTCCCCTTCCCACCATCTGGATTTTTCTAACCTACAGTACCTCCTTCGGACCTCTATGTGACTTTGGCCTCATCACTACCCCTCTCTGAGATTCAATCCCTTCATGTATAAAATGATGGCTTTGATCCTGATTGTCTAGAGATTCCCTCCCCACTCTGACATTATGTCATGCATGATCAAATGACCTTCGGGAAAGATTGGGAAGGCTTCTGCTATGGTTCTGACCCCCAGAATCAAAACAAGAAAGGCTATGACCTGCATTTTTCAAGATCCATTTTATGGAGGTATATTTTATCTATGATAACATGCACCCATTTTAAGAGTACATGTTGGTGAGTTTTGACGTATACAATCTTTGTCTCTACCACAATAATCATGATATAGAGCATTTCTATGTTCCCCCAAAAGTTCCCTGTGCTCCTTCCCAGACAATCCCTCCTCAGTGTTTTCTATCACTATAGATTGTATTTGTCTTTTCTAGAATTTCATATGCTGAAATAATCCAACACAAACTCCTTTGTGTGTAATACCTGGAGATCCATCCCTGTTGTGGGGTGCATGGGTAAGATCTTCCCTTTTGTGGCCAGCTCTGTTTTCATGGGCCTGAGAAACAGAGGGCAAGCATCACTTCCTAGGAAGCCCTCTGCCTCCCCTGACCTGGCCAAACTTGTCATTTGGTCCCATATACCATGTACCCCAGCACCATAGCCCCTGCCACAAACCTTTTGGTTTCTCCATAGCTGCCCAGGCGTCTCCCTGAGAAATTTGAAGGTTGTGGGTATTCCCTCTACCCAGGAACCATTTATAATGTCCTGACCCCAGGGTGTCATGTGATGGTCAGTTTATCATTATGTTCTAGTGGTTTCCTACAGAGGGACTCTCGTGGTTGTATCCACATTCCAAGTCCTGGCTTTCAGGATTTGGGTAGTAGCAGCTGAGCTTCATCTGCTAATGGAAGGCCCCTTTCCCACACCGATTCTACAGCCAGAATGTTCCATGCAGATGGTCCCTAGTAAATAAGTGACCTTCTATCTCCACTTTTCCTTGACCTTATCAATAAGGAGACATTGAAGTTTATGGGGAAGAAATATAGCAAGAGTCTATGGTTGGAGACTGAGCTTTATGACCTTAGAATCCCCCAGAAGGTCTGTTCAAGATGTTAGCTTGAATATTCAGGAGGGCCCCTGTTCCAGTCACCCCAGCTGTCATTTTCACGTATTTGTGTGATTGTTTGCTTACTGCCTCTCCGTCCCCCAACCCCCACAGCCCTGTAAGCTTCAGAGGTCAGAGCCTTGTCTGTTCTGGCCACCTCCCCACCCTCAATGTCCAGCATACCACCCAATACACAGAAGATAACCAACAGGTATATGGTGACCAAACCACAGAAGGGGAAGAAAGAAGTGAAAAAGTAGCAGATGGAAGGGAGGAAGAGAGGAAAGGAACAAGGGAAGGAGGGAAGGAAGAGCAGATTAGATAGTGGCCCCCCCCCCAGCCATAGCACTTGCAACGAGGTGAAATCTGATGAAATAGAACATTGAGCACACCTTTACTTACACTGTTGTGGGTCAAACTGTGCTCCCCCAAAAGATATGCTCAAGTCCTAAACCCTGGTACCTGTAAATATGATCTTTTTTGGAAATAGGGTCTTTGCAGATGTCATCAAGGAGAGGTCATCCTGGAGTAGGGTAGACTCTAAATCCAATGACTCCTGATAAGAAGAGGGGAAGAGGGGCACCTGGGTGGCTCAGTCACTTAAGCATCTTGGTTTTAGCTCAGGTTGTAATCTCAGGGTTGTGGGATCGAGCCCCGAGTCAGGCTTTGCACTTGGCAAGGAGTCTGCTTGAGGATTCTCTCTCTCCCTCTGCTCTGCCCCACCCCACCTCAAACAAACAAATAAATTTTTATAAAAAGAAGAAGAGGGGAAGAGACAGAGGCACACATGGGGAGAAGACCACAGGAGGACAGAGGCAGAGAGTGGAGGGATGCATTGACAATCCAAGGAGCCCGGAGGATTGTTGGCAACAGCAGAAGCTAGGAAGAGGCAAGGAAGGACGTTCCTCTAGAGCTTTCAGAGACAGCATGGCCTGGCTGACACCTTGGTTTTGGGCGTCTGGCCTCCAGAATTGTGAAAGAATAATTTTCTGTTGTATTAAGCCATCCAGGTTTGTGGTTATTTGTCAGAGCAGCCCCAGGAAGCGGATACACACACCCATCATCCAGGGTCCTAACGGCCTGTCTACTGGGCTACTTCCCCTGCAAAAGGTGGCAGCTGCATGCTGTGCATCTCAGTAACCCCAGTACTAGGACCGTGTGCTCCATGGCAGGCACTTGTTGCTTGATCTCCATTCACTGAGAGGTCGGGAGGAAAGGGGTGCTGGGGGCTCTGTGGGACCCTCTGAGCCTCTCCGACATCAGCAGCACCATCCCTGCCCGCCACCACGTAGGGTTCTTCCTCCGCAGAAAGTGAACTGGAGAAAGGACCCTGAGTAGTTGTATCCCAGGGGGACTGTGAGTTCGAAAAACAAACTCATTTCCTTTCCGCTGCTCCCCCCTGCCTCCCACCTCCCCAGTACCCCTTGACTACAGAATGCCTCACCACCAGCCGACTCCTCCATCCATTGAAATTCTTCATGTCAGCAACGAGCAGAATAGCTCATCAAGGACCAGGTTTGCAGGTGACTGAGCCGTACTGAGAATCGTGGCTCATTTTTAGAAAATAAACTCCAATTAGCAATCTCAGTTGCTTGTTTCACTTCCTGGCTGTTCATTTTTCACGTGTGTTGCTGCTGCCACCATCTCTCTGGGGACTTCAAACCTGGAGACCCTGGGGACATGTGTGGGTTCTTTGTTCTTAACCTACAGAGATGTGCATTCTGGAGGGGTGAGGTCTGAGTGTGAAGGACACAAGACAAGCACACTGGTGGCCTCGCATGCACCAGGCACGGGGCCACCCCCTGCACACACTTGCAATATGGGGGATATCGGTCCCATTTCACAGGTGAAAAACTGAGGTTTGGAGAGGTTAAGGATTTTCCATTTCAGAGAATGTCACCCTGTTCTCCCCTCCCCCCACCTCCACAGTCCAAGCGAGAAAACCAGGAATCATTCTGAACTCTCGTACTATCAATTATCAATTCTGTTCCTTTGGCCCACAAGTGAGGTCTCAAATCCACATGCTTCTCTCCATCCCTGCTGCCTTTGCCCTGGTCTAGCAACCGATGGCTGACTGCCCGTTGTGTACCAAGCCGCGCTCACAGCACCTGGGATACATGAAGAAGCCAAACGGGTCAAGTCTGGCCCTCCGAGAGCCTTCATTCTAGCAATCTCTTGCCTAGATTATGGCTACATGCTCCAATTCATTCCTACTTTCCTCTCCTTCTGCACAAACCATTCTCCGCAGTGCAGCTGACTTTTCCAAAATAAAAATCTGATCATGTCATCCCCTTCGTACAACTGTCTGCACGGTTCCTATTGCTCTGAGGATTAAGGACTATCCTCCCTAATGTGGTTTACAAATCCCTTTCATGACCTGCCCTCATGATCTCTTCAGACTCACCTCTCACTGTTTCCCTCTCCACCACACACCCCATATCCACCTTCCCCCATATGAACTTTCCTCAGTTTAATTTAGAGTCTAAGGCACCCCTCTCTCTCAAGCCCCTGGCTTCCACATATGGGAGTTTCCCTACCTAAGGGAAGTCCCAGACAAAATAAGAATGATCCCCAAGATCCCTCAGACAACCCCACAACCTGGAAATGCCCAAGATCAAGAGTATTGAAAAAGTACTAATTTTACACCTTCTATAAAGTTCTCATCCATTGAGAACAATGAAAACAACCACTAACCATCTACCATGGGCCAAGCACTGTGCTTTCCATAGTTAACCTCAAATTGTATGTGGTTGACCCTGGGAGATCATGATTATCTCCATCTTCACTTCCTCTAACAAAAGCACCTTCGAAGACGTCAGGTAATGCATCCAAAGTCAGACAGATGAACTGAGTTAGGGTTCAAGCCGAGGTCTGCCTGTCCCCAAAGCCCCTGCCCTTAACCATGATGGGACGCCACAATGACACAGCAACTACCACCTGCCAAATGGTAGCACCTGGGGAAAATAAGGTGTCCTGACTCCTGTGTCTTGACTTTTTCTGTCAGAAAGCACCTGCCTCCCATGGTGATTTGAAGGTAACATCAGGCAACTTCAGAACACATGGAGATTTGCACCATGCAAATGTGGGCTCTTTTGCTCTGCTTTGAATTATTATTCATTGTCCTTGGAGAGACATGAAGGAGGGAGAGGCAATTTGTTGCTAACCCCCCCCCATGGAAAAAGATATAACTTGGAATGAAGTGGGGGTGGGGGAGTTCACTCCCTTTCCTCAGGCTAAGACTTCAACTTTAATTTGCATATATACAGATTCCTGAAAAGCCACGCTGTAGCTACTAAGAGCATTTGTGGACTCTTGCCCTGGAGTGAACTCACCCCCTGCTCAAGGCTTCCTGAGTCCTTCACCCCCCAGCCTTCTCCCTCCCCCTCATCCCCAGAATCCTGGGTAGGATTAAAACTGTAGAGACAGAGGGCACCTGGGTGGCTCAGTAGGTTAAGCGTCTGCATTCAGCTCAGGTCATGATCTCAGCGTCCTGGGATCAATCGAGCCCTGCATTGGGCTCCCTGCTCAGCAGGGAACCCACTTCTCCCTCTCCCTCTGCCTCTGCCTCTCCCCCGTGCTCGTGCTCTCTATGTGTTCTCTCTCAAATAAATAAATAAAATCTTTTAAAAAAGAGAGCTGATGCATTTAAAGCCTTTACACAGAGGCTGGTACAATGTCAACATTCTATAAGTGGTAGTCTGGGGCGTGTACAACCCATGTTCAGATGGCTTGGTGGTTAAGGATCTGGGCTCTGAAGGTGGACGGGCTTGCGTTCAAGTCTTAGCAATTGATTCTTCTAGCTGTGTGACACTAGGCAAATTTTTGGCCTCTCTGAGTTTATTTCCTCTTCTGTAAAATTTGGGGGGACTGGGGAGAGGAGGAGATGGTACCCAGCTCAAAAGTTTGTTGTGGGAACGAAATGAGCAAAGAGGACAGGCCCAGGGTAAGCGTTACTCAGCTCCGGCTCCCTGACAAAATTCCACAGACCAGGAGACCAGTGGTAGACCAGTAGACATTTCCTCACAATTGTAGAGGCTGGAAGCCCATCAAGGTGCTGGTGGATTTGGTTTCTGGTGAGATCTCTCTTCCTGGCCTACAGACTGTCGCCTTCCCGCCATGCACACACAGAGAGAACTTGGTGTCTCTTCCTCTTCTCCTAAGACACCAGTCCTATGGAATTAGGGTCCTATTCTAACGACCTCATTTAACCTTAATTACCTCTCTAAAGGCCCTGTCTCCTCGTATAGTCTCACTGGGAGTTAGGGCTTCTCCACACAAATGTTAGTGGGACACAATTCGGTCTATAATGGCATTCAAACCATGTTAGCTATTTAGAGCAGTCCACCAACTGAGGGAGGAAGCTGGAACTAAAATACAGAAATGGAAAGCTTATGACTTGTTTCTCCCTCTGCCATTTTCCCTCTGCAATCCAAACCGCTGCTTCTGTTTCCTCCCCAACCACGGAGGAGTATCTCTGTCACCGAGGCATGGATGCTTCTAGTAACTCAGATCCTCAGTGATGCTGGCACCACTCATGGAGAATCTGTTTTCTCCTTCTGTTACCCTTTTCTAAACTTCTTGGTACTTCCCTTGGACTAAGGCAAGATGACGCCACTCGTTCACAGAACTACTGAAGATCAATTTCTCCACTCCTAGCAGCTGGTGGCTTTGCTAGGAACCAAAATATGTTTCCAGTGGTGGGTCGGGCAACTGGGGATGCCTATCGAATACTGGAGAATTTGGGGACCTTAGGGATCCAGGAATGCCATAAGAATCCTCAAGAGGAAAAAAAAAAAGACTATGTTAGGTTTCTACTTGCAGTTTTACTAATACAGTAATAACTAAAGTTTGTTGAGCACTTGCTATGTAGTATCTACTAAGCAGTGTCTGGGAGCTTTCCAGGCATCATTTCATTCTATCCTCAGAATGACTCCATAGTGGTGGCTCTCAGGGAGGAGAGGGAGGAGACCCTATACCTCCTAGGAGACATTTAGCAACATCCAGAAACATTTTTGGTTGGCAAAACTGGCGTTGGTGGGTGGGGAGATTGTGTTACCGGCATCTAGTGGGTAGAGGCCAGGGATGGGACAGCCCCCAAGGGGAAAGAATTTTCTGGCCCAAAATGTCAATAGTGCCAACGTTGAGAAAGTCTGCTCTGCAAGATAGTACTATTGTTCCTGTTTTATAGGCAAGGACACAAAATACCAAATGATATAAGCAATCAGCTTCAAATCACAGAGCAGGCAGGGTCTGAACACAGGTCTGATGGACTTCAGGGCCCCTCTGTCCACCCCAGACCTGCAGACCATCATGATCACACATCAGGCATAATGTTCTGTCATCATGAGAGCCACTGGTGTCTCTGAGACCCTGGAACCACGTGTCAATGTCCACACTTTATCACACATGCGCTGGTTGAAGCAACTGTTGCAGTATGCTCACACCCAGGAACCGGCTTGCACAAGATTCCAAGTCATCCTTGAGCTGACAGAACAGACACCTTCCACAAGAGAATAAAAGAAACACTGATTCATGAATTTGCCAACTGGTTTCCCCCATAGCTGCAGCTAACACAGGTATTTCCAGCGACAGATTATGCTGAATCTTGGGGACTGAAAAAAAAAGAAAATCAGCTTCAGGTGCCAGGCTGACAAGAGCGTGAGTCTTGGAAGGAGAATGATTCCCCCTACTTCTCCATATTCATCCCCACACTTCGGATCAAAAAGTAATTGCCAATTGTTGTCATGTTAAGAGAGAGGTAAGTGTGTAGGTCAAGCTTTCTGATTTCTTATTCAGGGAGATTTTCCATTCCCCAAACTCTCATCGAGGAGCCCAAACCCAAAAAAGGCTCTCAAAGGGGGCTCGGAACACACAAATAATTTTCTTTGTCCATCAGAAAACAAGCAACTCGATCAGACTAATTATTTCCCAACAAAGACATAGGTTTCCTTTTAGCGTCCGCTTGCTTCTTGCTATCAACGGAGCATTTTTTAAAAAATGTATCCTGGAGAAGGAAGATCAAAAGAGAGACACGTGTCCGGGGCGAAGAGTGTTTTTTCACACTTCCAGTAGAATTTGCTTAAATCTCTCATATGTTGCTACATGTTGTTATTTGAAAGCTTCACCTGGAGTACTGGCTGGTGAGGGAACGAACAGGAAGGCACTCTAGTGAGTGGGGCTGGGTAACAGAATGAAAAGGCAAAGACAGGCCCGGGGTGACCGACGAACAAAAGGAATAAGAAAGAGGCAACCGTTTTATCTCAATAATGTCATCGATACCCATGTCTGTATTAGAGACATGGAGGGACCACACGTGTGAACTGGAAGGGGATTGTTCCAAAGGAAAATCAATGTTTGGATTAAAATGGGTTTATGAAGTTATGTCAAGTGAGCTTCTTTTATCTCTTGCCTCAGGATTCCCCCAAGAGGCCCCAGCGCACACAGGCTACCCTGCACTTTTGTTCCCAGCATACTTGAGCACTGAGGATTAGCCGTGGGAAAGGGAGATGTGGCCTTTTCGACAGGGTGAGGCAAACAGGAAAATAAGCCTCGGGAAAGCCAACAAGGGCTGAGCCAAATATATGGTGCCAGGCATTCTTCTGAGCCCTTTGTATGTTTTAGTTTGTGCTGTTCTCTTGATAACTTTAGAAGGGGGAGGGGGGTGTTCTTACTCTCTGCATTTTACAGATGGAAAAACTGAGGCACGGTCTGTAGATGCAGGTATCATGGTTAAAAACTGGGGCATGTCTGGGGGTGCCCGGGTGACTCAGTCGGTTGAGCATCTGCCTTCGGCTTGGGTCATGATCCTGGGGTCCTGGGGTTGAGTCTCACATCGGGCTCCCTGCTCAGCAGGGAGTCTGTTTCTCCCTCTCCCTTTGCCTCTCCCCCAGGTGGTGCTCCCTCTCTCTCTCAAATAAATAAAAAAAATAGTTTTTAAAAAAATGAAAACTGGGGCATGTCTGAACATGCAAGATGACTGGGTTCAGATTCTGCTTCTGCATTTGCAAGCATGGTGGTCTTGGCCAACTAAAGGCCAAGTTATGTTTCTGAGTCTGTTTCCTCATTAGTAAAAGAGAGATGACAACGATTGTGGTGACGGTGATGATGCTTAGGGAAACGTCATGGGATTCAGGGTGGTGGGGGAATGAAATGCGATAATCCAAGCTTAGCACCCTGCCTTGCACAGAATAGCCGTACGTAAATGTGTGTGTACTCTTTATGACTCATATTTTGGAGCTGATGATCAACTCACTGCTTTAATTCTCAAGGAGATGGAGACTCGGTCTGGCACCATGGAAAGATCTTTATGTTTCAGCAGATCAAGCTAATGCTAGCTCAGCTCCCGTATGACCCTAGACAGCTCAGACTCTGAATCTCAGATTGGGGTGTGTGAGGAAGAGCCTCGTCCAGCGGTGGCCATGTGTTAGGTAATTTGTAATCAGTATTTGATGAGTAAAAGGCATTAAAAAATAAATCTCAGAACTCTGCAAGACTCCCCTTCCCTTTCTCTGTCAGTCTGTCATCAGACTGCCAGCCCCGAGCCAACCCTGAACAAAGTCTGGTAGGGGGCCAAGAGTTCATTTTGGTGCCCTGTGTCCATGCTTGGCCACAAGCCCCCAGACTCTCATTGACCCACCAGGGCAGTCCTACTGAGCCCTACTGAGTGGGATCCAGTCCCAAGCTCTCGCCTCAGTTTCCCTGTCACCCTCCACTTCCCCACTGGATCAGGGTCTGTCCCTATAGAGTTGAGTCTCTGACCAAGAGCTGAGTTTTAGCATCCCTAGAACCTTGGGAGGCTAGACACTGTCTCCTCTTCCATGTCCCCCCAGCTGTCAGCCGAAGTCCTGTATGAAGTCCAGAATCCAAGGTCACTCACTACCCACCAGTCCGAGAGACAGGAGTTTAAATCCTGGCTCTGATTGACCAAGTCACTTCACCACCTTACGCCTCAATTTCCTTACCTGTAAAATGAAGAGAATAAGCCACATAACTTACGGGATTGTTGAGAGGATTAAATAGGACACTGCATGTGAAGTGTGCAGGAGAGTCCCTGGTTCATGACTTCCTGTGGACACTTTTCAGAACTCTACTCTCACATCAGCACTCAGGTCAAGCTCCCAGAACATCATCTGCAGCATCTCCCTTTCTCACCACGTGAGTTCCCCAGCCCTAGTCCTTCACACTCCCAGCATCCTTGCTTTCTTTCAATCACCCCCAGAGCTCTGTGCCTGGTGAGGTTCCACGTTTTACAACTCTGTGTCCCCCAGCCTCTTGGAATACATCTAGGTTAACTGTATGGTTTAGAGACAGCTTGGAACTTTCCAGATACCAAACCATTGTCCATTATGAGGAGGACAAACAGGTCTGGGGTGAGAGACACTCTCAGACAAGGTTTCCCTCTCATCAGCGGAGTAACCTGGCTTCTCAGTTTTCGAGCGAGACTGCAATCCTCAGAACTCTTCGGGTGGCAAGTGACAGAAACCCAACCCCATCTAGTTTAAGCCAAAAAAGGACGTTGAGTGGCTT
This sequence comes from Zalophus californianus, assembly GCF_009762305.2. Taxonomy (NCBI): domain Eukaryota; kingdom Metazoa; phylum Chordata; class Mammalia; order Carnivora; family Otariidae; genus Zalophus; species Zalophus californianus. Next base: position 83,393,256 of record NC_045604.1, read on the forward strand.
ACATGAAAGGTCCAGAGGGTAGTCTGGCTTTAAGCAAGACTTGAGGAGATGGCACCAAGACTCCACCTCTATCTCTCAACTCTGCTTTCTTTCATGTTGACTCCATTGTTAGGCAAGCTCTCCCTTTTCCTTAGTAAAGATGGCAACTCCAGGTAATACTCCTCCTAGGTTAGCATCCCAGTGGACAGAGAACCCCGGTTTCCCAATGGTTCCATCTCAAATCCCAAAATGGAGTCTCATTGGCTCTGACTGGGTCACATGGTCATCCCTTACCCAATCACTGTAGTCAGGCAGATTGTATGTATTGATTGGTGATATCTCCATCACCTGTCCACACATGGAGCTAGGGGAGGTGGGGACCGTGGGGGAGGCAGCTTCCTTCAAAACACCTGGGCTGAGTGCAGAAAAGGTGATCAATTCCCCAAGGGATAAGCAGGGCGTCTGATTAGAAGGAAGGAGAATGGATGTTAAGGATGCTGAACAAAACCAAAGACACCTATCACTGGCTGAGAGTTAGGACAATTTCACTAGGACACTGCAAGCCCAGACTGTAGATTGGTTCAGCTCTACTCCAGGAATGCTCCCGTGGATCAATCAGAGACGAAGCCTGTAGCTTCAGACCTCACTTAGTATTATTCTCCTCGCCAGCAGACATCTCTTCTTTCAGCTGCCAGTCTTCCACTTCCCAACGCACACCTTGCTGGTGCTAATCCCCCAACCTGCTGTTGACACCTCGTGCCTTAATTCCCACAGATGGGTGTCTGTGTTTAAGAGTGCACATTATTGTCATTGAAATAACAGGATGCTAAAACCTTTATAAATTGAAATGCCAGACAAGAGGGAGGCAAAAATGAATGCTAAGTTTCCTTGCATAATACTCTGTGGGATGTGTTTTTCCCCCTAAGAATATTTTAGCATTAATTAAGATAAACAATGATATATGCTGAAAGACAATTGAATCTGTTCTCGGTTAAAAATGGCCTCGTTGTGTAAAAATAGTACCCAAATTATAGCATATAAAGATGCAGAGGGGAAAATACTGTAAACCTATAACATGATTAAAATAGAAAAAACCGGTAATGATGAGGCCTTGAACAAATCTGGGGGAAGAAGGGAAAGATGGGGAAGAAGCAAGATGTGTCATCGTGCTTAATTTATTCATCTCCCTCTGGGATCCTCTTTACTATGCTTCTCTTTAATAATAACTACCATTTATCATGGCATGGTTAACATTTGTTTTTAGTGAAAGTGGGGTTGCTATTATCCTTTTATAAGTGAGGTATCTGAGCTTTAGAGAGTTTAAGTCAAGGTCACACAGGTAGGAATTGGTAGAACCGGGCTTAGAACCCAGGTTAGCATAACTTGCCAGTCAAACACTTCCCAGCTCTCCAAACTGCCCGACTGTTCCCAGCGGCTCCTCTCTGACAGTCCCCCCATATTATCCAGCCAGTTCCTCTCTGCAGGCAAGAATGAGAATGATCGCTCACATATATCTCATCTACGATGTGCCAGGCACCGTTCCAAGCTTTGCATATGAATCGGAGTAGTCAAACCTCACCCTATTGGGAGACCGTTACCATTACTGACCACATTTACAGGTGGGGAAAGCTGAACAGTGTGTCCAAGGTCAGACCGTGGTGGGAGCTGGAATCCAAGGTGAGCATCCTGGCTTCAGAGTCTGCACTCTCAACTGTGCTGTCCTGTTGTTGTCTTTCCTTCGAGGAGCCACCTGTGACCTCTGATGTCACTCCTCCAGCACCATTTTCCTCACGGTTCTTGCAGGGATGATCACCTACGGTGTCCATCTGTACTTTAGGAGGGGGTGTTTTTATGTCTTTGTCTAATAAGTTAGACATAAGTCTGAAAATTTTTTGAGAGCCCAGAGTTTCTAGGATTCCTCCTCTCTCCCACGTGACATTTCTTGTTAATGCCTTGCACGTGATTGGGGTTCAGCAGTGTTTCGTGATGAGGCTGATGGAGGCTGGTTACTTTTGCTTCCTTCTGTGGCTGCCATCTGTGTGCTGAGAGCCAAGGGGTCATTATACTCGAGTGGGTTCTTGTACAGGAAAGGACTGGGCAAAGCCACCCTCGCCTGGAGGAATAATTCAAAGCTGTGGCAGGGTTTCTTCTTAGGTCCAGATTTATTTCATTCACTCATTTCCTACCCAAGAGTGACTGAGCAGCTGCCCTGTGCCAGATGCTTTGCTTGGCCTTTGGGTATATAATGGTGCATGCAACACCATCTCTATTCATCCGGATGGACAGAGGAATGACAAGAGCACTGGCTAGTAACTTCTGCAGCCTCCGAGCCCCGCAAACTCAAAGCAGTCACAAAATTGAAGGCTCACCTCAAGTCTCTGCCTTTGCGCATGGTCAGAAGGTAAATTCTCGGCACATCTGATTCATGAGGTCCACAACACTTGCTGCCAAGTTTTGGTTGTAAGGTAGCAAGTTGAAAGTCTCTCTTTCCTTCTCCATCATTTTTGGACCTCCTGAATCAAATCTGCACTTGCTTTTCCTTCTCATGAGAGTTTAGTGTGAGCTCCTCTTTGGCTACCCATGGCTTCTCCTAAGCTAGGTTCTTTTTGCCTCCACAATGACAACAGCGTTATTGGATTTTGAGAATTATATTACTTCCCTTTAACCCATTTATCAGATGCCTACTGTGTGTCACTAAATCTACACTTGTGTTATCTTTCATATGGGTGCCATTATTGCCTGCTTAAAAGTGGGGAAACCCGTGAGCCTTGTAAAAACAATTCAAACCAAAAATGTTACTGTTATTTGTCCTAAATTTCCTTCTATGTGTCTGTTCTGTTTGAGTTGGTGGTAATATTTGCACATCTCCTCACTCTATTCCTCTCTCTCTCTCTCTCCCCCTCCCTCCCTCTCTCTCTCTTTCTGTGTGTGTATGATACATATATATATATACACACATATATATAATTTCACATAAATGGAATTACTGCAAATGCTCTTTTATTGTGCAGTCTTACTTTACATGTATAAATCTATATATGTGCATGCCTCTCTCTATTCATATATAATATGTATTGCTTTTTATAATCAGAGACACAATGTATACCTTCATGTTTGTAGAACAGTAAACAATACAGAAATGTATAAGTAGGACTGGAAAGTTCTCCCACAATCCTATCCACTCCTCCAAGCAACCATCACCAGTTTGATAAGCGTTCCTGGCTTTGGGGTAGATTCACCACCATGATGAGGACAAATTAGCCAAACAGAGAGATGAAGGTTTTCAGGTTACAAAGAATGCTTTTTTTAAAAAAAAACTTTCTTGCCTTTTCATCTTTTTTCTCTCCCTAAGTCAACAATGTTAGGAGGCAAGGTGTATCTTTCTCTTCTTTTGCCCATGTTCATATAAATATATGCAAACATATGATTGTGTATGTTAATAATGGGACATGGCCATTATGTGTTTTATGAAAAGGGGTCTTGTAACATACATTTCCTCCATCTTGCTTGTGGCATGAACCAGAAAGCACATGAACCCCTTTCAAATGAACTGGCATAGATTTAATGCATTTATTTTAATGGCTGCATAATGGTCCATGGCATGGGGCACCACTGGGTACTCTCTTCTCCCCAGCTTTTGCCCCACTAGAAGGCCCCAGGCACCAAACTTCTGGATCTCTCCCTTCCCCCAGCTAGTCTGGAGGTGGGGAGGAGTAGGTATCTCTATTTCTTTTCTGTTCCCCTTCGGCTTTGTCTTTGACATTCAAAAGCTAACCTTTTGTTCTTCCACCACACGATTCCAAAAGTTTTATGGCACTTTACAGTTTGCAAAGAAGCCTTCCCACATTGTATTCAAAATGCACACTCACTGAGAAGCTCTCTAAGGGTAAGTCTGAATCCACTCTAACTTATTTTAAAAAGTAAGAACCCCTTACAAATTCTAGCTAATTTTAGGAATTTGCTGCCATATACCACTTGCTAGAACTAACACCAGAACTCAACTCCCTGCTACTGAAGAACCTGGTCAAAGAAAAATCAGAGCCACACAGTCATTAAAATGGTAAAAACCAATTTCATTCAGAACTATTTCAATGGGGGGAAAAGAGGCCTCCATGTAAATCTGGGCTCATCTTGGGATCCAGCATTAACAAGTGGGGATTTATGGCCAAGGAGTAGGCAGGGAGGTGAGTGGGTAGAAAGTTACAAGGAGGAAACATCAGAGGTAAAGGGGGGTTTCTGGCTAAACCAACTTGACAGGGCTCTTGCTAACACTGGGCAATATAGATGGATACAGAAGCCCAAAGGTCAGGGCCCAGTTAGAAAATGGCTCAGAGGAAACTGACGGAAGTTTGGTCAAGGACAGAGTCTTTGTCAACCTTCAGGCCACATTCTGGGAGGTAAGGCAGTGTGGATACCATTGCATCCATACATTCTCTCTTCTTGCAACACCCCCGATATCATTTGGGATCAATCCTCTCCCTACTTTCAAGTGGGTTTTACATCCTGCAGAGGTTGGGTAGGAGATCAAGAATCAAGAATGTCATCTGACTCTTCCAAAGCCAGTGACACACAAGGAAACTTTTGCTGAGAATGCATAGATTCAGGGATAGAGGCAGGCTCTCTGTTGCACTGAACTTGAAGCTTTGAGGATATAAGCTGAGCATTTCTGGCAGCCATTTTGCCATCAGGAGGAGGGAGCATGCTGAAAGTAGGGTCAACATAGAGGAAAGCAGAACTGACAGACGGCAAGAACCTGAGTCCTGATGAAACCATTGGCGGCATCCAGCAGTGCCTAAGACTAAATCAGTTGCATAAACAAAATCCTTTGCTGCTTGAGCCTGTTTGAGCTGGGTTTTCTATTTCTTGCTACTAATGAGTTCTGATACCCATGAGTTAGGAGTGCAAAGAAGATGTTAAACAGAAATCAGAAGGGGCAGTCTGAACATGCCCTGGCAACATAGGTCCCATGATAACAAGTGGGGCTTTACCAGGACATTGTAGTTTCAGGGAAAGGGGTCCAAGAATCAGATGGATGTAGATGGCAGAGCAGAGACCCCTGACAACTAGTCCATTGGGTTTTTTCCCCCATCCCCCACTATAAAAGCCATCTTTGTAGGTCCAAGACAGGAAAGCATTCCTCACGGGAAAGTTTCCAAAGCAGTAACACTGTGTATCTCTCTCCATCTTCACCATTACTAAGGCTCCTCTTCCAGTCAATAATCTTTCCTCACCTTCATCAATCTCTATTGATCTGGATTTCCTGTGAGTCCTGGGAAAGGGGCTGAGAGAACCCCGCATGACCCACATGCCTGCCAAGCCAGGAAAGAATGAATTCAGGGCTGCACTCAGCTCTGTGGTTCTCCTTGCTGTCATCTTATGCAGCAGTTAGAGTTCCATGGTGGCTGAATCCCAATTGCCCTTCACAATGGCATCTGAGCTGTTCATTATCTGACAGGAGGGATGTATCTGACTAACTAATGTCTGAGTTCAGCTGCAAATTGCCAAGTGGTCATTGTGGCTGGTGTGTTATAACAGGGCAAGGAAGACGAGGGGTGAAACCTTTATCACTCTCAGAAATGACAGCCAAAGCCAAGCTCTCGTTTCCCTTCATGGAACAAGTCAGATGGGTATGTCCATGACTCAGGAATGTATGCCTCTGATGGGATGCAGGTCTAAAGAACAGTAGTCAGTGTGGGGCCTGGCTTGGCACTTCTGATAGTCAGCAAAAGCCATGTTGGCTCTATGTCTTCATCTTCTGATTCTCTAGATAGGGCACAACCTCCCAGGTAAAGGAGTAACTACCATTTCTCTACTGAGAAAGAAGGGCAAGACAGTGCAGTGACTGGACCTAGACCTAGAGCTAGAGCTAGACCAGAGCTAGACCTAGAACTAGACCTGGACCTGGACCTTGACTGAACTAGACCTGGACCTAGACCTAGAACTAGACCTGGACCTAGAACTAGAACTAGACCTGGACCTAGAACTGGAACTAGACCTGGACCTGGACCTGGACCTAGAGCTAGACCTGGAACGAGACCTAGACCTGGACCTAGAATAAGATCTGGAACTAGACCTAGAACTAGACTTGGACTTGGAACCAGTCCTGGACCTGGACCTGGAACTAGACCTGGACCTAGAACTAGATCGGGACCTGGACCTGGACCTAGACGAGAGCTAAACCCAGAACTAGACCTAGACATAAACCTGGACATAGACCTGGACCCAAAGCTAGACCTAGAACTAGAATTATTCTGTCTGTCCATTGGTCAAGACTGGACAAAGGGCCATGGGAAAACTGGAACCGAGATTATCTTAAGAATCAGGTTGATGACCTCATCACACTTGATGCAATTACTCTGGCTTTAGCCTCATGGCATAGGAAACCTTCTAGAATGCTCTTCTTGTAGAGGAGTTACAAAGTGGTATTAGTCAGGGCTTACCATTGCGAAGAATAGTCTGCTCTGAAATGGATTTTCCTATGCAATTGAAGGCATGATTCAAAGAAATATGCTCTATCACCCCGTTAACTTTCTGACTGGTCCTTAAACCTTATCAGTCCCTTTTATTCTAACCCAGCTCATATTAGTTACCTGCCCAAACTAAGTCTTAATATATATTAGTGCATCTTAGAAATGCTAATGCATCACACAGATATCAAATTGAAATACCCACCCGACCCCTCTCTCAGTCCAGCTGAATGTGGGGTTTAACACTTCCAAGAATGGCCTCAAATCTTTGCATCTCTAACCTGCTGGAAGCTGGGCTCCTTGCAATTCCTTCAAATCCTCGCCCCACTAGATACACAACGGTGAGATCATGCTTAAAAGTATAGAACCACAAAATCCATATTTCTCAGAATGTAACTACTAAAAATCAGCATAATGAGGTTCTGAGACACACACCAGTAGTTTCTCCACCCAGCTCTTACCAACGGAGGACCCTGATAGGTAGGATGAGAGATGGAAATGGATTACTCCATATAGGGTCAGAAAGGAGAGAGACCCAGATTATTTACAGGATGGAAAGTTATTATAAGGGCATTGGCAGGTGGGATAGGAAGCTGCACATGAGAGGCATTCTGAATGCAGTGCCTGCCATCCCAAGAAAGTGATGTGAAGAGTTTGCGCTGCGAGTAAGTTTACCCTGTGAGGCTCAGTAAATGTGGCAAGACATTGCCTGTGAAATCCTTGCCAATGCCCTCCCCTCCACGTGGTTCTTGTTACTCCTTATTTTTTCTTCCCCCATGCTAGCAGCAACTAGATTCTATGACATGTATTTAATGTATTTAAGGGGTTGCAGAAAAGCAGAGGTAAGACTTTCAACTTCAAAAAGCTCACGTTGTTAAGTTGTAAAATCTGGGCTCTTAAGCTACAAAAGCCCACCTCTAAAGGGAATTGGGACATAAGAAAATGTTATTGAGCAGAGAAAAGTTCCTGCCTCCCTAACTGAACAGATTTCTTGGGTCTGGGGAGAGACGGGAGAGGGAGAAGAGCAAAGGAAGTAAAATGAGTCAATTGACTCTGGAACAAAGGGACCACAGTCACCAGCAGAGAGCCCCCGGAGAGGTGCAAAGCCCACCCCCAGCATCCCTTGAATGCCTCCTAGAACAGGGACTCTCATTACCAGTCCCAGGAACTACCTAGGAGCCCAGCTGACCCCCTGGACACTAAGCCTCTGCCATCCTTATTAACGAGTTCAGTTAACAAACTAAAATGTGAGACGCTTTTCAATAAAGAAACATCTCTTCAATGTTAGCAGGCATCAGAAGGCTTATAGAAACACAGATTGTGGGGCGTTTTAGACTAAGTAGGTCTAGAGTGTGGCCCAAGGATGTGCATCTCTAACACTTTCCCCAGGGATGCTGCTACTGTTCCTCCACAGTAGGAACTCCACTTTGAGAACCACTCCTTTCAAAAGAACGTCAAAAAAACACACCTGTGAAGCCAGTCCGCTGAATGGGTTTCTGCCCATCCTCACAGCAGCAGACATTTCTATCTCCAACTTCCATGGAAGAAAATTGGAGTTCAGAGAGGCCAAGTGACTTGATCAAGGTCACACAGCACAAAACTAAAATCCAAGTCTCCTGGGCATCCCTCCAGTTGTCCCCCTTGTTCCATAGTGCAGCTGGGACTGGACCTCAGATCTCTGCTGCAGACGGGGGGTGGGGTGTTGCATGTGCCCAGGTTCCAGCAGGAGCCCCGCTCCAGCCAGCTGTAACCCCAGGGGCTGGCAGTGGCGGCCAGCCCCGAGCACAAGAGAATTACCGATGCTGAGCAGAGGCTCTGCTCCACACGAGTACAGACTGCTCTTCCTGGGGACTGTGGACCCCTGCTGCTCCCGTTATTTGAGTTATGTGTTATAGCTCTCAAGGGACAGATTTATCTTGGTTTTACTCACTCTGGAGCACCAGTTTTGCCCACTTAGTGCTTTTAGCTTTATATATCATTATCACATGCTCTGTTCTCCTATCACAGACAGTTTAGCCCTTTTGGCTTTAATTTCTCTCCTGGTGTTCCTGCCAGGGGACAAAAGGCAAAGAAAACGGCCCTCCAGAAGAGAGAGAAAGGGGGGCCCGGATTCCCAGCCTCGGCAGCGAGAGCACTGATGAGGGCAAACTCCCAGTGTGCGCAGGAGGCAAACCCCCTTCTTCATCTCCTTTTTTTGCACAAGGCAGTGTGGTGAGAAAGGAGTAAAGGCGCCACAGTTCTGATCACGGCTATCAACTGCCTAACTGACACCAATATTAATGGCGCTAAGAGTTAATGCTTATTGAACACTCTGCCAAGCACATCCGTATTACATTCATGTTGACTTCCTACGCTGGGAAGGAGATACTTGCAGAGGTGGATCTCGAGATGCAGAGCCACGACATGACTTGCCAGCTGCCATTTTGCAGAACTGAGAGGACCTGATCCCAAGACTGCTCCTCTCTCACATCCCAGACACTGATGCTCTCCCCCAAACACACTCTCATCTTTGGTGAAAATGCTGAATTACTTCCAGTTCCATTGCCTCCATTGCCAGGAACTTGGTCCAGGATCTGCCATCCCCATGGCCTCCTGGTCATGTTTACCTTCTACCCTTCAGCACTCTAGAAGCCCAGGCCCTCACATCTGCTCACAGAGAGTCTACTCAAAGCTTGGAGAGGCCTCAGCGGTCCCCAGCAGTCCCCAGTGGTCCCCAGGCCCAAGAGGGTTTGTAGAAATGTTTCTGGAGCCACCAGGGAGCAAAGGGGAAGCCAAGCATGGGCAGGGCTCCTGTCTGCTCCCCTGCTCTTCCTATCTACCCCAACACGCACACCACTGCTTCCATGAGAAAGGCTCCACATTCATCTGTTGGATGTGCTGAGCTTCCATGCAGGGGTTGAATAAGGTTAAAGGAAAAGTTGGAAACCACTGATTTTGTTCTGCTTTCTTAATTTTCAGATGAGAGGTAGGGAACTCATTCATCTCTAGAGTTGGGACACTTTGGGGATCTCGGGGTGACTTACAGACAGCAGAAACCTAATGTCTGGCCAAGAGAACCTTAGGCGGTCCTCTTGCTAACATGGCATCTGCTATGGTCTGAGCAGCAGAATGTGTCCTGGTCCAAATCTGACTCAAAGACTGAGGTCTTGGGGCGCCTGGGTGGCTCAGTCAGTTAAGCATCTGCCTTCGGCTCAGGTCATGATCCCAGGGTCCTGGAATCGAGTCCCACATGGGGCTCCTTGCTCAGCAGGGAGCCTGCTTCTCCCTCTCCCTCTGCTCCTCCCCTCTGCTCTTGCGCACTCTCTGTCAAATAAATAAATAAAATATTTAAACACACACACACACACACACACACACACACAAACTGAGGTCTTTACTGAGTGCTTCAAAGTGAGACCATCCCCGTCCTCACTCCCTATCCACCTCCCAACACATCGCCCTGAATTCTGACATCCAGATGACAAGGACAGAGTGACCCAGAAGGTTACATAGGAGTCAACAACACTGCTAAGTTTGGTTTTTCACTTCTGACTAAGCTTTTCTGTTTTCCAACTAGGCATAAAATATATCCCCATGAAACAGCCATGATGAGACATCCTGAGTGTCCAGACCATACACCAAACAACCTTAAAACATTGCCTTTGCCTGCCCCAATCTGTAACACTGGAGATGAAGGGGAGGGGGGAGGTCAGAGCCAAGGCAGAGGGCATCTTTTGCTTCCGTCTGATGCCCCTTTCCCACTCCATATGGAGTTGGGAGAGTTGCCAATCAAATGACACCAGCTCTATCAACAGGGCAGGCGACACGAGAAAGTCAATCAGATCCTCCCATCCTGGCATTCAAAGCTTGAGCACTAATTCAGAGGGGTGGAAGGTGGATGGGACACTGTGGTCACCCTTGATAGCATTCTAGAAGGAGAATCGCAAATCCCTGCAGCCAAGATCCCTGGAGGGGCCCTGAATTCTGACGTCCCTGAGGACTGTTTATTTGTCGGCTTCCCCGTGTCCTTCTCTTAAATGCCCTTTGGCTGTTGTTTATGTCAGAGTTGGTTTCTCTGGCTTGCCATGATACAAGTGAATAGAATTGACCTTAAGCAAACCTGTCTCCAGATAGAGCTTGCTCAGCTCCATTAATTGGGTATCAAAGATGCAGTTATGCACATCTTGAGCCACAGAAAACTATGAGTGAAGAAAATGTCAGCTATTAGGAAAGGAAGCACATTTTGAGAAGTTCCATGTGACCCTCAGAGTTCACAATTAATTGAATCTGAATTTCAAGCCCATGTGTATGGCTATCCGTTGCTATACAGCAAACCACCCTGAAACTCAGTGGGTTAAAACAGTAAGAATCTAGGGGTGCCTGGTTGGTGCACTTGGTTAAGCTTCTGACTCTTGGTCTTGGCTCAGGGTGGTGAGACTGAGCCCCGCATTGGGCTCCATGCTCAGCGCGGAATCTGCTTAAGACTGTCTCTCCCTCCGCCCTTCCCCCACTCAGTCTAAAATAAATAAATTAATTAAAAAAAAAAAACAGTAAGAATCTACCGCTGTCTACTGCTGTGAGACTATGGGTCAGCTGGGTGGTTCTTATGTCAGCTGGGGTCCATGGTCTGTGGTCAGTGGTAGGTTAGGCAGATGGTTTTGCTGTCAGCTGGGTTCTCTCTCACATTTTGGGGGGTTGTTGGTCATAAGATAAGGCACCTTGGCTGTTTTCCACATAGTCTCTTGTCCTCCAGCAGACCAGTCTGGGCTCGTTCACATGGCTCCAAAGGAAAGAGCAGAACTGTGCAAAGCCTGTGAGGCCAAGGATGGGAGCTATCAATTCTGCCATATTTTAATCGACAAAGCAAGTCCCAAGGCCAGCCCTGATGCAAGGGGTACAGACATAGACTCCCGCCTTGGTAGCCAGACCTGGAGAGTGACATTGCAGGGGGCAGGGCAGGGAGAATTGGGGCCAATTTTGCCAGCCGTCTACCACACCGTGTAAAATTAGTAATATAGACTAATGAAACAGTGGCCCGGAGAGGTTCAGTTGCTCATCCAAAGTCACAGAGGGTTTTAACAACAGGTATTCTCATCCTTGGCACTATTGACATGTTAGGATCCTCCTCCTGTGTGTTGTGAGGATGTTTAGCAGCACCCCAGGTCGCTACTTACCAGATGCTAGGGACCAGCAAAAATGTCTCCAGACGTGGTCCAGAGTCTCCCGGGCTGAAATCCCCATTATCCCAGTTGAGAAGCACTTGCCCTAAAGCCAAGACTAGACTTGCACACGACCTCTACCCAGTCCTAGACTCCCACAAGAAAGTAATTCTCAAATGCCTTCAAAGCCAGAAGGGGCTTTGATCGTCACCACAGTTTGGGACGACAAAAGTGGTGCCCTTCTCTTTCCTCTTGATCTGTATTTGGTCTCTCCTGGTTCTCCATGGACCTGGACCCCAGCTGCCTTGAGAGGCTTCATATGTGGAACCACCAGGCTACCCTCCCCATCAGCACCACTGCTCACACTGCCAATTGGTCCCGGTTTCCTAATAGGAAACATTTACCCTACAAGATGCAAGCATGCCCGTTTTCAATCTCAGTTAACTTTTACAGCAGTTATTCCCATTTGCCGGCCACTCTGGCTAAATGCGAAAGCGTGTGCTGTTTCCTTCACTGGGTCTTTTTCAACCTGTGTCAATTAGCACGATGAAGGGAATCAGCTCTGCAGGAGGGTGGATGGTAGAGTGGAGTCCTGGCCGTGTCCTGCCCTGGACGCCACTGGACCCGATTCTCCAGGGTGCCTGACCGCACCTGCAGTGACTCACTGCTAGTGCGGTTTGACCCAAGGACAAAAGAAAAAACTGGGGAGACTTTTGTGTCCAAACACATCAGGGCCGAAGGGGACCTAGAGATCATTCCGTCCAACCTCCTCCTCATACACATAAGTCAACTTGACCCCAGAGAAGTCAAGTGGCTTGGCCAAGGTCAGCCAAACAGTTGATACCAAATCTAAGCCTAAAAGTCAGATGTTCTGATACCCAGTCCAATATTCTTTTTATACTTTTTATTTTTGCTTTGAAACACATACTTTAATTTTCCTTTCTAACCTCTACTTGCCAAACTACCTTCTTCTTTTTTTTTTTTAAGATTTTATTTATTTATTTGAGAGAAGAGTGACCGAGAGAGAGCACATGAGAAGGGGCAGAAGGAGAGGGTGAAGCAGGTTCCCCGCTGGGCAGGGAGCCCAATATGGGACTTGATCCCAGGACCCTGGGATCATGACCCAAGCTGAAGGCAGACGTTTAACCGACTGAGCCACCCAGGTGCCCCTACCTTATTTTTGTAAATGAAATTTAAACTCAACAGTTATTGAATGTCTCCTATGCACAAAGATCTGGGTTAGGGGACTCAGTCTCTTCCTGCAGGGATCTCACAATCTCACTAGGGACAAGGGGAAGGGGGAGGAGAAGAAGCCAGGCACAAACATGAACAACCACAAGTCAGAACTTCTGTGGTCCAAGAAAGTGGCCGAGGTGTGGTGGGGGCACAGAGGAGAGACAGTTGCTCTATGTCGGAATGAGGGCATGGATTTTGCCCTCTGCAGATGTCGCTGAAGACAAAATCAATCCATTTTCAAACTTGGGCCGCAGTGACGGGAAGGACCAGGGCCCAGAACCTGGCACATTGACCATTTACCTCCACAGCCTGTACCAGGGATGGGAAATTCTGATAAATTCAGAACCAGCGCCATCTGGTGGTCATATGAGAGAGAAAGAGAGAGAGAGAGAAAAAGAGACTATGACTCTCAAAATTTCCCCACAGCTTCTGCGGATGATTTCTGTTTAAAAAGTGGGTTGCCTGCATAAAATGACCCCACCTATATAAAATTGAAAAGCTAGATCGGGTTTCAGATAAATGTATAAATGATATGTCCAGAAGGAGGTTCACCAAAATGTTAAAAATAGTATCTCTGAGTGATTTGTTTTGACTGATAGGTATTTTGTTCTATGTACTTCTTTTTACCATTGGATTTTTTTTTTAGAAAACAATGAACATAGATCTTTTTTAACCACTGAAAATGATAAAATTATACTCATTTCAGAGGGAAAAAAATAAGTGAAGAGGGTGAGGGTATCTCAACCCAGAATAAAGCACTGAGTTATTCCTGTGTGCTGACTAACCTTTAACAGGAATAAAAGCAGGTCAAAATGAAACTAAAGAGTAGCTTTGAAGAGGAAAAGCAGGGAGGAGATGCCACACAAGGGCAAGAATAATAGCTGGACCAGTAAATAAACACTTTATACTTATGTAACTCCAAGCAATTTACAAAGTACTTTAATGATCCTTTCACTCACAAAGTGCTCACTCAGCTTTGTGGCATGGAGGGTCTCCACAAAGCTCTGTTCTTACCTCTGCTTGAGTCCTGCCAGAGCTATATTATAATTTATCTACTGTGATCACAATAAATAACACTAAAACTGATTGAACATCATGTGGTTGTCAGGCACTGCGCCAAGATCTCTATATGCATTAGCACATTTGATCCTCACGCCAACCCCCTGGGTAGATAGTAGGATGATCCTCATCGGATATGGACATCTCACCCACTAACTCATGAGACCCCGGACACTAAATGCTATATTGTATTTGGCTTCATATCCCCAGTACCTATATGGTGGTGCCTGGACGGGTGAATGGATAAGTAGACGGATGGCGTGTAGGGAAAAATACAAAATTAAGAAGAAAAACGGGCACTGAAATGAACCTTTAATGAGCACCTACCATGTCTCTGATGGGCTTGTAAGTGCTGAGTGTATAACAATGTGTGAGACCAAATCCCATATCACTCCATTCATTGGAAGAGAGACCCTAGAAGAGAACCATGCTTGTGTGGGGAGGATCAGAATTTTATTATTATTATTATTATTATTATTATTATTATTATTAACAGTTGGAATCTCAATAGGAAACACTTAGGGTAGCATAATTTGAAGAGAGTTTGCTACTAATTTCCGAAGTGTGCAAAGTCCAGTGATTCTCAAACCAGCATGCATCAGAATCACCTAGAGGGCTGTTTAAGATGCCCACTGCTGGGCTCTACCCCAAATTTCTAGTTCATAAGGACTGGGGTGTGGCCCCCAATCTGCATTTCTGGCAAGTTCCCAGGTGATGCTGACACAGCTGGTGCAGGGGAAGCACCATGAGGGTGAGAGCAATAATCTGGCACCAGCAATGGTGGGGAAGCTATTGCCACCCAAGCTGTCAGGGACAAGGAGACAGAAAGTTCAGAAAGTTGCCAGGACTTGGAAAGTGGAAGAGAAGCCTACCTTGAAAGGGGCAGGCTTTTGGTGGAGGCTGAGGCTACCTTTCAGGACAGGGACTGGGGAGTAAACACTGCAGCCTCCCCCACTCTTCCTCCCTCCTCCCTCCTCCCTCTCCACCTAATGGGTCCAACCCAGCAGAGGTGATGAGGTTCAAATGGCTCAGGCTCCCAGAGAGAGCCCAAGATGGAGAGACAGGGGACAGTGGGTCTAGGGAGACTACATGTTGAGTTTAAGTATCAGTGGGACATCCAAGAGGAGATGTGGAGCAAGAAACTGAGTGCAGGCTGGAGCTCAGACAGGAAATCCCAGAGACCAGGAAGGAGCCCATCATGTCTGCACTGCTGGTGCCCAGCAGAGATGCCCAGAGGTTCAGTGGTGGATTCAAGGATGGAGAGACCCCAAGTCATGCTAACAGGACTCAGGAGGTCTGGCCAAAGAGGCACTTGGGAAGTCAGGACAAGCAGAGAGAAGAACCGAAATGAGGATGAGGCTGGGAGAGAAAACTCAGAGTGGGTACGGGTGGGTAGGGGAGAAAGCTAACTTGATATGGCCCCTGAAGCACAGATGTCAAGAGGAAGCAAGAAACTGCTACATCAAAATACAGATGTGGCTCAACATGGCACCAACTGCCAGGGAAGTTCCATCCATAAGTGAGGCAGCGCGACCCACCCACTCAAGAGACAACCCCCTCTGGAGCCAAGGCACCCTCTCCTCATGCTTTTGATTTCACAACACCTCCTGCCCCAACTCCAGTTCAGTTCCACAAAGCTTTATCAGGAATTTGCTCTTTGGGGCGCCTGGGTGGCACAGTTGTTTAAGTGTCCTACTCTTGGTTTTGGCTCAGGTTGTGATCTCAGTGTCATGACATTGAGCCCCACGTTGGGCTCCATGCTCAGTGGGGAATCTGCTTCAGATTCTCTCTCCCTCTGCCCCTCCCACCACCTCTAAAATAAATAAATAAATCTTAAAAAAAAAAAAAAAAGAATTTGCCGTTTGCCAACCACTGATTGTGAATTTCTGTGTGGTGTGTTTTCAAACCTGGAAGACTTTGGAGAAGGTGAATGAGAACGCCCGAGAAACTGGGGATCATCACGAAGATCCCTCCCCTTCAATATTAGTTTGTCATAAGCTTCTTGATGCCTCAAATTTCACCATTAAAGATTCATTCCTTTGGCTTAAGGCTTTAATCCTCTATTAAATGTAAATCTCACTGGCGAGCCGGTAGTGTTTGGGGAATGAGGTCATACATTAAGGCTTATCTATCACTGACACCTCAATGAGAGTGAGTTGACAGTCTTTTCAAGAGCCAGGTTTAACAGGGGAGAAGGGAGATAAATGTGCAGGTATGGAGGAACTTAGCAGCAAAGGGAAAGACACTCAAGGAGATAGGATCAGAAACTAACATTTATTGAGGCATTATGCTAATAAGAAAAAGAAAAATAGCTGCCTTTTACTGACTGCTTAAATGTGTCAGGTTCCATGCTGTGCTTTTTACATATGGGGGGGATAATTTACTGTGATATCTGTTTGTGTTTTGTTCTCATTGCTGAAAAACATTCAAAAGATGAAGAGGGATTTTCCTTGCTTCATCTTACAAATCAAGTAACCAAGCCTTGGTGTTCTGGGAGTGTGCTCCTTCACATCCCAGCAGTTAGCGTGCCTTTATGTAATAAAACACCCAAATAGAAGTGGCTCAAACAAGGGACAAACTATCTCATCTCATACAAGTTTGGATATGGGAGGCTCCAGGGTGAGCCACAGATCATCAGGGACCCTGGCCTCCCTTCCTTCAGCTCTGCCATGTTCAGTGGTTGCCTTGATCCTTGAGCATGTCCCCTAAGGGTCACAAGATGGCAGCTGCCATGTCAAGCATCATGACACTGGGCCAAAGAAGAGGGGGTTTCCCCTTCTGTGTCTTTTCTATAGTTGAAGACTCAGTCCCCTCCCAACTCACTGCTATGATCACCGTGCTTTTGGTTCCAGATGGCACCATCTATATTCTGCGCAGCAGAATGGAAAAGGGGAATAAGAAGGGACAAACATCAGGCATGAACTGTCTCTTAAATGTTCCCAGAAGCTTCCATCCACCCTTTCCACTTTGATCTCTTTGGCCAGAACTCAGCTACACGACTACCCCTGCTGAAAGTCAGGCTGATAAATGTCAGCCCTACTCTGGACATCTACTTGTACAGCTAAAAATGCCATTGGCATGGAAAAAAAGAGAAACTTGATAGTGCAGACAACCAAAATCTCAGCCAAAGGGCCTAAAACAAATTATGAGACACCCAGAAGGCAACTCTTGCCCAAGTTTTGTTTAGGAGATGGAACTTCACTGACAAGGAGGGAAAACAGTCTGGTAAGGAGTCAGGATTGGTGATGAGGAGGTGCTAGCATTGGCTTCTCCATAACATGAGGGGTATGGAGGTTTGAGGTTTTCACAAGTGATAGAACTAGTATTCTGTCTGAACCCAGAGCCCTGTGGGATACCAGAGAGGTTGGACAAGATGCTAAGACTTTGACTGCACTGGCAAAAAACTCTGTAGTCAAACCTCTGGCTAGAAGAAAATGCAGTAGTAATAAGAAGCATCCCTGGGTCCTCAGAGAGGACAGACTGGAAGACAAAGTAGGATAAGTTCAGTGGCATCATGGAGCAGAAGGAGCACTGGGAACTCTGGTGGCCCCCAAGGACTGAAGTCCAAGCCCCTTCTAATTTTTAAGTCACAACATAAGTTCCCTAGATTTTGTATATCTTTGGGGATGGGCAGGGAATGCCCCTGAAACATGCCTGTGATTGAAGGTCTCAACACTAACTACTGGAAACCTAGAGCCAGATTTAATTTGATTTAAAACAAAATATTTTGGCATCTGTTGTGTTCGAATGCTGCAGAGCAAACTCATAGCTGCTCATTCACATTGTCGTCATGGTCACAACAATCATTATTAGGTTGGTGTTGCGTTCCCTGTGTTACCGATAAGGAAACTGAGATTCTGAGAAGTTATACCATTTATAAAATAAAAAAGAAAAGAAAAGAAATGGTTTGGCGGGGCCATGATTCACACCCAGATCTCTGACTCCAAAGTCAACACCAATGACCTGGTACATACTGAAGGCAAAGGAAGGATAAACTTGCAAAAGGAAAAAGTTACCAACTCCACCATATTGCCAATAGCCAGCCAGGATCCTGTCTAGAGATAGTTGAGCAGAAAGGTAGAGAGACTGAATTGGACAAGAGCCGCAGTTGCAGCTGACAGAAATAAACTGGCATAAGGAAAATAACAATGACAATGATCAATTTGCTGGTTTACAAATCTAGGAAGTCCACAGTGCACCCGGCTTCTTTATGGCTAGATCCATGATGTCTCTTAAAGCTCCAGTCTCCTTCCCAGGGATGGGTTCTATCCATAGGTGTGCCATCTCCATGTGGTGACAAGATGGTAGCCAGCAAGTGCAGCTTGTCTTGTACTAAATCAGTGGCCCCAGACAAAAGGAGAACGTCTCTTCTCCAATGGGTTCCATCATAAGTGCCAAGATTGTTCTCTTTGGCCTGGATGAAGTCATGTGCCCATCTCTGAACCAATCACAGAAGGCAGGAAGATGGAAGACAAGGATCTGAGTCATTAAACCACCTCTGCAATGAAAGTAGGAGAAGGTGACTCTCCAAGGGAAAATCAGAATGATTTTACTGCAGAAGACGGAATGAATGTGGGTGGGCAGCAGCAACAGATATTCACTGCAGAGAACAAAGCAAGCCCCAATGTATAGACATACATGTGCAGGTGCATATATGCATGCACACACACACACACATACACTCACATACTCCTGAACTGCAAAGATCAGCAAATCAGGCTCCAACCAGTTCCGGACCTAGTGAGGTGAAGTAATATGAATGCCAAGAGCCACTTTATAGAACTCACTCTCAACAATCCCTCTTATTGCCCTTCCTCAGTAGAGAAAGGTACCCCACAGGGAGCAGGAACATAAACCTCTTGAAACACCTTACTCACTTCCCCCTTAACGTTTGGCAAAAGACAGGCTCTCTAGGAAACAGAGCATGGGGACAACCATTCTCTTTCCCACCCAAGAGCTATCAAACTGGTGGGTTTGGCCATATTCCAAAGGTGCAACCGTGAAGGGATAATGGAAATGTGCCTGGATGGGGATGCGTTCACGCTTGATTGTGTGCAGAAAAGGTAGCCTTGTTCTGAACCATCTGCCACCTTGGAAATGACAGTAACAAGACTTAAGCTGCCAGATTGCTTATATAACCCATGCATCCACATAGCAGAAACAGAGATGCTATGTAAATCAGTCAAATGGCATCACAGAAGGCATATGACATATCCATGTCATTTCTCCCAAATAAACGGATTCTACACAGTTGCATCAAAGTGCAGACACTCCATCTCCTCAGACAGTCTCTGAACTGAGCACCCAAACGCCATGCTGCTTTAGGATGAGTCAGGGGATGCCTCACATTTTTTGAACCTCCCCCACCTCTCTCTCTCTGTAGGAACTCTCTAAATATTCAATCTATGCTTCTCCCTGGATCCCTGGTGCCTCTGACACCCAAAACCCAAAAACCAGATTTTCACCAAGCTAGAATTTTTCAGACTCCAGGTTCTCAGAAGAGGTGAACAACATTGACCAAACTGTCAAAAGTGAATAATGTCATTCGTTGGCCTAAAGCAAAATGTACAGTCCATCTGGTAAGTGTTTAGAATCTTCAGATAAGAATTTGCACACCAACTTCGCTCTTGGCTTTATCTTCTCTTTCCTACTTTCAGTTGTTCTTTGCGTCACCTTCCTCATCTCCTTATCTCTATTATGACATGGTCAGTATTTGTGCAAGCCAACTTAAGCTCTTTCTAGAATGAGGTGGCATACAAATAAGCAAATACATTCTCCTGTAATCTTGTAATGGAAAACATTAATGGTGCCACCATATGCCCAAGCTAGAAAGAGAGCAAGCCATCCAACTCTCCTCTCACACTTCACAGCCCCCACCCTGTCCTGTTCACCAATATCACTATTCTTATGTCTAGATGTTTATCAGAACCATCCTGAAGTCTCCCTCCCTGCTGCTACTGCATGAAAAAGCTTTTTAATGGTTCTCCATGCCAGTCTCACCCTCTTTCAGTCTTCAGCATTGATGCTGGTGAGGCTACCCCAAATTCAGACCCACCATGTTCTTCTCTGCTCTCAATTCTCCCATGGCCCCTACAACCCCAAACAATCTTTTCACATGCTTCCAGTAAGCTGTGAGGGGCATTGCAAGTAATTTGTGACCAAAAGCAACTCCAGCACCAATGTTTGTGAGTAGTTTCCCTTTTGGGGTATAAATTTGGACGGGTTGGAGGGGGATGAAACAGGCATTGTTCATGTGATGGGCACATCCTCCCCCACACCCCCTTCTGAAATGTATTGGTTTCTGAGGGCTGCTGTAACAGGTACCACAGACTGGGTGGCTTAAATAACAGAAATTTACTTTCATGCCAGTTTAGAGGCCAGAAATCCAAGATCAAGGTGTTGGTAGGGTTGGTGTCTTCTGAGGCCTCTCGCTTTGGCTTGTAGATGGGCGTCCTCCCCCTGTGCATGTCTGTGTGCAAATTTCCTCTTCTGATAAGGACACCAGTTATATTAGATTAGGGTCTGTCTTAACGACCTCATTTTAACTTCGTGACCTCCTCAAGGACCCTATCTGCAAATATGGTCATATTCTGAAATAATAGAGATTAGGACCTCAACATATGAATTGGGGGTGGGGTGGGCACAATCCTTCCCTTAACACAAAGGGTATGCTGTGATTACAAATTCAATTGCTGTCTGCCCATCTCCTAGTCCCTCAGAAATAGGGATGGTTCTTCTTTGCTGGAGGGCTCAGAGCATCTTGTCTCGTCCAAGAAGACACACAGTGGGGGAGGAGACAGAAAAGGGGCACAGAGCTGTGTTGGCAGAGGGAGACTATGGAGCATACATGAATGGTAAAAGCATGACGTTGCTGTGACTATTTTTTTTTTAATCTCTTTTACATTTTTGGGAAACGTGAACAAAATCGTTTTCTTCCCAATTGAGTACCATGTTAGAAAATCATCAAGGCAAGTAGAGGGGCATACAATGAAAATAACTGAATCCCCTAAGGAGCCCATTAAACACAATAGATGCTGGGTTTTGTGTATGATCAACCCTGCCAGTGATGGACTGGTTTCTTGGTGAGCCCTTTATCTTGTGTTTAGCACCCAAGTTGTATGAAACACACATCTTTAAGTACTAGAATCCCACTTGGCTCAGAGAGGAACTCCCATTATGGAAGTTACATGGGAAACTGAGCCTGATGACAGGACATGAATGTCAGTCCTTCTGTCTCATGCTCTTTTGTGCCACCCAATGGGTGGTGGACTTGGCTGGACCATTTACCTTGTGCACACTCTTCTCCTGTGCATGTCCCCATCCCCCACTTCTGCATGTTCTTTGCTGAGCATGAAGAGTTGGGTTGGATTAAGTCAAAATATATGGATGATTTGACTTCACTGTAAAGGGGTTGAGCTGTTCAGACATCTGTTGCCGGACTTTATTTCTTTGACCTCTACTCCCCTTCAAGCTCCAGACCTGATGGGTTCAGGCTTTATATATAAGGACTTCATCTTTCTCACACACTTGCTGGATAAAGAAAGGGGTACAGATACCACCAGTGAGCTGGTAATTGTGCATAAGCCTAGAGACACCCAAGAGAATATAAGACAGTAAAATGCCATTTGTGTGTTTCCAGCTATGGGGAAAACACATGTTAACCTACAAGATAAGTCACAAGTCTTAAAGAGAACAGACAGACCTCATCATGCTCTGTCTGTCTCTTCAACCACTACCCACAACACACTTTCTGCTCCGGAAACACCAAATCACTTTTTATTACACACATACACTCACCTTTTTGTTCTTTTCTCCATTTATTTAATAACAGTCTTGCTTCCCTGTATAGCCACAAAAATTGACCCAGCATACCCAACTGATACTAATATCACTGCCAAGGTGCACCTTCTCCAGGAATCCTTCTTTGGGTTAGATTGGAAAACTTCCTTCTCTTATGGGACTTAACGATATTGTATTACACACATGTGCTTAGGTTTGACCTGCTCTGTTGTTTGAGTTACTTGAGCCCAAGGGCTCCATCTTATTCACTCACATTTGCATCCGTAACACAAAACCTGGTGCACGACCAATGCTGGTATCTGGCTAATTGCCCAAACTTCCTCCCTCTGGGATTTTACCCAGTTGGTACCAGACACTAAGGCCACATGACAACCTAAATAGAGTATCATCTTTATTCCTCGCTGGGCCAGGACCATTAACCTCACCACACAAGATTTTCTGGCTAACTTGGCAAGCACGGTTCACCTAGGCTTGGAGCCAAACCCAGCCTTCCTCCTGTCCCTGTATCTAACCCTTTAAAAAGGCGAAGATGAAGGAGGTGCTGAGAAAAAGAGGTTTTGTCACCACCATCATCAGTAGAAAGAGCTGATGCTGATAAATGATAAAGCTGGCTAATGTTTGACTTTTTCTAGAAAAACCACGAGTTTGGGGGTTTTTTTTATGACAAACCCCATAATGATAACAAAATGTACTGCAAAGAGACAGGCTTCAGCAAAAAGAAAGTGCACTCATTTCCTGAGACTAGTGGACAAGACTGCATGAGGAGTTAGAAGCTTTGCTGGTTCACATTATCTACCCAGTGTTTTTCTAGCAAATATGGACCAAGTCTGGGGCTGGTGGAGGTCACTCTGGTCAGCTGCTCCACTCCACCCTGCCCAGAGGCAAAGCTAAAAAAACATAAAGGGATGGATTGCTGGGGTGGGATGTCACCATCAGCCTAAGAGCTTATGAGTGGCTTTGGACCCCCGTAAAGAGAAGAGGCCAAAGCAGTGCTATTTAGTGGGTCCATCAGACAAATTTAACAGTATCTATTAAATATGTTTTAAGTGCATCTCCTTCCAAACTCCATAAGGAGACATTTCTGAGAAAGAGAAATAGGAAGGACTCTTACATATAAGAAAAGATGCTAGCTTTCTCACCAAAGAAAAACGCCACTTAAAATTACAATCTGATGCCATTTTCACCTTATCAGAGTGGCAAGAATTATAATGTTTGATCATATGCTGCGTGAGGGGTAAAAGCTCTTCCATATATTATCGACGGAAGAATTAGTTGGTACAATCTCTATGACGAATTGGTCAATAGCAATCAAAATTACAAAACCCCATAACCTTGGACCCAGCAAATTTGCTTCTAGAAATTTTTTTCCATAGATATACCTGCAAATGAGAAGATAATGTATATCCATGGGCATTCATTACAGCGTCATTAATAAAGACAAAATAATGGAAGGAACCTACATTTACATTGAGGGGAGTGTACATAAATAATTTATGGTGTATCCATACCATGGACTATTACGTAGCAGTAGGAAAAAATTTAATTTAATTTTATGTACTCGGATGTGGAAGCTTTTCAGTATATATTATAGTGCTGGGGAAAAGGGAAATTGTAGAAGAAAATCTACAGTAAGACACCACTTATATAAAAATGTATGCGTGTATTTATGTAAATGCAGAGGAAAAGTTCTGGTTACCAGGAATGCAACAGTATTTCTTAAAGGCAATTTATTCATATGAATATGATTATTACATGGGTGCTCCCTCTGAGTGTCGATGTTAGAAAATTGCCCTTGGCAAATATTCCTCTAACTGCAGACATTTTTGGAGCTGGAAGAGTCCTTAGGAATTATCAAGCCCAACCCCCAGACTCTACAGATGAGTCAAATGAGGCCAGGCGGTTCACTGCCAAACCTTACATAAGAACCCAGGCCTTTCCCAACATGAAAAGGGCACACACCGGAAAGTCTCCAGTCTTCGTGTAAAATTTGCTTTTATTATGGGGCGCCTGGGTGGCTCAGTCGGTTAAGCGGCTGCCTTCAGCTCAGGTCATGATCCCAGGGTCCTGGGATCAAACACCGCATCAGGCTCCCTGCTCATCGGAGATCCTGCTTCTCCCTCTCCCTCCGCCTGCCACTCTGCCTACTTGTGCTCTCTCTCTATCTCTCCGTCAAATAAATAAATAAAATCTTTAAAAAAATTGGCTTTTATTATGATTGCTACATATTCTTAAAAGCCCTTCCACCTACTCTGACCCCACCGCAGCCCCAGGGAAATGTTTCCCTGTGCTGAACAGAAGGGAGAGAAGGAAGTTCATTTCACAAAGGTGAAGGCTGCTTGAGAAATTAAGTGTGGTCTTTCTAATAGTGGAGGGTGATGCACCATCAGTTTAATTCCTATTCATTTGTGGTGCTTATTAGAGTGTCTGAAAATATAAGCTGAGTAATTGGAGCATTAGAATTGATTAATTGAAGTAGGCTTTTGGTGTAAATACACCTGGAGAGATTTTTCAAGGTGGGATTCTCTGCTAAAGATTCGGAGGAATTCAGACCTCTGAACATTGGAATAAAGAAGGTATGGTGGTTTTAAAACATGGCTGCAAAATTTTTGACTCTCCCGCCATTAAGAGGTAGGGTCTGTGTGCCCGCTCCTTGAATCTGAGTGGGCTCATAGCTGCCTCAACTTATCAACTATGGCAGAAGGGATGCTACGTGACTTCCAAAGCTAGGTCATCAAGAGCCATGCAGCTTCCACTCACTCTTGGAGCCATGAGACACAGTGACAGAAGTCTGACCACCCTGAGGTTGCCAGGTTGAAAGAAAGTCCAGGCCACTGGGAGAGACCACATATAGGCATTTTAGTCAACAGTCCCAGCTAAGCCCAAATGGCAGATCTATGAGTAAAGAAACCTCCATATGATTCCAGGTCCCACCCATTGGAGTCACTGCCAGGTCTTCAAGTCTTCCCAACTGGGGCCCCAGACAAGGTAGCCCCAGTATTTCCTATCCAGAATCTGTGAGTATAATAAAATAGTTATTGTTTTAAGGCACTAAGTTTGGGGTGGTGTGTGATGATATATCAAGAGGTAAGTAGAGCAGATGGATCCTGTGAAAATGAAATTGCCCAATCCCCACGTCCCTAAGAAAAAAACTGCTCCAGAAATTAATTTTGACCCCAAGCTGACTTGATTTCTCACCTCCTCAACTGAACTACCTCCTACTTTGCTTGTACCTTTACCTTAAAAACAGTAACTGATTGTTCCTATGGACCTGTCTCTTTCTATCTCCAGACTAGGAGATCCTCAGCAATAGAGATCTCTCCCTCTTCATCTTTAGAGCCCCATTACCCAGTACAGGGCCTGGAGCCCATGAACATGTTTAGGGAGCTCAAGGCATGTTTATTGGATGGATGATTGCCTCTACACACTCTTCTTTGGGGCCTGGAAGACAGGGCATACTAATCATCAGAGTTGAAAATAATGGCAGAGGTTAACTAACCAGCCCTTTTACTTTACCAGGCCCTGAGAGGAAAAGTGACAAACCCAAGGAGACATAGCTAGTTCATGACCTAGGCCCACAGCCTCCTTTACCACATCATCACCGAGGTACAGTGAGTCCAAGTAGAAGGCGGGGAAACAGGGTGGTTATAGGCTCCAGAGACAGACAGCCCTGGGCCAAGTTCCCGGATGGCCAACCTCATTGGTGGGTAGTGGTGACTTCTCCAGAAGAAATGACAAGAATCTGACATTTCATATCCTACCAGCCCCACCCTTCATGAAGGAATAAATAGGTTCTTTTGGGTTTCTAAGGTCTGAGCCCTTCCTTTTAGGATCTAAATCCCTGATATAGGGAGAAAGCAGTATAATAGACTTTTTTGCACTGAATAGCCTTAAACAATGGCAGAGTTTGGAGATACAGAGGAGGAACTACAGGGAAAGGAAAAGGAGAAAGGGAATCTGGATCCAGAGGATTGGCCCTAGAGAGGCCCATGGACAGGCAGTGGTTCTCATGTGGGCAACTTTGCCCCCAGGGGACATTTGACCATGTCTCAAGATACTTTTGGTTGTCAGAACTGGGGCTTGCTACTGGCATCTAGTAGGTAGAAGCCCGGGATGCCGCCAGACATCCTACAATGCACAGGATAGCCCCCCAACAAAGAACTATCCAGTCCAAAAGGTCAGTAATGCCAAGGTTAAGAAACCCTGGGCTAGGGGAAGGACTGCTGGGAGGGGCACCCTCCAAGTTCCCAGGAGCAGAGGCCCAGCTAAAGGACCCATCCCAATGCAAAGGCCCAGGGATGGCTCAGAGGGAAGGCTGCCCAACCTTGTGATGGGTCTTCACTCTGCCTGTGCTTCAAGATGTTCCCTGCCAACTGGCTGGTCCCCAGATGAGGATGGTCCCCAGCAATGCCCCCGGGGCACAGGCAAGCTGCAGGAGACAGGAATAGGGACAGGAGTGGGGAGGGACCGGGATACGTAAGTACATTCCAAAGTGGGAACGTGGACCTCTGTATTACAATAGAAAACAAAGGTATTTGAGCAGAGTTCTCTGGGCCAGGTTTGTGGCGAGAGAGGTGGTAGAAAATAGCACTAACAGGACTAAGCCAGTGTCTCAGAAAGCATTAAAGCAAAAGCAACTCCGACCACCCGCTAATGATCGTGATTATTTGGCTGCCTATGAGACGGTTTAAGAAATGATTTGTGAATTTAAATTTTAATTAAGGCAGAAGCCCTTGGGGGTCTCTGGAGTTAAGCATGAAAAAGGAAAATCTACTGCTGGAAGGAGTGGGCTCAGAGGGCCTCACGGCGCAGAAGAAGTGCATGTCCTATGCATCCGGAGGTCTAGCAGCCTGCAAGGGAGCCCCAGTTTGAGGTCCCTAATCAACACTGGGATCAGGAGTCAGGGCTGGACAACTCAGCGGCACGATGCTTTTTGGTGTTCTAGAAAGTTCTTTAAATAATAAAAATAAGAAAACATCCAAGTTTTCCACCTCTTTCTTTGGTTCTAACCTTAAAAATGTATGACACCACCCACTTCACTGACACAGAACCCAGCACCGGATTTCCTGGGATCTAGTCTCCTCTCCATCACTGATACCCCAAGTGGCCTTGAACTCACATTAATCATGTTGAGTCTTGGTTTCTCCATATGGGACTAATATTGCCACCCTTGGCTGCCCCACAGTGCCATTTGGAGCCTCTATCCTAAGGGAGATAAAGCACTTTGGAGTGGGCACTCTCTGGCAGGTTCACCCAGCTCACCTGATTCTCCCTGAGGTCTGACAAAAGCACCCATTTACTTCTCAAGGTTGCTATAGCGAAGAAAACACAGCCAACCTGTACAGAAGTACAGCCCTGGCTGAAAGAACGCAGACAACACTCTCTCTCAGATTTGATCTTATTGGATCCTAGAGACATGGGTTCAAATCCCAAGTCCACCTAAGACAGTTTTTCTTCTTCCATTCTGGTAAAAGATGCATAACATTAAACTTGCCATTTTAACCATTTTTAAGGGTACAGTTCAGGAGTGTTAAGTATATCCACATCTCTGTGCAACAGATCTCTAGAACGTTTTCATCTTGCAAAACTGAAACTCTATACCTACTAAACACTAACTAACTACCTTTCTATTTCCTGTTTCTATGATTTTGACTACTTTAGATGCTCCATATGAATGGAATGCTGCTGTATTTGTCCTTTTGTGGCTGGCTTATTTCACTTAGCATAATGTCCTCCAGCTTCATCCATGTCGTAGCATGTGATTCTTTTTTACAGCAGGATAATATTCCATTCTATGTATATACCACGTTTTCTTTATCCATTCATTTATTGATGGACATTTGAGTTGGTTCCACCCCTTTACTATTGTCACTATTGCTGCAATGAACATGGATGTGCAAACATCTCTTCAAGATCCTCTGCTCTTTTTTTGCATTTTGGTGCTTTATTTATCATAAGTTTGTTTTTAATGCTGTATTATTTTTTCCAGCTTTATGAGGTATGACTGACAAATAAAAATTGTATATATTTAGGGTGTATAGTGTGATGATTTAATATACATATACATTGTGAATTACAATCACAATCACGTTAATCACCTCACATGGTTACCCTTTTGTGTGTGGTGAGAACATTTAAGATCTACTCTCTTAACACGTTAAAAGTATACAATACAGTATTAATAATTATGATCACTATGCTCCAAAACATTCTTCTTATGACTCAAAGTCTATACCCTTTGAGCAATATCTCCCCATTTCCTCCAGCCCCCAGTCCCTGGAAACCACCATTCAACTCTCTGGTTCTATGAGTTCGATGTTTTTAGATTCCAAGAAAATGAGGTAAATATATGTAATGGAATAAAAAAGAAGAAGATCTTGCCATTCGTAACAACAGGGATGAACCTCATGGATATTACGCTAAATGAAAATAAGCCAGACACAGAAAAGCAAAAGTCAAGATCCTGCTTTGAATTCTCTTGGGTATATACCCAGAAGTGGGATCACTTGATCATGTGGTAGTTCTATTTTCAATTTTCTGGGGATACTCCATACTGCTTTCATTAATGGCTGCACTATTTTACATTCCCACCAATAGCGCACAAGGCTTCCAGTTTCTCTGTATCCTCAACACATAATTTTCTGTTCTTTTGATAGTGGCAATCCTAATGTATGTGAGGTCACTACAGGCAGTTTTGAGAAATTCAGTACCCTCTCTGGGTCAGGACAAAGGGAAACCAGCTGAATTGGTTTAGAAGATCTTTAGATTGTTCTAAAAAAAATCTCAGCAAATCGGTCTCGGTGTGGGGTCCAAATGAGATCAGGGACATGAAAAAAATCATCTTTGTCAATTGAGAAGGGCCATGTGGCTGTTAAGTGGCAGATCATGGAAAGGCAAAGGTAGTAGACTCGATGGTCAGAGTATCTTAGATTCATCACTCAGATCTGCTGACCACATGCTGCATTTGACATTTTTACTTTCTTCGCCTATAAGATATAGGAGATAATTCCTGCCCCCCCGCCGAAGGTTGATGAGAAGACCAGAATAAATCACAGGAGATAGCAAACTTGAAGCAACCACAAGGGTGCTGTTCCTTGCTAAGACTGAGAGCTGATACTATTTATTCCATTAATAAGTGAGGTACATTGAATCGTACACTCTAAATGGGTTGATTGTATAGTCTGTGAATTATATCTCACTAAATTGTTAAAAAAAAAAAACAAAACAAACCAACAACCAAGTGAGGCACATAGAGGCTCTTTGATAAGGTTCGGCTACTTACAGTCTAAGGGAGACCCAGAAGCACAGAAAGGACTCAGAAAGGGCTTGGAGATCAGACAAACCTGGGCACATTTGAATCTCAACTCAGTCCCCTGATAACTGTGAGATTTTGACTTGGAATGAGCTTTGTTTTGTTTACTCAAATGGAACATATGATTTTTTTTTAACTTACTTTTCAGGATCGTTTTATAACATATAATGAATCTGCCTGCCACGTAATAAGTGTCCAAAAATAACTGTTATTTCTATGTTGTTGTCCTTTCCTGAGAAACATGGCCTTCCTAAAGGTGACAGTGTGGCCCAAGGGCTGCTGGAAGTAGGAAGAAGAGGAAGAGGTGGGCGATAAGTGGGAGGAAGACTGAGTTTTGTATTCACAAATACTCTTTTTCCAGAAACAAGCCATTTATCAAAGTCCCGGAGTCTCATTTACTGTCAAAACACAAGGGCTAATTACATTTGAAGAACAATGGACTACAGGAGCAAAAAAGACAGGGCCTGTTCAATTAATGGGGAGAGAAGGGGGGGGTCTCTAGCGTACAATATTTTGGACATCAGATTGGAATGGTTTAATTAGCCACTGCTACAGGCTTTGGATCGTCTGTTGTTCTAGATGCCATTAGTCATCTGTAGCTCTTAAGCACATCATTTAGATTCTCCCATTCAACAAATATTTTCTGAGCACCCGTCACATGTCAAGCACTGGGCTCCCCACTGGAGAGACACCAGGGTCTAGTGGGAGACAGACAGCTTGGCCCACTAATGGGTGTCTCAAACTTCTTAGGTCTCCAACAGAGCTCTCGTTTTATCCAACGCCGTGCTCCTCTCCCATCTTCCCCATTTCAGTAAAAGGCCTCTCCATCTGTCCAGTGGTCCGTGAAAAACACTATGGAGTCATCCATGAGTCCTCTCTTATTAGACCTTAGTCCTGTTGGTTCTGTCACCAAAATAGCTCTTGACTCTATCCGTGCCTTTGTAGGCACATGGCCACTACCCCTAGGCAAGACACCAGCTCAGAAAAAGCGTCTCTTAAGAAAGAAAAAAAAAGTGGTTTTTTTGGTTTTGTTTTGTTCTGTTTTTCTGTCTATGCCTGCTTCCCATTGCAACCCACACAACATCCAGGGTGATATTTTTAAATGGTGAATCACATCATGCCATTCCTCTGTTTAAAACCCTTCCAAGTCTTCCCGTTGCTTTTAGACTGGAAACCAGAATTTCTGATATGGCCAATAAGTTCCCACATGCTCTGCCCCACTCACTGTCCCGATTGCTGGCAACACTCAAGGCCCATCAAGACCTCTCTTGCCTGCAAGCCTTTGTCCTTGTGCCTGCCTTCTGCACCTGCTCTTCCTCCATCTATTCCCAAGCCTTGTTCCTTCTCATCTTTCAAGCCTCAGTTGAAATATTACTTCCTCAAAGAGGTTTTTCCTGACTCCACTAAGTGACTTCTCCCAGTCACTCTCTAGCTCATCACCATATTTATTTGCTGCTCAGCACTTACTCCATTGATAACCATCTGGTGCATTTGTTGGTTCGTTGGACATTGTATTCCCACTAGTCAGTGGGTATTCCGATGGTAGGGGTTTTGTCTACTCGTGCACAGTTGTGCTCCCAGTGCTTTGTGCGGTGCCTGTCGCATAGTAAACTCTTACCGACTATTAATTGGCTGGATGAATGAAGGTGGTCATGTGCAGGGCAGTATAAGAGCTTAGGAGAGGGCATAAATAATTCTCCAGGGAGAATGGAGCTTTCAACAAAGATGTGCTATGAACTAAGCTCAAAACATAGACTAGGAGTTTCTAGATTAACAAAGGCAGAAAAGCAGGAGCAGGTTGAGGGGGTGGAGGATTGACAGATGGGGACGGGGAGAGTAAAATGCATCACAGCCACAAAGAACAACTGAACATGAGCAAAGGCACAGAGTCACTTCAAGAGAGTGAAACTTCAAGCTAATTCCAAGCACAACCACCACTTCATTCATAGGGTGATGGAGGACAGACAGCCAGGATAACCCCAAATGACAATCAAAACAAAATGAGAGTCAACTTCCCAATAGCTGGGAGAGAGTGATCCATACTTAAAACACAACAGAGTCTTGGGACTGCTCCATGGGGCTTACATGGCAGGAGGTGATGAGTCATATTTACTGGTCCCATGGTGTTGGGAAGCAAGGAGCCCCTTGTGTTGCTGAGCCTTATAGAAGCATAAGGTCTCATTTCATCCATATCCCTGGGACCTGCCATTCGTCTTTCCTTAGCTCTTGCCTACGTAGCAAGTCCCAGTGGAAGTGTGAGCATGTCCCAAGTCCTGCCTCCCTGTTAATCTGGTTAATTGGCAAACTGGCTGGTCAGTCTTAGATAAATAAATGTCAGACACGGGCCTAGGGAGTAGCAAGAAGGGAATCTATACAGGTGACATGAAGAAGTATAGCATTTTGTTCTTCTACCTGTAGGAGGACTTCAGGCAAGGCAGTGACCTAGATACGATACAAGTAGAGTTGCTCTGGCACAGTGCAGAGCTCGGACTGGAAAACCAAACCAAAAGACAAAACAAAACAAAAAAATCCAGAAGCAGGAGACCTGTGAAATGGGTGTGGAAGAAAGACTGGACTTTTGAGGCATATTTGGGAAGTAGAAATTATAAGGATTTGGGTGATCGTTAGATGTGACGCATAGACATGAGGAAGGAATCTGGGGTAATGCTCAGAAAGCTTATGTCACTGGGTGAATCTAGCACTAATCAAAATAGGTAACATGATCGAAAGAATAAGTAGACTCAGGAAACGTCAGAGACTTTCTCAGTTTTCACATTTCTTCTTGAACTTCTATCACTGTAAGGATTTCTACACCTTCTGGTAGTAGAATGCATTATTTCCCCACAATGACTTGTATCCTACTCTCTCTTGCCATGCTTCCCACTGGGTAGAGTATCATCCCCACTCTGTTGTCATTAGGCTCGGTCGCCTGTGTTTTGACCAATAGAATGTGAGCAGATGGGACACACACCAGATCCAAACGGGAGCTATGAACATGCTCCTCTGGTTTGGTTCTGTCCCTCTTGAGCCTCACACACCATGAGAGGCCCATGCCCCAGAGGGTGGCTGTTCCTTGGGAAGACATATGGAATGAGGCCAGGTCAAGGCCAGCCCAGGAGAGCCATGGGTGACCTGCAGCTCTGATGTAATATAAGCTGGAAACTCACACCTCTGGGAAATGGGGTTGTCTGTTGCTGCAGGAAAAGCCAACCATGACATTTCCAAAAATTTCAGTGACCTCAAGCAAATGATTTACCCTTTCTGGCTCCTAATTCCCTCATTGGTGAAGTTGTGCTAGATGATTCCAAACTCCTTCCTAGCTGAAAAATTTTAACAAAATTTTTGTTTAAAAATTTAAACAAAAAATTATTTTGTTTTGTTTAAGACTGTGTCATTGCTCTAGATGATAGCATTGTTTGGGGGTTCAAGTGTTTTTTTCCCCCTTTCCAATCATATAGGTTAATTAGGCAACATCAACTTACCAAACTTCAGACTGGCAGTTAGTGATGCTAAACTAGCAGACGATCAGAGCACAAAGGCCTGGGATGGTTTAAGCTGTTGCAGCAGAACTTCTATTCTGAAGACCCTGAGATAAAAAAAAAAAAAAAAAAAAAAAAATCTATAGAGCACAAACCTGCCGCATTCAGCTGCTTCGGTTATTTATACGAGCATTTCCCGATTCAAATTGCATACTCAAATCAAATTTCCCTGGTTTATGCCTTCTTCAGCAATTACTTAAAGGCAGTTTACCTCTCTCTGGAGGAACATAGCAGAAAGGCCTATAGACAAAATCTCGTTGACTCAGGGAGAGATGAACGAACTCCAGGCCCGCCATTGCAGAAGTCACTTTGCCCACGGAAGTG
The DNA here is from genome assembly GCF_009762305.2 of Zalophus californianus. Lineage (NCBI taxonomy): Eukaryota > Metazoa > Chordata > Mammalia > Carnivora > Otariidae > Zalophus > Zalophus californianus. The sequence goes on from NC_045604.1 coordinate 83,426,107, forward strand.
AATGCTGATGGGCCTCCTGGCTGTTTTTTCAGCCTCACGGTTGGGAAAGCATTTTCTAAGGAGGAGAGGAGGCCCGTAGAAATTGAAGGAGAGGCCTAAACACTGGGGGTGGGGGCTGGGGTGGAAGAAGGGACCACCTTCTCTTCATGGAGTTCCTTTTGTGAGGGTAAGCAGGCTGACAGCCTAAGGCTGCTCCTATTCCAAAGGGATTGAGAGAAGTCAAAGGTGGACAGGGAGACAAGGATCATTTCTACAACAGAAAGGTACTGGGTCCTTGGAAAATATACCCCAAGCAAGATGAGCCCTATTGCAAAACTATGCAATGTGCAATATTTATCTTTATCGGACTGTCAACTTGTCCTTACTTCACTTTTCATCATTTGGAAGGACTCCCTCATCCTCCACCAAAGAGGCATCTTTTATTCTTTCATATACTCCAGGGAGGGCTGTCATTGGTTGGGACTGGACCACCTGCTCATCCTCAAACCAATAACTATGGCCCAGACAATGCAGTGTTCTGATCGGTCAGGTCTGTGTCAGGTGTTCATCAATTTATTTTCCTAGTCACTAATTCTATCTTACATTTCCTTCTTCATTCAGTTGTTCAAGTAGCTGGATCTTATCTTCATGTGCCTCCCTGATATCTACTGCCTTCTCTTGCAGTAACAGCACTCTGGATTTATTTAGGGGAATAGCTCCCCACTGTTCCCACATCATATCGTAGAGGTGAAGTTGCCCTCTTACTCTATTTCCTCCACACTAGTTAGACACATGACACAGACCTGACCAATCAGAACACTGCATTGTCTGGCGTACAGCAATTGGTTTGAAGATGGGCATGTGACCCAAGCACAACCAATGAAAGTTCTCCCTGGAACTTCTATGGGAATTATCAAGAAAAAAGACGGGAAATTCTAATAACTTACTGAGAATAAGTGAATCTAGAAAGGAAACATAAACATCAATGAAATATTTCTAGTTCCCAAAAATGTAGTGGAATGAAGAGTGCGAGCTATGATGTTAGTCTGGAATCTACCACTTGCTAGCCTGGGACACCTTGGACAATGAACGTGTCTCCTCATCTGAAAAATGAAGATGATCATGGGGCGCCTGGGTGGCTCAGTCCTTAAGCGTCTGCCTTCAGCTCAGGTCATGATCCCAGGGTCCTGGGATCGAGTCCCACATCGGGCTCCCTGCTCTGCAGGAAGCCTGCTTCTCCCTCTCCCACTCCCCCTGCTTGTGTTCCTGCTCTCGCTGTCTCTCTCTCTGTCAAATAAATAAATAAAATCTTTAAAAAAATAAAAAAAATTAAAAAAAATGAAGATGATCATGAACACTCTAGTGCATTGTAGTCTGTGAATATGCCACACCCCCTCATCCATCCAAGAGGCTGGAAGTGAAGAACTTCGGGATGGTGGAGTTGCAAGATGGCGGCTCCCCAGACCTCTGAGTCACCGTTCAAGAAGTCAAATCAAGAAAAGAGGCACCAGGGCGCCTGGGTGGCTCAGTTGGTTAAGCTACTGTCTTCGGCTCAGGTCATGATCCTGGAGTCCCAGGATCCAGTCCCACATTGGGCTCTCTGCTCAGCGGGGAGCCTACTTCTCCTTCTGACCCTACCCCTTCTTGTGCTCTCTCTCTCATTCTCTCTCTCTCAAATAAGTAAATAAAATCTTTAAAAAAAAGGAAGGAAGGAAGGAAGGAAGAAAAAGAAAGAAAGAAAGAAAGAAAGAAAGAAAGAAAGAAAGAAAGAAAGAAAGAAAGAAAGAAAGAAAGAAAAAGAAAGAAAAAAAAAAGAAAGAAAAGAAAAGAGCCACCAGAACCACCTCTGACTGTGAGGTGAAAGAGACATACATCTTTGGTGTATTAAGCCAGAAACGTGGGGTTTATTTTATTACAGCATAGTGGGGCCTAGCCTGACTAACATAATAATCATTGTTTCAGTCACTCACAGATCCCTGGAAAGCTTGTGATATGAAGCCATTTTGCCAAGATGTGACTTCAAATGGTATGTTCTGAGGCACGCAGAAGGTGACAGCCAAAGCAGATGCTATTTCTGCTGCCCAGCATCAATTTCTGGGACATTTCAGTGGTTTGTGGGAATGAGAATGTTTGAAATTGGGACCGTTCTTATAGGCCACAGTAAGTATGTGGGGGGCTATGATATAAACTCAATGTGTCACCAGGAAAAGATAAGGGCCAAGAATCCAACCACAGAAAGGGGCAAATCTGGACAAACCACCCAAGTTAAATGGCATACTGAAAAGGAGGCAGGCAGAGGTAAGTCATATTAAAAATCTCTAGGAACCTAGAAAGAGAAGATAAATGAAGTAACTGGGCTGGTAATAGCCACTGTAATGGAGAAAATATAGGCATAGTGATCGAAATCATGAGCTTTGGAATTAGTTTAATGCAACAAGTATTAAATGCAAAGATTTAATGCAATTGGGTTTGAATTCCATTTCTGCTCCTTGACTACTTGAGCAAGTCGCTTTATCTCTTAGCCCGAATTTTCTCATCTGAAATATGAGGATTAAGAGAGTCCCCACCTAATGGTGTGCTATAAGGATGAAATTTAACGATCCATGTAAAGTGCTTAGTACACAGTCAGAACTCAATAAATTATCATAATGATATTATTGGCATTGTAAAGTAAGGAGTAGACAAAGAATGATCTCTGGAGGAGATGAAGGAATTAAAGGAGAAGGGATGATGGTATGGTAGTTGGGGTGGGAGCCAGGGACCACTAGCAATGAACAAAGAAGCAGGAAGAAAACAGCAGGTAGAAGATGACACACAAGAAGAGAGATGAGGAACTCTCATCACAGAAGTGAGATTGTCTGAAATCCACAGAGGAGGAGAGGAAGGGGGAATGAGAACCTACAGAGAATGTACCAGAAAAAAAAAAAAAAGAAGAAGAAAATGAAAACAGGCTTTATGCCAGTAGTGTGTGAACCTCAGAAAAAGAAGGAGCAATCCAAGATGAGGTAAAGAATAGAGCCAGTGCTGAGAGGGAGAAGTAAAACACAGGCTGTCAAGGGAGGAGGGCTAAGAGTTCAAAGGAAGCCTTGAAAGATGAAACAGAAGCACAGAAAGGTAGGAGAGGCACAGCTTAAACTAGAAACGGGTAATAGAAATAGCTTTCCAGCAGAGAATGGGGAAAAAATGATAATGATTACACCAATCTCTGAATTCCAAAAAGTTCTGGAAGCCAAAATTTGTTCCATTAACTTTGGCACAAACTCATTTGGCAGCAGAACTGGACTTGAGCCAACACGAGGTTACTTATATCCTTTATTTATGCCACATCCCACTTAGCATGAACATTCAAACATTTCACCGCAGTAATAAGCTAATTATGAAGTGCTTACCACAGACCCTGCTGATGTGTGTGTGTGTGGGGGGGGAATGTATGGTATGTGCACTGCATTATCTTTGTAATTTCCATAACATTCTGAGTTCCAAAACACGTATGGCCCGAAGGGTTTCATATCAGGGTTTGTGGGTTTGTATTGGAAGACACAGGAGTGGATGTAAAAAAAAAAACTTGTATCTAATAATAAAGCTGATGAAAATGACCATTTCTTGAGTGTTTACAATATACCAAAGGTTGGATATGCAATATCTTATTTAATCTCCAACAATATATCAGGTCCCATGTTATCTTTCATTTGTAGACATGGTAAGGGAGGCTCAGAGAAGTGACTGGCCACGAGTTTACACACAACTGGCAAAAAGAAGAATTTAGGATTTGAACCTTGCTGTGTGATGTCAGCACTTGCACTCTTAAGCACTAAGCTACGCTGCTCTCCTCGTTAACTATAAGAAAAGAATGGAATTAAGTGTTTCTCAGGCCCTCACTGTAAAAGAGCCATTCCTAGACGTGATCTTGCATAATTTTCATAACTCAATAAAGTCATATCGTTATTCCCAATCAAAGGAGCTAAGCAACTTGTCCAAAGTCACAGTTAACTGATCAGATACCAAATCCATTATTCTCTCCATTCATTGTGACAATATAAAAGCGAGCTTGTGAACGTCTTGTTCAAAGGAACAGACAGAAGAAAGCTGGGGCCTTGCAGCCTTTAGAATAAAGATTTCCCAGGATGACAGTCATGGTACCAGGGGATGGTTATGGAGCAGGGAGAACTTTGTTGCCCCAAAATCTCCATCAGCAACCTCCCACCCCATCCCTTGATGTGGACAATTGGTGTTTCCTCACTCTGTAAAAATATACCTCTAGTCCAAACTTCCTTCCAGCTCAACTCTTAAGTCCATCCTTTATAGAAATTCTGAAATTGGGGCACCAGGGTGGCTCAGTCAGTTAAGTGTCTGACTCTTGATTTTGGCTCAGGTCATGATTTCAGGGTTGTGAGATTGAGCCCCATGTCAGGCTCTGTGCTGAGCGTGGAGCGTGCTTAAGATTCTCTCTCCCTCTCTCTCTGCCCTTTCCCCCACTCACACTTGCTCCCTTTTTTCTCTCTTTCTAAAGGAAGGAAGGAATGAAGGAAGGAAGGGCAAGAAAAAGAAAGAAGAAAAGAAAAAGAAAGAAAGAAAGAAAGAAAGAAAGAAAGAAAGAAAGAAAGAAAGAAAGAAAGAAAGAAAGAGAAAGAAAGGAAGAAGGGAGGAAGGAAAGGAAGGAAGAACGGAAGGAAGGAAGGAAAAAAGAGTGGGTGATGGACACTGGGGAGAGTAATTACTATGGTGAGTGCTGTGAACTGTGTAAGACTGATGAATCACAGACCTGTATCCCTGAAACAAATAATACAGTATATGTTAATAAAATAATTAAAAGAAAGAAAGAAAGAAAGAAAGAAAGAAAGAAAGAAAGAAAGAAAGAAAGAAAGAAAGAAAGAAAGAAAGAATCCTGAAATTAGATTACAGAAATACAAATGCTAAAAAAGTATGTCGTAACACTGGGACAAAAATTTCCCAGGATGGTAAAACATATAATCAAAATGAATAAGGGGATAAAACAGATGATGGTAAAACAATAAAAATTCAACAAGGAATGGGTATGCAAATTCTGTGAAAATTCTATCAACTGTGATAATGGCAGAGAATCTGCGAACACTCTTCATGGTTTTACAAAACTCTGTAAGGCTTAAATAGACAACAGGTGATACAAAATCCAAAGATCTGGGTCTCTCTGTGCCCTTCATCATGTCAGAGTTTGATCTTCAACAGTTACTCTAATCTCTCTGAATCTGACCAAACGCTCTCTATTTCCTGCAACCAAGCAACTCTTAGCTATACTGTATGCTTGTGTGTGTGTGTGTGTGCATGTGTGTGTGTGTGTGTGTGCGCGCGCACAACATACAAAAGGAAACATTGTCAACTTTTATACTTTGTTAATGTTTCCAATCAGGCAATATGTGGAACATTTTGAACATGATTTTGGACATGTTTATCTGTCTGAACACTCCAAAACAGTACATTTGCTTCATGCTCTAAATATAGCAGCATCCACTTCCTTCTGGACATGTCTGCCAAGGCAAAATATTTTGTCTGTAAAGATATGCCAGTTCCAATGTTCTGAATGTTTCTTTTGGTTTCAAAAGTTTGGCGACAGTGTCTTTAGAGAGCCTGACAGGGGGATCAGTCAGGATAAGCTAGTTGAGGCTGTGATAATAAAGATGTCCAACTCTCACTCACTTAAAACAACAAAAGTTTATTTCTTGCTCAAAGTCCATCCCATAGTTTGCTAGGGGAGGCTCTGCTAATCTTCATTAGCTTGGGGCAGGCTGACAAAGCAGCCACCATCTTAAACATTGACGGCTGCTATGCCAAGCAGGGGGAAGACCTCCAGAGGGTCTCAGACTAAACACTTAGGCCGGAAGTGGCACACAGCACTTCCACTCATCGCTCATTGGTCGGAATGACTTAGCAGGTCTCACCCAACCACCAGAGGTCAGGAAAAGTATTCCAACCATGTACCCAACCGTGGGGAGAACCAGAGATCTGTGTTGACCAGCAGTAATGACTGCCACCTTCTGGACAAATGTGACCTGATACCACAGCTACCAAGCCTAGCGTCAGGCAGGTGAGCAATTCAAAGGCACAGTCTGAAAACACGAACAAAGCCAAACCAAACCCAAGCTGCGGTGTTTCCAGAGCAGTTTTTCTAACGTCACTGTATGTTGAGATGTAATTTGTAACTTCCATTATAGCTAGAAGCCGGGTAGTATGCCAGAAAAGATTGTGGAATATTGTTCTTCGCTTTTTCCTAACAAGGAGAAACCCCACGTAACTAGTTTTTGCAAAACAATTTTTAGGTAAGGATGAAAAAAATAGAACTTTTAAAAATTTGCATCTTGATAACACGTTTTTTTAAAGCTTGCCTTTAGAAAAAAAGAAAGCATGGTCTGAGAAAGGAGCTCACACCCAACACCTGAAGAATTACAGGAGTGGGTGAGGCAGGAAAAGAGGGAAGACACAGGGAAAGGGAGAGGTGAAAGGGGTCCGAAAGCCAACTTTACAAGGAACTGGGTTCTCTCAAGCTATGTTAGGCAGGGATGCACTGGGGAATAAATTTATTTTATATAGAATTCATAAGTCCAAACTCAGAAGTGAAAAAATCACTTTCTATATTTTATAGTTATAAACTGACATTAGTCGATGTCCCTCTGGCTATGAGCCCCCATCCCTATGAACTGGCAGGAAGTTTAGCCTCTGTTACTCAAGGCTGATAAAGAGAAACTAATTTTGTGTTGCAGTGGGCATTAAAGAGCATCTCCCCAAACATCAGCGCACTTGCCCTCAGCCATCTGCTTCAGCCTCTATGATGCCTTCAATTCTAGGGGTTCTGTGGTCTTAGGGACTGAGGATCCCTAGCAGGCTAAGGGCACCCAGTCTCCCTGAGGTCTTGCCATCTCCCAGGAGCACTCCGAGAAGGCAGGGCTCCGTGCCCGCTGCTTGGTGAACTTAGAGATCCCTTTCCCTCCCAGTCTCTGGGAGTCTCTCCTTCCCACCCCACTGCTCCTCCATGTATCCCTCTCCCTCGGGGACACCTAGCAGCAAGGGGCTCAGCTTCTACAAAAGTAGGAAGCCCCATTTCCTTTAGACTGCTTCTACTTATGACTGACAAAAATCCTGAATAATGAGATGGCACAGCAAGCCACAAGTATAGACCCTGAGGTGGGTGTGGAAGTCAGTGTGACTCGAATGGAGTGAGTGAAGGAGGGAACAGTAGAAGATTAGACCAAATTAGTGACCGGGTCCAAATCATGCAAAAATAATAATAATAATTCTCAATAATAATGACCACCACTTGTGCAGCACTAACTACTCATGGGGATGGGGACAGTTCCAACTCTTCAGAGCAACTCTACAGGGTGGCACTATTATCTCTATTTCATAGATAAGGAAATTGAGAGTCAGAATGGAATGATTAATTGCCCAAGCAACTGGCAAAACCAAGACTCAAACTCAGGCAGATGACTCCAGAATCTTAAACACTATGCCCTACTGCCTGTCAAAGCAAAAGAGTCACAAAAAGGAAGAAGAGTCGAGAGAATAAAAAGACAAGCCACAGGTTGGGGGATAATATTTGCAAAAGACATACCGGATAAAATACTATTATCCAAAACATACAAAGAACTTCCAAAACTGAACAAGAAGCAAAGTAACTTAAAAATGGGCTAGAGACCTGAATAGACACCTCACCAAGGAAAACAGATGGCAAAATAAGCACATAAAAACATGTTCCACATCATGTAAATGAAAACAATAATGAGATATCACTTCACACCTATTAACATGGACAAAATCCAAAACAATGACAACACCAAATGCTGGCAAGGATGTGGAGCAACAGGAACTCTCATTCATTGCTGGCAAGAATGCAAAATTGTACAGTCACTTTGGAAGGCAGCTTGGCATTTTCTTACAAAACTAAACACACTCTTATCATATAATCCAGCAAACCAACAAGGAGTTGAAAACTTATGTCTACACAAAAACCTGCACACAGATGTTTACAGCAGTGTTATTCATAATTGCCCAAACTTGGAAATAGCCAAGATGACCTTCAGTAGGTTAACGGATAAATAAACTGTGGTACATCCAGACAATAGAATATTACCCAACGTTAAAAAGAAATGAGCTATCAAGCCATAAAAACACACGGAGGACTCTTAAATGCACTTTTACTAAATGAAAAAAGTCAGTCTGAAAAGGCAACCTTCTGTATGATTCCAACTATATGACATTCTGTAAAAGGCAAAACTATGAAGATGGTAAAAGATAGTAAAAGTGGTTGCCAGAAGTTGGGGTGGAGGAAAGGATGAATGGGTAAAGCACAGAGGATTTTTTAGGGCAGTGGAACTGTTCTGTAGGATACTATAATGGCAATACGTGTCATTGCACATTTGTCTAAACACATAAATGTACAGCACCCAAAGTGAACTCTGATGTAAACTATGGACTTCGAATGATAATAAGGTATTGATGTAGGTTCATCAATTACAATAAATGTACCACTCTGGTGGAGAATTTTGATAGTAGAGGAGTCTGTGGGTGGAAGGGGGTGAGGATAGGGGGTATATGGGGAATCACTGTATCTTCTGCTTAGTTTTGCTGTGAACCGAAAACTGCTCTAAAAAATAAAATCTATTTAAAATAATCATGAAAGGCTGGGGGTTAGAGGAGGGAACTAGCTCCCTGGAGTCAGGAGAAAAAAAAGTAAAATATAGGGAAATGGGAGCAGATTCATTTTTTAATAAAAACACTTCTATATAAAGGGTCCGTGCATTTGAAATATTCATTGGGTAGCCACACCAGATACTGTGATAGACAATGGTCATAAATCAATACAGAAGAGACAGGTTCCTACTTACATGAACTCACATCCCTCTCCCTCTGAGCATGTGTCATATTCAAATCTTTCAGAAAGAGAATCTAGTTGGGCTAAATAATCATAATCCTATATAGAGGCAGGATTCTCACACGAGGCCACCTTGTTGGCTGCTCTTAGCTCCAGTGCCAATCTCCACCCAGTCACCTGGTCACGAAACCAAATATAGCGGAGCCTCCAACAGGAGGCTCCAAAGGGGGCTACGAATGTAGAGACACTTAGGGTCTTGGAGACACCAATCCAGGAAAACCACAGTCTTAAAACTCCATCTCTGTGCCTCTACCCAGATTTCGATTTGATAGGAGCTCAGGGAGAAGCATTAAATTTGAGGGGGGAGAAACCCAGACAAAGAAACACATAGTTATACAGAATTGGAAAAACCAACCCCGCAATTAGATTCGAGTTCTTTTACATCCAAGACAAGGCTCTGTTAGTGCCAGTTATGGGAGACGCATTCCGGCTCAATCTCCAGCTTTCAGTACCATCTGCTCCCTTTGTGTGAAAAATTGTGATTTTGTGAAAGTAAAAAATACAAACAGATTTCTAAAAGGTTCCATTAATAAAGGAAAGTAAAACGCAAAAGAAAAATTCATCTGATTCCCCGGTTCTGATTTATTAGGTGTCAGTGAACAAACTCTTTAATGCCTGTGGAGGGTGATGCTTTGAAATTGCTGCCCTGTCCCCCATGCTCCCAGAAAAACCATTTTGCTGGACAGTAGGATTGACTGGCTAGTGTTTCTGGCTAAAATAATAATAATAATAATAATAATAATAATAATAATAATCATTACTCTTTGGCTAGTAGAATGGGGTTTGGTTTTGACCAGCAAAGACCCAAAACAATTTATGTAGCTAACAGTTCCCCGGCATAACTGTAATTCTTCCTTTCCATCTGCTGCTGCTTGATTATTTTATTACTGTCCGTGATGTCATCATTTTTTTGCTGTGGTTCATTTGGCAGGAACTAACCCCATTTCCCTCCACCACGTGTGGCTTATACAACATCGTTGGAAAAACAGCTTGGAGAACTTGATTGATGGATGAGTATGAATCACTAAATCTGATTTTTAGCAGCTGTTTCATGGTGTGTCTTCTCCTTGTGCCCCTTCTCCCCTTTCAGATATAATGCAGGGCCTTCTAAGCCTTGAGCATACGGGAGAAAAGTCTAGAGGCCCAATGACCCTTTTCATAAAGTTCTCATGAGCTTTAAGACATGAGGAGTGATACTGGTTTCTATCTCTATGGCTTGAGCCTTGATGGATAAAGAGAAACTGGTGCTTGTCTTAGAGGCCCTGGGCACAAGCAGGACTGCTCTGGGGGCATGACGGCCAAGTTCAGTGCAAGGCTGGGCAGAGGGATGTTCTCCCTATTGCGGGAGAGGGACCCAACAGCAGCACACTGTAGGGACTGTGGCACATTTGTGAGAGAACCCCAGGGGCCCATGCACCCAGCAGCATGGCGGGGACCCAGATGTGTTGCGGAAGGCCCCAGCAACAGTACAGCACAGAGTTGATGCCCTCAAGTGGTCCACAGGGGTCCCCTTCCAGAAAGGACTCGAACAGTGTCTCATACACAGGAGACATCCCTGGGGGACTCTTTGGGGGCCCAGCAGGAGGAAGCAAAAGCTACATGCCGGTATCACCTGGACATGTATCTTTCAATGACCTTATTTGTGCCAACAAGCTGGTGCGACCTGGGACACTTGGCTTACTTAAGGTAATTGGGGTTACTCACAGTGAACATTCAATGTCAGTGAGAAAGAGCAGAGTTGAGGAAATAATATATAGAAGAGAAAACACGACCCACAATGTCAGTCACTGTTCTGCCACAGCCAGCCCTCCTGAGGCACTCTGGGTTATCCTAACCTTGTATTTAAATTTTAATTCTAACAAAAATTGTCTCCTGTCCAGGAAGGATGTGTGAAAAACCAATCATAAACATTTGCCAACTCGGTGCTGAAAAGTTATCTGCTCCAAGAATAGACTCTGGCTCAATCTTGGAAAAAGAAGGTGGGAAAATTTTACTCCAAGACCTCACACCAGGCTGACTGGCAAAGCTAAGCAAACTCTGAATCACCCAGCCCGCTTTTAGCATCCACCAGCTTTTCCCGGCCAGGGTCCTTGGGCTCCTAGGTTTAACGGAGCCAAACCTGTGGCTGATAATCTGGGGACGAGCCACTACCAGCCCCCTCCAGAGGCCAACACTGTCCTGGGGCAAGCGAAAGTTGTCTCTTCAGGATTGGGCACAGCCTCACTTTTGATAACCCAGATGCAATGCACAAAGGTTTGACATTAATGAAACGAAAGTCTGCAGGATGAGAAAATCAGCCAGATGCCAACTAGTAGGTGGGAAGCATAAGTTCTCACCACCCGAGAAGCATTAAATTAAGGTTGAGAGGCTGAACTTGGAAAGCCAGCCAAAGCACCATCCCAGGAGGCTGAATTGGGAAATCAATTAGGGGGAAGGAGAGGATGGGAGCCCTGCCATATCTTAGCTGCAGCAGGGAGAGAGGGCGGTTTGACTGATGGTGCTATATTGGTATCATGTGGCATATGCATGTCTCCACCTCTGTTTTATCTTCATGGAGAGAAATTGTTAGAGAGGAAAGAGAGACCGAGACCAAGCAGAAGGAACATAACTGTCCACAAGAAAATTTCAGAGGAATTCGGGAATTCTAACTGGCGGTCTGGTTGGCAACAAATGGACAAAGAGCTCTTGTTCAGGAGAGGCTATGGCTTTGTATGGACAGACCTGCACTCTTAGGACACTTTGTCAGTGTCCAGTTGCCAGACTTTGGGGTCGGATGACATCAGTGGGCCATTGCTTGGGGAGCAGACAGGAAATGATCATGCTATTTGGAGATCAGCTTCAGAGTCTCTTCGGATCTCTGCTTGTAACAGCTGAGTCAACAGGTCTTAAATAGGAGGAATGAGTTAGAATACAGGAATTCTCCTGGAACTGAAGAAATTGGAGAGGCGTTATGGCTATGCCGAATAGCCAGGGTATTGAAAGACCCTGCTGTGCCCCTTCTGAGCAAAGTCTCAGTCACACCTGATTGGACCAGGAATTAGCACCTGGGGCAAACACAGTTCTTTAAAAAATGGAACAGGGGAGACAAAGAGCAGCTGAGGTGGCCCCTGGGGCTGTTGTATTGTGGAGAGTGGCTCATCAGTAGAGGCTGCTGTGGGGCACCACCCAGATCTCTGCTTCAGGACCGAGGCTCTCCTGCCCCAGCTGCTGGGAGTGCTGATAGCTAACTCACTCTGGGAATAGCCACTGGAAGGGAGCCACCCAAGGTCATGCCCTGCCACCCCCATGCCAAGGGCACCCCACAGCCAGTGATGGGTCAGTGTTCTGGTATAAAGACTTAACTAGCAGGGCCTCCGGGTGGCTCAGTTGCTTAAGCATCCAGCTCTTGATTTCGGCTCAGGTCATGGACTCAGGGTCATGAGATAGAGTCGGGCTCCACATTCAGCGTAGAGTCTGCTTGTCCCTCTCCTCTGTTCCTCCCTCCCCCTCAAATAAGTAAATAAAATCTTCAAAAAAAAAAAAAAAACTTAACTCACTTGTCCAAAGGGAACAACTCTGGGCAGCTCCAAAGTGTGCCACGGGGTCAGCTGAGGCCTTTGTTGAGACTGCAACATGGCTCAACTTCTTCCCCGCCCAGTCCTTTCCTCCTCACCCCTCCATGGTGCTAGGCCTAAAAGCTCTCCCCATGAAATTCCTGGATGCAAGTCTTCATCTGAGAGCCTGTTCCCAGGGGACCAGTGCTAAGATGCCACCCAATCAGATCTTCTGTCTTAGGAAGGTTGACTTGAAATTATTATTATTTTTTTAAGATTTTATTTATTTGACAGAGAGAGACACAGCGAGAGAAGGAACACAAGCAGGGGGAGTGGGAGAGGGAGAAGCAGGCTTCCCGCCGAGCAGGGAGCCCGATGCGGGGCTCGATCCCAGGACCCTGGGACCATGACCCAAGCCGAAGGCAGTCGCTTAACCGACTGAGCCACCCAGGCGCCCCTGACTTGAAATTAGATAGGTGATAGATAGATATAGAGAGATAATAGATGGATAGCTAGCCAGATGGGTGGATGATTGATTGATAGATAGATAGATAGATAGATAGATAGATAGATAGATAGATAGATAGATAGAACAGATCTAAGACAAGAGATGATGTATAAGCAGAGAGGCACTCGGAGAAGGGAGGAAGCACAAGGCCACAAGGCAGCAGAAGACACAAAGCAATAGAAGCCGAGAACATGCCAAAGCCACAAGATGGAGGATAAGGAAGGTTAGTGGAGGGATTAGGAGAAACTCCATCATAAAAATAGCCCAACTCCATAGGGTGCATTATCCACTCCTAAGAGGGTGACTACTGGAGTTTTCTCTTCCTTTAAAAAAAAATTTTTTTTAGGATTTTATTTATTTATTTGAGAGAGAGAATGAGAGAGAGAGAGAGAGCACATGAGAGGGGGGAGAGTCAGAGGGAGAAGCAGACTCCCCACTGAGCAGGGAGCCCGATGCGGGACTCGATCCCGGGACTCCAGGATCATGACCTGAGCCGAAGGCAGTCGCTTAACCAACTGAGCCACCCAGGCGCCCTAAAAAAAATTTTTTTTAACTGGAGTAAGATACATATAATAGAAAATGTACCATCTTGCCCATTTTTTTAAGTAAGCTCTACACCCAGTGTGGATCTTGAACTCATGACCCTGAGGTCAGAGTTGCGTGCTCTACAAACTAAGCCAGTCAGGCGCGCCCCTCCCCACTCCATCGTGCCCATTTCTTAAGTGTACACACAGTTCTATAGAGCTTTCAGTTCCCTGACTTCATGAAGCAGAACCTCTGGAGGGAGTCTCTGTTCCTGAAAGGCCCCAACCCGATGTGCAAGAGGTAAGAGCAGAGGCCCTAAAAACAAACAGAACTAAGTGCAAATCCTCATTCTGCAACTTTCCATCAGCAGGACTTTGGGCAAGGTATCAGACCTGATGAGCCTCAATGTCTTCACCTGTAGAGCAGGGGTGGGGTGGGCAGGATGGCACAGTGACTGGCAGCCGGACAGACAGACCATGCTCTGGTGCAAACAGGCCTGGGCTCCTGACCAGTTTCTTCCCCTCCCTGAGCCTCAGTCCACCACCCCCACCCCCCGACCTATAAAAGAGGGACATTACAATGGCTTCCTCATAACATTTCACAAGGAGCAGACTGGCCTGGGGGTTTGAGCCACTCCGAAGGCCAGATCTCCAAGCTGCTTTTGCCTGGCTTAGGACTTTTCTGGCCCAGAAACCAGGTGGCTGAGTCGGCCCTGGATGTGGTGTAGGACCCTGAGGTGCGGGGATTTGCCAGACCCCAGCACATACCTGTCGTGGTAGATACAGGACAGACTGGCTGGCCGGCGAGGTGCCATCACACACTGTGACGTGGGGGTGACAGGCATGGTGTGCCAGTGACATGATCTCCCATGTTTATGTATGAAACTGTAAAGGGCCAGGAAGGTAGAAAGAAAATGAGAAAGGCAGGTTGGGCGGCGTGCGTGGGAGGGTGAAGGACTGGAACATGCAGGGTCTCTTCCTGTCATGTGTGGCTCTGTTTGTTATGTCGGGAGCAGAGATACAGACTTGGACAGCCGCTGTGCCCTCTCCTCTCCAACCCCCCGCCCCGCCGCCCCTGCACTCTGCCAGACAGCCACCCCTACCAAGTCATTGCCTCTGAACCTTATTTATTGCTCCAAAATCTGGGGCTGAGAGGAGTCCCTGCCAGGAAGCTCAGGAGGAAGATTCCACGTAAATCGTGGACTTGGCCCCCAGCCACGGACACTAAACAGGAGGATCAGTAGGAGAAACAGACCTTGATTTGTGCCGCGGCAGCTTTTTAACATGTGGAGGGTGGTGTGTTATCTGAGATTCTTTCCTGCTACCTAGAGATTTAAGTCTTGGCTTTATTCCTTCCCACTGGAGAAACACTTTTAAAAACCCACACAGATTTCCTAATTCAACTCCGGCTATTTTAACCAGAGTTAAAGAGCTCAGTCATAAAGCAGCTCCCGATTATTAAGAATTGCAGTGCGGGGAATGTGGCAAGGATCTCCACCTTCTCCATCTCTCCCTCTCCCTACCTGTCATTCCTTGTCTCTGTCCACCTGTCCCCCAGCACCCCGCTCCCCCCCACCCCCCGCCATGTACCTCTCTGTGTCTTTCACCTCTAGCTCTGTGGCTCAGTTCTCTCCATAGCTCAGTGTCCTCTTTATTTCTTGGTCTTTCCCTCTGTTTACCTGTCTCTGTCATTCTCAGATCAGGAAAGAGGACAGGTATGTGCTGGGGTCTGGCAAATCCCCTCACCTCAGGGTCCTACACCACATCCAGGGCCGACTCAGCCACCGGGTTTCTGGGCTGCAAAAGTGCTGAGCCAGGCAAAAGCAACTTGGAGATCTGGCCTTCGGAGTGTCTCAAACCCCCAGGCCAGTCTTGCCCTTCATTGTCAGGATGGGGGTGCAGAATTTAATAGGACACTGAGCCCTCTGATGCTCGAATGCCTTGGATCTGCCCACCCAGCCAGGTTTGCAAAGGTTGACACAGAGCCCCACTACCTTGGGATCCTGCTGGGGCTTCACAGCTGGCTTTTGCCCATGACCTGGGCTGCCATTTCTCCTCTTACTGGAGGTAGAAGAGGAGAGAGCGTGATATACACACAGACGCAGGAGTCAGGGGTCTAGAGTTCTCTCACCAGTCCACTGTGTGACCTCGTGCAAGCCTGCTGATTTCTCTTAAACCCTTGTCTGTAAAATGAGGCTCTGTAGCAAATGTTTCAAACACGGCTCTGGGAAAATCATGCCCAGTTGAGGCCCAGTTCCACCGACAGCCGACAAGTCACCAGGATGCCTCTGTAGAGCCACGTGCGCAGTTAAAATATTGAGATAAGTATCCTACGGGCTGGAGTTAGTCTCCTGAGCTCCCAAGACCACCACTCCCCCATCACTCTGGCTCCTCCTTCTAATCCCTCCAAATTAGAAACTAAAGCATTCATATGTGGTATAGCTGGGGGTCTCCCCAATTTTTCATTCTGATCCCATGCTGCCTATGCTTTCCAGATTATTAAAAAATAATAATAGGGGCGCCTGGGTGGCTCAGCCGGTTGAGCATACCACTCTTGATTTCGGCTCAGGTCATGATCTCAGGGTCATGGGCTAGAGCCTCATGTGGGGCTCTGCGCTCAGGATTTCTCTCCATCTCCCTCCGTCCCTTCCCCCGCTCTCACGTTCTCTCTCTAAAATAAATAAATCTTTAAAATAATAATAATAATAATCTGCTGTTTCAGCAGCCACAGAGTCTAGATATGATAGTTTGTTGAAGCAGCCAGAGCTGCCTAAGACAGAGGGTATCTAACTCCAAACCAAAGGGCTTTGAGTAGAAATGACATATATCACGTCTATGTTTACGCACTTGACTGCTTCAAGGCTCTCTTGCCCTATGGTGGGAGTCGGGAGCCGCCATGAGCTTGACTCTCCTTGACAATATCCCATGAGCAAGAATTAAACCTTTGTTGTTTTGAATAACTGAAATCGATGGTTGTTTGTTCCAGGAGCATGACTCAGCCTGAAAAATCAGCACTTAATGGTGACAAGAACATATAAATATTTCATTTCTTTCATGATAGGCAGTTTGCTTGTTCAAAGGTTTTCTTTTCATTTTTGTTGTGGTGGTAGCTTTTGGTGTTCCTCTTTGGGTGAGGTTATCTTCATTCAGTTCTTATTATGTAACAGACACCGTGGTTTCTATATGTGATCTCAGTGAATCTTCAGTGGGAAATCATTCCTTCCTCCCTTCCTTCATTCAGTAAATATGTATTGAGTGCCATCCGGGAGCCAGGCATGGAGAACACACAGTGGTGAAGGAAAGAAATGTAGTTGGTTCTTACATTATGGAGCTGAATCGAGTGCAGGGTAGAGTCATGGGGCAGATATAATAAAATAATCTAATAAAAAAGTACCCACGAAAACTGTGATTGGGCCCCTGAGAAAAGGAACATTCTCTGACTGTGTATCATAAGGGGCTCTAACCCACACTCAGGGTGGGAGCGTTGTGCTGGAAAAAGGTTCCCCAAGACTTTTTCTGAAGTCTGAAGAATAATGTAAGATAAGCAGAGGCTAATAGTGTTATTGCTTCATTTTCCTGTTGAGAAAAGTCATTTTCCTACAGTGACAGTATGTAAATGGCAGAACTAATATTAAACCAAGTTCTAACTCCAAAGCTGATTCCCTTAACCACTGTACTCTAGATGTATCTCTGTATGCAGGATAAGAGGAGTAGTTCAGTATTTAAGAGAATTATTCAGATTTTCAATGATGGTCCTTGCCAGAGGATACTTTAGTCTCAGTATTTTCAGTAAAACTGGAATTTTGTTGGGTTCTCAGTGTTTCCCAAATTACCCGGCTACACAAGTATGTGGAGATATCTTAAATGTTGGAGTAAATATATTTGGGGTGGAGTCAAATACACCATTTACCAAGTCACATAGAAAAGAAATAAAGGGTAAAGAATTCAAGGTAGCATCAGCTAAACCACCAATAAAAACAGCAATTAGAATCAATTTTTGAGCCACAATCAACCCCTACCCCCCCCACACACACACTGCTTCAAAACAGATGATAAGTTAATTCCCAGCTCTTTGCAATTTATATTGTCTGTTCTCCAAAGGAGTTCTATAGCACAACATATCAGTGGGGATAATTATACCATGCTTATAAAGCACTTTGTAAGTAAAAAACAAATGCTGTTGGAGGAACAGGGCAGTTGTTAGCAAAAAGAAGGAAGCAGAAGTTGTAGGGTAGAAGAAAAGGAAGAAAACTGGACCACTCACCCCCAACACACATTCCTCCCCAGCCCCAGCTTTTCTGGATTCTGCACTCTGACTGAGCTAATGTGCACTCCCATTAAAAAAAAAAAAAAAAAAAAAAAGAAGGAGAAGGAGGAGAAGGGCACCTGGCTGGCTCAGTCAGTGGAGCATGTGACCCTTGATCATGGGGTTGTGAGTTCGAGCCTCACGTTGGGTGTGGAGATTACTTAAAAATTAAATCTTAAAAAAAGGAAAAAAAGGAGAAGAAGAAAACACCCCACAAAATAAAAAACCTTAGGGCACAGCTGTTTATCAGCTTGGGCGGGGGGGGGGGGGGGAGGGGAGGCGGGATCTTTGGTCACCAGCAATAGAAACTGACATAAGCAGAAAAGGAATTTACCAGAAGGAATGTTCCTAAGAGAAGAAATCATTCATTACTCTCTCCTAAGTGTCCTCCCCCACGCAGGGAATCTTGTGACTGTATCCTTCCATTCAGAATTCCATATCCTAGGTCACATGCCTGCTCCTTGTCTGTTCCAGAATGTTGAGAGGGAGCCTCTGCAGCGGGGGTTTCCAAAGGAAAAGGGACCCTTTCAACTTCTAAAGCTGGAGGGCAGGGCTTGTGGGTTATTGTCCCACAATGAGGCATCAAAATGGAAACATAATAGCTCCTCACAAGAGAGATCAGGTTTTGTTAAGAAAGGGGAATAGAATATAGGAAGAAAGGAGGGAAGGAGGGAAGGAAGAAAGGAAGGAAGGAAGGGAGGGAGGGAGGGAGGGGGGATGGAGGGGGGAGGGAGGAAAGAAATGCCTATTTCCAATTGGACAGCCACATGCAGAAGAATGAAACTGGACCACTTCCTTACACCACACACAAAAATAGACTCAAAATGGATGAAAGACCTAAATGTGAGACAGGAATCCATCAAAATCCTTGAGAACACAGGCAGCAACCTCTTCAACCTCAGCCACAGCAACTTCTTCCTAGAAATATCGCCAAAGGCAAGGGAAGCAAGGGCAAAAATGAACTATTGGGACTTCATCAAGATAAAAAGCTTTTGCACAGGAAAGGAAAGAGTCAACAAAACCAAAAGACAACCGACAGAATGGGAGAAGATATTTGCAAATGACATATCAGATAAAGGGCTAGTATCCAAGATCTATAAAGGACTTATCAAACTCAACACCCAAAGAACAAATAATCCAATCAAGAAATGGGCAGAAGACATGAACAGACATTTTTCCAAAGAAGACATCCATATGGCCAACAGACACATGAAAAAGTGCCCCACATCACTCGGCATTGGGGAAATCCAAATCAAAACCTCAATGAGAACCCCCTCACACCAGTCAGAATGGCTAAAATGAACAAGTCAGGAAATGACAGATATTGGTGAGGATGCAGAGAAAGGGGAACCTGCCTACACTGTTGGTGGGAATGCAAGCTGGTGCAGCCACTCTGGAAAACAGGATGGAGGTTCCTCAAACAGTTGAAAATAGAGCTACCCTACGACCCAGCAATTGCACTACTGGCTATTTACCCCAAAGATACAAATGTAGTGATCTGAAGGGGCACATGCACCCCAATGTTTATAGCAGCAATGTCCACAATAGCCAAACTATGGAAAGAGCCTAGATGTCCATCAACAGATGAATGAATAAAGAGGATGTGGTATATATATATATATATATATATATATATATATATATATATATATATACAATGGAATATTATGCAGCCACCAAAAAATGAAATCTTGCCATTTGCAATGACAAGGATGGAAACAGACAGTGTTATGCTAAGAGAAATAAGTCAGTCAGAGAAAGACAAGTATCATATGATCCCCCTGATAGGAGGAATTTGAGAAACAAGACAGAGGATCATAGGGGAAGGGAGGGGGAAAATGAAACAAGACGAAACCAGAGAGGGAGATAAACCATAAGAGACTCTGAATCTCAGGAAACAAACTGAGGGTTGCTGGAGTGATGGGGGGTGGGAGGGATGGGGTGGCTGAATGATGGACATTGGGGAGGGTATATGCTATGGTGAGCGCTGTGAATTGTGTAAGACTGATGAAGCACAGACCTGTACCCCTGAAACAAATAATATATTATATGTTAATTAAAAAATAAAAAAACCCATCTATTTCCAGTCACTACTACTTTTACAGATGAGGGCTTAGGGTGGTTCAGCAATCTACCTGCAGGCCCAGGAATCAACCCAACGTCCATCTGGTTCCAAATACAGGACACTTCCCACTACTCCCACACTGGCATTCATACAATGTGCCCCTCAGTGGCTCTTGACCTCTATATCTCTTTCTCTAAAAATCAAGTATAAATACAGGACAACTATTTTACCAACTAAGAACCTAATGTAAAGATGGCATGAGGAGGATATGGGTAGTAGTCTTCCAGGGCTGAGTCTAGATAATCCTAAAACCTAAAACCTGGTTAGATAGACCTAACCCTATTGGTCAAGGAGGCCCACATCCCCAGTCAACCTGTGCTAAACCAACCATTCTGCCTTCTTCCATTTCCCACCAGCCCACGTCATGAATCCCAGCATGTCCTCTCTCCACTGTGCAGCATGACCTTTTAGACACCCAGAGCACAGAGGTATCTCACAGGGGTAGGAGGAGGCAGGCACTTCATACCCCAAAGTGGGGAGTGTGAATGGACCCTGCCTGTCAAGAGGGCAATTGGCAGACAGTGTGAGATGTTCACCCTCCTTCACCCCACCCCACCCCACCATTCCAATTCCAGGAATCTACTCTAAGGAAACAATGAATTACATTAATGCTCAAAACAGCACTGTTTATGAAACTAAAAATTAAAAATGCCCTAAGTGTTCGAGAGATGTAAGGAAATGGTTAGTACTCTAGCTAACTCTTAGGAATGCTTTACTCCAGATATTGTCCTGGTCACATTTTCGGTGACCAGGGGGAATGCACCTCACAGATCTCCAGGCAAAGGGAGCATACGCGACCAAGAGCCCGAGTGCTGCCACTGGTAAGCTATCACTGTATTTGCGTGGAGGCCACCTGTCCCAAGGGCTGCTTTCGAACCAATGTCTGGGAGCATCAGGGTACCAGGACAGACCCATCCTGGGACACATGAGACTTCTCTGGGAGCCAACCTTGGCTCAAGAACCCCCTGGCGGTCTTGAGAACCTTCCTTAGGCTACGTGACTGTCTAGGACACTTCCACCCAACCTACTGTCCCTCTCCCCTTCTCTTGGGTCAGACTTGCACTGTGGCCTGAAGGCTCCCCCATCTCTGGCTCTGTCACCTTTTTCTTCCACATGCAAGTCCGCTAATAAAATCTTTGATCCTGTCTTGGTGCCTGCTTCTCACTGGACTGGAATGAACACAAGCGAGGCCAGAAGTGGCTTGAGAAAACAGTCAGGAAGCTGGGGATTTGACGGACCAGCAACACTTACAAACTCAGCAGAGCTGGCTGGTTACTACCAAGTTGTACTGACGCCCTGCAGAAGAATACTGAGAGGCTGAAGGCTGTCAACAAAGAGTTAATGGCAAAGTGTGAGACCCAGAGCACTTCTGCTCTGCAGTAGCTAGTAAAGGGGCCTTTGTCTTCTCTAAGGGGAGAGCAGACGCAGCTGAGTGGCATTCTTATGACCTGTTACAGAGCCCCAGAGGTGTTGGAGTGCTCAGCCAAGGTAGGTCAGTTATGTGAAGGTTAGGGACCTGGCAGGGAAAAGCTGGGATCCTGAAACATAGGATAGAGACATCTGGATGGATACCCATGAGGTCATGGAGGAGATGGATTCTACAAGCACCCCTAGGCTCTCTGGGTTAGCAGAGGTGGGCCCACCCTTCCCTAGTAAGCGCCCCACCGTGCTGGAAGATGTTGCAGAAGCTTCTCCCCGACAAGGCAACAGGTACTCCCACTCAGGAGCTGCTCTCACCTCGCATCGTGGATGCCAGGCCAATAATAACCAGGGCTAACTCCCAGGATAAGCTGGCTGGAGATATGCTGGGCTTGATAAAGGAGGAAAGAGACTGTATACCTAAAGAATTGTAAGAATTATCCAGAACGTACAGCCATGTTGCTTCCCCTAGGCTGCCCCAGCCAGTGCCTGAGCTGGTCAGGGTTGCCAAAACAGGCCTATTTCCTGGGCGACCTTGGATTCCTATGATCAGTAAGGACATAGAGATGGGTAGTGATAGATACGGAGATAGAGAAACAGATGTAAGGTGAGTTCAGTTTCTTATAAAATATAATCCACAATCCTATATGCACACAGGAGAATTGGTGCCTATCCACCAAGACATTTTCAAGAATGTTTGTTCCTTCTTTTTTTTTTTTTCAAGTAGGCTCCACACCCAGCGTGGAGCCTGACGCGGAAGTCGAACTCACAACGCTGAGATCAAGTTGGACACTTAACCGGCTCAACCACCCAGAAGCCCCGGGAGTGTTTGTTCTTTGTTCATGATAGCTAAAAGCTAGAAACGGCTCAAAGGTTCATCAGTGGATAACTAAGTTGTGGTATAGGATACAGTGGAAAATAACACAGCAATAACAAAGGATATAGCTAGCTATACACGGTAACAAAACAAATGGATCTCACAAATACAATGCTGAATAAAAGAAACTGGACCCTTAGAGATAGTCCATGGAGTCCATTTATATTAAGTTCAAATTCATGGCATCTACTATGAGACGAACAGAATAATGGTACCCTGGGACTGGGGGAGAGGTAGGGAGAGGTGAGCACTGCCTGGAAAAGGGCACAAAGGGGCAAGGGGGCTTGTGGAAATGTGGTTTATCTTGATCCAGGTGGTAGCTATGCGTGCAGATAAGTAAAAATTCACTATATGCTGGATGCTTACAATTTATGTACTTTATCATATAGTTGTTATGCTTCAATAAAAAGTTTAAAATGCAAGAAAAAGGAGAGAAAGCAAACACACCACAACGTTCACACGGGCTCTTTGGTCAAGGGAATTAGGGAGAATTTAAAATCCCTTCATTACAAGTTTCTGCATTTTCTAAATCTGCCCCCCCAAGTATATTTGTCAGAAAGCAAAAATAATAAAAGTTATTCTTTTTTTAAGAAAAGATTTATTTATTTATCTTAGAGAGAGACCAAGTGGTGGTGGGCGGATGTGGGGGGGAGAGGAAGAGAGAGAATCTTGAACACGGTGATCATGGAGCCCACTGCAGGGCTCGATCTCACGACCCTGAGATCATGACCTGAACCGAAATCAAGGGTCAACGCTTAACCTACCCCCTAACCCCAGGCGCCTCTAAAAGTTATTCTTTAAAAGGCAAATATATCATGTGGTGATGTGCTCCCTTGGCACTCATGTCAGCCACCGGGCACTTTGCATGCAAAACTGGTTTCCTGAGCTGTCTGAGCCACAGAAACATTACTCTTTGTCCCGGTTTTTCCCGATTCATCACAATCCTAAAGAAATAACAGCATTGACAGTGTAGTTGAGTAACTCTCCCGATGGGAACGTTCTCTAGAAATTAAAACTTGAGTCTGTAATTTGGAAGCCCAAAGCCATGGTGCTTTACGTATTTAGGCCCACCGTATATCGTTCCTTAGAAAGAATCAACAATACCTAACATCAAAGCACAATTACAGACCTGTAAATGCAACGCCATTGTTAGGTCTCTGGGCAAATACCTCAATCCCACTTGCATTTTAATAGTTGTTTTCTGATACTGAAGTTGCTAATGCTTTCATGGCCCCTTAATGACTATTCTTAGCAAACAAATTTTGTGCCTTACAATTAGTGATTTTCTTCCTAATTATGGCTTTTTTCAATTTTCACATGAGATGACAAAAAATTCATGTTTTGCCCAAGAACTAGCTTATTAGTTAATGAAAATTTGTCTAATAGCAGCTTTTTAGATACCCTGTCAAAATCAAAAGCGGCATTCAAAGAAGAGAGAGGTTGCTTTCATATTAACATTCAAAATTAATTTCTGGGTAGGGGCTGAGAGTGAGATGTAGGAGGCATAATTTCTTCCAAAAAGATTAAAATAGATATTCTTTCTGGGTCTGTAGAATTTAAAATTATTAAATATTTCTCCCTCTCTTCCTCTCTCTCTGTCTCTCCCTCCCCCCAAATCCTTCCCTCGCTCTCTCCCTGTCCCCCCACAATCCCTCCCACTCTCTTGGTCATTCCCACCCCCTCATTTGTACCTTTTCCTTTGCCTGTGATATATACCCAACCCCTGGAATTGAAACGGGTGGATGGGCAAGGATTAATCTTTGGAGTTAGGGTCTGATAATTTCAATATTGCTACATAATCAACTAATTCTCCACCTAAGGTTAGATTTTTCAATTTCACTTCCCCTCCGCCCCCCCCCCCCCCCCCCGGCCCCGCCACCTACCCTCCCCCACCCCGGGATGCATTTGGTATGCAAATTCAATGCTTTTGTGAGCAAGGACACATCAACCTCGGACAAATCTCCTACCTGTTCTTTGGTTTTTGAATCATAAATATGGCATGCTGGGGATGGAAACAGAATCAAATACTGTCCCCCAAACAAGCATCCCTATTCTCCCCGGCAGATGCAGTCTGGTTCACTTGGCTGGGTTTGTTAATAATATGGAGGGAAAGCAAACTTTATCAAAAAGTAGTGACTCATTTTTCTCATCCAGTAAAATCCATAAAAGATTTAGGCACGACCCAAACAATTTGCATCTTAAATATTCATGCCCTCATCCCAGCCCTGAAATGACATTTAAATTGTGTCTGGGGAATTTGTTGTGTAATAACTGCCACAGCCCTCTTCGGAGGGCTTCAAAGACCGGCGCGGGGGGGGGGGGGGGAGGGGGGATATTGAGACCTGTTTTACATTTCAGAAACTTACAGGGAGCAAATGAAATTCGCTCCTGCTCTCAGACGCCCCTCCTGGGAAAAGAAACATTGTCCAAATCAAGTAAATAAGGCCCTCAGTGTCAGCAAAGGCTGTGGTGGATGAAATTAATGTTCAAACGATCCTGAAGTTTCTCACATAGGTTCTTTTAAAGCAGGTTTTTCAACCTCAGAACTACTGACATTCGGGGCTGGATAATTTTATCGTGGAGGCTGTTTGGGCTCTAGAGGATGTTTAGCGGTGTCCCTGGCCTCCCCCCAACCCCCACCGATGTCAGCAGCATCCCCCAAGATGTGACAAGCCTAAATGTCTGAGGACATTGCCCATTGTTCTGGTTGGGGGTGGGAAGGGAGGAGGGAGGAAGGAAGACAAAATCTCCCTTGGTTGAGAACCACTATTTTATTTTATTTTATTTTTTAAAGATTTTTATTTATCTATGAGAGAGAGAGAGAGAGAGCACATGAGGGGGGAGGGTCAGAGGGAGAAGCAGACTCCCCGCTGAACAGGGAGCCCAATGCGGGACTCGATCCCGGGACTCCAGGATCATGACCTGAGCCAAAGGCAGTAGCTCAACCAACTGAGCCACCCAGGCACCTTAAAGACAAGTCTTTTGTCCCTGCTGTATCCTAAACTCAGTAAGTTAACTTGTCTCTTTCCAATTTGTTTTCCTTCCAGCATTTCAAAAAATTAAGACATAATTGACATATATTTTCTATAGGTTTAAGGCATACAACATGTTAATCTGATACATTTATATATTGTAACACCATCTCACAGAGTTAGTTCTTTTTTATGGTGAGAACAATTAAGCGCTAGTCTCTTAGCAACTTTGAAGTCTGTAATACAGTATTGTTGGCTCTAACCGCTAGGCGATACATTCGATTTCCAGGACCTATTTATCCACTAGTTGCAAGTTTGTACCTTTAAACATCTCCCCAGTTCCCATACCCCCCAGCCCCTGAGAACCACCATTCTACTCTCTGTTCTTATGAGTTGGGCTTTTTTAGATTCCACATACACCTAAGATCATACAGTAGTTGTCTTTCTCTGTCTGACTTACCTCACTTAGCATAATGCCCTCAACGGTCATCCATGTTGTAGCAAATGTCAAGATTTCCTTCTTTCTCATGACTGAATAATATTCCATTGTATCTGTGTACATTCAGGACTTTTTATTGAAGTATAACATCCATGAATCTTAAGAGTCCAGCTCAATGAGGTGACATAAAGGGAACACACCTGTGCTACCAGAACCCTCCCAATACCTAGGTGTCAGTGGATGGAAGGATGGATAAAGAAAATGTAGTATTATATATACCATGGAATATTAGTCAACCTTAAAAAATAAGGAAATCCTGCCACTTGCAACAACATGGAAGTAGCTGGAAGGCATTGTGCTAAGTGAAATAAGCCAAACACAAATACCTCATAGTATCACTTCTATATGGAACTTAAAAAAAAAAAAGTCAGATTCATAGCAACAGACAGTAGAAAAGTGGTTGCCAAGGGCTGGAATACGGGAGAAATAGGAAAAAGGAGATAAAAGGGTAGAAAATTGCAGCTGTAAGATGAATAACGTCTGAAGACCTAACGTAAAATACGGTGGCTATAAACGGTAACAAGGTAGCATATAACTGGTATTTGCTGAGAGGGTAGAACTTAAATGCTCTCCACAACAACAAAAGCTAGCTCTATGAGATGATGGGGGTGTTAACCGAGTGATGGGAGAATCCCTTCACGATGTATGCAAGTATCAAATCATCCCAATGTACACTTTAAATATTTTACAATTTTATTTGTCAATTACACTTCAGCGAAAAAATTTAGAAATCAAAGTGTAACCTCCTCCACTCTCTCTCGTTTTCCTTATCTCCCTCCCTTGCTTAATTATCTCCCTTGAACTTATCACCTTCCAAATTGCTTTCCTTTTTTACTTTGCTTAATGTCTAAATCTCCCCACTAGAATACAAAAGCAGCCAGCACTGGGACCCCAAGTCCGGGGCTCTTTCTACACTACCATGTGAAATGCCTATTCCTGACTCCCCCCAGGGCAGAGACTTTGCCCATTTTGTTTACTGCTCTCTCCCTTGCACCCAGAATATGGCCTGGAATAGAATAGGTGTTCAATAAACATAGGCAAAGTATGTCTGTCCCCTGCTTGGCCTGGTCTCCTCCCACAGCAGAAATTCTGCAAAGAAAAACACAAATTTCTCTTCCACGTTCAGGGTCCTATAAGCAGCCTGAAGAAACAGCCCTTTTGTGCCAGCAGGTCCAAAAGGTACTGAGAAGACCATCTTCCCCATCACGTAGTCAGGCTTTCAACTGTGCAAACGGCCCAGGAATGACGTCTAACAAGGCAGTTGAGACCAAGTGGCCTTCACTGAGTGAGACAAAAATCAGTAGGAAAACCAACGGGGCTCAAACTGAATGACACAATTGGTTACTGCAAAATGTGAGTCTGTTTCTCCAAAATGAAGACAGTCTGAAAAATGAGCAGAGCCATGGACTAAGGAGTATTATCTCAACAGGGGCAAGTCCCATTCAGCAATGAGTTCTCCCCGCTTTTGAACCACCTGTTGAACAGGACAAAAGACCAAAGCCTGTAGACCACACAGGACGTACCTTGCACTTGGGCTCTCTAAGTTGAAAGTCGTGTGCTGCATTTTTTTTTTTCAGCCAACCACAAAAGTGTCTTTCATTAGCAGCATGGTGCCTACCTCACTGAACGGCTGTCTAAGGCTTTAGACATCAATGTCCCCAAGATTCATGGAGGGTGAGTGTAGTCTAACACAAAAGGACATCTTTACCCTGATGAGAAAAGAGACTGTGGTATCCACTGACCTACTCTAATTGGAGTCTCTACAGAACCCCCTTTACTCTCTGCTCTGGTGGAATAAGGACACGGCATTTAAAACGGTGTGCAAGAACTAGAGTGGGGAGGCCCAGCCCCGGCCTTTATACTTCATCATCAGCCCTTTGCAAGTCAACTAACGTCGAGGGGCCCCGGTTTCACCAAGCACTTATTACGTGGTAAGGAGAGAGAAGTGGTTATCCGTAGAAGGCAGAGCCAGAATTCAAACTCAGCTCTTGAGGCCCGGAAGCCTGTGATCTTAACCCCTACATTCCGTCGCTTCCTATGTTCATCTCAACAAGCCAGTTCTTCCTTCCCCTCCGAAATTTGAGTTTCTCTTCTCTCAGATTTTTTTTTTCTCCCAAGTTATATGGACAGTTTTGACAAAACAACACATTCTCTTCTTTGATATCATCTGAAATAATCACAGTCACTACTACGCATCGTGCTTCCGATAAAAAAAAAAGGCAAGTGTAAACATTATGTCTTTCCAAGACTCAATTTACACAAATTGCATATTAGATGAAGCAGGCCCAAGAAGGCATTGTGTCTGGAGGAGACGAAAACGATGTAAGTGTCACAAAACAACCCAAGCACAGCTCAGAAATCTTTAAAAATGGGATGTAGCAGCAAGGGGGTGGGGAGCGTAGACCGTGGAACATTCTCTCCTCTTCTACAATGTCGCTCTTTTCTGGCTTAATTAGAATCAGATAGTGTGCAATA
Source organism: Zalophus californianus (assembly GCF_009762305.2). NCBI lineage: Eukaryota > Metazoa > Chordata > Mammalia > Carnivora > Otariidae > Zalophus > Zalophus californianus. The sequence continues at coordinate 83,454,226 of NC_045604.1, forward strand.
TAATCATCACCTGATAACATAATTCCGTCAAACATGGAAGAATAATATTCAAGTGACTGAAGCATGAACATAATTCACCTCAAGCAAGGGAGAGAAATTGGATTAGCAAAATGCCGCCAGATTCACTAATTAATTTGCTATATTATGCATGACAAGAAACAGCATAGAACAGAAAAAAAAAAAGCCTGATTTTTCTGAGTTTGGGAGGTAGCAATGGACGTGTTTCCCCATAATTTATGTCTGCAATGGGTTCATTATTTGATCAAGGATTGGCTGAAAGGGGACTCCACAGGGTGGAATGAGAACAAAGCCGTGAGCTGGTGGAGCTGGTGTACTTATCCACTTAGCAGATGTCAAAATCACTCTGCTTCACCACTAGCCATCTTCATTTAAAGAACTCCCTTCTCTACCAGAGCACTCATCTGTACCCTGTTATTCTGCAAACCCAAGAAATGGGCAAATTAGCAGGTGCGTCCCTTGGCCAATTCCGTATCAGTACAAGTTGATAGTCTTTAACTCTATTGTGTTTGTCTCCTGTAAATGACTGGATTTCTAATGAAGGCATACAAAATAATAATATCAAATTCTTATTGTCTTACCTTGAAAGGACAGACTCTCACCAAATTGAAAATCTCATTACATTCTTCAATCTATATGTGGATAATGATTTGGATTGAGATCCAATAGTGAATACCTTCAAATTATTTATTTATAACCTATTCACATGGTGATTAAGATTTTTGCACTCTGGATTCAGACAAACCTGGGCTCAGAGCTTCCCTCTACCACTGCATAAGCTTGGTCAGGTCACTTATAGGTCTCTCCGAGCTTCAGTTTTCTCCTCTGTACACCAGAGGTGTGATAATTGTATTCACCACATTAATGAGAAAATACTCATCAGGGGTCTTGTGGAATAACCGGTCACCGTCTCATTCTGCCATATTGCTGTTTCTGCTGCTTGAGACCCAGATGAAAGTGGACTGAGCTGGGTACAGCCGGCCTCTGCTGGAAACCCCACTAGCACTATTACTCTCTGGAAACAGAAGAAGTCCTTCCCCTTTGCTCACCACAGCTCAGCAGAGGTCACTTTGAGAATTTATACAGATTTCAGTGTAATGAAAAGAAACCACAGCACCAAGAATAACTTTCAACTAGTCAGAGGCTGTATTGTAATTCAACCATATCAGTAATGACATTAAATGTAAACAGTCTAAATAAACATATGAACAGACAGAGATTCACAGATTGGATTTTAAAAAGGAAGGCTCAAATATATGCTGCCTACAAGGAACATATAAAGGCACAGATAGATTAAAGGTAAAAGAAAGAAAAAATATATACTATGCCAGCACTATTCAAAACTATATATTGATTATGTGTGTACTTAACAGAGGAGCTTCAAAACACCTGAGGCAAAAACTGATGTAACTGAAAGGACAAATAGACAAATCCCCAAGCACATTTGGAAACTACAATTTCTCTCTCAGTAGTTGATAGAACACATAGATAATCAGTAAGAATATACAAAACTATTAACTAAGTTAATCTAGTGACATAGAACATTCCAACAACAACAGAATACACATTCTTTTCATGTTCACATGGACCATTCAACAAGATATTCTAGACTACAGAACAAACTTTATCAAATTAAAATTATACAAAATGTGTTCTGTGAGCATGACAAAATTAAACTAGAAATCAATAACATAGAGACATCTGAAAATTTTCCAAATACTTGGAAATTAAACACCATCCTAAATAACCTAAGAATCAAAAAGGAAGGTATACTTAAAAATTAGGAATTACTTTGAGTTTAATAAAAATAAAAGTTGATGTATCAAAATTTGTGTGACATAGATAAAACAGTGTTTAGAGGAAAACCTACATCATTAAATGCTTATGTGAGAAAATAAGAAAAGTCCCAAACCATGGTCTAAGTTTGCACCTTAAGAAACTAGAAAAAAAGAAGAAAAAATTAGATCCAAGGCAAACAGAAGGAAGGAAATACTAAAGATAAATGCAGATCAATAAAATTGAAAACAGAAATGCAAGAAGGAAAAATCAATAAACCCAAACTTGGTTCTTTAAAAAGATCAATAAATCTAATAAACCTGATCAAGAAAAAAAATGAGAGAGAGAAGACATAACTTATTGATATCAGGAATTGCAGAGGTGACAGCACTACAGATACTGTAGATGTTAAGGTGATAATAAGTGAATATTATGATCAACTTTATGCCAAAATATTCAACCACTTAGATGAATTGGACAAATTCCTTGAACAACACAAGCTCCAAAGCTCACTCAAAAAGAAATCGAAGATCTGAATAGCATGGAGGACATTAGGAGAAGGAAGGGGAAAATGAAGGGGGGAAATCAGAGCAGGAAACAAACCATGAGAGACTATGGACTCCGAGAACCTGAGGGTTTTAGAAGGGAGGGGGGAGGGGGATGGGTTTGGCTGGTGATGGGTATTAAGGAGGGCACGTATTGCATGGAGCACTGGGTGTTATAGGCAAACAATGAATCACGGAACACTACATCAAAAACTAATGATGTACTGTATGGTGAATAATATAACATAATATAATAAAATTAAATTTTAAAAAAAGAAATAGATCAATATACAAAAATCAATCACATTCTATATTCCAGCAATGAACAATCTGAAAATGAAATTAAGACAATTCTATTCACAATAGCCTCAGAAAGAATAAAAGGCCTAAGAATAAATTTAAGAAAAGAAGTATATAGTACTTGTAAGTATCTAAATAAATGAACAGAAATTCCATGTTCATGGATTGGAAGACACAATAATATGATGGCAATTTTCTCCAAATTGGTCTATAGATTCAACACCATTCCTATCAAATCCGAGGAGACTTTTTTTTTCCAGAAAACTGATACTAAAATGTATATGGAAAAGCAAAAAACCCAGCCAAAACAACTTTGGAAAAAGAGAACAAAGATGGAAGACTTGAACCTCCCAATTTCAAAACTTACAAGCATTTACAAAAGCACCAGAAGACATGAAACACTTAGAAAAAAAATATGTGCAAGATCTGTATGCTGAAAACTATAAACGCTGATGAAAGAAATCAAAGATAACCTGAATAAATGGAAACATATAACCTGTTCATGGACTGAAAGACTCAGCATTGTTAAGTTGCTAATTCAATGCAAATGGAATCAAACTCCCAGTAGGATTTTTTTGGTAGAAATCAACAACATGAAAAAAAAAAAGGAAATCAACAACATGGTTCTAAAATGTATATAGAAAGGGGCACCTGGTTGGCTCAATCGGTTAAGTGTCAGACTTGATTTCGGCTCAGGTCATGATCTCAGGGTTGTGAAATCGAGCCCTGCATTGGGCTCTGTGCTGGGCATGGAGCCTGCTTAAGATTCTCCCTCTGCCCCTCCCTACCTCCCCCCTCTATCTCCCTCTCAAATAAGTAAATAAATAAATAAAATGTATATAGAAAGGCATAAGAACGAGAACAGCAAAAGCAATTTTCAAAAAGATGAACAAGAACAGCAAAAGCAATTTTTTGGGTGCCTGGGTGGTTCAGATGGTTAAGCGTCTGCCTTCGGCTCAGGTCATGATCCCAGGGTCCTGGGATCGAGTCCCACGTCGGGCTCCCTGCTCCTTGGGAGCCTGCTTTTCCCTCTGCCTCTCTCTCTCTCTCTCTCTCTCTCTCTGTCTTTCATGAATAAATAAATAAAATCTTTAAAAAAAAAAAAAAGAACAGCAAAAGCAATTTTTAAAGAGATGAACAACGTTGAAGAACTCAAGCTACCTGATTCAAGACTTACTATTAAAGCCACAGTAATTAAGACTATGTGGTATCGGTGAAGAGATAAACATAGAGATCAATAGAATAGAATAGGGAATCCAGAAATAGAACCACACAATATGGTCAACTCCTTTTTCACAAAGGTACAAAAGCAATTCAATGGTACTGGAATAATTATTGGACATCCACATACAAAATAATGAATCTCATTCCATATGCTACATCGTCTACAATAATAAGTTCAAAAGGGATCGTAGACCTAAATATAAAACCTAAAATTATAAAACTCCTAAAAGAAACCATGGCAGAAAAATCTGTAATCTTGGGTTAAGTGAAAATATTTTAGATACGATACCCAAAGCATAATCCAGAATTGAAAAACATTGACAAACCTGACTTGACCAAAATTTAAAAAATTCTTTTCAACAGACAATGCTAAGAAAATGAAAAGACAAGCCACAGAATGGGAGACAAACATATGCAAAATACATATCTGATATCTGGACATATATCCAGAATATATAGGCAACACTTAAGCAATTCAGTAAAAACAGGTATAAGATTTGAACAGGCACTTTACAAAAAAAAAAAAAAAAAAAAAAGTGAAGGGTAAATTAGCACCCCCAAAAGAAGCTCAGCACCATTAGCCTTTAACTAAACCACAATGAGACATCATTACCCACCTATTAGAAAGAATTTTTTTTTAAACTGAGGATACTATGGGGTGCCTGGGTGGCTGAGTCAGTTAAGCATCTGCCTTGGGCTCAGGTCATGATCCCAGGGTCCTGGGATAGAGCCCCACATCGGGCTCCCTGCTCAGCAGGGAGTCTGCTTCTCCCTCTCCCTATGCCCCTCCCCCTGCCCATGCTCTTGCTCACGTTCTTTCTCTCTCTTTCAAATGAATAAATAAAAAAACTTTAAAAAAAAAGCTGACAATACTTGATGTTGGCAAGGATGTGAAGCAACCAGAACACTCAGACATTTCAAGTGGGAATGCAAAACGGTACAGCCACTTTGGAAAGCATTTTAGAAGTTTCTTATAAAGTTCAGTAGACACGTATCATATGATTTAGTGACCCGGCTCCTAGGCGTTTACCAAATGAAGTACAAATGCATGTTTACACAAAACGCTGTCCGCAAATATTCTGGCAACTTTTTCATTGTCAACCAAACTTGGAAACAACCTAAATATGCTTTGGCTGATGAACGGGTGAGCAAACAGTGCTGTGTCTATACATAATGGCCTAAGTCTCAGCAATGAAATAAAAGAACTATTTATACATGCAACGACTTTCCAAATCTCAAATGCTAAGTAAAAGAATGCCATGTGCTGTATAATTCTATTCAAGTGATATTCTGGAAACGACAAAACTATACAGACAGAAAAGAGCCAGAAGCAGGGGCTAGGGGGAGGGACTGACTACGAAGACGGAAGAGACAATTGGGGGGAATGTTTGAAATGTTCTGTATCCTGATGGCCAACACTTCCTGATTTCACAACTTAATATCAGGGGCGCCTGGGTGGCTCAGAAGGTTAAGAGTCGGCCTTCAGCCCAGGTCATGATCTCAGGGTCTTGGGATGGAGCCCCGCATCGGGCTCCCTGCTCAGCGGGGAGTAAGCTTCTCCCTCTTGCACCTTCCCCCCTTCCTCACACACTCTCGCTGTCTCTCAAATAAATAAAATCTTAAAAAAAAAGAAAAAGAAAGAATACCATTTGCAGCAGCACCAAAAGACATAAAATGTGACATATCTTAAAAAGGTTGAATTTTACTGTACATGAATGTTCTCTCAACCAAAAGCCTGAATTTTACCATATGTAAACTATATCTTAGTATTTTTTTAAAAATGATGTCCATTTCCCATTGTACAAAGTGGTATCTAGAACCATGTCTGGCCCATATTAGACACTTGATAAATATTTGTTGACAGCACCTCACACCCCACTCTCCTTCTGGTAATTCTGATCATCTAGCCAGCCCCGAACACACGATGCACATTTGGACAATCTTTCCTCAGGATTTTTCCCAGATGAAGCCAGTGATAAAGGTACTTTTTCCCTTTCTGGTCCTAGAATATGTGCCAGTCGTTCTGGGGCCTGAGGCTGCCCTGAGGAAGAGATGCGGAAAAGAGAGAGAGCAAGAAAGAATGCACAGGGTTGAATTCTTAGAGCCGGTTGTCCTGAGGCCACATCCAGCCCTGGGCTTTCCTAGGTTGGGTGTCATGAGTCAGCAAATATCCCCACCTTTTTATTTTATTTATTTTTTTAAAGATTTTATTTGACAGAGACACAGCGAAGAGAGGGAACACAAGCAGGGGGAGTGGGAGAGGGAGAAGCGGGCTTCCCGCGGGGCTCGACCCCAGGACCCTGGGATCATGACCTGAGCCGAAGGCAGACGCTTAACGACTGAGCCACCCAGGCGCCCATCCCCACCTTTTTAAATAAAACTGGTTTCTATCATCTGCTACCAAAGGTTTTGAAAACCAGTAATAACATTAACAGTGACTCTAAGAGCCACCCTTTATGACTTGCTTTCTGCCAGGCCAAGTCAGGCCTGACCACAGCCCTGGGAGTTAGGTGCTCCTTTCACCCATATTTTATCAATGGCACCCTTGCAGAGGTCAAGCAATTTGTCCAGGTCTCGAAATCGGTGCAGTTGGTGAAGTTAGTATCCAGGTGGTATAGACCCCATTTATCTCCTATACTTTAAGCCGTGGAGGGGAAAGCTTTGAACTTTAAAATTGGTTTGCAGCAGTGGTTCTCAGCTGTGGCTGCACCTTAGAACCACCTGGGACACTTAAAAGGCAATCCCATCAGTCAGGCCGCACCCCGTGACCAAGGAAATCAAAATTTCTGAGTTAGGATCTGGAGCGTTGGTGGTTTTTTGTTTGTTTTTTTTAAAGCTCCCTGTTGATTCCCAGTGTGTGGTCCTGGTCGAGAGCCCCCTACTTAAGATAAACTCAAAATGGATGAAAGACCTCAATGTGAGATAGGAATCCATCAAAATCCTAGAGGAGAACATAGGCAGTAACCTCTTTGACATCGCCCACAGCAACTTCTTTCATGACACGTCTCCAAAGGCAAGGGAAACAAAAGCAAAAATGAACTTTTGGGACTTCATCAAGATAAAAAGCTTCTGCACAGCAAAGGAAAAAGTGTCAATAAAACTAAGAGGCAATCCACAGAATGGGACAAGACATTTGCAAATGACACTACAGATAAAGGGCTGGTATCCAAGATCTATAAGGAACTTCTCAAACTCAACACCCAAAAAACAAATAATGAAGTCAAAAAATGGGTAGAAGACATGAACAGACATTTCTCCAAAGAAGACATACAAATGGCTAGCGGACACATGAAAAAATGCTCAACATCACTAGCTATCAGGGAAATTCAAATCAAAACCACAGTGAGGTACCACCTTACACCAGTTAAGATGGCAAAAATTAACAAGGCAGGAAACAACTAATGTTGGCAAGGATGTGAAGAAAGGAGAACCCTCTTACACCGTTGGTGGGAATGCAAGCTGGTACAGCCACTTTGGAAAATGGTATGGAGTTTCCTCAAAAAGTTAAAAATAGAGCTACCCTATGACCCAACAATTGCACTACTAGGTATTTACTCCAAAGATACAGATGTAGTGAAAAGAAGGGGCACATGCACCCCAATGTTCATAGCAGCAATGTCCACAATAGCCAAACTGAGGAAGGAACCGAGATGCTCTCGAACAGACGAATGGATAAAGAAGATGTGGTCCATATATACAATGGAATATCACTCAGCCATCAGAAAGGATGAATACCCATCATTTGCATCGACATGGTTGGAACTGGAGGGGATTATGCTAAGTGAAATAAGTCAAGCAAAGAAAGACAATTATCACATGGTTTCACTCATATGTGGGACATAAGGAATAGCACGGAGGACTACAGGGGAAGGGAGGGAAAACCGAACGGGAAGAAATTAGAGAAGGAGACAAACCATGAGACTCTGGACTCTGGGAAACAATCTGAGGGTTTCAGGGGGGTGGGGGGTGGAGGGAATGGGTGAGCCCAGTGATGGGTATTCAGGAGGGCACGTATTGCATGGAGCACTGGGTGTTATACACAAACAATGAATCATGGAACACTACATCAAAAACTAATGATGTATGGTGATTAACATAACAATAAAAAATTTAAAAAAAAAACTAATGATGTACCGTATGGTGACTAACGTAACCCAATAAAAAAAAAAAAGCCCCCTACTCAGAGGGTTAGGATTTGTCTTGACCATGGAAAACCCTGCATCCTCTTCTCTGCTCCATAACAGAGAGGACAGAAATGTGCTTGATCCTCCACGGAATTAAATTGGGATCCAGGATTAAATTGGAATTTCCGGAATTAAAATGGGGATCTTGGTTAAAAACATTTTTTTTTTTTGGTTAAAAACATTTTGAAGGCAGAAAATAAGGCTTCCATGCAGGGATTTTTAGGGGGAAAATATATATAGATATATGTATATATATATAAATAGATTTTTATAGTATCGTTTATTTGGGCCACAAAGAAAGGTAGTCAGGAGAGTAACACTACATTGTATTAAGGCCCCAGTGATGCATGGTTTTTGCCAGTACAGCCAGCTACCAAAACAGGAGAGACGCAGGAAGAATATTATCTGAGCCTCGGTGGTACCGTAATCACTTCCCGTTTGGGTTTTAACACCTGAATCCTGGCTCTTATGTGATAACTATAATAATAATAACGTATGTCCCCCAGACAGTGGGGCTTTCTGCCATATTTCCATTCCATTTTCAGGGACTGTCAAAAAGGACAAAGACTTTTTCTTTGGGGGAGACTTGCAGAAGATACACTTTGGGGTCTGTCATTGCGTTGATCCATCAGTCTGTCAGTGGGTTGTAAGGAACTAATTCATTACCCCATTATTCTTCTCTTTTCCTGCGAGGAGAGTTGCTCGTGAGCTGCTCAATGTGGCCTTTTAGACAGAAATAAAGCTGTCCCTTTCCCAGCAAAGAGTTTTATTATATTCTCTTGATGAGATGAAGCTATGTTGGATACTAGCCCGTGGGACAGAAAGGATGACAGGGTCAAAAACATTAGCTTGCACCTGCTGGAGGTGTTTGGACCCAACTGCCAAGTAGACATGACCTCATACGACCCTTTCTGCTTTACATCTCCAGACTAATTCTAGCCCTACTGAGGAGGCAGCCCCCGCCCTCAGGCCACTTTCTGTAAAGGTCCTTTTTCCAGATGTTTGATTTGTGGGCATTGGTGGGTGGGGAGTGTAGCCCTAGAGCCAGTTGGCGTGGGAGGTAAAAAGATGAGATTTGGACCCAGGCAGTCTTGGGGTCTGTATTAGTCAACTCCAGCTGCCCCAACAGAATTCCTCTACCAGCATGGCTTAAACAACAGAAATTCCTTTTCTTCCTCACAGTTCTGGAGGCAAGAAGTCCAAGATCGAGGTACAGTAAAATTTCGGTTCCTAGTAAGAAGTCTGCCCTGCTCTGTAGCCTCCCATGGTAGAGGGAGGAGCTCTGGCTTCTTTTCTTCTAAAGCCACTAATCCCATCATGGGCACACCATTCACATGATCTCATCCTAACCCGATCACCTCCCAAAGGACCCACTTCCAAATACCATCACACAGGAGGTTAGGGCTTCAATATGTGTCTGAACTTGTATATGTGTGCTGGGGGCGGGGTGGACACAAACATTCAGTCCATTCACTCTCTGAGCCTACATTCATCAGGATTCTTTCCATGGCAAGTGACAGAAAACCCAGGTCAAACCTGGATTGAGAGCAAAAATGACTTTGCTGATTCACCTGAAAAGTCTGGGAATATTCAAGCTGGAGGCATGCCTGGAGCCAGAGGCACAAAGGGTAACAAGGAGAAGCCTTCTCTCATCTTCCAGTTTCCTTCCATCTTTCCTCGGTGTTGGCTTTATTCTCAGTTAGGCTAGGATGTCCCTATCTCCTGGAGGCTGGCTTTCTACAGCCGGAGCCACCCGAGCCAAGAAAAGAAGATAGCATGGTCCCTACATCTCCAACAGAAGTTGCCCATCTGGTTCTCATTGGCCTCACAGGCCTATCTCTAAACCAGTAAAAGGGTAGGAGCGTAGGATATTCGGACTGGCCAGTTCTCGGGCATAAAAAGCCATGAGCCAATTCTCCTCCAGCCACATGCTCATGACAAAGGGGGAACAGATGCCCACTCCAGAGCCCCAATTTCTTAGTCCATAAACCGTAAAAACGGCACCAAACTTTCAAGACGTCTATGAGAGCAGAATTAAATAATACATGTTAAGGAAATAATGCAGGCACCACCAGCATCAGCTGGGACTAAATAAATTATTTATTGTGTACACACACGTGCCCATATTCCAATGTTCTAATTCCGTAAGGACGTGCCCTTGACATTCATGCTTTCCCCTACCATAGCAAAAGTACATCTGTAACCCACAGTAGGAAGCGTTGCTCAGGCACAATGACCCTCCTGAGGCCAAATGTTAATTATTGAGACCTCAGCAAGGATGAATAATTCTCCCAAAGGGACATCCCCAGAGTCTCCCCAGAGGGAGAGACCAATACCCCCTAAATGCTTTGGCTGAGGAAGCTACCAGGGTCTTCGGTAGAATTTCCCAGTGAAATGCAAGGAGGCAAAGGAAGGACTTTGTCTTCAGTGCCAGCAGATATGCCAGTTATAAGCAGCACAGCAGCATGGATTATTTGAAAGAGGACCTGATAGCCACTCTGGGGGGAGCAGGGAAAGGAAGTCGTAGAAGGTGACAGCAGAGAGAAGAGAGGGTGCCTAATTTGTGCTTTTAATTTTTCTGGGGGCAGCTTTCACACACTTCCGTCTCAAGTCTGTGCTCACGAGACACTTAGAAGAATACAGCCGCAGTCTAGAGAACATTCTCTGTGTGCTAGGCTCTAGGCGGGGCACTCAGGAGCGTGACTTTATTTAATCCCTGCTCCCACATGCCCTACCTGTGTGGCCTTGGGCAAGTTACAGCAGCTCAAGGAGAAGCCATTTCTCCTTCCTTCCTTCCTTCCTTCCTTCCTTCCTTCCTTCCTTCCTTCCTTCCTTCCTTCCTTTCCTTCCTTCCCTTCCTTCCTTCCTTTTCTCTCTCTCTCTCTCTCTTCCTTCCTTCCTTCTTAGCTAAAATATCCAACAATAAGGGGCAAACATGTATTTACTATATACCAGGCATGTTTTTACATGTATTAACTAATTTAAACTTTATAACATCCCTGTAAGTATTGCTATCCTTTCTATTTTACGAATGAGACTGCTAAGGTTCTGACAGGTTAAGTAATTTGCCCAAGGTCACATGGCTAGGAAGTGACTGAGCCTAGATTTGAACACAGATGAAGTCCAAGTTCTGGGTCTCTATATTGCCTCCTAACACTGAGCTCATCAAACAGTGAACATTCAGTAACATAACTGTTATTGCTGTTTCTCTATGCTAACAGGAAGGTGTTAATAATGGAGGAATAAATCATGGATCACTACAACAAAAACTAATGATGTATTGTCCGGTGACTAACATAATAAAATAAAATTTTAAAAAAATAATGGAGGAATGTTTTTCATCAACATTATCATTGTTAAAAGTTTCAACAAAGGTATTTTCAAAGGTATTTTATTTTGGAAAATAAAAATAAAAAAACAGGGCACCCGGATGGCTCAGTCGGTTAAGCATCTGCCTTCAGCTCAGGTCATGATCCTGCGGTCCTGGGATGGAGCCCTTCATCGGGCTCCCTGCTCAGCGGGGAGCCTGCTTCTCCCTCTCCCTCTGCTCCTCCCCGCTGCTCATGCTTTCTTTCTCTCTCAAATAACTAAAACCTTTTAAAAAATAATAATAAAACAAACTATAATGTGCTATCTACGTCTGTATCACTTAGAGGTATTTAGAGCAAGCAATAGAAATCTACCCTAACATACCCAAGAGAGAACTAATTATTTCTTGAAAGGATACTTGGAAGGTCACAGAAATGAAGGGGAGAGATACATATCTATATAGTAATATATAGATGGATATGTTAATCAAAATGGGATTAAGATGGGATAACTCCTTTCATAATGTATATGTATATCAATGTACTCACGACATTCACCATCATGTGTGCTTTAAAGATCTTATAATTTTATTTGTCAGAGAGATAGAAGCAGAAACTCATCAACAGTCTCAAAAGTAAATGACTTAGGGCACCTGGGTGGCTCAGTTGGTTAAGCGACTGCCTTCGGCTCAGGTCATGATCCTGGAGTCCCAGGATCGAGTCCCACATCAGGCTCCCTGCTCAGCAGGGAGTCTGCTTCTCCCTCTGACCCTCTTCCCTCTCGTGCTCTCTATCTCTCATTCTCTCTCTCCCTCAAATAAATAAATAAAATATTTTTTAAAAAAAGTAAATGACTTAGCTTCGATCACCTCCCACCCCGTGTGTCTTGGCTCAAGACTCAGATTGTCAAGAGGGAGCTCAGATTGCCCAGTGTGGTTACTGACTCAGCCCTGTAGGCAGGGGTGGGGTTCCGAGCCATGCAACACAGGCAAGGGGTAGTTCCCCAAGGGAAGTGACACAGAGCAAAGAGAAAAAAACAATGACAAATACAACCACTCTTGTAATACCAGGACTCCTTCTATGAAGGAGCTCATGGGAGGAGAGGTCCTCAACTAAACTTTAAGATCTATCATTGGAAAAGCTTCTAGACAGTCAGAAACGGCTCAAGTCACAGCCCTGTTACCCTCCGTCAAGAGTCTGAAGTGTCTCCAGCCTGCCTTGAGAATCAAGGCCAGCGCTGGGTAAGGCCAGTGCTTCTGCAGGACCCAGAAGAAAATGCTAACTGAATTTATGGGGCACATTATTGGTAAACCCAAAGACCATGTGCCAAATTCAGCATGCTGATGGACAAGCAAATGGCACTATGGCTCTGTAGTAACTAGATAGACCCTGAGCCTGATTTATGTGTTGAGTGCAAATTGCTCCCAGGGGTACCCAGTACCCAGTACCCAGCTCTAAACTGCCTCTTCCGTCTTTGCCTCTTGACTCCTTCCTCTGTGTCTGAAAGGATTTACCAGGTGGTGTGACCTTTGCAATGTCATCATTGCTTGTTACATCTGTGCCTGGAGCTACACACGGAGATATAGACCACACCCATGACGACTGCCTTTGAAATGGGATGCAGCCACTGCTGGACATTGTTAAAAATACTCTAGAACGAGGTAGCGCTTCCCCTGCTTTTCCATGAGAGCTGCTTTCAAGATGCAACAAGCGTATAACATTTATTTGTGTTTATTCTTCAAAAACATCATGATGACCATTAAAAAACAGACTGTCTGCTACAGAGTTGTGGCTAGAAAAGTATGTAAGAGGTAGCTCCCACCCTCAGGTTTCTCACAGCCTAGTGGAGACTGAGCATATTAGAAAATGTACTAAAAGAGGAGTGAAAAGACCTCGGTTCTTATCCCATGTGGACCACTTATCTAGCTACTCAGACTCAAGCATATCACTTAGACTTGTTAACCCCCACTATTCTCGTCTAAAAGATGCCACTACTAGGAAGTCTGTACTTGTACCAAAAGGCCATTCAGACGCTCAAACAATTGAGAGCACACAGAATTGTGTGATTCACTGCACTCTATAAATTCACAATGATTCTCATGTTCATTAGCACACATTTCTTGAGCACCAATTATGTGCAGACTCATGCCAAAGACTTGAGACTTGAATCCACTGTAGTGCGTTAGACTTCCCGTAAGTCTATTCCTATTTTTGTTAGTTAGCTAGAGCTGTATAACAAAACATCGCAGACTGGCTGGCGTTCTCACAGTTCTGGAGGCTGGAAGTCCAAGATCAAGGTGCTGGCAGGGTGGGTTTCTAGTGGGCCCTCTTTCCTTGGCTTGCAGAAGGCACCTTTTCGCTGTGTCCTCGCATGGTCTCTCTTCTGTGCACACAGACTCTCAGTGTCTCTTCCCCTTATTACAAGGACACCAGCCTATTGGATTAGGACCCCGCCTTTATGATCTCATTCAATTTCACCTCTTCAAAAGCCTCATCTCCAACTACAGTCATTTTGGGGTTAGGGTTTCAACCTATGAATTTTGAGGGGACACAATTCAATTCACAACACCATATTCAAACTGACTAAATTAAGTCTTGTGACATAACAGGAAGTTGAGGGGGAAGGAGGCTTCAGGTTCTGCCAACACAGCAGCTCAACATTGACATCAGGAACTCAGAATTTTCCATTATACATATCTATGTCTACATATCTATATCTACATATATATCTACACCACATCTTCTTTATCCATTCATCTGTTGATGGACATCTGGGCTCTTTCCATAGTTTGCCTATTGTGGACATTGCTGCTATAAACATTGGGGTATAGATGCCTCTTCGGATCACAATGGTGATGGGCAGTGAGGGCATGTGATGTAATGAGCACTGGGTATTAAATGCAACTGATGAATTACTGAACTCTACATCTGAGACTAATGATATACTATATGTTAACCAATTGAATTTAAATAAGTTTTTTTTAAAAAAGGAACTCAGAATTTCTCTGCACCCCACACCCCTGCCCCACTCGACAGTGTGGGCTTATTCCCTGGCCTGGTTCACCGCACTGACATGACTGCCGGGAGAAACCAGGGCAGGGAGCCTCTCTAATTCCAGCATAGTGAGGAGAAAAACTGGATTTCCTTCGCAGAAGCCCTCAGCAAGGCCCTCCTAGCATCGTATTGGCCCAGACTGGCATGGGCCCGCCCATCCCTGAACCAATCACTGAATAGGGAAATGGGGTTAGCATGACTGGCTTGGATAGACCACCTGAAGCCAGACGGATTGTGGAGTCAACTGTGCTTCTTTTCCTCAAGTTTATATTCTAAAGATGAAAAGGCTGAGGTGTCGTCTAAAGATCTTTATATTCCAAAGATGTAAGGCTAAGGGGGTGTGCCCTAAGTGGGCCCTTATGCCCACTCTCTGTATCCATCTGGTCAGAAAAGACAAAGTTTGGAAGTGGATTTCAAGTGAAGAAATTGTTTCATGGGGAAGAGGGGCAGCTGTGTGACAAACTTCTCACCTCTTCACAAGGGAGGGAGAGGAACTCCTTTCTGAGCACCTATGTGCCAGTCACTGTGTGTGTTACTAGTCTGTGATCTCATTGCATGCTCATATCATACCTAGAATATTGGCAGGATGAACATTATTTCCCTAAAGAAGAAACAGAGGCCCAGAAATTCAAAAGTGTGTTCAAGGTCACACAGCTAATTATGGAATCAGAACCAGCACCCAGGTGTGTCTAGCTCTACAGCCACATTATTTGCCGAGCACCATGATGATTCTTAAAGACAGTTGGAGACTCTCCCTCCATGATTTCCTTCTTTTATAATAGCTACAACAATAATGAGTACCATTTACTGAGTGCTCACTAGGTACCAGGGATTGTACAGAATATTTAAAACATTAGAGCAACAAAAAAACATAATATACGTAGGAATTAAACACACCTCCCTGCAAAAATGGATGCACTAGAGCTTCATGGAGAAAAGCTCTTATAAAGGCCATTATAAAAGACCTGAATAGATTAAGACAGACACCAGGTTTGCAAATAGAATAACTTAACATTATAAGGATATTAATTTTCCCCCAACATTAGTCCATGGACTTAATGCAGTTCTAATCAAAGTTCCAGCAAAATTTTTGAGGAATTTGAAAAACTGATTCTAAAGTGTACACAGAAATTTAAAAGGCATGAATACATAAAGTAATTTTGAAAAAAAATGGGACTAGAGGAAGGACTCACTTTACTGAATATTAAAACATATTGCTAAGTGACAGTGATTCTTTTTTAAGTGTGGTGTAGTCTTAGGAACAGATAAATAAATCCATGAAGGAACATAGGGATTCAGAAATACTCCTACATTTATAGGAGACTTGGCATATATGGCAATTGGGAAAGATTGAATTATTTGGTAAACTTTACTGGGAAAACTCGTTCCCTGTATGGGAAAAATAAAATTGGATTCCTTCCTTCACACCTGAAAGCAAAAAACAAATTATAAAAGTAATCAAAGAAAATGGAGGAAATATCTTCATGACTTTAGAATTGTGCAGATTTGAAAGTAAGATCTAAAAAGATCCAGCATCAGGGGGAGACATGAAGTGTTCGACTGCATTAAATCTATGATTTCTGCACAGAAAGGGACATAATCTACACACTAAACACTCTTGTAGACCATGAGAAGATGTGTGCAATGTCTAAAACTGGGCTCGTGTTGAAATCTAGAGAAACACTTACAACACAGCAAGAAAAAAATCAGGAAACCCAGTAGAAAAATGGGCAAAGTCTATGAAAAGGAAATTAATAGAAGAGGAAACACTAATGGCTAACAAGTATATGAAGAGACACTCAACTTCATTAGTAATCAGAGAGAAGCAAATTAAACCAACAATGATATACCACTTTATACCCATCGTATTGGCAAAAATTACAAAGTCAGAGAACTTCAAGTGCTATGGAGAAGTGCAAACTAAGCAGCCATCCCAGACAGAAATCTCTCAGTCCTGGGGACAATTAACTGCTCATCCACCCAACAGTCTCCACGCCTGGATATGTGCCCCAAAGAAACTCTCCCACAAAACCATAAGGACGCATGCATAAGACTGTTCACCATAGTTTTCTCTGTGACAGCAGAGGCTCTGATGTCCCTGTTCGTTTATCACTAGGGGAATGGATAAGCAAATTGTAGTCTATGCATATGTTGTCTCCCAGGCCACAGTCAGAATGTAATGAATTGGATTTACATATACCAACATGAGGAGATGTCAAAAATATAATGTTGACTGGAAAAAAGTGAAGTTTGGGGTCCCAAACCATTTATGTAATCAAAGCCAACTCTGTATTTTATCAATTATGTAGTTATATCTAAATTAACGTATGAAGGGAGAACTGGGGAAATCTCTATTCCTATACTAGAGGAACACCTGTGGTGTGGGAGGAGTTAAAGGAAGAACCAAAGATGGAGGAGATCATGTAAGAGAAGGAAAAAAATCATGGAGAACTTGCTCTGACCAGTGAATCTCAATGAATCTGCTCTGTGTCCCTGGAGGACCAAATTTGCTCACCAAAATGGTGGGGACACAGCTCTTGGGGCATTGTCCCATTTAATCCTCAAAAACAAACAAACAAACAAACAAAACCACGAAGAGGCAAGTATCATTGTTTGTCCTATTTTTGGTTTTGAAAACAGAGAGGGTAGGCAAATTCCCCAAGGCCATGGAGTAAGTAAGTGGTAGGTCAGGGATCTGAAATTGGCTGTGTACCTCCAGATCCTCACACTTAGCATCACACTCTACCTCCTGTGTTTAAAGCAGAACTCTACTGAAGTTCAATGTGGCGGAGCATAATGAAGTACAAGTCTGCTAAATTACTTCACTTGCATCTGAGCTTTCTTAGTTTCTAAGATGTCCACTGATACGGGCTTATTTTTAGTGGACTAGCAACACCTGACCCAGCAAAACAACAACTTCAGCTCCACATATCATGGCTTCTAAGGCAAAACAAACCCTAAACAAAAACTGTTTCTTGCAGCCCATCTTTCTGCATGACACAGCAACTTGTACCATAGACCATCTTTTCCCAAATAAGTTGCATAAGATTTTCAGTGCCAAGTGTACAGTTATATAAGAGTCAAAATCTATATAAACTCAATACAACACTTTGCTTCACCTTACCGGAAACTCCCAACAGCAAATTTGCTTTCTGAAATTATATTAGAGCAAAAAACCCAGTCTTGGGACTTCCTGAGAACCAAGTATTGGTAGCCTTAGGTAATGCCTGGAATGTTGTCTGTACTTGTTAAATGTTAAGTGAATGGATAAAATGGATGGCTAGGTGGGTGGAAGACAGACGGATGGATAGACGGATAGATGGACGAGTGGACAGATGGATAGATATTGGGTGGATGGATGGATAGATGGATGGATGGGTGGATGAATGAGTGGATAGATGGATGGATAGGTGGGTGGATGGATGGATGGATGGATAGATGGATGGTTAGGTGGGTGGATGGATGAAAGGATGGATGGATGGATGGATAGATGAGTGGGTAGATGGATGGATGGATGGATACATGGATGGATGGATGGATGGATGGATGGATGGATGGATGGATGGATGGACCGACGGACGGATGGTTGGATGAGTGGGTAGATGGATGGATGGATGGATGGATGAGTGAGTGGATAGATGGATGGATAGGTGGGTGGAAGGATGGGAGGTGGGTGAGTAGGTAAATTATATGTAAAATATAAAAATATGCATTCTTCGAGGCGGAGCAAGATGGCGGAGGAGTAGGAGACCTAGATTTCGTCTGGTCTCAGGAATTCAGCTGAATAGGGATCAAACCATTCTGAACACCTACGAACTCAACAGGAGATCGAACAGGAGAGTAGCAACAACTCTCTGAACAGAGAAGCGACCACTTACTGGAAGGTAGGGCGTGCGGAGAAGTGAATCCGAGGCGATATTCGGGAGGATAGACGGCGGGGGAGGGGCCTCCGCCAGCCGCTTCTGGCAAGTGATAGAGCCACGGAGCACAAAATCGGACCTTTTAGAAGTTGGCTCGGCGGAGGGACGTCGCTGCAGTGGCTAAGCGGGGGGTGGAATCCTCCCGGGACAGTGTGGTCTCAGGACCCTTGGGGTCACAGAGAGACCGGGGGTGCCTGAGTGCGCCAGAGCTCCCAGGTATCAGAGCGGGGAAGCTGGCTGCAGAGACGGAGCAGAGTCGCGGGCTCTCAGCTCGGGGTTGCCATAAACTGTGATCTGCGGCCCAGTCGGGGCACGGCTCCCCCAGCAGGGACCCAACAAGCAGCAGATCCGGGGAGACTCCCCTTCCTTCCCGGGGAGGAGCGGTGCGGGAACGCACTGCAGGGATCTGCTGGGTTTGGAGACTCCGCGCGGGGTCGGGTGCCAGAGATAGCAACGCTCGATCACAGGCCGGGTGAGCACGGAGTGCGGCTGGAGACCGGGGACACGGAAGTGACTGCTTTTCTCTGGGGGCGCACTGGGGAGCGGGGCCCCGAGTTCTCAGCTCCTCCGAGTGGAGATTGGGAGGCCACCATTTCTGCCCTGGTCCTCCAAAGCTGTACCGAGAGCTTGCAGGGAACAAAAGCTCCTGAGAGCAAACCGGAGCAGCTTCCTTAGCCCGGACCGACAAGGGCGGGGCAATTCCGCCTCCGGCAAAGACATTTGGAAACCACAGCAACAGGCCCCTCCCCCAGAAGATCAGCACAAACAGCCAGCAAGCCAAGACCAAGTTGATCGATCAAGGAGAATAGGAGAACTCCAGCGCTAGGGGAATACTGCACACAGATTCATGGCTTTTTTTTTTTTTTACTATGATTCATTATTTCATCAAAGTTAATTTTTGTTGACTGTTTTTTTTTTTATTTTTCTTTTTCCCTTTTTCAACCAACATCTTATAAATCCCTTTTAAAAAAAAAATTTTTTTTATTTTTCATTTTTAGAGTCATATTTTATCCCTTCATAGTAGTTACCCTTATTTTTGGCATATATATATAAGTTGTTCTCTCTTTAAAATTTTGAGGTACAGTTTCTTCTAACAGATCAAAATATACCCTAAATCACTAGTGTATAGCTTTGTTCTAGTCTCCTGCCTGATCACATTCTCTCCCTTTTTCCTTTTTTTTTTTCTTAAATCTTCTTTCTTTTTTCAAACAACTTATCTTACCAAGTCCTTTTATAAAATCTTTTATAATTTTCATCTTTACAGTCACCTTCCATCCCTTCATTGTATCAACCCTTATTTTGTACATATATGTCTTTCTTCCTTTAAAATTTTAGGAGGCACTTTTATCTAACAGACCAAAATACGCCCAAAATCTAGTGTGTGGCACTGATCTATGCACTGGCCTGATCATATTTGATCATATTCTGCCTTTTTTGTATTGTTTTGTTTTTGTTTTTATCTTTTTTTTCCTTTTTTTTTTCTTTTTCTCTTTCTTTTTTCTTTCTTTCCCTTTCTTTTCCCCTGGTTTCAGGTCTTTTCTGGTTTGTATACAGTATATTTGCTGGGGACGTTGTAAACCTCTTAGCATTTTGTTCTCTCATTCATCTATTCTCCTCTGGACAAAATGACAAGACGAAAGAAATCACCTCAGCAAAAAGAACAAGAGGTAGTACCGTCAGCCAGGGACCTACTCAATACGGACATTAGTACGATGTCGGACCTAGAGTTCAGAATCATGACTTTAAAGATACTAGCTGGGCTTGAAAAAAGCGTGGAAGTTATTAGAGAAACCCTTTCTGGAGAAATAAAAGAACTAAAATCTAACCAAATCGAAATCAAAAAGGCTATTGATGAGGTGCAATCAAAAATGGGGGCACTAAATGCTAGGATAAATGAGGCAGAAGAGAGAATCAGTGATATAGAAGACCAAATGATGGAAAATAAAGAGGCTGAGAAAAAGAGAGAGAAACAACTACAGGATCATGAGGGCAGAATTCGAGAGATAAGTGATACGATAAGACGAAACAACATTAGAATAATTGGGATCCCAGAAGAAGAAGAGAGAGAGAGGGGGGCAGAAGGTATATTGGAGCAAATTATAGCAGAGAACTTCCCTAATGTGAGGAAGGAAACAGGCATTAAAATCCAGGAGGCACAGAGAACCCCCTCAAAATCAATAATAATAGGTCAACACCCCGACATCTAATAGTAAAACTTACGAGTCTCAGAGACAAAGAGAAAATCCTGAAAGCAGCTCGGGAGAAGAGATATGTAACCTACAATGGTAGAAACATTAGATTGGCAACAGACCTATCCACAGAGACCTGGCAGGCCAGAAAGGACTGGCAAGATATCTTCAGAGCACTAAACGAGAAAAATATGCAGCCAAGAATACTATATCCAGCTAGGCTATCATTGAAAATAGAAGGAGAGATAAAAAAATTCCAGGACAAACAAAAACTAAAGGAATTTGCAAACACGAAACCAGCCCTCCAAGAAATATTAAGAGGGGTCCTCTAAGCAAAGAGAGAACCTAAAAGCAGCAAAGAGCAGAAACGAACACAGACAACAGACAGTTAACAGTCACCTTACAGGTAATGCAATGGCACTAAATTCATACCTTTCAATAGTTACCCTGAATGTAAATGGGCTAAATGCCCCAATCAAAAGACACAGGCTATCAGATTGGATTAAAAAACAAGACCCATCAATATGCTGTCTGCAAGAGACTCATTTTAGACCCAAAGACACCCCCAGATTGAAAGTGAGGGGGTGGAAAACCATTTACCATGCTAATGGACACCAAAAGAAAGCTGGGGTGGCAATCCTTATATCAGACAAACTAGATTTTAAAACAAAGGCTGTAATAAGAGATGAGGAAGGACACTATATCCTACTTAAAGGGTCTATCCAACAAGAAGATCTAACAATTGTAAATATCTATGCCCCGAACATGGGAGCAGCCAATTATATAAGGCAATTAATAACAAAAGCAAAGAAACACATTGACAACAATACAATAATAGTGGGGGACTTTAACACCCCCCTGACTGAAATGGACAGATCATCTAAGCAAAAGATCAACAAGGAAATAAAGGCTTTAAATGACACACTGGACCAAATGGACTTCACAGACATATTCAGAACATTCCATCCCAAAGCAAAGGAATACACATTCTTCTCTAGTGCCCATGGAACATTCTCCAGAATTGATCACATCCTAGGTCACAAATCAGGTCTCAATCGGTACCAAAAGATTGGGATCATTCCCTGCATATTTTCAGACCACAATGCTTTGAAACTAGAACTCAACCACAAGAGGAAAGTCGGAAAGAACTCAAATACATGGAGGCTAAAGAGCATCCTACTAAAGAATGAATGGGTCAACCAAGAAATTAAAGAAGAATTAAAAAAAATTCATGGAAACCAATGAAAATGAAAACACAACTGTTCAAAATCTTTGGGATACAGCAAAGGCAGTCCTGAGAGGAAAGTATATAGCAATACAAGCCTTTCTCAAGAAACAAGAAAGGTCTCAAATACACAACCTAACGCTACACCTAAAGGAGCTGGAGAAAGAACAGCAAATAAAGCCTAAACCCAGCAGGAGAAGAGAAATCATAAAGATCAGAGCAGAAATCAATGAACTAGAAACCAAAAGAACAGTAGAACAGATCAACGAAACTAGGAGCTGGTTCTTTGAAAGAATTAACAAGATTGATAAACCCCTGGCCAGACTGATCAAAACGAAAAGAGAAATGACCCAAATCAACAAAATCATGAATGAAAGAGGAGAGATCACAACCAACACCAAAGAAATACAAACAATTAAAAGAACATATTATGAGCAACTCTATGCCAGCAAATTAGATAACCTGGAAGAAATGGGTGCATTCCTAGAGATGCATCAACTACCAAAATTGAACCAGGAAGAAATAGAAAACCTGAACAGACCTATAACCACTAAGGAAATTGAAACAGTCATCAAAAATCTCCCAAGAAACAGAAGCCCAGGGCCAGATGGCTTCCCAGGGGAATTCTATCAGACATTTCAAGAAGAATTAATACCTATTCTCCTGAAACTGTTCCAAAAAATAGAAATGGAAGGGAAACTTCCAAACTCATTTTATGAGGCCAGCATTACCTTAATCCCAAAACCAGACAAAGACCCCATCAAAAAAGAGAAGTACAGACCAATATCCTTGATGAACATGGATGCAAAAATTCTCACCAAAATACTAGCCAATAGGATCCAACAGTACATTAAAAGGATTATTCACCAGGACCAAGTGGGATTTGTCCCTGGGCTGCAAGGCTGGTTCAACATCCGCAAATCAATCAACGTGATACAATACATTAACAAAAGAAAGAGCAAGAATCATATGATCCTCTTAATAGATGCAGAAAAAGCATTTGACAAAGTACAACATCCTTTCTTGATCAAAACTCTTCAGAGTATAGGGATAGAGGGTACATACCTCAATATCATAAAAGCCATCTATGAAAAACCTACAGCGAATATCATTCTCAATGGGGAAAGGCTGAGAGCTTTTCCCCTAAGGTCAGGAACGCGGCAGGGATGTCCACTGTCACCACTGCTATTGAACATAGTATTAGAAGTCCTAGCCACAGCAATCAGACAACAAAAAGAAATCAAAGGCATCCAAATCGGCAAAGAGGAAGTCAAACTCTCACTCTTTGCAGATGATATGATACTGTATGTGGAAAACCCAAAAGACTCCACCCCAAAACTGCTAGAACTCATACAGGAATTCAGTAAAGTAGCAGGATATAAAATCAATGCACAGAAATCAGTGGCATTCCTATACACCAACAACAAGACAGAAGAGAGACAAATCAAGGAGTCGATCCCATTTACAATTGCACCCAAAACCATTAGATACCTAGGAATAAATCTAACCAAAGAGGCAAAGGATCTGTACTCAGAAAACTATAAAATACTCATGAAAGAAATTGAAGAAGACACAAAGAAATGGAAAAACGTTCCATGCTCATGGATTGGGAGAATCAACATTGTGAAGATGTCAATGCTACCTAGAGCAATCTACACATTCAATGCAATCCCCATCAAAATACCATCCACTTTTTTCAAAGAAATGGAACAAATAATCCTAAAATTTGTATGGAACCAGAAGAGACCCAGAATAGCCAGAGGAATACTGAAAAAGAAAAGCAAAGCTGGCGGCATCACAATTCCGGACTTCCAGCTCTATTACAAAGCTGTCATCATCAAGACAGTATGGTACTGGCACAAAAACAGACACATAGATCAATGGAACAGAATCGAGAGCCCAGAAATGGACCCTCAACTCTATGGTCAACTCATCTTTGACAAAGCAGGAAAGAATGTCCAATGGAAAAAAGACAGTCTCTTCAACAAATGGTGTTGGGAAAATTGGACAGCCACATGCAGAAGAATGAAACTGGACCATTTCCTTACACCACACACAAAAATAGACTCCAAATGGTTGAAAGACCTAAACGTGAGACAGGAGTCCATCCAAATCCTAAAGGAGAACACAGGTAGCAACCTTTTCGACCTTAGCCGCAGCAACTTCTTCCTAGAAACATCGCCAAAGGCACGGGAAGCCAGGGCAAAAATGAACTATTGGGATTTCATCAAGATAAAAAGCTTTTGCACAGCAAAAGAAACAGTCCACAAAACCAAAAGACAACCGACAGAATGGGAGAAAATATTTGCAAATGACATATCAGATAAAGGGCTAGTATCCAAAATGTATAAAGAACTTATCAAACTCAACACCCAAAGAACAAATAA
Organism: Zalophus californianus; assembly: GCF_009762305.2. Taxonomy (NCBI): domain Eukaryota; kingdom Metazoa; phylum Chordata; class Mammalia; order Carnivora; family Otariidae; genus Zalophus; species Zalophus californianus. The sequence continues at coordinate 83,478,356 of NC_045604.1, forward strand.
TCCAATCAAGAAATGGGCAGAAGACATGAACAGACATTTCTCCAAAGAAGACATCCAAATGGCCAACAGACACATGAAAAAGTGCTCAACATCACTCGGCATCAGGGAAATCCAAATCAAAACCTCCATGAGATACCACCTCACACCCGTCAGAATGGCTAAAATTAACAAGTCAGGGAACGACAGATGTTGGCGGGGATGTGGAGAAAGGGGAACCCTCCTACACTGTTGGTGGGAATGCAAGCTGGTGCAACCCCTCTGGAAAACAGTATGGAGGTTCCTCAAACAGTTGAAATTAGAGCTACCGTTTGATCCAGCAATTGCACTACTGGGTGTTTACCACAAAGATACAAATGTAGGGACCCGAAGGGGTACGTGTACCCCAATGTTTATAGCAGCAATGTCCACCATAGCCAAACTGTGGAAAGAGCCAAGATGTCCATCGACAGATGAATGGATAAAGAAGATGTGGTATATATACACAATGGAATATTATGCAGCCATCCAAAGGAATGAGATCTTGCCATTTGCAACGACGTGGATGGAACTGGAGGGTGTTATGCTGAGTGAAATAAGTCAATCAGAGAAAGACATGTATCACATGACCTCACTGATATGAGGAATTCTTAATCTCAGGAAAGAAACTGAGTGTTACTGGAGTGGTGGGGGGTGGGAGGGATGGGGTGGCTGGGTGATAGACATTGGGGAGGGTATGTGCTACGGTGAGCGCTGTGAATTGTGCAAGACTCTTGAATCACAGTTCTGTACTTCTGAAACAAATAACGCAACATATTTTAAGAAAAAAGAAAAAGAAGAAGATAACAGGAGAGGAAGAAAAGGGGAGTATGTCAGAGGGGGAGACGAACCATGAGAGATGATGGACTCTGAAAAACAAACTGAGGGTTCTAGAGGGGAGGGGGGTAGGGGGATGGGTTAGCCTGGTGATGGGTATTGAGGAGGGCACGTTGTGCATGGAGCACTGGGTGTTATGAACAAACAATGAATCATGGAACACTGCACCAAAAACTAATGATGTAATATATGGTGATTAACATAACAATAAAAAAGAAGCAAAAATATGCATTCTTGGCTCTGTGGCTATGATTTTTAACTAACAACATAACCTAGATGCTTCCATGAGTACATCAGGGTGACTACAGTATTTCACTCTCTCCCCCAAAATACCCTTGAAAATTTCACTGCTATTTTAAGCTGCTATTTTCTCTTAACTTTCATGAAACTCATTAATCTGCCAATGACTACTCCAAAAGCACAAGCAGCCTGCAGGATGACAGAATGTGACTTAGTTCAAAAGCCATCCTAGAGACCCTGAAGACTTTGGAAATTGCTTCTTGTTCTTTCTTCCCTTGCATTTTTGCCTCATCGTGGTGTTGGGAAGAAAGAGAAGAAAACTCATCATTAGCTGAACAGAATGTCAGCACTTTCAAACAGAGAAAGCTACATCAGACCATGGGCTCTCGTGTTCTTAGAAGCCCCAAGAAATGTGTTTCCTTGAGGTGCCTTTTAGAGCTGTCGGTTCCATCTATCAGAGTCCCAGCTTCTGCTGCTAAATACCTGTCATGCTGCCCCTCTCCACACACTGAGCCTGTTTGCCTTCCATCGCAGTGCTCCTTACACTGGGCAAAGTCACCGGAATCCCATATCCACTGCGCCCAGGATACAGACTGGGACTCAAGAGACCAGAGACTAAAAAGTGAAAAATTACAATACGGATTCCTAAAACAATCATTTCAGTTTCCAAAAAAGATTTCCCCAGTGGAGTCATTTTCACTTGAGCTTTGTCCAGTGCCATGAAGCAGTGTTCTGCTGCTTACAAGTTATAAGGAGCTCAAATACAGACCCAGTAACATGGATGCAGCTTTCTTTTCATAAAATGTCTGCGCCACTTGCTGCACAGTAATCTAGCCTAATAGAGCCTTCATTAACCTATCTATGGTGGAATGCATGAACATCGCAAAGACCCCTCTCTTTAGCTTCTATAATATCTTTCTCAATTCTCAGTCAGAGGAGGAAATTTCTGGATTATAGGATTAGATTTTATGAATGCTAGTTCCTGGCCTTGGGTCAGTTCCTTACTCATCCTAAGCTGAAATTTGCTCATGTGTAAAACAGAAAGAAAAACACTCACCCTCCAGAGTTGTTGTAAAGATTTCTTCATCCAGTACGTAATTTTTGAGAACCTACTCCTCTATGCAAGGATCTAGAAGGAGGGAGAATTGGAGACCAAAGGTAACATACGAGTGCTGTGAGGTTGGAAGTCCATAGGTGAGCAAGAGGCATAGGCCAGTCAGTGCTGGTGTAAGAAATAAGAAAACTGGACTCTGGGTCATTCAGGCCTGAGTGGAAATCTTGCGCCCACCACTTCCTCACTGCATGACACTGGGAAATAACTTAACCTTTCTCAGCCTCAGCTTAACCCTGGAGATCTCCTGGTTCTGTAAAGATTCAATTAGATATTACTTGATGAGATACTTAGCGCAGTGTCAAGACCATAAAAAGTATTAAACAGACAATGACATTACCTGTTATGGTAAACACAAGGTGGTACGAGCACACATGAATGCACCCAGCACAGTATCTGATAGGCAGAGGGCACACTGTAAATGTTAGTCCACACCCCTGTCTACATCAACTCTTCTCCCATAAATCAACTCATTGCTTAATTTAAGCAAGGCAAGGAAAGAGCTAGAAATGGACCCAAGATCTTAGAGATGCAAGGCTGGGAGAAGATACCCAGCACCTGGCTGCCTGGAAATCGCATTCCAAAATCTCTGGGGCACAGATGAGTACAACTGCATTCACGAGGAACTACTGAGCTATTGGGGGAGGGCAGGGGAAGGACTGGGCAGAACACAGGTAAATCCCATATCCATAGAGTATGAATATGGGACAACCATCAGTAATTCTTTTTTTTTTTAAAGATTTTATTTATTATTTGAGACAGTGAGTGTGAGAAAGAGCATAAGCGGAGTAGAGGGGCAGAGGGAGAGGGAGAAGCAGGCTCCCCACGGAGCAGGGAGCACAATGCAGGGCTCAATCTCAGGACCCTGGGATCATGACCTAAGCTGAAGGCAGATGCTTAACCGACTGAGCCATTCAGGCGCCCCAATCTTGAGTAATTCTAACAATGAGAATTCTTGAGAAGACAGGAGATATGCTGGGCCAAGACCATCTGATGAGCAGGTGCTCTAGTCTGAAGACAGTCAGTTGTACAATGGTGACCACTGAGAATACCAGAGAAAAGAGAACGGATATATTATTATACACATCAGTAATGCCGGTGTTGGACATGCTCTCCTACACACGAGATATATTTACTGAAAGTTATAAAACACAAGTGTTTAGGACTCTTTTGGAGGCAAGTGGCAGGAACCCAACAGAAACGGACTTAAGAAAAAAATTGAAATTGATTTCCTTGCCTATTTGATGGGTAAGACTTCAGGCATGATTAGATTCAAGAATTCAAGGGGTCTCCTCAGGAATCTTTCTTCCTCCATTTTCTCTTTCATCTCCCTTCAAGAGTACTCCTCCAATGGAGAGGAAAGAGAACCATAAGCAGGTTTATTCTTTCAAAAATGCCAATCAAGGGGAGCGTGGTTGGCTCAGTCATTAAGCGTCTGCCTTCAGCTCAGGTCATGATCCCAGAGTCCTGGGATCGAGCCCCGAGCAGGGAGCCCGCTTCTCCCTCTCCCACTCCCCCTGCTTGTGTTCCCTCTCTTGCTGTCTCTCTCTTTGTCAAAAAATAAATAAAATCTTTAAAAAAAAAAAAAAAAGAATGTCAATCAAGAAAGTTCTCATTTCCACTAATCCCAGGATTCTCCCTGGCTCTGATTGGTCCACCTTGAGCAAGGATGTTTTGATTGGCCAGGCCCACCCCTAGACTAGTAAGAGAGTTAGCCCATGTGAGCCACCTGCCCTCAAGGAAAATAGAGATGCTTTTACTCTCAGAGGGGTCATGAATCTGTGCACAGGTAAAAACCCCACCTATCGACCTATCAACTACACTTTCCTGCTGCTCTTTTTTTCTAGGCATCCATTGAACATCTGAGAACATATTCAGAAGTTAACCAATCTCAAAAGATATCAGCAGGGGTAAATAGAGAAACAGACTCAGAAATGTCATCATGACAGTTAATTGTGGGAAATTTATCACACTGATTGATCACGCAGCATTTAACTTCAGGAACACCAAGCCTCCAAGTGGGTTTCTTTTGACAAATGTGAGGCAAGGTTTACCAAAACTAGCAGATATGACTGTGACTTACAAAATGAAAAAAGTAAACAAGAAACACAATTTGATATGATTTAATAAGAGATTTGTTTTCACCACTTCTCTTGAGGACCCTGGCACATTTTCTTTTTAGAGACAGTTATTATCTCTACCTTTATTGAACAAAGGCACCGGAACACAGCTGCCGAGGATCTGTAAAGAAAATCATTCTTTTATTAATAAGACTGTTATTAGCAGGGGAAAAAAATCCATGTTTGGGGGTTTACACTGAAGTTACAGGCCATTTCAGAGAAATATGGCTGACTACTACCAACATTATCTCAGGCAATTTCATGATCAAATGTCCTATTAAGTTGTTTAAAAATTTTATAGAGATTGTAAATCAGAACTATTTTCTATTTGCCCTAAATATTTAGGTGCAAGAGGGAAAGCAGATCAAATTAAAGGGTATTGTGCACATTTTTTACTGGGATCTCCCAGGGATATAAATCATTCCACTTGCAGCATGGAGTTCTTCAGTAAACATGTTTGTGAATACAACATTCGATGCTCCTCCAGTGCTCTCATTAAAAGGATGATCTGGGTAACAACAGTAGTGCCAGGTTCTTCCCATCTTCAAAATTTTCCAAGATTCAAAGGATACGACTCAAAGTTTCCCCGGAGTTCCTACAGGAATACGTTTTAAGCTACTTTATTCCATTGGTTCAGCCCCGAACAATACCATGGGACAAGAATCAGAAGACAACAAGAGGAACAGAGAAAGATTTGTAGACATGCTGGAAGGAATCATTCTTTCTTTTGAGAAACAGAGAGTCAATATCTGTCAAACGTGAAGATACATATCCCTTGATCTAGCAATTTCTGTTTAGAGATTTAACCTACTGATACACTCATATGTGTGCATAAAGATAGATGTTCCAGGATACTCAATGCAGCCTTGGTTATAGTGGCAAAAGATTGGACACAATCCAAATGTCTTTCAATAAGGCTCTGATTAAATAAATTACAGCACAGCCTCACAGTGGAAAACAATGCAGCCATTAAAGACAATGAAATGAGACTAGCAGAACTGAAATAGCACTACCTCTAAGATACATGGTGAAATAGGAAAAGGGGGGAGGGGAGATGCAGCGGAACAAGTGTAGGAGGATGCCATTTTGTATTTTTTTAATGTCAGAAAATATTTGGTTCTGTGTGTTAACTCTACGGGAATTAAAATAAAAAGTTAATTTTAAAGAATTTGGCTGTGCACACACAGAATACCTCCAAAAAGAAACCCGGGATTTTCCTCTTTGGAAGGGCCAACTTTATGTTCACTGTTATATCTGTCAGTACTACTTTTTGAGGTTTTTACTACAAAATTACCATATGTGATTTTTTAAATAAAATATTATTTTTTTGAGAGAAAGAGAGCACGTGTGAGCGGAGGGGGAGGGGCAGGGGAAGAGAGAGAGAATCTCAAGCAGATTCTGCGCTGAGCATGGAGCCCAACATGGGGCTTGATCTCATGACCATGAGATCATGACCTGAGCCAAAACCAAGAGTCAGATGCTTAACTGCCTGAGCTACCCAGGTGCCCCTTTAAGTAAAATTTTAAACAAAAAGAAATATGGTGCATTACCATAAATCTCACAAGAAATAGAAAATATTTCTTGAAAAAAAATAGGAAAACTATTAAGACATACATGAGAGTTCTGAAGAAATGGAGAAGTACCTCATTTCCTTTGATGGTATGAAAGATTGAATGAGTGTTCCCAAATCTTCATTCCCTCCACTACAGCATTAAACATCGTTGTACCTTCGAAATTTTCTCACTGTGGGGGGAGCGTTCTTTCTGACTCATGGATGTCAGTCTTGACCATGTGACTTGCTAGGGCCAGCAGTGTGAGCAAGATGTAACAGAAGTAGAGGCTTTACACACACCTCTGTGATTCCGCTTGATCTATTATACTTCTGCCATCCACCCTGAGAAGATCAAATCCTGGGTAGCCAGTGGTCCCAGGATGAGGAGATATATACAGCAGACCTGGGCCAGCCCATAGCCTGGAATCAAGCAAACTAATCCAACAGAGTCCAACAGAATCACAGCCTACACTCAGACCTGTGTGACAAAAATCATTCTTGCTCTAAGCAAGGATTGGGGACATGTATGTTCCACAGCTTTATAGGAGCCATATCTGACTGGTACAGATGGGAAGACTAAATTACTTCCTTTTGCTCTCTCCCACCTCCTCTAGGAAATTGTTCCCAGTTAACCCTACCCCTACTCTAGACTGTGATCTTTTCAATGACAGGAACTGTGTGTTATTTCTCCCTGTGTCCCTAGACTTCAGCACAGTGCCTGGCACCAAATTTTAAAAATCAAAACAATCTTTCTCTGACCACCCTGTCTAAAGTATTTGCCTCTATCCCACAGTCTCCACCATATCACACAGACCATTAATCACAATCTGTAATTATCCTATTATTTTGTTATCTTGTCTCCCTCACTGGAACATAAACTCCCCAGAGGAAATGAATCAATGAATGCAGAAAAAAAGACTTCCTTACTCTGATCTTTATAAGCCTTCAGACATGTTTTACCATATTCTCCAAATTTCTTCACGGCCTTGCAAAAGCTGGCCCCAAATGGTTCCTAGTTCTATCACGCATTGCTCCCCCTAGGTAATACCAGGCCACTTTTCACTGTTTCCCACCCACCACCCACACTTTATCATTTTCTGCAACATTATCCATGATATTCCCTCGATAATTTCCCTCTAACCTGAGTACTCTTCTTTACCCCCCTGCTTATCTAAATCCTGACCATTTGTATTTTTGTGGATTAGGTTCAGCTATGATTAACTGTAAAACTGAAAACACCAGGGCCTAAACAATATAAAAGTTTATTTATTTCTTTTGCTTAATAAATTTAGAAGTCGTCAGAATAAGACTGGAAAGGTAATCTATGGCTTCAGAGGAACAAGAACCTCCTAGTGTATTGTTCTGTCATGGGTTCCTTCCCAAACCCTCGTCCTGAACCAGAATGGCTGCTGGAGGCCAACTATTACATTCTCATTCCAGTCATTAGGAAGGAAGAAAGCTGGAAGAAGAGAAGGCCTCCTCCCTGTAAAGAAATCCACATGCCCCCTGCCCCCGAATCATGCACAGCGTTTTCGCTTACATGTCATCCAACAAAACTTAGTTACATAGATACACCACCTAGCTGCATGGGAAATTGTATTAGTTTTGATATATCACAAACCACTGCCTCATAACAGAGCATCTTCAAACAATAAGCATTTATCCAGTACATGATTCCATGGGTTGGTAATTTGGGCTGAGTTCAGCTAGGCAGTTTTTGTGGCCTCGGGTGAGTCTACCCATGTACCGGTAGTTAACTATCTGGTTGGCTGGAAGTTGGCTGGTCTAAGATGACCTCAGCTAAGAAAGTTTGTCTCTGCTCCAAAAGGGCTCCTACCCTCCAGAAGACTAACTCTGGCTCACATATAATGGCTGGGCAGGATCCCAGAAGGTTGAATGGAGGTATGCAAGGCCTCTGGAGGCCTAGGCTTGGAAATGACACAATGTCACTTCCATTGCATTGTATTGGCCAAAGCAAATCACAAGTCTAGCCTGGCTTCAAGGGTGTGGAAATAGACTCCACAATTAAATAGTAGGGACTGCAAAGTCACATTGCAAAAGGATGTGCACACAGGAAAGGGAATATTTGTAGAGATTGTTGCAAGCAATATTCCAAAGAACTGTAGTCTTTACTTGGAGTTAGAGGGGATGACCCAGCTAAAAATTTAGGGATTCTATTGTTACGGAAGTTCTGGAAGTAGAGGGGGATGGGGAACAGCTTGCATTGTCTATGACACCCACTTTTATTTTTTTTAATTTTTTATTGTTATGTTAATCACCATACATTACATCATTAGTTTTTGATGTAGTGTTCCATGATTCATTGTTTGTGTATAACACCCAGTGCTCCATGCAGAACGTGCCCTCTTTAATACCCATCACCAGGCTAACCCATGCTCCCACCCCCTCCCCTCTAGAACCCTCAGTTTGTTTTTCAGAGTCCATCATCTCTCATGGTTCGTCTCCCCCTCTGATTCCCCCCCTTCATTCTTCCCCTCCTGCTATCTTCTTTTTTTTTTTTTTAACATATATTGCATTATTTGTTTCAGAGGTACAGATCTGTGATTCAACAGTCTTACACAATTCACAGCGCTCACCATAGCACATACCCTACCCAATGTCTATCACCCAGCCACCCCCTCCCTCCCACCCCCCACCACTCCAGCAACCCTCAGTTTGTTTCCTGAGAATAAGAATTCCTCATATCAGTGAGGTCATATGATATGTCTTTCTCTGATTGACTTATTTCACTCAGCATAACACCCTCCAGTTCCATCCACGTCGTTGCAAATGGCAAAATCTCATTCCTTTTGATGGCTGCATAATATTACACTGTGTGTATATACCACCTCTTCTTTACCAATTCATCTGTCGCTGGACATCTTGGCTCTTTCCACAGTTTGGCTATTGTGGACATCACTGCTATAAACATTGGGGTGCACGTACCCCTTCGGATCCTTACATTTGTATCTTTGGGGTAAATATGTAGTAGTGCAATTGCTGGGTCATAGGGTAGCTCCATTTTCAACTTTTTGAGGAATTTCCATACTGTTCTCCAGAGGGGTTGCACCAGCTTGCATTCCCACCAACAGTGTAGGAGGGTTCCCCTTTCTCCGCATTCCCACCAACATCTGTCGTTTCCCGACTTGTTAATTTTAGCCATTCTGACAGGTGTGAGGTGGTATCTCATTGAGGTTTTCATTTGGATTTCCCTGATGCCAAGTGATGTTGAGCACATTTTCATGTGTCTGTTGGCCACATGGATGTCTTCTTTGGAAAAATGACTGTTCATGCCTTCTGCCCATTTCTTGATTGCATTATTTGTTCTTTGGGTGTTGAGTTTGATAAGTTCTTTATAGATTTTGGATACTAGCCCTTTATCTGATATGTCATTTGCAAATATCATCTCCCATTCGGTCGGCTGTCTTTTGGTTTTGTGGACTGTTTCCTTTGCTGTGCAAAAGCTTTTTATCTTGATGAAGTCCCAATAGTTCATTTTGGCCCTTGCTTCCTTTGCCTTTGGTAATGTTTCTAGGAAGAAGTTGCTGCAGCTGAGGTCGAAGAGATTGCTACCTGTGTTCTCCTCAAGGATTATGGTGGACTCCTGTCTCACATTTAGGTCTTTCAACCATTTTGAGTCTATTTTTGTGTGTGGTGTAAGGCAGTGGTCCAGTTTCATTCTTCTGCATGTGGCTGTCCAATTTTCCGAACACCATTAGTTGAAGAGACTGTCTCTTTTCCAATGGACATTCTTTCCTGCTTTGTCAAAGATTAGTTGACCATAGAGTTGAGGGTCCATTTCTGGGCTCTCGATTCTGTTCCATTGATGTATGTGTCTGTTTTTGTGCCAGTACCATACTGTCTTGATGATGACAGCTTTGTAATAGAGCTTGAAGTCCGGAATTGTGATGCCACCAGTTTTGCTTTTCTTTGTCAACATTCCTCTGGTTATTCGGGGTCTTTTCTGGTTCCATACAAATTTTAGGATTATTTGTTCCACTTTTTTGAAAAAAGTGGATGGTATTTTGATAGGGATTGCACTGAATGTGTAGATTGCTCTAGGTAGCATTGACATCTTCACAATGTTTGTTCTTCCAATCCATGAGCATGGAACATTTTTCCATTTCTTTGTGTCTTCCTCAATTTCTTTCATGAGTATTTTATAGTTTTCTGAGTACAGATCCTTAGCCTCTTTGGTTAGATTTATTCCTAGGTACCTTATGGTTTTGGGTGCAATTGTAAATGGGATTGACTCCTTAATTTCTCTTTCTTCTGTCTTGTTGTTGGTGTATAGGAATGCCACTGATTTCTGTGCATTGATTTTTCTATCCTGCCACTTTACTGAAGTCCTGTATAAGTTCTAGCAGTTTTGGGGTGGAGTCTTTTGGGTTTTCCACATAAAGTATCATATCATCTGCAAAGACTGAGAGTTTGACTTCTTCTTTGCCGATTTGGATACCTTTTATTTCTTTTTGTTGTCTGATTGCTGTGGCTAGGACTTCTAATACTATGTTCAATAGCAGTGGTGACAGTGGACATCCCTGCCTCGTTCCTGACCTTAGGAGGAAAGCTCTCAGTTTTTCCCTATTGAGGATGATATTCGCTGTGGGTTTTTCATAGATGGCTTTTATGATATTGAGATATGTACCCTCTATCCCTATACTCTGAAGAGTTTTGATCAAGAAGGATGCTGTGCTTTGTCAAATGCTTTTTCTGCATCTATTGAGAGGATCATATGATTCTTGTTCTTTCTTTTGTTAATGTATTGTATCACGTTGATTGATTTGTGGATGTTGAACCAACCTTGCAGCCCAGGGATAAATCCCACTTGGTCGTGGTGAATAATCCTTTTAATGTACTGTTGGATCCTATTGGCTAGTATTTTGGTGAGAATTTTTGCATCCATGTTCATCAAGGATATTGGTCTGTACTTCTCCTTTTTGATGAGGTCATTGTCTGGTTTTGGGATCAAGGTAATTGTGGCCTCATAAAACGAGTTTGGAAGTTTTCCTTCCATTTCTATTTTTTGGAACAGTTTCAGAAGAATAGGTATTAATTCTTCTTTAAATGTTTGGTAGAATTCCCCTGGGCAGCCATCTGGCCCTGGCCTTTTGTTTGTTGGAAGATTTTTGATTACTGCTTCAATTTCCTCAGTGGTTATAGGTCTGTTCAAGTTTTCTATTTCTTCCTGGTTCAGTTTTGGTAGTCGATACATCTCTAGGAATGCATCCATTTCTTCCAGATTATCTAATTCACTGGCATATAGTTGCTCATAAAATGTTCTTATAATTATTCGTATTTCTTTGGTGTTGGTTGTGATCTCGCCTCTTTCATTCATGATTTTGTTGATTTGGGTCATTTCTCTTTTCTTTTGATAAGTCTGGCCAGGAGTTTCTCAATCTTGTTAATTCTTTCAAAGAACCAGCTCCTAGTTTCGTTGATCTGTTCTACTGTTCTTGTGGTTTCTATTTCATTGATTTCTGCTCTGATCTTTGCTGGGTTTAGGGTTTATTTGCTGTTCTTTCTTCAGCTCCTTTAGATGTAGGATTAGCTTGTGTATTTGAGACCTTTCTTGTTTCTTGAGAAAGGCTTGTATTGCTATATACTTTCCTCTTAGTACTGCCTTTGCTGCATCCCAGAGATTTTGAACTGTTGTGTTTTCATTTTCATTGGTTTCCATGAAATTTTTTTAATTCTTCTTTAATTTCCTGGTTGGCTCATTCATTCTTTAGTAGGATGCTCTTTCGCCTCCATGTATTTGAGTTCTTTCCGACTTTCCTCTTGTGATTGAATTCTAGTTTCAAAGCATTGGAGTCTGAAAATATGCAGGGAATGATCCCAGTCTTGGTACCGATTGAGACCTGATTTGACCTAGGATGACCTAGGATGTGATCCATTCTGGAGAATGTTACATGGGCACTAGAGAAGAATGTATATTCTGTTGCTTTGGGATGGAACATTCTGAATATATTATCTGTGAAGTCCATTTGGTCCAGTGTGTCATTTAAAGGCTTTATTTCCTTGTTGATCTTTTGCTTAGATGATCTGTCCATTTCAGTGAGGGGGGTGTTAAAGTCCCCCACTATTATTGTATTGTTGTCAATGTGTTTCTTTGCTTTTGTTATTAATTGCCTTATATAATTGGCTGCTCCCATTAGGGGCATAGATATTTACAATTGCTATATCTTCTTGTTGGATAGACCCTTTAAGTAGGATATAGTGTCCTTCCTCATCTCTTATTACAGTCTTTGGTTTAAAATCTAATTTGTCTGATGTAAGGATTGCCACTCCAGCTTTCTTTTGGTGTCCATTAGCATGGTAAATTGTTTCCCAACCCCTCACTTTCAATCTGGGGGTGTCTTTGGGTCTAAAATGAGTCTCTTGCAGACAGCATATTGATGGGTCTTGTTTTTTAATCCAATCTGATAGCCTCTGTCCTTTGATTGGGGCATTTAGACCATTTACATTCAGGGTAACTATTGAAAGATATGAATTTAGTGCCATTGTATTGCCTGTCAGGTGACTGTTACTGTATATTGTCTCTGTTCCTTTCTGGTCTATGTTGCTTTTAGGCTCTTCTTTGCTTAGAGGACCCCTTTCAATATTTCTTGGAGGGCTGGTTTCGTGTTTGCAAATTCCTTTAGTTTTTTTTGTCCTGGAAGCTTTTTATCTCTCCTACTTTCAATGACAGCCTAGCTGGATATAGTATTTTTGGCTGCATATTTTTCTCATTTAGTGCTCTGAATATATCATGCCAGTCCTTTCTGGCCTGCCACGTCTCTGTGGATAGGTCTGTTGACAATCTAATGTTTCTACCATGGTAGTTACATATCTCTTCTCCCAAGCTGCTTTCAGGATTTTCTCTTTGTCTCTGAGACTCGTAAGTTCTACTATTAGATGTCGGGGTGTTGACCTATTTTTATTGATTTTGAGGGGGGTTCTCTGTGCCTCCTGGATTTTGATGCCTGTTTCCTTCCCCAAATTAAGGAAGTTTTCTGCTATAATTTGCTCCAATATACCTTCTGCCCCCCTCTTTCTCTCTTTCTTCTTCTTCTGGGATCCCAATTATTCTAATGTTGTTTCGTCTTATGGTGTCACTTATCTCTCGAATTCTGCCCTCGTGATCCAGTAGTTGTTTATCTCTCTTTGTCTCAGTTTCTTTATCTTCCATCATTTGGTCTTCTATATCACTAATTCTCTCTTCTGCCTCATTTATCCTAGCAGTTAGTGCCCCCATTTTTTATTGCACCTCATTAATAGCCTTTTTGATTTCGACTTGGTGAGATTTTAGTTTTTATTTCCCCAGAAAGGGTTTCTCTAATAACTTCCATGCTTTTTTCAAGCCCAACTAGCATCTTTAAAATCATCATTCTGAACTCAAGTTCCAACATCGTCCTAATGTCCGTATTGAGTAGGTCCCTGGCAGTCGGTACTGCCTCTTGTTGTTTTTGTTGAGGTGATTTTTTCTGTCTTGTCATTTTGTCCAGAGGAGAATAGATGAATGAGAGAACAAAATGCTAACATGGTAACAATGTCCCCAGAAAATATACTCTAGACAAATCAGAAAAGATCTGAAACCGGGGGAAAAGAAAGGGAAAGAAAGAAAAAAGAAAAAGAAAAAGATAAAAACAAACAAAAACAGAACAAAACAAAAAAAATATGATCAAATATAATCAGGCTGGTGCATAGATCAGTACCACATACTAGATTTTGGGTGTATTTTAGTCTGTTAGAAGAAAGTGCCTCCCAAAATTTTAAAGAAAGAAGAACTTATATATGTACAAAAATAAGCGTTAATATGATTAAGGGATTGAATATGACTGTAAAGATGAAAATTATTAAAAATTTTATAAAAGGAATTAATAAGAAGTTGTTTGAAAGAAGAGGATTTTAAAAAAAAGAAAAAAAAGGGAGAGAATGTGGTCAGGCAGGAGACTAGAACAAAGCCATACACTTGAGATTTAGGGTATATTTTGATTTGTTAGAAGAAACTGTATCTCAAAATTTTAAAGAGAACAATTTATATATATATGCCAAAAATAAGGGTAACTACTATGAAGGGATAGAATATGACTAAAAATGAAAAATAAAAATGTTTTTTTAAAAAAGGGATTGATAAGATGTTTGTTGAAAAAGGGAAAAAGAAAAATTCAAAAATAAAAAAAGATTAACTATGAAAGACTAAAGAATCATGGTAAAAAAGCCATGAATTCTATGTGTATTCCCCTAGCACTGGAGTTCTGCTGTTCTCATTGATCGGTAAACTTGGTCTTGGCTGGCTGTTCTTGCTAATCTTCTGGGGGAGGGGCCTGTTGCCGTGGTTCCCAGATGTCTTTGCTGGAGGCGGAATTGCCCTGTCCTTGCCTGGTCTGGGCTAAGTAATCTGCTCGGGTTTGCTCCCGGGATCCTTCTTCCCTGCAAACTTTCGGTACAGCTTTGGAGGATGAGAGTGAAAATGGCGGCCTCCAAATCTCTGCCCCGGAAGGAGCCGAGCACTCCAGGCCCCACTCCTCAGTGAGCCCCCAGAGAAAAGCAGTCAATCACTCCCATCTCCCTGGTCTCCAGCCGCACTCCGAGCTCACCCGGCCTGTGACTGAGCATTTCTATCTCTGGCACACGACCCCATGCGGAGTCTCCAAACCCAGTAGATCCCTGTGGTGCACTCCCGCGCCGCTCCTCCCGGGGGAGGAAGGGGAGTCTCCCCGGATCTGCTGCTTGTTGGGTCCCCGCTGGAGGAGCAGTAGCCCGACTGTGCCACGGATCACGGCTTATGGCAACCCCGAGCTGAGAGCCTGCGCCTCAGCTCCATCTCTGCAGCTGGCTTCCCCTGGGAGCTCTGCCGCACTCGGGCATGCCCGGTCTTTCTGTGACCCCGAGTGTCCTGAGACCACACTGTCCCAGTGCAGGTTCCACCCCCCGCTTAGCCACTGGAGTGATGTCCCTCAGCGGAGCCGACTTCTAAAAGTTCCGATTTTGTGCTCCGCTGCTCTATCACTTGCCAGAAGTGGCCGACGGAGGCCCCTTCCCCCACCGTCTATCCTCCCGAATATCGCCTCGGATTCACTTCTCCGCACGTCCTACCTTCCAGAACGTGGTCGCTTTTCTGTTCAGAGAGTTGTTGCTATTCTTTTCTTTGATCTCCTGTTGAGTTCGTAGGTGTTCAGATGGTTTGATCCCTATGTAGCTGAATTCCTGGGACCAGATGAAATCCAGGTCTCCTACTCCTCCTCCATCTTGCTCTGCTTCCTCTTGACACCCACTTTTAAAGCCCAGTTCCAAATATACTTCCTCCTTCTGGAAGCTTTCCTTGAACCACTGAGCTAGAATTCTGGCCACCAAAGACTTTCACCTGTACATTTCATGACCCCTTCACAACTATGCATGGAGAGATGTTGGCTCATCAGTATCTGTGCAGGGTGATAGCAGGTGAGCGCTTAGCCATCCTCTGAAGCGACCATGAGCTTGGACACCATCTTTGCTGAGATATTAACATTTCTGTTGAAACAAGTACCTTTATTTTTTGAAAGCAATAAATCTTTTGTTTAAATGGCAGGTGTATAAAATTGTTACTCTTGTTTTCAGCACACCCACAAGAGGAACAAAGAATGACCGAAAAATAACAGGTCAAATACTAGAATCTAGAAGGAATCCCTTAGCATCCAGAGCATAAACAGATATATACACTCCTCATCAGAGAGGGTGTTGGAACTAGTCCATGGATATGTTGACATTTTCTTTCTCCCTTTGTAATTTTTTCCCCTCCCTTTTTGACTGGAATATAAATCAGTCGCCTAGAGTCCTTCTGGTTAACAAGGTTCTCATTTGGGAGGTTGCAGCCTAGGAGACTATTAAAAAGAGAAAAAAAAAGCTTCTTCTATAAACATTTCCTGACAGCTGCTGAGGGTTAGAAAGGAGGGAGGGCACCAGGGTGACAGCACAGAACAGGACCATTAAGGGAAGAAAATCTGAAAAGCAGAGTAAAAATTCGTGGTCTAAGTCTCTGGCAGATGATCCATGAAAAGAAGTCTGTCGCACAAAAAGAAAACCCCTGGGCGGGACAGACAAGAGGAAGAGAGCCTTCCACTGATCCCAATGGGCCACGGCTGTCCAACGCACAGCAGAAATCCCTGGAGATGCCTGCAGAATGCTTTAGAGTAAGTACCTGGGCTTTAGAAGCTGGAGGAGGGGCGGCCTCAGGCCTCGGCATCCTCCACCAGCTCCTGCAAGAATGCTAATAAGAGTTTGGGCTTGTTGGGTTATCACTGTGTGCCAACACCACAATAAGTGTCTTCCATGCACTAATGATCTCCACCAACCTTCACCACGATGCCCTCAGGCTGAAGCTATTATTAACAGCAGGCCTGGTGGCGCTCATAATTTGCCCAAGGTCATTTGGTTCATAAGTGGAAGAGTTATAGGTCAATACCAATTTCCCTGGCTGCAAAGGCCATACTCTTGGACCTCTGCCCCATCGTGCCTTTTTATATCGTGATGGAGTGGAAGAGGAAACGTGCCAGATGCTGCCATAGAATTATCTATCTCCAAAATGACCCAGGAGAAGAGACTGCTGGTGGAGACAGTCTTTTTCATTGAAGAGCTCTTGAACTTGGGGGAAGGACACCTGAACATCTACAAATAAGATTTCAGCAACAACAACAACGATACTAAATGGAGTAATTATATTGTGCCAGCCACCGTGCTAGTATATGGATTATCTCGCTTCATCCTCAGCCGTAAAAATTGTTGCTCCCATTTTAGAGATGAGAAAACAGAGGCGCAGAGAAATTAAGTCACAGGGCCAAGATCTCACAGCCAGGGAGCAGCAGAGCTAGAATTCAAAGGCAAGTCTGAAGCTAACCGGGGTCGAAGCAGGAGGTGGGACAGGGTTGGCAGGGGAGAAGCCAGGGAAGGAGGGGCACGAGTGGAGTGAGGAGAAGGGTGGAGACAGGATCACTACTTGTGCATGGCTGGGGGATGCAGGACTCCATGGCTGCAGGATGTGTTATGGTCACAACCTAGAACACTAGAGTCACTGCCTAGATTCAAACCCCAGCTCCTTTCCGCACTCTCTCTAGTCACCTTACAGTTCTTTCCCCGCTAAGTTCTGTTTGCTCTCCTGGTCAGTACAAGAGGAACAATAAGGATGTGTGTCTATGCTATTATAACAAATGAGAGGGCTGGAGATAGATCAGTGATGATAATGTATGTCAAACCATAGAATATAATTAATCCAGTTCTGGGCACTTGAACTCCAGATAAAGTATGGGGAAAGATTTGGCGTAGTCTTTCTTTGTGGTGCTGTTCAAAACCCCTGTACACACACACACACCGTTTTACCTGCAATAAAAATCCACCTTAGTCCTCAATTTCTGGAGTAATCTATGATCTGCAAAGGAAAGCCTGGTTTTACAAAGAAATACTTTTCTTCTTTCCTTTTCTTTTTTTCTTTCTTTTTCTATTTCCTTTTCTCTCTTCTTTCTTTTTTTTCTTTCTTTCTCTTCCTTTCTGTCTGTCTTCCCTTATTGATCCTCCCCCACTTCCTCCCTTCCTTCCTCTTACATCAAATCAGACCCTAGTTACTCTTCTGCAGCTTTTCTCCCAATTTGTATCTCTTGGACACCATTCTATATAGATCTACCTTATTCTTTTTAATGGCTACATTGTGTTCTGTTGTATGGATGTCCTAATATGCATTTAGGCAGTACTCTATTCGTAGAAATTTACAGTTTCCAGTTTGTTTTTGCCTTTTTTTTTTCTTTTAAATGGTTCTATTGTCAGGATTATTGGGGACAAGAAGAAATGTCTCCCACTGGCAAAGAAATGACATTTCCCATTAGGAAAGGCATCTGTTCCAATTCATGCAATATCCATATTACTCACCTTGGGTGTGACAGTATTGTAGCCACCATTAAAGCTCCATTCCCAGGATTTGTGGAGATAGAAGCAACCTATCTGGCCCTCCTCAGATCAACACCTAACACCCACACAGAAGCCCGAGAAGTGAGAATCCAGCAAACATCTTGAACATCCTCTGAAAGTTGTGAAAAGATATATTGCACTTAAGCTGTTATTAACACCTGATGATAACTCATTAAAACCAGACTAATTATCCACAAGCAGCAGGTTCCTTTTGCACTCTAAATGTACCAGCTCCATGCGGAAATGATGGCCATATTAACCCCAGAGAGTCAGCCAATGGCCTCCTCCTATCGCCCTGCTCATCCTTTGGACTAATTAGTTCTATCTTCATCAGCTGCTTAAGATAAATAAGTGACCAGGCCATACATTTTCTTTTACTTGATTATAAGCTTTTTGGTAGACTATGTGGGTGCCTGGGTGGCTCAGTCGGTTAAGCATCGACTCTCGATTTCACCTCAGGTCATGATCTCAGGGTCATGAGCTCAAGCCCCATGTTGGGCTCCATGCCCAGCATGGAGTCCACTTGAGGTTCTCTCCCTCCCTCTCCCTCTGCCCCTCCCTACCCCCACTCACATGAGCCCTCTCTCTCTCAAAAAAAAAAAAAGCTTTTCTGTAGAATATGATGGTAATAATACTAGCCATCTCATATTCAACCATTTACTCTATGCCATGTATTTTACATGGATGATCCCATTGAATTATATTAATATAATGTGAAAACTGGCACAAAGAATGTAAACTAGTTGCCCAATGTCAGGCAGCTAGCATGAGTGTGCAAGGGTCTGTCTGCTCCAAAGCCCCAGGTTTGGAGGGAGATGAAATTGACCTGACAACCAGAAAGACAAAATGGTAATAAAGACTTCACTACTGAGATGCGCTAAGATTATCTATATATGACCCTATGGTCAAGCCCACTGCTTAGCACA
Organism: Zalophus californianus; assembly: GCF_009762305.2. NCBI lineage: Eukaryota > Metazoa > Chordata > Mammalia > Carnivora > Otariidae > Zalophus > Zalophus californianus. Next base: position 83,497,076 of record NC_045604.1, read on the forward strand.
CAGTTGGTGCCCATAAAATTTTATTACATGAAAGAAGAAAACTGGGATGCCTTATGAATTGTTTGTGGGTTACAGGAAATGACCAATAGACAATGCATTGTGATTTGGTTTAAGTAGCTGACTTGTTATCTACTCCACAGGTAGTCAAATGAGTCAGTATGAGGAATGCATGTGTGCATAAGCTGATCTGCCTTTCTTCCCAGGCCAATCCTTTCAGAGAAGGCTGACAGAAGTTTCAATGTGTAGGGAGGACCTAAGATATACCATGTTCTTTCCCCAAAATCACAGAGGGATGCCACAACAAAATATCCTCCAATCAGAAAGAATAAACAAACAAACAAAAAAGTAACTATCCAAAATGAAATTTAAAAAAACATAATAATTCATGAAACTTTGAAACCTAAGTCATGGTTTGATTAATTCTGCAGCTACATAAACATCACAGACTTTTCAACAACTTAGAAACAAGAATTCTCTCAATAACGGATAAGTTAAATCAGTCATGGCATAATCATGAAATGGAATACTTTGAAGCTATTAAAAAGTGTAATCAACATATATTTAAGCCCGTTGAAAGATGTTATGGTAATTAAATTAATAAAGTTGATAATAAAACAGAAGATGTAGTATAATCCCATTTTTTCGTTAAGTATCAAATAATAAGAAAAAGAGCCCAGAAGGACACCAAAGAGAGCAAAATGTGAACAGGTTTTTATACACGATATGCTTATGAGTGATTTTATAAGTTTTACTTCACATACCTGTGCTTTTACATTTTTTATATAATACATAAGTATTCATTGTTGGATTAAAACCAAATTATATGGAAACACCCCAAGTGTCCATTGACTACTGAATGGATAAAGAAGATGTGATACATACACACACACACACACACACACACACACACTGGAATATTGCTCAGTTATAAAAAAGAATGAGATTTTGCCATTTACAACAACATGGATGGAGCTGTAGGGTATTTTGCTAAGCAAAATAAGTCAGTCAGAGAAAGACAAATACCATTTGATTTCACTCATATGTGGAATTTAAGAACAAAACAAACAAGCACAGGGGAGGAAAAAAAAAGAGAGTGGGAAGCAAACCAAGAAACAGACTAGAGAGAACAAACTGATGGTTACCAGAGGGGAGGGTAATGGGGGGATGGGTGAATAGTTGATGGGGATTAAGAGTACACTTACTGTGATGAGCACCAGGTGTTATATGCAAGTGTTAAATCACTATATTGTATTGTAAATATTCTGAAATGAACATTATACTGTATGTTACCTAACTGGAATTTAACTAAAAACTAAAAAAAAAAAAAAAAAAAAAAAATTAAACCTGTTGTGGTGGTATTTATTTAAATAGAGGACTAGAGAGAAGAATCCAGTCATAGCCCAAAGCAGGTCCAGGAAAGGGCATCTGATATGGAATGCTCAAGCAGGCTGTGGCAATTGCCAAAAGATCTGAGACTGCTTCATCAGGGATCAGAAATTGTTGAAAATGGTGGATGAGTTTTCAAAACTCCATTCTACTGTGATTCACAGTAATTCCTCCCAAACTCTACTATAATTTTAAATATGTCCATGGAACATATATGTCACTTCTAGATACCTACAAACATCTAGACGCCTGATACACAGTAGAAAAAACAGCCAGTGTTGGTCCATATTTTCCAGTTCAGGTTCCATCTCAGCAGGCTGCAAAGAACTTTTCTTAGTGTACCAGCTCTTGGCTACCTCTCTAACTGGACAATTTGATCTCCCCCAAAGACTCTAGTACTTGGTTATGGAAAAGAAACAGGTCTGCAAGTCAGGAGAGGTGGCCCAGCTCTGCTATCAGGACTGTGTGACCTTGGACAAGTCCTTCCCTGTGGTCTCAGCTGGTTGACCTATTGGACCCACACAGTAAGATTCTCTCCTCCAGGAATTTGCAACTTGGAAACCAAGACTGGGAAGTGAGACACATTAATGGCAGAACTCGAGAGGTAGATGATGAATTCCAACTGTTGCTGAGCTCCCCAGCACTGGTATTCTCCTTCCTAAGCAAACTTCCTTCATTCCACAATATCCCCTACTCTCCTGACAATGAATGACTGATTTTCCCTATATTAATAAGTGCCCCGGGGCACCTGGGTGGCTCAGTCCGTTAAGCATCTGCCTTCGGCTCAGGTCATGATCCCAGGGTCCCGGGATCGAGCCCCGCATCGGGCTACCTGCTCCGCGGGAAGCCTGCTTCTCCCTCTCCCACTCCCCTGCTTGTGTTCCCTCTCTCGCTGTCTCTCTCGCTGTCAAATAAATAAATAAAATCTTTAAAAAAAAAAAAATAAGTGCCCCTTTCTGTTGCTTAGAACCAGCCCCGACTTCACTACCGTGGCTCACATGGGAAATCCTTCCTGCCCAGCATGAAGGGAACTGGTCAGTCAGGCAAAGGAGTCTGATCCACAGCGAAAGGCTACCACAGAGAGCATCTGTCATCCTTGTGCTAAGAGGCAAGGACTCAGCAGGGCAAGCTGTCACACTCAATAAAGATTCTCAGTCAGCCCAGCCACGCTCTCTGAGTATCCAGGCAGGAATGCCCTGGGGTGAGGGAACAGAAAGGAGTGACAATGGACATTCTGAGCAGTCGACATCTCCTGGCTTCCCATACCTATCTCACTATGTGCTCACCTAAAGCCACTCCTGGTTGACCGGGTACCAGCCATACCCAGGGCATTGCCGCTGTGAATTCTTGCAGCTGCTGTTGGTATCTCCTTAATGCAGTAGTTCTCAACTGGAAACAATTGTGCTCCCCATGGGACATACAGCAGGAATGTCTGTGGACATTTTTGATTATCACAATTTGCGGCTGGATATTACTGGCAGCTGGTGGGTTGATACCAGAAGTATTTATTTCCTATTGCTGCTGTAACAAATAACCACAAACTTAGTGGTTTAAAATAACATAAATTTATTATCTTGTAGTTCCAGGGCTCAGAAGACTAACATGACTCTGTAAGGCTGCTTTCCATCTGGAGGCTCCAGGGAAGAATAGGTTTCCTTGCATTTTCCAGCTTTTAGAGGCTGCCAACATTCCTTGGCTCACAGCCCCTTCCTCCATGTTCAAAGCCACCAGCTATAGCACCTTCTCTGCTCTCTCTGTTTCCATCATCATATCACCTTCTCTCTTATCAGGACCCTTGTGATAATGTTGGGTCAACCCAGATCATCCAGGATAATCTCCCCATCTCTCAAGATCCTTCATTTAAATCACATCTGCCAGGTTTTTTGGGTTTTTTGTTTTGTTTTGTCATGTTCTGGGTTTCTGCCATATAAGGCATTCACAGATAATAGGAATTAGGATATGGACATCTTTGTGGAGCTAGCATTATTCTATCTCCCACACCAAGAATGCTGCTGGACATCCTACAGCCCCCACAGCAAAGAATCATCTGGTTTAAATGTCTATAGTGCAGAAGTTATAAAACCTACATGCTCTGAAAACAGTGCTGGTACTGGGCCTCCCACATGCCTTCACCTAAAACCACTTCTTAATGTGAATGACAGCTGCAGACCCACTATTCCTTGATCCCATCAATCTAAGACATCCCCTAAATTTTAAAATAGTTGTGAAGGTTGTTCAGTCCAAGTAAGCCATGGAAATTCTGTTTCCCTAAATGTTTATTTTTTTTAAAGATTTATTTATTTAGAGAGAAAGAGTGTGTGTGCACATGGTGGAGGAGGGGCAGAGGGAGAGGGAGAGAAAGAGAGAATCCCAAGCAGACTCCCCGCTGAGCACGGAGCCTGGCACAGGGCCCGATCTCACGACCCTGAGATCATGACCAGAGCTGAAATCAAGAATCCAACGCCCAACTGCCCAACCGACTGAGCCACCCAGGTGCTCCCCTAAAAAGTTTAAAAGCAACAGAAAAAGACAGTCCTTTCTTAGTCTTGACAGTACTCCTATGACTTAGAGATTTGGGGGCTTTAAATGCCTGGAAGTTACTCAAGGGCAAAAAAAAAAAAAAAAATGAACTCTCCGTCTTTGGGACTGAAAATGAGAAGCAACAGCAGAAACCAGCTATTACCAACCTAATCCCTCCTCCCCTGGTAATTTCTTTTTTCTACTCTCTAGAAGCAGACGTCTTTGGGAAGGGGAAGTGAATTAATGTTGGGGTTTTTTTTGTTTGTTTGTTTTTAATGTTGGTTCTACATGCACCAACCGGGCTGTGTGCCTTACATCTTATTACCTTGCTGGGTTGCCGTCATCATTCGCATTTTAACATGAACAGACTGAGCCAAATTAAAATTTTGACTGGGGTTACAAAGCCATTAAATGATGGGTTGAAACTCGGATCTGCATTGCTTCAAAGCCTATAGAGATTTTGGAATGAGATGTTTGATATTCCTTCCACAATCCACATCAAAATCATCTTGTACAACCTTAGGAAAGTGAACGAGAACACCCAAAAAGTAACACTTCTCTAATGAAATAAGGCAGGGGTCGGCAAACTTTGTCTAGGAAGTGTCTGTTAGTAAAGATTTCAGGCTTCGTGGGCCATGCGGTCTCTGTTGCAACTGCTCAACTCTGATGTTCTAGGGAAAAAGCAGCTATAGACAATACATAAGCGAATGGGTGCAGCCATGCTCCAATAAAACATTCTTTACAGAAACAGGCAATGACCAGATTTGGCCCTGGAGCCATAGTAGGTACCCCAGCCCCCAATACCCTTGCATTACTGGTGAGAGTACAAATCAGTACAGTCTTTCTGGAAAGCAGTTCAGCAATATGACCCAGCCACTCTATGTCCATGAACTGTCATGGTGTTCTTTGCAGCATTGTTTATAATGGTGAAATAGGGAAAATGGTGTCACTGTCCATCAATAAAGAGCGGGCCAACAAACCCTGCTGCGTGCAAATCATGGCCATGGCCATTAAATGTTACAGTGTAGGGGTGCCTGGGTGGTTCAGTTGGTTAAGCATCTGACTTCAGCTCGGATCATGATCTCAGAGTCCTGAGATCGAGCCCCATGTCGGGCTCCCCACTCAGTGAGGAGTCTGCTTCTCCCTCTCCCTCTGCCCCTCCCCCTGCTTGTGCTCTCTTTCTCTCTCAAATAAATATCTTTTTAAAAAAATCAATAAGTAATAAATGTTACAATGTAGATGTACAGTTAGCAACAGAGAGAGAAATCCAAAATATCTTTGAAGATGGCGGAGGAGTAGGAGACCTAGATTTCGTCTGGTCTCAGGAATTCAGCTGAATAGGGATCAAACCATTCTGAACACCTACGAACTCAACAGGAGATCGAACAGGAGAGTAGCAACAACTCTCTGAACAGAGAAGCGACCACTTACTGGAAGGTAGGACATGCGGAGAAGTGAATCCGAGGCGATATTCGGGAGGATAGACGGCGGGGGAGGGGCCTCCGCCGGCCGCTTCTGGCAAGTGATAGAGCCGCGGAGCACAAAATCGGACCTTTTAGAAGTTGGCTCGGCGGAGGGACGTCGCTGCAGTGGCTAAGCGGGGGGTGGAATCCTCCCGGGACAGTGTGGTCTCAGGACCCTTGGGGTCACAGGGAGACCGGGGGTGCCTGAGTGCGCCAGAGCTCCCAGATATCAGAGCAGGGAAGCCGGCTGCAGATACGGAGCAGAGTCGCGGGCTCTCAGCTCGGGGTTGCCATAAACTGTGATCTGCGGCCCAGTCGGGGCACGGCTCCCCCAGCAGGGACCCAACAAGCAGCAGATCCAGGGAGACTCCCCTTCCTTCCCAGGGAGGAGCGGTGCGGGAACGCACTGCAGGGATCTGCTGGGTTTGGAGACTCCGCGCGGGCTCGGGTGCCAGAGATAGCAACGCTCGGTCACAGGCCGGGTGAGCACGGAGTGTGGCCGGAGACCGGGGACACGGAAGTGACTGCTTTTCTCTGGGAGCACACTGAGGAGCGGGGCCCCGAGTTCTTTGGGAGATTGGGAGGCCACCATTTCTGCCCTGGTCCTCCAAAGCCGTACCGAGAGCTTGCAGGGAACAAAAGCTCCTGAGAGCAAACCGGAGCAGCTTCCTTAGCCCGGACCGACAAGGGCGGGGCAATTCCGCCTCCGGCAAAGACATTTGGAAACCACAGCAACAGGCCCCTCCCCCAGAAGATCAGCACAAACAGCCAGCAAGCCAAGACCAAGTTGATCGATCAAGGAGAATGGGAGAACTCCAGCGCTAGGGGAATACTGCACATAGATTCATGGCTTTTTTTTTTTTTTTTTTTACCATGATTCATTATTTCATCAAAGTTAATTTTTGTTGACTGTTTTTTTTTATTTTTCTTTTTCCCTTTTTCAACCAAAATCTTATCAATCCCTTTTTTTTAAAGAAAAAAAAAACATTTTTTATTTTTCATTTTTAGAGTCATATTTTATCCCTTCATAGTAGTTACCCTTATTTTTGGCATATATATATAAGTTGTTCTCTATTTAAAACTTTGAGGTACAGTTTCTTCTAACAGATCAAAATATACCCTAAATCACTAGTGTATGGCTTTGTTCTAGTCTCCTGCCTGATCACATTCTCTCCCTTTTTCCTTTTTTTTTCTTTTTTTTCTTAAATCTTCTTTCTTTTTTCAAACAACTTATCTTACCAAGTCCTTTTATAAAATCTTTTATAACTTTCATCTTTACAGTCATCTTCCATCCCTTCATTGTATCAACCCTTATTTTGTACATATATGTCTTTCTTCCTTTAAAATTTTAGGAGGCACTTTTTTCTAACAGACCAAAATACGCCCAAAATCTAGTGTGTGGCACTGATCTATGCACTGGCCTGATCATATTTGATCATATTCTGCTTTTTTTTTGTATTGTTTTGTTTTGTTTTTATCTTTTATTTTCTTTTTTTTTTTCTTCTTTTTCTCTTTCTTTTTTCTTTCTTTCCCTTTCTTTTCCCCTGGTTTCAGGTCTTTTCTGATTTGTATACAGTATATTTCCTGGGGACGTTGTAAACCTGTTAGCGTTTTGTTCTCTCATTCATCTATTCTCCTCTGGACAAAATGACAAGACGAAAGAAATCACCTCAGCAAAAAGAACAAGAGGTAGTACCGTCAGCCAGGGACCTACTCAATACGGACATTAGTACGATGTCGGACCTAGAGTTCAGAATCATGACTTTAAAGATACTAGCTGGGCTTGAAAAAAGCGTGGAAGTTATTAGAGAAACCCTTTCTGGAGAAATAAAAGAACTAAAATCTAACCAAATCGAAATCAAAAAGGCTATTGATGAGGTGCAATCAAAAATGGGGGCACTAAATGCTAGGATAAATGAGGCAGAAGAGAGAATCAGCGATATAGAAGACCAAATGATGGAAAATAAAGAGGCTGAGAAAAAGAGAGAGAAACAACTACAGGATCACGAGGGCAGAATTCGAGAGATAAGTGATACAATAAGACGAAACAACATTAGAATAATTGGGATCCCAGAAGAAGGAGAGAGAGAGAGAGGGGCAGAAGGTATATTGGAGCAAATAATAGCAGAGAACTTCCCCAATGTGAGGAAGGAAACAGGCATCAAAATCCAGGAGGAACAGAGAACCCCTCTCAAAATCAATAATAATAGGTCAACACCCCGACATCTAATAGTAAAACTTACGAGTCTCAGAGACAAAGAGAAAATCCTGAAAGCAGCTCGGGAGAAGAGATATGTAACCTACAATGGTAGAAACATTAGATTGGCAACAGACCTATCCACAGAGACCTGGCAGGCCAGAAAGGACTGGCAAGATATCTTCAGAGCACTAAACGAGAAAAATATGCAGCCAAGAATACTATATCCAGCTAGGCTATCATTGAAAATAGAAGGAGAGATAAAAAGCTTCCAGAACAAACAAAAACTAAAGGAATTTGCAAACACGAAACCAGCCCTCCAAGAAATATTGAGAGGGGTCCTCTAAGCAAAGAGAGAACCTAAAAGCAGCAAAGAGCAGAAACGAACACAGACAACAGACAGTTAACAGTCACCTTACAGGAAATACAATGGCACTAAATTCATACCTTTCAATAGTTACCCTGAATGTAAATGGGCTCAATGCCCCAATCAAAAGACACAGGCTATCAGATTGGATTAAAAAACAAGACCCGTCCATATGCTGTCTGCCAGAGACTCATTTTAGACCCAAAGACACCCCCAGATTGAAAGTGAGGGGGTGGAAAACCATTTACCATGCTAATGGACACCAAAAGAAAGCTGGGGTGGCAATCCTTATATCAGACAAACTAGATTTTAAAACAAAGACTGTAATAAGAGATGAGGAAGGACACTATATCCTACTTAAAGGGTCTATCCAACAAGAAGATCTAACAATTGTAAATATCTATGCCCCGAACATGGGAGCAGCCAATTATATAAGGCAATTAATAACAAAAGCAAAGAAACACATTGACAACAATACAATAATAGTGGGGGACTTTAACACCCCCCTGACTGAAATGGACAGATCATCTAAGCAAAAGATCAACAAGGAAATAAAGACTTTAAATGACACACTGGACCAAATGGACTTCACAGACATATTCAGAACATTCCATCTGAAAGCAACGGAATACACATTCTTCTCTAGTGCCCATGGAACATTCTCCAGAATTGATCACATCCTAGGTCACAAATCAGGTCTCAATCGGTACCAAAAGATTGGGATCATTCCCTGCATATTTTCAGACCACAATGCTTTGAAACTAGAACTCAACCACAAGAGGAAAGTCGGAAAGAACTCAAATACATGGAGGCTAAAGAGCATCCTACTAAAGAATGAATGGGTCAACCAAGAAATTAAAGAAGAATTAAAAAAATTCATGGAAACCAATGAAAATGAAAACACAACTGTTCAAAATCTTTGGGATACAGCAAAGGCAGTCCTGAGAGGAAAGTATATAGCAATACAAGCCTTTCTCAAGAAACAAGAGAGGTCTCAAATACACAACCTAACCCTACACCTAAAGGAGCTGGAGAAAGAACAGCAAATAAAGCCTAAACCCAGCAGGAGAAGAGAAATCATAAAGATCAGAGCAGAAATCAATGAAATAGAAACCAAAAGAACAGTAGAACAGATCAACCAAACTAGGAGCTGGTTCTTTGAAAGAATTAACAAGATTGATAAACCCCTGGCCAGACTGATCAAAAAGAAAAGAGAAATGACCCAAATCAACAAAATCATGAATGAAAGAGGAGAGATCACAACCAACACCAAAGAAATACAAACAATTATAAGAACATATTATGAGCAACTCTATGCCAGCAAATTAGATAACCTGGAAGAAATGGGTGCATTCCTAGAGATGTATCAACTACCAAAATTGAACCAGGAAGAAATAGAAAACCTGAACAGACCTATAACCACTAAGGAAATTGAAACAGTCATCAAAAATCTCCCAAGAAACAAAAGCCCAGGGCCAGATGGCTTCCCAGGGGAATTCTATCAGACATTTCAAGCAGAATTAATACCTATTCTCCTGAAACTGTTCCAAAAAATAGAAATGGAAGGGAAACTTCCAAACTCATTTTATGAGGCCAGCATTATCTTGATCCCAAAACCAGACAAAGACCCCATCAAAAAGGAGAATTACAGACCAATATCCCTGATGAACATGGATGCAAAAATTCTCACCAAAATACTAGCCAATAGGATCCAACAGTACATTAAAAGGATTATTCACCAGGACCAAGTGGGATTTATTCCTGGGCTGCAAGGCTGGTTCAACATCCGCAAATCAATCAACGTGATACAATACATTAACAAAAGAAAGAGCAAGAATCATATGATCCTCTCAATAGATGCAGAAAAAGCATTTGACAAAGTACAACATCCTTTCTTGATCAAAACTCTTTAGAGTATAGGGATAGAGGGTACATACCTCAATATCATAAAAGCCATCTATGAAAAACCTACAGCGAATATCATTCTCAATGGGGAAAGGCTGAGAGCTTTTCCCCTAAGGTCAGGAACGCGGCAGGGATGTCCACTGTCACCACTGCTATTGAACATAGTATTAGAAGTCCTAGCCACAGCAATCAGACAACAAAAAGAAATCAAAGGCATCCAAATCGGCAAAGAGGAAGTCAAACTCTCACTCTTTGCAGATGATATGATACTGTATGTGGAAAACCCAAAAGACTCCACCCCAAAACTGCTAGAACTCATACAGGAATTCAGTAAAGTAGCAGGATATAAAATCAATGCACAGAAATCAGTGGCATTCCTATACACCAACAACAAGACAGAAGAGAGACAAATCAAGGAGTCGATCCCATTTACAATTGCACCCAAAACCATTAGATACCTAGGAATAAATCTAACCAAAGAGGCAAAGGATCTGTACTCAGAAAACTATAAAATACTCAGGAAAGAAATTGAAGAAGACACAAAGAAATGGAAAAACGTTCCATGCTCATGGATTGGGAGAATCAACATTGTGAAGATGTCAATGCTACCTAGAGCAATCTACACATTCAATGCAATCCCCATCAAAATACCATCCACTTTTTTCAAAGAAATGGAACAAATAATCCTAAAATTTGTATGGAACCAGAAGAGACCCAGAATAGCCAGAGGAATACTGAAAAAGAAAAGCAAAGCTGGCGGCATCACAATTCCGGACTTCCAGCTCTATTACAAAGCTGTCATCATCAAGACAGTATGGTACTGGCACAAAAACAGACACATCGATCAATGGAACAGAATCGAGAGCCCAGAAATGGACCCTCAACTCTATGGTCAACTCATCTTTGACAAAGCAGGAAAGAATGTCCAATGGCAAAAAGACAGTCTCTTCAACAAATGGTGTTGGGAAAATTGGACAGCCACATGCAGAAGAATGAAACTGGACCATTTCCTTACACCACACACAAAAATAGACTCCAAATGGTTGAAAGACCTAAACGTGAGACAGGAGTCCATCCAAACCCTAAAGGAGAACACAGGTAGCAACCTTTTCGACCTTAGCCGCAGCAACTTCTTCCTAGAAACATCGCCAAAGGCACAGGAAGCCAGGGCAAAAATGAACTATTGGGATTTCATCAAGATAAAAAGCTTTTGCACAGCAAAAGAAACAGTCCACAAAACCAAAAGACAACCGACAGAATGGGAGAAAATATTTGCAAACGACATATCAGATAAAGGGCTAGTATCCAAAATCTATAAAGAACTTATCAAACTCAACACCCAAAGAACAAATAATCCAATCAAGAAATGGGCAGAAGACATGAACAGACATTTCTCCAAAGAAGACATCCAAATGGCCAACAGGCACATGAAAAAGTGCTCAACATCGCTCGGCATCAGGGAAATCCAAATCAAAACCTCAATGAGATACCACCTCACACCCGTCAGAATGGCTAAAATTAACAAGTCAGGGAACGACAGATGTTGGCGGGGATGCGGAGAAATGGGAACCCTCCTACACTGTTGGTGGGAATGCAAGCTGGTGCAACCCCTCTGGAAAACAGTATGGAGGTTCCTCAAACAGTTGAAATTAGAGCTACCGTTCGATCCAGCAATTGCACTACTGGGTGTTTACCACAAAGATACAAATGTAGGGACCCGAAGGGGTACGTGTACCCCAATGTTTATAGCAGCAATGTCCACCATAGCCAAACTGTGGAAAGAGCCAAGATGCCCATCGACAGATGAATGGATAAAGAAGATGTGGTATATATACACAATGGAATATTATGCAGCCATCAAAAGGAATGAGATCTTGCCATTTGCAATGACGTGGATGGAACTGGAGGGTGTTATGCTGAGTGAAATAAGTCAATCAGAGAAAGACATGTATCACATGACCTCACTGATATGAGGAATTCTTAATCTCAGGAAACAAACTGAGTGTTACTGGAGTGGTTGGGGGTGGGAGAGAGGAGGTGGCTGGGTGATAGACATTGGGGAGGGTATGTGCTACGGTGAGCGCTGTGAATTGTGCAAGACTGTTGAATCACAGATCTGTACTTCTGAAACAAATAACGCAACATATTTTAAGAAAAAAAAAGAAGAAGATAACAGGAGAGGAAGAAAAGGGGAGTATGTCAGAGGGGGAGACGAACCATGAGAGATGATGGACTCTGAAAAACAGACTGAGGGTTCTAGAGGGGAGGGGGTAGGGGGATGGGTTAGCCTGGTGATGGGTATTGAGGAGGGCACGTTCTGCATGGAGCACTGGGTGTTATGAACAAACAATGAATCATGGAACACTGCACCAAAAAACTAATGATGTAATATATGGTGATTAACATAACAATAAAAAAATTTATAAAAAAAAACAAAATATCTTTGAAAATCAGGTCAAAAAATATTACATATATGAAAATCTTATTTTTATTGAAAAATATGTGTACATAGATGTGATGGCTAATTGTATGTGTCAACCTGACTGGGCTAAGGGATGCCCAGAGAGATGGTAAAATGTCATTTCTTGGGTGTGTCTATGAAGGTGTTTCCAGAAGAGATTAGTATTTGAATCAGTAGACTGAGTTGAAGATGCCCTCCCTGATGCAGGTCAGCATCATCTCATCTTTTGAAGGTCTGAATAAAACAAAAAAAAAGGAGGAAAGGCAAATTCACTCTCTCTGCTTGAGCTGGGACACCTAGCTTCTCCTGCCTTCGAACATCAGTGCTCTTGGTTCTTGGGCATTAAGACTCAGACCAGAACTGAGAACCATTGGCTCCCTGATTCTCAGGCCTTCAGCTTCAAACTGAATCCCACCACTGGCTTTCTGGGTTCTCCAGCTTACAGACAGTAGATCCCAGGACCTCTCAACCTTCAAAACTGTGGGCTCCAACTGCTGTAATAAATCTCCTCTTATATAATCCCATTGGTTCTGTTTCTCTAAAGAACCCTATTAGACTTTAAAAAAAAATCTTTAATGATAAATACTGAATGTTTATGGTGGTTATTTCTGGGTGGTAGGATTTTAGCTATTTTTATTGGCTTCTTTATCATTCCCCGTAGCTCCAGAGCTTCCCATTTCCACACTGGCACGTAGTAGGTGCTCAGGAAATATTTGCTGATGAGGTGAAAGAATCTATCACCAGTGTGTACAAGCTACAGCATCAGGAGTTTCATTGGGATATAAGGGAAGCATTTCCACCATGATGGGTGGTAAACACTGGGAAACATAATTAAAACACCACCTGGAATAAACTTTCATGAAGATATTTTTTAAAGAATGGAGTCGTCTTCGAACCATGAGAGACTACAGACTCCGAGATACAAACTGAGGGTTCTAGAGGAGAGGGGGTGGGGGGAGGGGTTAGCCTGGTGATGGGTATTAAAGAGGGCACGTTCTGCATGGAGCACCGGGTGTTATACACAAACAATGAATCATGGAACACTACATCAAAAACTAATGATGTAACGTATGGTGATTAACATAACATAATAAAAAAAAAGAATGGATCATCTTATGATCTTGGAATGAGGAAAATTATCCTTTCATATGTATGTCATAAATCCAGGAGCCATGGGCGCCTGGGTGGCTCAGTTGGTTAAGCGACTGCCTTCGGCTCAGGTCATGATCCTGGAGTCCCGGGATCGAGTCCCACATCTGGCTTCCTGCTCGGCAGGGAGTCTGCTTCTCCCTCTGACCCTCTTCCCTCTCGTGCTTTCTATCTCTCATTCTCTCTCTCTCTCAAATAAATAAATAAAACCTTTAAAAAAAAAAAAAAAAAAAAAAAAAAAAAAATCCAGGAGCCATAAAAAAAATATCCATTTGATTACATAAAACTTAAAAAAAAAAAGTCCACAGACTCAAAACGACCATAAGCAAAGTCGAAATATAAATGGCAAACCTGGAAATAATGTTTGTGAAGCTTAGCAGAGAAAAGGGCTAATTTCTCTAATATATAAAATCAATAAGAAAAAGAGCAGACCAATGAAAAAATGGGCAAAAGATAAGGGCAGTTTGTAAGAAAATAAATACAAGGGCTTCTCAAAATAATGAAAAAATGCTCTATCTTATTCATAATAAGAGAAATGCAAATTAAAACTATGCTGAGATATCAATTTTCACCTATCAGATGGACAAAATTAAAAAGAACCTGATAATCCACAGCTGTCTGTGCAACTATAGGGAAATAGACACTCTCAGACATTGCTGGAGATGGGGTGTAAATTGGTACAGCCTCCATGGAGAACATTTTAACAATATCTATAAAAAAGGATATCATTTGGCCCAACTCTTCCACTTCTAGGAATTTATCCCACAGATTTATTTGCACATGAGCATAGCACACAGGTATCAGATTACCATCCACAGCTTGTTTATAATAATAAAAAGATGGAAACAGCCCAAACATCCATCAGTAGGAGACTGTTTAAATAAACTATGGTCTACTACATAGTATCCTCTGCAGGCTCCAAGAAAAAATAAGAAAGTTCTCTGTGTACTCCTATGGAAGGATCTTTCAGATACATATTACAGAGAAAGGGAGAAAAAAGCAAATTTTAAAAGTTGGCATGCACCTTTTATGTTTTTTTTTTAAAGGAAGAACAGTATATGCACATTTTGCTTATGTATACATATTTTTTAGAATGGTTCATTTGTTGCCTTGGGGCAGGAATGGTAGGTGGGAAAGCAAGAGGTCTTTCACTGTTTATCCTTTTGCAATTTTTGAAGTTCAAACCATGTAAAAGTATTACCTACTCAAAAAATTAATAAAGGCTCCTTCAGACCTTTCTATGTTGTGTTCCCACAGTCAGAGGTGCTCTGTTCTTAACTTCCACACACACATACACACACATACACACAATCCTACAACTGTCCTCCTGGAAATATTTTATTTTGTTTTAAGAACTCTGTTCAGACGTCACTTCCTCTGGAAATTCTTCCCTGACCAGCCCACCTCCTCCACAGAAAGTGCACTGTGTGTTATACCCATTCATAGTACCCTGTGACATTTATCACAAGTTGTGTCTTTTAGCAATTATTTAATACCTGTCTCCCTCAGTGGAGGTGCCACAAGGGACTAGTTCACCCCAGCACTGAAGTGAGCACCTGCCACATAAGACAGGCTTAGGAAGGGCTTTCTTCCTTTGGAAGGAAGGTGTTATGAACTGAATGTTTGTGTCCCCTCAAAATTCCTAGGTTGAAATCCTAACCCCCATGCAATGGTATTAGGAAGAAGGGTCTTTGGGGTGATTAGGCCATGAGGATGGAGCCGTCATGACTGGGATTAGGGCCCTTATAAAAGAGACCCCAGAGGGATGGCTAGCTCTCTTCCCACCATGCGAGGACACACGATAAAAACAGCAGTCTGCAACCCCAAAGAAGGCCCTCACAAGAACCTTGACCATGCTGGCACCCTGACCTTGGACGTTCAGCTTCCAAGACTGTGAGAAATAGGGATCTTTTGTTTAAACCACCCAGTCTGTCACACTTTTTTAATAGCAGCTTGAGCTGAGACAGGAGGGAAGAACAAAGAAAGAATAATAACAACAACAGCAACAATTATTGTGCACCAACTGTGAGCCAGACAGAGGTCTAAGTACATGCAATCCTCTCAACCAGTGGGTACCATTATAACCAGCATTTTACAGGTGAAGAAGCAGAGGCTGGGGGAGACTAAGCCACCTCCCCAACAGTCAGCAAGCAGAGCCAGGATTCAAAAACAGGCAGTCTGCTTCCACAGCCCAAGCTCTCAGCCTCTAGGAAGAAGAAAGGATGGAGAAGAAGGAGAGAAAGCCGAAGGGAGAAGGTTTCCCCAAGGCCTCAGGAGGGAGCATCTTACTGCCCCCTTAAGTATGGGGCCTAGCCAGGCCCGCCAGCTGCCTGGTCCTTGGGAAGCTACAAGAACATTCATGAGGATTCTAAAATATCTGTGGAACACTGGCAAGCTGACAATACTGGACCTCAACAGAAAGACAGAGACAGCAGGCTTGAGGTATGACAGCTGTCTTGTCTGGAGGAGCAGGTAACATGCGCTGTCAATAAATACACTATCTCGGGTGGATTAATAGGCTTCATTGAACTAATGATGACAGAATAATTACAACAACAAGCCGCAGCAGCAGGGAGGCTGAGGATTCTAATTGAGGATAATTCCTGTGCCAGGCAAGATTGCAAGTTCTGACTTTAGGACTATGGAAACTTCCCCGAGATTGGGGCTTTATTATTTTTTATTATTTTAGGTAGGCAGCATCCACCGTGGCTTGTCTGAGTTCTCTGCAGGTAAACAGGAAGTTATCGGCAGGATGGGAAATCTTAATAAGAGAAATGGAAGAAAAGCAGAGGAGTTGTGATTTCTGCCATTTCTTCTCAAGTAGGATTTGGCCCTAATCCTTGAGGTTCAGACTGGATCCCGGAAAGCATAAGAAAATGGGAATTATATTTGGATAATCATACCAGCAATAAAAATATCTATCATTTATTGAACTTTTACCCAGCCAGCCTCTGTCATGAGCGCTGTTTATGCCTCAGCCTATTGAATTCCCCCAATAATTTTGTGGAGCATGAACGAATACATTCCCCTATTTTATGAGTAAGACAACTGAGGCTCTGAGAAGCAAAGTGACTTGTCCAAGACCACACAGCTAAGAAGTTGCAGAATGCAGTTCTAAGCTAGGATTAAGAAAACAAAGCTTTAGAATTGCACCCGGAAAAGAATCACTTCTGAGGAAGGAAGTAGATTAAAGAACAGGTCAGAGGGATAGACCTAAGTATAATTTGTTGATGAGCATAAATTCTGGTCAATTCAATAAAGATCTACTGAATACCCATCATGGCCCCAACCCAGTGCAAGGTCCCTGTTGTAGACTGTTTTTTCCAAAGATGGCCATGACAATAGCTCCCACACCACATGTTCTTCTAACGTGACCTTGATATTCTCCATGTTGAACGATGGAGTCTATGATCACACTCCCTCGGACCTTAGCAACTGCCTCAATCAACAGACCATAGCAGAAAAGATGCTATTTGACTCGCAGGGTTAGAGCATACGAACTATATGCACTTCCTCCTTGCTCTCTTGGGATGCTCACGCTTGGACCCCAGCCGCCATGTTGTGAAGAAGTCCAGCTAGCCCGTGTGGCGAGACCGTGTGGAGAGGTCACATGTTGATGTTTTAGAGAACTGGCTATCTGAGGTCCCAGCTAACAGTCAGCATGAAACATAGATATGTGACAAAAGATGCCTCCAGATGATTCCAACCCCTAAGCTATCAAGTCAACCTCAACTTCTGAGTTTTTCCAGCTGAGTTCCCAGGCATCATGAAGCAGAAATAAGTCATCCTCTCTGCACCCAGTTTGAATTCTTGACCCATAAGATCCATGAGAATAGTAAAATTGTTATTTATGCCACTAAATTGGTATTTGTTACACAGAAATAATAACTGGAAGAGCCCCCACAGAGTAATTTTTTAAAGTGTATGAGGGGCACCTGGGTGACTCAGTCAGTTAAGCATCTGCCTTGGGCTCAGGTCATGATCTCAGGATGCTGGAACTGAGCCCCATGTCAGGCTACCTGCTCAGTGAGGAGTCTGCTTCTCCCTCTCTTTTGCCCCTCCCACCTGCTCATGCTCTCTCTCTCTCTCTCTCTCAAATAAATAAATCTTTAAAAATAAATAAATTTAAAAATAAAGTGTAAGAAATAGGATGTGCTCTTCTGTCTCATTTGAAAAACAAGACTCCTGTGACAGAATTTTAATCAAAAGACAACATGCTTCACAACAGCCAAAAGGTGGAAATAATCCAAATGTCCATCAACTGATGAACAGAAAACCAAGATGTGGTGTAGCCATACAGTAGAATATTATTCAGCCATAAAAAGGAACAAAGGACTAATACAGGCTACGACATGGATGAACTTGGAAAATATTATGTTTGATGAAAGAAGCTGGTCACAGAGGGCCACACATTTCAGTTATATGAAACATCCAGAATGGGAAAATCCATAGAGATAGGAAGTAGATTAGTGGTCAACAGAGAGTGGGGGCAGGAGCAAATGAGGAGTGACAGCTTAATGGGTAGAAGGTTTCTTTTGGGGTGATGAAAAGTGGGGGGAGTTTAAAAATCTTGTGAATATCTTTTTAAGAAGGAATGTGCCATATTAGGGGCTTCTGAGAGAGTGTAAATTCATAAGCATTGGCATCAAGTAGATCTGGGTGGTCAACCAGGGATTACCAATTCCTAACTGTGCAGACTTGGGAAAGTTCCTTGATCCTTTTAGGTCTCAGATTATACATCTGTAAAATGGGAATAAAAAGACTTATTTTGTAGGGCTGCTGTCAGGATTAATGACTGTCTTTGTCAGAGATTGGTACAGAAATGCACTCAAGTGGCATAAACTAAACTAAAGATTTTATAAAAGGAATTAGGGACACCCCACAGAAACCCAGGTCACTATGAACTTGACTTCCTAAAAAACTTGAACCAGGAACTAAAAAGCCATCAAAAATCAAGACTGAGGAGTGCCTGGATGGCTCGGTCGGTTAAGCATCTGACTCTTGATCTTAGTTCAGATCTTGATCTCAGGGTCATGAGTTCAAGCCCCACACTGGGCTCCACGCTGAGCACGGGGCCTACTTAAAAAAAAAAAGAAAAAATCAAGACTTAGGACCGCTAGCTGGTTCGGTTGGTAGACCACATGACTCTTGATATTGGGGTTGTGAGTTCAAGCCCCACGTTGGGTGTAGAAATTACTTAAAAATAAAATCTTTTTTAAAAAAAGCTGAGGCACCTGGGTGGCTCAGTCGGTTAAGCATCCGACTCTTGACTTCAGCTAAGGTCATGATCTCAGGGTCATGAAATCAAGCCCTGCCTGAGGCTCTGTGGAGCCTGTTTAGGATTCTCTCTCCCTAGAGGGAGACCTCTGCCTCTCCCACACCCCCACCCCACTCACGCATATGTGCACGCTCTCTCTCTCTCTCTCTCTCTCTCTCTCAAAAAAAAAAAATCAAGACTGAGATTCTTTCTGGCAAAAGTGTAATGAATGGGGGGGGGAGGTTCTTTAAAACTACTGATTCATAGGAAATCAAAATTTTGTATCATATTTTAGAGATAATCCATTAGAGTCACTTAGTTATTTGCAAAATAACATTTCTGTAAAGGAGAATTAATTTCAATACCAAATAGAAAAGGCTCAGTATCCTAGCTGGTAGAGCTGAAAGGTAGTTTAATGATCACAAGCTTAGAGCACAAAAATCAAGCTCTCCTGTGACAAATCTAGTTTATGACCTTAGGAAAACAAATAGTCTTTTCTACAACAAACATTTAAACAAATGTAGCTTCCTATGACACATTTTTCTTAAAAATCTCAGGGTTATAATAAGTTAACAGTCCTGGGGACTCTTAAAACAAACTTTTAAATTGTATAGGGAAGTGACTTCCTATTTTATAAATAAAATTGGAAAGAAAGTGAATTCTGTGCTGATAAATGATAAAATTATATATAAACTTTACTAAATTCTTCATAGTACCTGTCCTAATATTCAGTAGTCTTCTTTATTAATCCGAATGGGTGATTCTTAGCCTTGGAAGCACAGGAGAATCAATGGCTACCTTTTAAAAAATATCAGCGGCCAGGCCCCACCCAAAAAGTCTGACTGGATCAGGTAGGGAATAAGGACTAACAGCATGGCAGGAGCAGAGTGAGTCATGGCAAGAGGGACAGGAGATGCGGTCCCTGAATAAAGAGGCCAGATCTTGTGGGTTCTTATATGCCAATGTCAGGGTTTTAGATTTTACTCTAAAAAAATAGGGAGCCATGGGGGAGGGGCATTTGGTTGTAAGCCACATAAACCCAGCTCAAGCAAGACTGAGAAATTATTGGCCCTTCTCAATCTGTGGATGGGCTAATCTAAGGTTCAACATTATTCATTCTCTCTCTCTCTCTCCCCCCTCACATGTTTGCTTTGATGAAACAGGCTGCCATATTGCCCACTGTCCTGTGGAGAGAGCCATCTAAGCAAGGAGCAGAGGGCAGCCTCTGGCCAATAGCCAGCTAGGAACTGAGGCCCTCATCCCAACTCTGAAGGAACTGAATCCTGCCGACAATCATGTGAGCTTGGAAGGGGATCCTCCCCACGTCCTTCCTTGAGATGACTGTAGCCCCCGCAGACACCTCTATCACAGCCTGTACGAGACCCTGATCAGAGGACCCAGCTAAGCTGCACCCACACTCTAGACCCATGGAAACTCCGTGTTGTTTCAAGCTGCTAAGTTTCGGGTTAATTCATTAGGCAGTAACAGAAAACGAATATAGCAACATAGACCCAGGAAAGGGGTGGTAAGGATGCAGAGAAATTGGCAAATTGCAAGTATATTTTGGAGGTTGAAATGGTGGGTCTTACAGATGAGCTGAATGGTGAGGAATTGGTAAGAACACTAGGATTCTGCCTCCAGAAAGTGTGCAGATGGCGGTACCCTTTGCTGAGATGGAAAGGAATAGAAGATGAACAGGTTTGAAGGAGAGAAAAAAGAGTTCTCTCCTTAACACCTTAGCTGGAGGTGCCTGGAGACATCCAAGTGGAGGTGCCAAGTAGGCAGTCAGCTGGGCAAGCCCAGAGCCCCAAGGAGAACTGATGCCACTCAGCCTCCCTAAGTTTCCATTATTGGGAAAGGCCTTCCCATCTCCCATGCCTCTGCTCTCAGGAAAGCTTTCCAGAACTAAAGTGAGCCCAATCCACCAGGCAGACCACGTATGGACACCTGATCTAAACTGAGCCAATTCTCGGGATTGGGGAAATGAAATTCAGAAAATGCTAGGCATTTCTGTTGGCCCTTACATCAGAGCTCTCTCAACCTCCACTCAGTTGAGCATCTTTAGCCACATACAGCCAAAACATTACTGGGAGAGAATCAAGGAGCTGTGCCAAAAGAGAAGCAGACTGTGTCACCCCAGAGCAAGAGAAATGGGAAGAGGCTGCCTAGGTCCCTGCCCACCCATCTGAGTTCCAGGGGCCCTTTCTGCCTGAAAGTCCCATTAGACATCTGTATTTTCTTCCCCTTCCCCTTCCTCCTCCTCCTCCTCCTCCTTCTTCTTCAAGCAGACACCCCACTGAGCATGGAGCCCAACTCGGGGCTCAATCCCACAACCCTGAGATCACAACCTCAGTCAAAATCAAGAGCTGGACGCTCAACCGACTGAGCCACCCACGCGCCCCAGATATCCACATTTTCTTAAAATAAATCCGCCTTTGGTTCTTAAGCTACTTTGACGGGTTTCTGTGACTTGCAACCAAAAGAGCCCTGATAAGACAGCAATACAAACAGTTAATGTATTTGCACCTGCAGATCAGGGTTGCCATGATGATGACCACAGTAAGATCCTGTATTCCGAAGTGTCCTGTACACTGTAAAGCACTATGCAAAATATGGCTACTGTCACTACGTTAGTATGACTAACCCTATTCTTTTAAAAATATCTTGGGATTCACTGAGTAGTTGTAATGTCCAAACTTCAAATGTCAGAAGAGCTATAGAAGAGTAGACCAGACAGAATGGTTAAAATGAACAAGTCAGGAAACGACAGATGTTGGTGAGGATGTGGAGAAAGGGGAACCCTCCTACACTGTTGGTGGGAATGCAAGCTGGTGCAGCCACTCTGGAGCACCATCAAAAAATTAAAAATAGAGCTACTCTACAACCCAGCAATTGCACTACTAGGTGTTTACCCAAAGGATACAAACATAGTGATTCAAAGGGGCACCTGCACCCCAATGTTTATAGCAGCAATGTCCACAATAGACAAACTATGGAAAGAGCCCAGATGTCCATCTGCAGATGAGTGGATAAAGAAGATGTGAGAGATATATATAATGGAATATTACTCAGCCACCCAAAAAGAATGAAATCCTGCCATTTGAAACAACACGGATGGAACTAGAGGGTATTATGCTGAGCAAAATTAGTCAGAGATAAACAAATACCATATGATTTCACTCATGTGGAATTTAAGAAACAAAACAGATGAACATAGGGAAATGGAAGGAAACATAAAATAAGGTGAAAATTGAGAGGGAGGCAAGCCATAAGAGATGGTGAACTCTAGGAAACAAACTGAGGGTTGCTGGAGGGGAGGTGGGTGGGGGGATGAGATAAATGTTTGATGGGCATTAAGGAGGGCACCTGATGGAATGAGCAATGGGTGTTATATGCAACTGATGAATCACTATATTCTACCTCTGAAGCTAATAAAAAAATAATCAATTAATTTCAAAAAAAGAAGAGTAGACCAGAGATCTAGAACTGTGATGTCCAGTACAACAGCCACAAGGCGTTTGTAGCTCTTGGGCACCTGTGTGGCTCAGTTGTTAAGCATCTGCCTTCAGCTCAGGTCCTGTGGGATCGAGCCCCGCATTGGGCTCCCTGCTCCATGGGAAGCCTGCTTCTCCCTCTCCACTCCCCCTGCTTGTGTTCCCTCTCTCGCTGTGTCTCTCTCTGTCAAATAAATGAATAAAATCTTTTAAAAAAAAAAAGGCATTTGTAGCTCTTAAATTTAAATGACATCAAATTCAAAATTCCCAGTTGTACCAGCCACATTCAAAGTGTTCAGTGGTCATATGGGGTCACTTCGAACTGGACCGTGAATATAGAAAACACTTCCATAATCACAGAACACATGGTTTCATTGGGGAAAACAAAATGGTCATGTTCCCACTCAAATCCCAAATTTGTAAATATTTCTTTTTAAAAATCTATCATTGGGGCGCCTGGGTGGCTCAGTCCTTAAGTGTCTGCCTTCGGCTCAGGTCATGATCCCAGGGTCCTGGGATCGAGCCCCGCATCGGGCTCCTTGCTCCTCAGGAAGCCTGCTTCTCCCTCTCCCACTCCCCCTGCTTATGTTCCTGCTCTCACTATCTCTCTGTCAAATAAATAAATAAAATCTTAAAAAAAAATAAAAATAAAAGTCTATCATTTTTCGCTTACCTAGGTAATTTTACTTATATTTACATTTTCAGCTTATACCGTTGGTTTGAGTAAAAATCCCATGCGGGTCCTGCCTCATGTGTGAAATCACTTCTTTTGTTTTGACCTCATTCTAACTTAAGCAAACATCATCTCATTCTAGGCTTCTGGCTACAGAAGAGTTACTGAGCTCTGCCAGGTGGCATCTGAGATTGGGAATACAGCCAAACTGCACTTCTTTCAGAAATTAGATTCACCTTTCCACCAAAAGTAAGCCTTCCTCCTTATCCATTCAAAGAGGGGAAATTAAGGCTCACAGGGAGGAATTCCATCACTATATAACAGAGACCAGGCAATAGAAATGGCCACTTAAGAAACTGACAACTCATGGGGCGCCTGGGTGGTTCAGTCGTTAAGCGTCTGCCTTCAGCTCAGGTCATGATCCCAGAGTCCCGGGATCAAGCCCCGCTTCGGGCTCCCTGCTCCATGGGAAGCCTGTTTCTCCTTCTCCCTCTCCCCCTGCTTGTGTTCCCTCTCTCGCTGTCTCTCTGTCAAATAAAAAAAAAAAAAAAGAAAGAAACTGACTACTCGGGGCACCTGGATAGCTCAGTCGGTTGAGCATCAGACTCTTAATTTCAGCTCAGGTCATGATCTCAGGGTCGTGAGACTGAGCCCTGACTGTGTGCTGCACATGGAGCCTGCTTAAGATTCTCTCTCTCCCTCTGCCCCTCCCCTAGCTCGCGTGCGTGCATGCTCTCTCTCTCTCTCTCTCAAATGAATGGAGAATCTTAAAAAAAGGAAGGAACGAACGAACGAACGAACTAGTAATCACCCACACAGAGATGTTGGGCTCATGATAGAGCCCCATTTCACCCAAGAGTACTCCATTCTGACAAGCCTCAAGCCCTTTTCAGAAGATGGTATGAATATGAGAAGCTACCTTTTATTGAGCACTTACTATATTGGATCTAATGTTTTAAGTGCTTTATGTGCATTATCTCAATCTTCACAGCAATTGTGACCGATAAGTATTGTTGTCTCCATTTTAGAGATGAGGGTGCTGATCTCAAAAAAATTCATAGCTTGTCCAAATTCACACAGTAAATGGTAGAGCCAAGAATCCTACCAAGTGTTTTTGATTCCAGAACCAGCATGAAAAATCACCAAACTGAACTAACATTCTCCTGTCCTGGAGTAATGATAAGTAAAACCGTAGATCATACAATCAGGGACTCTGGTGTATCTACATGTATATAGTGCCTTATACTGAAGTTCTATCCAAGTTTCATAACCAAACAAAAGATCAATTTATTGGCAGTATTTTCCCTCCACTAAAACCCAAGCAATAGGACAGAGCCATGATAAAACTCTGCCAGTAGGGGGCACCTGGGTGGCGCAGCCAGTTAAGTACCCAACTCTTGATTTTGGCTCAGGTCATGATCTCAAGGTCATGAGATCAAGCCCCACACCTGGCTCTGCGCTCAGTGGGGAGTCTCTTGGGATTATCTCTCTCCTTCTCCCTCTGCCCCTCACCCTGCTCGCTCTCTCTGTCTCAAATAAATAAAATCTTTAAAAAAACAAAACAAAACAAAACTCTACCAGCAGGTGGTCATGATTTTCTTTTTTTATTGCTTGCTGCCTTTTTTCCATCCTGAGGGGAATCATCTGCAAGTGTTTGGTTTAAAGTTTCAAAAACAACCTCCATGACTTTGAACATGGGTTAAAGGAGTTGTCCACAGATGAAATGAACAAAGGAACAAATTATAGAAAAACATTTAAACAAAAATTCCTTCCAGCAATTTTCTTGAGAAAAGTCAGTGATGTGGCTTAATCTGTCCATCCAAAGCCTACTCCTTTAACATTTTACCTCTTATATATGTGTTTTACATAGTTTTTTTTTAATATTTTATTTACTTGAGGGAGAGAGTGTGTGTGTGCATAAGCAGGGGGGAGGGGCAGAGGGAGAGGGAGAAGCAGACTCCCCTCTGAGTGTGGGGCTCAATCCCATGACCCTGGGATCCCGATCTGAGCCAAAGGTAGACGCTTAACCTACTGAGCCCCCCAGGCAGTCCCCCTTATGTAGTTTTTCAAATTGCTCTCATATTCAGTATTTCTTAGTATTTCAATGCTTCTATTTCCTTCACTATAAGAAGAAGCAATGAAGTGCTTATCTCAGTGTCTGGTACATAGTAATGGGCTAGATATGTGGGGCTTTAATGATAGTGCTGCTATTAATTATACTATCATTCATTCATTCAACAAACATGTAGGTAGAATACAGCAAAAAGAAATCCAATATTCTCTCCATCTATGGTTCTAAAAACCCAGTGAAGGATCCAGAATTTCTATATATAGGAGCAGCAACCTATCTGAAAGTAGAAGGCAGGACTCCTGTCTAGAAGCAGTTACAGGGAAGGGAAGCTGACAGACTTCAGAGAGAACTAAAACCATCCTTGAGCTGCTGTTACTTGGTCCTTTCGGGCAAGGCAAGTGCTGTTACCACCATCTGACAGATGAGAAATTTGGAGCTGGCAGAGCTTAAGAGACCTCTCAAAATTACAGAGACTAAGGTATGGAAAATCAGACTCCCTAGAAGGTACTGAGCTGCCATCGGGCAGAGGCTTTGACCATCACAGACACAGTGCGTGGCACACAGTGGGGGCTTGTCCTAGATCAGGTCCCCAAGAAGCAAAGCCTCAAACAGGGATTCTTATACCCTGATTTTATTAAGGGGGTATTCTCAGGAGAAAGGGAGGGAGGGAAGGGAGATCGGAGAGCAGAAGAGGGTGAATGGATATGGATTCATCAGAAGCCTAGCTTCATTCTGATTCCACAGGGAGTTCTGGCACATGAATGACATCACAGAGTTATTCAACTTGCAGCATGGGGCCACCATTTTGGATGCCCTCTCTACTGGCAGTGGGCCGTCCTCAGAGGGGGTGCAAGCATAATCTCCCAGGCATTTCTGAGCACCATCAGCTGAGCACAATTCCCTGGAGGAAGAGCAACCAGTAATGTCCAGGACAGTGCTCAATAAATACTTGTTGGATGAATGACTCATAAGTAGAACACAGCTCTACCCTCTCCATACGCTTTTTCTATACACAAGGTAGGACTTTCATCCTATAAAAATTTCATCATCATTTTGTCTCTAAATGAGGAGCCTTCCCCAGCACAACTCAACAGTATTGAGCACAACTCAGCTGGCAAGGGTCACATCTATCTGGGTCTAATCACCACTTTGGAGGAGGAAGGACATAACTGTTGAGGTTTTAAGCTACAAAATAATACCTTCACCCATCAGCCAAGCCCACTCCAAATTAATGGCTGCAACTGGGGCTTCATCTGACAGCTAGATAAAGCCAATTCATGTCAAGGGACCAGAAACATAACATAAAAAGTCCACTGGATTTTTATCTCCCAGAGAAGGGTATTTGCTTCTCACATTCTTGTACCACCCGTGGGCTAAGAACTCAAACTGGGGACCAATATACTTTTCCAAGTTGATATTAAAGCAAGAATGTGTGGTATAATCATTACTGGCAAAAGGAACCAAGACACGTCTTTGTACCTTTTCCTCTTAATTACACCCGTTCTCCACTTGGCTCGCAAATGCTCAGTCTTCCTAGTACTCGGAGCTACTAACCACCCCTCTCCTGCCACCAGGCTGTTCCTCTTTTTCATCTCACAAACCAAAGCGCCTATAAGCAGGAAGGCAGACTTGCAGAGGGAGGGTCATGATACAGTGCTTTCCAAAAAGGAGAGATCTGATTGATTCTCCACACTGTGGCCAGACCAAGCTTCTGCGGAACTACTGATATCACTCTCCTGCTTAAAACCTTTTGATCTTGGGACAAAATGAACAATCGTTATTGGGTCCCATAGGCCCAGTGTAATGTGGGCCTTACCGGCTTTCCCTCACTCACTACCTTCCAGCTACACTGACATTCTTTTGGTTTCTCAAACAGCTGCTCTCCATCTTGCCACGGACCTTTGTATATGCCGATCCCTCAGCTGGAATGATCTCACCTTCAGGTACTCTTTTAGATCAGACCTTAAATGTTATTTCCCTGGCTCCCATGTCTAATCCAGATTTGTTCTGGGTTGTCACCATACTTTTTCTTCATAGCACAGCACAATTTGTTACTATAGGGTTTTTTTTTATGTGTTCTCCAAAGTTGATGCACCAGAACAAAGCTCTTATTTTAATTACTATCAAGTGTCTTATTTGGATGACTATCAAGGGCCTATACCTATTTTTCAATTAGTTCTTGACTTAGAGGGGAAAAAGGACCCATTCTCTCATTTTAGGAATCATTATTTACCTGAGGTCATGTGGTTGATTGATCAGTTGATTGTTTTTTTTAAGGCAGTGTCGACAGTGTTCCCCTGAAATAGTGAACTGTTTTGCAAACATCCTGTGGTACCCTCATCTTAGCCCTGGGGATTACTGACTTCCAGATTTACTGTCTTCCAGATTTACTGCCCACCAGGGAAGCCTGGAACTGAGTGAAGAAACCCATGGAAACCTCATACAGATCTGCAGATTTGCTGACATCATCACCAAACTCTTCCAGGAATTTCTTCCTTAAACTCCTAAAATCATCAAATTTCCCATCCTCACTCCCTCCTGACATCACAGAGCATATCTTTCAAATCTTATAAAATAAAATAATTGGTCAACATAAGAATGATATAGCTCGCTTTTGCTCAGCACTTACTGTAATGTGGCAAGCCCCATGCTGAGCACATTACCTGTCTCAATCCTCTCGCCCCTTTGCAAGAACTCTACAGGGCAGGCCAGGCAGATGTTGCTGTTCTCAGGGGGAATGGTGTCTTGCCCAGTGTGGCACAGCTGGTGAGTGGGAGGGCCTGGTTTTCAGGCCAGCTAGGTGTGCCTCAAAAGTCTATGACTCACCATCACATCATGTCACTCTGATGTGTCCAGTCCAGGACTGGGACAGAATCCTTGATCCGTTCAGCCACAGAAGTGTTCTAGAAGGCCCACCACAACTGTCTTCCCAGGATGTGTGCCTGCCCTCACAAGCCAAAACACTCTGACAAGAAAGGGGAACCCTCCTACACTGTTGGTGGGAATGCAAGCTGGTGCAGCCACTCTGGAAAACAGGATGGAAGGTCCTCAAAAAGTTGAAAATAGAGCTACCCTACGACCCAGCAATTGCACTACTGGCTATTTACCCCAAAGATACAAATGTAGGGCTCCAAAGGGGCACATGCACCCCAATGTTTATAGCAGCAACGTCCACACTAGCAAAACTATGGAAGAGCCTAGAGCCTAGATGTCCATCAACAGATGAATGGATAAAGAAGATGTGCTATATATATATATATATATATATATATATATATATATATATATATACATACACACATACACAATGGAATATTATGCAGCCATCAAAAAAATGAAATCTTGCCATTTGCAATGACGTGGATGGAACTAGAGGGTATTATGCTAAGCAAAATAGGTCAATCAGAGAAAGAGAAGTATCATATGACCTCACTGATATGAGGACTTTGAGGAAACAAGACAGAGGATCACAGCGGAAGGGAGGGGAAAATGAAACAAGACGAAACCAGAAAGGGAGACAAACCATAAGAGACTCTTAATCTCAGGAAACAAACTGAGGGTTGCTGGAGTAGAGGGGGTGGGAGGGATGGGGTGGCTGGGTGATGGACACTGGAGAGGGTATGTGCTACGGTGAGCGCTGTGAATTGTATAAGACTGATGAATAACAGACCTGTACCCCTGAAACAAATAATACATTATATATTAATAAAAAAAATTTTTTAAAAACACCCTGACATAGCAAGCAACAACCTAGTAAAAATTGAAGGAGGGGGGCAATGTAAAATCTAATAGAAACCCCACATCCTTGTTGAAAATCACCAGAGAAACACAAACCCATGTATAACAAAGGAGCTCCGTCTGTAACCAACGTTCATCAGCTTTTTGACTGCCTGGCATTCATTCCAACATCCCCTTTTTACAGCGGTGACCATTTACAATTTTGAGGCTTTTAACTTTTTTTTTAGTTTGCATACAGTAAAATTTACTCTGGGTGGTGTACGGTTCTTTGGGTGTCCAGCACCCTAATGAAGCCATAGAACGGTTCTGTCACCCTCATGCTGCCCCTTTGGCATTCCCCTTTCCTTTTCTCCCCAGTGAAGGCCATTGGTCATGACTGCAGTCAACAAAAGGAGAGCAAAAGGAAGGACCTGTGCTCCATCCTGGAATCTGAGTCTCAAGCAGAGAGGTAAAAAGGATGAGAACAGTTGGGTTCTCTGCTCCCAGTATCATGATGAGGGAGATGATAAACCCCTACTACCTGGAACCCCTGACCCTCCCAGTGTCTTGTCTCCACCTCTCATGCTGTGGTATTGTGAAAGGAATCTATTGATCTTTGTCCTGCTTCCTGGCACAGAGCTCCTAAAACCCTTGGAATTCCCTGAGTGGTGGGAGTGTCTTTTGTTATTCATAACAAGCCCCTATAACCATATCTGAATTTATGCTAATGAGGTGACTCATGGTGGGGCCCCTAGATAGCTTCATGGTGAGCGATGGTCTCCAGAAAGACTGAGCACCTGATTAGAGTTGAAACTTTCAGCCCCACCCCTGACTTCCAGGAAGGGGAGGGAGTTGGTGATTGAGTTCAATCACCAATGGCCAATCATGCCCATGTCGTGGAATCTTGATTGGAAAAAACCCTAAACAATACGGTTTGGGGGACTTCCCAGTTGGTGAACACACCCGCATGCCAGAAGGGCGGTATGCTCCATTTTCACAGGAACAGAGGCTCCTGCACTCAGGACCCCCCAGACCTTGCCCTATATCCCTCTTCATCTGGCTGTTCATCTGTATCCTTTATGATAAATTATAAGAGTCAGGATAGCACTTTGCTGCGTTCTTTGAGTCCTTCTAGGAAATGACTGGACCTAAAGGTGGTGGGGAAGGGGGTGGGGAGGTCATGGGAACTCCTGAATTTATAGTTGGCCAGTCAGAAGTGCAGGTAACCTGGGACTCTGTGGTTGAAGTGGGGACATTAACCTGTGGGGTCATTGCTAACTACTGGCAGCTCGTATGAGAATTGAATCGCATCACTGGACACCAGGGAATCAAAGTGTTGGAATGACGTATTGGGTTAGTGTCATAAAGACATGGCGTACGTGCCTAATCTGGAAGAGGCATGTTTCATACCGCTGAGGGACGCACTACAACTTGTAAATGCTGTGGAACCAGAGTAACGGTTTCAATCCCGGGTTTGTGTCTAGTTACGTAACTATAGAAAAATCATGCAAACTCTACTGGGACTCAGTTTCCTCCCTGATAAACTGGGAATGATGATGATGATGATAATAATAATACGGATTCCATACAGTTGTTGGAGACTTGAAAGAGTTAGAATACCTTCAGGGTTTAGGATGATGCCGGGTGCATAGTAAACCCTCAACAAAAGTAGGCGGTTGTCATTATTATTCCTCTCGTTGCTTCCAAATCATTCCCTCTTTAAGTTTACCAGCGTAGGTTTCTTCTGCTTGAAGCTGAAACACCCTGTTGATACCCCTGCCTCTTTCCTTTGAGCAGAGCAAGTGTGGTTAGCCAGGCAAGACTAACATCCTGGGGGGAAGTGGATTTCTCCAGAGAAGGTTCCCACAGACATTACAAAGAGTGAGAAAGAGGACAGGAGGGAGACCCAGACATGCTCCCATGGCTCCCACAAGGACAGGTGAGACACTCTCCATCCTCTCCTGGACCAGAAGGCTCACTGGACCATCACGTGCCTGGGCTCCCGAGGACATGCCCAGTCTAGGGCAGTGCTACCAGCCCGGCTGCCCACTGGAATCATCTGGGCAGCTGTGGGGCATTCTGGTACCTGCATCCAGGCGTGACTTCAGATCCTGACTTCAAAAGTTTGGGGGGATGTCCATGGCAGAGGGATTTTTTAAAAGCTCCCCAGGGAGAAACAAACCCAGGGGTTTCAGAGGGGAAGGGGGTTGGGGGATGGGGTACCGGGTGACAGATATTAAGGAGGGCACGTGTTATTCGCAACTAATGAATCACTGAACACTGTATCAAAACCTAATGATGTACTACACAGTGGCTAACTGAACATAATAAAAAAATTTTAAAAAGCTCCCCAGGGAATTCAAAGGTGCTGCCAAGGTTGGGAACCTCCATCTAGGAGGAGGAAGTCAAAGGGTCACCCCTCTGGTTTTCACCTTGTTCAGAGAAGGGCTCTTGGACTTTGTTGTGCACATGAATCATCTTGTCAAAATGCAGATTCTGGTTCAGTAGGGCCTGGGCAGGGCCAGAGACTCTGCATTTCTCACACGCTCCCAGGTGATGCTGATGCTGTAAGCCCAAGGACCACACACTGAGTAGCAAGAGTCTACCTGAAGGCTGTGGGCACTGCATGCCATTGCACAAACACTTCATACGGGGGCCCCCTGGCCCCTCACAGGGGCTAGCTCAAATGCAGGACACCTGCTGCTTTGGATTAATCTGCTCAGAACACCTGGGCCTTTCCACAATCACAAGTCACCCCACTTCTGACCATTTGGGTAGCAGAAGGCACTCCCAGGGGCACAGAAGGAGACAAACTGTGGCTTGGGGCCACCCATGATGCTCCCCCAGCTCCAAATGGAGTCAGAGACCCCCTAGCCCAATTGCTTACACTCACCCCTTTTTTGTCCAGAGCCCGACCCTGTGCACAGAGCATCCCCTCAAAATAAACTCACTGAGCCTTCCCTGCCTTTCCTCTACACCTGAGGCAAATTATTACTTCTCATAAACAAGAACTGCCAGTTGTGAGTAGCATCAGCTCATTGTTCTTAAAACACCTTATAATTGTTTCTCTGGGACAAGAATTCTCCGACCCCAAGATGGTTCTGACCGGCCAATCACAGTGCGGTCCTGGGTCCATGTTGTGATCAGATAATCTGTCACTGTCAGTCAGAGAGGCAGGGCTCTTGCTGCAGGGAGGGGAAGAAGGGGGAGAGAATCTCCTTCCTCTCTGGAAGTGCCACTGACTGCCAACTGTCCAGGAGCCTGTCCCTGGAGAGGCCATGACAGTTGTCAAGTGACGGAATAAAACCCTCTCCTTCTCAAACCTGCAGGCCCTGCCCCACTGCGGCCTCACATCCATTTCTTGTTTGTCTCTCAAGTGCCATTCAGAGAAGATGGAGATGCCTTCTAGTGCTGAATTACAGTTGAAACCCAGAGGAAAAAGTTGGGGGTGCATTTGGAGGAATAATGAGGCCACTGTAGTGGTCAGCCTTGAAGATGGCCCCCAATGATCCCCACCTCCTGATATTCACACCCCAGTGTAGAGTCTCTCCCTCCCTGTGGTACCAGGGTCGATCCTTGTAATAAACATAATTTAGGTGCATACTCCCTCTCCTCAATCACTCCCTCAGTGCAATCGCTCACTCACTTGCCATGTTTTGAGGACATTCAGGCAGCCAATGGAGAAGTCCGCCTGAGGAGGAACTGAGGCCTCCAGGTGAATGAGCTTCAAAGCAGATTCCACCCTAAGGGCACCTTGATGAGGCTGCAGCCTGGGACAACAGCTTGGCTGCCACCTTATGGGCCAGAGATACCCAGCTAACCTGCTCCTGGATTCCTGATACACAGCACTTGTGAGATCATCAATGTTTGTTAAAGTTGGGTCAGTTTGTTACACAGCAATAGGAAACTAATACACCATTCATACCAAACCAAACCATGAATACAATGGGGGTCCTTCTATGGCAGGAGGCAGTACCAATCACTACAAGAAACACAGAGACAGTAATGGTAATCATAATCATACTAATGGCAGCGAACAGTGATATAAGCCTCACTTGCAGCCAGGTACTGTTCTAAGCACTCTGCGTGCATTAACTCATTTGATCTTTAGCCACCTGTTATTGTTACTATCATCCCTGTCCACGTGCTCCAGCCATCGGGAACATGTCTGTAAAGTTGGGTGTAGTGACATGTTGCAACAAGGAAGACCACACGGCACAGGGAACGGTGGTGTAGCTCAGAGTGTTGGGGGAGCCTGTCGTAGGATTTGGGTTGGCTCTAGACTCCATGCTGTCAGAAAGCAGCAGTAAATCCATGATTGGGTATCTTAACCACTTTTATCTAGGAGTCAGGAAACAGAGGGGGGCTACAGCTCTCAGTGGGTACAGACGCGGTAGCACTCATGTTACGTGGAAGGACAGAATGTTTGTTGTTGCCCTGGTTTGCAAGGTGCTCTCACTTTTGTGCTCAGATGTGATTACAGGGTGTTCTTATTTCTGTTTCATTTCATTACTGAGGACAGGAAGTCTTCCCATCCGTGGTCCTGTGAAATTGCCCAAGTAGGGTACACCACAGCCTGGCTGCTACACCCAGGTAGCTACCCATTGATCACCGTCAGGACAGCCATCTTCCTTTCTCATCCCCATTTTACAGGCGGAAAAACTGAGCTCAAAATAAGTGAAGTGGTTACAATGTCAAGGTTGAAACAGACTTTAGAGCAGAGCTTCTTAAACTATCGGTAGTTGAGAGCCAGTTTTGTTTGTTTCCCAATCCACTGTGAGCCAATACTTTCATAACATACAATACAAATGAATTATGAGAATAATGATCATGCACTTAGATGTTGCATCAAAGTCAAAGTGCTAGAAAAGTTTTTAACATGTACTCTCAATTTATGTATTATCTGGTCAGAGACAAATAAAACTGGTTCTCAGATGAGTACTGTTTATGGAGCATACTTTGAGCACCTGTAGAGGCTGTCTGATTGAGGGTTTCTCAAACTCCATGCATTGGTGCACCTTCAGTTTTGCCCTGTCTGTGTAGTACCTTCACTATTATTTACTTAATGTTATCTTTAAATATCCTCATCCTATATCACCCTACACCTAATTAGGACAGCCACCATCAAAAGAACAGAACAGTGGTGGCAAAATTCCAGAAAAATTGGAAACCAGGAGCCCTGGTCATAGGAAATAAAATGAAGCAACCATTTAGTACGAATGTATCTTGAAAAGTTAACAGATACTATACGATCCAACAATCCTGCTTCTGGGTATAAACTCAAAAGAACACAAGGCAGGAAGTCTAAAAGATATTTGCACACTCATGTCCACTGCAGCATTATTCACAATAGCTAAGAGATAGAAGCAACCCAAATGTCCATCAACAGATGAATGGATAAAGTATGGTATATACATACAATGGAATATTATGCAGCCCTTAAGGGGGGGGGGGCTTTGTCACATGACACAACATAGTTGAGCCTTAAGAACATTATGCCAAATGAAATAAGCTAATCACAAAAGGACAAATACTGTATGATTCCACTCATCTGAAGTATCTAAAGTAGGGAAAATCAGAGAAACAGAAAGAAGAAAGGTAGTTTCCAAGTGCTGTGGAGAGGGGGAATTAGTGTTTGGTGGGTATAGAGTTTCAGTTTCGCAAGATGAAAAAGTTCTAAAAATCTGTTGCACAATAATGTGAATATAATTAACAGTACTAGGGGTGCCTGGGTGGTGTAGTCAGTTAAGCATCTGCCTTCGGCTCAGGTCATGATCCCAGGACCCTGGGATCGAGCCCCACGTTGGGCTCCCTTCTCAGCAGGGGGTCTGCTTCCCCCCTCTCCCTCTGCTTCTCCCCCAGCTTGTGCTTGCTTGCTCTCTCAAATAAATAAATAAAATCTTTTTAAAAATAATAATTAATAGTACTAAACAGTACACTTGAAAATGGCAAAGATGGGTTGTTCAACATAGTACTAGAAGTCCTAGCCTCAGCAATCAGACAACAAAAAGAAATAAAAGGTATTCAGATTGGCAAAGAAGAAGTCCAACTCACACTCTTCACAGATGATGATACTTTTTGTGGAAAACTCCCAAAATTGCTAGAATTCATACAGGAATTCAGCAACATGGCAGGATATAAAATCAATGCACAGAAATCAGGTGCATTTCTATACACCAACAATGAGACAGAAGAAAGAAAAATTAAGGAATCAATCCCATTTACAATTGCACCAAAAACCACAAGATACCTAGGAATAAACCTGACCAAAGAGGTGAAGGATCTGTACTCTAAAAACTACAGAACACTGATGAAAGAAATTGAGGAAGACACAAAGAAATGGAAAAATGTTCCATGTTCATGGATTGGAAGAATAAATATTGTTAAAATGCCTATGTTACCCAGAACAACCTACACATTCAATGCAATCCCTATCAGAATACCACTGACATTTTTCACAGAGCTGGAACAAATAATCCTAAAATTTGCACAGAACCAGAAAAGACCCCGAATCACCAGTGGAATGTTGAAAAAGAAAACCAAAGCTGGTGACATCACAGTGCCAGACTTTAAGCTATATTACAAAGCAGTAATCATCAAGACAGTATGGTACTGGCAGAAAAACAGACACATAGGTCAATGGAACAGAATAGAGAACCCAGAAATGGACCCTCAACTCTATGGTCAACTCATCTTTGACAAAGCAGGAAAGAATATCCAATGGAAAAAAGACAGTCTCTTCAACAAATGGTGTTGGGAAAATTGGACAGCCACATGCAGAAGAATGAAATTGGACCATTTTCTTACACCATACATAAAAATAGACTCAAAATGGATGAAAGACCTCAATGTGAGACAGGGATCTATCAAAATCCTAGAGGAGAACATAGGCAGCAACTTCTTCTTAGACATATCTCCAAAGGCAAGGAAAACAAAAGCAAAAGTGTACTATTGGAACTTCATCAAGATAAAAAGCTTTTGTACAGCAAAGGAAACAGTCAACAAAACTAAAAGGCAACCTATGGAATGAGAGAAGATATTTGCAAATGACAGATAAAAGACCAATATCCAAGAACTACAAAGAACTTCTCAAACTCAACAACCAAAAACAAATAATCCAGTCAAGAAATGGGCGGAAGACATGAACAGACATTTCTCCAAAGAAGACATACAAATGGCCAATAGACACACAAAAAAATGCTCCACATCACTTGCCATCAGGGAAATACAAATCAAAACTACAATGAGATACCACCTCATACCAGTCAGAATGGCTAAAATTAACAAATCAGGAAACAACAAATGTTGGCAAGGACGTGGAGAAAGGGGAATCCTCTTACACTGCTGGTGGGAATGCAAGCTGGTACAGCCACTCTGGGAAACAGTATGGAGGTTCTTCAAGAAGTCAAAAATAGACCTACCCCTATGACCCAGCAATTGCACCACTAGGTATCTACCCAAAGATACAAATGTAGTGATCCAAAGGGGCACCTGTACCCCAAAGTTTATAGCAGTAATGTCCACAATAGCCAAACATTGGAAAGAGCCCAGATGTCCATCAATAGATGAATGGATAAAGAAGATACACACACACACACACACACACACACACACACACACACACACACACACACACACACACTAGAATATTACTCAGCCATCAGAAAGGATGCAATCTTACCTTTCACATTGGCATGGATGGAAGTGGAGGGTATTATGCTAAGTGAAATAAGTCAATCAGAGAAAGACAATTATCATACGGTTTCACTCATATGAGGAATATAAGAAACAGCACAGAGGACCATGGCGGGGGGGTAACGGACTGGGAAGAACTCAGAAAGGGAGACAAATCATGAGAGACTCTTAACTATGGGAAAGGAACTGAGGGTTGCTGGAGGGGAGTGGATGGGGGGATGGGGTAACTGCGCGATGGGCATTAAAGAAGGCACATGATGTGATGCACACCGGGTGTTATATGCAACTGATAAATTACTGAACTCTACACCTGAAACTAATGATGTACTATATGTTGGCTAATTGAATTTAAATTAAAAAATTAAAAATTAAAAAAATGGTGAAGATGGTAAATTTAATGTTATGTGTTTTTCACCATAATTTTAAAAGAAAAAAAATCCTTCATCCCAAACAATAACAACCCATATCATGTGTTGAGGTGGCCTGTTTTATGTTTCTTTTTATATATATTAAAATAAATTCATTGTCAGGACACCTGAGTGGCTCAGTCAGTTAAGCGTCTGCCTTCAGCTCAGGTCATGATCCCAGGGTCCTGGGATTGAGTCCTGCATCAGGCTCCTTGCTCAGTGGAGAGCCTGCTTCTCCCTCTGCCTGCCTCTCTCTCTCTCCCTCTCTCTGACAAAATAATAAAAATCTTTTAAAAAAATAAAATAAATTCATTGTTGATAGAATGAAAAAATGTGTTTTCCATGTACCACTGAAAATCATTTTGTATACCACCAGAGAAGCACATACCACACTTTGGGAAATGCTGACCTTTCTCCTATTGCTGCAGTGCCTACCATCTGAGGCCTAGCAAGAAGAAAGGTTCAGGATCACTTCTGCTTTCCAAGAGCTTGTGGTCAGATTGAACAATTAAAATATAAAACCCTGGGAGGGGCTTGGAGCTTAAAAGAAATCTTTCAATAATAAATAATAAATCTAATAAATTTAATAATAAATAATAAATCTTTCAATAATAAAAGACCACAGTGCCCAGAGCCATCTAAAGACTCAGGGCAAGAACAGATCTGTTTGGTTCAGTGTTCTATACCAAGTAGCTGGCACATGTCTTGCCCAGAGTGGAGTCTCAACTGATACTTGTTGGGTTCTTTTAAATTAAGAGAAATAGAGACTGAGTAGCACACATCAGTGAGATACTCGGCAGGGTTCCTAACCTGAGGTTTGTAAATGGACTTCAGTGGGTCTGTGAACTTGAATGGAAAAATCCCCATTTTCTGTAACCTCTGATTTTTAGCATTTGCTTCCATTATAAATGTAGGCAACAAACCACAGTAATATTCACAGTATCTGTGACTTTGTCACCAATATAAATCACAAATATTTTCTTATCTCATTACAGTCATTGTAGATATCTCAATATATTGTCTACATACATCACTAATTAAAATTAAATAGTTATTAGACCCGCCACTAAATCTTGTTATTTTATGCATTAGTAAAGAAGCCTATATTACTATGACACAAATTTGGTGGTTTTTAAAATTTTGATCATCCTATTTTAGATAATTACAAAGGAATTCCTTTATAACTCTACACACCTTACTTTCTGCATTTATTTTCCATTTTGTTCTGATAAGGCATACATAGACTTCACCAGATGCCAAAGATGTCTGCGGCACACACACATACACACACAAGGTTAAGAATTGCTGTTTGATTGACTCAGTTTCCCCAATGTAGTTGACAACTGACTGAGTCTAAAGAGAACAAACTGAACATACAAGAAACCCATTTTGCCACATTTTTGGAGGCAAACGCCAACTCACCATACCAGAAGGCAGTGAATTCACCAATTAACAGGTTGTGTACAGGAACCCCTCTGATAACCATCAGGTTCAATGTCCCTAAAATGAAGGCTGGTTGGCAAGGTCAAGGACTCAGAAAATTTAGTGTTAAGCAAAAACAATTAAAGTGACCTTACATCTACAGGGTTCAAAACATGGACTCTGGAGCTGGACTCCCCATGTTTGTATCCCAACTCCAACAGTTAGGATCTGTGTGAG
Source organism: Zalophus californianus (assembly GCF_009762305.2). NCBI lineage: Eukaryota > Metazoa > Chordata > Mammalia > Carnivora > Otariidae > Zalophus > Zalophus californianus. The sequence continues at coordinate 83,535,497 of NC_045604.1, forward strand.
CTCAGGTAAGCTACTGCACCTGAATGGATTTCATTTTCCCCGTCTGAAAACAGGAACCACAGAGCCTGATTGTGGTTGGCAGAAAAATGGCCCTTCAAAGATGTCCAGGTTCTAAGTCCTGGATCCTGTGAATATGTTAGGTTCTATGGCACAGTGCAACTAAGGTCACAGATGGATTTAAGATCAGCTGACCTTAAAATAGGGAGATTATTCTGGATTATCCGGGTGGACCAATATAACCATAATATATCATTAAGTGTGGAAGCAGGAAGAAAAAGAGAGTCAGAGATTTGAAGATGTGATACTGCTGGCTGTGAAGATAGAACAAGGGGAGGAATGCAAGTGGTCTCTAAAATTCGGAAAAGGCAAGATTCTCCTTCAGAGGCTCCAGAAAAAGTGTGCTTTTGCCAACACCTTGATGTGAGCCAAGACCCACTTTGGACTTCTGGCCCGCAGAACCGTCAGATAATAAATATGTGTTGTTTTAAGCCAGAAGCTTGTGGCAAATTGTTACAGCAGCAAGAGGAAACTAATACAGTATTCCAGAGGGGTTTGTGAGGATTAACAAATGAGTTAGTGTTTATGTAAAGCCCTTAAAACAGTGCCTAAACCACATTTGGTGCTATACATTATTAGTGTTAGAGAAATGACAACTAAAAGGGAAAGAAATGAATCACTTCCAGAACAAACCAGGTCTGTTCAGGCCAACCCCTTGCTCTGTTTTATAATCCCCTAATGAACTCATGGACCCAGGCATGAATCATGCAGCAGCTAACAGCACAAAACAAGAGATCACCAGATTTTAGGTGCTCCTGATGGATAAACACATGGCCACCTATGAAGTAGTCTTGCAAAAAAAAAAAAAAAAAAAACCCACAATATCAGGCCTAAACCTGATGAAACTTATAGATCCAACTACCAATGTACAGGAAACATGGAAGATAGAGGAACATGTCAAATGACACCACAGAGTAATCAGCAATATCTAGACCATAGGAAACTCTGCAGCAATGCTTCCCACACTGTAATGTGCACATAAAACACCTGGGGATCTTGTTAAAATGCAGATTCTAGGGGCACATGGGGGGCTCAGTCAGTTAAGCCTCTGCCTTCAGCTCAGGTCATGATCTCGGGGTCCTAGGATCAAGCCCCATGTCGGGCTCCCTGCTCAGCGGGGAGTCTGCTTCTCCCTCTCCCTCTGCCCCTCTCCCCCATGCTGTGCACTCTCTCTCTCTCAAATAAATAAATAAAATCTTTTTAAAAAAATGCAGATTCTAAGCCAGCAGGACTAGGGGAGGGCCTGAGACTCTGCATTTCTAACAAGCTCTCACGTGATGCTGATGCTTCTGATCCATGGACTACATTTTTAGTTTCAAGGATCTGAGGCATAAATAATCCATTTTTCTAGTAATAAAAGAACTGAAGGGGAAACCTACAGATTAAAAGATACACCAACCATTACATAGTTTCACATTTGGATAAACTGGTAGAGGGACAGGGTTATTAACAAAGATAGGGAATGCCAGAGGAAATAATTTGATGGAAGTTAATTATTTCAGTTTTGAATAGGTGCACTTAAAATGTCTGTGTTGGGGCACCTGGATGGCTCAGTCAGTTAAGTGACCAATTCTTGGTTTCAGCTCAGGTCATGATCTCAGGGTTGTGGTACAGAACCTCATGTCAGGCTCCATGCTCAGCAGGGAGTCTGCTTAGAATGCTCTCTATCCCTCTCCCTCTGCCCCTCCCCTTTCTCTCACTCTCTCAAAATAAAAAAATAAATCTTTTAAAATAAAATCTTTAAAAATAAAATGTTTGTGTTACGGGGGAAAAACAAAATTCTAGGGGCACCTGGGTGGCTCAGTTGGTTAAGCGTCTGCCTTCGGCTCAGGTTGTGATCTCAGGGTCCTGGGATCAAGTCCCACGTTGGGCTCTCTGCTCAGAGGGGAGTCCGCTTCTCCCTCTCCCTCTGTGCTCTCCCCCTCACTCTCTCTCAAATAAATAAATAAAATCTTAAAAAAAAGAAAAACAAAATTCTAGAGCTGCTTTTTATGTTCCTTAATTTGAAAAATGACTCAAATATATGACTTTACAAATCTGTACTAGCTGTAAGTAAGGGATCATTCTGCCATGATATATTTCCACTAAATGTGATCTACCTTAAAAAAAAAAAAAGATGTGAGATATATATATATATATATATATATATATATATATATATATATATACACAATGGAATATTATGTAGCCATCAAAAAAATGAACTCTTGCCATTTGCAACAACATCGATGGAACTGGAGGGTGTTATGCTAAGCGAAATAAGTCAATCAGAGAAAGTCAAGTATCATGATCTCACTGATATGAGGAATTCTTAATCTCAGGAAACAAACTGAGTGTTGCTGGAGTGGTGGGGGTGGGAGGGATGGGGTGGCTGGGTGATGGACATTGGGGAGGGTATGTGCTATGGTGAGCACTTGAATTGTGTAAGACTGATGAATCACAGACCTGTACCTCTGAAACAACTAATACATTATATGTTAAAAAAAGATAGTAGGAAGGGAAGAATGAAGGGGGGAATCGGAGGGGGAGACGAACAATGAGAGACGATGGACTCTGAGAAACAAACTGAGGGTCTTAGAGGGGAGAGGAGTGGGGAGATGGGTTAGTCTGGTGATGGGTATTAAGGAGGGCACATATTGAATGGAGCACTGGGTGTTATACACAAACAATGAATCATGGAACACTACATCAAAAACTAATGATGTAATGTACGATGACTAACATAACATAATAAAATAGAATTTAAAAAGAAAACCACAGACTATAAACCCAAATTACATCACCACAAAGTTAAAATGGTTTTGATTATTGTATCTATAAAATAATTTTCTTCACATGTTTATATCTATTCAGTGATTATAGCTTCTGCAGAAAAAAATTTGTTTTCAATTTCAGTTCTAGAGAAAAGTATACTCCTAAGCATTAAATTGACTCATTTGACTTCTAAAAAATAAATAAATAAAATAATGTGGAAGGGCCACCCCTATGTTTATTGCACCATTATTTACAAGAGCCAAGATATAGAATGATGTCTTTGTCCATCAATAAATGAATGGACAAAGACACAATGGAATATTACTCAGCCACAAAAAAAAAAAAATGGAATCCTGCCATTTGTGACAACATGGATGGTCCTAGAGGGCATTATGCTAAGTGAAATAAGTCAGACAGAGAAAGACAAACACCATATAATTTCACTTACATGTGGAATCTAAAAAACAATGAACAAAATAATGTGGATGGGGGTGTATAGGGGCATAAGCAAAACAAGACTGACCATGAGTTGATCATTGTTGAAACTAGGTGAAGGGTAGCTTGGGATTCATTATATTATTCTCTCTACTTTCACATACACCTGGAATTTCCCCAATAAAATTATTTTTAAGTATACATTTTTTTAAACCTTCTTTTAGCTCCCCCTTCTCTAGGACCATATTCTTCTGATGTTCTAGAAAAGATGCTCAGGGCAGGCTCTCCTACAACTTAAAAGTTATAAAGAACCGACCACTTTCAAGAGTTCACAGACTTGAAATTTCATGGCTTTTTTTCCATGCTTGCCTTCTCCCTTGTTTCTTTTTTGCAAATCTCAACAAAATACTTGTGTAACCAGATAATTATCAACATACTTGAGGCCATGCATGTACCTCCAAGCTCAGTTTTCCATCTGTGGAGATGTTCCCTCCACCTGAAATGCTCTTCTGTGGATCCTCACCAGCATTCTGTTCACCTGTTCCTGCTCTATGGGGCTTCAACTCACCACCCAGTATAAGCAGACATACGGCACTGTGGCAGCCCTCAACCCTCTCACTATCTGAGATCATCCAGTTCCTCTACTCATTTACTTCATGTCATCCTTCATCATGCACCACCTCATTTCACCCTCCCTTCTGAAATACATTCTTCATGTGGACAGGAGCCTTGACTCCCTGTCCATTACCAGGCACAGTGCGGGAGGAAGGAAGGAAGGAGGTGGGGAGGGAGGGAGGGGGGAGGGAGGGAGGGAGGAATGCTGTAAGTACATTGAATAGCTAGCTCCATGGAGCCTATAACTCAGCAGATCAAATGCATTCTTGCTAACAGCCTTATACATACAACTCTATTCCATGTTTGTAGTAAGTAGTGAGTAAATGTTTTTTCAAGCCAATGGAGCTGCCTTGCCCATTCTTTTCAAAGAGAAGTCTAGGTCTCGTATCAACTTTCATTGGACACCCAAGCTCTTGGCTCATACTTGGTCACATGGAAGTCTCTATAAATCAGAGACGATGGAACATGTGATGCCTGTGGTCATCAATCCCCCATCACCTTGGATGCTTTCAATACCCATCTAACCGGCCCCATGCCAGGGCATTAATCAAAGGACTGAGCTTTCCACTGAAAGTCTGGAGTGGCACTGGCCTACTGGAAAAGAGGAGTTTTCAGAAAGAGACTTCATTCCAAATTCTAGCTTCATCAGCTGTGGTCTGAGAAGGGGAATAAGGTCCTGGAGACCAGTGAACTTGGGTTAGAATCTTAGCTCTGTGGCCTTGGCTGAGTTACATAACCTCTCTGACCCTCAGTATCATCTCTAAAATGAGACTAATAATTGTCTTTAAGATTTTTTATTTATTTATTTGACAGAGAGAGAGTACAAGCAGGGGGAACAGCAGGCAGAGAGAGAGAGAGAAGCAAACTCCCCCACTGAGCAGAGAGCCCAATGCAGGGCTCGATCCCAGGACCCTGGGATCATGATCTGAGCCAAAGGCAGACGCTTAACGACTGAGCCACCCAGGCGCCCCAATAATAATTAACTTTACCTCGCAGGTTTGTTGTGAGGATTAAATGAGATGATATAAATAAAATGTTTAATCCAGTGTCCGACATGGAACACCTAGTAGATTTTCTCTGTTACTGCTGTGGCTACAGCGGCCACTGTCTTCTGACCTCGGGAGAGCCACTGAATTCCTCCAACCCTTGGCAGTCTTTTCTCTAAGAAGGAATAATAATGACCTACATCCACAGAAAGTTTGGTGCCTCCCTCCCTTATTTCCTTCAGTTTCCTGCTCAAATATCCCCTTTTCAAAGCCTTCCTTGGCCAGTCCCTTTCCTATAGAAAGTCGCCCACACTCTCTCTGTCCCATCATACTTCATTTTTCATCCTAGGAACTACCCACCCAATTTATAGTCATTTGCGTAGGTAGTCTGTCTTCTCTGCCAGAGATCAGTGCCAAGGGAGTTAGGGACTTTGTTGTGTTCACTGCCTCTCCCCTGGGCCCAGAACAGTGTCTGGTATGTGAAAGCATTCAATGAATTTCTTAGAAAATGGATGGATGGAAGAAGGAAAGAATGAAAGAATGGAAGAGGGGCGCCTGGGTGGCTCAGTTGGTTAAGCGACTGCCTTCGGCTCAGGTCATGATCCTGGAGTCCCGGGATCGAGTCCCACGTCGGGTTCCCTGCTCAGCGGGGAGCCTGCTTCTCCCTCTGACCCTCCTCCCTCTCATGTACTCACTCTCTCTCTCTCTCATTCTCGCTCTCTCAAATAAATAAATCTTTAAAAAAAAAAAAAAGAAAGAATGGAAGGAAGGAAGGAAGGAAGGAAGGAAGGAAGGAAGGAAGGAAGGAAGGAAGGAGGGAAGGAAATCGGTAACTACCAACAATAACTAGCCAGCCCCGAGTTGCTGCTCAATGAATACTAGTTTCCTTCCTTCCTCCCAAGGCCAGAAAAATGAAGAGCTTTAGATATCCTCTTGGGGCTGGAACAGGGGGTTGGTGCTGGGGGAGGATGTGAAAGAGGAATGCCCACAGACCTACCTCCTCCCCCCATCTCCACCAACCATCATTCAAACAATCAAAACAAGAACCAGGCTGCAGGTGCCAACAAGTCTGGTGCATCCCGCATCCCCAGTGAGTCCTTCCTGCAAGGAGTTCCTGCGGCTCGCTGCTTGCAGAAGAGAATTCAGGCAGAATTTCGACATCCGCTCTGTTGTCTGTAACCCCAATAAACAGTGTCTGGCCAACCTAATGTGGGGCCACTGAGGGTGAGGGCTGGGCTGCTTTGGGGGGTCTCAGAAGTAGAAAGTCAATGGGTTTGATGTATGGCGCCATTTATGGCACCTGAAACAGAACATCCGTTACCAGGTTGGCTGCTGTCAGATCTGCCTTAATACAACAATACAAGTAGTGGCTGAGTCTCGAAAGCCACTTTACAAAAGCTGTAGCCAAATAATAGAACCGTCTTTCCAATAGCAACCAGTTAGGCTGATCTTGTCACTCCTCTGCTGGAAACCCTCCACTGGGTTTCCATCACACTGGGAATAAAGTCCAAACTTCCCTCCCAGGACTGCACCAGGTCCAGCATGGTCCGGCCCTGCCCACTTGTATCCCCAACGTCATCCTGGCCCATCAGGACTCAGTCACTGCACTCCGGCCGCACACACCCTGTCTGTGTTCCTACAACAGGACAAATGTGTTGTCCCGCAGGGTCTTAGTCCTTTGGTCTCTCCCGCCTGCACTGGTTCCTTCTCCTCATCCAGATCTTAGCCCCGGTGCGCTCTTCTAAAGTAGCCGAGCTACCTGGCCCCTCCATCACCTCAGCCTGTCTCAATGTAACTGTAGCACTTGGGCACCTGGGCAATCTACAGTTATGTCGGCTTGTTTATTTGCTTATTTCCTACTCTCCCCACCCTCCCCTGAACCATAAGTTCCCTGTGTGAAAGAACTCTGCCTGTACAACTTACTGTATATCCCTAGAAGAATCCCTGACATGTAGCAGGTGCTCAATAAGTCTTCATTAAAGGAATGAATGTGTTGGGAGTGGCATTCAAGGCCAGGAGTCAGCAAACTTTTTCTGTAAAGATCCAGAGAGTAAATATTTGAGGCTTTGTGGGCCATATGGTCTTGGTCACGACTATTCAATTCTGCCATTGCAGCACAAAAGAGCCAATGACAATATGCAATTCAGTGGGCGTGGCAAAATCATTAGATTCATTTGCAAAAACTTCATTTACAAAATCACGGGCTGTAGTTTGCAAACCTTCTTCTAGATCAAGATTCCCAGTTCAGCTATACTATCCACACAGTTACTTGACATGATTTTTTTTCCCATATGCTACCCCATCCACTGTGTGTTGTTTAAGTACTAAATAAAACTGCATCATATCCAATATTCTAACAAATAGGCTTCACTCAAGTAGACAAATCTTAAGTGCCTACAGTGCACCAAACACTGGGCTACGTGTTGAGAATATAACACTGCACAAAACAGACCCCAATCATGTTGTGTGTAGTCAAGGGGCCACACATGTGAAATAATGACAGTTCAACATGAAGTGTTATGATGGGGGCACAGTGGGCATCAAGAGGGGTGGGGCCTTCCATAAGGGGTACAGCACCCCTTATTTAGTGGATGCTATGATTCTAGGATAATGGAAACTAAGAAGGATGGTTGGCCTGGAGAATCTTAAACAATGTTACAAAATTCCTGGGTTTCCATGAGGTTTAGGCAATGTCCCATCAAGGTCTGTGAATGTGCAGTCTTACAGTTCCCTAAAATTAACACCAGGCACCTCACTTGACCTGTAAAGACAGAAAAGCTTCTAGGAGGACCTGGTGCCTAAATCAAGTCCTGAATTAGAGTGTTCCGTTCACAGCACATGCTGAGGCCAGAGATGAGATGGCTTAGTCTCTCTGCAAAAACAAAAGACGCCTAACATGATTGAAGTAGAGAGGGGGATGGAGTGAGGAGGGGTAAGTCTGGGTGAGCAGACAAGTCACAACATTAGGGCATGAGAAGAAATTTGAATTTTATCCTAAGGGCAGGGGGAAGCTTATCAAGGTTTTTCAGGAAAGAAGTTGGAAAACCAGACTTGCTTTTTTGGAAATGTGCAGCTCAGTGTGTCCAGATGATGGACTGAGAGAGAGATACTGGAGACCAGGAGAGGTTTTGTAAAAATCTTGAATGGTTTACAGTGCACAAATAGAGCTTCAAGACAACCTCTAGTGGAAAAGGGAAGTTAGCCTATTCGAGGATTTCCACTTGGGACAGACTTCCCTTTCAAACAGGAACAAGAATCTTTTTAATTTTCCCCAAAAGTCCAATAAGGACCATTATGAGAGTCCAGCCACCAGGCTTAGAATGAGTTGAGCAAAGCAAAAATGATAGAGAAAAATAAAATATAAAATGAGACTCTATTTTCCACTTTGAACTGAGGCCAATAGATGGACAGGAGCTTGCAGTTTTCCATGAGTAATGACTGAAGAAAGAAAAAACACTAATTATTATTACTATTCTTATGTTAATAATTACATTTAATTGGACTACAGAGAATGCCTTGGGCAGCAAAGACAGTCGAAGGAATTCCATTATCAAAATTTCATTTGCAGCTCATGGTCTCCTTAGCATCACTAATTAATATTCTCTCCCTAAACAAACCGGGATTGAGGAGGTTGGCAAACTACAAAAATATCGCTTATCATAGAAAATGATGGAGAATACACCAAATAAAAAGACTGAGGTCACACTTGTGATTTTTATCATAATAAAATGCTCCTGAAGAACCACTTGGCAAAATGCACCTGCACCATAATGCCTGGCAAGATTAATGGCTTCAAGACAATTGTAAAATTAAAACAGATCTCAGGTGCAATCACTGAATTTAGACACTGGCAAGATGTTCATTTTGCTCCAGCCATCAATTCATGGAAGGTTTTTGGTTGGGTTTGTCTTTTTTTTTTTTAATATGCCAGCTTCAATTCAATAATTGGGTTTCCTCTATGCCTCGTTCACAATCCATTTCAGATATACACCTGAGGGCTCTGGATTCCTGGTACGCAGTGGCTCATAAGAACACGGGCTTTGCACTGTGAGAGATATGGGTTCAAATCCTGATTCTGTCATTAATTACATGTGGCCTTGATCAAGTTTCTTAATTTCTCTGTGCCTCAGTTTCCTTATCTGTAAAACTAGGATAGTAATATTATCTAACCTCAAAGAATTTTAAAGGGTAATGGTCCTCCAGCAATGTCCAGCACCTGGCATGTGTTTCAATAAATGGGAGTTGTTCTGGGACGATTATTACACTGCATCTCTTCCCCTGCTCACAGGAGACAGACAAAACAACCCATTCTGAGTCAGATTCTGCATCAAGGCCACTGGCTTTCAACATATATGCCTGGTTTGAATGTGAATGAATACATGATCCTGGTAACTAGCCACTCTGAATTCTCACCCAGTTTCTAGAACCATCTTACTTTCACTTGTTTAAATGGCAAGTGGGTCTTCTTGTGCGTCAATTACAACAAGCCCTCGACAGGGGGAGATTAAATCCCTGAAAGGGAAGAGAGGTGGGCATAGGGTCCCAAACCATTAGCCTTTAGAGCAGGGATCAAAGAGGGGAAGTTGCAGCCATTGGCTAACTGTGATCCGAGGAGACGTTTTAAAAATCCAGGTAGCAGAGGTCTCTTTTGGACTCAGTAAATGTTGCCAATTTTCAACAAAAATAACCATAATAATAACTTTCCCCCAGCAAGTGCTTACTATGTGACAGATATTTGGCTACTGCCCCACATACATTATCTCATTTAATCCATGAGATGGTCCAATCAGGTCTAAATCTCTATTAGTCTCCATTTTATTCTGAGGAAACTGGAAGCCCAGAAATGGTAAGTAATTCTCCCAGATTACCCAGCTAGGAATTGAAACTTCAGGGGTCTGGTCCTAAAAACGCAATTATTTAATCACTATACTATATTGTCTTCCAAGCAAATACAGACCCTTAGACAATGTCATATGCATATCACCTGCTTTAGTTTCCTGTGGTTGCCTTAACACGAGACCACAAACTGGGTGACATAGGCAACAGAAATGTGTTGTCTCACAGTTCGAAGGCTGGAAGCCTGCTATCCAGATGTTGGCAGGACTGGCTCCTTCTGAGGCTGGAATCTGTTCCATGCCTCTCTCCTACCTTCTGATGGTTTGCTGGCCATCTTTGGCATTTCTAGATAGTGGATCTCTGCCTTCAACTTGACACAGCATTCTCCCTGTGTGCATGTCTGTCTCCAAATTTCCCCTTTTTATAACGACACCAGTTATATTGGATTATTCCACTCTACTCCAGTATGACCTCATCTTAACTAATTACAGGTACAAAGACCCTATCTCCAAATAAGATCATGTTCTGAAGTACTGGGGGGTTAGAGGTTCAACATATGAATAGGGGGTCACAATTCAACACATAACATCACCCAAACCCATCTGTCTTAACTGGTTATTCCACCATTTTCTGACACAAGGTATGGGGGAGGGAAACAGGGTTTCTACACACTCCTAAACATACTGCAAAATGTAACTCTTCATTCCAAACCCCACAGAGCCATTTATCCCATGTTAGAAAGGAGAACTGAAAAGGGATACAGTGCAAAAGATGTCAAAGCAAAGATAAATGTTTCCTCAGGGGCAACAACTCTCAGAGATTTGAGTAGTAAGTTTTTGAAAAATGGACACATGAGGAACAAAGGTTGAGTTTTGTGAAATCATTGATAACCCCCAAGACAACACCCAGCTTTCCCCCATGATTATAAATGGGGGGATTTGAAATGGAACTTCTATTGTGTGGCTTTCAAAGCCCTCGGTGGCCCAGAAGTAGTGAATCATTTCTAAGGTAAAGCACTTCCTTTGAACTCAGGGGAAACAAAAGTAGGCAGATAAAAAATGATAATGCTGGAAGCAGATTTATGAGCAACTTGAAATTTGAACATTGCTTTTTTATATTCCTGAAGATGGACCAGTCCTGTGGCCCATGTGGGAATAAGCGCCTAAGACTGAACACCCAAAATAAAATCTCTCAGCATGTCACAAACTCATACAGGAAATCTCACACAAGCCCCTCCCCAATAAATAGTGTGATGTAAAATGCAGATTCCCTTTTCTAGCAATGGATATAAGTAGATGCACAGTTCATTCTTTCAACAGTTACCTACTGAGTGACTGCCATATGCTGAGTGCTGTCCCAGATCCTGAAAAGAAATAACTCAAGGAGGGCTTACCTATTAGGTGGATCCTAAACTCTGAGTAATTAAATCATAGATCTACAAGTGACTTCAGGAGTCATTTATGCAGACAAAGGATGGTAAAGGAGATAGAGGAAGGCATGTGTCTTGTATTTCTGTTGTGTGTCATTTAACGAAATTTTCACAGGAAACTTTCAAGATGGTGTCTTTCCTGTGAGCCAGTATTATGAATCTCATTCTGACCACTTTGTAGGAATCCACAGTGATTAAGCTCCTCTTCTTCTGGTGGAGCATAATTTGTATAATTATCACAAGGAACAACTATTTGGCTTTTGAACTCCTCTTATCTAATTGAGGCCAAAGTTATTCAAGGAAAAAGATACGTTCTCTATCTTGGGGACACTAACAGTCCTGAGGATGTATAAAATACAGATGTATAATAAGATTATTTTTATTCCATATAAATATATGGAATAAAAATAAGGTTATTTTGTTCCATAACAAAAATAATACAATAAGAAAATATTTCATTAGGGCAGAGGTTGAAAACTGGCAACCCCTATAAGTCAGCCCCTGCCTGTAAACATTTTTATTTGGCTATGTTTCCCCCTCTCCACACCTCACCTAACTTCTTATTTTGAAAATTCTCAAGTCTAAAGAAAAGTTCAAAACATAGTATAATTACTATTCAGATATACCTGACACATACACACACATTTCTTTTCTGAACTATTTGGAAATAAATTGCAGACAACAGAATACTTCACTCTGGAATACTTCAGTGTGGATTTCTTAATAATAAGTACATTCTCCAATATATCCACAATACCATTATCACACTCAAGCAAATAAAAAATAATATATATAGTTCATATTCATGACATATATAGTTCATATTCAAATATCTTTAACTGAAAAAAAAAACAATGTCATATAGTTGTTGGCTAGTTGATTTTTTTTCATTTGGAGACTTCACATAAGAATCCAAACTTTTGGTTTTCCTTGAAAAAGCTGAAGATCTAACAACACTAAGCCCAGATTCTCACAGGGAAAAAAATAGCTGGAACTGAGTCCCCTTTAGATAGGATCTGTTCTTCATTTTGCCACCGTCTCTACCACTCACTATTTTCACCAAGCAAAACTAGCTGTTGCAGAAATTTCTCTGGACCCCTTATAAAGGGCTCTCCCTGAACTTACAGTGGAGCAAGCTACTACCTCTATCTAGAGGTGCTGCCATGCTAAACATCAGCCATTCCAACCCCTCTCTTTCAGCTCTGTCCTCCAATACAAACCCCAAAGACTAAAATTTAGTAGACATCTAGTGTTGATGAAGCATCTCAAACACAATATGTCCAAAACTGATTTTCTCCCCCCAAAACTCCATTCTCTCCATAGCCTGTCCCATACCAGATGACAACAATCCCTTCCTTTCCATTGCTGATGCCAAAGACTTTGGTTATTGATGACTCCGTCACTCCCACACACAACCCTCATCCAATCCATAAAGAAATTTCATTGGCTCTATCTTCAAAGTATATCCAAGATTTAACCACTTCTCTCCATCTCCACTGTTTTCACTCTGATATGATCTACCATCACCTCTCACCCAGACAACTCCAATGCCTCCTCTTTAAACATTAGTACTATGGTCAAAACCTTCCCATGGCTTCTCATATCACTCAGTTCAAAATGAAAGTCCTTAAAATGGCCTGTGAGGCTCCACATGATCTTGCCACCTATTACCTTTCTGATCTCTTTTCTTACCCCTCTCCTTAGTCCCTGCCTACTCTGGTCCAGCCACACTGGCCTCCTTCTTGTTCCACAAACAAGCCAGGTACTCCAGGGCCTTTGCATTAACTGTTCCTTCTGCCTACGATACTCTTCCCCAGATATCCACTTGACTCATTCTTTTACCTCCTTCAAGTCTTTGTTCCAATCTCCCCTTCTCAGTGAACATTGTCATGAGCATCCTATTTAAAATTATAAATGCTGTCCACTGATCCACCACACTCCCAATCCCCCTTACCCTGCTTTGTTTTTTCTTTTTTTTGCCTAGAAGAGATCATCTTCTATATTGTACATATTTATTTATTCTGTCTTTATTGTCTACCTCTCCCAGCAAGAATGTAAGGGCCAGTTCTATTCACTGATATATCTAAGCATGTAAAAGAGCATTTGAAATGGGGATATAAAATGTGCAGCCCTGTGGAAAGCTCTTTGGCAGTTCCTCAACAAACTAAACATAGAATTACCCAATGACCCAGCAATTCCACTCCCCAAAGAACTAAAAATGGACAGCTGAACAAATGGTACATGAATGTTCACAGTAGCACTATTCAGAATAGCCCAAAAGGTAGAAACAACTCAATGTCCATCAATGGATGAGTGAGTAAACAAATTGTGGTCTATACATAAAATGGAATACTATTTGACCATGAAAAAAAGAATGAAGTATTGATACATGTTACACTGTAGATGAACCTCAAAAAATTTATGCAAATGTAAGAAGCCAGACATAAAAGGTCTCATATTGTATGATTTCATTTATATGAAATATCCAGAAGATATACCCAGAGAGACAGAAAGCAAATTGGTAGTTACCAGAGGCCGGAGATAGTAACTGTTTAGTGAATATGGACTTTTATTTGGGGATAATGAAATGTCTTGGAAATAGATGGAGGTGATGGTTGCACAATATTGTGAATGAACTAAATGCCACTGATCTGTTCACTTTAGATTGATTCACAGTGTGTTAAATTCATTTCATTTAACCTCTATAAAAAAGAGCACCTTGAAAGAAAGGACCTCGTTAAATATTTGCTGAATAAATGAATGAACAAATGAACAACAAACACATAAATATGTTTGGCCCTGATAACAGATCACACTAAAAGGTAGTCTGTGAAAAAGCATTTCTTGAAAATCGTGGCCCTTCACCAGCCACATTTGAATCATCTTGTTTGGGGGAGGTAGGTAAGCACTGGAGCGGTGTTGGCCTGAGGGTCTATGTCCATTTTTGACGGCCTCAGCTGAGTTTTATTACTCTGCTCCTGGAGAACAGGAGACAAAGCCTGGGGTCCTATCAGGGGGAAAAAATCTTCCTGTGTTGGAATTTTCAGAACCTATTGTCTTCCTACATAGCAAGAGACATTTCTGACTGCCAGGAGGGAGTAAAGCCAGTGGGAGTTAGCCCCATCTGCCTGCAGAGGGGCAGGAACATTATCTGTCTAAATACTTCTTTGTCAGAAAGTCTTATAGCTGGAGGCCTTTCCTCGCTCTCACTGTGACCTCAGCCTTAGGGCCACAGTAAAGAGCATTACCATGCCGCAGAGAGGGGGAGGGAGGGAGGAGATGGGCTGCCAGACTGGAACTAAATTAAAAATAAAGCTCCCCTTATTAAATTCATAATTATTGTGAAGCTGTGAAATCTTATTTTAAACCTCCGGCTCCTTTCTTTTGTCCAGGGTACAGGCTGCCTGCTTCCGAATCCCTATTTTGCTTTATAGACAATTTCTTTTTAGTATTCTGAGCATTTAACCTTGAAAAATAGTGTTGTTTTGCTGCTGTATTTTCTGATTGTTAGTCTCCAGGCATCTCTGTGGCATCTTTATAAATCTGCAGGAGCTGGTAAATATTTCTTGCTGACCAGCAGCTGAAATCTGAAAATACCAGCTCACTTTTTAGTTGTCAGGCAATTAATGTAATTCAAAGGAAATGAAAGGTATGGGCAACTGGGACTGCTTTTAATAACAGGAGGGTTCCTGGCTCGGGCTTAGAAGGGCAGGAGAGAAGAATCAATAAAAGGCGAACTGAAAGGGTAGAAAAGGGCATGGAGTTCTCCAGAAACATTTTGTCAGCATGCCAACAATACCACTAATCTGTGCCAAGAGAAGCCGATAAATGCAGCCATTGATGGTCAACTTAGAGATGGGCCAACCTTCAGGGCCTAGATATCCACTAGCCTATAAGATGGCTTTGTATAAATGGAAAAAGGTGCCCCATCTGAGCAGGCAAATCAGGAGAAAATGTCCTCTGTGGATGGATGCAACCCCATGCCAGAGCACACGGCTTGATGATCAGAGGAGAACTGGATTTCAGCCCTCTTCCTCCAAACTCATCCCTATGGCCAGGGGCATTTGTGCAGTGCATAAACTGTACAGCTGCATGTAGCAGCCCTATCCAGATCATGTCCCATTTCCCCATCCTTCATAATATTGTTTTCCCATTCTTCCTTGCTAAGTCAAGAACCAACTTGTTAACTTCAGATCCCAGAGGTGAGAGAAGGTAATTGGCTATAAAACTTAATATGAAGAGTTAGACTACAGAGAAGGGGGAGTGGAGCACACTCATAGGGTGATGCTGTTTCATTTCTCAAAGGAGGGAAAGTCTTTCCTTTTAGGGAGGAAAATGATGATAGACGAGTCATTAAAGAGAGACATTTTCCAGTTCAGAGAAGGGTAATTCTATCAATGTCTGCCACCTTTCATAAACTTCAGACAGGGTAGTCAAGGTTGGACAATGCATAGGGCAACAATCATATGCTGCTCTATGTAAATGTTGCCTTCCTGGGCTACAGTGTGGATACCGCTCCTTGAAGTTGCACAATATGGCAACACTGCATCCCATGTGCAGTGATCTGGGAGGCTCAGAGAGCACACTGGGGTATATACCTCAACCTACCTCCCAAGAGAAAAACAAGCTTTCAAAACCTAGTCCATCAAGAAATGCTTGGGTGGCTCAGTCAGTTAAGTGTCTGCTTTCAGCTCAGGTCATGATCCCAGGGTCCTGGGATCAAGTCCCACATCAGGCTCCCTGCTCAGCGGGGAGCCTGCTTCTCCCTCTGCCTGCCACTCCCCCTGCTTGTGTGCTCTTTCTCTCTATCTGACAAATGAATAAAATCTTAAAAAAAAAAAAAAACTAGTCCATCAAGATAATTAGAAAATCATCAAATGTGTTCTTATATACCAGCAAACATTTAGACAATAAAAAAGTTTGTTTACAACAATATTTTAAAAATATCAAATACCTAGGAATAAGTCTAGCAAAAGATATGTAAGATTGATACATGAAAGGCTCTAAAATATCACTGATAAGAATTTTAAAACACCTAAATACATAGAAGGATAAATCATGGTCATGGATTAGAGGACTCCATGCTATAGTTATGTCAATTCTCTGCACACTGATCTATAGATCTTTAACACAATTTCCATTGAATTCCCAGTTGCTGTTTTTATGGAAATTGAGAAGCTAATATGTAAATGTAAAGGGTCAAGACTAGCCAAGACAATCTTAAAGAACAACCAAGTAGAAGCACATGCAATATTAGGAATTAAGACTTATTATAATGGTAGAAATTAAGACAGTAATGTTGGCATGAAAATAGACAAACAAATGCAGGAGTCCAGAAACAGACCCATGCATCTACAAACACTTAATTTATAATATGAAAGGACATGAGGAAATTAGTCTTTTCAAAAATAGTGCTGGGTCAATTGGATATCCACATGGGAAAATAAAATAAAACTTAACCCCTGCCTCACACCATACATAAAAATAAATCCCAAATGGTTTAAAGCTCTAAATGTAAAAGGTAGAATAATAAGCTTTTAGAAGGTAACATAGGAGTGTATCTTTATTATTTTCAGGTAGGAAATGATTTCTTGGACAGACCACAGAAAGCACTAACCATAAAGGAAAAGGAAAAGATTAATAAATTGGATTTATTAAAATTAAGAACATGTGTGCATAAAAGGTTACCATTAGGGAAAAAAAAGATATCATTAGGAGAGGGAAAGGCAAGCCTCACAGTGGCAGAAGCTAGTTGCAACACATATCATTAAAAAGGGACTCATATGCAGAGTACAAAAGAATTTCTAAAAATCATTATCAATAATAATAACTCTACAGAAAAAAATGGACAAAAGACTTGAACAGTCACTTCACCAAGAAAAGATATCTAAATGGCCAATAGACAGATGAAAAGATGTTTAACATTATTAGTCATTAGGTAAATGCAAAATAAAATCATTATGAGATGCTACTACATATCCACTAGAATGGCTAACACTAAAAAGACTAACAATATCAAATGTTGTTGACAACTTAGAGCAACTGGAACTCCCATACACTGCTAGTGGGAGTTTACATTCATATAAGCACTTTAGAAAACTGTTTAATAGAATCTACTAAATTTGAACAATGCTGATTTTATGACCCAGCAATTTTACTCCTAGGTATGATACCCAACAGAACTGGCTGCACACGTGAACCAAAAATCAAACTCAAAAATGTTCATACCAACATGGTTCTTGATGTCAAAAACCAGAATTTCCCACATATGTCCAAAAATAACAAAATGGTTAAATAAAATGGTGCTATATTCACATGAGGGAATCCTATTCAGCAATAAAAATCAACTAACTATAGTTACATGTAATTATATGGATGAATCTCACATTGCTTGATTCCATTTATATACTTTTAAGTGGCAAAAACTAATCTATGGTGTTAGAACTCAGTATGGAAATTACTTTTGGAGAAAAGGGGATGCAATGGTGTTTTGGGGGGTGATTATTCAAGGGTGTTCACATTGTGAAAATATATTGAGCTAAATACTTATGGCTTGTGTACTTTTCTTTCAATATGTTATATTTCACTCGAGTGTTTTAAAAACATTTTTTTGCACTTGCTTATGGAGACTAATGCCTTTCTTTTTTAAGTTTTTATTTAAATTCCAGCTGGTTAACATACACTGTAATATTAGTTTCAGGAGTACAATACAGTGATTCACAATTCCATACATCACCCGGTGCTCATCACAACAAGTGCACTCCTTAGTCCCCTTCACCTGTTTCACCCATCCCCTCCACCAACTTCCCCTCTGGTAACCATCAATTTGTTCTCTATAGTTAAGAGTCTGTTTCTCAGTTTGCCAAGGATTTTATAGTATAACAGGGACACAAACATGGAAGAAAACAAACTGTAATAGATTATGAGAGTGTAACAACTGAAATGTATCCAAGATATAGGTGAGGGAATAATTAAATCTATCTGGGTGTTCCAGGTGGACTTTGAAGATAGGGTCTCCAAAAGGGGTTGTAAAAATGAATACAGAAGGGGCACCTGGATGGCTCAGTCAGTTAAGCATCCAACTCTTGATTTTGGCTCAGGTCATGATCTTGTGGCCCTGACTCAGGCTCTGTGCTGAACATGGAGCCTCCTTGATATTCTCTCTCTCTCCCTCTGACCCTCCCACTGCTCATGCTTTCTCACTCTCTCCAAAAAAATTTTTTTTCAAAAAGGCTAGTCTCAAAAAATGGTGCTGAAATCATTGGTTTGCCATTGCAAATAAACAAACAAACAAACAAACAAACAAACAAACTTTGACACATACTTTATATAAAAGCTAATTCAAAATAGATCACAGACCTAAAAGTAAGATGTAAAACTATAAAACCCATAGAATAAAACACAGAATAAAATTGTGTGATCATGAGATAAGTAAAGATTTCTTAGAAATGACACCAAAAGCATGATCCATAAAAAAAAATTCTGATAGGATGCAAAAATTCTCACCAAAATACTAGCCAATAGGATCCAACAGTACATTAAAAGGATTATTCACCACAACCAAGTGGGATTTATCCCTGGGCTTGCAAGGATGGTTCAACATCCACAAATCAATCAACGTGATACAATACATTAACAAAAAAAGAACAAGAATCATATGATCCTCTCAATAGATGCAGAAAAAGCATTTGACAAAGTACAGCATCCTTTCTTGATCAAAACTCTTCAGAGTATAGGGATAGAGGGTACATACCTCAATATCATAAAAGCCATCTATGAAAAACCTACAGCGAATATCATTCTCAATGGGGAAAAGCTGAGAGCTTTTCCCCTAAGGTCAGGAACACGGCAGGGATGTCCACTATCACCACTGCTATTCAACATAGTTTTAGAAGTCCTAGCCACAGCAATCAGAAAACAAAAAGAAATCAAAGGCATCCAAATTGGTAAAGAGGAAGTCAAACTCTCACTCTTTGCAGATGATATGATACTGTATGGGGAAAACCCAAAAGACTCCACCCCAAAACTGCTAGAACTCATACACGAATTCAGTAAAGTAGCAGGATATAAAATCAATGCACAGAAATCAGTGGCATTCCTATACACCAACAACAAGACAGAAGAGAGACAAGTCAAGGAGTTGATCCCATTTACATTTGCACCCAAAACCATAAGAAAACTAGGAATAAATTTAACCAAAGAGGCAAAGGATCTGTACTCAGAAAACTATAAAATACTCATGAAAGAAATTGAAGAAGACACAAAGAAATGGAAAAACGTTCCATGCTCATGGATTGGGAGAACCAACATTGTGAAGATGTCAATGCTACCTAGAGCAATCTACACATTCAATGCAATCCCCATCAAAATACCATCCACTTTTTTCAAAGAAATGGAACAAATAATCCTAAAATTTGTATGGAACCAGAAGAGACCCCGAATAGCCAGAGGAATATTGAAAAAGAAAAGCAAAGCTGGCGGCATCACAATTCCAGACTTCCAGCTTTATTACAAAGCTGTCATTAAGACAGTATGGTACTGGCACAAAAACAGACACGTCGATCAATGGAACAGAATAGAGAGCCCAGAAATGGACCCTCAACTCTATGGTCAACTCATCTTTGACAAAGCAGGAAAGAATGTCCAGTGGAAAAAAGACAGTCTCTTCAACAAATGGTGTTGGGAAAATTGGACAGCCACATGCAGAAGAATGAAACTGGACCACTTCCTTACACCACACACAAAAATAGACTCCAAACGGTTGAAAGACCTAAACGTGAGACAGGAGTCCATCCAAATCCTAAAGGAGAACACAGGTAGCAACCTCTTCGACCTCAGCCGCAGCAACTTCTTCCTAGAAACATCGCCAAAGGCAAGGGAAGCAAGGGCAAAAATGAACTATTGGGATTTCATCAAGATAAAAAGCTTTTGCACAGCAAAAGAAACAGTCCACAAAACCAAAAGACAACCGACAGAATGGGAGAAAATATTTGCAAATGACATATCAGATAAAGGGCTAGTATCCAAGATGTATAAAGAACTTATCAAACTCAACACCCAAAAAACAAATAATCCAATCAAGAAATGGGCAGAAGACATGAACAGACATTTTTCCAAAGAAGACATCCAAATGGCCAACAGACACATGAAAAAGTGCTCAACATCGCTCGGCATCAGGGAAATCCAAATCAAAACCTCCATGAGATACCACCTCACACCCGTCAGAATGGCTAAAATTAAAAAGTCAGGGAACGACAGATGTTGGCGGGGATGTGGAGAAAGGGGAACCCTCTTACACTGTTGGTGGGAATGCAAGCTGGTGCGACCCCTCTGGAAAACAGTATGGAGGTTCCTCAAACAGTTGAAATTAGAGCTACCATACCATCCAGCAATTGCACTACTGGGTATTTACCACAAAGATACAAATGTAGAGATCCGAAGGGGTCCGTGCACCCCAATGTTTATAGCAGCAATGTCCACAATAGCCAAACTGTGGAAAGAGCCAAGATGTCCATCGACAGATGAATGGATAAAGAAGAGGTGGTATATATACACAATGGAATATTATGCAGCCATCCAAAGGAATGAGATCTTGCCATTTGCAACGACATGGATGGAACTGGAGGGTGTTATGCTGAGTGAAATAAGTCAATCAGAGAAAGACATGTATCATATGACCTCACTGATATGAGGAATTCTTAATCTCAGGAAACAAACTGAGTCTTGCTGGAGTGGTGGGGAGTGGGAGGGATGGGGTGGCTGGGTGATAGACATTGGGGAGGGTATGTGGTGAGCACTGTGAATTGTGCAAGACTGTTGAATCACAGATCTGTACTTCTGAAACAAATAATGCAACATATGTTAAGAAAAAAGAAAAAGAAGAAGATAGCAGGAGGGGAAGAATGAAGGGGAGTAAGTCAGAGGGGGAGACGAACCATGAGAGATGATGGACTCTGAAAAACAAACTGAGGGTTCTAGAGGGGAGGGGGGTGGGGGGATGGGTTAGCCTGGTGATGGGTATTAAAGAGGGCACGTTCTGCGTGGAGCACTGGGTGTTATGCACAAACAATGAATCATGGAACACTACATCAAAAACTAATGATGTAATATATGGTGATTAACATAACAATAAAAAATTTTTTTAAAAATTCTGATAAACTGGACTTATCATTTTAAACTTTGAAAGGCTCTATTAGGACAATGAAAATGCAAGCCACAGACTGGGATAAAGTATTTGCAAAACACATTTCTGGTAAAGGGTTCACATCCAGAATATATAAAGAACTCTGAAAATTTAATAATAATAAAACAATGGTATAATTTTTATATGATGTTGTATTATTTTAATGTCTCAGGAGTTCTACATTCTTTTACATATTTTAGATTTTTTTTAAATAGGCCCCATTATATAATTACTGTTGTGGTTTCTTTTTTTTTTTAAGATTTTATTTATTTATTTCTCAGAGAGAGCACAAGCAGGGGGAACAGTAGAGGGAGAGGGAGAAGTAGGCTCCCCGCCAAGCAGGGAGCCCAATGTGTGGCTCGATCCCAGGACCCTGGGATCATGACCTGAGCCAAAGGCAGATGCTCAACCATCTTAGCTACCCAGGTGCCCCTCTGCTGTGGTTTCTATTAAACTTGATCTATAAGAATTCTATCCAAGAATGGTGTTTATCCTCAAAATAGGTAAGAATACAATTTTTTAAATGGGCAAAATATATGCACAGACACTTCACCAAAGAGGTTATGCAGATGACAAATAAATGTATGCAATGATGATCAGCATCAATTATTAGGAAAATGCAAATTAAACACACCTTGAGATACCATTGCACACATGTCGGAATGGATAAAATTTTTTAATGATGATAGCAAGTATTGGCAAGTATAAGGAACAGTTGGGACTCTCATTCATGCTGATTGGAATGCAAAATGGTACAGCCATTTTGGAAAATAACTTGGCAGTTTCTTATGAAGTTAAACCCAGAGGTACCATATGACCCAGCAATTCCACTGCTAGGTATATACCAGAAAAATTAAAACTTATATTCACCCAAAAAAAAAAACTATGCACAAATGTTTATAGCAGTTTTATTCATAGTTGCCAAAAAATTGTAACAGGCCAAATTTCCTTCGATTGATTAATGGGTAAATAAATTATTATACATCTATGTAATGGACTACCACTCCATAATAAAAAAGGAATGATCTGATACACAGGTGCATCAAAAAGGCATTATGCTGAGAAAAAGAAGGCCAGATTCAAAAGGTGACATACTGTATGATTCCATTTTAAAAATATTCTGAGAAAGGCGGCAAAACTATAAGCGCTGAAAAGGAGCTTGGCAGGGGCTGAGGGTAGCAGGAAGAGTTGACTGACTACAAAGAAATAAGGGAATTTGGGGGGATGATGGAAATGTTCTATATCCTTCCTGACTGTGGTGGTGGTTACAAGACTGGACACATTTATCCAAACTCCCTGAATTGGGGGTGAGGAGCAAGATGGCGGAGGAGTAGGAGACCTGGATTTCATATGGTCCCAGGAATTCAGCTGGATAGGGATCAAACCATTCTGAACACCTACGAACTCAACAGGAGATCAAAGAAAAGAATAGCAACAACTCTCTGAACAGAAAAGCGGCCACTTTCTGGAAGGTAGGACGTGCAGAGAAGTGAATCCAAGGCGATATTCCAGAGGATAGACGGCGGGGGAGGGGGCCTCCGTCAGCCACTTCTGGCAAGTGATAGAGGAGCAGAGCACAAAATCGGAACTTTTAGAAGTCAGCTCCGCTGAGGGACGTCACTCCAGTAGCTAAGCGGGGGTGGGGGGTGGGGGGTGGGGGGTGTGGAACCTTCGCGGGACAGTGTGGTCTCAGGACCCTCGGGGTCACAGAAAGACTGGGGGTGCCTGAGTGCGGCAGAGCTCCCAGGGATTGGAGCAGGGAAGCTGGCTGCAGAGATGGAGCCGAGAAGCGGGCTCTCAGCTCAGGGTTGCCATAAACTGCGATCCATGGCCTAGTCGGGCCACTGTGTCTCCAGCAGGGACCCAACAAGCAGCAGATCCGGGGAGACTCCCCTTCCTCCCCTGGGAGGAGCGGCACAGGAGCGCCCCACAGGGATCTGCTGGGTTTGGAGACTCCACACGGGGTCGGGTGCCAGAGATAGAAACGTTCGGTCACAGGCCGGGTAAGCACGGGGTGCAGCCAGAGACCGGGGACACGGGAGTGATTGACTGCTTTTCTCTGGGGCCTTGCTGAGGAGTGGGGCCCCCGAGTTCTCGGCTCCTCCAGGGCAGAGATTGGGAGGCCGCCATTTCACTCTCGCCCTCCAAAGCTGTACGGAAATCTTGCAGGGAACAAAAGCTCCTGAGAGCAACCTGAGCAGATTACTTAGCCCGGACCAGGCAAAGACATCTGGGAACCACAGCAACAGGCCCCTCCCCCAGAAGATCAGCAAGAACAGCCAGCCAAGACCAAGTTTACCGATCAATGAGAATCGCAGAACTCCAGCGCTAGGAGAATACTGCACATAAAATTCATGGCTTTACCCCCCCGCTGATTCTTTAGGCTTTCAAAGTTAATTTTTTAATTTTCTTTTTTTTTTCTTTTTCTATTTTTCTTTTAAATTTTTCTTTTTCCCTTTTTCAACCAACATCTTATCAATCCCTTTTTTGGAAAAATCTTATTTTTCATTTTTAGAGTCATAGTCTATCCCTTCATAGTAGTTAACCTTATTTTTGGTATATATACATAAGTTGTTCTCTCTTTAAAATTTTGGGATACAGTTTCTTCTAACAGATCAAAATATATCCTAAATCTCTAGTGTATGGCTTTGTTCTAGGCTCCTGACTGACCACATTCTCTCCCTTTTTTTTAAACTCTTCTTTCTTTTTTTAACCAAGTTCTTATCTTATCAATTCCTTTTATAAAATCTTTTATAATTTGCATCTTTACAGTCATCTTCCATCCCTTCATCGTGTTTACCCCTATTTTTGTACATATATAAGTTTTCCTTTCTTTAAAATTTTCAGAGACAGTTTCTTCTAACAGACCAAAATATGCCCAAAATCTAGTGTGTGGCACTGATCTATTCACCAGCCTGATCGTATTTGATCGTATTCTTTTTTTTTAATCTTTTTCTTTTTCTTTTTTTTTCTTTTTTCTTTCTTTCCCTTTCTTTTCCCCCAGTTTCCGGTCTCTTCTGATTTGTTTAGCATATATTTTTGGGGGGGTCGTTGTTACCCAGTTAGCATTTTGTTCTCTCATTCATCTATCCTCCTCTGGACAAAATGACAAGACAGAAAAAATCACCTCAACAAAAAGAACAAGAGGCAGTACCGACTTCCAGGAACCTAATCAATACGGACATTAGTAAGATGTCAGAACTAGAGTTCAGAATAACGATTATAAAGATATTAGCTGGGCTTGAAAAAAAGCATGGAAGATACTAGAGAAACGCTCTCTGGAGAAATAAAAGAACTAAAATCTAACCAAGTCAAAATCAAAAAGGCTATTAACGAGGTGCAATAAAAAATGGGGGCGCTAACTGCTAGGATAAATGAGGCAGAAGAGAGAATTAGTGATATAGAAGACCAAATGATGGAAAATAAAGAAGCTGAGAAAAAGAGAGAGAAACAACTACTGGATCATGAGGGCAGAATTTGAGAGATAAGTGATACCACAAGATGAAACAGTATTAGAATAATTGGGATCCCAGAAGAAGAAGAAAGAGAGAGAGGGGCAGAAAGTATATTGGAGCAAATTATAGCAGAGAACTTCCCTAATGTGAGGAAGGAAACAGGCATCAAAATCCAGGAGGCACAGAGAACCCCCCTCAAAATCAATAAAAATAGGTCAACACCCCGACATCTAATAGTAAAACTTACGAGTCTCAGAGACAAAGAGAAAATCCTGAAAGCAGCTCGGGAGAAGAGGTCTGTAACCTACAGTGGTAGAAACATTAGATTGGCAACAGACCTAACCACAGAGACGTGGCAGGCCAGAAAGGACTGGCATGATATCTTCAGAGCACTAAATGAGAAAAATATGCAGCTAAGAATACTATATCCAGCTAGGCTGTCATTGAAAATAATGACATAATGAGAGATAAAAAGCTTCCAGGACAAACAAAAACTAAAGGAATTTGCAAACACAAAACTAGCCCTACAAGAAATATTGAAAGGGGTCCCCTAAGCAAAGAGAGAGCCTGAATGTAACAGACCAGAAAGGAACAGAGACAATACACAGTAACAGTCACCTTACAAGCAATACAATGGCACTAAATTAATATCTTTCAATAGTTACCCTGAATGTAAATGAGCTAAATAGCCCAATCAAAAGACACAGGCTATCAGATTGGATAAAAAAAACAAGACCCATCGATATGCTGTCTGCAAGAGACTCATTTTAGACCCAAAGACACCTCCAGATTGAAAGTGAGGGGGTGGAAAACAATTCACCATGCTAATGGACACCAAAAGAAAGCTGGGGTGGCAATCCTTATATCGGACAAACTAGATTTTAAACCAAAGACTGTAATAAGCGATGAGGAAGGACACTATATCCTACTTAAAGGGTCTATCCAACAAGAAGATATAACAATTGTAAATATCTATGCCCCTAACATGGGAGCAGCCAATTATATAAGCCAATTAATAACAAAATCAAAGAAACACATTGAAAACAATACAATAATAGTGGGGGACTTTAACACCCCCTCACTGAAATGGACAGATCATCCAAGCAAAATATCAACAGGCAATAAAGACTTTAAATGACACACTGGACCAAATGGACTTCACAAATATATTCAGAACTTTCCATCCCAAAGCAACAGAATACACATTCTTCTCGAGTGCCCATGAAACATTCTCCAGAATAGATCACATCCTAGGTCACAAATCAGGTCTCAACCAGTACCAAAAGATTGGAATCATTCCCTACATATTTTCAGACCCCAATGCTTTGAAACTAGAACTCAATCACAAGAGGAAAATCGGAAAGAACTCAAATACATGGAGGCGAAAGAGCATTCTACTAAAGAATGAATGGGTCAACCAGGAAATTAAAGAAGAATTTAAAAAATCATGGAAATAAATGAAAATGAAAACACAACTGTTCAAAATCTTTCGGATGCAGCAAAGGCAGTCCTAAGAGGAAAGTATATAGCAATACAAGCCTTTCTCAAGAAACAAGAAAGGTCTCAAATACACAACCTAACCCTACACCCAAAGGAGCTGAAGAAAGAACAGCAAATAAAGCCTAAACCCAGCAGGAGAAGGGAAGTAATAAAGATCAGAGCAGAACGAAATAGAAACCACAAGAACAGTAGAACAGATCAACAAAACTAGGAGCTGGTTCTTTGAAAGAACTAACAAGATTGATAAACCCCTGGCCAGAAATATCAAAAAGAAAAGAGAAATGACCCAAATAAATAAAATCATGAATGAAAGAGGCGAGATCACAACCAGCACCAAAGAAATACAAACAATTATAAGAACATATTATAAGCAACTCTATGCCAGCAAATTAGATAACCTGGAAGAAATGGGTGCATTCCTAGAGATGTATCAACTACCAAAACTGAACCAGGAAGAAATAGAAAACTTGAACAGACCTATAACCACTGAGGAAATTGAAGCAGTCATCAAAAATCTTCCAACAAACAAAAGCCCAGGGCCAGATGGCTTCCCAGGGGAATTCTACCAAACATTTAAAGAATAATTAATATCTATTCTTTTGAAACTGTTCCAAAAAAATAGAAATGGAAGGAAAACTTCCAAACTCGTTTTATGAGGCCAGCATTACGTTGATCCCAAAATCAGACAAAGACCCCATCAAAGAGGAGAATTACAGACCAATATCCCTGATGAACATGGATGCAAAAATTCTCACCAAAATACTAACTAATAGGATCCAACAGTACATTAAAAGGATTATTCACCACGACCAAGTGGGATTTATTCCTGGGCTACAAGGTTGGTTGAACATCCGTAAATCAATCAATGTGATACAATGCATTAACAAAAGAAAGAATAAGAATCATATGATCCTCTCAATAGATGCAGAAAAAGCATTTGACAAAGTACAGCATCCTTTCTTGATCAAAACTCTTCAGAGTATAGGGATAGAGGGTACATACCTCAATATCACAAAAGCCATCAATGGAAAACCCACAGCAAATATCATTCTCAATGGAGAAAAACTGAGAGTTTTCCCCCTAAGGTCAGAAACACAGCAGGGATGTCCACTATCACCACTGCTATTCAACATAGTACTAGAAGTCCTAGCCACAGCAATCAGAAAACAAAAAAGAAATAAAAGGCAACTGAATCGGCAAAGAAGTCAAACTCTCACTCTTCACAGATAATATGATACTTTATGTGGAAAACCCAAAAGACTCCACCCCAAAACTGCTAGAACTCATACAGGAATCCAGTCAAGTGGCAGGATATAAAATCAATGCACAGAAATCAGAGGCATTTCTATATACAAACAACAAGACAGAAGAAAGAGAAATTAAGGAGTCGATCCCATTTACAACTGCACCCAAAACCATAAGATACCTAGGAATAAATCTAACCAAAGAGGCAAAGGATTTGTACTCAGAAAACTATAAAATACTCATGAAAGAAATTGAGGAAGACACAAAGAAATGGAAAAATGTTCCATGCTATGGATTGGAAGAACAAATATTGTGAAGATATCAATGCTACCTAGAGCAATCTACACATTTAATGCAATCCCTATCAAAATACCATTCACTTTTTTCAAAGAAATGGAACAAATAATCCTAAAATTTGTATGGAATCAGAAAAGACCCCGAATAGCCAGAGGAATGTTGAAAAAGAAAAGCAAAGCTGGTGGCATCACAATTCTGGACTTCAAGCTCTATTACAAAGCTGTCATCATCAAGACAGTATGGTATTGGCACAAAAACAGACACATACGTCAATGGAACAGAATAGAGAGCCCAGAAATGGACCCTCAACTCTATGGTCAAGTAATCTTTGACAAAGCAGGAAAGAATGTCCAATGGAAAAAAGACAGTCTCTTCAACAAATGGTGTTGGGAAAACTGGACAGCCACATGCAGAAGAATGAAACTGGACCATTGCCTTATACCACACACAAAAGTAGACTCAAAGTGGTTGAAAGTCCTAAATATGAGACAGGAGTCCATCAAAATCCTAAAGGAGAACACAGGCAGCAAACTTTTTGACTTCAGCCACAGCAATTTCTTCCTAGAAACATCACCAAAGGCAAAGGAAGCAAGGGCCAAAATGAACTATTGGGATTTCATCAAGATAAAAAGCTTTGCACAGCAAAGGAAACAGTCAACAAAACCAAAAGACAACAGACAGAATAGGAGAAGATATTTGCAAATGACATATCAGATAAAGGCTAGTATCCAAAATCTATAAAGAACTTATCAAACTCAACACCCAAAGAACAAATAATGCAATCAAGAAATGGGCAGAGGACATAAACAGTCATTTTTCCAAAGAAGACATCCAAATGGCCAACAGACACATGAAAAAGTGCTCAACATCGCTCGGCATCAGGGAAATCCAAATGAAAACCTCAATGAGATACCACCTCACACCAGTCAGAATGGCTAAAATTAACAAGTCGGGAAACGACAGATGTTGGCGAGGATGCAGAGAAAGGGGAACCCTCCTACACTGTTGGTGGGAATGCAAGCTGGTGCAGCCACTCTGGAAAACAGTATGGAGGTTCCTCAAAAAGTTGAAAATAGAGCTACCCTACAACCCAGCAATTGCACTACTGGGTATTTACCCCAAAGATGCAAATGTAGTGATCCAAAGGGGTACGTGCACCCCATTGTTTATAGCAGCAATGTCCACAATAGCCAAACTATGGAAAGAGCCAAGATGTCCATCCTCAGAAGAATGGATAAAGAAGATGTGGTATATATATACATATGACATACACACACACACACACACACACAAACACACACACACACACACACAATGGAATATTATGCAGCCATCAAAAAAACTGAGATCTTGCCATTTGCAACAATGTGGATGGAACTAGAGGTTATTATGCTAAGCAAAATAAGTCAATCAGAGAAAGACATGTATCATATGATCTCACTGATATGAGTACTCTTAATCTCAGGAAACAAACTGAGGGTTGCTGGAGTGGTGGGGGGTGGGAGGGATGGGGTGACTGGGTGATAGAAATTGGGGAGGGCATGTGCTATCGTGAGCGCTGTGAATTGTGTAAGACTGTTGAATCACAGACCTGTACCTCTGAAACAAATAATACATTATATGTTTAAAAAAAAAAAGATAGTAGAAAGAGAAAAATGAAGGGGGGGAATTGGAGGGGGAGACAAACCATGAGAAACTATGGATTCTGAGAAACAAACTGAGGGTTCTAGAGGGGAAGGGGGGTGGGGGGAAGGGGTTAGCCTGCTGATGAATATTAAAGAGGACATGTATTGAATGGAGCACTGGGTGTTATATGCAAACAATGAATCATGGAACACTACATCAAAAACTAATGATGTAATGTATGGCGATTAACATAACATAATAAAATTAAATGAAAAAAAAAAAAAAACTCCCTGAATTGTAGTCCAAAAATGTAGATTTTGCCATACATAATTATACCTCAATAACGCTAATTAAAAAAATAAACACATAAAATATATTGTTGTAAGCCCTGAACTGAGATTTATTCTTGGATATTCCAAATATGTAAGCCAATAAATTTTCTCTTATCTTAAGCCACCTGGGTTAGATTTTCTGTTGCTTGTCACTAAAAGAATCCTAAATGTTAAATGGGCCCTGTCTTATCTAGCACTTAGATTTAATGAAGCTGAATGGTCTCCATACCATTCAAATTCCCCAGAAACCAGACAGAGTTTCAAGTTTCAGATGGAAAACGCTCAGGAAGTGCACACATCCCCCCATCTCTGCCCATGACAGTGATCAATAATCACTCATCCTTTAAATACAACTTCAGAAAGATGCCTGCGTGGCCCAGTCGGTTAAGCGGCTGACTCTTGATTATGGCTCAGGTCAGGATCTCAGGGTCATGAGATCAAGCCCTGTGTCAGGCTCTGCATTCAGCACAGAGTCTTCTTGGGATTCTTTCTCTCCCTCACTGGTTGCCCCTCCCCACAGTTGTATGGGCGCTCTCTCTCAGATAGATAGATAATGATGATAGATAGATAGATAGATAGATAGATAGATAGATAGATAGATAGATAGATAAAATCTTTAAATACAACTTCAGAGACCTTCCCAACATGGAAGGTCTTGCTCTCATTACAGGATGACATCACTATTACTCCCTCCCTCTAGCAGGTAGACTCTAAAATGCCCCCCCAATCATCCCCACCTCTTGGTTTTCATGTCCTTATGTAATCTCCTCTCTTGGTATGGGCAAGACCTGTGACTTACTTCTAGTGAACAGAATATGGCAACAGTGATGGGATGTCATTTCTGTCATTAGTTACATGAGACTGTGACTACATCTTGCTAGCTGACTCTATTGCCCTCTTGGTTTTTGGGCTTTGAAGAAGTATGCTGCCATACTGGAGATGCCCACATGGCAAGGAACTGAGGGTGTGGCCTCTAGCCAACAGCCAGCAAAGAACTGAAGCCCTCAGTCCAATGACCCTCGAGGAACTGAATCCTGCCAACAACCACAAGAGCTGGGAAGTGGATCCTTCCCCACTTGAGCCCTGAGATGAAACCCCAGCCTGTCTGACACTTTAATGGTAGCATGTGAGGGGAAGCAAGGGAAGCAGCTAAGCTGCATCTCAGTTCCTGATCATGGAAACTGTGTGATGATAAGTGTGTGTTGTTGTAAGCTGCTAAATTTGGGTGTAATTACCATGCAGCAAGAGATAATTAATATACTTCCCCATTACGAACAATTTCAAAAGACGTACGTAACTATGCACCTCACAGAAAGAATGCTCCGTGGTATTTCCTTAACTGTATATTTATCTGATAACAATTAAACCTCATTCTGCTAACCAGCCTGTGGCCTCTAAGGTTTGTCCTAATTAACTGTGGACTGATTTCCTCAAATTAAAGCAAATCATCTCTCAACACATTCTCTTTTCTTTCTGCTTATTTTTATGATACCCTAATATAGCAAACTAATCTTTGGGAACTAAGTGGATAATTCTCACACTATAGATTAAAATTACCTGAGTCACATAGATAAAGTTTGCCCTTTTAGTTGGAGTTTCTGGCACATTGTACCAGGAATGCCATGGTAACTGACACCATTTTACTAAATCTCTCCCTTAATCTCATTCGTTAATGTAGAAAAATTGCCATCTCCATTTTCTCTCTTTAAAAAGAGAAAATTTAGGGGCTCCAGGGTGGCTCAGTCAGTTAAGCATCCAACTCTTGATTTCGGCTCAGGTCATGATCTCAGGGTCGTGAGACCAAGTCCCCCAATGGGCTCTGTGCTGAGATGGCATCTGCTCAAGATTCTCTTTCTCCCTCTGCCCTTCCCCCCCCAACCCCTGCTTGTGTGCACGTGCTCGCTCTCTCTAAAATAAATAGATAAAATCTCTTGTAAAAAAAGAAAAAGAAAGAATTTAGAAATAAAAAGAAACAAGGGTAGCTGGGTTGGAAAAGTAAAATTGGTTTTTGCCTAATTATCCTTATTACTTCACACACGCTTCCCACTTTTTCATGTTTAGCATTTGACTATCCACTTCTGTTTCATATAGAGAAGCATTTATTGCCCTGGTAGTCACCTCTAACACTCCAGCTGGGGATGCCAGAGAGCAAGGATCTGCAAACCATGGCCCATGGGTCAAATCTGGCCTATCACCCTTTTTATAAAGTTTTATTGAAACACAGCCATGTCCATTCATTTGCATACCATCTACAGCTGCTTTTGCACTACAATAGCAGAGTTGAATTATTGTGACAGAGACATATGGCCCCAAAAGCCTAAAATATTTACCATCAGGCTCTTCACCAAAAAAAAGGTTTTTGATTACTGTCATAGAATACAGAATGGCTATATTTGTTCACTTTGCTGTGGGGCATCCCAAGAAACATGAACAGGAAGCAGGAGACAAGCGTTCTCGTTCCAGCCTCCTATCTGTGTGACTATGCATTTGTCAGTTCCTTTCTCTGAGCCTCAGTTTATTCATCATAATTTCAGTAAAATGGATTGGATTAGATTTTTTCCAGTTTTGAGTAACATATCAACTCAAACAACTTTGGGTATAACGTTCACGTGAGCAGTCCTATTATTTTAATGTAATATGCAACGTTTTTTTTCCTTCGTTTATTGCATTAGACATCAAATTAAAACTTGAGTCTAAGTTCACCCTGTCTTCGAGGAAAAGAACTAATTTCCATTTGGTTACAGCTTTAGGCCATTAACATTTAGTACAAAAGAGTCAGAAGAGAGGAGGTTTGTGTAGAGTAATTTTATTTATTTGTTTTAAAGATTGTATTTATTTATTTGAAAGAGAGATAGTACAAGTAGGGGGAGGGGCGGAGGGAGAAGCAGACTCTCTGCTGAGTAGGGAACCCGACAGGGGGACTGATCCCAGGACCCCAGGACCATGACCTAAGTCAAAGGCAGACACTTAACCGACTGAGCCATCCAGGTGTCCCTGTGTAGAGTAATTTTAATCACCACTGTTGTCATCATGAGCATCATCATCATCATATACCTTGCACCTACAATGTGCCAGGTACTATCCTAAGTGCTTTAAATGCTTTAATTCCTTTAAATTCTTGCAAAAATCCTATGAAATCGGTATTGTTATTAACCACATTTCACAGGCGAGGAAACTGAGGTACAGACACTAACACCTTGCCCAAAGTCACAAAGCCAGTAAGGAGCAAGCAGAGCCAGGATGCAAGCCCCAAGCAGCCTGGCTCCAGAGCCCTTCCTATGAACTGCCATGCAATAAAAGAAAGAACATTCCTGTCCTCAACAGAGTGGCTTGAGTAAAAGCAATGAGAACAGAAGAGATTCTCCTTCTGTATCACCCCCATTTAGATACTAGAAGATACTCCATAGGGCCATGGGGAGGAGAGATGATGAGAAATAAATCAGAGAGGGAGGAAGTATGGTCAGGCCCCAAGCCTCCTCCTGGAAATTCATGTTTCCTGAATGTGGTCTCCCATCTGTAAGAGGCAGTTTCCAAGCACCCCCAAGCCTTTGTACAGCCTGCCCCTCCTCCTCCTTTCCTGCCCCTTCTTCACCTGGCCAAATCCTCACAGCCATGATGTTGCTGGGCTTCACCTCCTCCAAGGGGTCTCTTGACCCTCACCTTGACACCAATTTGCAGCCTCTTGCAAGGCCTGTGTTCTTTGGCAAATTATATTTCCTCTCTGGCTCAGGCTTTTCAACAATAAAATGGAAATAATAACGGGCACATGGAGGGTCAGTTAGAGAACAAAAAAAGATGATTAGTTCAGTGCCTCATTCTTTAATTGCTCCCAAATCATGTTGAGATCTCCCCTGCAGACCATGAAGTGTGTCTAACTCATTCCTGTGGTCACAAGCCCTATCATAGGACCCAACACTTAATACATGTTTGATGAACTTGGAAGGAAGAAAGGGAAGGTGGGATGCAATCCTTGACTCAAAGATGTGTACATAAAGAACTTGAGCCCAGTATGAAAAATGTTATAAAAGAAACATTAAATAGAGTC
Source organism: Zalophus californianus (assembly GCF_009762305.2). Lineage (NCBI taxonomy): Eukaryota > Metazoa > Chordata > Mammalia > Carnivora > Otariidae > Zalophus > Zalophus californianus. Next base: position 83,569,292 of record NC_045604.1, read on the forward strand.
TCATGGAATCAAAGAAAGAGCCATTGATGGCTGACAGTCATGCTGGGAAATACTTCATGAGGAAGGCAATGGCTGGTAGAAGAGTAAGAGCTTGCCAAGCACAGCAGACAGATCAGGGCATTCCAGGCAAGGAGGGCAGCGCTGTTGATGTGCTGCTCGATGATCAAGCACACTTAATGATTCCCAAGCACAAAGATTAAGATCTTACAGAGAGTGATGGTTTAAAAAATAAATAAGTAAGTAGAAGCAGTAGAAGTGTCTAAGGAACATATGTCCTTAACATGGAAATGAGATCAAGGGATAAAGATAAGGTATGGAAAAGTATGACAATTTTACCTTTAGTAAATAACATAAAAAAGCTGAGAACACTGAAGAGATTATCAGCGATTTTTATAAGTCTTAAATTAGCAGCAATCAGTACTATACAACTCATTTTCCATTTGCTGCCTCAAGACCGCAGGAAATTTTTCAGGATCTCCTTCCCCTGCATCTGCAATCAGATGCTTACAAATTCATTTTGCTTTGTTGCAAATAACATGTATGCTGAGAGGCACATTTCTTCTATAACTGTACATCTATCCAAATGGGTCTTTTCTGATTTTATAGCTTGAATTTGTTAATGTAGATCTCCCCCAACCCAGCGGGGGAGGGGGGGGGCCTCTTGTGTCCCAGAGACACAGAGTGTGTAAAGCCCTATTCATTTATGTCCTTAAGAGCTGCTGGCATTTATCAAGGGCTTAATATATGCCAGGCAAGGTGCTCCATGCCTAAGAACTATTACATCATGCAGTCCTCACAGCCTCCCTGTAAATATAGAAGCAGTCTGAGAATACCTCTCCTGTGGCATTTATCCTCAAATGACAGATGAAGAAAGAGAGGATCAGAAATATGAATGCACCCGAGGTGACCCGGCTAGCAAGTAGTGGAGCCAGGATTTGAACTCAGGATTGTCTGACTCCAGAGAAAGAGCAAACCTCTGCTTGGCCCCAGGGAGCGGCTCCATCTCCAACCCCTTCCCAGTACTCAGGATTCTAGAACCTTGCCTGTCCTGGCAAAACTCCAGGCCAGAAAGTACCCTGGGGCTCTCAGAACCTGCTACATGGGGTTCAGAACCTCCTCCTGGAGACAGGGACTTGGGGGCCAAAGCTCTCGTAAGCACAGGTTGGCTTTCCTTCTGCAAGGCTCCCTGCAGAATATCTGCTCCTGCTCTACCATACTCATCATCTCCCTTTTCCACTAGCAACTTCCAGCTTCCTCTCTTCCAATTAAACCCAAAGAAGGAGCTCATATTTGTTTATCAATATTCCTTTTCCTCCAAGAAAGTGTTCAGTGCATATCTAGTTTTATGACATAAATATCAACACACTGTGGACACAAAGAGGCAGAGATGGAACAATCCCTAAGTGGCATTATTTCTTCGACCCACATAACAACAGATAGCATTTTTAAGCCCTTACAATGTTTGAACTCTGCTTAGCGCTTTGTGTGCATTAGCTCATGGAGGAATGCTCCCAGCTACCATAGGCTGTGGGTACTCTTACAGCCCCATTTTACAGATGAAGAAACTCAGGCCCAAGTGCTTAAGTAACTTGGCCACAGTCCTGCAGCAAGCAAGAGGCAAGGAGTGAAAGGTTACAGAATGAGAGGGAAATAGGGGGCAAAATGGTGCTAGTCTCTCCTACAAAGTTGATGCTGAGCGGGCTGGTCTCCCATCAAGCAGTTCTTCAAAACGCAAATAAGCCCTGGGGAGACAGACACTCTCATTCATGGCTAGTGTGGGAGCACAAATGGCTACCACCCTCACGGAGAGGACAACGGGGCAATATCTATGCAGAATCACAAATGCATGTACAATTTGGCCCACATCTGGAAATTTATCCCAAATATGTGTGAAATCATGCATGTACAAGATTATCCACTGTAGCGTGTTTAGCCTAAGTAATAGTTGGAGACAATCCAATGCCCATCTAGAATAGACTGGTTAAATAAAGTATGAGCAACCTCTAATAAGGTACTCCGGGGCTAGAAATAAAGATAAGGAAACTCTCTATGTGCTGATATGGAAGGATCTCCAGGGTATATAAGTAAATAAGGAACAAAAACAAAAGACTCAAGATGCAAAACTGTGTGAAGTAAGAGTCAAGATTAGTATTTGCTGATATATGCAAAGGAGCTCTGGACAGATACAAAAATATGAAAGAACTGATTTCTCATTGGCAGGAGGGCAGTGTAGGAAGAAGAATTTTCATGATTTTTTTTTTTTTTACTTTTTAGTTTTTTAACCATGTAAATGTATAATTTGTACTCCAAAAAATAAGTAAAAGAAAATGTATTCACAAAAAGACACTGTCCTGAGTTTGGCCAATAAAGTATCTAGATCCAATATTAAAGGTAGATTTTGGGTTTGCAAGAGTTCTGAACCTTCCAAATACTGCTTTTGCTGGCATCTTGATCAGATATTTCGATGTATGACTGGAATTTACATCTCTCTCTCCCAATTATAACACCCATTCCTAAATGGAAAATTTAGAGATCGATCATCTAAAAAAATTTTAGCAAAGGGAATGTGGTTATATTCTTATTTTGTACACCAGATGCTTTTAACTAACTTTCTATCCCTCTTCCAAATGCTGGTGTTACCGATACATAAAGGATTACATTAATAGCAGCTACATGTTAATAATTGATTATCTGTTTGCTTAACATTCAGTTATTACTTGATGTAAGAAGTCTCTAGTGCAAAATATTCTCGGCTAATAGCTCAAATAAAATTGATCAAGTGGGGTTGGGTGGTTGTTGACTTTTTTTATCCAAATACCACAGCATTTGCCTAGTTCTTATCTGTAGATAAGAATATCTGGGAATATGTATCTACAGCAATGCTTTTCATCCACAAAATCAAAAATCACTAGTAACTGGAAAGTGAAATGGAAAGGCCCACCACTCTTTGACCCATAAGCATCTTAACTCTTAGGATTATTCACAGAACAGTCACATCAGAAGCGAAAAAATACCTCCCAGACAAGGAATGCGCAGAGAAGTTCTCCCGAGCACCAAAAGAAGATGGTTTCTGCACTCCAAGATGCCATCCTGGTGGTTAGGCCCTGAAGCCCCTCCTCAAACTCGTCTTCATCCACACACATCTGTAGGACCACCCTCAGACCTGAGCAACCAGGGGCCCTGTCCTGGGTCCCTCTGTCACTTGGGCTCTGCACCAGCATTGTCAAAGCCTGACCCATCACCCAAAACATCCACTCTCATGAGTAACACCATTCAGGCGCTGGAGAGACACTTCTCCCAGATCTTGATCTCTATCCCCAAAACAGAAGGCAACTGTGTCCAAAGGGCTTGAAGGCTTGTGTATGGTACCAAGGCCAAAGACAGAGATGGGCACAGCTGTGGAGTGCCAACAGGATCTGAGTGGTAGGAGTGCTTAGGAAGAGAAAGGGCAAGTTAAAAACTTGTCAAAGACTCCCTCTCAGATGGAGTGAACGCAAGAGATTCTTGCACAGCATAGTACCATTTCCCCATAGTGCCTGACTGCCTCTTTTTGCTTCTCTTTGTGTCCCAATTTGTGGCTCTGGACCTTTGCAGGAATCAGGATGGCATTTGCCAAAGTTGCATATAGTGGCTGAGGAAAATGCAGCATTAACAATTCATATTACTCTTAATTTTGTGTAGGCGGAAGTCTGGGTATAACATAGGACCCATAATACTGATTCTTGACGTTGACAACTGAATGGACATAGAAAATTAGAATTATGAATAATTTTTAAATAAAAATACATGGGGCTCCTGGATTAAGTCAGTTAAGCAGCTTCCTTTGGCTCGGGTCATGATCTCAGGGTCCTGGGATGGAGACCTCTCTCTCTTTCTCTCTCTCAGATAAACAAATAAAATCTTTAAAAAGAAAAATAAGTAAAAAGAAAAGTAAAATAAAGTAAATAAAAATATACAGTAAAATCTAATTCAAATTTCAAAAATTCTATTTCAACTTTATCTAAATTTTAAAAATATTTGCATAAAGTATTCACATTTACTCATAATTTATATTTTACCCTTTTTTTTTTAAGATTTTATTTATTTGACCGAGAGAGATAAAGAGAGCAGGAACACAAGCAGGGGGAGTGGGAGAGGGAGAAGCAGGCTTCCCGCCGAGCAGGGAGCCTGATGCGGAGGGGTTCGATGCAGAGGCTCGAGCCAAGGACCCTGGGATCATGACCTGAGCCGAAGGCAGACACTTAACGACTGAGCCACCCAGGCGCCCTACCCTTTATTTTTAATAAATAATTTTGAATACCTTAGGAAGAAGTAACTTTTCTTGAAAACATATGAAAAATCACTTTAGTTTTTCAATTTTCACCTTTACTATAATATACTTTCTTGGTGAAATTATACCCAAATGTTGAATATCTTGAGTCTGATTATATTTTATTTTAATCACTAAATCATTACTGTCAAAAGATATCAATCAGTGACTATCTTGATTATAAAAACAAGTGATTTTGCTAAAAGTAAGCCAAGAGAAAGAAAATTTATGGAATACATATTTTAGGAATTGTATGTGTCTCTTTATACTCATCCAAACATTGCCAGCCAGCCTACCAACAGAATATCTAGAAAGTACCCAATAATTTGATTGAGTCTATTTTGATATTTTGCCAACTTTTTTTTTTAAGATTTTATTTATTTATTTGACAGAGAGAGAGAGAGAGACAGCGAGAGAGGGAACACAAGCAGGGGGAGTGGGAGAGGGAGAAGCAGGCTTCCCGCGGAGCAGGGAGCCCGATGCGGGGCTCGATCCCAGGACCCTGGGATCATGACCTGAGCCAAAGGCAGTTGCTTAATCAACTGAGCCACCCAGGCGCCACCCCCGCCTTTTTTTAAAGAGATATTTTTCCAACTTTTGATAGTTTGATATTTTGCCAACTTTTCTTCTTACAAAAACCTTAGCTTTATTTGAATTTTTAAATTTTGTCATTATGAAGGTTTATTTACCAAGCTAGGAGAAGAGGACCTACACTGATTTATATTTAAATATGTAGACACACAGTGTGTACAGCCTCTATTTGTACTCTTAACCTAGACCCTGCAAATAGTCAGTGAGGGCCTACATATCTGGATCTGCAGCACAGCTGGGAGAGACCAAGCAGCCGTTGCATCTCTGAGCACATTTGCCAAAAGTGCTCCTTTTAGGTAATATGTTAATGGAATGGTCATTAAGACTATGATAAAAAGGGGTCCCTGGGTGGCCCAGGCAGTTAAACGTCCGACTCTTGATTTCAGCTCAGGTCATGATCTCAGGGTCGTGGGATCGAGCCCCGCGTCGAGCTAGCACAGAATCTGCTTGTCCTTCTCCCTCTGCTTCTCCCCCCACTCTCTCTCTCTCTCTCTCAAATAAATAAATAAATCTTTAAAAAAAAAGAAGACTATGATAAAAAGCTATTGTGAGAAGCAGTGGGAAGCCAAGAACCGGCCTTCTTATTTTCTGTGACATCTGTTTATTGACCATTTACTGTGTGCCAGGCACTGATTTAGATTCTGGGGAATACAACAGTGAAGTAAATGCAACTCCGGCCCTCATGGAAGGTATGTGAGTTGGGAAAGCAAAAAAAAAAAAAAAAAAAAAAAAAAACCACCAAGATAAATAAGGAAAATATATATTATGTTGGATAATGAAAAGGGTTTAGGAGAAAAACAAAGCAAGGAAAGGGTACATGAAGAGTTGGTGAGGTAAAATTTCAGATGAGATGTGCAAAGATTTCCACATGGATAAGATGACTCTGGAGTAAAGACTAGAAGGAAATGAGGAAGGGAGCCACAAGGATATCTGGGGGAGAATGAGATGCCAAGGCAGAGGGAAGAGCAAATGCAAAGGCCCTGGGGTGCGAGTGTGCTTGGTATGTTTGAAAACAGCAAGGAGTCCAGTGTGGCTGAAGCAGTGTGCATGAGGGAAGAATGGGAGGCGATGAGACCACAGAGGGAAACTGGCAGGGACAGAGGGTGTATTCCATGGGGTCTAAAGGTCATAGAAAGGACTTTGGATTTACTCTGAGTGGGAGGGGAAGCCATTGAAAGGTTTGAGCACAGCAATGGCATGACCTGCTTTAAAATTGTAAGCACACTGCTCTCTGGCTGATGTGTGTGAAGAGACTGTAGGGACATCAGGGCAGAGGCAGACAGACCAATGAGGAGATCTCTACAATCATCCAGACAAAGCTGATGATTACTAAAGCCAGAGGGTAGCAGTGGGGGTAGTAGGAAGCAGTCAGATTCTGCATCTGTTTTGAAGATGGATTCTATGAGATCTTGGAATAGGAGAGGAAAGAATCAAGAACAGATTTGGGCCTGAACAACTGGACAATGGACTGGCCATTCACTGAGATAGTCACAATAGACTTGACATATCACTTCCAACAAATGATGCAGTAAGTGGAATTCTACAGGCAGAAGAGTAAACTTTGGCTCCTATCTCAAACCATCCATAAAAATTAACTCAAAAGGGGGTGCCTGGGTGGCACAATCAGTTAAGCATCTGACTCTTGGTTTCGACTCAGGTCATGATCTCAGGGTCATGGGATCGAGCCCCACATCTGGCTCTGCACTCAGCACGGAGTCTGCTTTGGACTCTATCTTCCTCCGCCTCTCCCCTCCCCTTTCTCTCTAAAATACATATTTTTAAAATTAACTCAAAAGGGCCATAGACGTAAATGAGCTAACCTATTAAAACTCTTAGAAAAAAGTATAGGAGTACATCTTTGTTAGGGAACGTCTTACTAGATATGACCCCAGAAGCACAAGTGACAAAAGAAAAAAACAGATGTGCTGGACTTCATCAAAATGGAAAACCTCTGTGCTGCAAATGATACCATCAAGAAAGTGAAGACCACCCACAGAATGGGCAAAAATACTCACAAACCTCTTGGACCTTATAAGAAATGTGTATCCAGAACATATAAAGAATTCTTATAACTCAATAATAAAAAGACAGCCTAATTACAAAATGAGCTAAGAATATTAATAGACATTTCTCCAGAGAAGACACAAAATGGCCAAAAAGCACATGAAAAGATGTTCAACATCAATAGCCATTAGGGAAGTGCCAGTCAAAACCACAATGAGATATCACTTCACACCCACTAGGATGGCCATACTAAAAGAGAGAGAGAGACACTATTAAATGTTGGTGAGAATGTAGAGAAATACAGTGCTGGTGGGAATGTAAAATGGTGCAACCTCCTTGAAAAACAGTTTGGTGGTTCCTCAAAAAGTTAAACAGAGAGATACCATATGACCCAGCAATTCTGCTCCTAGGCACATACCCAAGAGAAATGAAAACATATGTCACACAAAACCTTGTACATGAATGTTCATAGCAACCAAAAAGTGAAAACAATTCAAATGTCCATCGACAAGCATGCCTGGGTGGCTCAGTCAGTTGAGCAGCCGACTCTTGATCTCAGGGTCCTGGGATCGAGCCCCATATAGGGCTCCCTGCTCAGCAGGGAGTATGCTTGTCTCCCTTTCTCTCTGCCCTTCCCCCACTCATGCACACTCTCTCTCTAAAATAAAGAAATAAATGTTTAAATTTAAAAAAAAACAAATGTCCATCAATAGATGAATGGATGAATAAAATGTGGTATGTCCATACGGTGGAATATTATTTGGCAATAAAAAGGAATGAAGTATTTTTTTTTAAAGATTTTATTTATTTATTTGACAGAGACAGACACAGTGAGAGAGGGAACACAAGCAGAGGGAGTGTGAGAAGGAGAAGCAGGCTTCCCATGGAGCAGGGAGCCCGATGTGGGGCTCAATCCCAGGACCCTGGGATCATGACCTGAGCCGAAGGCAGACGCTTAACGACTGAGCCACCCAGGCGCCCAGGAATGAAGTATTGATGCATGCTCCAACATGGATGAATCTTGGAAATATTATGCTAAGTGAAAGAAACCAGTCACAAAAGACCATATATTGTACAATTTCAATTAATTGAATCTATAGAGACAGAATCTACAGAGACAGAAATTAGATTAGTGGTTGGTTGCCTAGGGCTGGGAGATTGGTGAGAAACGGGGAGTACCTGCTAATGGGTATGGGGTTTCTTTTGGGGGATGAAACTGTTCTAAAACTGACTGTAGTGATGGTTGCACAACTCTGTGAATATTCTAAAAACACTGGATTGTACATATATGGTATGTGAACTATATCACAACACTGTAAAGCAACACAAAAAGAGAAACATTAGGACGAGAAACAAGGGCAAGCCAATGGCTTTGTCTTTGTTATGACCTGCCGAGTGCCCTCCAACTTTGTCCCTGGCCTGCCCCATGGCTGGCTCCCCACCTTCATGTCTGCACCCTGCCACCCTAGAAAGAGTGGTAAAATCTCCGTCTGACCCTCACCAGGATTTAATGGAGGATTAACCTGAACTGTGGGGGTTGGGGGCATTAAACCTAGCCCTGCACATCATCTCCTGCAGATTAGGAACAGCCTGAGAGAATGAAATATTGTCTTCTAAGCTAATGTGTAATCCTCACAGACACCATCTTATTACAGTTTGAGGAGCTGTGCCTTTAGGACGAGCGCATCTCATGGATTCAGGGCCCTGGCTGGACGTCCTGCTATTAGTTCTCATGTTTGTTTCACTTCCAGTCTCCATGCCAGCACCGTCTGCCTCCCCCGCCCCACCCTCAAAGCAGCTTCCCTCTAATTTCCTAAAATCTCCCAGCGTGGATGCATGGGGCTGGGGCTCACTCTCCTTGCCAGCTCTAGGACTGTGTGTATTAACGGGGCCACGTGCCTGGATCTGCTGGAAGTGGCGGCTTAGACCCATAAGCTCCTCACATCCGGATGAATAACCACAGATAAAAACTACTTTCAAATATGATTAGGCTCTAACGGAGACAGAGAGAGGCAAGAGGGAGCACAGCTCTCAAAGAGCAAGGAGCTAGGCTTCCGACGCCTAGAATAGGCGATTAAGGCCCCTGCCAGAACCCCTGGGACTTTCCGAGGGAAAATATTACAGTGATTCACAGCCTCCTCTGCTGCTCCTCTCATTCCTCAAGCCACTGTCTGCCCCCCAACCCCCAAGTTTGTGCTCCTTCTTTCTGTAGGTTGTTGTTTCCCTCTGGGAACAAGTCATCTCTCCCCGCTGTGACATCTCAGCTCTTTAATCCAGGCTGCCTGTCACTGACACACACGTGGAAATCCGGTAGGGTTTTTATTTGCCATGCTTCCTTCTAGCTGATACTAACGTGTGTTGCCTGAGTCCCCACCCTACACAAGCCCAGCAATAACAGCTAAAATCCAAGCAAGACTTAGGACGTTTAGCACTTCACATATATCAGCTTACTGAACATTCTTGATAATTCTATGAATTAGGAGCTATTATTATCCCCCCCTTTTTTTAAAAGATTTTATTTATTTATTTGAGAGAGAGAGAGCACAAGAGGGGGGAGGGTCAGAGGGAGAAGCAGACTCCCCGCCGAGCAGGGAGCCCGATGTGGGACTCGATCCCAGGACTCCAGGATCATGACCTGAGCCTAAGACAGTCACCCAACCGAGCCACCCAGGCACCCCACTATTATTATCCCTTTTTACAGATGGGGAAAGTAAGCCCCCTGCCTCCAACCCGGTCAGCGAGCTGTCTGGCCCACAGAGCTGAAAATACTATCTTGTCCTTTCCAGAAGAGGTCTGCCAACCCTTAGCCTAGAAACTTCGCAGTACCAAACGGGACCAGGATCCTTCAAGAAGTCATTCACATAGGGTCCCCTTAGGGCCATTCAACTACTGGTGACCATGAATTCATTCATTCAACAAATACTTATTGAGCACCTACTGTGTGCCAGGCTCTGTGCTAGGTGTTTTGGGTTTACAAGGATAAACAAAATTAGGCAGGTCCCCCTGCCCCTTTGGAGCTTAGTTTCTGGGGGAAGACAGAAATTAGTACAATAATCACATAAATAAAACGGAAAATTCCAAGTGTGGTGAGCACTACAATGGAGATTTCCTTCCATGGTGCTTTGAGAACATTCAACAGTGGGATTTTACCCAGACTGGGGTGGGGTGTGCAGGCCAGGGAGATGTCCCTGGGAGATGTTCACCACAGAAGGCTGAGTAGGGATGAGTGGGTGAGGAGGACAGTGGTGTGTTCCAGGCACGGCTTTGACAGAAGGGAGCATGGTGCACTCCAGGCATTGAAATGGCCCATGTGGCTGGGCTGCAATGGGAAAGGGGACATTGTTCAAGGTGATTCCAGGAGCCAGTCAAGGCCAGAGCACAAAGGACCTTACAGGCCACCTTAGAGCAGGTGCCTCATGTCTAACGAGGGAAGGTGACACTTAAGTATGGGCCAGAATGATGAAAAAGAGCCAAGAACAGGAAGGCTTCACTGCAGATAAATGGAGCAGCCCACATGTTATGTACCAATTCTAGAGTGGGGAAATGGACCTTTACCATGGGGAGAACCAGTGTTACCTCTTTAACCCAGGGCTCAAGCTTGGCATCACCAAGAGGAGGTCAAAGATGTTTATGTGCCTCCTGGCATGATGCCATGTGAAATACATGGCATCACCTTGAAGGATTCTTGCCAAAATGCATCACCTCAATCTAATCAAGGCTCTGAAGTGAATTTCCAGTGTCCGGGGAGATACAGCGGACAGAGGAACAAGTCAAACAACACCAAGAGGAAATGTCAGAGAAATCCTGATGTGGAACATTCTACAAGACACCTGGCCAAGATTTTTCAAAAAGTCGATGCTTTATACTTCGATTTCAAAAGAATTTTAAGCCAATATCATTGTAAAGAGGGAACTCTGCAAGACCTTCTATATAAAGACATCTACGGATCAGAAAAAACACTTTGTCAGATAACATTCCTCCATTTTCTGTCAGAAAATATAATCCCTGCATCTATAGATGACCAATTCATGCTCTTTGCTCCTCAGCAGCCACAATTTCAGTGGGAACTAGAACAATGATGCTGACTTAGGGGTCGGACCCAGCCCCGAAAATGGAGAGGCTGGGAATGAGGCCAGGGTTGGTAGATTTCACTTTCCCTCAGCCCTCAGCGTGGGGCTGGAGATCGAGATTGCTACCAACTCAGTTCTTTTAAATTGAGTTTTCTCTTCTGTATTCTTTACTAATGCAAACTTTTGAAGAAGATATTGCTTAGGGGAAGTTTATAACAGCTGTAAAGATCTCTATTAACCATCCTTTATCAGTGAGATAAAGACCAGCTGTTTCCCTAATTGCCCTTAACTGCTTGGGCTTGATTATTAATGAATGCCCTTGCCTTGAGTTCAAACAGCTTAATTAGCTAAAGTTAAGTGTTTCCAATAAATTTACTAACCTATGATAAGCTTTTCTTTAATAGGGAATGTGCAGTTCTTAATTAAATAGAATAATTTACAACTCCGTGTCTATTATAAGTGATGGTTGCCCAGTTACCATGTTACCTAATTAGGTGATATTGAAATTCTTCCAAAGGGGAACTGAGGGCACAGTTGAACATGCCCTTGAACAAACCAATTAGTTAGCAGCCCATCAGCAATGCGCAACGTGGAGTTCTGGACAGATCACGACATTGGCATCTGGATTGGAATCTCTTCTCTGCCACTCACAAGACTCCTACTGCCTCACCTATAAAATGGGAACCTAACTCCCTGCAGAGTTTATGGGGGGGATGGGGGTAGATTGCAATTATTTCAATAAAGAAGAAAAAGACAAGTGAATGCTCTCTTCCAAGTCCTATGGGACGACATCTTTAGAGGCAAAAGTATTCCCAGGGATGTCTGGATAACATGCACAAAAAACAATCCCCTCCAGTGTAATCATGAAGCAAGCATCTGGCAAACTCGGGTTGGGGGAGTTTCTACAGGATACCTGGCCTGTAGACCCAAGAATGTCAAGGTCAAAAAAATAAAGAAAGAGTGAAAACCTGTCCCAGACCATTGGTGACAAGATTCATTACAGTTAAATGCAACGTGGTCCCCTGGATCAGATCCTGGACAGAAAGAGAGTGTTAATGGAAAAATTGGTGAAATCCAAATCAAGTCTGGAGTTTAGTTAACAGCAATATGCCAGTGTCTGCTTCTGAGTTTTAACAAATATATTCTGGTGATGACAGAGGACACAGGGCAGGGTAGGGGGTGAACAGTATATGGGAACTCACTGTACTATCTTTGTAAGTTTCTGTCAATTGAAAATTATTCCAAAATAAAATTGTGCTAAATACTGCTTACCTACTGGATAAGAGAAGCTCAAAAACAGGTTTGTCCAACTGAATGGATAAATACAATGTAGTATACTCATACAATGGAATATTATTCAGCCATAAAAAGGAATCACGTGCTGACACATACTACAATGTGGATGAACCGTGAAAACGTTATGCTAAGAAAAAGAAGCCAGACACAAAAGGCCACATATTGCACAATTCCATTTATATGAAATACCCACAATAAACAAAGCCATAGAGACACAGAGGTCAGTGGTCGCCAGGGGCAGGGGGAGAGGAAAATGGGGAAGGACTGCTCAATGGGCACTGGGTTTCTTTCTGGGGTGATGAGAACCTTTTGGAACAAGATAGAGGTGATCGTCATACAACATTGTGAAGGTACTAAATGTCATCAAATGACACACTTTAAAACTGTTCAAGTAGTAAATTTAATGTTATGTGCATTCTACCACAAAAATAAATAAAAAATAGACCAGTCATGATTACTGACATGATTGGCACAGTTTTAAAGATCTTTCCTTGAGCTTTCCATTGTGAAGCCTCACTTTTGTCAGAGGAGAGCCTTGAGCGCATCTCCAAAGGTGACTGTCCTGTGTCTGGTGCGAAGGAAGCGAGCCTCACAGACACTGGCTCTGGGCCAGGACAGCAGTGTGTGAACCGCTTCATGGAATGACTGGCTCATCTGTCGTGAGCAAGGGACGTGCACTGTCTGTAGGTCGTTGGCTGAAAAGTTGAATTTGCTTAATGACTATGCTATACCTGAAGGTTCTTTGTGCCCAACGTCTCTCATAGTTTTGAAATTCATGCCTGTTTGTCTTTCACATTTCTGTAAAAAGTGAAAAATCTTGCTCATCAGAGTACCGAATAAGGTCAAGAAAAAGGGTGACTGGAGGTTGCCAAAGGTTTATAATTTCCACCCAAAGGCAACATAAAGGTTCCCAGAATATTCCCCCTCACCCCCCAACCCTCCTCATAATGGGGGTTTGGTCATGCTCGAAGGGCTCAGCTACAGATCTCTGGTAGAACCCGCTGAGATATGTCTCAGAGTAGGCAATGACATCTCTAGGGCTCTTTGAGAAGCTCACCTTCAGGCAGAAGACCAGAAGCAGGGAATAGAGAATGAAACCCCATCTTGTATCTATACTGGGTTGAGTAGGGTCCCCCAAAATTCATCTCCCCCCAGAACCTGACAACGTGACCCTCTTTGGAACTAGGGTCTTTGCAGATGTGATTAGTTAAGATGAGGTCATTTTGGAGGAGGGTAGGCCCTAACTCCAGTGGTTGGTGTCTTTTAATAAAAAAGAGATTTGGGGGGGTGCCTGGGTGGCTCAGTCGTTAAGCATCTGCCTTCGGCTCAGGTCATGATCCCAGGGTCCTGGGGTCGAGCCCCGCATCGGGTTCCCTGCTCCGTGGGAAGCCTACCTCTCCCTCTCCCACTCCCCCTGCTTGTGTTCCTGCTCTCGCTATCTCTCTCTTTAAAATTAAATAAAATAAAACCTTAATAAATAAATAAATAAATAAATAAGAGATTTGGACACCAAGACACAGCGGGGAAAGGCCATGTGACGGTGGAGGTAGAGATGGGAGTGATGCATCCAAGCCAAGGGTTGTCAGAAACCACCAGAAGCTAAGAGGAAGGATCCTCCCCTAAAACCTTAAGAGGGAGCATGGCCCTGACAACACCTTGAATATAGACTACTGGCCTCCAGAACTAGGAGAGAGTAAGTTTCTCTTGTTTTAGGCCAGCAGTCTGTAGTAGTTTGTGACCGTAGCCCTAACAAACAAATCAGTGTGTCTATTCCATGCAGCCTGGGGACCTCCATTTCATTGGGATGGAAAGAATCCAAGGGTGGTGTGGCCCTAAGAGAGTATACATCTCCAATGCTGGCAGACCCAACAACATTGTTTTAAAGATGGTGTGGGTGAAATGCAAAAGAGGGGAGTGATTTAGCAATCATACTGCAAACTTAATCGTGGTTGATGACTGTGAATGCACGAATATACACAAGTAAAGGCATCCAAGCAGCGTGATTTTAACAGTTCACCTGGAAGGACATCAGCCATTAGTTAGGTTGGTTATTATTGCCCCTGTCTCCTAGATGAAACCAGACTAGGCCTAGAACAAGAAAACCTCAAAATCACATCACCATTGTAAGTATCATCTGCTCTTTCTAATAAACCCCACCATCACACATTTAAGCAGAGCCTTGAACATTTTCCAAGACAAAACGTCTGCATCATCCCAGGAAACCCTCATGTAAACTCTGGAACAAAAATAAGGCGGGACTTTTTATCCCTGTTTCTCTGATAAAGCAACTGAAGGCCACCAGAGAAGTTTTTCTTTTTTCTTTCTTTTCTTTCTTTCCTTCCTTCCTCCCTTCTTCCCTTCCCTTCCGTTCCCTTTTCTTCCTTCCTTCCTTCCTTTTTTTCTTTTTCTTTCTTTCCTTCTTTTCTTTCTTTCCCTTTTGCTCCCCTGCCCAGTCTGTTCTCCCTCTCTCTGGTAATCCCTTTTGACAACCTAGCATATTCTTCCAAATTTGTCTCTATTTTCATAGAGTCACATGCAAATACGTGTATTTACACACTCTATACAATTCACAGGCATTTGTCATTTTATACACACTTTCCTGGTTCCTGTTTTCTCATTCTACAATATGCCGTGGAAATCCCTCCAAGGCATCTGGTATTACCCTAATTCATCGCTTTTTAATGGCTGCACAAAATTCTATGGTGTGGATGTCCTGTAATTTATTCAATCATTAACGAGCATTCGCATGTGTCCTCTCTTTTCCAACTACAAACAATGCTGCAATAAATATCCTCTCTACAAATGTCCTTATGCACCAGGGCTTTTTATTTCTATGAGGTGAAGTCCCAGGAGAGAGATTGCTGGATCAAAGAGTCTATGTATTTCTTTTTAACTGCTTTTAATAGAACAAAGCAAGAGAGTAAGATTGTGGTTATATGGGGGAGGAGCTTGCGGGGGGCTTCGGTGGTGTTGGTGATGATTTGATTCTTAGGTTCACAAAATATCTTTTTTCATAATTTGCATGTGTATTATTATCTTTACTATTTTAGGTGTATCAAATATTATATGTGTTTAAATAATCTGCATATTTTAATTTGAGCAAATGTGGCCAAAACAGCAGAAGGAATTGTCTTTATCAAGGATTTAAGACAGCAACCCTTTGAGTGAGAGAGATTCATCTCATTGTGACTTTAATTTACATTTCTTTGACACTGGTGAGTTGGAGCATCTTTTCTGATGGAGTTCTCCATTTGAGTAGATAGAAATGGCATTTTAAATGGTCTAAAAACCCTTTCTCATTAAGTAAAAAGGGGAAGGCTGATGCTCAGCCCTCTTAATCTCCCCTCTCTAAAAGACAAAGCTCAAAATTTTCAAATACCAGGAACAAAAAATTAATCAACATAAATTGGTTCTTTCTCATCAAAATTCCAGACGCCATGATGACATGAGCAACCCCCAGGGAAATCCCCACATGACACCCAAGACCCCTGAAACACCAGGCAGAAATGTTACCTTCCTGTGGGAAGTGATGAGACTAGCAGATCATGGCCAAAGCAAGGTGCAAAGGACTGAATGATGACATCCCCCCAAAATTCATATGTTGAGATCATAATCCCCAAGGGTGATGGTATTTGGAAGTGGGACTGGAAATGAAAGTGGAGGCCTCATAAATAGGATTAGTGCCCTTATAAAAGAGCCTCCAGAGAGCTCCCTTCCCCCTCCTACCACTAGGAGGACAGAGCAAAAGGAAGACCACCGATGAACCCCAGGAAGCAGGCTCACCAGACCCCAAATCTGCCAGCGCTTTGAGCTTGGACTGCCCAGCCTCCAGAACTGCAAGAAATAAATTTCTGTGGTCTATAAGCTACCAAGTTTACAGCATTCTCTCCTTGCAGCCTGCATAGGCTAAGATGCAAGGTGAGTGTGTCCTTTCCTGAATGAGAGGCTGACCTGGCCTCCCTATGGGGCAGCTGGAACCTCTGCCCCCACCCAGCTGGCAGGTCCCTTCCAGCACCCTTCTCTCCTTGACCATCGTGACTCACAGGGGGTGGTGTTCTTCCAAGAGCTCGACTCATCAGCACGCCATGCCTTCCTATTCTCACTTTATAGCCCACCACGGACATCTCTCCAGGAAAACAGCCAGAGAGCTCATCTGTTTTTAACGGCTATACAACATTCCAGAGTACAGACAGACAAAACTCTACCCGGTCATTTGCTGTTGGTGGACATTCAGGTTATTTCCCACTTGTTTTATTTTTCCTTGTTACAAACAACATGGTCATAAATTTTCTTATACGTATAGCTTCTGTAATTCTAGGTCGGATTTTATAGACATATATCTTTTGACTTTTTCACCATACCCTCTTCAGTGCCAGAGGTTATTGATTATGGCCATCGCTGTTTGTTTGGGTGACAAAATCTGAGGGGTTAAGAATGAAAAGGGAATTTCATTGTAACATTAGACTTTTTTTTTTTTAGCTACCTTCCACATAGAGATCACTTGTAATTTTATAGCTAGAATTTAATTTTTACAGTTTCCTATTCTTTTTAATCAACTGACTTATTTGCTTTTTTTCTTCTTCCTGGAATTTAGCTATGAGTATACATTATGATAGATAACACAGATTAAAAAGTGCATTGATTTTTTTTTTTAATTTCCGATTCCCTCTGAATAGCTGATTCCTTGTTGTTATTTGCAGGCAAGAAGTTGAATCTGATATGGACCTTTTGCCTGCAATCAACTTCTAGTCTTACAGGAGCATCATGACATATATGAATAAGTACAATTAATAAAATGTAAATAGCACGGTGTAGGCACAACATAAGTATAAATGCAGTACTCATGGGACTCAGAGACAGGGAGAGCTTGGTTTAGGCAGTAAGACAGAAAGGCAATGTGAGGCACGGGATCCGATTTTGACATATGGAAATGAGTGGAAGGCAAAGAACTGCAAAAGGGAGAAACAATGTATCTTTCCTTTTCAAATCCCTGGCCAGGAATAAAAGCAAGTGACCTTGAATTGCAAATCTGCATTGACTGTGAGTGACTGCTGGTGAAATGCATGCATGGTAGTCCATACCCAATGAATGCATTACATATGTCTTTATTATATGAGATATCAGTCAATCCATGACAGAAAGTGAAGACATTACATGTTTTCTTGATCTAACTATATGACAGCATTCCATGGAAATAAGTTTAGTGACAATATTGAAAAAATGAAAGGAGTGAAAATGTATTCCAATAAACTGCATTCATTCAACAAGGAATAGATTTTAGGTATAGGAGATAATATGGTGAGAAAGACAGCTAAACTGCCCCCCCCATTGTGAGGCTTATAAGCCTAATGGGGAACAGGGACAAGTAGAGCAATAAAAATAAAGTGTGTCACCCAGCTGCCAGGCTTGGTTTCTTAGTACCATACCCCTATAAAAGGAACCGGGACGCCTCAGAAAAATGGATGATTCTAGATCTAGGGCAGGGACAATAGGAGATGAGCCCGGAGCATCTTATAGTGACAAAAAGGAAGGAAGTACTCGAAAAAAGGAGGGGTTAAGAATGAAAAGGGACAGTTCAAGGGGAGCCGATCAGTGGCCCCCAGTAGCCAAAGCTGGAACAATGTGAGCAACAAAATAAATAATGTAGTATCAGCTTATAACCCAAAGTAGAAATGGATATGAGTCTATGCTTGTGTAAATAAAATGGTTGAATAAATAAACACATTGAGCGAAAAGCCACACATCTTCTGTACAGAAGGATTGCAATTTCCCTCCCTTGGGTGTGGGCTGGACTTAGTTAAGTGACTTCTCACAATCATGGAGAATAGCTTAAGTATGAAGAGGAAAACTAGTAACCACGCAGTGGAGAAGCGGGGCTGACACCACTTAAGTTCACCATCAAGATCAGCATCGCTATTGATAAGTCATGTTGGTGGCACGTACCTCCATGCTATTCCTCCACAAAATCCATTCCCCAGCCTACAATGTGTGAAGAAGTTTCAGACAAACCCCAATTGAAAGACATTCGACAAAACACCTGATCCGTCCTCCTCAAAACCATCATAAAAACCAAGGAACAAAGGAGAAACTGCCACAGGCCAGAGGAAACCAAGGACGTATGAGGACTGAATGCAATGTTGTATAAATAATCTAAGTGCCCACCAATGGATGAATGGATGTAGAAAATGCGATATATACATGCAGTGGAATAATATTCAGCCATTAAAAAGGAGGAAATCCTGCCATTTGTGACATGGAAGGACCTTGAGGGCGTTACGCTAAGTGAAATAAGTCAGACAAAGACAAATACTGTATGATCTCACTTACACGTGGAATCTGAAAACACTGAACTCATAAAAACAGAGAGTAGAATGGCAGTTCCCAGGAGCTGGGGGAGGGGAGAGTGGGGGAGGTGTTGGTCAAAGGACATAAACTTTCAGTTGCAAGAGGAATGAGTTATGGGGATCTAAGTTACTAAGTTGCCAACACTATGTTGTATAATCGTATAATGATAGTTATAATGTACAATGTTCTTGCCATAACAACAAAATGGCAATTATGTGAGGTGAGGGAGTTGTTAACTAACCTTACTGTGGCAAACATTTCACAATATACATCCATTTCAAATCATCCCATTGTACACCTTACACTTTTATAATATTATATATCAATTATATCTCAATAAACCTGGGGAAAAAAATAAAATAAATGCCATGTGGCATCCCGCATGGGATCCTGGAACAGAAAATGGACATTAGTGGAAAAACAGGAAATCCAGATAAAGTCTGAAGCTTTAAAAACAAAGTTGGATAAATGCTATTTAAAAATGTTCAAGGTGCAATGAGAGGACATGCCCGGAGTAACTAGTCAAAACACAAAGATTTCAAAGCAGAATAAAAATCCGGACAGGATTTTTTCATTGAAAAACTCCATGGTATCTGCCTCCAGAACCAAGCAACAATTAGCAAGGTTAACTGACTTATTTTCTTGTTGTTGCTATCATTATGATTATTTTCTCTCTATTGTGTTTCTTTAATAAAAAATAATATTTATCCTATATGCTCATTAGGACCAGCCAAACAATAGAGAAAAGCACAAAGTAAAATATAATCCTCTCTCCCACCTCCATGCTCCAGCCAGTCCCTTCCTGAGGAAGCAGTTTGTGTTCTTTTCCATGATCTCTCTGTGTTTATATTAGAAATACAAAATATATATATGGGTTTTCTTTTTTTCCCTCTTTTAACTACAAAAATACTATCTTTACCCATTGCTCTGCAACATGCTTTTTTTCACATCAAAATATATCTTAAAGCTGTATCATAAATATCTTCCTAGGATAATGTATATAAATCTGACTTGTTCTCTCCTTAACTCAATTTACTGAGATACAATTTATACGGAATAAAATGCACCCATATTAAGTGTACTGTTCGGTGAGTACAATTATTACGTATGCAACAAGGTATACACCTGGGTAACCACCCCCACATCATTTATAATTTTAAAAATCAAGGTCTGCAAGAATCTCGCCAAATCCAGTGAAATCACCTGGCTCCATCCTTGGAGTGGAAGGCAAGAAGAGATGGAAATGTCCAGATAACTCTGGGGAATCACCAGTGCAGGACGACTTGCTCCTCGCCTCTCAGGTGTAGTATTTTGAGAACATTCTCATCCCCTAGAATAGTTCTCCAAGTAGGGCATGGTGCTAGAGCTGCATGAGTTTGGAAAGGTCTAAGGGAGGCACCTAGGTGGAGAGTTGGCTGGGGCAAACTGTGGGGTTCCTGATCCAACATGGAGGCACCAGAGCTGAGGATAAATGGCCGAGAGGCATGCTGAGTTAAGTGGCGGCCAGAGACTTCTCCTCCTGGAGGCTTCTTCCACCACTCCTCATGAGCAAACCCGCCAGATCCCCAGGGCCAAGACCAAACCAACCACACTTCCTAGGACCAATGAAGACCCCAAGGAGAAAGTGGGAACCGCTGGCCTCTCCCTAAGCTCTCTCTGGAACACCATCTTTGGAAGCAGGTAAGAAAAGAAAAAGAAATGGTCCCAAAAGGGAAATGGATTTTTAAACAAGCTGAAACCTTACCTGGAAAAGATTGCTTTACATAGGGGGGAAAAAAAAAAAGACTACTTGAAACTGGAAGAGAAAACACTTCTAATCAGCCAATTTAAGTATTTTCCCCTTACTCAGCAGAATGGGAACTCCTGAGGAAATGTGATTTGGTTAGACCAGCGCTGTGCAAAAGAAACAATGCGAGCCACAAGTATAATTTTAAATTCTAGTAGCCACATTTAAAAAAGCAAAAACCACAGGACTCAGCAATTCCCCTCCTCCATATACACCCAAGAGAAATCAAAACATGGTCCACACAAAAACCTGTCCACAAATGTTCCTATCAGCATCATTTACTAGAGTCCAAAAGTGAAAACAGGGCGCCTGGGTGGCTCAGTTGGTCAAGCGACTGCTTTCGGCTCAGGTCATGATCCATCAGGCTCCCTGCTCAGCAGGGAGTCTGCTTCTCCCTCTGACCCTTTCCCCTCTCATGTGCTCTCTCTCTCTCTCATTCTCTCTCTCTCAAATAAATAAATAAACAAAAGTGAAAACAAACCAAATGTCCATCAACAAACTGTAGTATGTAATAGAATATTATGCCACAATAAAAAGGAATGGAGTAAATCAACATATCCAAAACATTATTTCAAAATGTAGTCAATATTTTATAATTATTATTGAGATGCCTCCCGTTTTTTCTTTTCTTAATCCAGTGTGTATTTCGCACTGGCAACACATCTCAATTCAGATGTCAAATTTTCCTTGGAAATACTAGATACATATTTAGATTTCATAAAATTTGCAATTAAAAAAGTAAATGTGTATGTACCCAAATTGTTGGGAAAACACTGAAAAGTTTTCCCAATAACTGAATATAAGTAGTGTCAGATAGTAAAGTGGATATACCCACACCTAGTCTATCGGTATGGACAGATGCAAGTACATAAATACAGATATAAATAGAGATGGGTACGTGTAGGTAAAATAGTTATACAGGTACGTGACTTGAGTGTGGTATGTTAAAAATCTCAACCCCTACTACCTATACTAAATATAAAACAACTCCTTTCATGGCCTCAAAGCCCGACGTGATTTGCCCCCACCCCCTCTCTTATCTCACATCCTATCACTCTCCTCCTCTCCCAGGAGGCTCCAGCCACACTCGTCTTTTTACTCCTCAAGCACTCACTCCTGCCCACTTACACTTGTTATTCCCTCTGCCTGGAACACTTTCCACCCAGATCTTTGCAAACCTGGCTCCCTGTCATCACTCAGGTCTCTGTTCAAATGTCACCTCCTCAGAGAGGCATCCCTGACCACCTTATTCAAATGCAACCCCCCCCCCGCAATCCAACCACTCTCTAGTTCATTATCCATTATCTTCCTCTTATTTTCTTTGTAGCATGTGTCACTATTTGAGATTATCTTCCTTATTTTTTTCTTTTATTGTCTTTCCCTTGCTATACACACACACACACACACACACACACACACACGAGTATAAGCTTCAAGATAAAGGGACAAAGTCTGTATTAGTCACTGCCCTCTCCCCACTATCTAGAATCATGACTGGCATATGGTAGATGCCCAAAAAATATACAGCAAGTGAATGAATGAGCCATTCATTCATCAACCATCCCCTTGTTAACAGACATTCAGATGGTCTCCAATTCAGGTTGGTCCTGTTGTTTTTGCCTCCAAGAGCTATTAGGAGCACTCTTATATACAACATATCCTTAGCCACTAACATATCCTTGGTTACTGATGCCTTCCTTCCTCCAGTATGGATTCCTCCAAGTGTAACTTCTGTATCAAAGCATGTGCCCTTTTTAAAATTTTAACAGGAAATGCCTTTCCTAAGCATGGTGTGATGATTTACTGTCACACCAGCAGTGTATACAACGTCATTTCCTTTCCTACTCTAGATAACATCAACTGTTTCCATCATTTTTTCCAATCTGAGGAATATATAATTGTATTTCAAATTCAAATTAAAAATCTTCAAACACTAGGGAAGGTGCATAGTTTCAGATTTTACTGGTCATTTGCATGTCCTGCATTGTAAATTGCCTAATGATCTCCCATTTCCTACTGGGTTGCTTTTGTTTTAAATCAACTTGCAGGGGCGCCTGGGCGGCTCTGTGGGTAAGTGATTTCAGCTCAGATCATAAGCTCAGGGTTGTGAGATGGAGCTCCTGGAGGGCTCTGGTTTCATCACAGAGTCCGCTTGTCCCACTCCCTCTGCCCTACCCTCTGCCCCTACCCCCACGCACTCTCTCGCTCTCTCTCAAATAAATCAATAAAACCTTTGGGAAAAAAATAAAAATAAATCAACTTGTAGTAACTACTAGGGATAATAAGTCTGCTGTGAGTTCTCATTATTTAGAGTTCACCCCATCTGTGCCTCAGCAATTTTAATTGATATATGATCAGATCTGTGAGTTTTTTCTTTTGAGGTTTCTGGGGTCCCCATCTAACTGACATAAGTTGACTTGCAATTCTGAGACGAATCTTCACCACTCAGGGAGCTCACCTGGCAAGTCCTGAAGGCAGCCCTTAGGGCACGAGCCCATAAATTTACCACCAGCCGCTTCAGGACCCACCTTCCCGGTAAGTCCATTTCTCTCTCCAGTTGGACTTGGAGACACATCCTCTGAAAGCAGTTTGCTCAATGGCTGGGGACGCCAACACCTTTTACCATGAAAATCTGAAAAAGTGACCATCACCAGTGCTACCCTTTGCTGAGGCAGAGGAGGGCCCAGAAAGGCTGAGAGTGAACCCAACCTCCTTGTCCCGACTGGGACCCTACAGATGTACTGTTACCCAACTTTTAATTTTGAAAACCTTCACATTTATGGAGAAGTCGTAAGAATGGTGCAACAAAAAAATATACACCCAACATTTAGATGTGCCTAGTCATTAACATTTTGCCATATTTATATAGTGCTGAGCCATCGGAGTGTAAGTTGCAGATACTTCAATCCTATAGAGCTTGTCATGTATTTCCTAAGAATAAGGATGCTGAGCAATAAAATTACAGTTTAATTACCACACTCTGGAGATTTACTATCAATCTAATACTATTATCTAATATCAGCCCATATTCAAATTTTCCCAGTTGCCCCTATAATGTCCTTTAGAACTGGATTGGGGGGGGCGGGACCCAATCAAAAATCACATATCACATTTAATTGTCCTTTTGTCTTTATTCTCCTTTCATCTAGAACAGCTCTGAAACATGTTTGTTTGCTTGTTTTTAGGACATTGATGTTTTTGAAAAGTCCAGGCCAGCTGTTTTGCACAATGCCCCTCAATTTGGATGTATCGGCTTGCCTCCTCATGGTTATATTTTTGGGGAGAATGCTGCATAGGTATTTCTGTGGTATGCTTAGTGCTCAGACCAGGAGGCACATGGTGATAAGTCTGATTACTCAGTTAAGGTGGTGCCCTCAAATTGCTCCATTCCCAAGGTGCCTTTACTGTGAATTGATCAATGATTCTGTGGGGAGATTCCTTGAGACTGGTACCACACTCTTCCCCAGAATATTTCACCTAATGGTTTCAGCCTACATGGCTGATTCCTGCAGGAATCGAGTAGTTCCATGGTGGTTGCAAAATGTGAGTTTCTAAGCTCACCATTTCTTCTACATTTATTAGTTGGTATTCTCTAGCACTTACCCTTCTCTCTCGCTTATCTTATTCCTTCTTAATATCAACACGGACTCATGGATTCTTCTTTAATCCCATGTGCTATACCCCATACCTATCATTATTGGTTTTGATGCTCAGATTATCCCAGATAATCTGGCAGTGGGAACTGGTTTGGGGCTGGTTTCTTTATCTTTGTGCCATGCTTCCATCATTTTTTTTTTTTAGCACTCCGTATTTTCTGATAAAAAAAAGATATTTCAGGTATACCTTGTACCTTTCTTGCCCCAGCCCTGCAATCAGCCATTTCCTCAAAGAGCTCTGGTAACTTTTAGTGGATAATGCTATTTAGGAACCAAGATCTGAACATGAGGAGTGCTCATTGCTACCGGGATGTCATGCTTCCATAGGACAAATGCACCACATGGGAAGCTGGGCCCAGAGTCCTCCAGGGAGCTGTGACATCAACAGAGGCTGAATTCAAAATTGGAACCAAGTATCATCTTCTAAGTACAGGAAATATTTGTTTTCAGTTGACCAGCATCCAGTCCACATTCATCTGATAACAGCACCCCTTTGTCCTTTTGGGGAATCATCCCTCCCCTCTGTGAATCATCATGGTGGGACTGTAAACCAAGGTGTTCGGAACCCCTTCTCATATCCAAGAGGTGGCATTAAATCCCTAAAGCAGACAGGTGCCCCTGGACCCAGGAAGGATGCTGAAGAAAAATCCTGAGACACGTATGAGCGTAAGAGGGTTTGACCACACATCCAGAGCTGACAAAGCCAAATGACCTCCAAGGTGAAATTAAATGCCCCTCTCCAAGGTCTGTTGGCTTCTCATTTACTGAGAGCCTCTCTCCCACACAGTTGAAAGCGCCCCTGTCTTTGCAGACAAATTCTGACACAATAGAGCCCATTTCGAACTTCTTTCCCTCATATTGGTTCTTTTGTACGTTCTTTCCACTTCATAGAATTCAGTTGTTTTGACAAATGTCTAGATGGCTAGTGATACATTTTCATATCCTTCCAAATCCTCACAACAGATACCCTGCTTGTAAATCAGCATGGCTTTTTTTTCTGAGGAAAAGCTTCTAAAACTTTGTTCATCTTGTGTCAGTCCCTGCAGGGTTTCTTTATTTGCCTGCTTGCTTGTTTGGTGGGGAACAAAAGAAAAGCCTGAAATCCTGATACTCACACCTTCAAAAATTATGAAATCTATTTACCTTCCATTTTCCTTTATTTGAATCCTTTTTCCCCCCCTCTCTCTGCCTTGTTATTCTTCTAATGTCTAACACATGGGTGTTACACAAAATGGTGAAAAGAAAAGAGGAGGGGGAGGGAGAAAAGAGGAGAGGAAAGTGAGAAAAACATCAAAGGAAGGAAGACCCTTGCACTCCCCAGAGCTTCATAATGTAAAAACACAAGAAAAATATTTGCTATCTTTCGGCGCAGGGGTTTTGGGAGTCACTCCACGTTTTGACACTGGACTTTTCATATCAAAAGGACTTGGCCGTAGTGCAAGACCTTTACTCTGGGGAACAATGGGGAAGCAAGGTTGCAAGGGTGCTAAGCTAATGGGTGCCACTTGTCTCCTGTAAATGAGTAATGGGAGATTTGTTTTTCAATATGAGCCATGAGGATAAAAGTGGTTATTTCAGGGCTACTGGAAATACCAACTGCTAGAGCCTGAGGCTTCTCTCCCTGCCCTGCCCTTATAAACCTGAACTTACAGGACAAGAGGGGTGGGGGTTCACTGCTGGGTAGCCCGTTCTGCTGTACATGGAAAGAAATGAAACAGTGTGAGGGAGCAGAGGTTCTGATGAAGGTATCACCAGTTTTTCTGAAGTTTGGAGCAATAGACAGGCTTCCAACAGGGGGAGGGGGAGATTGCTCAATGTCCTACTCACTTAAAGCACTTTCAGCTCATGGAACATTTATTGGGGGTCAGCACTATCTGGGAAGGCAAAAATGAGCAGACACTCAAGTTTTTGCTGATAAAGGAACAAGGGAAATGGTCATCTCTGCCCTGACCAGTGTGACAGGTTCCCTTTGTGTTGGGCAAAGCTTACAGCCAATGGTGGGCTACAAACCCTTCACAGTCGACTGCCAAGTTTTGGTCCTTATGCAAACATTATTGTTTTTCTTCCTACAGCTGGGGTACTTACAGTAATTTCTGTATGATTTCCATTGAGCTGAATAGGTTATTCAAGACTGTAGAAGGTGGATTTGAGCTTGAAGCAAGTAAATACAAGTGTAGCATAACATCAAGAGAGTGTCAAGGGAAGATATTTCTTAGATTCTTGCTACTCAGAATGTGATCTTCACCGCACCAGCAAGGGTGGGACCTGGGAGTCTGTGAGAAATGCAGAATTTCCAGCCCCATCTCAGGCCTACCGAATCAGAAACTGCATTTTAACAATATCCCTGGTGATTCATTCATGTGCATGGAAAAGTTTGAGAAGCAGTAGCTTGGAACATGGAAGACCTTCCTCATCTGAATGCATGAGACTTCGGTCAAGGCATAACCAAGCCAACTGACATCCAAGGGTCAACCAAATGGTTCATTGAGAAAATTGAACAGTGGCAGATAAAATATAACCTGTTCTCGTGTGCTGCCACAATTTCTAATGGTGAGAACGACATTTTGCCCCGCACTTACATTATATCATCCATGTGGATGGTCACCACAACCTTGTGAGGTAAGCAGTACAGGCTCTAGTGACAGCCCCACTTTATAGGTGGAGAAACTGAGGTTCTCAGAGGTTGGGTGATTTTCCCAAAGGCACGTGACTCTGGTGAGGTCCAGCTGGCACTTGAATGCTGAGCGCCTGGCTCCAGGAAGAAGTCCTTCTACAGCTGCTTCTGAGCCCATGTGATAAGGACCAGGCTGGGTGTGTGGCTGAAATGAAATCAGTGTGATGTACACTTGAAAGGAAACAGGATTTCTCCGGTGGGGAGTTGGGAAAAGGAGATAAGCTGACATGATCCTGGCAGCTTCAGATATCAGATCCCAGGTGTCTGGCTCCACAAAGAACTCACCTTCACATTCATATTCTTCTTAGGTACATGAGGGTGAGCTGATGTCAACAGGCCAGCCCACTGGGACCTAGAAACCATCCAGGACACCATGCATCCCTCAAATCTAGGACAGGTGCCTTCTTTTGACAATAATGGCCTATTTTTCCCACAGCAGGGTGACCAAACTCTTTCCTTCATCTCCAGGTGAGGCTAAAAAAAAAAAACACCCAGATTTAGGGCTTCTTGCTGCTATGAACTAACTTGAACGGAAAGCCCATTGTTCAGCCTTGTTTCTTCGGCTACCTGCCTAACCTGATTGTAGTCACTTAGAGAGAAGTTCCCCGCAGAGAAATTGAAGAGCTTTGCTTAAAGTAATCAACAGAGACCTTGGGGTCTGTTGCAGACCTCAGGAGACATTTTAGCAACGGTGCCTGGGGGCCTGTTTCTCCAGTCCTAATCACTCCTCCTGACGTCGTCTATAAAACTGGATCTTGATGGGCTTCGGTAAAAGGGGCCATGTGGATTCTGAGAAAGAGGTAAGCTGAGGCAGGCTGGAGAGCTAAGAGTAGGAAGATCACCATTTTGTGAGCCGTGTTGCTTAGTGCTTAGCTGGCCTGCCTCCTGGAGTCACTAACTTCATGTGGGAGGCCAAGGTAGGAGAGAAAGAATCAGAGTTCCAGGAATGATGTCCAATTAAACTAAGTGTATCACTGGTTCCGTTCAGCTGATCTTCAGGACAAACAAGAAATCAAAAGTCCCAAGAGAGGGGCACCTGGGTGGCTCAGTCCGTTAAGCATCTGCCTTCGGCTCAGGTCATGATCCCAGGGTCCTGGGATAGAGCCCCGCATCTGGCTCCCTGCTCGGCGGGAAGCCTGCTTCTCCCTCTCCCTCTGCCTGCTGCTCTGCCTACTTGTGCTCTCTCTCTCTCTCTGTGTCAAATAAATAAATAAAATCTTAAAAAAAAAAAAGTCCTAAGAGAAGTCACAGCATTGATTAGCTGGCATCCAATCATTGACTATCTATGTTCAATGCATCATGATACAAAAAAATAAGAAGAAAAAGAATTCACAAATATAATTTTGAAGGGGCGCCTGGGTGGCTCAGTCAGTTAAATGTCTAGCTCTTGATCTCAGCTCAGGTCTTGATCTCAGGGTTGTGAGTTCAAGCCCTGCATTGGGCTCCATGATGGGCATTGAGCCTACGTAAAAAAAAAAAAAAAAGTTATCTATATGTATTATATAGAGAGATAATTATATAGATATAGATGATACGGATGATATAGGCATAGGTATAGATATAATTTGGAAGCCCTCCTGAACCTCTAGAATTAAGGTTGGCCAGTGTTTTTCTCATACACAAATGTGGATAATTTCTCATCATTCCCCTCCTCCCACCCACCCCAAGATCAGTGGTTTCCTATGCTTGTGCTTCAGAAAGCAATAATAGCAAAGCAGGGACGCCTGGGTGGCTCAGTGGGTTAAGCGTCTGCCTTCGGCTCAGGTCATGATCCCGGGGTCCTGGGATGGAGTCTGTCATCAGGCTCCCTGCTCAGCGGGGAGTCTGCTTCTCCCTCTCCCTCTGTCTGCCGCTCCCCCCTGCTTGTGCTCTCTCTGTCTCTCTCTCTCTCCCTGACAAATTAATAAAATCTTTTTTAAAAAAATAATATCAGCAAAGCAGAAACCACTCTAGGTGTTCCAAACAAAGGAATCAATTATAAGGATTTGGGGGGAGGATGGAAGAACAATTATTAAGGGGGCTCTGATCCAGATGGCTAACAGACACATGAAAAGATGCTCAATATCACTCATCATCAGGGAAATACAAATCAAAACCGTGATGAGATATCACCTTACACCTGTCAGAATGGCTAAAACTAACAAACCAGGAAACAACAGATGCTGGTGAGGATGTGGAGAAAAAAGGAACTCATGCACTGTTGGTGGGAGTGCAAACTGGTGCAGCCACTCTGGACAAAAATGTGGAGGTTTCTCAAAAAGTAAAAAACAGAACTACCATACAATGCAGGAATTGTGCTACTAGGTACCCAAAGAGTACAAAAATACAGATTCGAAGGGGTACATGTACCCTGATGTTTATAGCGGCATTATCAACAACAGCCAAACTATAGGGAGAGCCCAAATGTCCATCAACTGATGAATGGATAAAGAAGATGTGGTATGTATCTACAATGGAATGTTATGCAGCCATCAAAAAAATGAAATCTTACCATTTGCAACAATGTGCATAGAGCTAGAGTGTATTATGCTAAGTGAAATAAGTGGAATTTAAGAAAGAAAACAGATGAACATACGGGAAGGGGGGAAAGAAAAAAGGAGAGAGGGAAACAAGCCATAAGAGACTCTTCATGATAGAGAACAAACTGAGGGTCAATGGAGGGAGGTTGGTAGGCGATGGGCTAGGTGGGGGATAGGCATTAATCAGGGCACTTGTTGCAATAAGCACTGAGTGTTGTATGTAAGTGATGAATCACTGAGTTTACTCCAGAAACCAATACTGCACTGTATGTTAACTACCTAAAATTAAAATAAAATAAAATAAAATAAAAAGGGGGTTTGAAAAGTGGAAAGTGGAAGGGTGATAACCAGAGATCAGAAGCTGCAAATGCTTCTGGGTTGGATCCATGAGCCTGCACCCAGTGTACTGTTGGAGATACTGCTACAGTCTCTTGAGTTTCCAAAAAGGGGCCACCTCCTCTGGGGCTAGTACTGCACAAAGGGTGCTGCCTCTGCCTGGGATGAGGGAGTCTGGAATCACCCCACCTCTGCCGCTGCCACTACAACTACAGAAATTCCCCTCCTTTTCCCACCTTCTGACTTCCAGCCAGTGCCCCCCAACAGGAAGCCAGCTGTCAGAGAAGCACAGAAAATACAGTGTGCAAACTCCTGGCCCCAGAGGTACAGATTATGTACAGATTATGGCGGGGCAGGTATTTACAACCAGCACAGCAACCAAGCCGTCCCAAGTTGACAGCGCCATCCAATGGCCAGCACTGGAATCAACGTGACCCATCACATTTTTAAAAGGAGAGACAGGTGATCTGCACTTAGTTTTAAAGTGTGAGTTACATCAGGGCTGCTCCACATGCTTGTTCCCAGCCTCAGGCAGAAGGAGCAGCAGCTAAGTAGGGTACACTTTTCTATGGTGGGTTGTAAGAGTTCAAGAAGGTGAACAAAAACACACAAACACATTTGAGGTGCCTGTTTGCATCATACCCACTAACGCTCCCTTGGCCATCCACAAGTCACATAGCCAAGCCCAGTATTTCACCATTTCACTGGGTAGTCAGACTGTGCTACAGGATAGAAGATAACATGAGCGCAGCCAAAGTTCAAACGCAGATAAGTGCACCCAACGGAGAGACCAGCACATGATTTGCTGAAAACAGACTGCAGGGACACAAGGCTCAGTATGGTCCAGCACTTACATACAGCAAGAAGAGAGAGAGAGTACACAAGAGCCAGCCCTGTGCAATGTCCCATCAGTACCCCATGGCCAGTGGATCCATCCCACAGCCGTTTCATGCTGCTGAAGGAATCCGACCCTTCCCACTGGGTTCTGAAATACAGAAAGCTGGGGGTGTGCATGAGAGTCATTGGCTCATGTGCTTTAAGGAGAATGAAGGAGTACACATGAAGCTGGGAACAGAGAAAGATATTCCCTCACAAGGACATAAGCCCAGCACAGACAGAGCATTGAATCTCCCAGGAAAGAAATATTCCAGGCTCAAACCCATTCTTATAAGGCCAAGCTGGGGTCAAATGACCACACGCAGGAGACTGCCTTTTCCTGCTTAACAGCCCAAGTCCTTGGAGGGGAAATCCACTCTGCTCATCTAGTGCACTGCAAGGTCATATGGCAGAGGAATTGTGATTAATAATCCAATCTACCGCAGAAGGCAGGAAAAAATCTTATCTTTGACCTCTCTATTCCTACCTTCCAGGACCAGGACCAGCACAGAACAGACATCATGCAATGATTGTTGAAATTAATAAATTATTAACAGCATGGAGTAATGCGAGACATGTACATAAGGATGACTCCACATTAATCGACTATTAGTGGCATGGGGCAACGTGAGACATATATATAACACAGTGATTAAGAATATGAAATTTGGGGCGCCTGGGTGGCTCAGTCATTAGGCGTCTGCCTTCAGCTCAGGTCATGATCCCAGGATCCTGGGATCGAGCCCCGCCATCGGGCTCCCTGCTCAGTGGGAAGCCTGCTTCTCCCTCTCCCTCTGCCCCTGCTTGTGTTCCCTCTCTTGCTGTGTCTCTCTCTGTCAAATCAATAAATAAATAAAATCTTAAAAAAAAAAAAAGAATAAGAACTTTAGTGTCACAGGACCTGAGTTCAATGTAAAATGGAACAGTGACTCTAAAAACACTTTGGTAGTTTTCTGTAAAGTTAAACACAAACTTGCCATTAAATCCAGCAATTCTACTCCTAGGAATCTACCTAAAAGAATGAAGACATACATCCACACAAAGCCGTGCACGTGAATGGTCATAGCAGAATTATTTATAACGGCTAGGAAATGGGAATAATCTAAGGGTCTATCAACTGGTCAACGGATACATGAACCGTGTTATACCCATACAGTAGAACAGTATGAAAATGAATGAACTACTGTTAGTTGCAACAACACAGATGTACCTCTAGATAAATTAAAGAAGCCAGATGAAAAGACCACATATTATAGGATTCCATTTATATAAAATGTCCAGAGAAAAGCAAATTCACAGAGACGTAGAGAAGATTAGTGGGTTGCCTGGAGCTACAGATGGGAATGCAGACTGAATTCAAATGAACACGAGGGATCTTTTGGAGGGCAAAAGGAAATTTCTAAAACTGGATCGAAGTGACGGTTGCATATATTTTAAAGTTTACTAAAAATCAGTGGACTGTACATTAAAATGGATGAATTTTGATAAAATCACAATATGATCTGGGTTCAAGTGCTGGCCCTACCACTTAGTATCCACGTGACCTGGAAGAAGCTGTATAGTCATATAAGCTCTGTGGGCCTCCCTTTCTGTAAAATGGGGACTCAACAGAGGGGTGTTGAGAGATGAGGGAGATACTGCACGTTGTGCTCTCAGCATAGGGCCTGACAGATGTCTGTGGAGCTGTTATGAACTCTCAAGTACCTTTTGCTTTTAGAGAAATCACTTCCACTCAAGTCCATCCCAAGTCCAAGGTCCAATCTCCATTTCTACTTAAGTTGCTGGTTCTCAGATACCCCTGGGAAAAGGTCGATCTCTACCTTGTCCCAAATCCCTGGTATGAGAATTATTCAGAATATTTCTGGGCCAGAAATGAAAGTATGTCAACTTCACCTACTTCACAGCTGCAGAAATTGAACCTGTTCCAGAATGCTATACTACCATCAAAGACCCCCCTTACCAAATACAGTCATTTCCTCTTCTCTTTTTACTTCACCTTTTTTTTTCCCAATGGGGAAAAAAATCATCTGGGCTTAGCGGGTCTGGGCTGCCAGGAGCTGACAGATACTCTAAGCAAGTTGCAGGAAACATCCCAGCCTCTGCAATGAACCTTTGGGGAAGGAACAGCCACTGAGAATGTGATTCACTTTGATGACAGCTTCCTGATGAGGATTCAAACCGGCTAGAGGGTTGGTCAATTTACGACGGCACAGAAGACTCCATAAAAGTCATAAATAAAAGGGCACGTGGCTGTGAGTGTACCACACGAAGTCAGGAGGTCTCCCAGATGACAGAACACAGGGCCACTAACTCGGATTCGGCTCAAGGTTTATCACCGATGCAGTGAAAGGTACAGGCCCCGGACGCCAGGGATGCTTGTCCCTGAGGACTAGGGGAGACATTTCTCAGAAGCCTCGGGCCGTGGATCTGTGGGCAGTGGGGGGTGAGGAAAGGTTGCCTTCCCTAATAAATCCTGGGGCCTCCACGGTGAGCCAGGATAAGGACTCTTCTGGAAATGAGCAAGAGGACGTCTCACCTTCCAGACTATCTTACTGTCCACCACTCAAGCCATTCCTGAAACCAAGTGCTTTGTGTTCACATACAATGTGAACTAGCTTTCAGAACAGGCCACCTGTTGTACATCCACTCACTCATTTAAGGACCCTTACTCCTATTATTGCTGACAACAACAACATTGGTTCTGAGCTGACTTCCCCTCCTGAAGTAACACACACTTCAAGTCATTGCTATGATGGTGAGGGTTACATGAAATAGAATTAAAAAGAAAGAAAGAAACCTCGGCACATACC
Source organism: Zalophus californianus (assembly GCF_009762305.2). Lineage (NCBI taxonomy): Eukaryota > Metazoa > Chordata > Mammalia > Carnivora > Otariidae > Zalophus > Zalophus californianus. The sequence goes on from NC_045604.1 coordinate 83,602,564, forward strand.
TGGCACATGGTAATCCTCCCTAAACTGCAGCTATGGGATTTCTCACTATCTAAACCCTTTTTTTTTTTTATGGGAAGACTTAAAACTCACACAGCAGTGTTATGGAGCTCTTCTCTCACATGGAGGATGTAGAACGTACTGGATATATACACTAGATACACACACACATGCTAGAAAGTATACATATAATATATATTAGATGCTATATATATTATGTAGTATATGTTGCATATACTAAATAGTGTGCATAGTCTACATAATGTGCTACATATATACAGTATAGTTGAGAGTTTCTGATATATATCTGCTATGTGGACATAGCTGCTCGCTCGCTCTCTCCCTCCCTGTCTCTCTCTCTCTCTCTATATATATATATATAGCCAGACAGGACACAGTGAGGGGACAGACATGATACACTATAGGGTAGTCAGGAAAGTCCTCCCTGATAAAGTGACATTTGAGTAGAGTCCTGAGTGAAGTGAGGGAGTGGGCCATGTGGATATCTGGGAGAAGGGCATTCCAGGTCATGGGAACAGCAGGTGCAAAAGCCCTGCAGTGCATCAGGTACAACATACTCAAGAGTTGAACCGTCACCAATGTGTGGGAGTGGACTGAACCAAGTGGATCAGGGCAGTAATACCAGACAAAATCAGATGTCAGGAGTCAGGGCCAAAAGGGCCTCCCAGGCCAAAGCAAGGAGTTCGGGTTTTATCCTAAACGTGATGGAAAAGCCCATCACGTTTCAACTGAGAAGTAACGTGATCAGATTTACTCCCTTAAGAGACGGAGGCTACTGTGTGAAGGGTGGCTTATGAAGAGGCAAGGGAGGGAGGAGGGAAAACAGCGAAGGGGCTCCTGTAGTTGTCTCGGCAGGTGATGATGTGGCTGGACCTGGGCAACAGTGGGGCAGATCTGGGCCCCGCTTTGGAGGTAGAACAGACAGAACCAACCGGGCAGCCAAAGGACTAGACAGCAGGGCGTGGGAGTGGGAGGAAAGGAAGAGGGGCAATGTGACCCCCGGCTCTTTGATGAGTACCCGGGAGGAGGCTGGTGCCATTCCCTGAGCAGTAAAGACACAAGAGAAATATCTGGGGTAGAGGGAGAGGGGAGCAAGGGGTAAAACGTAAACTATTATGAGTGAGTCTCGGTCACACTTCAAACCATGTCAGTCATTGAAAAAATATAAATAAATAAAAATAAAATAAACCATAGCAGTCATTTACATCTCTGTGGGACTAATAGCTTCTCCTGTTAATTATGGCTTTTCAGTTCACAAGAAACTTTCACTTTTGCCATATTATATATGGTGTATTACATAGTAAATAGCATATATCATGAATATGGTATATTATATAAATTAACGTTGCTTAAATACAGTATATATTACATAGCATACCATATTATATAAAGTATATATATTATATAGTATATAATAATAGTGTGGCATCTATATTATATAAATCTATATAATATATAGTATATTATATATTATACTAACAATACATTATGCTGAATGTAGCATATAGTATCTTATTGTAGTATGTTAGATGGTGTATATATATCACATATATTATATACTACATGTAGTATGTATCACACAATATAAACAATATATGGTATATATATGTGCTATTCATGTTACATGGTATACATGATCGAACATGTATCATATATGCTTATATTTATAGTGTATATTATATACATTATGCAATGTATAATATGTAGCATGCTATGGTACATTTTATATACATACAATTTACTAGATACTATATACCATGTAGTGTATATTATATCTACTAAACAGTGGGTATATTCTATATAATGTGCTACATATAATATAGTGTAGTTGAGAGTTTCTTATATATTTACGTATTATACAGTGCATATAAAATATATAAAATAGTATATATCACATAGTATATTATACATACAGCACATTACATGTAGGTTATTCTTTACTGTTTCCTTGGTTCTTAAAAGCCCCCAACCTTCCCCTTAGTTTCTCCACCCGGCCAAACTGGGACAAAACAGAGTCTCAGAGAGGGAAATGACTTTCCCAAAGTCCCAGGGGTGGCAGGACAAACAGATGGAGCAGGGTCCATAGAATTCCACTTTCCCTACACTGCTGTATAAGCTTCAGACCTTTCCACGAGACAAGTTTGGACAGTAAGAAGTTTTTGCTCTTATTTATAGAATGTAAACATGCTCCAGATACTATGATGAGAATTTCTAAACTGTATCTCATTTAACCGTCCCCACTGTAACCAAGGGTATGTATTTTGTCGTGGTTATCTTTCCACAGATGAAAAAAGCTGAGGATCTGATACAACAGGGACCTTGCCCAAGGTCACAAGGTTGAGGAGGAATGACCCCTGAGTGTTTCACTCACCACAAGGGGGTAACTGGGTAGAAAAGTCCAGCTGCCAGTTACATGGGTTCAGCTGCAAGAATCCAGGTGTAGCTTTCTGCCAGGCCTGTGGAAAGAAATGTACAATTTTCATGTGACATTTCCCTTCTGAACTATCTTGTCTGTCGTGAGAGAGAGACCTCCAATTTGGGCTTCAGTGCATCAATTATGTTGTACAGTTAAACCCTCGTCCTGGGTGGGGGGAGGGGATGAAAATGACTAAAACTGAGCCTGACAAAGAAATGACTAGCACTCAGCGAAGACGGAGCTGAAGCCCCCGAAGGTGGAAATTACATAAACAGCAGCCCGGATTCCTAAAATGTAGATTGCTCCTATCCCTGTTCCTCAAAGGCTCCAGAGGCTTGAAGGAAAATAGCTCTAAGTAGATATTTGTTACTTATTTTTCTCTCGTTGCCCATGCAAACATCCTCCTAAGCTGCACATTTCTCTTACCTTTTTCCTCTATTCTCCATCACACCAGTTGCCTGGAGCCCATATTCTTCCATCTTTCATCTCTCAAAATTGCACAAAGCTTTCCCAAAGCATTGGTCTGTCGAAACTCATGTATAGTCTGAGATCCCGGCTGGAATGGGAGGAAGATGAGGGGGACAAGGAGGCAGAGAGGAGCAAAAACCTGAGTCTTGGCCACAGAGACCAGGAAAATAAGCATTTGCTCAGGTGGGTTAATAGGGTGTAGGCTGCATGAATTTTAAAAACAGTGCAGGCGGCTCCATCAGTTGTCTGACTGTTGATTTTGGCTCAGGTCATGATCTCAGGGGGATCGGGTTCCCAGCTCAGCACAGAGTCTGCTTGAGATTCTCTCCCTCCCGCTCCCTCTGCCCCTCCCCCCACTCACCCTCTCTCTAAATAAATAAATAAAATCTTAAAAAAAAAAACACAGTGAAATGTGAAATGTGTCCTTCTAGAAGAACAGAGTCAGTCTCTCAGAATTGGTTCCAACCGTTCTCCCCCACATATGTGAATAGAAAGCTACCAGCTCTTGGGGGTAAAGAAGGTCAGGAGCCAACATTAATTGAGCACTTACTATGTGCCAGACACACATTTCCCTAATCCCTACAGCAACCCTGAGGGAGGAATAGTATCACCTCTTTTTACAGACTGGAATAATAAGAGATTGTAAGCACTATAATAAGGATTTTGTCTGTCTTGTTTGCCCACATCGGCAGCAGAGTGCCTCTCAAATAGCAGGTGCTTAGTAAATATTTGGTGAAGGTATGAATGAAGGAATGAATGAAGGGACCAATGCTCACAGAAATACAGTGTACAGGAATAATAAAGAACACGACATTGGAGTTGGGGAGACCTAAGGATTAGGTGCGATGATGCTGATGAGATTATAAAGCACTTACAACCAAGCCCCCCATAAAGGGCAGCTATCTTGACTGTGGTATCATGACGATCAAGTCTAGACTTGAATTAAAAGAATGTTTGACATTGGGCGCCTGGGCGGCTCAGTCATTAAGCGTCTACCTTCGGCTCGGGTCATGGTCCCAGGGTCCTGGGATCGAGCCCCGCATCGGGCTCCCTGCTCCGCGGGAAGCCTGCTTCTCCCTCTCCCCCTCCCCCTGCTTGGGTTCCCTCTCTGCTGTGTCTCTCTCTGTCAAATAAATAAATAAAATCTTTTTTAAAAAAGATGAATGTTTGACGAAGCTGAAGAAGAACGAGGGGGAGGAGGGGAAAGAAGAGAAGATGAGGATGATCTCAGGAGTATCGGTAGAAAAAGAAGATCCTGGCTTGAAATCTTGTGGAAGATAGGAAAACGCGCCAGGGGTTGCCCTCTACATTCTTACTGAATTACATCAGTCTTTGTAAGGGCTGCCACCTGTCTTGAATATCGTAGGGACCCAGACTTCAGGCTCTTCCTTTCCCTATCCCAGGCAACTGGAGCTAGATGTGAGTTTTATTTCTTCTGCTATCCACTTTTGGAATGACTTTTGAAGTTTTGCGTTTGGCCTCTTTAGGGACATTCCACACAGAACATACCCAAAATGTCTGGATTGGATGTCTCTCCAACATAATGTTTCTCAAGGTGTGCTTCCCAAACCAGCAGCATCAACACCACCTAGGCACTCGTTAGAAATGTGAATTCTAGGGGTGGGGGGTGGGAGGGATGGGGTGGCTGGGTGATAGACATCGGGGAGGGTACGTGCTATGGTGAGCGCTGTGAATTGTGCAAGACTGTTGAATCACAGATCTGTACCTCCGAAACAAATAATGCAATATATGTTAAGAAAAAAAAAAAGATAGCAGGAGGGGAAGAATGAAGGGGGGTAAATCGGAGGGGGAGACGAACCATGAGAGATGATGGACTCTGAAAAACAAACTGAGGGTTCTAGAGGGGAGGGCGGTGAGGGCATGGGTTAGCCTGGTGATGGGTCTTAAGGAGGGCACATTCTGCATGGAGCACTGGGTGTTATGAACAAACAATGAATCATGGAACACTACATCAAAAACTAATGATGTAATGTATGGTGGTTAACATAACAATAAAAAATTTTTTTAAAAAAGAAATGTGAATTCTTGGACCACCCTGGACCTCCCGCACAGGAAGTTTCAGGGGGGTTGTACCCCACCATCCGTGTTTCCACAAGCCCTCCAGGTGATTCTGATGCACCTGCATAGGATTTTGAGAATCAGTGTTCAAATGAAAGGCAAACAGGGTAGCCAGACTGTCCTCTCCATTTTGTGCACGAGAGGTCTCTGATCTTCAGGTGAGAGGGGTAGGAGGAAGCAGGCTCCCTGGAGAACAGGCATCCTCTCCAGCAAATGGGGGGAAGCAGAAAACTGTTGCTCGGTCAACCCCAAATACTGAGCACCTACCACATGCCAGGAGCTGTGCTGAGTGCCAGGAAAACCATGGCAAACAAGACAATATGATTCCAGCTCTCCAGGACTGAACAATGGGTGTGAAGGACCTGCAGTTCATACACATCACACTGGCAAAGAGTGAGAATCTAACAAAAGCAAGTGCTAGAGAAACAGGAAGTCTCATGGAAGACTGGTAAGAGCGAAGATTGGTACAACTGCTCAGCAAAGCAGTTTAGTGAGATCTAGTCAAGTTGGAGATGTGTAGATTTTACAGCCCCTCAGTTCCATTCCTGGGTATATACCGCGCGCCTGGAGAAGCTCCATCAGTTTTCACAAGGAGAAATGCTCAGGACAGAGGGGCGCCTGGCTAGCTCAGTCAGTACAGCAAGCGACTCTTGATCTCAGGGTCGTGAGTTCAAGCCCCACATCGACGTGGAGCTTACTTAAAATTTAAGAAGAAGAAGAGAAAGAAGAAGGAGACAAACAGAAACAACCTGAGTGCCCACTTACAGGAGAATGGATAAATAAATTGTGATATAGTTGTACAGTACAATGCAATCATAACAAATTAACACTAATAGTATTAGCAAAATAATTGAATAGTGGAATATGTGAAACACAATTTTGATAAATTGAAAAAAATAAGTGAAAAAAAAGGCTGTCATGAAATGATTTGTAAAGCAGAATTCTATTTAAAGTTTTACATGATGGCTAATGATGTTGAATACTTTTTCATGTGTCTGTTAGCCATTTGTATGTCTTCTTTGGATAAGTGTCTGTTCATGTCTTCTACCCATTTTTTGACTTGATTATTTTTTTTGGGTGTTGAGTTTGAGAAGTTCTTTATAGATCTTGGATACCAGCCCTTTATCTGTAGTGTCGTTTGCAAATATCTTCTCCCATTCTGTCGGTTGCCTGTTTTGTTGACTGTTTCCTTTGCTGTGCAGAAGCTTTTTATCTGGATGAAGTCCCAAAAGTTCATTTTTGCTTTTGTTTCACTAGCCTTTGGGGATGTGTCTTGAAAGAAGTTGCTGTGGCCGATGTGGAAGAGGTTACTGCCTACGTTCTCCTCTAGGATTTTGATGGATTCCTGTCTCACATTGAGGTCTTTCATCTATTTTGAGTTTATCTTAAGTAGGGGGCTCTTGACCAGGACCACACACTGGGAATCAACAGGGAGCTTTAAAAAAAACAAAAACAAAAAACCACCAACGCTCCAGATCCTAACCCGGAAATTTTGATTTGCTTGGTCACGGGGTGCAGCGTGACTGATGGGATTGCCTTTTACGTGTCCCAGGTGGTTCTAAGGTGCAGCCACAGCTGAGTTTATCTTTGTGTATGGTGTAAGAGAATAGATGAATGGATAAAGAAGATGTGGCCCATATATACAATGGAATATCACTCAGCCATCAGAAAGGATGAATACCCATCATTTGCATCGACATGGATGGGACTGGAGGGGATTATGCTAAGCGAAATAAGTCAAGCAGAGAAAGACAATTATCACATGGTTTCACTTAGTTGTGGAACGTAAGGAATAGCACGGAGGACTACAGGGGAAGGAAGGGAAAAATGAAGGGGGGAATCAGAGGAGGAGACTGAACCACGAGAGACTATGGACTCCGGGAACCAAACTGAGGGGTGGAGGGATGGATTAGTCTGGTAATAGGTATTAAGGAGGGCGCATATTGCATGGAGCACTGTGTTATATGTAAACAATCAATTGTGGAGCACTATATCAAAAACTAATGAAGTACTGTATGGTCACTAACCTAATAAAAAAATAAAATAAAATAAAATAAAAAGTAAATAAAAAATTAAAGTTTTAAATTATGCAACAGAATACTTTATGTTGGTTACAGAATATATATACACAATCAAAGCATAAAATCTGCATGGAGGGGTGCCTGGCTGGCTCAGTCAGTGGAACATGTGACTCATGATCTCAGGTCATGAGTTTGAGCCCCACCTTGGTATAGAGGTTACTAAAAATAAATATATAAACTTTAAAAAAAATTTTTGTTAAACGTGCATGGAATAAAAAACACAACTGGAGGATAAAGTTCATCACTGGGCAGGCAGAGAGAGGGGAAGGGACACAAGACAGACGGGTCCAGCAGGCTGAGATGGCATTTGTTATGTTACATTTCTTTTTGTTTTTTGAGAGAGCACACTTGCAGGGGGTGGGGGTGGCACAGATGGAGAGGGAGAGAGAGAATCCCAAGCAGGCTCCGTGTCAGTGTGGAGCCCTATGTGGAGCTCGGTCTCACGACCCTGAGAGCATGACCTGAGCCGAAATCAAGAGTCAGAGGCTTAACCCACTGAGCCACCCAGGTGCCCCCGTTAGGTTATGATTCTCAAGCTGAGTGATGTGTAAATGGTTGTTCACTATATCAGTCTATAGTTTTGTATGAAACCTGAGATATTTCATAATGAAATGATTTTACATAAGCCACTACAAGTAATTAGTAATTATAAACATGGAAAGCACTACAAAGAAGGACTATAGGCTGTGATGAGAGGAGACGTAACAAGTCCTGTATTTCAACCTTGCCTTTAACTTGCCTTCTTGAAAGTCCCACTGTCTGCTGCAACCAGTCATAAATTATATTTCATTTTTGCTTGTCTATATTCTTCAATTTTCTGATGAAGGAAATAAACCCTTTGGATTTCGAGATACGTAATTGATATTTTTGAAGGAGGCAGTCAAAATCAGTCTATAAAAGTTTGCCTAGGATATTCCAATGTTCTAGATGTCTACTATATATACTTCTAAGTATAGACACATAAGAAAGTAAGTAAGGAACTCTGGAAGGATCTACGTAAAGAAGGTAGCAGCCCTTATTTCTGGTGGGGGTATTAGAAATTTGTACTTGCTGGGGCACCTGGGTGGCTCAGTCGGTTAAGCGTCTGCCTTCAGCTCTAGTCATGATCTCAGGATCCTGGGATCGAGCCCCACGTTGGGCTCCCTGCTCAGTGGGGAGATTGCTTCTCTCTCTCCCTCTGCCCCTCCCCCCACTCATGTGTGCCCTCTCTCTTTCTCAAATAAATAAATAAAACCTTAAAAAAAGAAAGAAAGAAAGAAATGTGTACTTGCTTCTTACAGTAACTCCCATTGTTTTCATCAACTCGTCCCCTTCCCCTCTTCCTTCTGGAACAGAAACCCTCCTTCCTGTGGGAAACCTATTGCTGTATTTCAAGGGAGACTTGCCTTGGTTCCACCTCCTCAGGCCATTGGCTCACGAACCTGTCCAATCTGACCATATATTTGTAGCCCCAGGGATTGGCTCAAGGATACACATGGGATACCCATACATCCATCCCTGAGACTCTTCCTTTCTAGCAGGGTGGTTCAAACGCTAGGAATTAGTCTGGGGTTAATCGTGTTTACTTTTAGACCTCTTCTGCAAGAGAGCATCCTTTCTGAGGTCTTTGAGCCCTGGTTAGAGCCCTGCCTGATTCGTCCCTGAAACATCCCTGTCCTAGGGACCAAAACATTCTCTTGAATCACCTGCACCAGTTTGAGATTGATTCCCACACTTAGGGCTGAACAAACTCTGACTTTAACACTTCTATTTTGCTCCCCTCTATTTTCTACATTCTTCCACAACGAGCCTGCGTCACATGCAGAACATGTTTCAGATTTGAAAGCACCAAGAAAGGAACCGGCAGATCAGCGTTTATCTGCCGAGGGCTGCTGGCTCACGCACGCTTTTCCTCTGAGGCTAGGCTGAGCCCGCCTCATCTGGGGAAGGCCCCAGTTCACCTCTGACTCCGTGACCCCACTGGCCCCTCTGAGGTCTCCAGGCCTGACTCACTGCTTCCCAAGGCTTTCTCCCTCAGCTCACTGACAAATCCACCTTTTCCAGCACCCCCTATTGGTCCCGGCTTTCCAGGGATAATTAGTATGAAGTTGGGTGTCTCTTTCCCTGTGGGAGAAAAATTCTTTCACGGCATAAAGCGGAGCAGAGCGTGGGTGGCTTTACCAGGGAGGTAGAGAAGCTTATGTAAGTGACATTATTATATACGATCACATCACCAGGGTAGGAGAAACTCATTCCTATTTGGGTGTTATCCTGACCATTACATTTTAGGCTTGTGTGAAATAAAACAATGAAGAAAAGCCAGGTTCTCTTTCCCTCACCCAACCCCAGAATAATATCACTTCTTCAGCCTTACTTGGTCCAGGCACCTTTCTAAGCTTCCAGGTACTAATCCTCATAGAAACCCCATAGGGGAATATCATAATTATCCCCAAGCTCCAGAGAGATGGCACAAATTGCCCAAGATCCCATAGCCAGAAACTGGGAGAGCCAAGGACCCCAACTCATGCCATTCATAGCCCACATCCATGTTCTAAACCTCTCAGACAAGGCAACACCGATGCTCTGTAGAAAACCACAATCAGGGGCGCCTGGGTGGCTCAGTCATTAAGTGTCTGCCTTCGGCTCAGGTCGTGATCCCAGGGTCCTGGGACCGAGCCCCGCATCGGGCTCCCTGCTCCATGGGAAGCCTGCTTCTCCCTCTCCGACTCCTCCTGCTTGTGTTCCCTCTCTCTCTCTCTGTCAAATAAATAAATAAAACCTCTAAAAAGAAGAAAAGAAAAGACAACCATAATCAACCAGTCAGATCTCTCCATTTGGTCAAATACACTGTAAATTAGTCAGCAATGGGGGGAGAAAAAAACAAAAACAACCCAACTATTTTTGTTTTCTTTTAATTAAACTAACCTGGCTTTTGCAAACCCAGAAGCTCAGAAATTGTTACAGACAACGTTGTGCGTATAAGGCAGAGGTTTTAAAATGGACGGCCAGAGACAAAATTCAGCCCACAGATGTGTCTGCTTTGGCTGGATCAGGTTACTTTTCAAAATGTTTTAAGTGGGGTGCCTGGGTGGCTCTGTCGTTAAGTGTCTGCGTTCGGCTCAGGTCATGATCCCAGGGTCCTGGGATCGAGTCCCGCATCCGGCTCCCTGCTCAGCAGGAAGCCTGCTTCTCCCCCTCCCACTCCCCCTGCTTGTGTTCCTGCTCTCTCTGTCTCTCTCTCTCTGTCAAATAAATAAATAAAATCTTTAAAAAAAAATGTTTTAAGTGGGGCATGTACTCCTTAATTTACCACAGTCCCTACCACTCCCTACAGTGTTAGACCTGGCCTACTCATTTACAGGGAATCTGAATTAGCAGCCTCTGATCTAGGGAACGCTTGGTAACAAAAGAAAAAAGAAACTTGTAATAATAAGAGCTACAATGTGTTGAGTGCTCACTCTATGCTGGATCTCCTAGGAGGTGCTTCTCATGCTTTGTCTCATTTGATGGCAGCCAGTATTGTGAGAAGTTAGGGGTACAGGAACCATGACAGTGCACCTGCTGGACCTGAAATCCATCAGGGATAGAGGACAGCAGGGAAACTAAGGCAAGCCCAGTCCTAGAAAACACAGGATTCCTCTGACATGGGACCCTTCAACCTTTTTTAAGCTGCACTGCCCAGATGCACGCCACCCAACCTTCTCCCCTTAGCTCAGAGTCAGACTTGGGACCTCTTCAACCAAGTGTTTCACCTAATCAAGTCCTTGCACGTTGCTTCCCAGAGCCATGTCTTCCCCTTGGAGAACCCAGAATGACACAGAGGCTTTCCCAAGATCCCACAACTAGCAAGTGACAGAGCCAGGATTTGAACCAGGTCCCCCCCAAAGACACAAGCCAGAGTTCTGAACCATGACGTCAGACCCTTTTTGCCATGGGCTCTTATTTTCTCAAACTCCTTGGTTCAGAGCAGCCGGAAATCATGATCTGGACCCAGAAGTGAGCTAGGGGCAAGAGGGAGTGTTTCAGACCCCAGAGCCAGGCTGATACTCATACCTGGATGCCTAACAGTTGCCATGGTGACCAGGAAAGGAAAGCCCAGGAAGGAAGCACAGGTGACTGGAAAAGGGACATGTGTCTACGATGCTTTTTTCGCACAGCCCTGCAGGACAGTCAGTCCCTTGCCTGGGGCTCGTGGCAAACAAGGCCATGCAGTAGAAGAGCAAGCACTGGACTGAGAGTCTGGGGGCGGGGGTACCCAGCCTACCCTACAGAGATGCATCAGCAAGCAGGAATTGTAACGCAGGGCTCCGTAGCCCATCAAGTATTTTCACGTCTACCATCATCATATTTGATCCTTAGATAGAATCGTTACATGTGTAAGAACTTTTAACTTTGTTATAGCATTTGCATGTTTAATTGCACCCTTGCGAACCGAAGTGAAATTCGCCTTAGTAATCATCACTAAATAAATCCCTGCAGCCACTCCACCCAGCACAGCTTGATTTTACACCAGTTTGCTGGGAGTGTCCTTACAGCCTTAACTGTGGGGTCATTCTTCACATGATTCTCTGACTGCTCTGGCCAGACTATATCTCCCCCAGCAGTCACATGTCCTCCCCTCGCTCCTCCAGATCAGCAGCCTGGGAGAGCGACTGCCTTCAGTCTCGAGTGTCCCCCAAGGTCCTCCACACCTGCCTCAGTGTCTATGTCCTAGCTCAAACTGCTCTCAGACACACGCTCTCCATTTGGTGAGAGCCCATCCACCTACATTCCTGTGATTTGGTGTCACTTTATTTTATGAATTCTTGTATGTTGCAAGAGAAAATATAATCTGCCTTCTTGAACCAAGAGACATTTAGGCCCAGAACGTTTGCACAACTTGCCCAAAGAGAACTCCTAACCCTCCACCCAGAGTCTTCTCTCCATTCCCTCAACTGCCAAAACATTCTGACACCCAAATCCGATTTTACAATCTTCGGTTTAAAATCTTCTGATGGAGGCACCTGGGTGGCTCAGTGGGTTAAGCATCTGCCTTTGGCTCAGGTCATGATCCCAGGGTCCTGGGATAGAGCCCCACATCGGGCTCCCTGTTCGGCGGGAAGTCTGCTTCTCCCTCTCCCTCTCCCCCAGCTCATAAACTCTCTCAAATAAATAAATAAAATCTTTAAAAAATAAAATAAAATAGGGGCACCCGGGTGGCTCAGTCGTTAAGCGTCTGCCTTCAGCTCAGGTCATGATCCCGGGGTCCCGGGATCAAGCCCCGCGTCGGGGTCCTGGCTCAGTGGGAAGTCTGCTTCTCTCTCTCCCTCTGCGGCATCCTGCCCTGCTCGTGCTCACTCTCTCGTGCTCTCTCGCTCTCTGTCAAATAAATAAATAAAATCTTTCAAAAAATAAAAATAAAACACAACTCAGACAAGACTTGACTTCAGCACTGATACCACCTTAGTGCAAGTCACCATGACCTCTCTCCTGGCTCTTTGCCACTCCAAGTGGTAGCTACTCGGAGCGATCCGGGCCAGCAACCTCAGCGTCTTGTGAGAAATGCCGTCTCCACGGGCAGGGCCAGGGGCCGTGTTTAACAAGCCCTGCAGGTGATTCTGATGCATGCTTGAGTTCAAGACCACTGCCCTTGATTATAACCACCTCCCATCGGGTCTATCTGAGTCCACCCTGCCTCCCACCCCGCACTCACCAACATTCCTTTCTCCACACAACTGCCAAAGGGATCTTTCTAAAATCATAAATTATACCATTTCATTTCCCTGACGGGGCTTAAAGTAAAATCCCAAGTTCTTTCCCTTTCCTACAAGGGTCAGAGGCCAGCCCCTCCCTCCTCCTCTGCAACCTATCTCCTACTACTCTCTTCCCTGGCGTTATGCTTCAGACACCCTGACCTTCTTTTAGTCCTTCAAATGTCCCCAAGAACACTCCTGCCTCAGGGCCTTTGTACACACTGTTCTCTCTACCTAGAAAGCTACTTTGCTAGCATGCCCATAGTTCCCTGCCTTGCTTCACTGGGTCCTGAGTCAAACGCCACCTCCTCAGAAAGGCCCTGACCAGCCCATCAGAAGGTTGCCCTTCTTCGGTTGACCAACTTATCTCAGTTGCCCAAGGACCGTCCCAGTTTTAAAACTGAAAATCCTGGGACACCTGGATGGCTCAGCTGGTTGAACATCTCTCTCTTTTTTTTAAAGATTTTATTTATTTATTTGAGAGAGAGAGAATGAGAGACGGAGAGCACGAGAGGGAAGAGGGTCAGAGGGAGAAGCAGACTCCCCGCCGAGCAGGGAGCCCGATGTGGGACTCGATCCCGGGACTCCAGGATCATGACCTGAGCCGAAGGCAGTCGCTCAACCGACTGAGCCACCCAGGCGCCTGAGTGTCTGACTCTTGATCTCAGCTCAGGTCTTGATCTCAGGGTCGTGAGTTCCAGCCCCCACACTGGGCTCCAGGCCGGGCATGGAGCCTACTTAATAAATATAAAATATATAAATAAATAAATAATAAAACTGAAAATCCCGTATGCTGGGAACCTCCCCCCGCCCCATCCCCATGCCCAGCAAACTGGGGCAGTTACTCACCCTACAAATCTCCATCACTCCCTGCCACATAACCCTGCTTTGCTCTTCTTCGGCATGTAACACGTTCACGTCTTTGCTTTTTTAATGTCCTTTCTCCTTCACTAGAATGAGTCCCATGGGGTCCAGTGAGTTGGGGTGTTTTTTTCGTGGCTGTATTCCTAGCACCTAGAAATTGCTTGGCACATGGCTAGCATTTAATTAATATTACTTGACAAAAATATCAAAGGAATGACCCCCGTGGCCTATTTAATCTATTGTTTACAGTTTGGTTGTCTCTGTTGTTTGGCTGCCATGAACAGAGCTGTCTCTGGATTTAGAATTATGTCCTTGGGCTAGATTACAAGCCTTGGTTTCCTTCTGCCAACCAGAATGCCCATGTTTAAGGTCTTGAGAGCCAGCGTCAAAGGGTTGCCCAAAAGGGTCAGACCCCCTGCAGCCAGTGTTCCTGAGTCTGCCTCAAGCCAGGCTGGCCAAAGCTGGCATTATTGTCCTTAAAATCCTCACGAGATGGAAATGTAGCCCGTTTGTGGTTCTAATTTGCATTTCTTTGATTACTGGTTAGGCTGACCATTTCCCCATGTGCCCAGCTAATTGCTTTTCATCTTTTTCGAGTTGTCTCTTCACACCCCTTTGCTTGTCTTTCTACCCACTTTCGGGGCTTGTCTTATTGATTTGAGTTCTCTGAAAAATAAAGACATTAACCCGTTTCCCCTCACACATTAAAGGCTTAATTCTTTGCCTATGCTGATCCCTGCACTCAGTTATATCCCTCCATATTTCCATATGCCCTTTTACATGTTTATACCCCACTTTGCATTTTTCTTTTCACTCGTTTTTAGATTTTTTGCACAGTGAATTATCGAATATATACTTAGAAGAAGCCTCTAAAGTCTTCCCATCTCATTCAGAATATAAGATACATTTTTTTTAAAGATTTATTTATTTATTTGAGAGAGAGAGCATGCACAAAGCAGGGGCAGGCAGAGGAGGGAGAGAAAGAATCTCAAGCAGACTCCCTACTGAGCGCAGAGCCCCCGTGGGGCTCCATCCCAGGACTCCGAGATCATGACCTGAGCCGAAATCAAGAGTTAGGCACTTAACCAACTGAGCCGCCCAGGTGACCCTATAAGATACATTTCTTAAAATCATCTACAAGGCCCTTCATGATCTACCTCTCCCCTCCCATGCCCACTCCATATTACCTCTCTGATGTCATTTCCTACCATTCTGCCCCTAGATCTCTCTGCTCCAGACATGCTGGCTTCTCTGCTCATCTTCAAACATACCAGCCATACTTCTACCTCAGGACCTTTGCACATGCTTTTTCCTCTGTCCAGAAGGCTCTTTCACCAGGTATCGGTATACTCCCTTACTCCCTCAGGTCTTTACTCAAATGTCATCTCAATGAGTCCTTCCCTGGTCATCTTATCTCAAATTTCAGCCCCTGTGGTAGACAGAATAATGCCCTCCTTCAAAGATGTCCACATCCTGATCCCTGGAACCAGTGAATATGTTACCTTTCATAGCAAAAGGGAGGTTGTAAATGTTGCAAATGTGATTAAATAAGGATTTTGAGATGAGGAGATTGTCTGGGTGAGCTAAATCACATCACAAGGGTACTTTTAGAGGGAGGCAGAGTATCCAGGGACAGAGAAGGAGACATGACAAGGAAGCAGAGGTTGAAGTGATGCACAGCCAGCAACCAAGGAATGCGAGTAGCCTTTACAAGCTGGAAAAGGCAAGGAAATGGATTCTCCCTTGGAGCCGCCAGAAGGAATGCAGCCATGCAGACCCACTTTAGACTTCAGACCCCCACAACTGTGAGATAATAAATATGGGTTGTTTAGTAGTCATTTGTTACAGCAGCTATAAGAAACCAATACAGTCCCCAACACCTCCCACACACCTCCTGCTTTCCCTGTTTCTTCTTGGCGTCCATCACTAAGTTCCTATACTTCTATATATTTCTCTTTTTTATTTTTGCCTTCCCCAGTAGAATGTTAACTCCATGAGGACAGGGGCTGTTTTCTGTTTTTTGTTCACAGGGCCTGGCACACATTAGAAATCCAATAGCCTTTGCTGAATGAAGGGACAGAGGAATGAGAATGAAGGAAGCTTCTGTTCTCCTGTCCAATAGAAACTCTTGGTTAGTTGAGGTTGCTGGGAAGTCATTACATCCAAAAGGCCACTCTGGGTAGAACTAGGTCTTGAAGGAGATACCTGATGCTGGAGGAAGAGGAGTCTGAAATTCTAGAGAACTCTCAGTGTCACTCCAGCCTACACCCTCCAAATAGGTATGCCACCTGACACACCTCTGCACTCAAGGGGCAGACGATATCATGTAATGGTCAAAATCCTGAACTCCAGATGCAGACTTCCTGGGTTCATTCTCTAGCTCAGTGCTGGTCCAATAGAACTATATTGCAAACCACTGACATTGTTTTAAATTTTCTAGTGGCCACATTTAATAATTTTTATTAAAAGGTGAAATTAATTTTAATAATGTTTTACTTGGTTTACTATATCCAAGATATTTTAATTTCAACATGTAATCAATATTAAGAAATTATTAAGGGAGGGGCACCTGGATGGCTGTCAGAAGCACATGTGACTCTTGATCTCGGGGTTGTGAGTTCAGGCCCCACATTGGGTATGGAGATTACTTAAATAAATAAATAAACAAACTTCAAAAAAATTATTAATGAGATGTTTTACATTCTTTTGTTATGTATACTAAGTCTTCTAATGCCCATGGGTACTTTACAACAGTTTCAATTTGGACATTAAATTTTCAACAGCTAAAGTGAAATGGAATCCCACTAAAACAATCAAGTCGTTTTCACAGAAAAAAATACACTGCTTCAGTTCTTAAATTAAATGTAAATTGAAGTTAAATAAAATTTAAAATTCACTCCCTTCTTCACACTAGGCATATTTGTCATGCTCAGTGGCCATATGTGGCCAGTGGCCACCCTCTTGGACAGAGGCGAGGTCCCCACAGGACAAACATTTGCAGGCAATGTGACCTTGTATACGTTATTAGAGGCTCCCTGAACCTCCTTCCATCACCTACAGAACAGGTGATGATAATAATAGCTATTTTTGTGGGTTAAATGAAAGCACTTGATACACAGTAAGCCGTTTATAAGTTGTAGCTATTGCCTCTAGGGAGCAATTTCTTATCTCTCCAAGGGAGGAGCCCCTGGTTAGAAAGAAGGAGGCTGACCTCCTGTGTGCTAGCCCTTGAACTTCAGACCTTCATCTCAAACATCACCATAAGCCTTTGCGGTGGGAGTGGCCACGGCCACCAGGCCCAGGTCCCTGAACTGTCTCTTCCAGGCTGATGGAAGAAACCAGGCTCCCTCCGGGGTTGGGAGGACAGCTGTCTAACAGAAACCCTGTGGGGAAATGCTATTCTGCATTTCGGATACCTTCAAAAGCCCTTTGCCCGGGAGGCTGTCTGCTGGCCTTCCTGCTCCTTTTCCTCTGCCCCTCCTGGCCTCCCTTCATCCTACTGTCTGTCTCCCTTCCTCCCTCTCCCCCCTTTGCCAGAAGACTCCGGGGCTTCTTCTCCAGTCCCTTCAGACCACACCAAAGCCTTGTCTCAGAGATTTTTCAACACCGTCTTCTTCTCCGCGCAGGGAATGGGTCAATGGCTGGTGGTTGCTCAAACCGGCTCTGAAAGGGGGAGGCTCCTCCCCTGGCCCCTCCCGCTCTAGATTTGGAGCTTCCTGAGAAATGAGTATTTAGAGAAACCCCGCAATGGGATTCCCAAAAAAATCCAACTGATTTCTTCGGCATCCAAGATGTTCTTGCAGAAGGTAGGGACAAAGCTCCCACCTCACTCAAAGATCATTGGCAAAAAGAGCTTGGATGGTGTGGGCTGAAAGACAGGGGTATCCCCCTCTTAACTTTGTGGCCTCGGACAAGCTGCTCAATTGCTCTAAGTCCAGTTCCTTCATCTGCAAAATGAATATAATGATTCCCTCCTAAGAAATCACTGTAAGGATTCATGAAAGTATCACTTGCACCAAGCCTGGCATACAGTAAGTGCTCAATTAGTGGTGATTATCATCAGCAAGCCATCAACTCCCTGAGGGCAAGAACCATGGCTATGAATATCTATTCATAGTTCCATCCCCAATGCCAGAGCAGCATAGTAGGTGCTGCACAAGTAGTGTATACATATAATTTTTTTTTTAATATAACAACACTGAGCCCCCTCCAGACGAATGAAAACTTGCATGTTGCTTCCTAAGGGCCAGAGCCAGGATGAGGGTGAGGCCAACAAGGCACTTGCCTTTGGAGGCAAAATTTAAGAGGGCACCAAAAAAACCCGGTCATCAGACTAAATAATATTTCGGTGCAATATTCCCAAAAAATCAAAATGAATGTAAAAATATCCATGATGGACCAAAAAAAAAAAAGTTCTCAATAAAGACAGAGCCACTATTACCAATTCTTCCTTTTGCTGCCAGCTCCACACGGCACTACCAGCCATGGTCTAAGCAATTTTCTTTTCTTTTCTTTTTTAAAAAAGATTTTATTTATTTGACAGAGAGAGACACAGCGAGAGAGGGAACACAAGCAGGGGGAGTGGGAGAGGGAGAAACAGGCTTCCCTCAGAGCAGGGAGCCTGATGCGGGGCTCGATCCCAGGACCCTGAGATCATGACCTGAGCCAAAGGCAGACGCTTAACGACTGAGCCACCCAGGCGTTCCTAAGCAATTTTCAAATACTAACCTATCCCATCCGGACAATAACCCTGAGAGGTAATACTGTTGTTACTCGATTTTCAGAGGAGGGAAAGGAGGCCTAAAGAAGTAAACTAACCTGCCCCAGGTCCTTCTGCTCAGAAGTAGCAGTGCTGGGATTTGAACCCAGGTGGTGTGAATTAAGAGCCCCAGCTCCTAACCACTGTCCTGTGCCTCTCTGACGCAGCTCAGCACACAGGATATTAGATCATGAGATCATATGCTCTGGCCAAAGCTTTGGTGGTTGAACAGAACCCTCATCCTGTCATTCCAGTCACAGACATGCACTGCCCCTGGGCTGGGTTCTTCAGACACCAAGATGACTACAAAACAGTGCCTGTCCTTACGAGGCGGGTGCCTTGCACCCTGAGGGCAGGGCTCTTGCCAACTACTCTTAGAGGCGTGGACAAGTGCTCCGTGAGGCTGGAGGAGGGCGTGACTCACTCGGGTTTAGCCAGGAGGTCACTTGAAATGTAGAGGCATTTCCTGCCTCCCTGCCCTGTGACAATTGATGCACCTTTGACAGATGAGTAAGAGGTTGTCAGCTGGAGAACACAAAGCAGCAATGTCCCCGTTTGACACACACAACTCAGCTCAAAGTGATTTTTCCCAAAGGCACATAACTTCTTTTTTAAGACTTATTTATTTGAGAGAGAGAGAGAGCATGGGGGTGGGGGAAGGCAGAGAGAGAGAGAGTCCCAAGAAGATTCCCCACTGAGCATGGAGCCCAACAATGGGTCAATCCCATGACCCTGAGATCAGAGATCATGGCCTGAGCTGAAATCAAGAGTCAGACGCCTAACCGACTGAGTCACCCAGGTGCCCCAAAGGCACATAACTTAAGTAGTAAAGGTCATACTGTGTTCAATCCCAGTTCTTCGTGGGTTATGGAATGACCCTAAACTCCTCCCTCAAGATCCATCACAAGCAGCATGACAGGATGGTGAAGAGCAGTGAGTCAGACACTCTGCGCTTTCCAAATTGGGTGACCGTGAGCAAACCACACAGTTTCCCTAAGCCTCAGTTTGTCCATCAGTAAATGGGGATAGTGATGCTGACTCCACATTAAATGTAATAAATATATAAAGTATCTAACACAGGGCCAGGCATGTAGAAAGTGCTCAGTAAGTGGTAACTCCTGTCATGATTTTCAAAAACGGGGTGCAATGTCCACTGCCCCAGGCAACCTATGTTTACAAAACTATCCGGCACCTCGGTGCTCCATGAGAAACTGTCCGTGAAATGGCCTGTTTGGCACAACAGAAATGTAAGTTCATTGAAAAACTCAAACACAAAGATCTTGTGATTTACATGAAAAGTTTGACAAACTCATTAATTCGCAACTGGGGTACGTCTTAGAATCACCTGTGCTCCACCCACCCATTTCCCCCCCCCCCGACCTCCCCCCCCAGGGATTCGGTTTTCACTGGTCTGGAGGGTCTTTGACTGTTATTTTGTAAAGTCTCCCCAGGTAACTCCATGGGCAGAGGGGTGACACCCACCAAGAAAGTGGGAGGGAAGGGGTTCTGGGGAGGGGGGCATGGCTGAAAATGACCCAGTAGTAGATGCACAAATGTTCACCTGCATCATTATTCCTTCATAATACCTTCATGTTTTATGTGCTTTGGACCAGAATGTTATATTTCATCGTCTTTTTTCTTATGGAGCGTTTTAAACATATGCGAAGTAAACAAACTGGTATAATGCATCTTCATATGCCAGACCCAGGGCTCTGAACCATCAACCCATGGGCAGTCCTACCTCATCTGTACCCCAAGCTCTGCCTCCACCAGCGTTTTGCAACAAATGCCAGACCCCCCCAAAAAAAAAAATCACTTCATCTTTAAGTATTTCCAAGTGTAACTCTAAAAGATAAGGGCTGTTTTTTAATACAACCACACAACCATTATCACAGCTGCCAAGTTAATCCTTATTGTCCTCAAATATCTAATAAGTGTTCAAATTGTCTCATGAATGTAATCCTTTTTTTTTTTTTTTTACTTTCTTTTCAGGATTTTAAATAAGGTTTACACCTTGGCAACGGACTGATTTGCCTTCAGGTCTCCTAATCTCAGCACTTCTCACACTTGACTGTGCCCATGAATTTCCTAAGGATCTTGTTAAAATGCCGATTCTGACAGAGGAGGTTTTGGGCAGGGCCTTGAGACTCTCTGCTTTTTTTTTTTTTTTTTAATTTTATTTATTTGACATAGAGAGAGAGAGGGAACACAAGCAGGGGTAGTAGGAGAGGGAGAAGCAGGCTTCCTGTTGAGCAGGGAGCCCGATGCGGGGCTGGATCCCAGGCCCCTGGGATCGTGACCTGAGCCAAAGGCAGATGCTTAAAGACTGAGCCACCCAGGCGCCCCGAGACTCTCCACTTTTGACATTGTCCCAGCAGCCGATGCCGATGCTGCTGGCCCGTGGACCACAACTTAAGTGGTGAGGCTCTATTTCATAATAAAAGGAAATATCTTGTTTAAAGTAATGTTGACATCTTTGGACAGAGCCAGTGTTTTGGAAGACAAATCTTTGCTGTCTGGGAAGGGCCATTGCCTTCCCAGAAAGTGCAACTGATTGATCACAGCTGCTGTGGGTGTCTAACTGCCACACCTTTGCCCGCAGAATTGGCACCTGTCACTCTGGCCATCCAGATGTTCGTCCTGGCAGGGTCTGGCCCTCCCCCAAAACCGGAGGCCACCTCATCAAGATCCTTGGAGCCTCTGGAAGTGCATTGACTTGTCCAATTTCTGGCAGGCAGACCGAAACACAAGCTGCAGAAATTAGGCAGCTACCTTTTCTCACAGTTACAGCTTTAATTAAAAAGCCCTGTGCTGCCAGGTTCCAAGCACCCTCCACTGATCTGCGAGACCTATTGATTGCTTCGCTCTCCCCGCAAGACACAGCAGAGAGAAGACTTTATCTTCCTTTAATCAGAACTGCTTCCCTCAGATCCCGTTCTGACAGGGACACGGCCTTCTCCTTGCCCGCGTCACCCCACGTTCCGCCAGCCCCAAGTACAGTGGGCAGTGCCAGCCCCAGCCACGGTGAGCCGGGGGGTCTGCACCCCCGGGGAACTGCCAGCCAGTGGGTGGGGCGGGGGGGGGAAGCACTGCGGTCCAGCAGCCACAGCATCGCTATGGCCAACACACATCGAGCCTACACTACGTGCCGGGCATTGCGCCAAGGGCTTCAAATACAGTCTCTCCTCTGATGCATTAATATCATTCTTGTGTGTTAGGATCCCCTGATTCCCTGATCTAATGTCACCTGCACCGGGTGTTTGTTCTCTGTTATAACACCTGGTCCGTTTTCATCACAGCCCTCATGATTACCTGAAACCGTATAAATTTGCCTGCTGGTTCCCTGCCTCTGCTCCTAGAATATAAATCCCATGAGGGCAGGGATTTTGCCTCTCTCATACAGTACAGAGTCCCAGCCCCAAAAGACAGCCCAAGCACAGAGCAGTGCTCAATAAATACTCAGCATGCTCATCCCTGTCATCACAGCGTGCCAAATTTCCTTCTTTTTTAATGCGGAGTGCTGTTGCATTGTATATATTCACCACGTTTTCGTGATCCTCTCATCTGTCAACAGACACTTGCATTGTTTCCGTATCTTGGGCTAGTGTAGATGGTGCTGCAGTGAACATGGGGGTGCTGGTATCTCCTTGAGGTCCCAGTTTTGATTCTTTTGGATAAATACCCCAAAATGGGATCACTGGATCATACTGTAGTTGTTCTTCATTGTTCAAGGAAGGCCAAATTGTTGCCCATAGGAGGTGCACCATTTTGCACGCTCACCGACCTTGTGCAAGGGCTCCAATCTCCCCATGTCCTTGTCAAGATCTGTCATCTTTGGGACACCTGGGTGGCTCAGTCAGTTAAGTGTCTGCCTTCAGCTCGAGTCTTGATCCCAGTGTCCTGGGATCGAGCCCCGTGTCGCGTTCCCTGCTCAGTGGAGAGCCTGCTTCTCCCTCTCCCACTCCCACTCCCCCTGCCTGTGTTCCTGCTCTCGCTATCTCTCTCTCTGTCAAATAAATAAATAAACTCTTAAAAAAAAAAAAAAAGATCTTGTATGGAACCAGAAGAGACCCCGAATAGCCAGAGGAATATTGAAAAAGAAAAGCAAAGCTGGCGGCATCACAATTCCGGACTTCTAGCTCTATTACAAAGCTGTCATCATCAAGACAGTATGGTACTGGCACAAAAACAGACACATAGATCAATGGAACAGAATCGAGAGCCCAGAAATGGACCCTCAACTCTATGGTCAACTTATCTTTGACAAAGCAGGAAAGAATGTCCAGTGGAAAAAAGACAGTCTCTTCAACAAATGGTGTTGGGAAAATTGGACAGCCACATGCAGAAGAATGAAACTGGACCATTTCCTTACACCACACACAAAAATAGACTCCAAACGGTTGAAAGACCTAAACGTGAGACAGGAGTCCATCCAAATCCTAAAGGAGAACACAGGTAGCAACCTCTTCGACCTCAGCCGCAGCAACTTCTTCCTAGAAACATCACCAAAGGCACAGGAAGCCAGGGCAAAAATGAACTATTGGGATTTCATCAAGATAAAAAGCTTTTGCACAGCAAAAGAAACAGTCCACAAAACCAAAAGACAACCGACAGAATGGGAGAAAATATTTGCAAATGACATATCAGATAAAGGGCTAGTATCCAACATCTATAAAGAACTTATCAAACTCAACACCCAAAGAACAAATAATCCAATCAAGAAATGGGCAGAAGACATGAACAGACATTTCTCCAAAGAAGACATCCAAATGGCCAACAGGCACATGAAAAAGTGCTCAACATCGCTCGGCATCAGGGAAATCCAAATCAAAACCTCCATGAGATACCACCTCACACCCGTCAGAATGGCTAAAATTAACAAGTCAGGGAACGACAGATGTTGGCGGGGATGTGGAGAAAGGGGAACCCTCCTACACTGTTGGTGGGAATGCAAGCTGGTGCAACCACTCTGGAAAACAGTATGGAGGTTCCTCAAACAGTTGAAATTAGAGCTACCATTTGATCCAGCAATTGCACTACTGGGTATTTACCCCAAAGGTACAAATGTAGGGACCCGAAGGGGTACGTGCACCCCAATGTTTATAGCAGCAATGTCCACAATAGCCAAACTGTGGAAAGAGCCAAGATGTCCATCGACAGATGAATGGATAAAGAAGATGTGGTATATATACACAATGGAATATTATGCAGCCATCCAAAGGAATGAGATCTTGCCATTTGCAGCGACGTGGATGGAACTGGAGGGTGTTATGCTGAGTGAAATAAGTCAATCAGAGAAAGACATGTATCATATGACCTCACTGATATGAGGAATTCTTAATCTCAGGAACAAACTGAGGGTTGCTGGAGTGGTCGGGGGGGGAGGGATGGGGTGACTGGGTGATAGACATTGGGGAGGGTATGTGCTACGGTGAGCGCTGTGAATTGTGTAAGACTGTTGAATCACAGATCTGTACTTCTGAAACAAATAACGCAACATATTTTAAGAAAAAAGAAAAAGAAGAAGATTGCAGGAGAGGAAGAATGAAGGGGAGTAAGTCAGAGGGGGAGACGAACCAGGAGAGATGATGGACTCTGAAAAACAAACTGAGGGTTCTAGAGGGGAGGAGGTAGGGGGATGGGTTAGCCTGGTGATGGGTATTAAAGAGGGCACATTCTGCATGGAGCACTGGGTGTTATGAACAAACAATGAATCATGGAACACTACACCAAAACAAATTATGTAATATATGGTGATTAACATAACAATAAAAAATTTTTAAAAAAGAAAGAAAAAAAGATCTTTTATCTTGTTTGTCAAGAGGGCAGATGTCATGTGAATGTCCTTACCCATTAAAATAAAATTTTAAATAGTTAAATGTGTGCTGAATTTGGCTGATCGTGTGTACTCTTCCCAGCAGCTCTGTGAGCTCACTAGTCTCACACCCATTTTATAGACAAGAAACTCGAGGCACAGGGAGAAAGAACAATTCCCACGAACATCCCACACAGGAAGCCGTAGGGCAGGGGCTGGCGCCCTAGTCTATCCAAGTCCAACAGGGCTCTTCACCTGGGGTCGGTGAACTGGGATGAAGAAAGGTAGTGCCACTTAATTTTCTTAACATCTAAATGAGAAGTTGCATTTCCTTCCATTAGGAAGGTCGGCATCAAGCTGCAGCTGTGGTCCCAGCCCCCACGACTTTGTCACCAATTGGAACCAAACATAGTTTCATATCCCGTTACATTTGCTGCGGGTATCTTGGACTATCATTTAAACTCATCACTGCCTTGCAATTACAATCATAATAACGTGGCCGGCCCACCACCAGGTCTTATTCTGTGGTCTGTTAATAAAGCATGCCTACTGCTATATCAGAGTGTGGCTTTGTAATATTTTGGTAAGTGTATTTCACCATAATTGGTTGCCTGAAATAAGCCAGACGGAGAAAGCAAATACTGGATTGTCCACTTACGTGTGGAACCTAAAAAAAAAAAAAAAAAAAAAAAACAGTCAAAATCATAGAAACAGAGAGTAGAAAAGGGGTTGCCAGGGGCTGGAGGGTGGAGGGAAGGGGGAGGGGGTACCGACTTCCAGTCATGAGACGAGTAAGTTCTGAGGAGCTAATGTATAACATTAGACATGGTATTTTATCACTGACATTTGCTTAGAGAGTAGGATTTAAATGTTCTCACAAAACAAGGGGCGGTAAATATGTGAGGTGATGGATGTCTTAACTAACTGGATGGTGGAAATCCTTTCGTAGTGTATACAAATATCACATCATCACATTGTATACTTTAAGTATCAATTAAGCTGCAATAAACCTTTTGTCAGTTAATTTTTGTCAATTAAACCTCAATAAACCTTAAAAATGTATTTGTGTATTCACACACACACACACACACACACACACACACACATCTGATTGCCTGTGTAATCCTCTGGGATTCTATATTAAAAGCATGACTCTGAGAAGGGGCCTAGGTACAGGGAAGACCGAGAACCAGGCCCTGGAGCCCTTGCTCTGACCACCTGGCTGGATACAGCTCTCCACCCAGCCCACCCGGCAGAGTGAGGGCAACCTCGCACAGGGCAGTCAAAGCTTTCCTTCCTTCGAGGGTGAGAACGCTGGGGCTTAGCAGGGGGACGTGCGGGGTAACCACACACAGGGCAGGGGGGGGGGGGGGCGGGGGGGGCGGGCGGCGGTGAGAGTCCGGGTCTGAACGAGAATCCAGGCTTTCATCCCCAGCCCAGCGGCTTTGCAGCTGTCCCACACTGCCACCTAAGGACATGAAGCATTGCATGCCTTGCTGCAGCCCAGAGTGTATGGGCTATAGGCAAGGCATGGGCCATTCAGAGGCTGTTTGTACAGTGGTGGTGGGCTCTGGCTCCCTGTGCTGCAGTGACTTGTATTCATCTGTTCGTATGAGAACAATCACTGTTGGCTCACACACCACCGGTGATGACGCAGATCAGGCCAGCCGCCTGGAAAAGCCATGGGGCGGTGCCTACTAATGATGGCTTGTGCATCCCACTTGACAGAACAATTCGACCACCTTCACCCCCGCGGTACACCCTGGAGCAGTGGGTCGCAACCCTGGACACACATTCAAAGCCCTTGGAAGTTTCTGGAACCACTGGTGTTTACCTCCTGATCAGTCCAGTTGAAATCTTTCAAGATTTCAGAAAATCTTAAAATCTTAGGAAATTAATTAAGAATCTTTGAGGGTGAGCACTGGTGTGATCATAAATCTTCCAGGTGGTTTTATCTGCGGCCACGTTGAGAAGTGATGGCCTTCAGAATCCCGCCACGCAGGTAGGCGTGAGGAGGCCCATGCAGTAGGCTCACTGAAGTGCTATTTGCAGAAGCAAGGAAGGAGATGCAACCGAAGCATCCATCAGCACAGGAATAGCTTGGAAAAAGATAAGAAATAATAAAATGCTATACAGAAGCTCTGAGAAATTAACAAGATCTATATGTATCAGCAAGGACTAGTCTCAGAAACACATTGCCAAGTGAAGAAAATCAAGTTATGAAATACACATTACAACGTGGTGTACCATTGGCTTTTAAAACAAAACTAAAGGGCGTACAGATGTATGTACAAGTATTTTAAGGCCCTTAAGGATACAAACCACATTCATAATCGCAAGGGTGGGAAGTAGGGATGGTGGCTAAAGGGACTTTAGTTTTGTATTCTTCTTAGAGGAGGAGAATGTATATTTTATCTTTTTAAAGATTTTATTATTTATTTGTGAGAGAAAGAGAGAGCACGAGCAGGAGGGGAAAGGCAGAGGGAGAGAGAGAGAAGCAGAACCCCGCTGAGCAGGGAGCCCGACTCGAGGCTCGATCCCAGGACCCTGAGACCATGACCTGAGCCAAAGGCAACAGCTTAACCAACTGAGCCACCCAGGCGCCCCAAGAATGTATCTTTTAAACAAGAAATTACAATTGATTCTAGGGTTGGGTGTACTAGGCAATGTTATGGAATCATCTGGAAGCATCCTCAGGCACATCTGCTGGTTAATGCAGGTTGTTGGCTAAGACCTCCAGTGGCCTATTATCCAGAACACCTACAGGAACCTCTCCAGGAAGTCTCTCCGTGTGGGTTAATATGGGCTTCCTCACACCCTGGGATTGGGCCCCAGGAGAAGACAGAAGTGTACGGCAATATTACGCTCCAGCCTCAGGGGTCACAAAGCATCACTTCTGCTGTACTCTCTGGATGGAAGCCGTCACAAAGGTATGCCTAAATTCAAGGAGACAGGACATAAGTCCCACCCCGCCCCTCAGTGGGAGGAATGTCAAGGTCACTTTGTAAGAAGAGCCTGTGGGACGAGAGATAGTGTTGCCGCCATCTTTGGAAAATGCAACCTGCCACGCTAACCTCTCCTTGGGGCAGAAAGGTGGGTGGCATCAGACAGGGCTTCCTGGAAATGAGACACCTGAGCTGCGACCTAAAGGACAAGGAGCCAGCCTGGCAAAGGACAAGAACGGTCATTCTGTGCAAAGGAAATATGGTCAAAGTCCTAAAGTAAAAAAATGAGGTCATGAGCAGCATGGAAGCTCGGTTGCTGAGTTGGGCTGGAGGAAATGGTGAAAGACCAAGCTGAGAAGTGGGTGGGGGCCAGGCAGTGCGGATTTTGGAGGATTTTGGTCTTTTATCCTCAAGATATCAGGAGCCCCCTAACGTGTGTAGGGCAGGGGACTTTCACCTTCACAGGGTAACCTCTCAGGGTTATGGGGTGAAGGAGGAGAATAAGGGAAGAAGGAGAGAGGCCAATGAGGCAGCCACTCTGGTTACCAGGTGAGAGGAGATGGTGGCAGTGGAGGCGGAGAGAACTGGACAGAGCCGAGAGATGCTCTGGAGGCAAAACTGATGGATTTGGTGACAGATTCTATGTGAGGAGTAAGGAGTCCACGAATATGTCTCTCAACTAGGCAGCTTCTAGCCCCCTGGGGTCCGGGCTTGGTGGCCCAATCCTAGGTCTGCGTCTTTCCACATTTTCCCTGGTCTAGCACCCTCTGGATCAATACAACTCTGGCCAAAGAAGAAGCCTTCCTTAACAAAAAGAAGGATGCTGAAGTTCAGCCTACCTCAGATCAAAACCCAAAATGACCCTCTTGGCTCACCACATCCAAGTCCCCTGTGCCCCAAAACTCATTACCCTACCACGGCACCTGGTGGCAATTAGTGGGAAATTGTGTAGACAGCTCCTGATTGGAAGTAATTTCCTTGACCGGGAGCATCGTAAACCAATTACTCTGAGGAACTCAACTTCAACATCTTGACATTCCTCCCTCCAGGACGGTGCCCCCTTCTTTCTGCACATCTTTCTTTCTTCCCAATGAATAAACTGTGAGCTGTTTGTTTACAGGGACTAGAATATTCTCATTAGTGATTAAAGAAGCAGTTCTGCTCACCTCGTTAGCAGTGAGTTAGCGGTGATTTCCACGGGGATGGGATTATTAGGATGAGACTGAGTCCCCCAAATCCCCCACCCCCCGTCCATCAGGTATTGGTCCCAGATATTGCCCAAGGGGTGGAGTGTCACACCCTGGGTCCTGGGGACCCTCAAAGCCAGACCCTCTCAGAACAGAACTCCCAAACTTCAGCCATATTGGATGTGTTGCTTCAGCCCACAGCTCTGAAGCATGAACCCTCATCCATGACTCCCTCATTCAAGAACAAATACTGAGCGCCTACTCTGTGCCAGGCCTGTTCCAGAATCCCATGCCCTCACAGAGCTTTCATTCCTGTGGAGAAAGATACACAAGAAACAGAAATATATGGTATGAATATGGCAATAAGTCCGGTGGGGAAACTTTTATTTTATTTTTTTACAAGATTTTGTTTATTTATTTGCCAGACAGAGAGAGCACAAGCAGGGGGAGCAGCAGGCACTGAGCAGGGAGCCCAACGTGGGACTCAATCCCAGCACCCTGGGATCATGACCTGAGCTGAAGGCAGACGCGTAACCAACTGAGCCACCCAGACATCCTCTGTGGGGAAACTTTTGGATGCAGAAGTGGATAAGGATATTCAGGAGTGGAAGAGGGAGAAGGAGCTCTGCAAATTTAGACATGTCATCAGGGACAGTCTTGTTGAGAAGGGGACCTCTAGAAAGCCTGCAGGAAGTGAGGGAGGATATCATAAGGTTGTCTGGGAAGAGCATTCCAGGCAGAGGAGAGAGAGCACAGGCAAACGTCTTGAGGCAGGAGGGAGCCTGGTGTGTTGGAGCCACCCCAAGGGCCAGTGCGGCCAGGGAGAAGGAGGGAGAGGAGACTAATAAGTAATGAGAGGGTCAGAAAAGTAATGCCGAGCTAGAGGGCATGGGGCCTTAAAAGGCCAGTGAGAAGATATGGCGTTGAGTCTGAAGGAGATGGGAAGTCATCGGATGCTCAGAATATCACTCTAGCAAGTGGCCGCTGCTGCTGTTGATAATGATGGTTGTGATAGGCTTTCTTGTTTTCATATTGGAGTTTGGGTTGTTGTTTTTTTTTTTAAGATTTATTTATTTATTTGAGAGAGAGAGAGGGAGACTGTAGGTGGGGGGAGGGGCAGAGGGAGAGACTCTACAAGCAGACTCCCCACTGAGTGTAGAGTCTGAAGCAGGGCTTGAGCTCACAGCCCATGAGATCATGACCTGAGCCAAAACCAAGAGCTGGACAGTTAACCGACTGAGCCACCCAGGTGCCCCTTCTTTTCTTTTCTTTTTTTTTTTCTTTTTTTTTTTTTTATGTTTTGCCCAGCATCTAAGTCTTCCTCTTGTACCCTGGTGGCTCCTCTGGGAGGTCCCCATTTTAAAGAGCTTCGGGCTCTGATCTACCTCAAATGAATTTTAAGATGTTCTCCTCGAGATTACCACATTTATTTGGTGACTTCTGGCCCCACTCTGTAGATCACTGTTTCCTGTGCAAATTTTGCGTTCATCTCCCTTTTATAAAGAAAAAACTTTATCTCCTTCTGGTTTTCAGTTGAAATAGGAAATGCTGGTACTTTCCAACTCCAACCCAAAATCTGGAACTTCCTGTGGTCCCGACTGAGTGCCACTTCCCTTCTCCCACCTACCCCCTTGCGCCCCTTTATACAGTGCCCCTGACCAGGGCCTTCTCATTGTCAGCTCCTCTCTCCTGGAATCTTGGGTCTGCATCTCAATTTCAGGGTGTCCCCTGCCAGTTCCTCACCCCAAGGTCCCATGGGATCCAGCACCAGCTTGCAGTCCTAGCCAATAAGCTCCTCTCCCATAGCACACACCTACCTCACCAATTCCCTTCTTCTAGAATAGGTATGTGAGGCTGGATGAATCCTATACTGAAAAGAACCCAGTGCCAAGTCAGCCACGCCCGGGGTTCAAATCTCAGCTCTGACCCAGTAAGCTGTGTGGCCTCCAGGCAAGTCACTTCACCTCTCTGCGCCTGCCCTTTCAAACCACTACTCTGCATTCACAGCTGGGTCTTTATACTCCAACAGGCCCCAAGTCAGACCACATAATTCCTAGATTTCCTGATTTTACATGTCAGGCGAAGAGAAAGAGTCTTTACCTGCCCCACTCTGCCTTGTTCCTAGCAGGCTCCAGGACCCACAGGCAGCATCCCTTAGCACAAGATCTAAGTCAATTAACTGAAAAGAAGAGAAGCAAAGTGATACTGTCATTGAGATGCTTGGTCTTCAACCAGCCCTGCCTCAGAGGTGGCTAAGAAAAGAAAGTACATTTGTCTGAGGTCTTGGACCTCTTGTGAGTCAACAAAGACACCTAATCCAGCCCAGGTGGATGCAGAAAGCCTTCCACAGGAGGCTTGGGGCTGGCCAAGCAATGAGAGGAAGGAGCTTGCAGATAAGCCATGTGCTAGGGGGGCCTGGAGGTCAGAGGGCACTAGCTTTCTAAGAGACGAATCTTTTCTCAAGGCTGCAGATACCTGCTAATCATGATGACGGACTCCTGAATCTGGACCTGCCACATGCCCTGTCCTCTCCCCTAATTGCCAGACCTAGGCCTGTGGAGGTAGTGATCAAAGCCAACTCTTATGTTCTTTCTCCTACATTTTCCTTCTTTCTTGGGTCAAACATCTGACTACAGAGCATGTGCATTTAATCACCCCACGTGAGTTTCCAGGGGGCTCGCTGCCAGCTGACACCCCAGCTTCAAAGAATCCCCAGTCCTCCAGGGATAAGACTGGCAGAACGGATGGAGAAGGACGCAGTGTGCCTGGGGCAAATCAGCAAATGGGAGGTGAGAGATGGTGGGCAAAGCTATGAGCAATGGGGAGTATGAGGGCGTCAGGTGATCTGACATGTGATCCCTCCCAGGACACCTCCCACAAGCCTCCTTAGAGTCCATTAGACTCACAGAAGCCTAGTTTGAATTGTGTGAATAAAGTTTTTGTAGTTGCTGTTGCTGTTAAAAAAAAATTGGCGGGGGGTGCCTGGGTGGCTCAGATGGTTAAGCAGCTGCCTTCGGCTCAGGTCATGATCTCAGGGTCCTGGGATCAAGTCCCGCATCGGGCTCCTTGCTTAATGGGGAGTCTGCTTCTCCCTCTGCCTGCCACTCCCCCTGCTTGTACTCTCCCCCCCTCTCTCTCTGGCAAATAAATAAATAAAATCTTTAAAAAAAAATTTTTTTTTAAGAATGTGATTTGCTGGGGTGCCTGGGTGGTTCAGTCATTAAGCGTCTGCCTTCAGCTCGGGTCATGATCCCAGGGTCCTGGGTTCGAGCCCCATATCGGGCTCCCTGCTCGGCAGGAAACCTGCTTCTCCCTCTCTCCCTCTCCGAGCTTGTGTTCCCTCTCTCGCTGTGTCTCTCTCTGTCAAATAAATAAAATCTTTAAAAAAAAAAAAAGAATGTGATTTGCTGTAATGTATGGTGATTAACATAACATAAAAAAAAAGAATGTGATTTGCTGCAAGTCAGAGGCAGCCCACCAGGAAACAGAGCCCCAGGGGGACAAAAAGGCAGGAGTTAGCAGAAATCCTAGAGAGGTCCCGGAGACCTTCTCAGAAATGGAATAGAGGTGGGGGCAGGACAAGGGACCTTCAGGGAAAACTTTTTGAGATTACAAGGCACAAAAAGGTCCCCAGATGACATCTGGTTTACATTAAAAAGTAAAGGGGCAGGCTATGATAACAATAGAAATAGGATAATAATATTAGAAATGCTAGAATTGCACAACAGATAGGCCCAAAGTCTTTACAATCATCTAGAAGGATAAAAGCAACCTTGACACTTAGTAAAAGGTCCTATCAATTATTCTCATATGTATGTGTGTGTATATGTATGATGTACATCAGTGTGAATATGTGTGTGCATGCCTGTCAGTATATATGATATATATCAGTATGTATGTGTGTACATGCATATACATGTATATTATATGATACATGTCAGCATGTGATATGTATATGATACATTGTCAGTCTGCATGATATATACCAATGTGTATTTGTGTATACACATATGTATGTCTGTATATGAATATCAGCATATCAGTGTGTATGTACACACATACATGTATCTCAGCATGTGATATACAACATTGTGTGTGTATACACGTATATACGTATCAGCAAGTATGATAAATATCAGCACATGTGTGTATATATCTCAGTGTGCATATATACGGGTGTGTATACATGTATATGTATATCACCAAGGATGATATATATCAGTAGAATTATGTCTCCAACTTCTTTCCTTAGAAATGTTTCTTCACCGAAACCTAAAATAGATACAAACCATCAAATTCAAACCTCTGATGTTTCTGGGGTTTCTCACAGGCCTGGGGTTTCCTTCAATTTCAAGGCTTAACTAGACTTTGCAGAAGGGTGGACTGGCCGGTGCTTCCCTTGGATACAGAGAGGGCACTGAGCCCTCGCCCGGATGCAGCATTTAGCAGTTTTCGGTTCCTGTGAAGGGAGAGGTGGGACTGAGAGCCAGGGTAGAAACACAGACTGGGAGCCAGCACCTAAGCCTCACCACGGACCTGAGAGGTACATGGTTTACTATCCCATTTTACAGATGAGGAAACAAGCCCAGAAGGCACAGGTGTGCTACATGAGGGCTGTTGGAGGCTGGGGGGGGGGGATATTTGCAGTGGAGTGCCAGCTTAGTGGGGAGAGGGACTACGGGTGTCTGTCTTGTTCGTTGCACCATCTCCAGAGCCTGGCACAGGTGCTTAAAAATATTTGCTGGAT
The DNA here is from genome assembly GCF_009762305.2 of Zalophus californianus. NCBI lineage: Eukaryota > Metazoa > Chordata > Mammalia > Carnivora > Otariidae > Zalophus > Zalophus californianus. The sequence goes on from NC_045604.1 coordinate 83,635,654, forward strand.
GGATGGATGGACAGATGGGTGGATGGATTGGGTACACCAACTACTCCTGCCCTCCAGACCTCAACTCTCTTTTGTCTCAAGGCCAGTGAGAGTCCACTTTCCTACCTCCTACCTCCTACCTCCTCTCCTCCGTGGCTAGCGAGTGCTCTACCCCAGCATCTCCCACGCCCTCTCTTGGTTGCTCTTGAGCACCTGAGCCAACATTCCGGGACATTTGCGGTGACATGCTGCCACCTACAGGGAGTACTGTGGTACTGCAGAGAGGAGCCCCGTCTGATTTAGATCCTAGAGTCCTCACATATGCTTACATTATGAAGAGAAACGGAAGCCTGAAAAGGCGCTGGGCAAGGACTTGGCAAAGCCTATGGTAAACTGGGAGCTGGTTTAGGCTTAGAATCCTCCTTCAGGGGCGCCTGGGTGGCTCAGTCGGTTAAGCATCTGCCTTCGGCTCAGGTCATGATCCCAGGATCCTGGGATCAAGCCCCAAATCGGGCTCCCTGCTCGGCGGGAAGCCTGCTTCTCCCTCTCCCACTCCCCCTGTTTGTGTTTCTCTCTTGCTGTCCCTCTCTCTGTCAAATAAATAAATAAAATCTTAAAAAAAAAAAAAAAAGAATCCTCCTTCGAAGGGAAAAAAACACTGGGCTATTTCAGGTATGTTAGGTAGGGAGTGCAGACAGGTCAGGTGGAACAGGAAAGGGCTGCAGAGGGAGTGAGCAGGGGCAGGAAGGCGAATCTGTCCGGGAGTCACTTGTTTCACTTGAAAACAACCCTGCAAGGTGTGTGTCCAGTTAGCATTATTACCTTAAAAAGGAAAGGGGATTTGTAAAGGCCATTTGGAAAGTCCCAGAACATAAGAGCAAAATAAACAGGCCTTGGAAAACAGGAAGATCCAAGCCAGCGGCACCCAGGGGCTCTCTCAAGATTCCCTGGAGGTGTCTCTACATGAGAAACACATCCCTGCAGTGGAGACTGTCCAGGCCAGCCTGGATAATGTGGCCAGCTGGAAGGTGGAGTCCCATGACTGGCAGGCCCAGAACTGCAAAGTGTCAGATAAAAGTCACTGCCCCCAAGGAAGGATGCTGAACCCAAAGGCCACAGCCGTCCCTATTCCCCAACAGTCTCAGAGGAGTTTTGAGGTGGCTGGTGTCGTCAGTCAGGTTCTTGTAGGTTGCAAGGAAGAGAAACATTCTCAGGTTTCATTAGGAGACTGGGAAGACCAAAGTCTTAGCCACCCAACCTCCTAGAGGCTGTAACAGCAGTAGCTCTAGTCAGCGGATGCATGCAGCTCTGTAACTCAGCGTCAGCACTCTTGGATACCCCTCATCGGGGCATCCCAGGCCCGTATGCTGGGGCTCCACTATCCTGCTGACTCAGCACCTCTGGGTCTTGGCCTATTCCTCTGCTGTCCTCACTCTGTTCTCTGTCTCAATTTCTGCTGACTCAGAGTTCCTGCTAATTCATGGCTCATCCATAGCTTATGTTGACTTAAGGCTTCTTAGAACTTTCCTTCTCCATGTCTCGAGGCTTCTATCCCCAATATCGACTCTAATCTTTCCTCTACGTCTCATATTCAAATTCAGCAAAAGAACTGTTGGTGGGAATGCAAACTGGTGTGGCCACACTGGACAACAGTATGGAAATTCCTTAAAAAGTTAAAAAATAGAATTACCCTATGATCCAGCAATTGCCCTACTAGGTACTTACCCAAAGGATACAAAATTTCGGATTCAAAGGGATACATGCACCCCAATGTTTACATCAGTATTATCAACAAGAGCCAAACTATGAAGAGAGTCCAAATGTCCATCAACTGATGAATGAATAAAGAAGATGAGGTATAGGGGCACCTGGGTGGCTCAGTTGGAGTCCAACTCTTGATTTTGGCTCAGGTCATGATCTCAGGGTCCTGAGAACGAGCCCCGCATCAGGCTCTGTACTCAGTGGGGAGTCTGCTTAAGGATTCTCTCTCTCCCTCTCCCTCTGCCTCTCCCCCTACTCTCTCTCTCTAAAATAAATCATTTTTTTTTGAAAAAGGTGTGGTGTATATATACAATGGAATATTACTTGGCCATCAAAAAGAATGAAATCTTGCCGTTTGCAATGACACGGATGGAACTAGAGTGCATTATGCTAAGTGAAATAAGTCAGTCAGAGAAAGACAAATACCATATGATTTCACTCATATGTGGAATTTAAGAAAGAAAACAGATGAACATACGGAAGGGGGAGAAGAGGAAAAGGAGAGGGGGGAAACAAACCATAAGTGACTCTTAACAATAAAACAAACTGAGGGTTGATGGAGGGAGGTGGGTGGGGGATGGGCTAGATGGGCGGTGGGTACTGAGGAGGGCACGTGTGATGAGCACTGGGTGTTGTAAGGAAGTGATGAATCACTGAAGTCTACTACAGAAACCAATATTGCACTAACAAAATGTTAACTAACAAAATGTAAATTAAAAAAAAATAGAACAACAACAACAAAAAACAAATTCATCAAAAGAAAGGATCGGAACTTTTCAACTGGTCCCCAGTCTCCCCGTGGGTTGGATGTCTCACATGGGGCTGCCTCAAAGTCCTCTGACCAGCCTAGATGTTGTCTACCCTTAAGGTGGGTGTCCACTCCTGTCCAATCAGCTGCATCCTGGGTCCTAAGGTGCAAAGTGGGATAACTGAGAGTAAAGAACTCTCCGAGGGGGCTGTGGGTGTGGCCGGTCTGCAGATGTAACAGGCTCCTCCACAAGCCAGCTTGTATGTGACAGGACCAGGGTTTGAGCCCAAGTTCTCCGGTCCCAAGTCTTTCTCACCTGAGTACACAGGCTGTCCTGCCTTGCGAGGTCAGGAAAAAAAATAACAACTAACATTGATTGAATCCTGTAAGCCAAGCATCATTCTATAACTTCATGCTGATTATCTCAATTAACCCCGACCGCAATCCCTCTTTAACTGCGCCCATTTCACAGAAAGGAAAACTCATTTAGAAAGATTAAGTAACAGGCTCAAAGTTGTACTCCTAGTGAATGGCAAAAAGTGATTTGAACCCAGGCCTGTTTGGATTTGTAAAGGAAGAGGGGCAGGAAGACCGAGAGACTTTTGCTGGTAGGAAGCTAAGAACTACCAAGATTTGCACCTTCCAATATGGAAGCCACTGACTGAACGTGGCTACTGAGCCCTTGTTATGTGGCCAGTCCAAAGTGGTGGGCCATAACTATAAAACACACACCAGATTTCAAAGATTTGTTACCAAAAAAAAAAAAAAAGAATGTAAAATCTTTACATTGATTATGTCTTTTTAAATACTATTTTGGACATTCTGAGTTAAATATATTAGTAAAATTAACTTTACCTGTTTCTTTTTTCCCTTTTTATTTTTTGTTTTTTTAAGTTTCTTTTTTTTATTTAAGTAATCTCAAAATCCCACGTGGGGCTCAAACTCCTGGCCCTGAGATCAAGAGTCACACACTCCTCCACCTGAGTCAGCCAGCTACCCCTCTTTTTTCTCTTTTCAAACTGTTTTTGTTGATCTATAATTCACATACCATACAATTCACCCATTTAAAGTGGGTAACTTGGGGCACCTGACTGGCTTAGAGGAACATCTGACTCTTGATCTTGGAGTCATGAGTTCGATCCCCACATTGGGGGTAGAGCTTACTTAAATAACTGAGGAGCGCCAGGGTGGCTCAGTCAGTTAAGCATCTGACTTAGTTAGATTCAGGTCATGATCCCGGGGTCCTGAGATTGAGCCCTTCATCGGGGTCCCTGCTCAGCGGGGAGTCTGCTTCTCCCTCTCCTTCTGTTCTTCCCCCCACTCCCGCTCTTGCTCTGTCTCTCAAATAATTTTTTTAAAAACTTTTTAAAAAGTGTGTGACTCACTCATTTTTAGTATATTCACAAAGCTGTACAACCATTACCACAATCAATTTTAGAACATTTTCATAACTTCAAAAAGAAACCAGGTACTCATTAGCAGTCCCTCCCCATTTCCTTTTTCCCTCAGCCCTTGGCCACAACTATTCTACTTCCTGTCCCTGTGGATTTGCCTGTTCTGGACATTTCATAGAAGTGAAATCATACAATACAGGGTCTTTTGTGTCTGGATCCTTTCACTCAGCATGTTTTCACAGTTCATCCATGGTATAGCAGATGTCACTACTTCACTTCTTTTTATTGCCAAACAATATCCCCTTGTCTGGATAGATCACATTTTGTTTATCCGTTCATCATTTGGTAAACATGTGAGTTTTTTCCATATTTTGGCCATTTTGAGTAATGCTGCTAACAGTCATGCGCAAGACTTTGTGGAGACCCATGTTTTCGTCTCTCTTGGTCTTGCCACTTTTCTCAATACAGTGATCAGAAAATGTTTAAACTACACATATGGCTGACATTATATTTCTCTTGAAGGGCACAGACCCCGATCTTTCACCCTTGTTCTGACGAATGTTGAAATACACAGACACTGGAAATGTTCTACCACAGCAGAGCTGCCTTAAGTTAACTCGGACCTTAACCCACCCCCATCAAAGCTAGGGGGTTCCCAGCTTGGCAAGGGGATAGCCAAGTACTGAGGCAGTTTCTGTCAGTCTGGGGACTGCCAAAGAGTCCCAATTCCAGGAACCCAACAATAACTCAGTCAGTTCTGCAAGCTCAACATGAGCAACAGAGGCACCTGAGGTGGTTGATAATGGGGAAACTTCTGTTACAGAATGCTGGTTATCTAACAAGTAAGAGAGATCCCAGGGTGATTTGCCTATGAAAACAGTCAGGCTCTGCTTCATGTGCACCAATTTCCCCATGAAGCACCAAGAGTGACTTTCTGGGTGGCCTGACTTTCTGGGTGGCCTAGATGCCTTGGTACCCAGTTAAAAATAACAATGGTTACAATAATTTGTTAACAGATACACAAACAGAAAGAGGTAAATTGTGACAGCAAAAAATAAAAAGGGCAGTTTTTGTAAGCAATCAAAGTTTAAGTTGTTATTAGCTTAAAAGAGGCAGTTATAAGTATAAGATGGTTACAAGTATATCATATAAACCTTATGGTAATCACAAAGAAAAAAACTATAGTAGATACAAAAAAGAAAAAGAAAGGAATCAAAGCATACCACTATACTAAAACCATCCATTCACAAAGGAAAGCAGCAAGAGAGGAAGAAAGGTACAATAGAACTACAAAAAAAAAAAAAAAAGAGAGAGAGAGAAAGAAAGAAAAAGAAAACAAGATGGCAATAATAAGTCCTTACCTATCAATAATTACTTCAAATGTACATGGATTAGATTATCCAATCAAAAGGAAGAGAGTGACTAAATGGATTTTAAAAAATGGATTAAAAAAAAAAAAGACCCAATAGATGCTGTCTACTCACTCACTTCGGCCTTAAGGACACATATAAGCCGCAAGTGAAGAGATGGAAAAAGATATTCCATGCAAATGGAAACTAAAAGAGAGCAGAGGTAGTTATACTTACATCAGACAAAACAGACTTTTAAGTAAAAAGAAGGCCATTGTATAATGATAAAGGGGTCATTCATCAAGAAGATATAATAAGGGGTGCCTGGGTGGCTCAGTCGTTAAGCATCTGCCTTTGACTCAGGTCATGATCCCAGGGTCCCGGGATCAAGCCCCGCATCAGGTTCCCCGCTCAGCAGGAGGCCTGCTTCTCCCTCTCCCATTCCCCCTGCTTGTGTTCCCTCTCTTGCTGTGTCTCTCTCTGTCAAATAAATAAATAAAATCTTTAAAAAAAAAGAAGATATAATGACTGTAAATATATATGCATTCAACATCACAGAACCTAAATATATTAAGCAAATAGTAACATATCTGAAGGCAGAAATAGACAGCAATGCAACAATAGCAGGGGGTGTCAATCCTCCGTTTCAACCATGAATGGATCATCCAGATAGAAAATCAAAATGGAATACTGGACTTGAACTACACTTTAGACCAGATGGACCTAACAGACATCTACAGAATACTCCATCCAATAGCAATAGAACACACACTCTTCTCAAGTGCAGATGAAACATTCTCCTGGATAGGTCAAATATTAGGTTACAGATCAAGTCTTCACAAAATTTAAGAAGACTGAAGTCAAATCAAGTATCTCTTCCAACCATAAGAGTATGAAACTAGAAATCAGTAAAAGTGGGAAAGTTGGAAAATTGACAAATATGTGGAAATTAAACAATACTCCTAAACAACCAAAGGATCGAAGAAACTAAAAGGAAAATCAAGAAATATCTTGAAACAGGGATGCCTGGCTGGCTCAGTCAGTACAGCATATGACTCTTGATCTCCCGGTCATGAGTTTGAGCCCACACTGGGTATAGAGATTACTTAAATAAATAAGTAAACTTAAAAAAAAAAAAAAAAAACAAAACCTTCTTGAAACAAACAAAAATGGAAATGCAACATACCAAAACTTACAGGATTCAACAAAAGCAGTTCCAATTAAATGGCTACATTAAGAAAAAAAGAACAATCTCAAATAACTTTACAACTCAAAGAACTAGAAAAAGAAGAGTAAGAAAAAGCGAGAGAGGACTCAAATAAAATCATAAATGAAAGAGAAGATATTACAATGCAGAAATAGAAAGGCTCAAAGAGACTACTGTGAACATTTATATGCCAACAAGCTGGGTTAACTAGAAGAAACAGATAAATTCCTAGAAACATACAACCTATCACAACTGAACCATGAAGAAATAGAAAATCTGCAGATCTCTAAGTAGTAAGGAGACTGATCAGTAATCGCAAATCACTCAAGAGGGGAGCCTGGGTGACTCAATCAGTTAAGCATCTGCCTTCAGCTCAGGTCATGATCCCAGGGTTCTGAGATAGAGCCCCACATCAGGCTCCCCACTCAGTGGGGAGTCTGCTTCTCCATCTCCCTCTGCCCCTCCCCACCACTTGTGTTCTCTCTCTCTCAAATAAATAAAATCTTTAAAAAAAAAAAAAAAAAAAAACTCTCAACAAAGAAAAACCCAGGACCAGATGGCTTCAATAGCAAATTCTACCAAGAACTTAAAGAATTAAAACCCCAATTCTCCTCAAACTCTTCCAAACAAATTGAAGAGAAGGAAACACATCCAAACTTACATTTAAGGCCAGCATTATCTTGATACCGTAACCAGACAAAGACACTACAAGAAAAGAAAGTTACACTCCAGTATCCCTGGTGAGCATAGATTCAAAAAGCCTCAATGAAATACAAGCAAACCAAATTCAACAGAACATTATAAGGATCATACAGCATGATCAAGTAGGATGTATCCCTAGTCTGTAAGGATGATTCAACATACACAGGCCAATCAATGAGACACACCACATTAAAGAATGAAGGATAAAAATCATATGATCATCTCAATAGATGCATTAAAATCATTCAACAACATTCTGCATTCTTTCATGATAAAAGCTCTCAACAGACTGGGTATAGAAGAAATATAAGTCAACATAATAATGGCCATACAGGACAAGTCTACAGCTAACATCATACTCAATGATGAAAAGCTAAAATTTTTCCTCTAAGATTAGGAATAAGGTAAGGATGCCCACTGTCACCACTTCCATTCAATATAGTACTGGAATTAGACAAGAGCAATTAGGCAAGAAAAAATAAAAGGCATCCAAATCAGAAGGAAAATTAAGTTGTCTCTGTCTGCAGATAACATGATATTATATATAGAAAACCCTAAAGACCCCACCAAAAAAACTGTTAGAATAAATCAATCCAGTAAAATTACAGGATACAAAGTCAATATATAAAAATCAATTGCATTCTATACACTATCAAAAAAACTAACTATATAAAAGAGAAATTCAGAAAGCAATCCCAGGGGCACCGGGTGGCTCAGTCGGTTAAGCTCTTGATTTCAGCTCAGGTCATGATCTCAAGGTCCTCAGATCAAGCCCTGCATGGAGCCCTGCATCAAGCTCCACCCTCAGCAGGGAATCTGCTTGGGGATTTCTCTCCCTCTCCCTCTGCCCCTCCCCCCACTTGCACACTCTCTCCCTCTCTAAAGTAAATAAATAAATCAATCTTTTAAAAAAATCCTTCCCATTTACAATTGCATCAAAACAATAAAATATTGTTTTAGGAATATATGTATTTAATCAAGGAGGTAAAGAACCAGTACACTGCAAATTATAAGACACTGATGAAAGAAACTGAAGAAGACACAAATAAATGGAGAGGTATCTCATGCTCATGCATTGGAAGAATTAATATTCTCAAATGTCTATACTACCCAAAGCAATCTATAGATTTGATGCAATCTCTATCAAAATTCCAAAGACATTTTTCACAGAAATAAAAGAAAGAATCCTAAAATTTGTATGGAACCACAAAAGATCCTGAATAGCCAAAGCAATCTTGAGAAAGAACAAAGCTGGAGGCATCACACTTCCCAATTTCAAACTCTTATTACAAAGCTAGAGTAATCAAAAATAGTATGGTACTGGCATTAAAACAAACACAAGACCAACGGAACAGAATAGAGAGTCCACATATACAGTCAACTTATTTTTGACAATGGTGCCAAGAACACACAATGGGGAAAGGTTTTGGGAAAACTGGAGAGCTACATGCAGAAGAATGAAATTGGACTCTTAACCACTCACGAAAATTAATGTGAAATGGATTAAAGACTTAAATGTACCTAAAACTGTAAAACTCCTCCATGAAAACATAGAAAAAAGCTCCTTGACATTAGTCTTGGCAGTGATTTTTTTTTGGATAGGACACCCCCAAAGGCACAGGCAACAAAAGCAAAAAGAAGTGGGACTACATCAAACTAAACAGCTTCTGTACAGCAAAGGAAACAACCAACAAAATGAAAAGGCAACCTAAAGAATGGGAGAAAATATTTGCCAACTATCTATCTGATAAGGGGTTAATATCTAATATAAGGAGTTCATAAACTCAATAGCAAAAAAAAAATCTGATTTAAAATGGGCAAAGGATCTACATAGACATTTTTCAAAGAAGACATATAGATGGCCAACAAGTACATGAAAATGTGCTCAACATCACTCATCCTCAGGGAAATGCAAGTCAAAACCACACTGAGGTACCACCTCACACCGGTCAGAACGGCTGTTACCAAAAAGAGAAGAGAGAACAAATGTTGGTGAGGATGTAGAGGAAAGAGAACCCTTGTCCACTGTTAACGAGAATGTAAACTGGTACAGCCGTTACAGAAAACGGTAGGGAGGCTCCTCAAAAAATTAAAAGTAGAACCACCATATGATCCGGCAATCCCAATTCTGGGTATATAGCCAAAGGAAAGGAAATCATAATCTGGAAAAGATGTCTATACTCCCAAGTTCGTTGCAGCATTATTCACAATGGCCAAAATATGGAAACAACCTAAGTGTCCACCGATGGGTGAATGGACAAAAGAAATGCGTTGTATACATATATATGATGGAATATTACTCAGCCATTAGAAAGAAGAAAATCTTGCCATTTGCAACAACAGGCGGGAGCCTGGAGAGCATTATGGTAAGTGAATAAGCCAAAGATAAATTCTGTATGGTATCACTTATATGTGAAACCAAGAAAAAAAGAAAAAATCAAACTCAGAAACACAGAGTAGAACAGTAATTGTCAGGGCCCCAGGAGTGTATATCAAATCATCATTCTGCATACATGATGGCCTAAGAGGAAGGAGAAGGAAGAAAGCTGGCTGAGTTGACCCCCAAAAGCCTACAATCTGATGGTAAAATGGGACTGAATGGAAAGAAAACTGAGCCTCTCTGTGGGCTTCCCAGACATGGCCCTTCAGCAAGTCTGGTTTAAACTCCATCTCAAGGGCCGCAGAGGAGTGTTTTGGTTTGTGTTTTGTTCTTCCTGATTAGCCTGGGCTGAGCATACTGGACCATACACACTGCTCTCTTCTCTTCCTATTCTGTGTCCACTGACCCCAGGCCCCAGCTCTGCAAAAGATGTCGCTTGTGTGACCACATCCAAAGCTGATAAATGGAAGAACAGGTAGGGGGCACAAACTCTTACCCCCCAGCTGGTGAACAGAACTCAAGAAGTCACCCCTGGCTTGCAAGGTCAAAGTCTCCCAAAAGCTGTTTTAGAAGCTCTTAATCCATGAATGAAAGCTTTAACTTCCTGCACAGACTAGGACGGCAGGAACAGAAGACTTGAGAAGGATCAACTACTGAGAGAATCCAGACACCCTCCACCAAGGGAAATCCCACTTGTAAAAATAAGAGGATTATTTGGCTGTGAAATTTGCTTAGTAATTGAACGGGAAACTTATTTTGATTCCCAGGGAAAAAGGCAGACACTAAGTAATGCAAATTCCCATTCAGCCAGGAGCCAAATAAGCAGAAAATATGAATCACCAGATTCTTCCCCCCCCTCCCCACACCAGACCTACATTCTATTTCAGGGGAAAGAAACAAAGAAAATCGACATCTCTGACATCTGGATTTTGCTCTAACAAGCAGACTGCTAGAATGGACTGGGGAGGGGGCTGCCCACATTTCCCAGCCTCTACCGGAGAGGCCCCCAGAATCACGCTCAGGGGACCAGCCGTACCCTGTGTGTGTGTTCTCCTGTGAACCTCTCTGATCCTTTGAGGGCCAACAGGACAAACTGGCTCTTGATCAGGCACTTAAATATGTGGTGCGTGCCCCAGTGGGGGCGAAACACAGGGACTGAGGGACAGAGAGTAGGGTCAACCCTACTCCACTTCCACATCTGGAAAATGTGTATAATCACAGTACCTACCTCATAATGCTGATAGGAACGTTCGTGGAGTTATTGTACACGAGCAGTGGCTGGACCACAGTGTGCAGAGTACGAGTGTGACGATCATCACTGCCATCCCTTTCCACAGACAAAACAAGGGAAGCCCCAAGGGAAGAAGGCTACAGGCCTACTATCAAGCTGTCAAGCCCTGCCCGCCTCCACACTCCCACTCCCACAGCTGCTGTTACCTTCTACAAGCCCGTCCTTCGGATGCCTCAGGAGGTGGGGACACGGCACCTTCTCTCCGCTCTGGGAGCAATCGTGCTGGAAGCACAGCTGGGCGTGGACCCCCTCTCCCCGGGCACCTCCCCACCCACCCACACCCACACCCGCACCTCCTCAGCCGAAGCTGCGTGCTCCCAGGGGGCTCTCGGCAGCTTTTCCGTGCCACGCTGCACTCTTGGCTAAGAGGCTACAGGCGTGCAACCCCATTCAAACCAGCCCGTGTTGGTACTTTAACGGCAAGACACAACCCTTCAGGCACTATGCCTCAGTGTTACCCCATGTGCATCCACCTATTCTGAACACAGTCCCATCCTCACAGCCCCAAAAGACGCCTTTATCTTTAGTGCAGAAAGGAAGCAAGAGAAAGAGAGTTGGTAATTCAACATGATTTGGGTTCACTTTTCCTCGACGCCATTTCTCTTTTTCCCCTTCACAGAGAAGAAAAAAAGAAATGTTGGCTGTTAAAAAGAACTTACACAACATAATAGTATTCATTTATTTAAAAAATATGTATTTTTTGAGGACCTCTGATGTGCCAGACGCTGTCCCAAGTTCGGGACTCCTGCTGACGGGAGCGATGTCTGCCCGGTTTAAAAGAATCCTTATAATACTTAGAACATTTCTTGTTATATGAGGATTTGCTGCCCATGTAATTTGAATTAACATTAATAGTGACTCATCATCTCACCAGCCCACTGCCCTACTGGCTCCCAGGGGTCTACACTTTCCGCAAAGTGCTCTAGTATTTCTGGGAGGCCCCAAGTGGTGCCTCACCTATGGTCACAAAGGAGCCCTGCTCCATCAGGAAGCATCTGCTCCAGGAGGGGCTGCCTCGGGTGCCCTGAGGACCTTGTGGTATCAGGTCCCACAGCAATCTAGGAGAGCAGGAGAGGATGATTCTCTCTCCTCTTGTGTGTCTTACACTCTGTCAGAGGGGTCCCTAATGGGACTTACAAACTTTAGAGAAACAGACTCTCAAAGTTTACATCCAAACCCTCTGTCCAGGAACAGATCTGGGAACGTCTCCAAAAAGGGCTGCACCAAAGGACAAGGCCAAACTCAGGAATACCCCTTTTCTTAGATTAACGGGGCTGTCTGGTTCTTTCTTAGGCCTCTTCATGGTCCCGCCTCCCTGCCATTTGTCCGACATATCAAGACACATTTAAATCCCACTTGGAAGAGACCCCAAATATACCTGTAAAAAACTTCACTTCCAAGAACATCACCAGACCTCACCCCTCTTTGCGGCAGGGTGGGAGACATCCACATTTTCAGGCTGTGCAGCACTTTTTTTTTTATTGAGGTAAAATTCACATAACATAAAATTAACCATTTTAAAGTGTACAATTCAGTGGCATTTAGCACATTCACAATGTTGTTTTGTTTTAAAGATTTTATTTACTTATTTGACAGAGAGAGAGAGAGAGAGAGCACAAGCAGGGGGAACAGCAGAGGGAGAGGGAGAAGCAGGCTCACCAAGCAGGGAGCCTGATACGGGACTCGATCCCAGGACTCCAGGATCATGACCCAAGCTGAAGGCAGATGCTTAACGACTGAGCCATCCAGGCGCCCCCTAGCACATTCACAATGTTGTAAAATCATCATTTCTATATTCCAAAACATATTCGTATCCCAAAGGGAAGCCCATACCCATTAAGCAGGCATCCCCATTCCTCCCTCTTCCCAGCCCACCATAACCACGAGTCTGCTGTCTCTATAGATCTACCCATTCTGGATGGCTCATATAAATGGAATAATACAATGTGTGACCTTTTGAGTCTGGCTTCTTTCACTTGGCATGTTTTTGAGGTTCATCCACATTAGAGCATGCATCAGTGCTTCTTCCCTTTTTAGGGCTGAAAAGTGATACTCCACTGTATGGACAGACCACATTCGGATTATTCATTCAACATGTGACATACGTTTCAGTCAGTCCCACATGTTGGCTCTATTGTGAATAGTGCTATGAACATTTGTATACAAGTATTTGTTTGAATACACGTTTTCAACTCTGTATAGATACAAAGAACGTACCTCAGACTATGTACCTCAGAGTAGATTGTTGGGTCATACAGTAATTCCATGGTTAACCACACTGTTTTCCACCGTGGCTGCACCATGTCACATTCCCAGCAGCAACGTCTGAGGGTTCCAATTCCCCCACATTCTCACCAATACTTGTTTTCTTTCCATTTTTTTATGATAGCCATCCTATTGTGAAGTGGTATTGCTGTGGTTTTGACTGACATTTCCCTCACAATTAATGATAGTGAGCATCTTTTCATGTGCTTATTGGCCATTTGTACTACGTCTCCTTTGGAGAAATGTCTATTCAAATCCTCTGCCCATTTTTTAATTACCTCGCCTTTTTGTTGTTGAGTTATGACAGCCCATTATACATTCTGGATACGAGGCACTCATCAGATACATGATTTGCACTATCTTTCCCCATTCTGTAAGTTGTCTCTTCACTTTCTCGATAGTATCCTTTGATGTATGAAGGTTTTCAATTGTGATATAGTCAAGTGTATCTATTTTATTGTTGTTGCACTTTTGGTGTCATATCTAAGAATCCACTGTCAAATTCACGGTCATGAAAACATATCATATTTTCTTCCAAGAGTTTATTTAGTTTTAGCTGTTACATTTAGGTCTTTGATCCATTCTGAATATTAATTTTTGTATATGACGTGAGTTCAACTTTTTCTTTCTTTTTTTAAAGATTTTATTTATTTATTTGACAGAGACACAGTGAGAGAAGGAACACAAGCAGGGCTCATGACCTGAGCCGAAGGCAGACGCTTTACGACTGAGCCACCCAGGCGCCCCAAGGTCCAACTTTCTTTTGCACGTGAATACCCACTTGTCTTGGCACGTGTTGAAAAGACTATTCTTTCTCCATTAAATAATTTTAGTACCCTTATCAAAATTTGACCATAGATGTATGGTATTTGTGTGTTTCTAGACTCTCATTCTATTGATCTAGGTTTGTCTTTATTCCTTCTGGGACTCCCATTTATGCACATTACATTCTTGATGGTGTACCACGGGTCTCAGGCTCTGACCACTTTCTTCGTTCTTCTCTCCTTCTGCTCTGCAGACTGAATAATCTCAATTGACCTGTCTTTAAGTTCAGGGGTTCCTTCTCCTGCCTGTACAAATCTGCTGAGCCCCTCTAGTGAATACATTTTTCACTTCAGTTATTATACTCTTCAGCTCCAAAATTTCTATTTGGTGCCTTTTCTACATTCCTCTCTCTTTACTGATACTCTGTATATGCTGAGACATTGTTCTCCTGGTTTCCTTCAGCTCTTTGAGCATATTTAAGACCATTAGTTTAAGGTTTCTGTCTAGTAAGTCCAATAACCTGGGCTGCCTCATGGACAGTTTCTGTATTTTTCTTTTTTCTCTGTGTAAGGCCATAATTTCTTGTTTCTTTGAACAGCTTATGATTTTTGTTGTTGTTGAATACGGGCTATTTTGAGTATGTGGCAACTCTGAAAGTCAGATTTCCCCTCCTCTCAGGGTTTACTGCTGCCTATTATGGGTTACGGCTGCTTGCTTGCTTATAGACTTTCCTCAACTATTTGCGTGAGGTCTGTGCTCTTTGCCACTGAAGTCGGTGTTCCTTTAGCTTATCGGATAGCTGGTATCTTGACAGTTACCTTAAATGTCTGGAGCCAACAAAAGAAACTTTTTTTTTTAAGGAAAGAAAAATTACTCTCCTACATCTTTGCAAAATGGAACCGTGTCAGAGGTAAGTCCTCAAACACTTAGCCTGGCTGCTTAGAACTCTGCCATAGTTTCACTTTCTTCTCACACAGAGCCTGAAGGCCAGCCAAGAGATCAAAGCTTAGAGTGTTCTCAGGCCTTTGCTGAGTTTGGTTCTCACTCTTCGTTTGCACGTGGCTCTTCTCAATTCCCGGGCATATGCGGAAGCTTTGAAAAGCCCTATTCCCACACATATCTCTGTCCCAACCTCTTCTTTCCCAGGTTTCTTGTCTATTACTTGTCCCAAGTGTTGTCCCCGGCTGCTGAAGCCAGTACCTGTGCCTTTAAATGTTTTCAGCAAAAGCCATCGCCCCTGGGAACACCCTGAGTGAAGATACAGGAAGTCTTTCCACCTGTCCTTGAGGGAGGCACCAGACAGGAGGACACCCACATTCACATTCCTTGAGAGTAAGTTCTATATTGCTTCCTCCAGCACCAGCAACCAGCACGAGACATGTGGGTGCCCACCCTCATGGCATTTAAAACGCCATGGCACTCTCTCACCGGAAAGCTGCAGTTTCTCTCTTCACCAAGTTTTCCCTGTTTTAAGTTTTTCACTAGATTCCGGAGTTCTTCAAAAGCTGATTCTGACAGATTTGGCCAGTTCATTAGTTGTACTGGGAGAGGGACAGAGCCCTAGATTTTTCTATTCTACCATTTTTGGTTGCCCAGCACTTTTTGCGTACTCTGTGTTTGGAGGAAATCCTTATGCTGTGAGTCTGAAGATCCCCAAGGTGGAGGCCTCCGCAGTCTCCCTCCAGCCAGTAGTGCACTTAGATCCTCGTAAGACTGGCCCTGCAACTCAGAATACATCAAAAAATAAATGTATTAAGGAGCACGGGGTGCTCTTGTCACTCAGGATCATATGCTCAGCACTGGCTCAGCATGATCTGTAATCCTAAACATACCATTTCATAACTAACACTGTTCAGGCCCCAAGGAATGTTCTCCTCACTTCTTGCCCTAAAATCTCTCAACAAAAGGCAACTGTATCTGAAGGTCACAGGTTTATGGGTTGCAGCCTCTGCCAATGTTGTAGACAGACACGGTTTCGGAGTATAAGGAAGTGTTGAAAACACTTAAGAGAAATGACAAATTAACAACTTCTTTTCAAGTGGCATGCATGCAACAGATTCTAGATTAACAGCAAAGCTGAGCATCCATTTTTCAGCTTCTCCTCATGTTCTCAGCTTATTATAGCAGAGGAACATTCTACAATTTAAACAATTTATACCACTAATTTATATGGAGCAGACCCAGACACAAGACATATGAGGTGACACCAATTCTTTACATTAGCAACTAGATTGACAATGAATACTAGAAATGCAAAAAGTTATGTAATAAAAATATTACATAAGATTAATAAAGTTTTCAAAATATATTTAAGATTTTCAACTTTAAACAATTTTGATTTAAAACTTTGATATCACTTATACTTTGTATTTTGCCCTGTAATTTTAATACTTTTGAATATTTTTAGAAAACAACTTCACCGAGTTTTCTGAACATTAAAATTTTTACATTAACTTTCACTTACATTTTTCTATAAAAATATAATCAAAATTTTTTACATTCTGAAACTGTAAATCCTGAAAACCTTTTCTTTTTTGTCCTTTAGGTCGTTACTGCCAGCAGAACATAAATTACACAAAAACTTTTATGATAACAACATATTTATTGACTTTATGAAAATGAAGGCAAGAGAAATTTTAAGGAATAAATATATAATAGTTTATAATGCATGAACATCTTATTTCTCTTGCAAATACTGCTGTCCCATCAATTTACTCAAATATATGCAACTATTAAATTGTTTTCTTTGATATTCTGCCAACTTCATCACATAAAAAGATTTGTTTGGGGTTTTGTTGTTATGAAGCTGTCAAGGTAGGAGAATAGAACATTATTTTACTAAACAGCTTGTTAGCTTTAACTATAACTTTTAAATATACAGATCTATGGCACATAGGCCTATTTTTGTTCTGCCCTGGCACTGCCTGCCTGCAGTTGGGGTGTGAACTTCTGATCCACAGAGCACTGCTCCTCAGCCTGGGGTGACTGAGTCTGGCAGGGGGATGTGACCATGCCTGGAGACATTTTTGGTTGTCTCAAGTGGCATCTAGAGTGGAGAGGCCACGAATGTTACTAAACATCCTACAAGGCACAAGACAGGTTCCCCTCCACTCCTGCCCCAACAAAGAATTACCCAACCCAAAATGTCCATAGTACCAAGGTTATTCTAGTAAGGGTGACAGAGAAACCTCAAGCTTCTGGAAATGGCAGGGGCAAAGAACTCAGGAGCATGTCAGGGACATGGGATCACAGAGGAAGCGGTGGTGTCTAGACAAAGCTACAGCAGTCCTCCAAACAATGGGCCAGAGGTGGGACAAAAACGTCATGCCTAGCCGCAAAGCCTCCAACCAATTCTCTGGCCCTTCCAGAAATTCCGTGAGTTACCTTAAATCCTTTAATAAATTAAATTAGCTTGAGGGGTTTCTGTTTTGTTGCACTGACTGCTAAAGTGGGTAGGACCACTATCCCAGCCCTCATGTGAGAAAGGACAAGATTGAACCCCACTAAGTCCCAGAGCACAGTAATGAAAGAGTTGGAACTAGAGTTGTATTAGTTTGTTTACAAACGAATGCCTAGAATTTAGCTCAAACCAGTAACTTTTAGCTCAACCAAGTACTTCTTATTTTTTAAGATTTCTTGTTTTTTTTTAAGATTTTATTTATTTGAGAGAGAGAATGAGAGAGAGCACGAGAAGGAAGAGGGTCAGAGGGAGAAGCAGACTCCCCGCTGAGCAGGGGGCCCGATGTGGGACTCAATCCCGGGACTCCAGGATCATGACCTGAGCCGAAGGCAGTCGCTTAACCAAGTGAGCCATCCAGGCGCCCTTTTTAAGTAAAAGAGGAGAATGTTATTTCTTGCTCACAAAATACAACATGGAAAGAGGTAGAACAGCATCTCACGAAGAGCCCAGACTCCAACACATGAAGACCTGATCTAGCTTATCTGTGCTGCTCATAGACAATCCCACGTAACTTTTTCCACATGGCAGAAATTATGACAATCAAGAGCACTCAGTATTTTTACCTTACAATTTCCCCCATTTTAGAGAGAAAAACTTCACATCTTCCAAGTTCAAAATATCCTAAGGCATCTTCAACCTGGTTTGAGGTAGGTGCCCCATTCAGGGACTATCTGTCAAACGGCTGGGGGCTGGGGATATTTAAGACCCTGTGGACACGTGGAAGGTGGACAGAGGTGGTTAATGGGGAAAAAACCACATTCAGAACAACAAATGCTACATCATATCCAGCCAAAGAATCCCGTTTGTTATTCTGTGTCCCATCCTATTCTTTTTTTGTAATTCAGCAAACCCTTACTAAATCTCAGAGATTGCTTGTATCAGTACGTTGGTAACAAATCCAAGTC
The DNA here is from genome assembly GCF_009762305.2 of Zalophus californianus. Classification (NCBI taxonomy): domain Eukaryota; kingdom Metazoa; phylum Chordata; class Mammalia; order Carnivora; family Otariidae; genus Zalophus; species Zalophus californianus. Next base: position 83,653,860 of record NC_045604.1, read on the forward strand.
ATCAGGGGACTTCTTGTTCTTCCTACGCTCACTGCTGCATCTCTGCATTGCCACTCTGAGGCCTGGAGTAATAGAGCAGCTACTCCTTGGTACAGAAAGAAAACAGGCACAGAAGTCTCCCACTAGCCACTTAGGCTCCAGCTTGTAAGACATCACTTGCTGTTCATTCACAGCAAATTCATTGGCCAAAACTGGTCACATTGCAAAGTACATGTGCCCAGCAAGGGGAGAACCGGAGTATTTCGCAAACAGCTCTAATTTACCACTCCAGCACTTTACAAGCATTGTATGTGATCTTCACAACCATCACAATTAGTATTACTATTATCCCCATATTAAAGATGAGGAAACAGACACACAGGCAAGGCAACTCACCAAGGTCACACAGCTAGTGACTGAGGCCAGCATTTGATAAGTCCATTCTCGTAAGCATTCATTTTTTTTTACTGCCTCCCTTGGCTTATCTTGTGTGGTCTTCAGCAATTTCATTGCTCATTAGATCATTCAAACATAAAAAGGGGGGACCTGGGTGCCATGACAATGACCTTGTAAAATGCTATATCCCACTCTATTCCTGATTCTTGGGTCCAGGAATTCTGTGGACTCAACATAGTATAGCACAGATGCTAGACAGGATTCCACTTTTAAAAGCATGTTCTCAAAAAAAAAAAAAAAAAAAAAAAGGCATATGCTCCAAGGGCCATGAGGGAGAGAGGACTTTTTATAGAGACTACACGCTGGTCACACAGAGATGGTCGTGCACAGGTTCCCCTGTGTAGAGCTCAGTTTATATAGGTTAATAAGCTCCAATGAGGGCAGGGACTAGATGTTTGTACACACTTGTAGCCCAAATGCCTACACGTGGTAAACATCTTACACTCATTAAAGACCAGAAGGCAAGACAGAACTTAAGGACCAGGAAACAGTCTGCATTGAAACCGACTTTGGCACTGTGTAGTTATCTTGAACCAATGGTTTCACAACTCTTGTGCTTCACTTTATTCACTTGAAAAACTAGAGCCAGTTAATAGTAGCCACGATGTAGAATTGTCAAGATTAAATGAGGTGGTGTATGTAAGCTTAGTTCCACACCTGGCATATAGTAAAATTCAATAAGCACTAAAAACTATTAGTCTTACTAAGGCATTCGTATTTTTAGAAGAAAAGATTAACAGTACATGTTCTTTTGGAGGGAAGATTGATGGCAGAAGTGACTTTTTAAGCTGGCTTTTTAGGAACATCTCCAGGGAACAGGAAAAAGGCATGGCAGGGGGAGCCTTAAGCAAAGGCTCAGAAGTGGGGCACATAAGGGTTCAATTTAGAATTACGATTGGTGGGTGTTTGGAAGAATAGTGGATTAGACTGGAAAGCCAAGTGAGAATCAGATTTGGGATCTCCCAGAGCTTTGCTTTGTTTGGGGTCAGGAGTGGAAACTCCCTAGCCTTCAGTGAAAAAAATCACCTCTCAGATGTTGACCAGACCAAGACCCCTCTCCCTTGCCCAGAGAACTCCGTGCTCTTCTATCTAGCAACATTACCAGAGTTAACCCACATTACCCAGAGGTTAAGGCAAAACCACCTCTAAATGAGAACATAGGATGCACTGATCATGGACGTCTGTGTGGTGGTTCTTCTGACCTATTTCTTTCAGTTTCTGATCAAAGGCTCTATGCTGTATGGAATCTCTCCAGAAAAATGCGTGGCTGTCACCAATTTTGCATGTTCTTTTCAGAAAGTTCGTCTCTGACATGTCAATAGATTTTAGGTTAAGAACCCAGGGTCTGGATAGGTGCTAAGGCCCCTTTTAACACTGCCTCAAAGTGCATCTGGTAGGTCCAAGCAGCTGTCACTCCTCACCACCCTAATTCCCCTAACCTCCGCCGGCCTGTGGCAGTGGCAGGCTGGGAGGGAACACTGGGTTCACAGCACACCTGAGGCAAGTTTTCCTGCCAAGAGGAACCTAAACTGTCTCCAGACCCTCAAACCTTGGGAGTCTAACCTGGGCCAACCAGCCCACAGCTCATGTTTACTGGGTCTATTTACTGGGTCTCAGAAATATGGGCTAAAGCCATCTGCTTCCCCATAAACACAAGGGACCTGTGCTATTAAATCCATCAACTGGCCACCCAATTTTCCCTACCTCAGCACCTACTTTTTTCTACCCTTGACCACTTCAAAGGACATTGGATCCCCCACTAAATGGTGGGGACAAATGGGGCCATTTTCTTGTCCTATTTTAGTATCTGGTATCAGTGCCCAGGAAGATGAAGATTCATTCAATCAAGATGTACTTACTGAAGCATCCACTGTGACAAGCAGTAAGGTTAGGGGTGAGATACAATAGTAAACAAAACCTGACCTGTCTTCCAAGAGCTTACAATCTTGACATTAACAGAAACGATCAACAATCGGCTCTTTGAAGATTCTTCTGGACTCACTCCACCTATGTCTGACAAACTCAACCGTATATATGACTATCAAGTACTAATTAACTGTACTTTACATAATCTCATCTTTCCCCTAACAACTTTGAAGTAGGTTTTCCCTTATTCCCATTATGCAGATGAGGAAATCAAAGCTACTTAGCAGAAACTTTATTTCTGGTCTGTTAAACCCCTAAAGCCCATGTTTATTATGCATGGTCTTCCAAACATGAGAGGCCCTAAACCCAGATACACATGCCAACTGGCTTTCTTCTAACATTTTACCAAGTGAGGCCTACTAACCGGGGCCATTGCTTAACACATCTCTAGGGCCAGTCTTGGCATTCCTTGCTAGTTCCCACATCTTACAGTAATCCCTTTCAGTTACTATTACTGAATGCTTGCCATGACCCAGTCCTGGGCTGTTTCAAGTGTGCTCTCACTTAGCATCCCCACGGAGTCATTTTTCTCTTTTTACCTAACACAGGGAGACCCACAGAAGTTGTCACTTGCCAGAGATCACTTTACAACCAGGGCAGTGATAAATTCAACATCCCTACCCAGACTGAGATACCAGAGTGTTGAAAACTGCCTGACCTACCAGAAAGTCGTGTTCTAGATGAGTTACCAAAACAATCTAAACAGTTTAAAGTATCCTTTTTTTTTTTTAAGATTTTATTTGAGAGAGAGAGAGAATGAGAGAGAGCACGAGAGGGAAGAGGGTCAGAGGGAGAAGCAGACTCCCTGCTGAGCAGGGAGCCCGATGCGGGACTCGATCCCAGGAGTCCAGGATCATGACCTGAGCCGAAGGCAGTCGCTTAACCAACTGAGCCACCCAGGCGCCCTAAAGTATCCTCTTCTGAAAAGGGGAAAAAAAAAAAATCAAACCTATACATCCAACAGCTCTTAACACTTCACATCCTATTTGAGGTTAGACTTCTTGGAATCAGGGCTGCAATGTGGCTTTTTTTTTTTTTTTACTTTGCTTTACATGACTAAATGCTGTGAGCTGCCCCCATTCATCCCACTCCCCTGCCTGACAAATATAGCTTGGCCAGGTGCACAATGACCTATCTGGGCTCTCCTCCAAGCTTTCTTTCTCTTTGGCCAGACCTAGCCCTTCCAAGAATCAAGTCTAGCCTGTGCTGTCCAACATGAACACCAGCCACATGTGGCTACGTAAAGTGGCTAGCCACAATTAAAACGTGCCTTAAGTGTAAATAAATGTACAGCATACATAATTTCAGAGACTTATTACAAGGAGTAAAATTCCATTATCAACATGTTGGAAATGTATCATTTTGAACACGTTATTAAAAAACCAATCCAAACTGTTTAATAGTTTTACATCGCCACTAAAAGTGGTTCTTGTTCCATTACTGGACAGCACTGCTTACAAAGGGGCAGTGGAGCCCTGCTGTACTTCACAGAAGCCGCCCCACCTGCTGGTGGTGGAGGTCTTTACAAGCATTCCCCCAGGTGAAGTGGCCCAGCAAACTAATTCTTCTCTAGTCCAGGAATACATTTGTGACAGGTTTACAGAAAAACTAGTTTTTAAAACGAGGTTTCATTTTCCTAAATGACGTCTTACCAACACATACTGCTAAAATGTTATTAACATGCCATCCAAATTTACTTTGAGATGCATCTTAGTGATTGTGGGCTCTGTCTGCTTCCTGCCTGCTTCCTTATGAGCACTTACACAGTTAACTGTAGCCAGGTCGTATCGTTAGCACAGTAAACAACTGTGCATGAAATGTGTATTGTCAAGCTAAAAACAGGAAAGGCACCACTCCTTCCAGGGTTAATATAAGACTCCAGAAGAGAAAGCATCACTACCTGGACCCCAACCCAGATTCAGCCATCCAGGGCTAGATACAACCTCCTCTGGGGAGCCATGACATGGATGGTGGGGTTAGCACAAGTCAAGACTTCCTTGTTCACTTCAGGGAAACAGCACTCCCCAGTTAACACAAAGGCTGTACACTGCTGCAGATGCTCCTGCTAACTCTGCTGTAAAGTTCAAAACGACCGAGTGAAGCACCAGAGTCCATTGAGGCATTTTATTTGCAAGTATGTATTACATCCCTAGAAAAAGAATCCCAGGATTTTCCCTCCTGTGTGTTTTCGTCTTGCTTCTTCATGGTCCATGATGCCAGCTGAGGTTGTCAGTACAATGAAACTATGGAGAGTTAAAAAAGAAAATGCTGGTGAGTTTTTCCTAAAAATAGTTCAACACAGAGCGGCTTTCTGGTACAGAAAAAGACCAACATTCATAAGTGCTTAAGACGCTTTCCCATAACAAGACGCAGAAACTAATACTGCCTACTTGGCCAGCAGTGCAGACATAGCTCCTGGGACCCAAACACCCAAATCCAAAGACCTCAGCTACACAACACACTCACACAGCCTTGCCCTCAGCTAACACCGAGAAACAATGCTGTTAAGCTTAATTGAAAATGAAGACTGAACTCCTTTAATTTCAAAATGCCACTTTCTGTTCTCAGGTAAGGAGACAGAGTTTAAAGCAATAAAGTGCTGCTATAAACTTGACTGAATTGTTTCTGCCACTTACATGATCACAGACAAGCTACTGTAAAGAGACAGTCAGGTGGACAATGGAAATCCCACTTGGCCTGGCTACCTCATGGGTTACTATGGGGATCGAGGTAAGACACATAAAGTGGTATGCCAACTCTGAGGCATTAACATCAGTATCATAATTACAATCAGAAATGACTCACTCATAGCACTGTACCTGTAACACAGTAACCATGAACTGGGAGTAAATTCAGCCACATCACCAAATATATGATTGGGGAGAGGGTGGGGGCTTAAGTTCTTAACCACAAACAGATAAGCACTTACTGTGTTGTGTCAGATACTGAAGTTCTTTACCAGAATTAAATCAGATGATAAAATAATTTAAGAGAGAAGAAACCAAGGCCATGAGCTACCCAAGGCCTCACAGCTTTAAACTAGGAAAGCAAGGATTTGAACTCCATCTCTTACCAAGAATGAAGAAATTGAGTTTCTCCAGAAGCCTAGGGTTCAGAAGTGATTCCAGCCATAGAACGGGATCACAATGAACACAGTATCAACTATATGCACTGAGCCAAAAGAGCAGACATTTAAGGGGACACAAATCTGCTGTCTCTCAGTTAGCCTGGACTCTCACAGGTCTCTCAGAACCTGAAGCCTAGCACATGAAATGTGGCAACACCTAACAATTAATCCTTGAGTCAAGACGGTTGGGGATGGAGACAAATACTACTATAATAACAACAAAAGCCAAACAAACAAAAAACTCAGCTCAAGTCAAACTGCACCCCAGCAATCTTTAGCATTGCTATTTTCTTTTAAATGAGGAAAATTGACTCACCCAAACTGGCGGGAAGGGAGCAGGTTATTCTGCCATTTTTCTAGATCTTTCAGTTGCACATCGAATCTGGGGCTGATCACTCCACACTGTAAAAGCATAAAAGAAAACATTGTTCACATCTTACCAATAACAGAGAAACTTAGTACACAAACAGCATTCAGAAACCAGCCAAATCAACATTTCATGGGTAACTATTCTGTGCCATCTTGATATGAATGTCACTTGAGGGGCGCCTGGGTGGCTCAGCCGTTAAGCATCTGCCTTCAGCTCAGGCCATGATCCCAGGGTCCTTGGATCAAGCCCTGCATCGGGCTCCCTGCTTGGCGGGAAGCCTGCTTCTCCCTCTCCCACTCCTCCTGCTTGTGTTCCTGCTCTCGCTGTCTCTGTGTCAAATAAATAAATAAAATCCTTAAAAAAAAAAGTCATTTGGAGTTAAGACTATTGCCTACCTAGGGAGAGAAAAACTATTTAAAAAGTCAACACATGATGTGGTGAGCACTGCATGTTATACAGAACTGATGAATCACTGAACACTGTATCAAAAACCAATGATGCACTTTACTTGGCTAATTGAATTTGAATAAATTTTTTTTAAAAATATGCAAGAAGAAAAAAAGTCAACAGAAGGGGTGCCTGGGTGGCTCAGTCAGCGGGCTAAGCATCTGCCTTCACCTCAGGTCCTGATCCAGGGTGCTGGGATCAAACCCCATGTCAGTAGGAGTCCGCTTTTCCCTCTGCCTGCTGAAACCCCTGCTTATGCTCTTTCTCTGTCAAATAAAATCTTTAAATTTAAAAATATAAATAAAGTCAACAGAAGAGGGAGAACCCAAGGCAATACAGGGGAAGGTCAGGTTCAAAGCGTACATCTCTACGGGCTAGGGAGCTGTCCCAGAACAAATGGCCAGATTTTAAAGAGGTTAAGAGACCAAGCCTTAAGACAAAATTATAGTCAAAATTTTTTTACATAGTGAGGCTGAAATGAATGAGGGTCTCAAGTCCTTCACCTATAAACTAAAAGTGCAAAATATTAGAATTTTTAAAAAACAAATTCCAGACACTAAACTAAAATCTAAGAACTGGTATTCCACATCAGCAAACTACCAGGATACATTTACAACCCCAGCCAAGATTTTCCAAACTAATCTGGCAGAATGGGTGGAAGGCAGGAAGAGCAGAGTTCTTAGTTATCCCACCTGTTTGCTACTGTGACAAAGCAACAACTATCTTCCAATGTGAGAACTCTACCTGAGCCTACTCTACTCAACTCTAATTCAGTTATATAAAAATCTTAAAACACAATAAACGTTCAAACATCTACTAGCAGGCTATTTGCTAGATCAACTGGGTTTACAAAGTAAAAGCTGAGGGAATCAAAAGACTCCTTCATTAGAGCTAAACATGACCCCAACCCTGCTCACATCCCTACTCTACAAATCACTCATACACTTGAAAGTATCAACACAGAAAGGTTCCTATTTATACACCAGAAATGGATCATGTGAGAATACTTAGGATTAGTACCATTAAAGTGTAAACTCCAGAGAACTAAGACAGCAGTTAGACACTTGTGTGCCCACATCTACACAAGTTCCAAAATACCTAAGAGGAAACTAAAGGAGACTATGAGGTTAGAACTTACTCAATCTTTTAACACAGTTACACTTCCACAAGCGGATCTGAACCCAAACAACTGAAAATGGCCCAAATCCTCTAAGTCAGAGGTTCACTCAGGTTCTCCTTTTCATGACATGATCTTAACAGCTACAGTGTCAACTGTCAAGGGCAATCCCACAATATGGACATAGGAATAGGGAAATACAGTCCTTTCTCCAAATAGACTCTTCTGAGGCCTCCACTCCACCACACCAGGGATTTTATTTATTCCAGCAGCAAAATCCCTCACTCAGCTAATAGAACTGAACCTCTCCCAAACCAGACAGATCTTAGGATGTGACCAAACCAGAATTCTCATATAATTTCTAACACTACTTTACTTTTCAGCCCCATTAAACTTCCACAGTATGGGGTATACCCATCTCTTGCATGAAGGTAACTACGGAAACACTGTCCTACAAAGGAGGAAAACTCAACTTCAGAGAAACTGAAAACTGGAATTTGTTTTACCCAACCAAAGTCAAATAGCTAGGGGTGCCTAGGTGGCTCAGTCGGTTAAGCGTCTGCCTTTGACTCAGGTCACTATCTCAGGGCCCTGCTCAGCGGAGAGCCTGCTTCTCCCTCTGCCTCTGCCTCTACCCGCCCTCGTTCTCTCTCTTCTCTCAAATAAATAAGATCTGGAAAAAAAAAAAGGTCAGACAGCTAAGGAGCAGGGTCTGGATTTCAACTACCTCTTAGCCAGAATGTTTCAAATTATGTTACCACAGAACAAGGATGCCATAAATGAGTTCCACTTGGGAAATTCTCGGCTCAAACTTATTTCTCATGTTTATTTCTCAAGTTTTATATATAGTGAATATTCAAGAGGAATTCGGTGCACAGTCCTTAACCAACTAAGATTTTTTGGGGTTTTTGTTGTTTTTTAACATCAAGTCAATCTCATGGAGGACAGTTTAAAGATGTGCTATAAACTACGTACTGGAACCAGCTCCTCCAATGGCTACCAACTTGTTGGGAGACTTTGAGCGTAACTCCTATCTCACTCAGGATCCCAACTCCTAAAATTAGGGAAAAAAAAAAAACACACCCTTTTCTACTTCAAGAACACGCTGTAAGGGTCAAAGTGAGAAACAATAGTGAATCCAAATTCTACTTTGGCGTTGGGAGTCTAAGGGCTAACAATAACAAAATACAGTCTCAAAATTAACTTGAAAACTCTTCTAACCCCTCGTAAAAACTTCACACCCAGTAGTTTTGATCTAACATTAGGTATCCACCCACACATGAAGCAAGTTCACTATATAGGGAAGCAACTTTGTACAACAAATTGTTGGACCAGGGAATAACCTTACCAATCAATCTGGCCCCTGCCACTAACCACGACTCATTTCTGGGCCTGTTTTCCCCTCATTTGTGTTGGACCACAGGATGTCAGGCTCCTTGTAAATCTGAAAGCTAGAAACCTGAACACAAAAAGCAGGGTAGCAATTCAGGGACCCTAACTTGTTACAGACACCTATCCCCAAAATACATGCAGTAAATTAAGCCACAAAGTCAAAAGATCAAATAGATCCCCTAGGTTATGCTGACAAGTCAAACTGAAAGGGAGTACAAAATTCAGACACCCATACAGCCCATACCAGCAAAAATATAAATATTAATATTGTTAGAGAACCACATTCAGTTCAAAAAACACAACACAAATCAGCAAAAGAGAGAAGGAACAAAGTTATTTACATCTAGGATTAAAGCCCCCCCCTTGGAAGGCGTTAAGTTCAAGCCAGTGGGCAGGCAGCAGACCATCCAATATTCAAACACCAGTACCATCAGGTGCTCCTTTCACCCCCACCCTCCAGCATCTCCCTTCAGATGGCCCATACCCCACAAACATTAGGTCAACTAACAATTCTAGATCAAATACAATCCTGGAGAAAAAAATCAATCAAAATGTGATATAAAAATTAATGATTTTAATCAACTCCCCTTTTTCACCTAGATAGAGCAAGCACACCACAAACTTGGTCTTACAAGGGAAATTACAACATGTTTAACACCATGTTTGATAATTCTTAAGAATCTTCGTTGTGGAAAATAGTCAATTCTTACCTTGTTTAACCTGCCCGTGAGGTTCACAACAATCTTCCCCGCTCTGTGATCATCAATGATTTCAAATTCGCCAATGTAACCTACAGAAAATAACTGGCTGTATTAAAAGGGCAGATATGAGTTTGAGAGACCTAAATATTTATGCTCTAGTACTCCCACTGTTGGCCTACTGGGTTCTTTCACATCATCTCAGTGACTGTTTCTCTAATCAGCTTTGGCAAAGACAGTTGCTCTGAATCAAAACTTTTAGAGCCTAATATTTTAAACTTAGGGGCCAACACCCAAAAACCACCCACTCTACAATTCTAACAGGGGGATTATTTTCCCCTTGCCCATCCCAAAGGCTAATTTGTGCCCCAAGACATGTAACAATTCTCCTTTCCATCCCAAAGCCCTTAGAAGAGCGCGGGACCTGTTCAGTGGCATGCTGGATGGCATGTTGCAGCTGCGGTACTACACAAAGGCCAGGTTAGCTCCCGAACTACTAGCAGAGCAAGAGTCACAAACTTCCTCCTTTCAACAGTCCTAACTTTCTCAAAATAGCTTCTGTCCAAGCTATCCTGTCCACAGCCCTACTCAACTATCTTAGCTCCCCAGTATGACTGCCACCTTGCTCCCCCATCTTCCCAGTCCTCTCCTGCACCCTTCATTTCTACACAACTGATTCCTTTAATATTCTCACATGAAAACTTAAGACACAACAACACACTTACCATGCTTCATCATCACAGTGAGAAACCGGACGATGACTTTGGAGCACGGCCTAATAAGAACCTGGCGTTTGCCTCTCTTCTCAGCATTGTTAATGCTCTTGAGAGCATCTGCCAGGACATTCATGCGCACCATTATGGCTGTTCAGAGGAGGAAAAACAGAGGTTTTACCAGCATTCTCAAATTCAAAAGGCACCCTATCATTCCAGTAGGAACACCTCCTTTTCTTTCTGCCTCTACCATTAAGTTGTCCTATCTCTAAGCAGACAGGTTCCCCAGCGCAATGTCAGCTACCAAAACAGTATCAACTACAGTCGGTCCGTTATTCAGAACGGGGCCCTGAGCATCACCGGGTATGTCTTCCAAACTTTTCAAATCCGGCAGCACCTGTACTATTAACACTGTCCTTTAAATCAACCCACTCAACGTCAGTCTTCTCCTAACATCCAAAAGATACCACTTTCACTAACACTCATAACAGAACGTCCGTTCTTGCGCCAGCCACCGTGTCCTGACAACAACCGTACCACAGTGGCAAGCAGAACTTTTTACTGCACCAGACTCGACTCCATCCTAATGGGCACGAACTGCAAGACATTCTAGTAACGCTGGGAAAGCTAAGGATGGAGGCCAAAGCATGCTTCAAGCCCCGACTCTAAGGATCCAACCTGTCTCCTCAAGCCCGATCAAGTCTCAAGGGAAATCCTGGAGCCCAGAAGATCCAGGTTAGTGCCCTGCAAACTGCCATCCCAGGCAGAATGCAGTCTTCCCTGCTCAGTGGCCTCAGCCTCCTAAGCTCACAGCGCGGCGGCAGTAATGGGAAGCTGCACAGCCCACGTCGGCCACCGTCCCCGATGCTTCCCGCCGCCCGGAGCCAAGGCGCTGCCCCAACTACTGAAGGGAGGTCCTGGAGCCGCCGACCAAGCTGGGGCTACCGCCTCTCCGAACGGTCGACAGCTCCGGTTCCCGCCAGTGCTGCGGCCTGAGCTTCATAGGCCGGCCTCCCCAAAATGCAGAGCGTGAGACGAACAGCATGACTCTCCCCTACGCCTGCCCAAGCCCCCGCAAGGGCAGCATCCTCGGCCCAGGAGGGCCGTGGCATCATCACACAGCACCGAAGTCGAGGCTCAGACTGCAGGATGGCCCGGATAGCCAACGGATGATGTTGAGCGGCTCAGACAGAGATACTCACCCGCACGGAAAGATGGCGGAAAAAGGACGGGAGCGGTGAGCGCACGGAGTTATGGGAAGCGGGTGGCCTATCGCGAGACTTTCAAAGGCGAGCCAAAAAAATACAGCGCCTGGTGGAAGGCGGACGAAGGGGCGGAGCCTCTTAAGGGGTGAGACGTAGAGAGTCGATAGAATCGACCGCTCCAGGGGAGACCAAGGGAAAAGATAGAGGTAACTTCCTTCTGGCATTTAATCTGTAAAAATGAAAAACTGAAAAGGGCCTAGATATTTGCTAATTTCTGTTGTAATAAGAGTTCAGCATTTAGAATAAATTTTTATATTTGGGTATTTATAATTGCGGGTCTCAAAGGACCCGAACAAATCGATAACTGCCCCTGAAGGGGGCCTTAGGAACTGGAAAGACTTGCTTTTCTCCTTACACAACTTTGTTTTTTCAAATCTACGTATAGATTATTTTTTCAAAGAAGTCAAAAATATTTTTTAAGTCGGCGCTACCTTTATGACTCTCCCTAACTTTTTTTTTTAAGATTATTTATCTATTTATTTGAGAGAGAGAGAGCGTGCACAGGAGCGGGGGTGAGGGGCAGAGGGAGAAGCAGGTTCCCCACCGACCAAGGAGCCGGATCAGGGGCCTCGATCCCAGGACTCTAGGATCATGACCTGAGTGGAAGGCAGACGCCCAACCGACTGAGACACCCAGGTGCCCAGACTCACCCTAACTCTTATAACTTGTTTACGGGGGCTCCAAAATGATTCTTTCTCCTTCTGGGATACAGTTTGGAAGAAGCCGCAAACGTTTCAAAATAAACACTCAGGGGCACCTGGCTGGCTCAGTCGTTAAGCGTCTGCCTTCGACTGGGGTCATGATCCCAGGGTCTTGGGACCAGGCCCCACGTCAGGCTCCCTGCTGGACGTGAAGTCCGCCTCTCCCTCTCCCACTCCCTCTGCTTGTGTTCCCTCTCTCCCTGTGTCTCTCTCTGTCAAATAAATAAAATCTTAAATAAATAAATAAATAAATAACTCAGGGTTGATTAAGAACTAACTTTGTTAAGTCTCTTACTTTCTCTGGGGGTTGATAATACTACTTCCCTCTTAAAAGTTATTGGGGGGCATCTAGGTGGCTCAGTTGGTTGAGGGGGGACTTTTGATCTCAGCTCAGGTCATGATCTCAGGGTGGTGAGTTCAAGGCCTGCCTTGGGCTCCTCGCTGGGCCCGGAGCCTACTTAAAAGAAAATGATTGTGAGGATCAGATAAGATAATGGGGCAAAGGGCTTGCCAGATGCCTGACATGTAGTAAATACTCAATGTATTTTGACAATGGAAACAACAGGGAGTTTTAGCTGTTGCTTGAATCCAGGGTCTGATACCCTGGGAGTAAATTCTGGCTCAGCCCTCTCTGCAGCTGAGTGACCTGAGGCTAGTTACCTAACATCTGAAATATTTGCAATAGCCTACTTACCTTGCTGTTTCATCCTTGACCTCCCTCTACCACCCGTTTTTCCCACATGGTAGCCAGAATAACCTTTTTAAAGCCTAAGTCAGATCATACAGTCTCCAAGGGCTCGCATCACCCTCAGCAAAATCCAGATTTCCTTATGAAAGCTTACAAGGTCCTCCGTGATGTGCACACCTGCCTCCAAGCACCAGCACACCAAGACCATTCCCCACCATTCTCCCCTAGCTTGCTTTTCTTTGAACACCCCAAGTATACTCCACCTCAGGGCCTTTGCATTTGCTTTTCCCTCTAACTTGAACCTTTCTTCAATTTGCCAGGAAGCTTGCTTCCCAGCTTTCCTCAGCTCTTTATTCAGTCACACACACTCACTCATAGAGCCTTCTCCCCGTTCCCCATAAGTCCATTGCCCTGCTTAAGTTTTCTCCATAGCACTTTCCACCTGAAATATTGGAAGTGTATTTACCTGTCTCCATTAAGTTCCAAGCAAGGACATATTTGGTCAGTATTGTTCATGGTTGTATTCACAGCTTCTAGAAAAATTAATCTGGTATACAATAGGCCCTTCATACATATTTGATGAATAAATGAATGGGCAAATCAGTTTCCCCATCTGTAAAATGGGAATGATGCTCACAATCACTTGAAGTTGCTGTGAGGATAGGTGAAATAATCCATATAAAAGAGATTAACACATTATAATAATGTCATATGGTGACAGATGGTAACTACACTTACAGTGGTGAACACTGTAATATACAGAATTGTCGATTCACTATGTTGTACACCTCTACTATAACATTGTTCATCAACTATACTTCAGTAAGAAAAAAATAAATTAACACAGAGTCTGGAAGAGTGAGGGCTAAATCAACATTAGTTATTGGTATAGTCTCTCACCCCACCACACCCCTACCACTTCTCAAATCCTAAATGAACCCTGATGGGCGCCTGCCTGGCTCAGCTGGTAGAGCATGTGACTTGATCTGGGGGGTTGTGAGTTCAAGCCCCACGCTCACTGTAGAGATAACCTAAATGAACCTTGAGGAAAGCAAAACTCTCAGTTTGTACATCTCCAGGATATAGAATTCTCTTATAATTTACATTACAAAAGGACCATTTGCTTTTTCATTTTTTATTTTTTAAGATTTTTTTATTATTTATTTGACAGAGAGACAGCGAGAGAGGGAACACAAGCAGGGGGAGTGGCAGAGGGAGAAGCAGGCTTCCCACTGAGCAGGGAGCCGATGAGGGGCTTGATCCCAGGACCCTGGGATCATGACCTGAGCTGAAGGCAGCCGCTTAACCAACTGAGCCACCCAGGCGCCCCTTCATTTATTTTTTAGAGAGGGGATGGAGGGAGAGAATTCTTTTTTATCAGTTTTTTATTTAAATTCAGTTAATTAACAGAGTATATTACTAGTTTCAGAGGTAGGGTACAATGATTCATCAGTTGCATGTAACACCCAGTGCTCATTACATCACGTGCCCTCCTTAATGTCCATCAGCCAGTTACCCCGAGGAGAGAGAGTTTTGGTTTTTTTTTTTTTTAAGATGGCTGTTAGGTGATGGATTTTTTATTTTTTTTAAAGATTTTATCTATTTGACAGAGAGAGAGAGAGTGAGAGAGGGAACACAAGCAGGGGGAGCGGGAGAGGGAGAAGCAGGCTCTCCGCTGAGCAGGAAGCCCGATGCGGGCCTCGATCCCAGCGCCGGGAGAGAGAGAATCTTAAGCAGGCTCCATGCCCAGCCTGGAGCCTGACTTGGGGCTGGATCTTGCAACCATGAGATCATGACCTGAGCCGAAATCAGGAGTTGGATGCTTTAACACACTGAGCCACCCAGGTGCCCTGTTTCTTTTTTCCTATTTGTTTTTTTTTTAAGATCTTATTTATTTATTTGACAGAGAGACAGAGATAGCAAGCAAGAGAGAGAGAGAGCACAAGCAGGGGGAGCAGCAGAGGGAGGGAGAAGCAGGCTCGCCGCTGAGGAAGGAGCTCGACGCAGGACTCAATCCCAGACCCCTGGGATCATGACCTGAGCCGAAGGCAGATCCTTCACTGACTGAGCCACCCACCCAGGTGCCCCTCCCATTTGCTTTTTTAATGAAAATTATTTTGATTAACTGATTATCTGTACACTTAATGTTTTGTTTACTAAAAATGTGGAGTTCACCTTAACTGAGGGCATTAGCAACAGTGGGGAGCTAAGAAACCCACTTTCCTTCAATAGCCTTCCTGTACATAAATAGAAAAATAGCACCATCCACTATCTCTTTATACACTTCATTCATTCATTCAACATCTGAGTGTCTTCCATGTGCCCCATGTTGTACCAGACCCTGCGGGGACAAAGATGTTTCTGACCTTTCTTTTTTTTTAAAGATTTTATTTATTTATTTGACAGAGAGAGAGAGAGAGAGAGACACAGCGAGAGAGGGAACACAAGCAGGGGGAGTGGGAGAGGGAGAAGCAGGCTTACCGCCAAGCAGGGAGCCCGATGTGGGGCTCGATCCCATGACCCTGGGACCATGACCTGAGCCGAAGGCAGAAGCTTTAACAACTGAGCCACCCAGGCGCCCCAGTGTTTCTGACCTTAAGAGGTTCAGATCCCAACAGGGAAAACAGACCTCTAAGAATACAATACCAGACAGTTTGCTATATGGGATGCCGATATGAAATGCTGTGGGGATGCAGAGTTGGCCTGGAAAGTTGCTAAAGATTTCACAGAAGTGCCATTTGATCTGTGTCCTGAATTGTGCTAAGGCTACCAAACTGCTGCTATGTGCTTCCTTTCTATGAACTCATAGAATCCTCAAAACAAATGTATAATGCCCCTCTATGAGATCTGTACTTTTACCCTCATTTCACAAATGAGATAACTAAATTCAATTTGAAACTGACAATTTGCTCTCAATTTAAAAAGTCAGGGGCACTGGGTGGCTCAGTCAGATTAAATGTCTGCCTTTGGCTCAGGTCATGAACCCACGTTCCTGGGATCAAGCCCCATGTCCGGCTCTCTGCTCCGTGAGGAGCTTGCTTCTGTCTCTCCCTCTGCCTGCTGCTCCGCCTGCTTGTGTTCTGTCAAATGTGTAAATAAAATCCTAAAAAAAAAAAAGGCAGGGGCTCAGTTGTTTGGGCATCCAACTCTTGATTTCAGCTTGGGTCACAGTCTCAAAGTCTTGAGGTCAAGCCACACGTTGGGCTCTGTGCTCAGCAGGGAGTCTGCTGGAGGGAGTTTCTCTCTCCCTCTCTTCCTGCCCCTCCCCCCCCACTCTCACTTTTGCTCACTCTCTCAAATGAATAATCTTATAAAGAAAAGTCAAAGCAAAAAAGTGGTTTCTTGTCTAAGCTACTAGGTAAATTACTTAATGGGGTTTGAATCTAGGACTACCTGATCCCAAAATAGGAAGGGTGTGTGGGGCAGTAGACGGCTCCAAGAACTAGGGGGGAATGGAATCCTATAAAGACAAATAGAAATCTCAGAATAGCTAGGCTGAAATTGGAAAACAGGGTGAAGGAATGGCAGAACAGAGGGCCAGTTGTAAATCGCCTCACAAGTTTGTGATTTATGCTGCAGGCAAACTGGAACCTGCTTGCTCAGAGATCTTCAAATAGGACTGTGATCTGACTTGTTAAAATGTTAACATGTGGAAGATAAACTGCTGGTAAAAACCAACTGGTAAAAACTCAAAAATCCCTTCACTTTTTTTTTTTCTGTAGACAGGGCACTAAGAGTGTTGTTTTTTTTTTAAAGTAGGTTCTATGCGTAATGTAGGGCTTGAACTCACAACCCTGAGGTCAAGAGTCACATGCTCTACCAATTGAGCCAGCCAAGCGCCCCCATTCACTCTTCACACAACTAACTGCAAATGACCTCCTCTCAGTATCCTGTAAATCTTGGATGATGGGACCTCCACTGGAGGTGGTGCCAAGGCAAATGTCAAAAAGGGACTTTTGCTGTGGCCACAGCTGGCCTGGGAAGCCAGCCAAATGAGACTAGCCTGAGAATGAATCACAGATGCATAGTAGAAGACCAGCACTTCAAATATCAGGTGACCATGGAGAGATCTACAGTGACCGGGTTAAAATTTCCCTTTTCTGGATATCACCAAAACCCCAGGAGATTCTAAGAAGCCAAACTTTTGGTGGGAGGGGCAAGGGTCAGAGGGCTTGTCATTTGAATCTGTTCCCAAGACCCACGAAGTATAAATAATGAGGCCCACTGATAAAAACATCCATTTTTTTAAGTAAACTCTATGCCCGTTGTGGGGCTCCAACTCACAACCCAGAGATCAAGAGTCACATGCTCTACCGACTGCATGAGCAGGGTGCCCCCCAATTTAAAATTTTTCATAATTAAGAGTTCAAAGTGCAGACAGAAGTCAAACACCAATAAGCAAGCACTGAACTCTGAGCTGGGCCCTGAAGCAGAGATAATCATGACAGGACGTCTCGCGAGCCTCCATCGTTCCCTGCCTGTTCGTCCAGTGTGGTCCTCTCACGCTCATCTTTGGCCATCGCTTACTGTCTCCTTTTCCATCTAGCATGGTGCCTGAATGTTTGCTGGAGGAATGAATGTATACCTTTTCTTTCATTCTGTTCTTAAAGAGAACCATGTAGGCACATAATGATCACCTAGGTTTGTTCATTAACCGGATGCACAAATCCAATCATGTAAACAATGTAAACACCTTAACAGCTAAGGTATAAAAAAGAAAGGAAGACACACAAGGAGGGATTCCAGCTTTTTTATTTTCCCCCTTTTACACAAAACAAAGTAGAAGAAATAATACAAGATTAAAACTGCAAAGTAGTTAATTGGTAGAACACATATACACAAAAAAATCCAGATAGCAAGATAGGCTTATCTACAATGAGGAAACACATGTAAAAATTAAGGTAGTTTGTAGTTTTCATAGGAAACATTAAAAAAAAAAATCAAACATATACTACAATGGGTGCCACTGTTTACAGTAATATTGAAGGGGAGAAAACACTTATTAGGGACAGATATACCACAAGGTCCAGCATCAGTGCAGTAAATTCACAAAACTATATTACAGCTAGTTAATCAGAGTTTAAGAACTGTTCCCAAATGTCACATTTTCGGCCCTCAGAGGTTCATGCCTACAGATTTCAGCTATTCTAAATTTCTAGCTACTGAAAGGGAGAATGATTCTAAGACACTTTCCAAGCAGTTACAAAATCTCTGTAGACCAGAGGCCACCTATCGTCGCCAAAAGTCTGCTCTCCCCAGCAGCCCTTGCACTCTTCAGAGAGAGAGATCTAGGAAAAAAGTCAGATGCCAGCATAAACACCACCTCCTGTGCCAAATCTCTGGGGGCCAAAGCAGCCAGCAATTACCTTCAAATAAGAATCTTGAGGCTTACCTCCAAAGGCTTAGTCTGGTCTCGAAAAATTAGTAGGCTAAGATTATTTTCTACTGAAATGACTCTTGACTAAGTATAGGAAGACTTCTGTCCTTTATTGGCTGGTGTTGGAGTGAAGGTCATAGACCTGAGTCTTAACCTATTATGTACTTTAGTTTCAGTCGGCTGAAAACCTGAAATTAAAAATATGCTAAAAATCCTAAACACAAACTTCTGGAAGCCTGCTGTTAAAAAAGCCTCTAAGGATCTACTAACTTGAAGTCTAAGAGCAACGAGAGACGAGCTCAAAGCCTGTCATATTCCCCATTTGGGAGGAAAGATCAATGTTTCTTACAAATTACTAAGTTTTTCAAAGGCAGAAACCAGCACATACTAGGGCATGGAATTGGTTTCATTTTATTCCAGAGGATTCTTCTCCCATTGTATAGAAACAGCATGAGGAATGAATCTTAATTGGTCTCTTCATTGGAAGTGGTCAACTTGGTCTCTGTATTCATGAAGCCAGGCAGTTTAAGCAGACTGTGGAAGCAGACAGTAGAACCAGCTTCCTGTAGCCACAGACCACTAACTTGTATCTAGCTAAAGCAAAGATCAACTGGAACAATTAATTATCCAAAGTCACAGTTAACTGTACTAAAAGGTGAAGTTCACCACTATATTATTTTAAAGGAAGTTGCCTAAAAGTAAGAATGCAATTAACCTGGGTGGAGAAAAATCAAAACAAGTCGTACTCACGAATGAGTTGTCCATATAAGGCCAACTGATGAGAATGCATCCAGCTACACTTCACATGAAGACACTATGCATAAAGCCTTACTCGGCAAGTCTGAATTTCTACGCACTAAAGGCAAAAGAGGGAGAGCAAAGAGCTACTTCTGTAACATTTTAGTATCCAGACAGCATAACAGAAACTGTTCCCAAGGACAATGTATATGCCATTCATTACACTGAATAAAGCAGATGCATTATTCATTTTTCTTTTCTTTTTGTTTGAGAAGCTTATTTATCTCCCTTTTGGCCATTCCAATGTACTTCAAAATGATTCCATGCTGGTTTAATCCAGGAAGCAACAGTAAGAAAGTCACTTAAAAATAAACAAAATGAAGGAGACAGCAATTAATTTCCTCTAGATTATTACATTTTATAGAAGTAGTTTCCCAGACTATTAGGCACTCTAATGGGAGGAACCAATAAAAAATCCATTACTTTCATTGTATTTATCCCCAGAAACTTCTGCTATCACACCCCTCAACCTCAAATAACACACACTGCTTACTTTTACCTCTCGCATGTCACTTTCTACCTTGGTTATTATGTTTTAATTTACTGTATGACCACAAACTCCCAGAAAACAAGGACATGGGTTTTAGTCATCTCTCTATATTCCCAATCCTCCATCTGTGCCTTAATCTTGATAAACACACACATATTTGTTGACTAAGTTCCAAACAGACTTCAGTGGCCAGAATATGCCTATAGTTCTTCCTCAAAGACTTACCTATCAGGTAGGTGAGCAGCAGGTTGTGGACTTGCTGTCCCACCCAAGCAACCGCAGCAAGAGAAACAATCATGGTCATGAAGTACTAAATAATGAAAACAACAAAAATTTATCAGCTCCTAGAAGAAGACTAGGAAGCTTAACTGTAGGATGTTGTTTCAAAGGTTGGAAAATAAAATAATCCAGTCTTTATCCACTTTTCTTTAAAGAGACTTGGTATTTATATATTATATAAAATCCATAGAAAACTCCACTAGATCTACTTCATGGAATTTACACACATTCCCTCCTAGAATTACTATAATTCTCTGTATAAATTAATTTACAATAAATTATACTACTTTTACAATTAATAATTCACATTGTGACCTTATGTGAAGCTAAGAGATAAGAGAACAAATGCTTTTTAAGTATTTGTCTTTTTATTTCAATAAGTAAAAACAAAAATTTTGCTCCACTAGAGTACAAAATTAAATGGAAATGGAATTTAACTTCCAGTAATTCAGTCTAATTCATACAAACATTTATGAATGTACTCAAGAGGAGTTAAACCAATGGATAATGATAAATATCAAACTACTGAATATAAATATCAAACTATTAAAACAAAGGCTATCATTAGACTACAATGAAGTAAAAATAGACCCAATGTTAAAATTTTGCTTTACTGAAATAAGTCAAAACTAAAAAAGTACCATTTTAGGCTTTTCTTCCTTTAGTGTAAAGAGGCGTTTCCACCAGCCCACAGCTCTGCGTCGAGTTTTTACCAGATTGCTACAAATTTCATGGAATCTTTGCTGTTGCTCAGTGGTCCTACAAAAAAAATTTTCCCCTTCACTATAAGCAAGTCTTTATAGTAAACAGAAATACATCATCCTCTTAAATTTAAAAAGCTATCCCCTAAATAAAGTTTAAATAAAAAACAATTCACGTTATCTTATAATCGTGAAAAAGTTTCTTTACCATTAAGAAAACTCAGGAATAAGTTTTTACGTAAAGACATGTGTATGTACAAAGCAATGGTAATCTGTGCTTCTAAAACCACGTTTGGTTAATTATAGTAACAAAAGACTCAAGGCTACTATGGGCCATGCAGAAATCAGTATAAATTAATTTCTCTCCTCCTATATTATTTTTCAAATCCAAAAGAATTCTGGGTTGTAGCCCATCAGTGTCTCACTATTTTGAGGAAGACGATGAGTTTCTACCCTGCAGCTCTGTCTGCACACTCTTCACTAAGATAATAACTACTCCATTCCAAGCATAATACCCTCAACTGGGCTTCATACACTTGATGCGAAGGCAGCAACGAACAGCTCAAATCCAAATTCTTTATAAATTTAGTTCCAGTGAGGGAAAATACAAACAAAACAGCAGTAAAAATATAAAAAGATAATCCAAGAAAGCCTTTTTTAATGTTTTTTGGATTCTGATTAAAAAAAAAAAGTTCACCCTTATACTGTCTTTGCTATACAGATATATTGGCATAGAACCTACTCTGGGGGGGGGTAGATTCCTTTCGCTCCTCTCTGTAAAACTGCAGTGATAGATACAGCAGAAGGGTTCCTGATAAGCCCTGGAACTTCTTGTAAACAACTAGATGTTAAACGCCACCCATGGTCAAGGCTGAATTGTGGCTATGCAACAGTGTTCTTCCTTCCTCATTAAGATCAAAAAATTTTAAAAAAGATCAAAAAATAAAACTGCTCTGGACTGAGCCACATACTGATTACCATGAAACTACCAGTGTTTATT
The DNA here is from genome assembly GCF_009762305.2 of Zalophus californianus. Classification (NCBI taxonomy): domain Eukaryota; kingdom Metazoa; phylum Chordata; class Mammalia; order Carnivora; family Otariidae; genus Zalophus; species Zalophus californianus. The sequence goes on from NC_045604.1 coordinate 83,675,384, forward strand.
TCTGAAAACTTTTCTCCAGGAGTTATGAATTAGCAGATTAGAATGTCATCTGACTAATAAGGTCAAGGTCAGAAGTAGATTTCCTTTGTTAAGTTGCTACATTACATGATTACAAACTTGCCCAAAAAACAGCAGCCTAACTCATTACTACATGTGAAAAACAATTCAAAGCGCATTTCCTAACACTAATCCTTTCTGCTAGAGGGGAAACATTTTTAAATAAAAAGCTTAATTATCCCATAACTTAAGCAAATTTCTTAAAATGTCCAAATTTGTTCTTAAAAGATCCATAAGGCATGTATTTAAAATTATTTATTTTACAGAATTATTTTATAATTTGCTATTATCAGGGAACAAAAAAAAACTAAAGGCACATGTAGACTACTGATCAAATTAAACAACCAAGGGAGAAAAGCAACTAGGACCAAAAAAAAAAAAAAAAAAAAAAAATCTACTCCAGCATCTAGTTTTGTTGATTATTTGGATCAAAAGTGAGAAATGCAACATTCCAGAGGGAAGTTAAAATACTTTAATGCATCTGTTCTGAAGCACTTTCTATGCATTTAGCTAACTACCACTACACTGTGTCAACATCAACCTTAAACACAAGATGCATCTTAAGAGTCAAAATATTTCACAGCACTCAGAACAGTGCCTAACAAAAAAGTAGACATTCAATAAATAGCTGCTCAATAAATGGACAAAAATTTACGTTACTGTTTTTATATTCATTCAAAAATAGCCTGCAAACTATAGTATCTTAAATAAAAAAGAAAATAAATGTAAAATATAAACATACTATTTCTATGAAAAGCTCAGTACGAGTTCTGCAATACTTGATAAAACATTACCTCAAAAAACCTCACTTCAATAAAAGGTCTAGAAAGGAAAAAAAGGTGAAATAAATGCTAAGATCCCTGGGTGGCTCAGTGGGTTAAGCCTGCCTTCGGCTCAGGTCATGATCCCAGGATCCGGCTCAGCTGGGAGTCTGCTTCTCCCTCTACACCCCGCGTCCCCCAGGCTCCTGCTCACGCTTGCAAAACTAAAACCTTAAAAATAAATAAATAAATGCTAAACTATAAAAGAACTATGGAGATATAAGTACTGGAAATTCATGATTTATAACTGAATCGGCTAAGAAACTCTTCATATAAAAGCAACAATCCTAACCCCTAGGTATCCAATAGTTGGGACAATTCTATGTGCTTCATTACAGCACACTAATCACAGCCACCAGGTTCAGTAACTTCACAGAAACTAGCAAAATCATTATACCACCTACCATTTATTGGAGCCAAAAATTCTAGGAGCTAGAATGGGAACAAGGTAGTCAGCCAAACACAAAAACATAACAAAACAGGAAACACCGGACAGAACAGATGGATCTAGATAGTAGATAGTCCTGTTTTAGAAAAAAAAAAAAATGAAGGTTAGAAAAACATAGTCATTACTATTACTAGCTGAAGCTGTTTATTCACTTAAGTCTTTTGGGTCTCAAAGATGTTTTATCTGCCTTTTTCATTCTCAGTTTCTCACAAGTGGTTTTCCAGGAAGCTTCAGAATGTGATGACATCATAGTTGCAATGGTTAATGTAAATATCAAGAGACAAAAGCTCCTTGGGGTCCTCAATACTTTTTAGGAGTGTAAAGGGTCCTAAGGCCAAAAAGTGTGAGAGCCACTGATTTATTCAACTGCTTTAAGTTACCAAGTTTACTAAGTACTACAAATTCTGAAAACTAGGAGAACTGCTCCAAGAAAAGGCATTCTTTACAGATTACACATTACAAAAGACTTAAGGCACTTTCAAAAATGGAGGCTGTGTATTACCTGAGCCCTTTTTAATAACAAGCACAATCCACAGTAATTTAATAGCTCACTTACAGAAACACCAAAGAAACCACACCCATGATGGCAGGTGGAAACCAGGCTCTTTCCCATCTGAGGACTTTATCAGCCATCAGCATCACTTCTCCCCATCCCTGCAGCTGCTCTTCCAGACTTGCAGTCTCTGCAGCCTACATAAGACCAACATGTAAAGCAATCATTTTACTACTCCCAACATTTCTTCCTAGAGAGTTAAATTTTTTTAAGACACCAAGAATGTAAAACAGCTCTCAACCAAGTCACTATCTTAAATTAGGTCCTAAAAAATTCTGCAAATCTGGTACCAAAGACAGAAATCAAATGCGCGGGGCCGGGGGGGGGGCGGGGGGGGAGGCCAACCTATCATTTAACACTCACCTTCCAAGTCCAAGCAGTGGGCTACTCTTCATACATCATGTAACAATCCTTACAGAGCCCCTCATAGTGTATGGGATAATGAGACCCATTTAACAAAGAAAAGTGACCTCAGAATGGGTAACTAGCTTTCTCAAAGTCATGCATTACTAAGTGGCAGCACCCAAAATATAAAATTAGATCGCCTTACGTTTGCTCATTTTTCAGGTGGTGAGAATTGATCTGTTGTTTTGTCATTTCATTGATTTATACCCCTACTTCTAAATCCATTAGGAAAGCCTCTCCCTGAACAGCATTCAATTTTTAAAATAGCTTTGTGTAATGGAATCATTTAGATGCTGGCATCAGTTCACAGTTAAGTAAAACTACTTTCACCAAATTACATGAGGCATCTTAAGCTCAATATATCTCAATACAATGAGTGCTTCTTACACTTACCAGGACATTTGGTTAGACTTCAAGTTTCTCTGCAAATCTGACAATCTGCTGAAAGTAGACTTCTGGAATGAGTCAATGTGGCAAAAAGCCCCTAAACTGATTTTGGTACAGGAAAAAGAACTGACAGAAACCCATGTGCCCTTATAAATGTTATCACTGAGAAATATACAAAAGACAGAGGACAGTGCAGCCCAATCTTAATAAAGTTGCTATCTATCTGTGCCACACTCATCACTTAGGTGACTCCAACATTTCTGACTTTATATATCATGCTTGATATAGTTAAATATGAGATTACTATGTGCCAGAAACTCTTTATGTATTTTATATGCTTATACTTTAATTAATCCTCCCAATATGCTAAAAGGGTGGTATTGTTACAAACCTCATTTTACAGATGAAGTAACAGATACAAGAGAGGTTAAAAGATCTGAACCCAGGATATCCAAAGCCAAAGGCTTTGTTCTCCTTAAAGTTACACTGCTCTGCTGGAAAGAGCAGCCGAACTCCAGGCCAGGATCTGTCATTTCAATAAACTGTGTGAATTTGGGCAATTCTTTGTGCTTCAAGCAATCCTCTTTAACTGGAACCTGGCTGGGGCTAACTATGCTAACTAAAGAGAAGTGTGTTTGTGTGTGTTTAAACGAACAGGTCATGCATTTCTAGAAACCAATGCAAAATGAAAATCTCTCGCACAATCAAAACTTCCCTGCAAAGTCACTTAATTCATTAGCACCTGGGCTCTTGGAATGTCAAACTTCAAAGATTAAATTCTTTGGGTCCTCTATTCATTGTGGCAACGGACAAAAGGCAAGGCTCTCTCTCGTTTTTGCCTAGATCGAGCCGTGAAACTCGTAGTGAGGTTAAATTTGTCCGCCTGTGATACGTCACTGCAGTTTCTTCAGACCCCTGCTTATTCTAAAGTCATCCCGTGACACACACACACCCCTCCTTTACAACCTCCAGACAAACGCAAGGTCCTCCCACTGTCCTTCCTGCTGGACCCTGGTCCCAGTTCCCTGCGTTGAGCTCACAGCCTCCCTGCGGTTTAAGCTGTGCAAGCTCTAACAAATTTCGGCAGCGGCCCTTTGACCCTCCACCCTGTCCAAGTGTGGGGGAAAAAGAACGAAAGGTCAGCCTGGTTGAAATCAAAGAGGGGGAAACTCGGGTATGACTGGGGGCCCGGGGCTCAAGAGCGCTCGACAGGCCCCTCGCGGCCCTCTGCCCCAGGCTTCACCCCAGGCTTATCGCAGGCGCCCCCCTTCTCCCACTTCCTTTTCATTCCCCATTCGCGGTGCCAGATCACGCGCCCTCCTCACCCCGTCTTGTACCTTCCCCAGGGGATGTTAGGGGTCGACACGTCTAGTGACCGCCACACTGCACCTACCCAAGAGGCCCAAGGGGCGGACGTCGTCGCCTGCGCCTGGGAACCGGGAGGGAAGGGCCGGGCCCACCACGGGTGATAGGAACGAGGCCGCAAGCGCCGCCAGGAGAAGCCCACCCAAGTCCGGAGGCCCTGCTTGGTTCCCCACGACTCACCAGCAGGTTTGTGCTGCGATTATCTCCCTCCGCCATCGTCCCTGAGGCGCTGCCTTAGCGGGCGCACACCGCCCCCCAAACAAGGTTTCCACAGAGACCCACACAGCAACCCTAACGCTAGGGCACGCCCCGCAGGCCGCTTATATAGGCCAGCCACCTTTCCCGACAGTCTCCGCGAAGCCCGCTCCTCATTGGGTGGATTGAACTCAAGTTTCGGGGGAGCCCGACCAACCGCTGTCCAGCGCATGGCTTGAAATTGAGGTCAAAGGAGACGGAGGCCGCTCAGGGCGAGGGGGCGGGGACAAGGAACAACCAACCAGTGCCCAGGAGCAGTGTGACGCCCTGCCCAGGTCTTTCGGAAGCGGTTGAACGGCCGCTGCCTTTCCTCCCCCCCCACCCCCCCACCGCGCCTTGGTCTGTCCGCGGTAGAACCAGGGGTGGCGGCCATGGTAGCTCTCGGACCCTCTTCTGCTGGAGTTCAAAGCAGCTAAAGAGATTTGCGGGAATTGAGTCCTTGAAGAAACAGGACACGCATTATCCGGCGCAGGGCAGAGATGGGCGCGTGACGCTGACCTCGCTGTGATCAGAGAGGCCCGGTGCCCATCGCTCTCGCTGCGCCCCCCCTGCGGCCGCTCTCGCCGCCCTGGCCCGGCCCCTGGGCAACTGTTTAGTCCAGTCTTGAGACGCGGACACTTGTGCCCACCCCATGAGGTTTTGAGGACGAGTGGAAAGAGCTGTTTCTGTAAATTGTCGGCAGTTTACCCCATCTAACCATTAAGAGTAAGGCCTTAGCTAGATGGAGAAAGGAGGAGGGAATCTGGGCATAGTTCTCCCAACTTGGGGAAAAAAGCACCGATTTACGAAGGTGGCTTATTCATGTGGGTCTTCAGGGAAAACTTGTGGGACGGGGCGTTTCGGTTACTTATGAAACGACGAGCTCCTTCTCCATGAAGGGTCTGGTTTTTGACAGAACCTTGCTTACACTGGAGGTCTTGATAAGGAAATCTGTAAACCCTCTGCTAAGCAGTGGGATTCATCAGTAATTTAGGAACTAGAGTAACTACTAGATAATACTAAGATGAATTACTTCCACGTCTTTTCTCTGCAAGATTTCAAAATGCATTAAGTGCTTTTTCAGTCATGCCAAATGTTGACCTGGTCAGAGATGTTTCAGGAAACCTTACCATAGCTTTTACCTTTCAGCCTTTTATCATTTTTATAATCACCTTTATTATGCCACAAATTTATTTTAAAAGAATTCCTTAAATAACTACCCAGATTCTTAAGAGAACACATGCTGCCCCTAAGAAAGCCAGTGGGGACAGGAGCAGTATGAGTTTCATGGAAGGGTGTGAAATTTACTGTGGATCTTGGGGGTGGGAGGAGTGTCTGTGCCTTTGCAAAGGAAAGGGACTCTTCAATAAAGGGCCACTTTGGGGGGAAAATACGGTTTTGTAGGTAAGATGCAACAGTTGATACAGAGATCCCATTTGGGGAGATTTTAAAGCTATGAAGTTTGAGGAGCAGGCCCTGGCCTCCCTCTTCAAAAGAAAATTAAAAGGTCCCAATCCGCAGCCACATAGTGAATATACTAAGCACTGAGTGCAAAATCTTGGTAGAGACACAGAAGTATCTCCTTCCAAGGAAGCCACAGAATTTTTATGCTTTAAAAATGACATTTCTACTTTGGGAAATCAGTCTCTGCTACAAAATGCTTCTGGTTCACCCAAGTTCCCTACCTACAGCTTAAGACTTCAACACCAGCTTATGAAATTGAGGTAGGTGAAAAAAACTGAACCAACTCAAGCAGCACAGGCTCCCCTCTCCCCAGTATTTTTGTTACTCAAAGAATTTGCTCCCACACCTATTTGCAACTTCACAGTCCAGGAGCACTGGTACAAGGTCTTTCTGTAAACTTCCAATTGGTTTAATTATTTAAAAACACCTACCCTTAGTGTTGTTTTTTTTTTTTAAAGATTTTATTCATCCACTCGAGACAGAGAGAATGAGAGAGCGAACACATGGGAGGGGGGAGGGTCACAGGGAGAAGCAGACTCCCTGAGCGGGGAGCCCGAAGCGGGACTCGATCCAGGGACTCCAGGATCATGACCTGAGCCTTAGTGCTTTCTTTTGAGCTTTGTTTTTGTACTATAAAAAGAGGATATGATCTTTTGAAAGGTGCCCCATGACAACACAGTTAACATAAATCTTCTTATAATGATCTAGCAACAAAATGCAATCTGATTTCCAGATATTTAAAACAAGCCAGACATTTTAATTGTATTTTCCTTCAGAGCTTTCACACCCCAGGGGAATACACATATCAATAATGTCCTGTGGTTTTGTTTCTCAATACTGACAAAGTTAAGCTTAACAAATTACACAATACTAGAACTTACCCATAGAATTAAAATTTTCACTGCTGCTCAAAAATACTATAGTACTTCGAGGATTAAAAAAAAAAAATTACAGGGGCGCCTGGGTGGCTCAGTCGACTGTAAAGCGTCTGCCTTTGGCTCAGGTCATGATCCCAGGGTTATGGGATCAGGCGGCACCGGGCTCCCTGCTCCGCGGGAAGCCTTCTTCTCCCTCTCCCACTCTCCCTGCTTGTGTTCTCTCTCGTGCGCACGCTCTCTGTCAAACTAAAATCTTAAGGAAAAAAAATTGAGTGGTGCCTGGCTGGCTTAAGTCAGTAGAGCATGTGACTCTTGATCTCAGGGTTGTGGTTTAAGTCCCACATTGGGTGTGGAGATAAAAAAATTCTTAAAAAAAAAATACGTTGAGAACTGAGCTTTAAAAACATTTTTGGAGGTATTAATACTTTAAAAAAACCAAACCTCTACCCATATTCCAAAAGTAAGTTTTCTGGAACCTACTTCAACCAATAAATCCAGAGCTTAAATGCTACATCTTTTAAGACTTTATTTTCTGAAAAACGTTTTTCATACAATCTTTGCTGTGTTAATGCAAATATGCAGAAGGTAGGCATGTATTTTTGTTTTCCAAAAGATGCATTACAAACATTTTTCAGGAAGCTGGTGTGATTTATTCAACTTTTAATCTTAAATACAATCACAAAATTATATCCATCAGGAGGCATTACAACCTTTTGTACAGAGAAGCCACTTTATTTATACAATGTTACTAGGACAAGGAAGATTCAGTTCAACTCAACTTGCTCTGATGGTAAGGGTAAATTAACAAGTGAAGTATGCTGCTGCCACTGACATTACAGGTGGAAATATAAGAGAAATTTAAACCAGAAAAATAACTTGACACAAGAACTTGAAACAGGAGCTGAAACTTGGACTGCCAGGAAAAGAAAAAAATCAGCCTGTTTTGAAAGAAAAACATTCTACAAGCCTGCATTTCAGAACAACATGCAATTCCTTGAGTTTACCATCTTCAAAAATCAAACTCCTTGTATGACAGTTTTACAGTAGCACAACAAACAGCTTTTCCCTAGTAAGCCCAAATTCCCATAGAAAAGCAAGGGACTCCAAGGGGTTCCTGTTGTACAACTAACCCTTGAACCCGGAGAGCTTCTCAGTCAGAGTCCCTTTGCCCTTTTGTACACATAAGGGATGGTGACACTGTTACCCAGGCTTTTAAAAAGCAGGAAAAGTGCAACAAACCCTTAGGGGTTCAGAATACAGTGGATTTCCCCTTCTGCAATGTTTGGAAAAATTTGTAACACTAAGCTAGTTTTCCCCATCGGAGGAATGTTCCTAATACAACCAATGTATTGAAAATAAAATCTACCTTCTTTAAGTGACCCTTACATCACTATAGTCTACCTCCTTGATTTAAAGGCGGGGCAGGGCAGTCCTAGCTCTAAATTACTGACATTTTACAAGCCCAAGATAGAGAAAGGAAGGTCACTGGTTTTCACATTCATCTAATTTCGTCTAAAACAAAGGTACGTGTGCTAACAGTAAAGCATTCACTGATTTTTGATGTATATGAATAGGACTAACAGGCTAATTGTAGGTGCTTCCTTTAATATGAAAAGAATTAGGAGAAAAGAAGAACCAGCTCCTTTGATTTTAGTACTGCCAAAACAAGTATGCCCCCAGAGTAATTACAAATATGTGGAGGAAAATAGGCCAGGAAGACTTTTCAATTTAAAGTACTGCCTATAATACCCCAGATTTAAAAGGACCTAAGATTGCACATCAACTCTAATATTTGGCTGTACTTGCATTGCCCTGCTCGGCATATTTTAATGGCTCTTTCCTTAAATTTCACACATCAGAACAACTACAATTAAAAACAATGCCGATAACACCAAACATAGACAATATTAAGAAAACTACATACTAAGCTTAGGTAATAGTGGCAAGTGTTAAGGGCAGAACTGATGGAAGTTTTTCTTTGTATTACAAACCCTCACCCTGAACCTGGGGTTTGGGCTCTAAAAAACAATTTAGGGAAGCAATCAAGAGCTTGATTATCAGTTCACACACAGAAATCTCACATAGCTCAAAAACAACTCACCACAAGTGCCAGACACAATGTTAATAATCTAGCAAACTATGTTAAGAAGTCATGACCAGAAAGAATGAGATCCTGCAAGACACAAAAGAAAAACTAAAAGAGAAATACACACAGCTCCATAAACCAAATAAGCCTCCACAGCTTTGTAGAGATAACCAACTAAAATTCAATTTTAGAAAATCAAAGACAACAAAACACAAGATAAACTTCCATTTCCAAGGGTACTCTGAATTGAAGAGGTTGTAGGTTATTCTATACCCCCTGAATCTTAGAGAGAAAGGAAAAGAGAGGAGCAGATCCCTGGTTTTCCACAGGTATTCTGTACCATCAAAAATGACTTCATAACAAAAGCACTCTGAACTTTATTTTACAAGATAATCCCCCAAATACAGCCCTGTCTTCTCAATCTGCTCTATCACCAGGACCTTTCACCAGTGATTAAATCTGCAGAATTTGCTTGTTAACAGTTCAAAATACCAAGGCTACTCGGCAGAATGACTTCCCAGAGGAAGCCAAACTGCACGGACTGGGGTCTTACTGTCCAGAGTGCAGTAATAAGTCCTCAGTTATTCACATCTGCCCCACAACCAAACATGCATATGCCACACTGTTCTCTAAGGGACCATTTTGAAATAAAAGTGATGGATAATTTACCAGAGGCACAGGTTTCTGATATAAAGCTGTTTTGTTTTTGCTTGGGTAAGGTGCCAGGTACCTCTGAAGCCTGAAATTCACAGGCAATAAAATGAATTCTTCTTTACCAAAGAAAAAGCAATTTCTGAATACTACCTGTAGGGACAAACTAGTGTGAATTTGTTTTATCATTGTGATACAAGTTTTTCCTCACGACAATAAAGAATGTTGATGAAAAGACTTTACTTTTCAGAGAGCAGAGGTAATCAAGTGATGAATGCAGTAACTCCCACACAGCCTCTATGAAATAAAGCAACGTGCTTAACACAGTATGGCATTATTGTTCCAGATAGGTTGTTTTGATTGTGAAAATAAGGTTCAAATGAATGAAGAAAATAAAATTTGACATACTAGGTTCCTTAACTTGCTATCAGACACAAGGGTATTTGAAAATACCACCTTTCTTGCAATGCTTGCCTAAGTATTAGAAAAGCACTGAGATGCATTCTCTCATGGGTATGTGAAGATTATAGATTAATGTGGCAATCAGAATACAGAAAAGGCCAGAGCTATGTAGAATTTTTCCTTAATACCCTTCAAGTTTGTCTGTGAAGACTGGCAACAAGAAATGATCACAGTCCTAACCTCTCAAATGCAGGAAAAATGTACTCAAACAATCAAGATTTTGTGTTCTACTTTGTGTTGATACGTGATTTTACGAATCCTATTCTAGTCTCGATTTTTATTTTGGATCAACAATTCAGTTTACAATACTGAAGTGCAATACTAAATTTAAAGAAACCTTGATTATGAATTCACAGCAAACTATTAAAATTGTGCAAAAAGTAAAGTACTTCACAGACTAATAACTGAACATAAGAAAAGATGGTGGTGGTTCTCATCTTTGCTGATGTTTCACGTACATGTCCTAAAATGCCAGGTAAACTAAAGCAATTATAATTTACGAAGTGGAAATTAAAAGTATCAAATGAGAAAACTGAATTAAAAAACATCTCACTCTACCTCCACCAGAACATCACTTTATTGTTAATCTGTCATCAACTATGTAAAACTCTAATAGCTATTCTATCCTGGTTTTTAAAAAGGTAAAAGATTACATTGGATTAGCTACTTTCTATGAAAGAAACTACAGCAATCGCAGAAGAGGGAAAATTTGAATGACCTCCCAAAAATGCACACTATAAGCAAAGGGGAGTGTACATTAAATCAAATGTCTGTTAGATTCATTACTTTTGAATGCACAGTGACAATTCTGGAAACTGTACATGATAGAATCACAGAAATGACTTAAATAACCAGAATTATATTTTGTATGTGATCATCAGACCTTTAAATAATCCTTGAATTTTCCATGTTATCAGTCGTTTTGGAGAAATTTCTGTTTATCACTCCAAATATAAATTGTTAACAACATCGAGATGGAAGCATATGAAATACAAGGATTGAAATAAAAGTAAATTAGAAAGATGGCTAATCTATTAGATCAGGTAAAGGGGGGGGAGTGGATAGATGGTGTGGGATTAGGGAGGAGGACAACGGGTAGTTTTTTTTTCCCTTCATTTCAGAAGTAAGTTCTTCCAATGTAGTGTATCTGTTACATAGCTCTCCATTTCCAGTCCATTTCTGAAATTCTTATCGCATAGTCTTTTTGTACCTACTGGTCAACCCAACCAGTACTGTTGCCAAGCAACAAGTGTTACACGAGAATCTGAATGCATCAAAACTTCCTTGGCTGTGATTTCTTCGCGGCCCCAGTTTTCTCTGTTTCTGAGCGGGGTTTGTTTTTTCCTGGATTGTACACACAGGGTCAGGTGGAATGGAGTTCCAAATCACTCTGTGCTCCGCGGCATCCCGATTTCTTTCTGCAGCTAACCTCCTGACACGTTTGCAGCTGTTCTGTGGCAGAAAGACAATCTCCATGTTCAGGCGGTGAGCTTTCTTTCTTTCACCCTTGACCCTGGGGTTGCAGGCCATGGTGTTGGGCGTATCCCTGAGTGCAGCTGTCCTGCAGGATTCACTTCCTAGCGCACCGAGATTTCCTAGGGTTCCTCAGAGTAAGCCCCCAGTTGCATCACCACCGACTGTGGTGTGGCTTTGGATGCCTGAGGCTGAGTTGATTCTGGTGGATGTCTGACCTCGCTTAACCAGACTCATCTACTGTCTCACCATTCATACCCAGGCTGTCCAACCTTCATACAGCTGAGCCAAGTTATCTAGATTAGTTGCTTCCTTAATGACATAGTCAACCTGTAAAAGTAGGCAGGAGAATATTTTAAACAATTTAGACCTTTAAAGGACATATATGAGTTCTAGGAGTTGTTCAAGAGTAAGTTTCTAATCACCCAGATTAATTACCCAAAGGATGTGTAGGTGCTATGGGGGAATGGTTAAGTAACCTGAGCTTCTCTCATAATTCCACAGCCTACAAAACGTGTGTCTTGGGAAAGTTACAATCCCTTTGAGCCTTGTAAATCCTTAGATGAAGACAGAACCCCCACTGACCCCACAGGTGCTCTTGGGGTACACACATGAAGTCACTAAGTAAATGCCTAAGCAGTGTAAAAAAAAAAAAAGTGCATAGCAGATTCTGAAATACAGTTGGGTGCTCGACAAATGTCTATTGATTCTGACTCAGCTAAATTTTCCTTTATAGTAAGAGATACAATCATCTCTATATGCACAGAATCCAGAGGGCCCAATTGTATGTTAAATGCTCAATATATGGCTGCTGAATGACGATTTATACCAAAAGTCGTGCATCAAGATCTCTATACTTACCCCACTCCTGTGAGCCCATTAACTCTCTTTCATATGAAATTTAGTAACACAATAAAAAGCACCATAGCCAACCATCCTTCAAACAAATGAACAGACAACTAAAGATAGACAGTCATGGAGCACCAAAGCTCCATTAAGGGTCTGCCTTTGGCTCAGGGTCATGATCCTGGGATGACCAGGATCCATTGTCTGGGATGGAGCCCAGAGTCCTGCTCAGCAGGGATTCTGCTTCTCCCTCAGCCTTTGCCCCTCCCCTGGCTCATGTGCATGCTCTCTCTCTCAAATAAATAAAATCTTAAAAAAAAAAAAAAAAATAGGGCACCTGGGTGGCTCAGTTGGTTAAGCCACTGCCTTCGGCTCAGGTCATGATCCTGGAGTCCCAGGATCGAGTCCCACATCAGGCTCCCTGCTCAGCAAGGAGCCTGCTTCTCCCTCTGACCCTCCCCCCTCTCATGTACTCTCTCTCTTTCTCGCTCTCTCAAACAAATCTTTAAAAAAAAAAAAAAAATAGACCATCCTGAAAGTACACAAGCCATTAACCTACCAGAAAGCTTCTGAAGCAAAGATACCCCTAACTCATTATCCATGTGTTTTGTTTTGTGGGTTTTTCCCCCCAAACCTGACAATTTCTAAGGAAATAATTCTTGACCAAGAAGAGTTTAATTTCAGGTCCTACACAGCTATGTAACAGCATTTAAAATATAAAAAAGACCTTTCCTTGCTGATGTTAAAACTGAATTGTGGATGTCAAGACATTAGAAAATAGGATATTCACAGTCTCAAATTTTTACCCCACGGAAGAGAAGGTACATCTGTAAAGGAGAATTCAGGAGAACACTATCCTTGACCAAATAACCTAACTAAATAACACAAAAGATGGCACACACAAAAACACATCACTGACATAGTATCCCTGCCAAAAATGTTGATTCCTAATTATGAGGAAAATATCGGACAAATACACAGTGAGGCACGTTCTACAAAATGGTCTGAACACATCAGAAAGGTCAATGTCATAAAAGGAAAAAAAACAAAATCCGCAGGAGCTGCTCTAGATATTAAAGGCAACTAAAAGTAGAACAAGTATATATGAAATTCAAGATGAGCCTTGACCAGATCTGCGGGGGCTAAGCAATAAAGGCCATTTTGGGATAACTGAAGAAATCTGAATATGGACTACATGTGAGTTAACAGTCAATGTTAACATCAATAGTGAGTTTCCTGAGTTAATAATAATGTTTTGTTTAGGAGATATATATTGAAATATTTAGGCATGAAGTGTTGTATAACTCTCACATGGCTCTGAAAAACAGTGTATGCACACATACGTAGAAAGATGAAGCAACTGTAGGAACACAACTGGTTTACTAAATCTAGGTAAAGAGTAGAGTACATGGGCATTCCTACAACATTTCTGTAGGTTTAAAAATTTCAAAATAAAAAGCCGGGGCAGGGGGTGGGTATTCGTTCTCAAATTTATATATACAATTCTAATAACACTAATGAGAAAATTTCAGAGTAATGAGTTCAGACAAACTGACACCCCCAAACACTTTATAGATACTATTCCTGCACCCCAAACTTCACCCTGGTTTCACTGGAAACCTTCAGATAATCCTCTTTAAAATGCAACTTAACTGCTCTCTGGAGGAGGAGAGAGAGGGGGTCAAGTCACACCTTAAATTTCTGTTAGAAGAGGGCTGGGGAGAAAGGAAATGTGCTAAAAGGGTAGAATCAGAATAAAACAGTGACTATTATTTGACAACTCCAGAACTACCATTACTCAAAATCTTCTGAATTCTGAAAATAAATTTCAGTTCCTTATTTCTTGATGAACCACCAAGGACATGGGTGAGGGTATCCTTAAACCTGTACTGTTTCAGCAGCATTAAAATGGATACATCAAGTTTAAAAAATGGTCACCTGTTCAGCAACTGACATCCTCCTATTCGGATCAACATCACGGCCCTCTAGCTTGGCTTTCACCCTCTTCCACACACTCACTGCATAGGAGTTTCTCTCTTGCACAGCTACGAAGCAACGGAAACATACATTAAGTCAAACCACCACTTTGTATAAATATTTAATGCATCCTTATTCTAACTAATTACCTTTCCCTGTTTTAGGGTCTCTGACGGCCTTTTTAGGACTACAAGCAACACTCTTGCCAGTTCCTGGAATGGTGCTTGGTGGAGTATCTGCTGATGTGGCAAGATTTTTCTGAATCAGCTTTCTAGCATTCTGTGACATGACATCAGGCTGAGTCTTCTGGCCAGTGTTGCTCCGGACTGCTATAGAGAGAGTGGGTGGCTCAATTCACACGTAAACAGAAGAGATGGAGGGAGACAAAGAGGAGAGAGCAGGGCAGTGCTCTCTCAAACATCAACTACAAATGTAGAGCCATGAACAGAAATACGATTTTACAACCTTCAAGTCCTTATCCCTTGAAATACTGTCCTCCTAAAAATACAGCCTAAAGAGCTAGACATTCAAAAACAAATTGTGCAATGATGCTCACTGCTGTTGTGGCATCAAAAAACTGTAAATATATTAACTGTCCAACGATGTGGGATTGATACAGTAAAGACATAGAATGATATATTAAATTGGGGCATTAAGTCATTTTCTAAAAGATTATCTGATGGCAAGGAAATTCCCAATTTAATATTAAGTGGGAAAAGGCAACAAGAACTGCATTCACAGAATGATCCCAATTTGTGCATGTGTATGCACACATATACACACAAGTCCAACAAGAAATATGTAATGGTTTTACCTCCAACTGGAATGAAACTACAAATTTTCCTATTTTTTAAAAATTTTCCAACAAGCATGTATTTTATATTCATAAATCATTTAAAGAGGATTTAAACACAAGATATTTCTACTTTCTCACACAAGTACCTTTTTTTTTTTTTTTAAGATTTTATTTGTTTGACAAAGAGAGACACAGCAAGAGAGGGAACACAAGCAGGGGGAGTGGGAGAGGGAGAAGCAGGCTTCCCGCGGAGCAGGGAGCCCATGTGGGGCTCCATCCCAGGACCCTGGGATTATGACCCAAGCCGAAGGCAGACGCCTATCAACTGAGCCACCTAGGTGCCCCGTTTCTCACAGAAGTACTTTTAAAATTAAACCAAAATGTGTTCAGTTTGAGTTGTGACAGAAAAGCCCTTTAAAAAGGTGATGACTACGAACATATTAGACACTTAAAAGTATAATTAAACACCTTAGCATCTACGTGTACATTATTAACAGATCAAGATTCAGGTCTTTTTTGAAGTAGAGAAGTCATACCTGCAGCAAAGGATGGCTGATAAGTAGCAGATGACGTTGGACTTGAACATTCATTTGTTGCATCGGTGACTAAGGGTGATGCAAAACCCACTAAATTATTATAGATACTGAAATACAAAATAAAATAGCTTATTTATGAAATGCTTCACCAGGTAACTGCTTATAAATATGAACAAAACTGAAAAAACGTAGCTGAATTAAGCAAAACTTACAATACCAGATGTTTTGCTTATGTTCTGACTACATCTTCAATTTAGGCCAGAAGGCATTCTTACCTCTGACTTTGTGTTTTCAGTTCTTTCAAGGTGGGAGTTATTTCCTGGAGCATTTCAACATGTTCCTGACTTCGCACCTGACCCATAGCCTGGACTAAGGTAAAGAGCGCTGTCTGAATGTTGTCCTGCCATGATTTATATTCGGCTAAGAATTGTCGCACACTGTTCTCATAGGGAACATCTTCCCCGTCGGCCAGAGCAGCTTCCTCATCCTGGACTCAGTATGGTAAGAATTAAGAGAAATGGAATTTGGTTCAATAGTTACTCATAAGACAGTCACCTTTTAGATAACAAGTAATAAGTGTTTTTCAAATATGTGTTTAATCTGTTTATTACACTGGAACTCCTTTTCTACAGAAATCTTATTTCCAGTAAAAATAAAAACTCCAAGTAAAAACAAATCCCCAAGTTAAATGATCTGCTGTTTTGCAATGATGAAGTTATTTAGCGTTTTCTGGGGGCTCAGTTTCCTTACTATGTAAGTTACATAGGCTACTGGAGGGAAAAGAGAAGAAATCATTTTGGAGACAAACTCCTATGAGCCTAGGAATAAGGGTTGGGAGGAGGAAAAGATTTTGGGGAGATCGAAACACTCTGAGGCTACATTCAAGTTTCAGCTCTATTGTTAAGTTATAGACTTTGGGTGAATCAATCTCTTTAACCCTCAGTTTCTCTGGGTACAAAATCAGAATACAACCTGCTTTAAAAAAGGAAAAAAAAAGTTGATAAAAACACAAAGTAACTCAATTACAAACAAATGGGAAGATGTGACCTGAGAGAAGGTGTTTTTGTTTATGTCATTATTTTACCAAATCAACTATGTATTTTTATGTACTGTAATTTTACAAAAGGAGGGAGTTAACTGTGTGTCAGTGGTATTAGTCTTACCTTAGCCATCGCTTTCAGGAGATGTTTGACATCTCCAAGTTGCCGGTTATGACCAGTGAGCACAGTCTTTATATTATCAACCAGATTCTGAATTGTTTCACAGACTGTTTCTATCTGCTGCTCCTTCTCTGTCTGAATTGCCCTCTGAGTAGACATATCCTGGGTCAATTGTTTGTGTGCTGACAAAAGCCATTCAGAACTGCCAATAGGATGTTCAAGACTGGTGTCCTAAACAGAACGAACATTTGTTTAAGTATCAGATGGAATAATATAAGATTCTTTCCTTTATCACCACCATCAAAAGGTATTAGTAACTCAAGCTGACACAAAGAACCTCATTTGCTAAGTCATGAACTAATTATGTAAATAATAGTACTTAATAATTTAAATAATCTATGAAATACAGATTAAAATTTTTAACTTTTCTGCATAATCACACAGGGAATAAATGCTTAAAATTTAGACATAAAATATATATCTAGAATTTCAAAGATGATCTGTATCTAGGACCCCAGTGTAAATCACTCGTTAAAAAGACACGGGGGGGGGGTGCCTGGGTGGCTCAGTCGTTAAGCGTCTGCCTTTGGCTCAGGTCCTGATCCCAGGGTCCTGGGATCGAGCCCCACATCAGGCTCTCTGCTCAGCAGGAAGCCTGCTTCTCCCTCTCCCACTCCCCCTGCTTGTGTTCCCTCTCTCGTTTTCTCTCTGTGTCAAATAAATGAATAAAATCTTTAAAAAAAAAAAAAAAGACACAGGAGGTTTTTAATTAATACACAGCCTAAAACCTTCCCATAAAATATAAACACCTAATTTATCAACTTGTTATTTCTGGACTCAACTTCCTGTCCAGCATTCACCTTCCCCTAGCCCTCTGTCTGCTACCCTATTTTCAGTGCATCTAAGTCATTTGCTATACATTGAATTTCTCCTCCCCTCTGAACCTCCACAGTACTTCCAATTATGGCTCTGAGAATTCTTTTAACTTTTTAATTCATTGTATTATTTATTATCAATAGGTTCCCTGGGGGGCTAAGAGCAAGATTTAATCATCATTTTTTTTTTTTTTTTTTAAGATTTTATCTTCAAGAGCGCCTGGGTGGCTCAGTTGGTTAAGCGACTGCCTTCAGCTCAGGTCATGATCCTGGAGTCCCGGGATCGAGTCCCACATCGGGCTCCCTGCTCATTAGGGAGTCTGCTTCTCCCTCTGACCCTCTTCCCTCTCGTGCTTTCTATCTCTCATTCTCTCTCTCTCAAATAAAATCTTAAAAAAAAAAAAAGATTTTATTTTTAAGTAATCTCTACATCCAATGTGGGGCTCAAACTCAACCCGGAGATCAAGAATCACATCCTCCACCAAACAAGCCAGCCAGGTACCCCT
Source organism: Zalophus californianus (assembly GCF_009762305.2). Classification (NCBI taxonomy): domain Eukaryota; kingdom Metazoa; phylum Chordata; class Mammalia; order Carnivora; family Otariidae; genus Zalophus; species Zalophus californianus. The sequence continues at coordinate 83,693,364 of NC_045604.1, forward strand.
AGATTTAATCATTAGATCCCATAACAATATTTTATATACAGGACACACACTGCATAAATGTAAACTGAGTGAATATATTACATGGACTTCGAGGGCATAATCCTGGCCTTATCATTTTCAACAACTAATCTCTTTACTCCCACACCAAGATTCAAGACTCACCACTCTCTGTAATAGACGAAGCTCTAACTCAGAGACCGAACTGTTAAACTGTGATGCAAATGAACACATTTGCTGACATCGTTTGATTAGTTCAAATAATGCAGCATCCAGGTTTAAGGCTTCTGCAGTTCTAGTTCGTAAACTTTCAAAATGAATGATATTGCTGCAGAGGAAAGTGACCTGTGAAGAGGCAAAGAGGAATGGAACCATCACAATAAGGGAGGAAATGTAATTTTAATTTGACATGAAAAAATACTACCTATTCATTTCCAGAATTCAGAACCACAATTGGTCCTGAAAAATGTATGAACGACTCTTTTGGGAAATAGATCTAATCCTGATAAAGGCTATGAATAAATGCACCTTGTTTTGGTTGATGTCTTTAGGTGTAAGATGGTTAAAAGCACCTAAGGACAATATGTAAAAGTATCTTCTACATGTTTGCGTTCACCCAGAAAATTTACTTCATAAAAAAACCGTTATCATGTTCAGCTGCAGTTTATTTGTGCTATGTCCAAATTTCCAATTTGGAATGTTGCCCTTCTGCTTCAACTCTTGCCTAACCTCACAATAAAGATCACAAAATACTAACTGGACATTTGACAATATAATGCACATCTTTTAAGGTATGATAGTACTATTGTGATTATGTAAATAGTTCTCACCTTTTTAAATACATACTGAAATATGTACAGATAAAAATGACAGAATATTTGGGATTTCATTAAAAATGGGATGGGAAGGAGGAATAGGAAGTATAGAGGAAATAAAGTGGGACTTAAGTTGATAATCACTAAATTTTAATTGGTTACGAGGATATGAGAATCACTGTATTAGCCTAATTTTATACCTGATTGAAAATTACTTTTTTTTTTTTTTTTTTTGCTTTTTGTCCCCTTCCCCCAATCATAACGAAGTTAATCCACAAACTCTGGCGGAACACAAGGTCATAAAGACATTTTATTGCCACAGAGTCACCACAGTTGCATAAAGAGAACCTTAGACAAATATGGAATTAAACTCATTATTTTCCAACAGAGGCTGAATCCACTTTGTATTTAGCTAGGAGGCAGTAAAGGTCTAGGGAAATAACTGGCTGCGAGCTCAGCCTAAGGGAGCCCTTCCCACCAAGGCCTATCAGCCCCTCTTCCCAGCACTGTGAACTAGAGGGTGGACTCAAGCTACCCCTGGCTATCCCACGCATAACTTCCAATCAGTCGTCGAACCCCGTAAGTGGAAACAAAGGCGGCGCACGTGGGTCACGATACCTGGCTTGCTCGTTGGCTCTCTTTAAGGACAAGATTTCTTCTTTCAGCTATTGTCGCTTCAAAATCCTGTAGTACGGGGGCCAGTGCGGGGTTGGCACCACCTGCCCACTTGAGTCGCTGTTCAATACTTGCTTCAAGGGCTGCTAGTTTTTCCTACAAAAGCCAGCAGAACCTCAGTGAATATTTGACACTCTCCAATTCCTGGTGAGCATTTTATACAAATATAAGAGAGATTCAAAAGAAGCAGGATGGGACATACGTAATTTAGAAAACACTTTAACATAACATCTACTGGAATTAATCTTTATTTCACTTTGAATATTTAAGGCTAAACATGTCTGGGGAGGTTAAGAACTGGCTTTCAGTTTGTCTTAAAATTTGCTTCTACTTACTTCAGAAAAAGAGTGAGCAAGTGGAGGGAGGGGCAGAGGGAGAGAATCTTTCAAGCAGACTCCCCCCTGAGCACAGAGCCTGATGTAGGGCTCAACCCCATGACTCATGAGATCATGACCTGAGCCAAACCAAGAGTTGGATGCTCAACCGACTGAGCCACCCAAGCACCCCAAGATTTTCATTTTTAAATAAAGTAGTCTTTAAAATGAAACACCTTCTACATCAAATTCCTAATGCCCTTATGTGCTATCTATAAAAAAATCCATTTACCATTTACAACAACATAGATGGAGCTAGAGAGTATAATGCTAAGCGAAATAAGTCATTCAGAAAAAGACAAATATATGATTTCACTCATATATGTAATTTGAGAAACAAACAAATGAATAAAGGGGAAAAAAAAAGAGAGACAAACCAAGAAACGGACTCTTAACAAGAGAACAAACTGGTAGTTACCAGAGGGGAGGTGAATGCGGGGAGGGGTAAAAGAGACAATGGGGATTAAAGAGTACACTTATCACAATGAGCACGGAGTCATGTATAGCACTACTGAATCACTATACTGTACACTAATATAACCCTGTATCTTAACTAGAATTAAAATAAAAAACTTAATTTAAAAAATCCATTTATATTTTTGATTATGAAAGATGAAAATAAAACTCTCCCAAATTCAAAAGTTCATAAATAACAGTAAAAAAAATCTATCCATATTATAAGGAAGGTTTTATATAACAAAGTTATCCCATTATTTATTCAATACTTCAGGTGGAGGAATTCACATCCTGTCTTTTCTGTGCTTCTCTCCCTCTTTCTCTCACAGAAACACACCTCTAAAATCGCAAAGAGCAGGTATATTCATTCTCCAAAATTGAAAACTAGGCCTAATATACTGTAGAGAAAAGATATTTCAAAATCTTCAAAGAAGTGAGCTCCAGAAACACTTCATTAAAAATGTAAAAATTACAGAAGTGATTATACTTGATTTCATACAAAATTAATTTGTAAAATGAACAGAAAAATGTCAGTTACTACTGAGTACATGAGTACTCAGTCATGTAAGTCAGAGTAAGGAGACACAATATGAAAACATAGATAACCATCATCAAGACCTGTTTATTTTAAAAAGGAAGGTGAGATTAAATTATGAGGCAGAAATGATAAAGAAATACACTCAGTGGGGCACCTGGGTGGCTCAGTCGTTAAGCATCTGCCTTTGGCTCAGGTCATGACACCAGGGTCCTGAGATCAAGCCCCACAGCAGGCTCCCTGCCCAGCGGGAAGCCTGCTTCTCCCTCTCCCACTCCCCCGCACTTGTGTTCCCTCTCTCGCTGTGTCTCTCTGTCAAATAAATAAATAAAAATCTTTAAAAAAAGAAAAAGAAAGAAATACACTCAATAATAGTAGTCAGGAAAATGTTCTATTGCCTTTGACAGCATAAAATATCATTAACTACACATAAAAAATGCCTAAGCAGGGTGCATGCGTTAGTTAAGCGTCCAACTCTTGATTTCGGATCAGGTCATTATCTCAGAGTTGTGAGATCGAGCCCTGCGTCAGGGTCTGTGCTGAGCTGTGAAGCCTGCTTAAGATTCTCTCTCCCTCTCCCTTTGACCCTCCTGACTCATGGGGACACACACGCATGCGCACTCTCCTCGAAATGAAAAAAAAATGCCTAAGCTTTTTAGATATGAATAGTAAGCCAGATATAACTGCTTATGTGCCTTTCAAAAAACAAATTAAATGCTCAAGTTTTTCTAATCACCAAGGTTCCCTTAACATATAAAGGCAGAGCAATCATCAAATCCATTAAAAACCTGAAATATTTAGTATGTCTCTATTCCTGGTTAAAAATACACTGGTACCATAAGATTTGGTTACTTTGGAGGGTAAGAAAAAAAGATATAAATTAAAAAGAAAAGTGCAAAAGGAGTATGCCCCTGTGACTTAGCAGCCAAGGACAGACATGTAGATAGACTGAACACCTTATCACAGTGTAGGTTATTTCTCAAAGTGAGTGTGCTTCAAGTTAAGGTCTGACAAAACACACCTGAACTGTTGCAATTGAAGTTTCAATCTGGCTCAGAGTATGGAGTTTCTTTTTCATGCTGGTTAGGATGGCAGACCGAGGGGGGGGTGTGACTGACATGGCTTGTGGTCTATTGATAAGGAGGTCTTCATGCTGCCACTGTTCAAAGAAAAGGCAATGTAATCAAATCAGCAGGAAAAAAAAACAACAACAACTTGAGATAAAGGGAGGAGAGGTGTGAATTAGGACTGGGGGAAGAGAAAAAAAAAACCCAGCTGCAGCAAAGTGAGGGAGGCAGAGAAGTTGTAATAGCAGAAACATTACAAAAGAATCACCAGGTGAAATATTTCCTAATGCAGAGAATGGCTGATATTAAATAAGACGTCTTGGATCAGTGATATGCAACATCTAAGTAGTAATTCTGAAGATGTTTCCAAGGCTATGTAAAAGTCTAGTATACAATCCCCCCAAAAGGTATCTCCAGTTAAGAGGTTGGAAAAGGCATGGGGGGATAGTGGGTGGAGAGGTGAAGACTGTCCAGCTGAGGCTAAGCAAGTAACTGAAAGAAATGATGGCAGCAGTCACAGAACAAAGAATTCTACAGAGAACCTAGAAGTTGCAGAAAGGGGCAGGCAACTGCTCACAGAGGATCAAGCCATCTTGTATGTTTTAAGGGAGGCCCCAGAAAGCCCATGAGACTTTTGGGCTACAATTTAAAAGTAATACATTGCACTTAGGGCTTAAAATGATGAACATTTGTTCAGATCAACAAAATTGTAAGTATTTTTACAACATTTTCCATACAGTTGTCCATATTTTAAGGGAAGAAACTAGAATGTATAATAAAACTTACATTTTTCAGAAAAAAAAATACAAAAAGATTCCAATGTGCTAGAAAGACCGTTAATATATAATAAATACAATTTCAAAATGTGAATAAATTACATTTCTTAATTTATAAAGTAAAAACACATCAGCTCATGATAAAAGCACAGAGAAGGAAATACACTGATCCCATGCACTGAGCTGAAGCCACCAACTCCACCATCCGGAAGCAGCTTTCCCATAAAATAATACAAAGTAACCACTGTTTGTGCCAAAACAGATCCTAGGAAAATGCAGCCCCCAAATTTACTCCATGAATTACACAACCTGTTTGAAGCTACAGACAATACTGAAGCCTATATTTGGAAGGGAAAAAAAAGAAAGAAGAAGAAAAGAAGAAAGAAGAAGGGCTACAATTTATACTGTGCTTAGTGTCTTACATAACTGTGCTTAGTGTCTTATATAAAACATCATTTTTAACCCTCATAGTCTTCAACCTTGGTGAGAGGTATGGTCCCCACTTCAGGAAACTCAAATTCATATACCTGAATCCAAATCCATCTCACCCTTAAAGCCTATGTTGTCATACTGTCTCCTAAATAATCAAGGACAAAAACAGGCCCCTAAAAACAAATTCCACATGATGACGGATTCATGCACAAAGCTGTCACATCATTAGAGCAACACAGAAACAGAAGTCACTTTAGAAAATCTTAATTATATGTTAAGTAATATAGGAGGCATATTCACATAACAAATAAATTCAACCATTAGAAATTATATTTACAAATAATACTTAATGACACAGATAATACCAACCATACGATATTGATGGAAACAAAGTTAAAGGTCACAAAGTGTAAACACAAAATATTCTCAACTATAGGGAACAGAAACAAGGAAAAAACTGGAAATAACAAAATGCTTTTCAAAAAGCTGGCTTTGCTGCGGGCTGGCACAATTCAGGACATTTAAATATTTTTTTCTTTATATTGTTTTATATTAATTCCCCCGGCTTTCAAATTCCTATAGTGGAGGAAAACACATTAGAAAAATACTTACTTGAAACATGGCAATATGCAGCTGAACACGCTGCAGGCTTGTCTTACAAGAAGAAATACTGGTTTCCAGCCTGCGCACCAAGTCATGCTTCTTCCAGGCGGTATCATAGGAACTTGCTAACACAGTTGCCCTGTTCATGACCAACTGAGAGAACTTCCCAATCTGAATGTTGTGCTCCACCGCTTTCTTACAAAGATCATCGACAGAAACTTTGCTTTCAGCTCCAAAATCCTTTGCCTCCACTTGAGCAATAATGTCTACCCCTAGAGCACTGATAAAACTGCAGAGGGTGAGTCCTAGGGCTTGGTTCGGTAGTCCAATCAAGAGCTGCCTCACAAAGTCAGCTGTGAATGCCTTTATAGGTTTGGCCATCTGGTCTTCACTGAAACAAGAGTTTCTAAAAAGGGTTTTCACATTGACAATCTGTACAGGTCCATTTACAGTATTCTGATCTTCAAGTGAACTCGATCCTAAAAAAGGAATATTTTCTTAAACTATTTCATGCAAAGTTAAATAAGGTAATAATGATGCTTATTTAAAAACAAGACCTTATGAACATACAATTAAATTAAGCCTACTCCATCCTGCCCCCTTCCAAAGTTCTACACAAGTAAATCCAGCATGTTTAAATGTGAAAGATTACCTGATAGAGTTTTAGAAAAGGTACCACAGAGCCTAAAGAACTCCTTAATTGTCTGTAGTCTTTTCAGAAAGAAAATCTCTTCTAGCACCTGCCGGTGATTATCGTCATCAAAAAAATTGACTTGGGTACTCCTGGCTTCCCTTATAATGTCAATCTTTCGCCAAGCTACGGGAATTTCCATCTTGTTTAACTATGTAAAAAAGAAAGAAAGAAAGTTCATTTCTCCACTCTCCACACAGTGAACAACTACTTTACAACACGTGCATTATTTATTCTTAAAATAATTTGAAATAAATGAAAAATATTTACCTTTTCAACTAATAAGCCAAAAGCAGTTTCGACTTGGGCAAACATGCCATCAAATGCTACCAAAAGCATCTGGCCAGCTGACATTTTTGGTGTTTCATCAACGGAACCATTTCTTGGTTGGATTAATTCACCATACTGAGCATGAAGTATTCTGGAGAAAAAGAAAAGGGAATTAAAATCCTAACTGAAGAATAATACATTTGGGGGAGAACACAAAAGGTCAGCAAGAGTCACAGCTAGCATGCAATCTAGAAAATAAATCCTTTTTCATTAAAGGTTTATTTATTTGAGAGAGAGAGAGAAAGACCACAAGCAGGAGGAGGGGCAGAGGGCGAGAGAGAGAATTCTCAGTCAGACTCCTAGCTGAGCGCAGAGCCCCACACGGGGCTCAATCCCAGGACCGCTAGATCACGACCTGAGCCGGAATCAAGAGTCAGATGCTTAACCAACTGATCCACCCAGGCACCCCTAGAAATCTTTTTGAATGCAGGACAGAGTGTTAGGATAAAATGACATGTAGTGCCATCACAATGTGAAGTTAATGGTTCCAATTCAGTATTAGTAAATGTTCACATGATTAAATTTTATGCAAACTTGAATTATGACAATTTTAAAAAGAACTATGTAAGATATTACAGTCTCACTTTACAGAAAGAATGTAAAATAATACAAACCCTCAATAGATGTCAAAAATCATGTAATTCTAAAGCTGGAGGACTTAGCAAAAATTGTCAACTATGTTTACACTGTCACATATATGACAGAGTCAACTACAGACCATAAACTCAAAGGCCTGCCATTTGTGGCACACCTGGTTTTGAATACTGCATAGATGAGTATAAGTCCTCAGAAATTCACCCTGTACGTTATCATTAACTTAAGACTTGCACCATGGCTTCTGTATCCGGACACTATTCTGACCATATTATATAAAAAATCAAAAACAGCATTCCTGGTACCTACAACTAGTATCAGTTCATGTTACTAATGTTAACTAGATTTTCAACTTTATCACACACACACACAGAAATAACTATAAAACTATTAAGAGAATTTAAAAAGACTAACCAGAGCAATTTCTAATAGAAAAAAGAGCTACAAGATGGTATACAATTTTTTTCTTGAGATAATCAAAGTTTCTCCAAAACAAGGTACAAACAAGCTGTAAGAGAACCCCAGGCATGAAGTCTGTCACCCAAATCATACATGAAAAGTAAATAATCATCTATTTGACGGTAAGAGAAATCTGAATTAGATATTAAAGGGAGATAAATGAGAGCTGAAATTTAGTGAGAAAGAAAGGTGTATCGACTTAGCATCTTTTTAAATAATGTTAGAAATTTAAATGATAAAGCTGTTGTGCAAATAACCTAAATCATCATCTAGCTGACATTTAGTTTATGCTATAACTACTAATTTTTTATACTGTATGGTGACACAACTATAAAGAAACATAAATAGGAAAATTTTGAATGCAGATAACAGAAAACATTGAAGAATTATTAACTTCTGGGGTGAAGTAACGGCACCATGATTAAGAAACGTAAGTTTGTATTTTAGATATATGTACTTCCTGTAGTATTTAAAAATGAAAAAATACCTGCTTCAAAATAATCGAGGTGGTACAATTTAAACAACATAAATAATTTAAACAATTTAAGCAGGTGCAGATAATTACCAAAGGTGGAAAAATGAAGGTTCATTATACTATTCTACTTTCTTTTCTTTGAATTTTCTCACGGGAGGAAGTGGTAGGTCAATCCATTTCTTCTCTCTCAATTATACTTTCTAGGGTAAACTCGACACCAGAATGCCGAAGAAAGAGGTCTTAAGTCACCAGAGATAAAGGGGCTTACAGCTTAGCTAGGGACATAGTGCATGGCTGGAGGAACCACCCAACCTTTGCAGGTTCCAAAGTCAAACTGTTTTTTCTGGATTTCAGAGATGAAAAACACCATGTTCAGTATCTAAAACAAACTTATAAAGTTTAAGCAAACTTAGAAGCATTCACCTGAATTGAGGTGTATACTCTATTACCTAAACTGGCTCAGATGCTTCCATGGTGTTCCAAGGGCTGGATTAAAAAATAACACACTCCACTTTGCGTGTGTGCAGCACACATATGGTGAAACCACAACACTCAAAGTATAGTGTGTATGTGATAAAACTGCACGGAGCTACACACCCAGTGCATGTGTCACTGGGGAATCTCAGTAAGCTCTGTCAACTGTACTGACATCCACTTCGTGGTGGTGCCACAGAAGTAGAGTCTGCAAGATGCTAACACCACAGGAAGGATGGAGCCTGCAGAAGACGTCCCTGCACACATGTGTTGTACAACTTCCTGTCAATCTGTAATTATTTCCAAATAAATAAACTATTTTTTTTAAAGATTTAATAGAGAAAGAACAACCGGTGGGAAGGGGCAGAGGGCAGAGGGAGGAGACTCCCCGCTGAGCAGGGAGCCCGATGCAGGGCTCGATCCCAGGGCCCCAGAATCATGACCTGAGCCGAAGGCATAAGCTTAACCGAGTCACCAAGGCGCCCCCCAAATAAATAAACTTTGTAAAAAGATCTGTATAGGGCGCTTGGGTGGCTCACTTGGTTGAGCGTCTGCCTTCGGCTCAGGTCATGATCCTGGGGTCCTGGAATTGAGTCCTGCAACGAGCCTGCTTCTCCCTCTGCCTCTACCTCTCTCTCTCTCTCTCTCATGAATAAATAAATAAAATCCTTAAAAATAAATAAGTAAAATAACAAAAAATTTTAAGATGTGTATAGAAGCATTTTTAAGTAATTCTATCTGCTGTAAAATTAAAACTAAACTTGCAGCACAGAGCCCAGAACCTGTCATCCGACTTCCCCAGCTCTGTCATAGCTACCATCCACTTGCCTGGCAACATCGATGTAATGAGCATGAGTTTCCTCCTCCAGTCCCATAGCCGCATTTCTTAAATAGGCCTGAAGTGATTCAACTAGAGTCTGCAGGGGAACGCCGTCAGTTGTCTGCTCAATAAGACTGTCCAGCTCATGAAGCATACTTTCTAATGTGTATTCTCCTTTCATTAAACATCTCAGTGCTTCTGGAAATATGATTTGCCGGAAATTTGAATTTAATTCCTATAAATATGTGAAAAATATATTTTAATGTTTACTGAATTTAGATAAGTTATACATTTAGAGGTTTAATGCCATGTGTTAAGAATAAACTTATGCAACTGTAACCAACTTCTGGCTACAAACGTCACACTGATCTTTAAATGATCGATTAAGCAACATTAAAAGGGGTAAGTCAAATTGCTTTTCTGAACCAGCAATAAAAAGAACAATGTTTAATATCTAAAACAAACTTATCAATTTTAAGTTAATTTAAAAGCTCTCACCTGAAGTGAGGTGTACACTCCGTTAGCTAAGTGAACTGCCTCAGAAGCTTCCACTGGGTTCGGAATGTCTAAGTCTTGTGGCACCAGGTGGCACTGCTTCAGTAACTGCACCAGGCAAGTGACGTTCCCGCTCATACTGCAGAGCTCTTCCAAGAACCAGGCTCCATCCCGAGAGGTCAGATCCACTAGCTGCTCGCCAGCACTAGAAGCAGCACCTTCCATCATCAGGTTACGCCTAAAGGCAACAAGGGTTTGTACAGTGAAACCTACTCAGCTATACTCACACACAAAAGCGGATACCTCAAACTTGGAAAGGAAGTAAAGCAGCCTAACGGTGGGCTAGACTAATGAAATGAAAGTCAAAGCATACCTTAAGTTTGGTATTAAACAAAAGGGACAGGAAATCTCATTAAGTATGAATGTTTTCGAGACAACAAAATGGTCTTAGTACAAAGTTGGCTAACTCACCTTGTAAGAGTACAAAGGGCAGAAATAATAACACTTGCTAGACTCAAAGATCCTTCTTCTCCGTTCTCGTGAAGGAAAACTTTAATGCAACGTTCAATTTCCTTCAACTGATCCTCACAAACAGGTACAGTGACGGCTTCCTGTTTCAAGCGTTCCACTTGTCTGATAAGCCGGCTGTTGATGTCAGCTGCGTACCGCTGCAGAGTCATTTCCGTGGCGCTGATGAACTGACACACTGTTGGTGGAGGCTGGGGAGCATACTGCATTTCGTATCTACACAAAGAGAGAGAGATGCTCGTTTACAATGTAACCACCTCCTGCTTGTAAAGAAAGTTCCCATTTTATTTATTTATTTTTTTTAAAGATTTTATTTATTTATTTGACACAGAGAGACACAGCAAGAAAGAGAACACAAGCAGAAGGGGTGGAGAGGGAGAAGCAGGCTTCCCGCCGAGCAGGGAGCCCAATACGGGGCTCGATCCGAGAACCCTGGGATCATGACCTGAGCCGAAGGCAGACACTTAATGACTGAGCCACCCAGGAGCCCGATTTATTTATTTTTTTTAAAAGATTTTATTTATTTATTCATGAGAGACAGAGAGAGAGGCAGAGGGAGAAGCAGGCTCCTCGCAGAGCAGGGAGCCTGATGCAAGTCTCAATCCAGGACCCCGGGGATCATGACCTGAGCCAAAGGCAGACACCCAACTGACTGAGCCACCCAGGCACCCCAAAAGTTCCCATTTACACTGGAGAATATTGCCTCTGATCGATCCCCAAATCTTAAATAGTAGAAACCATGATTTCCATTTTTACAGATAAGAAAAAGTCTCAAGAGCTCAAGTAATTTTCCCAGACGACTTGTGAGTCAGCAATAGCTCAAATGAGTTTAGCTCTCTTTACCCTGATTCCATAACTCTGACACTGGGATACATTTTAATTAATTAGGAAAAACACACCATCTTAAAAGAGAAAACATGACCTCAAATCTTCTTAAAACCAAGAAAAAAAGGACCCCATTCAGCTTCCATCCAACAACCATTTCTTTCCGAAAAATGAAATATTATGCACACATGATAATGATAATTTGAAAACAACTTTGCATTTAATCCCATGAGAAGTCAAGAAAAGTGTGATCAACATACTTCCTGTAGAGTTCTTGACAGCGCTCTACTGTGGTGTTACAGATGAGTTCCTCCATCCAGGTCTTCCACTGCTCAATTCGATGTTTCTGAAATATGGCCTTTGGATACTGCAGAGCTACGGTGGCATAGTGATGCAGCTGTTCCAGACAGCCTCGGAGCACAGAGCGCCTCTGCTGGAGAAGAGCGCCCACTTCCCCCTCCAGCTGCTCACACTGGCTAATCAAGTGCGCCTGGCCAGCATTCTGCAGAAACGCTGTCGCTGGCACATAGCTTGGAGGACCTTTTGGTAAAAGACAATTATTAATCACGGTGAAACTACTCCAAACCAGCAGTCGTTGAAAGGAGCACAAACCACAACCCCACACATAAACACAGAAATACAAAACTCACATGCTCAACATGTGTATCTAAGATAAATCAACCCATACCAAGGTCCATTTGTGAGCTTATCTCCTGAAGCAAACTTGCAAGCTGTGTTGCTTCTAAATTATTGAACGCAGCCTGATAATGTGTTATCCACTGTTCAAATTCATTCAGCTTCACCTGGATTGCTTCCTGAACAGCCCTTTGCTGAGTCTGTAGTTGAGTATGTTCAGAATACCTAATAGGAGGGAAAAAAACTTTTAAATTGCTTCTTCCTTCTATGTACTTTCATAACCTTGATTTTGCTCATACTTGGGACTACCTGGTAAGCTCCTTTTCAATCTTAAGGGCACTGCTCAAATGTCCCTTACTTCTCTGGTTTTCCCCATATTTCTCTCAACTATACTCAACAACATTTTAAGTAAAACATTTTCAAAACCCACCACACCTGCCAGGTGTTGAGTTATCTTTAGTGTAAACGATGGATACTTCACAGATCTTTTCACCTCAGAGACTCATGCAGTGTGTGGCACTTGCATACTTACCCTTTTTTACCAAGCACCTGCACTGTACAAGGTTCATTCACTTAGCTCATTCTATTTAGCTTAATGCTTAATTCAGCAAAGTGGATAAAATACTTACCACTGTACTAATGAATAAGGATCCAGACACGAACTGTAGAGAGAAACCCAAACCTCAGGTTTTCTGAATCCAAGTTCATATTCTAACCACTATATCCACTTATCTCCCATAATTATGCAAACATTTCAATTTAATATAATAAAGCAGAAAATTTAAGTGAATTCCTATGTATTAATTCACAATTGCATTCCATGGGAGAGGTTCTATCATTTACGTAAACTGCTTAATAATTCTAATTCAAGTTGACAATGTTTACACAAATATGAAAATTCTCCTTAATGGCATATATGTAGAAACAAGTGTTCAACACTTTTAAACCTGTGCTGCAGAGTGTGAGAAGGATGGTCCACTCCTTCAGCTCCTTCTAGAAACTCTATTTCTTCCAGCAATTTGCCTTGCAGTTTTTCCACGTCTGTCAGTTGCTCTTGTAAGGTTAGGTATTCGTCTAAGCTGCTGTCCAGCTTGGGAAGCACAACCAGCATCTCATCCCTATTCTTAAACCAGTTCACCTGTAAAAAGGTAATTATGATTAGGGAAATTCTTACAGGGTCAACTGTGAGATATGATGACATCTGCTACAAGGATCATGTTAGATGGACATCCTGGATATATTACTCTATTTAAATCTCTTATTTAAACCCCTGAGGGGATGATGGAACCACGTGTATTTTACAGATAATGATAACCACTGCATTCAAGTTTACATAGCCATAAACTGAGACTCAAATCTCAACAACACCATGTAGTTACCACCACGCCACACAATATATTTTATGTCTTTGTATGGGAGCATTTCCTACTAAAAAGACATCAAATCGCCCTATTTCACTGACACAATATTATACAGGACAGTCTTTCAAAAATATTTTTTTAAAGGATAGTTTTACCCAGCTTTTTGATGGACATGTTAACACTAGTAAAACGATGGTGATGACTTATCGTTGCCTTCACCTTAATTTCAGCTACTCTGGAAGAAAAGAGGCTGCGGGTGATCTCTCGCTCCATCTCTCTCTTGCTCTGCTTGCTCTCAGCCTGCTGGCCACCTCCACCATAGACAGCGCCAGCAAACCCCGCCTCGCCCCCAGCCGTCCAGTCCACCAGGGGGTCATACACAAAGGCCTCCAGCAATGTCAGCAGAGTCTCTCTGCCACGCCGCATGATGTGTAGAACCTGTTTTCAGAGGTGTTTTAATCAGGTTTTGCCACAAGTTTCCTCATTCAAATGCAGTTTTTCATTCCACAGGATTTAACAGATACATTAAAAGGTATGAGAGAAATAGCGTACCTGCTCACATGAAAGCCTAAAAACACCTTCTACTCCAGTTACACCCAGTGCTGTTTCAATATTCTGTGTCATTCGAAAAGGTACTTTCTCAGGAACTCTAAGGCTTTTACCTTGAAAAGACAAATTGTTCTATTTTTGTCCTTTTATCAAAAACATTTGACCCTCATATAAATGTAAAAGTCCCACTTATTTTTACCTTTTTCAAAGCAAACATTGTAATCTATGTGAACCACCTCTCCTGTCGTCATATCTATAAGAACATTATCCAGATGTCTATCTCCAAGGCCAATTATGTATCCGACCATAGACATGACTGCAGTAGATCTGGCATAAGACTAAACAAGAGGGGAGAGTGGGTGGGGAGAGCAAGATGTAACACCATCAGCAACTTTCCTTCCAACATGGTTTGATGCTCCAAAATTTACACAATTCCATAATCCCACTTCCTCGTTTCTAAATAGCACTCCTCAGGGATGCTGCAAGTGGTCCCAGAGGCTCTGCACTGAGCAGCAGACGACATTATGGTCCCTGTTGGTCCTACTTAGTATTCGAATGCTAGATTTAAAACAAAACAACTATTTTCAGCCTCCCTAGTTTTTCCCTTTCTCAAGCTTTTATTCTTTTCATTTCATCCATAATCCCCTCTGTTCTGCCCTCACACAGTCATGGCCATGCCTTATGAAAATAAGTGCAACGCAAGACTCGAATACAGGTCTCAAACTACCACGTCTGGAGTGAGACAAAGGGGGAAGAGGAGGAGGGTGAACAACACAGACTAGACAGGAAGCAGGCAAAAGAAACAGTAATATTGATTACACCCCAAAACAAAACACATACCTGTGTGACTCTCCACCATTCATCAGGTGTGGTGCAAGATGACCAAAGCTCTTTAGCAAGGAGATTTGGGGGGGTGGCCTCCATTAACTCTTCTAATACCGCCTTCATTACATGAAGAGGCCAATCCCGTCGGGACACATCCAGACTAAGCCCAACTGCTTTTAAAGCAGGGCCAATTTTACTATAATAAAGTTCACTAGGACGAGGTACAATTCCAGGATTCTGAGGAGTTTGGTAGGAATCTTGGGCCTTAAAAAAAATTTTTTTAAGAAAAAAAAAATCAACTTTATTTAAATAAAGATAAAGATTACTTTGAATATAGTATTTTAAAAACTGGTTTTTGAGCGGCGTTCTCCACCTTCCCAGCCAAACTGCACATACCAAATAAATAATTCTTCTGGACTATGTATCTTTCTTACAACCTACCTATCTTTCTCTTAATTAAGTTCTACCACTTCATTGAAAACTTGGTCTACTGTTCTATTTTCTCGCTCTCCAATTCAAACTCAACATTTACATTCTTCTTTGTAATCTATAATTCTACTGAAAATTTATCATTCATTTATGCACAAATTTCATTCTTCACTGATACAACTCAACCGTCAATATAAAATTAACAGTAGTCAGACAAAAACTGATATCCCCTCTCTAATTCCCATCTCTCGTTTAACCCTCAGTAATTGTTCTGCAGTCTCCTATGCTTATTTTTTAAACTTGACCCCTTTCAAACTTTTGCTCCTTCCCATATCCACCATAATTAGAATAATTATTTTGGCTAGATATGGACTCTTGAGGTTGAGACTGTATAAAATTTATTTTTATTTCTGTAGCACTTAGTACTGTTCCTGGCATATATACTAAGCACTCAGATGCTTAGCTAAATGAATTCTAAATTAAATCCCTAGTCTAAATCAAAATCATAAATTTCAGAGGCACAAAATATGACATCACAGTAATTAACTCTAAATATAATATAAAGTTGTTTCTTTTTTACGTAATTAATTTAAAAGAAACTGGTTTTCAAAGCTCTCTTCTTTGTAAATTTAATTTAAAAGACCCTAGGAGGTGCCTGGGTGGCTCAGTTGGTTGTGTCCACCTTCTTGGCTCGTGATCCTGGGACCCTGTCTGTGATCCTGGGATCCCGTGATGGAGCCCCGCATGGGCTCCCTGCTCAGCAGGGAGTCTGCCTCTCCTTCTCCCTCTGCCTCCCCCCGTCTCATTCTCTCTCGCCCACACTCTCTTGCTCAAATAAAGTCTTTAAAATATTAAAAAAAGACCCCTAGTAAGCCCAATAAAAAAAATCATTAAAATGTGAAATATCAACTTACACTGATTAACAGCCACACTACTACCCTACCTGCTCCCCCTGTATTTGTCTAGAATAAGATTAACCAAATGTCACCATTTCCACCTCTTAAAACTTTATTTAAATGTGCCTCAGAAACACTTTCCTAAATATTTCAAAAGTCTGTTCTGTAACATTTATAAACTTACCAAAATGCTCAAGTACAGTAAGCCTATGAGTCACACAGAACAAGAAAGAGACTAATATATGTTTTTATGGAAATTCAAATAAAAGTACATGTATATCTGAATTTATCAACCTTCTGTGCTTGTAAGGCAGCTTCCCGTTGTTGCCATCGTTTGTAAAGACCAAATAAGGGTGTGGCTCCATCCACCCACTGGATAAGTCCTGAGCGTGTTCCTAGTGGCGTTACGGAATAGTGTCGGGCATGGAAACGGGGTGTTTCCTGGCGATTGATTGTAGCAAACATGGTATTCACAATAGACAGGAACTGCATTATTCTCTCATCCAAATGTAAATCTTCTAATCCTATGGAAACAAAATTTAAAGTAGCTAGAGAGGTGACCAAATGGGGTGGGGATGGGGTTACAAATGTATCACTTTTGTGTTTCCTCTCAATCAACAGTAGCAGTCAAGAACTGAGAGCCAAGAGAGCACAATGGGAGCATTAGAGAACATTCCATTCAGTCACAAGGTATTAGATACTAGCATTATTAGCTGTACCTCAGTTCTGCCCGCATAAGTTCTTAAGCAAAGAGACGACAAGGAATGGAAAATCTTACTACACAGGCTCCAACCACTTCCATTCAAAATCACAGAAGATACAAGACAATCCAGGCTATTCACCTGGAACAATCCTCTCCCAGCACATTCATACCCAAAGCATCCATAATCAAATTAAGGCTCTTCTTTTAAATCCCACCTTTGAAAAGATAAGGATAGCTCTTGCCATCTGACCCTAGAAAGAGAAGTTTCTTTGGCTTGGTTTTGGTAGGTAAGATGGTGATCGTTCCGCCCACACTGTGGATTGTGACAGTGTCTCTAGCTGACACTTCTCCAGGAAGAGCAATTTCGGTGTTAGTCATGGCAGCCAGCCATGGGCTGATTTCTTCAAGACGCAAGATATAACTTGCACGTTTCTGTGCTCTCTGTTGCAAACTCAGCATTATCTATATTTATAAGATGGGGAAAAACAGGTTTACGTTATCACTGCAACACTTAACTTTCTTCCACATTCAATTTGGCATAAAAGTAAACTTAAACACCAATACAGAAATTTCGTATTGTAGTTCCCAAATTTAATTTCATGTTACATACTTGGGCCAACCTGAGAAAGAGGAAATACTGGTGTGCTGATATGACCTAGGTGATTTCTACTTTGTTCAGACCTGTCTCTTCTTCTCTGTCCAAACAACCAATGCAATCACAGTAGATGGAAGGAAAGCACTGCTGTGATCACAAAATTCAGTGCTGTAGCAAGCTAATTCCCCGTGTTAAGCTACGTTTTACCAATGCCAAATCAATTCACTTAAGTCCTTACAATAGAGCAAAAGATAAAACTGACAGCTGCTGGATGTAGAGTAGACACACCCTTAGAAGCCACTTGAAAAGTTGGTAACAATTTAGAGCTCTGACCACTTGAAGTATGCAGAATTAACACCATAACCCCTTCTAATAACTCATTGGGAGTGGATCGCATGTACAGTTGTATCCCTACTTAGCTAACTTAATAATGTGCTCCTGAATTAATTCTGTGCTCTGCTTTCATGTGAAAAATGTTTTATCAATCTTCAGTGAGCTTTGTTCCATAAAAGGAAAAAGACAACTGGAAACACCCCAAGTAGCCAGAGACAGGACAAAATGGATAAACTGTAGCATTTTCCCATAATATATCAATGCTCAGCTGTATACAAAATATGGATGAATCATAAAATCCTAATGCTGACCATCAGTTATGGAATAAACACAGATACACACACAGACACACACACACACACACGTATATATGTAAGGTCTCATTTATATGAAGTTTAGAAACAGGCAGAAACTAAACACATCCTTTAGAAATGTATCAATAAATAACAATTTTTTTTTAAGTATTCCTCTTATCTCTTCCTCTGGTTTTCTTAGTTGATTTATTGAAAAGGAGACAAAGAAGCAAGAAACTGCTGCTGGAATGCAAGGAAACAAGTTTTAGCTAGGCCACACACAATAAACTTTATCCTTCATGTTAGTGTTCTAGTCTTCCGCTTCTAGCTATTTACTATGAATTTAGCATTTGTTCGTTTCCTCTGGATAGTATTTACTAAAGTCAGGTGTACTCTTTGTTTCTACAGCGCACCTTTTAATGGTTTTCTCATTGCTAAAGTAAGGAAATCAGGAGCAATAAAGGTAAGGGATCAAGAAAGAAAAGGATAAAAAAAGAGAAAGCTACAAGGTAATAAATAGGCTCCCCAAATAATGGTGCTGTTGCTATACCAGATAAAAACCAAAGTAAATACAGATTAAGGAGACCACAACATAAAAGATAAGGATTCTCAGGTGCCTGGGTGGCTCAGTTGGTTAAGTGTCTGCCTTCAGCTCAGGTCACGATCCCGGGGTCCTGGGATTGAGTCCCACATTGTTCTCCCTGCTCCATTGGGAGCCTGCTTCTCCCTCTCCCTCTGCCCCCTACCTCCTGCTGGCTCGCTCTTGTGCTCTCTAATAAATAAAATCTTAAAAAAAAAAAAAGATAAGGATTCTCAAATACTTAAATATGCTAATCATCCCCAAATAGCCTATGCAGAATTGATTTTCAAACAGTTATTTATAAATATTGATGTTGCTATATGTGAATATTTTGTCTGTTAGAAATACTTAATACTCACCCCTAAGAAAGGCAATATAGATAGAAGATTAAATTTTGTAATCTCTTATGAAGACAAAAAGCCAGCCATCAGTATTTAGTTCAAGGCCAGACCCCTTCCTTAACTAATTTCTTACAGTATATTCTTCCTAGTGTGAACCCTCTATAGATAAAAGTTTGCTGCCCTAGGCCCATTAGCTCCCAAATTCTCAAAATGAAGAAAATACCTCTCTCCACATTCCTTATAAGCAACTGGTCATAGGCTGCCTTCCACGGGCCTACAAAATCTTTCACATTCCAAGTAAGGAGAGTTCCCATATTCAAATTTTGTATCTCATACGGAATTTCCCATTTTAGTAGCATTCTTGAGATTTTTCTGTACCTCTTTAAATGGAATCCAGCTGCTTCCAGGCTTTGCAGGATTTGACGGCGTCTTCAGCTTTTCAAGAGCATTTTCAATTGCTTCACCATAGTTATCCTGAAACCACTTTTCATGAGGTGTTTCTGCAGGGGCTGCAGTGATACTCCTTACATGCTCCAAAGCAAACACAATGGGCTTCATCAAAGCTGTGTGCTTTTCCCGCATGATTGCAATTTTCTCTTCCCTGACCAGGAAGACATCGAGAGTTTTACAAACATACAAGAGTTTCAATGCATCTAATGTAAGTAAACAGTATCAAAGAATAAGCTAAAATAAATAAAATATTTGCACAATAACTTAAAACGCAGCATTGTAAAAATATCCAGCACATGAAAGAGGCAGTTTTTCAACACCTGGTGCTGAGAAAACTAGGTATCTACTCGCAAAGAATGAAGTCGGACCCTTACCTTCCTTATACGATCATGTAAAAAAATAACTCAAATTGGATCAAAGACCTTTAGACCTAAGACTCTTAGGAAAGAATGTAGGGGAGGGGCATCTGTGTGGCTCAGGTCATGATCAGGGTCCTGGGATCAAGCCCCACTTCGGGCTCCCTGCTCAGCAAGAAGCCTGCTTCTCCCTCTACCACTCGCCCTGCTTGTGTTCCCTCTCTCACTATCTCTCTGTCAAATAAATAAATAAAATCTTAAAAAAAAAAAAAAAAGGAAAGAATGTAGGGGAAAGGCTTCTGGACACTGGATTTGCCAATCATTTCTTGGGTATGGCACAAGGCATAGGCAACAAAAACAGAAAAACGGGGTTACCAGCAACAAAAGACACTATTAAGAGAGTGAAAAGAATGCACAAAATGGGAAAAAATATTTGCAAATCATGTATCTGAAAGGGGTTAATATCCAGAATACAGAGCAAACTCCTAAATCAATAACAAAACCTCCCCAAACAACCCAATTCAAAAATGGGAAAAAGACTTGAATAGACATTTAAAGTAAGAAGATATTCAAATGATCAAAAAGCACACAAAAAGATGTTTAACATCATGAGTTGTTAGAGAAATTCAAGTCCAAACCACAATGAGATACCACTTCATATGCATTAGGATGTCTTCCATATTAAAAAACAAGAAATAACAAATACTGACGAAGATATGGAGATACTGGAACACTCGTGCACTTTTGGTGGGAATATAAAGTGGTGCAGGAAAACAGGCTAGTGATCCCCCCATAAGTTAAACATAGAGTAACACTATGACCCAGGCAAATCCATTGGATCATATACAAAAATAATAAAAAAACAGGGGGTCAAACAGATACTTGTACACTATTGTTCATAGAAACCTTGTTCTCAATAACCAAAAGGTGGTAACCCAAATGTCCATTGACAGATGACTGCAAAACAGAATGTGGTATATCCATACAATGGAGTATTACTCAGTGCTAAAGGAAGGAAATTCTAATACATGTTACAACTTGGATGAACCTTCAAAACATGCTAAGTGAAATTAGCTAGACACAAAGGGAAAAATACCTTTGATTCCACTTTGTGAGGTACTCAGAGTAGTCAAATTCACAGAGACAAAAAGTAGAATAGTGATAAAGAGGCACTAGGGTTAAGGGGCAATGGAGAGTTAGTGTTTAGTGGGTACAGAGCTTATGTTTGGGATGAATAAGTTCCTGAAATCAACAGTAGTGATGGTTGCACAACACTGTAAACTTAACGTGACTCAATTATACACTTAAAATTGGTTAAAATAACAAGTTTTATGTTTTGTATATTTTACATTAAAAAGGGGGAGTGGGAGGTAGCTTCATTTTCAGAGTAAAAGTGTATGAAAACATACTTGCGTAAGGTATTGTTGTTCTGGACTCTCTTCACCTCATCTTCCAGCTGCTGGATCCGTCTCAGGACATACATGTGTTGCTGTAGCAGAACTCCCAGCCAGAGCTCATCCCAGAGAACAGTAACCCTGCGCAGCTCAGCCACAAGCATCTGAACCTGCACGCACAGTACATGCAAATATGCTCTTCTACAAGTTCACACACAGTTTTGCAAACACTAGAAACTACAAGTTCCGTGTGTGCATTTTTTGTTCATTATTCGATCAGAGAACGTTGATTACTAATTCTATAAACAGACTTATAAAACCAATACTGAATTGTAAAGCCAATTTCGATTATTCCAAAAGCCTTTTTGTTCTTCAAATATTTCCATGACAGTTTTTATGGGTTTTGTTTTTAGGTTGTTCTTTGGAGGAGAGGGGAATATAATAAAAATTGTTTAAAAACATGCAAATTGTGTTTTGTACCTGTAACACCATAGTTGGGTTTGCAGAGGACAGCTTATCTACAATTTTGCTGTAGCAATCCTGCATCATGGCTTGGTCTTCATTTAATCCACTTTTAGGCTCATCCTTATTGCTATCCTGAGAAGCAGGAGGGCTTCCTCCCTCACATTCAGAAACCAGCAACTCTTCTCCTTGAATATTGCCAAGCAAAGTTGGAATTGCAGAGGAAAACTTATTTCCTATAAGAAAATAGAAAAATTAGGTACACTTTCGATTTTCTCCTATGCGCGCATGTTGAGTTAAGGAAAACATTGGTAATCTATTCGACTCCAGCACTCACTTAACGAATTTGCCTTCCATGCATTAAATTAACCGAACATCATGGACATTCTGCCTTTTCACAAAGTAAGCTTTTATATTTATTAATATTATAAGCAAATGGAAGATAAATGAAAAAATGAGTCTCAACAGTTTTCTCACAGCCAGAGTCTAGAGCTTGGTTTCATCCTTATCTACCATTTACTCAGCTCATCGGTGAACCTGAGAGCACGGACTCAATTTCTCTAAGCCTAAATGGGTTACTGTGAGATTGAGGCGCATGTGTTAAGTACATCCCCTAGTGCTGGACATAGCAGTTACCACCTCAATAAACAATAATTATTATTACTGAAAAAAACCACAAACTCCATCAACTATTTAACAGAAAGCTGAAAAAAATTTACCTAACACATTATCTGCAAAATAATTTCTACTTAAAGTAGCAGTATTTTAATATTCCATACCTGAAGCCTGCGATTCAGTACTAAGTGATATGGTACCCACTATTGCAGGGTACAGTATGAGATGTGGGGAATCTTGAGCCACTCGGCAGAGAAGGTTACAAATACTTTGACGCACATATACTTCAGGATGGTTTAAGCGTGAGAAAAGCTGTGGGATAATTCCTTCAGGATAAGAAGAAAGAAGGATAAAGTTATTAAAAACTGTCAACATGGTAGATACAAAAGCATAAAACCTCATGTGTGTCAGAATCAGTTTTAAGGGCCTCAAATTTCTCCCTGTGTTAACAAAGAACCTAACAATAGTTCTTGTTTTGCAAGTTTCGTTAGAGCTATAATCAAAATGCAAAGCAATTCAACAATGTTCTGGCAAAATGTATTTTCTACAAATGCCTGTAAAAGACAGAGATAATTTTTAACAAAAGGCATACAAAAATTTTTGAAACTTATTTTCACCACTGTCTCCAAAATTCACTTTGTATCCATAAAGCTCCTGCCTGTCACCCTTCTAGTTCTATGAAAGGCGAGAGAGAAGAGTATGTCACATGCAGTTCATGGTGTCCTATCAACTTATGTAGGTATTCTGTAACACACTAAAATAATAAACATAAAGAAACTATGATACTTGTTTATTGTCTTATGTATCCTACCCAGAAATAACTTTTCCTCAAACATTTCACTTAGACCACTACCTCTCCATGGGGCAGTAGGCGTTGTTTCCAAGCCATGTTCCAGATACTGCCTCAGCTCGCCGGCGTGTTTGACGAGCAGCCTGAGCAAGCGCAGTGTGGCCATCACAATCACATCATCAGTACTCTGCTCTGCTCTGTGACTCAAATGTAGCCTAGGGTCGTCTTCATCTAAAGGAATCTAAGGGGGGAAGGTGAAAGGCAGAAATAAGAACACTGTTTTCATCTGCTAGGAAAAAAACGTCAAGTACATTTTCTTAGAACCGAACACCGTGCTACCTACCTGACCAGCATTGAGTTTAAGGAAAGTAAAATACGCGCTGCAAGACAGCTTGTACAGGCTGAAGATCCTATCTACAACCTTTCTCCACACTTTAATAACTCCTTCTGTCGCACTTTCATCAAGTTCTGAAAGCCACGGGCAACTTGAGATTAACTGACGCCAGATAACATCAACCATGTCATCTTCCTCATTATCTTCACTTTCTGTTATCTGAAGCGTTATATCTTCATCCTGAAGAAAATTGGGGCATAAAATGCTGTTTTTTTTAACACAAAAGTGGGGGGGGAAGGTACATGATTTTCCTATCCTATGAAAGCATTTTTCTCATCTACGAAACATTACTTCACATCTAGTTTCATACATGCTACAGCAGTATCATTGAGGCACTCTACGATGTACTTACTGATGCAGCTAATGAAGGATATAAGACTTTTTTTTTTTGGTACTTTAAATGCTTCTAAGTTACAGTAAATATTCTGCTTGCAGAACATTAAATGTAATCTGTTTAAGTTTGAGGCTTGAATGTAAACAGAATTCACTCACAACAGACTTTCCTCTCTTTATAGTAATGGGCACATACATAATGCCAGCTCTGGCACACATGACACATGCTGGTCTAGAGCAAGATGAGTCAGTACAGTTTAGCCTATGAAATAAAATCCACACTTTTAAAGTCTATCTAAAAACTCAATAGCTCTAACATTCTAGAATTAATAGGACTCTGAGCTGAGAGAGAATAAATCCTACAGCTCATTTAGTCTACTGGTTTTCAACTCCAGCTATGAATTAGAATCACCGAGTAAGCTTAAATACATACACCCACTTCCCACTCAGAGTATCTGGGGTGGTATTCAGGCACTGGTGTACTTTGAAAGGTCCCAAGCTAGTGTCAAGAACCTAATTTCTGATCATCGATTAAAAGAGAAATTTAATTCACATAAAACAAACTTCACCTATTGTAACAGGACCTTAAGGAAATGATTTCTCAAGGTATTACATTCTCCTTAGAGAAGTATCATAACACACTTTCATCTTAAAACTCAAAAGTTTTCATTTGTAACAGTAACTGCCTAAACCCCATTCAACATTTAATCAAGTATATGTGATCAACCTCTTCAAAATCAATGAATTAAAACAGTGATCTTGACACCATTTCTCCCCAAAGACCGTATGATGTTTCCCTTGCCTGAATCCCAGCTGGGCGACACACAGCCTGTCCAAGAATACCATATATTCTCTCTTTTTCTTCTTCAGTTATAGTGTCTGGAAGCAGATTCTGAACTTCAGATTTTTCTCTAGGCAGCAGACGAACACCTTCTCCCTGACTATAAAAATAAACAAGTCACTGGTTCCAGCTACCAAAACTTGTCATGTCAAGCTACCAAAACATGTCAGCAGACATTTCAAATCTCTATCCTGTAATGCAGTAAATAAATTACGCATTTCAACATACATACCTGGCATTATCAACCACCTTTCTGCCCCACCTATAAGCCCAACTAGCCAATGCTGCCCAAGATTTGGCTACTTCAGGCGCCTGTACTGAAGACAGGTGATACAACTGTCCCAAAATGAAGTCAGGTTCTCCAACTCCAATATGCACTGCCATAATGGACAAAAAAAAAAAAGAAAGAAAGAAAGAAAGAAAGGACTCAGCAATGTTACCTTCATAAATTTCAAATGGCATTTTCCGGGATTTATTTTCCGTAAGCTATCACTAATTTCCAGAATATTACAGTAAAATTTGATCAAAAAACACATTTTTACTATGCTTTTCTAAAAGGCTAATATACTGAAATCACTCAGCTTCACAAGTCAGTTTAAATTATCACCCTGTAAACTGCATAAATATCTCTCATGACAACACAGGTGTCACACGTGTTGTACAATGTCTTAAATTCTAGATATGACTGGCTCTTTCCTCGTGATTAGGCTAAGCTTGAACGTTCTGGCAAAAAATAATATATAGGTGATCAGTATACAATCTCATTCAGTCAAAAAATTCATGAGGTAAATATCTTTATTCACACCTGCTATAATGCCATCTGCCAAGATTTATAATAATCACAGGACACATCCCTTATGAATATCAAGACTGTAAATTACATAGATTATAATTATTTTATAAGACCAACCTAAGTAATTAAAATCCTAGGCTTCATTACAACAAAAATGAAAGTATATTCTCATCAGCAAAGAGGTTAACTATCTCCCACTCTGTAAAACCTGGACAGAACAGACACTCCCAACACTGAATGAACTACCCTATTTGTCAAGTACCTTTCTATTACTAGCACTACTGTCAGAATGTGAAACTTTCATCTTCTAGAGCTTCTGTGCTCTAGGAGCCAAGGAGACCACAGGCAACTACCGTGTATCTTTCTTGCTCCTTCCAGCGTGAGGTGGGATTTAGGTATCTGGAGCAGGACCTTCTTGCCGGCAAAACATCCAAGTCCATAAAAGCACTGTGGCCTGGGAAGGCCAGAAGTCAGCAGAGTTAGGTGACTTCCACAGTGGCATTAAATACTAAAGAAATGTGTTTTAATTACTTCCAAACGGTATAGTATACTAAATTTCCATGCAAACAATTTTTGCGGCAAGTTACAGCCAGCTTAACATTGTAAATTTTAAAACAGTGGAGAAATAACTTCTAAAATTGGTATTTTAAAGCTAGTAAAATAAAGAAAGCCTACCTGTAGATTCGCTCTCAATCCGAGGATACTCTTCTTCCATTGTATTAACAGATGGCAGTTCTATTAAAGCAAGTATGTTTTTAGACAGAGTAGAAAGACCTGCGAAGTTCTGCTGTTGCTGAGCTCTATAAACCTGTTTCAGCTGCCCTGAAATTTCTTTCCATTCTGCCTGGATCCATTTAGCCAGTGTCAGAATTGACTTGGCAACTGCATATTCAGCTTTGGCAGACTTGCAGAAAGATATGGCACAAGAACTTAACATTTCCATTGCATGTGTTGACTGGCCTATAGAAAACCAAAAACCAGTCCTTAGAAGCCTTATATGCAAATGATTAACAGTATTTCAGGGTGAAGTAACAATGTAAATTCGGTGGTAATCAATGATCTCTAGATCATACCGTTCTAAAAGCACCAAATTACAAAGGTAAGTCAATTACAGGTAATTTATTATTCAAGGTACAAATATTCTGCCACAGTTGAAACAAAAATCAGCTTTTCTAATATTGCCTTACAGCATACACATTTTCATACACATGATTTTCATTTTAGTCAGACATTAACCACAGTTCATTTTACTAACCTGCTGTATATAGCAATTTGGTTTTTTCAATGTCAAGTTCAGGCCCCCATTTTTCATCCACTTGACCTTGAGTTGATAGTTTTTTAAAATGCTGGACTAAATCCTGTGCAGTAGTAGTCTTTCCCAGCTGAACCTCACTACACTGTGCCAGAAGTCTTGTTGCAAGTGAAACATTCCCTCGTTTTCTAGCAAATTTTGCTGCTGTTAGACCTAATTCCATGAGATGGCTTCTAATTGGAACTGTTTGTTCTAGAGAAAAGAAAACGTTTCATTAGTCCTTGATTAGTCTAGCCCAGACTGCACAGACACACGGCCAAAAATTCTTCCCCAGCCATTTTCCCTTCCCTATCAACTCCCTAAATAAAGGTAACTCATTTTTCATTATCTTTAAATTCCTAGCAGCTAGCACAGTGCTTGGCATACAATAAACAGTACATGTTTGTTAAAATATAAATAAGCAAACGATGAAGCAAAGTAAAAATCATTCACTACAAGAAATTAGCTTTCCAGTTTCTAGATCTTTTTAGTAAAGGGCCTAGGCCAAAGGGTGGGGAAAGAGAGTAAGGCCAGACCATCTCTCATGCCATTCTCTCCTGGTTCACTCCTACCTTTCTGAAGAATCCTCAGTCTCCTTCTCATCCACTACCTATCCATTAAAACTGGTGTTCCTCAGGGTCGGTGCTAGGCTCTCTACTCTTCTTACTCTGCATATTCTCCCTGGACAGTATCATCTGCTCCTGTAGCTTCAATTACCATATAAATGCTGATGACTCTTCACTCTTTATCTCTAGCCAGATCTGAGTCCCACCTGCTTACCAGTCACCTATACTCAGGTATTTAAAGGGCACTTTATTTTTTTTATTTTTTTAAAGATTTTATTTATTTATTTGAGAGAGAGAGAATGAGAGATAGAGAGCACAAGATTGGGAAGAGGGTCAGAGGGAGAAGCAGACTCCCTGCCGAGCAGGGAGCCAGATGTGGGACTCGATCCCAGGACTCCAGGATCATGACCTGAGCCGAAGGCAGTCGCTTAACCAACTGAGCCACCCAGGCGCCCTAAAGGGCACTTTTAACCTGTGTCAAGTGGAATCCATTTTCTACCACCCTCCAAACCTTCTACTTCCTTCTCCTGTCACTCCTTTCTCAAGGAAAGGCATATGATCAACCTGGCTACCTGAGCAGGTGCCTGCCAGTCACCCTAAGACTCTACTTGCAGCCCATATATCGTATCCATTTTTTTCTATCCCTTCTGCCACTACCTAACTGGTAGTGGCAGCCTACCTGGTCCCTCTGCCCCCAGTCTTATCCTCTTCTAGTCCATTCTCCAACCTGCAAATGAAATATCTTACACAATGGTAAATATGAACTTTAAACTTCCCTTTGATGACTTCCCACCGCCACTGACAAAACCCCAACTCCTGAATTTGCCTTGAAAGGCGCTGATATCTTGCATTTCATTCCAATCTCAATCTCCTTCAGCTTCCTCTCTTCCCACTCTCCCTTACGCAAACTGTCACCTAAGAATCTTTCATTAATGCCGCTGGCCTTCACATATTTTTTTCCAACCTCTCTACTGCCTTCCATCTCATCCCTACCTCCCTTATGTATCAGCTTAAATGTTACTTCCTCCCCAAATCCTGTTCTAACTGATCCCTAGGATTCAATCTGTGCCCTTGTTGCATGTTCCTTAGCACCATGTACAAGCACTTCCACTCAGCACACCATACTGCTGATCCTTGTCTGACGATTTCCCTACCGACTAGAATCACTGTGGTCCCTGGAATGCAGAAAACAGGCTTGTCCTGTTCACCGTTACATCCCAACTTGGAGCACAATACGTGGCACAAAGTAAACACTTCATAAGCACCTCCTGAAGAAGGAAAAAAAGTGAGGAGGAGTCGAGTTCTGTCTCCAACTATAACCGCTGGGTTACTGACTTTTTATTCCCAATTTTAAAACTTGTTCAATAAGGGAAGGATGAGAAAGAGGATATTTGTAGTCCTAGTATATGCCATGCTCTGTGCTAATTCCTGTAATCCTTATAAGAATCTCCTGAGCAAGTAAATACCCATAACTGAAGAGGAAAGTGACTCAGAAGTTTAATAGGCTTGCCCTAAGGTCCTTCCACTTGCAAATGTTGGGCTAAGGATCCAACCCAAGTGTATATGGCAAGGAAGGTCCATGTGAGTCACAGTTCCCAGCAATCAGTCTGCAATCCAAGTCCATACCCCACCAAAACCTTACTTGAAATTTAATACACAAATGTATTCAGTAACCTTA
Source organism: Zalophus californianus (assembly GCF_009762305.2). Taxonomy (NCBI): domain Eukaryota; kingdom Metazoa; phylum Chordata; class Mammalia; order Carnivora; family Otariidae; genus Zalophus; species Zalophus californianus. The sequence continues at coordinate 83,722,289 of NC_045604.1, forward strand.
GCTACATTTTCAGCTAAGCTTCTACAGAATTCTGGCAACTTTTCAATTTTTAATCAATAAAGTAAATTGCTAGCATCCCTTTAACATGATAGACATTTCTTTCTTAAAAATGAGACCTACTAAAAAAAAATAAAAAATTTAAAAAAGTTTAAAAATGACACCTACTTAAAAAAAAAGAGAGAGACCTACTAATATATATACAAGTATTTTTTTTTTAAGATTTTATTTATTTATTTGACAGAGAGACACAGCGAGAGAGGGAACACAAGCAGGGGGAGTGGGAGAAGGAGAAGCAGGCTTCCCGAAGAGCAAAGAGCCTGATGCAGGGCTCGATCCCAGGACCCTGGGATCATGACTCGAGCTGAAGGCAGACGCTTAACGACTGAGCCACCCAGGTGCCCCTATATATACAAGTACTACTTCTCTATTCATTTGGAGTGTTTAAAACTTAACATTCGCAGTACATTATATCTGACAAAGAATTTGTATCCAGAACAAATAAACAAGTCTATGACTTGATTAAAAATGGGCAGGATTTGAACACTTAACAAAGTAAGATATACAATGGCCACTATGCAAATGAAAAGATGCTCAATCTCATTAATCACCAGGAAAATGCAAATAAAACAATGAGGTACTATTATACACTGGTGCCAGTGACTAAAATTAAAGACCAGCACTACCAAGGATGAAGATGCCAGAAGAAATGTACAAAACACTTTTTAAAAAATGTCAAACTATTTTTAACATTAAACTATATGACCCAACAATTTGACTCATAGGCATTTACTCAAGAGAAACACAAATATATGTCCACCCAGAGACCTGTACGTGAATTTCATAGCAGTTTTATACATAACAATCCAAATTTTAAAATAAACAACTCCAATATCTACCAAAAGACCCAGAGATAAATTATGGTATACCCATAGAATGGGCAGTACTCAACAACAGGAAGGATCACAGTACTACTGCACAAAACATAGGGGAACCTTAAAAATAAAATGCTGAATGAGAGAAGCCAAACACAAGAGAGCTGTAGGACACCATTTATATAAAACTTTAGTAAAGACATTTCTAATCTCGGGCACCTGGGTGGCTCAGTCGTTAAGCGTCTGCCTTCGGCTCAGGTCATGATCCCAGGGTCCTGGGATCGAGCCCCGCATCGGGCTCCCTGTTCCGCGGGAAGCCTGCTTCTCCCTCTCCCACTCCCCCTGCTTGTGTTCCCTCTCTCGCTATGTCTCTCTCTGTCAAATAAATAAATAAAATCTTAAAAAAAAAAAAAAAAGACATGTCTAATCTACAGTGATAGAAGACAAATCAGCGGTTGTCCAGGACAGGACAGATGGGAGAGGTGACTGGGAAGAGGCATAAGGAAACTTTATGGGGTAAGATCAATGTTTTGTTGGTGGTTACACTGGTGAAGATGTGTCAAAACTCATGGAATTGTACACTTAAAATGTGTAAGTTATATCTCAATCAAAGCTATTAAAAAACTGTATCTCAATCAAAGCTATTAAAAAACCAACCTAATTACCTTTTATTTTCTCCAACAATTGACTCTGGTACATGGTGTATCTTAATGCCTGCATCCATGGCCTCACATCATGCTGTTTACATGAACGCAGAGCTTCACTGAAGAGTGGAATAAGACAATCCTGCCAGAGAAAAACCAAAACCACTTAATATAAACAGCCTCCTTATATGTTCGTAGGTTGAGGTAAGCTGTAACCCCCATAAGCCAACTACTCCAGGCTCATCTAATTAAACTCTCCACTTTCTTCACTATCTTCTGATCACAAGAGGAAAGACATTGTAAGAGCAAAATCTTTATTTTGGGGGGAAAAAAAAATTCCAATTTATCAATATACTGAATAAAGCACATTTTATAAAAAATAAACACAGCATATTTACTATAAAGAAGCTGAATTACAGAGAAACATAAAACTATTGGCTTTATAAGCAGATTCTCAAAGACTATAATTCCCTTGGGAAGGGCCCATCTTTGGTTTAAACTTTACCCTATCTGGAAGAGGATGAGGTGTCACCATTATTATTATTAACTTTTTTTTTTTTTTTAAAGTAAGCTGTTCGCCCAATGTGGGGCTTGAACTCACAACCCTGAGATCAGGAGCTGCATACTCTACCAACTGAGCCAGCCAGGTGCCCAAGAGAGTCTTTGTTTTAATCAAATCTACAATTTATAACACCTATCAATGGAAAACATATTTATATACACCAACTCTTCTTCCAAAAAAAAAAAAAAAGGAAAAAATTAAGTAATTAGCCATCCTTGAAATGATATATCTTAGGTTCCTCCATCTGCCTCACACACTTCTCAAATGAAAATGTGCCTGAAAATGACATTTTAGATTTCTGGGTTTACTAGCTTGTCCAACAAATGCTACTTTAAAAATTCAAAAAAATCTTGGGGCGCCTGGGTGGCTCAGTCAGTTGGGTATCTGACTCTTGGTTTTGGCTCAGGTCATGATCTCAAAGGTGTGGGATTGAGCCCTAAGCTGGGCTCCAGGCTCAGCAGGGAGTCTGCTTGAGATTCTCTCCCTCTGCCCCTTCTCCATGGTCTCTCTCACATTAATAAATCTTAAAAAAAAAAAAAAAATTTTCCCACACGAATGCCTATTAATGTTCAGAAGAACATCCTGATAAGGACACATATATACACACCTCTGTTGAAAGTCTGCTAGAAACTGTGTTCTCCAAAGCAGAAGAGCAATACAGCTGTAAGGTACTTAGAACTGGCAGAGACTGTGAAACTGTTAAAGTAGAAAGTCTCAGTGGTCCAATAGCTATGCGGGAGGTTTGCTTCAAGTACTTTACCACATTTCTGAAACACAATATTCACTGTCAATTAATAAATGAGATTTTCCAACCTGTGTAATCACTGAAGGGATAAGGTGGTTTCCTAAGATGCTACTACAGTGGCATCCAAAGAGGAGGAAGGAAGAGGAGCTGCCTGCCCTTTAGTAAAATTACATAAGCAAGTCAAGACATGCTTCTGGGGATTTCTACAATTTAGTTAGTTTCAACCTCTATATATGTTGCCAAGTGGCATTCTTGTATCATACGACTTCTACAACAAAAATGAAGCTGTCATGACTAACATTGTAGTGATCACGTAATCGACTCCTCCCCAAAGCACATACATTTACCATACGGTATACATAGTGCACACCAACCTCTTTAGGATTAAACTTACTCAGTTATGGACTGCCACTTCTGATCTTGTTCCATATGGTTTAAAGCAGTTGCCAGACAAACAGAACTTCTCAACAACTGAACTTCAATGGATTTCTGAAGTTCCCTTGGATCAGGACTTAACATATTAGGAAGCAGTTTTTTCATATCTACAGAAGTTAAATAAATTCCATGAAGTTAATTTGCTTTTAATGTGTTAAGAGTGGTATTTTGACAATACTGAAAAGTTATCACCAATGAGAACATTCTTTCATATTTAAATTCAGCCAGCTGAACACTATGACTAAGCATTTCTGATAGCTATATAAAAAATATAGTCCACATTCAAATTATATCTCAGATCTGCCTCAAAACAGCTGATTTCCAAAGTTCCAAAAATCTGTAAATCAACCTACTACATTTAAAGGGGCAAATCTAGCCCTACTCTGCAAACCTTACTGAATCTAGCAACTTACTGGTAACACACAAACCACTCACCATACTAACTTTAGTGTTAATATTTTACACAATGTTCCACTTGTGGTAAGAAAGTTAATGAACCACAGTAAAAGGTCAAGAAAAATATTTAGCTTAAAGACTACTTAAACTTTTTCAAACGTGGCTAGATAAATCTCAAAGTCTTACGATAGTCTTTTTTTAGTTTAATTTTACTCAAACTATCTTTATTTGCCAAATCAAATATAAGTAAAACAGACCTAAAGATGTTCCTTCACGTATGATTCTGCTCCAAAATAAATGTACAAAAACTTCCAGATTTTCCAGTAAAATACTAAGCCAAACATCTTGAGCAACTTGTCTATAAAATACTTAATTCTAAGATTATTATTTCAAATACCTATTTTCTCTTTTGATCCTCCAGCAAGTAGACTGATATTTTCTCCTGGTAACAATTCTAATTGCTCAGTACATTCAACAAATTCTCCAGATTCAAAACTGCTTAGTGATCTGTAATTAAAATACCAGTTAGCTTGTATTACACTTACCCAGCCTGTGGGATCATTCAAAAAAAGTAGAACAAATTCTGGAAAAACACAGCACAGTTACACAGCATTCTCTTGATGAGGTTCCTTCTATGTAGGCCATCATTTTTTATTTCTATTTTCAAGATGTGACTACCAATTTAATTAGCACTAAAATCGGAGTGGCAAACCAGAAAGCTACAGCTATCGTAGTCATTCACAGTTTAGCGTACTCACCCCTCCATGTTTCCTTACTCTTTTTGTAGCCTGTTATCTTTGGGAGACCATCCAACAAACTGACAGATCTTGCAGGGCATTGCCAACATGTGATTCTCCCCAAACTACCTCTAAATTCGCTACATGGCCCCATTCCCCACCTAAAGCCCAGGCCCCTGGAGGGCTCCTATTCTATTATCTCAGCCTTCCATCTCATCCCACCTTTCACTACTGGCCTCCCTCCCTCTCTCCCTTGTTCAATGTGTTTCACAGAAGCTCTTTTTTTTTTTTTTTAAGATTTTATTTATTTGACAGAGAGTGAGAGAGGGAACGCAAGCAGGGGGAGTAGGAGAGGGAGAAGCAGGCTTCCTGCTAAGCAGGGAGCCCAACATAGGGCTCGATCCCAGGACCCTGGGATCATGACCTGAGCAAAGGCAAATGCTTAACAACTGAGCCACCCAGGCACCCCGCTGTTTCTCTCCTTTAAAAGAATTCTTCCTTTCCATCTCCTCATGCCTCTAATGCTAGGACGAGAGGCCTTCTAGCTCCCTACCTACTGGCTGCTACTTTCAGAACACTGTTCTCATTCCTACTATAGCTGCTTTCCAACCAAGACAACGACTCTGTTTCTTAATCTCTTTTCCATTAATCTACTCTTCTTTTCTTATCCCCCCCCCCTTACAACGCAGCCTGAATCCAGCACTAGAAATGTAACATCAATGACTGCATCTGCCTCCCCCTTAAAAGCTCCAAGCCTGGGCCAAGGCAACCACACGCTTCTCATGTGAGCCGCAACTGATGAACTGTCGAGGTTTGGTAACAACACCCTTATCATTCCTGCCGCTACAGGGTCTGACTCCTCTCCAGTGGTAGGTTCCCTGCTTCCCCACTAGGCTCTACAATGCCCTCACACTCTCAGCTAATGACAGACTCCTCAACACACACACGCACACACGCACACACGCACACAGCCCCACAGGCTTTCATTTCCTCTACTCTTAATCCACCATCTACCCGCTCCCAAAACTCTGTCCATATCCAACTACTTTCCTTGGGTGCAAAAAAGGTGGGTCCTTTTTTCCAGTTAATCCTTCAATCAATGTTCTTTATCCTGTTTCTTCAACCTCTGCTTTCTAGTCACTCCTTCCCCTGAGCTTAAAAGAACACTTAATCTCTCCAATACTTCAATACACAACATTCTCCTCCAGCCACAGCTTCCTCTCCTTGACTTCATGAAAAACTCACTACCCAAGTAATCTTTAGAGAACTTTTGATTTCCAAGTTTCTTCACTACTCAATAGTATTCAGCCTGGCTGCTTCTCCTCTCTCTCTCTCTCCAAAGCTCTTCTTGCGTGCAGTCTCTGGAGCTCCTAACAAGGCAGACTACCCCAGTTGGTTCTCCTACATCTCGGAACTCTTCCTTCCTCAGTGTCTTTGTGTTTATCAATGGCTTCACCTCCCCTCCTTTAAAAAAGATGCTCGTAACGATTCTGTCCTTGGCCCTCTTTACTTTTCACTCACCCATCCCCAGAGCTTTATCTGTAACTGGGTAGATTACAAAGGCTCTGGAGTATAGAGTTCAAAAGAAGGTTTTTTACTGTCACCTACATGCAAATGATCCCCAAATCATTCTCTATCTTAGACTTTTCTCCTTTGCTCCAAATCCAATTCTTAATTGCTTATTAAACAATCTCCTCTGCATGTTTCATTTGCACCTTAAACACACCTCATTGTTCTGTGTGCTCCTACTTCAATTAATAGTGTCTGTTTCTCCCTCTACCTTTGACCCACAGATTAGTGGTCTACATGCCGCCACCCTTGCCATCAATCCACCTACAGTCTCTTCACAACACAGCAGAGTGAACCACTAAGTCAGATCAGGACATGCCTCTCCTGTTCAAATCTCACCTAAGATTTTCTCTTCTTATTAGGACTCGAAGTCCTCCTCACAGTCCTCCTACTCTCTACCCTTATCTCTTATTATTCACTCTGCTTCATCAAGAGTGGCCTCCAGGGTATTTCCAGAACATTCAAAGCACATCATTCTTCCATCAGATCTGTTTCCTCAAGTCTTTGCTCAAATGTCATGCTGATGGCATTCCCAACCTTGTCTGTGTGTCTGTGTCTCCTCTAGAAAGGAGCTCCTCAAGGGTCAGAATTCGTGTTTCATGAAATGTTGCACCCCACTGACTGGCATATAGTACATGGTCAATGGAGAAATTACCCATTAACATTTACTTTTTAGAAGCTGGGCTTCTCAATGGGAAGGACAGCTAATGACCCGTGTCCAAGCCACTTACGGGTATGCAGATTTTGAATTAAAGGATTAATTCACTACATATACTTTGTGGGGTTTTTCAATTTAAATATTTATTTATTTAAGTAATCTCAACACCCAATGTGGGACTCGAACTCATGACCCCAAGATTGAGAGTCGCACGCTCCACCGACTGAGACAGCCAGGTGCCCCCAGTACATACATTTAAAATTAAGGGATTAATGAACAAACAATGAATCATGGAACACTACATCAAAAACTAATGATATAATATATGGTGATTAACATAATAAAAAATTTTAAAAAAATAAAATTAAGGGATTAATACACAGAGGAACAAGAAAAAAGACAAGAAAGGGAATTTAATTTACAAATATTCATAAACTCTGCACTCCTTAGAATATTTTCAATCAATTCAAACCTACTTTAGAAACAGTCATCAAATGTGACCCTTTCTAAAGCAGTAACAAATTTCTCTTTATGTTTATTTTGTAAGCTCTAAGAATCAATATCGAATGACTGTTTCAACAGTGACAAGACTGTTTTCCCACTGCATGAATACCTTCCTCACCTCTAATGTTGGTTTCTCACTGTAGTCATTTTCAAACAGCAATATTATTAGAACTTCAAATATCTTGCAATAGTAGATATGACCGATTTTAATATTTTTCTGCCGTAGAGGAAGACTTTAAAGCTACTGAAAATTTACTTAAATGAAAAAAAGTCCTTACTTTATGTAGTTGAAATCAGCTTTCAGGTTGAGAGAAGTGCTGCCGGTACTCTTCTTCAAGTCGTGGATAGCATTCTGCCACTCCTGTACGGCAGCCCAATCAGCAATGGAAATGTAGCACTCACACGCTTTATTTCCCAAATAATTTATAACCTCAGGGGAAGAGTCAGTTGGCTTGGACAACACAGTTTTTCTGGATTCACCTGAGTGAATGTATTTCATACAACAGAGATCCAGGGCAGTTATAAATATTTTAAAGAGCACAGAAATCTAAAAATACACAGTAAGATCATCAGTACAAACTATCTGACTACAGCTTTTTATTTAAATTCCAGATGCTCACCGTTCAGAGAATGTTTGGGGCTGGCACTGTTACGCCCAGCGTTGGCCAACGTGAGAACAGATTTCTCAAAGCTGGAGATGCAGCAATCAATACCTGTCATGGCGCACAAGTGCTCCTGGTACTCTACAGAGGCCTTTTCAAACCTTTAATGCAAATTCAAACAGTCTTTATTTTTAATTACCCACAGACTTCACTTCCAAAAAAAAAAAAAAAAAATTAATCACTCAACAAATTGAGCGAGGAAATAAATAAACCGAGTGGAGACAATGAGTTAATTATTTTGTGTGGGGTTGAAGTGAACAAAATTATGTTTTTCCTCACAACAAATGAAAATAAATTCAAAAATAAAAAAAAAGGGGGAGGGGCGCCTGCGTGGCACAGTTGGTTGGGCGTCTGGACTCCTGGTTTCGGCTCAGGCCATGATCTCAAGCCCCACACCAGGCGTCTCACTCAGTGTGGAGTCTCCTCAGACTTTCACCCTCTCCCTCTGTCCTTCCCTACTGTGCACAACTCTCTCAAATAAATAAATAGAATCTTAAAAGAAAAAAAAAGGCATAATACAGTAACAGAAGGGGCGCCTGGGTGGTTGTCAGTTAAGTGGTTACGTGCCCTGGGCTCGGGTCATCATCTCAGGGTCCCAGGATCAAGCCCCACAGCAGGCTCCCTGCTCAGCAGGGAGTCTGCTTCTCTCTCTCTCCCTCTGCCCCTTCCCACCACTTGTTCTCTCTTTCTCTCAAATAAATAAATAAAATCTTAGGGAAAAACCACAAAGGTATCCTTTACTTTAAAATATATATATAACAGAAAATACTGATAAGTATCTGATTTCAATGTACACAAAGGCTAAAAAGAAGAATTTTTAAAAAGAACTCAAAGTAACAGATACTAATGACATAATTTGAAATTTTAAGTACCAAAAACACCATAAATATTAAAAACAAATTACAAATCAAGAATTAGCATCAACAATCTTACTGTATAATAAAATCTCACAGATCAATACAGGAAAAAATGAGAGCCCATTAAGACATAATTTACATTTTAAAAAATCACAAATGATCAACAGAACATATGGGGAAAGTCCTACTATTAATCATTAATAAACAAATGTAAATTAAAACTATCTTCACTGATGATGATGGCAGGGCTGTTTTTCAGTGACCCTCAGTACTCAACAAAGGTGAGGGGAAGGGGTTATTATTATTCTTTTGTTAAGGATTAAACTGGAAAACGGTTTTCTGTACAGTAACTTAGCAAAAGAATGTACCATAACCCTTACGGTTTATAGCCTTTCTTCTAATAAATCAACTTGAAGGAATGAATTCAAAGAAAATAAACACAACTATAAGCTACAGTTTAAAAAATTAAGTGCCATGGTACATTAAGATTAGTAAAAAACATCAAAAATAACCTTACCTTTCAATAAAATTAACACTGTAGAATATTTAACATAGAAAAATATTTTTTAAAATATTGCTGAGTGGCAAAAGCAAAATGAGGTAACCAGCAAAAACAGTGATTTCTGGGAAAAGACTGTATATGAAAGAAAAAAAGAACTAAAATGGCATGTACACCAAAACAGTTTTCACTGGCAGATGGAATTATGAGCAGTTCTTTATTTCCTACATTTTCAAGATTTGGTAAAACTGACAAAAATATACACAGACTATAATGGTTCATGTTCATTTACCTAGCGAAATCATGAAGTTTAAATGCTGAGTACACAGGGCTAATGAGCAAGTACTCTAGTTTGTACCAGACTCTGAAATGAAAGGTTATCAATTACAGATCAAGTTCAAAAATATATAGAACAAGTATGGGGCGCCTGGGTAGCTCAGTTGGTTAAGCATCTGACTCCTGATTTAGGCTGAAGTCATGATCTCAGGATCATGAGAGATCAATCCCCACATCAGGCTCTGTGCCAGGCATGGAGCGCCCTTGAAATTCCCTCTCTCCCTCTCCCTCTGTCCCTTTTCCCTGCTCCCTATCAAGAAAGAGAGACAGAAACATGGAAAGAAATAGGGGAAGAAAGAGAAGGAGAGAGAGAAAGAGAGAAGGAAGGAGAGAGAAAGAAATTAATTTACAAAACAATGGGCAGATCTTACTTTAAGGAAGATTGCTTACTAATCCATAAATAAGAAAGGCATCTAAGTTTTGCTCTACTTAAAGAACAGACTAAAGATGACTGCTAGTAAAATGACTTACAGCAAGTTTCAATTGCTGAAACTGAACAAAGCTGTTTTAACATTTAACTACAATGTTAGCCAGGAATACAGAGGATTTTTTTTTTCAAGATTTTTATTTATTTGACAGAGAGAGACACAGCAAGAGAGGGAACATAAGCAGGGGGATTGGGAGAGGGAGAGCTGAAGGCAGACGCTTAATGACTGAGGCACCCAGGCGCCCCAGGAATAGAGGATTTAAATGTAAAGACTGGGGCGCCTGGGTGGCTCAGTTGGTTGGACGACTGCCTTCGGCTCGGGTCATGATCCTGGAGTCCCGGGATCGAGTCCCGCATCGGGCTCCCTGCTCGGCGGGGAGTCTGCTTCTCCCTCTGACCCTCTTCCCTCTCATGCTCTCTCTCTCTCATTCTCTCTCTCTCAAATAAACAAATAAAATCTTTAAAAAAATAAAATAAAATAAAATAAAATAAATGTAAAGACATCCTATCACCTATTTCCTTCCTTCCAACTTACCTCCCTTCAGCCTGCTGGGCCACTGAATTAATCCAGAGAAGATTCTTTCCAACAATGGAAGATGACCAGACAGCAAGTCCCTGTATAGCTTCAGGACAATGAAGCTCACACAGCGCTTCTACCACCATCATGATGGTTACTTCCAATTCATTCCCCTGAGAGTTCATTCAGAAAAATTAATCATAGATCTCAATACCACTAAAATTTAAGTATCTACTAAATTTACAACTACTGATCACAATCTAAGCCCATTTAAAGGCCAATGTATTTAAGTTATTTTTACAACAATGGTATTGTATTATTAGAATTCTTGAAAATTTACGCATAATGTATCTACAAAATCTAACAACCTTAACAACACATGGGTGTCAATCTTTACAAACTAAGTTACCCAAACATTGAAACTGTGGTATCTATACGAGTAACATGTCAAGTAATTATACAGCAAAAATCAAATATAAATAACCATGAATTAAAAGATTATTAATTTTATGTCTGAATATTGCTTACTGATATTATATCTAATTAATAAGCATTTGCAGGGCGCTTGGGTGGCTCAGTCATTAAGCGTCTGCCTTCAGCTCACATCATGATCCCAGGGCCCTGGGATCAAGCCCCCAACAGGCTCCCTGCTCAGCAAGAAGCCTGCTTCTCCCTCTCCCACTCCCCCTGCTTGTATTCCCTCTCTCACTGTCTCTCTCTGTCAAATAAATAAAATCTTTAAAAATAAATAAACATTTGTTATTTTTGGATTCCACTTACTGGACCCATCTATAAGCCAGCACTTTCCCCATATAACATTATATGTACCTTTGCATACATTATAAATTATATATACGTTCCTATACATTATACAATTCTTTAAAATTATGATGAGAATTTTCTTCTAAAAATTTCTAAGAATTACCTTTAAAGTTCCAATCTTAAACATTAAGTAATACATATTTTGATATGTTATAAGCACAAAATATGAATAGGTGACTTTGGAAGTTACTGCTTATACAAAATATTGAATCAAAAACCTCTGAAATGTAGGTTTTGAATGAAAAGAAATTTTAACTTATTTCATCCATAGATTAAATCACAATAAAGGAATTAAACTCAAATTTTTCTAATTAACAGATTTAAAACTAACTCCAAATACACTTTACCTGAGATAGATTTGTCTTCATTTCTGTAAGCAAGTCAAAGCCGTGTCTCACGGTCACAGCAGGCTGGCCTGCCAACAACCCAACCCTCATAATGGAGAGTCGGATCCGCGTCAGCCAGTCTTGGCAAGTTTGGCGATTAGTATAAAAAAAAGTCCTAATGACCTTTAGAATAAAGAAAAAGAAGAACTCAGGACTGGTTTCAAGATTCTAGGTACAGATGTCTCAAATACACAAGAGTATGGTGATTTCAGCTCTACACGCACTGCCAGGCTTGCCCATGAAAATGCTACAAAGCAACACTCAGCCCACTGAAACCAACCTTGGGAGGTGATGTTAATGCATTAGCGCACCCTTCATATGCATTATACATTAACTTCTCCAAATTTTCCAGATACTGCAGAAGAAGAACAAGTCTAAGCTGGTTGCTACTGTGGCCTTCATCATTGTCTGCAGTTGTCCACTGACTAACATCTTGATCGGGATTTAATGTGTGAGCTGCAAGACTTCTAATGATACCTTAAAGCAAAGACAACATTCCAAATTTAAAAGAAATCTTTAAAGATTCTAGAAGTTGGAGATAATTTCACAAAACCACATTTATCAAGCATCCTCTGTACATCCATCATTTAAAAACAAAACTCCCAACATGAAAGATCTCTTATTTTAGGGGAAAAAAATGTTTTCTCTACACAAATCCCCTAGTTTTTGAACAAAAGTAGATACCATGTTGTTGTCAACACAATTACTTGATTAAAGTTTATTCTAACAAATAGTACCTGAAAGATTGTCAGAGTATTAAAGAAAAACAAAGTGTATACTCTCAAATTCTTGTTCTAACAAAGATAAGAAGTCCATTATTTCTTACTGTAAGAAGGGTTTGAAAGTATTTATATCACAAAGTTTGAAAAAGCACAAAGAGCTGATTACCTTCAATGGTCTGGAAGGTATCCTGAGCTCTGCCCAATGGGGTTCTCAACTTAGAGAGGACAGTGAACTGTGCTGCCTCCCAAATAGCCCACTGCCAAAGGATAGCATCTGTCTTTAGAAGATTTCGGGGAATTGTTGATTGGTCACGCTTATCCAGTCTCTGGCAGCTATAGAACAATCTTTCTAACCAATTGTCCTTCCTGGGAAAAGCAGTTTCATATTTAACAGACAATGACAAATTCATTAAAAAAAAAAAAAAATTGCCAGGGGAATAGGAGTAGGGGATTACAATTTTTCCTACCTCAAAAAGGCAAAACCTTTAACACTGAGCAGCATTATATCCCTACCTTTCATTGTGAGGTCTTTTACAGTAAAACAGGATGGGGTATGGTGTGGATGGCTTATTAGGGGTAAATGGCTTATGACACTTCAGCTATCAGGATAAAACATTCATTGCAACTAAGCATCTGCAGAATGTCTATGTCCCTAGGCCTCTCCCCAAAGCATTCATGACTAGGTCAGAGCAGTTAACTGTCAAAATATTTCAATGTCAAAACCCATTTTTGTTTCTTCAGATACTATCTTCAAAGCAATTCTTCTTACTGCCGAAAACAAAAGTAACCCATTTGAGAAGGTATCACTTTCTGTTCTGCCACTCCGGACATATTTTCTCCTCAAAATGGGAATAGGGTCAAGATATTCAAGAATATTTAAGTTATTTTCGCACATGAAGGAGTCAGGGAAAATCTTACCCTGTTCTGTGAGAATTCCCATACAAAACAAAACTAATAACATCAGAGAAATCTTGTGGATGGAATGTGTTACTTGGTGCTTTGCACATGTGACTTCTTAATGCTAAAGAAATTTCTTGAATTTCTGTGTGATTGTTATTGCTGGAGAAAGAAAATAAAGTCACTGTTACACAAAATGTTTTAGTTAAAAGGTTACTTCATACTGTAAATGGGCTATTTCCTTGCTAACTAAATGTAGAAATGAAAAAATAAAACTGAGACTTCAAAATAAGAGATGTTACAACTTGAAAATTAACTTAAAAACAATAAAGATTACACTTGAATTTTTCAAGTAACTGTACTAAGAAACACATTTTGGCATGTGTTATATATTATATAAATTATTATAGATAGGGGCGCCTGGGTAGCTCAGTCATTGGGCATCTGCCTTCGGCTTAGGTCATGATCCCAGGGTCCTGGGATCCAGCCCCACATTGGGCTCTCTGCTCAGCGGGAAGCCTGCTTCTCCCTCTCCCACTCCCCCTGCTTCTGTTCCCTCTCTTGTTGTCTCTGTCAAATAAATAAATAAAATGTTTTTTTAAAAAAATTATCATATATTATATAAGTTATTCAGTACTTATCATGAGCTTCTAAGTTTATAAAAAATATTAAACTTCGTTACTTTCTTCTAGACCTGCACAATTTGATCCTCTGACATCTCTTCAATCACTGAGAGGTGCCATACGAGATGTGACATTAATTCACTATTAGGCAATTTGTCTCTTCCTAAAGGACTACTAGGCAGTCTAAACAGTGGGATGCTTTTGTTCCAACACAACTGTTATACCTCAAAACAACATCTAAAGGAATTGACTTCAACAGTTTTCCAAATGCTTGTCGAATACGAGTTCCACTATGGACAAGTTGAACACGGCAAACATCAACACACCTACAGAAAGATGAAACAGATAACGTGAGTGTGGCAGCAGCTTTAAGTTATTAGGATCAGGTGAGATGATAGGGTCTTTAGTCCATACCTCTGTAGAAGATCATCTGGCAAAGAAGACGACAAAGCATGTAGACTGCTGCATGCTTGCAGACAGATACTCACATCTTCAACAAGAGCTATTAGAAATTAAAAGACACTTTCAGCTTGCCAAAATTACATGCCAGCATGTCCTAACTTCCTGAACCCACTCACTCATTCCACAAACAGTTAAGTGCCTCCCATGGACTAGGCCCTGCTCCTGCCTAGAACCCTTGATGGCAGTAACATTTGGGAAAATCACACATTCAACAAAACCCACTCAAAGTCACGAGCCTTCACCTCAACCATTTTCTGAAGGAGATTTAAAAGTATACAGAATGTAAAAACATTCACATAAGCTTAAAAATGTGACAATCACTTAAAAATAATTTACATATTAAGAATAAGTTAAGACAGGGGCGCCTGGGTGGCTCAGTCGTTAAGCATCTGCCTTCGGCTCAGGTCATGATCCCAGTGTCCTGGATCGAGCCCAGCACTGGGCTCCCTGCTCAGCGGGAAGCCTGCTTCTCCCTCTCCCACTCCCCCTGCTTGTGTTCCCTCTCTCGCTGTCTCTCTCTGCCAAATAAATAAAATCTTTAAAAAAGAAAAATAAGTTAAGACAGATTATGCATCTGCCACTGAGATAGGAATTATACATTTCATGTTATGAAAATGTTCAAGTGACTATCTTTCTCTCATGACCAAAGATCCCTTTTAAGAGCAGGTAACAGAATTTTTAAAAATCACAGAATCTTACTGTTGGCTAAAAGGCCTTTGCAAAATTTATGGAAAGATGGAAGAGAAAATAAAGGTGCATATGTTTCAGACTTCTTCATTAAAACAGCCACTTCCAAAGCCCAGGTCATTAACAGTTTCCTGAAATACAAAATAGCCAGTTGACTTTACATTAAAAGAGAAAGAAAAATATAAAAATATATTCTTCTTACATTACTTTGCTTTTGGTTTCTTTAAATATCTCAAGCAACAGGAAACAAAAACTGAAACTATAGAAATTCCTTTGTCAAAAAGTTGTATGCCTTTTAAAAAATTTCCCCGGGGTGCCTGGGTGGCTCAATCAGTTAAGGTCTGCCTTCAGCTCAGGTCATGATCTCAGGATCCTGGGATGGAGCCCCATGTGGGGCCCCCTGCTCAGTGGGGAGGCTGCTTTTCCCTCTCCCCTTCCCCTTTCCCCTGCTCATGCTCGCACGCTTTCTCAAATAAATAAAATCTTAAAAAAAGAAAGAAAGAAAGAAAAAGAAAAATGTCCCCAAACTAGCATTAAGTTGGTGCAAAGAATATAAAAAAACCTCTACAGATACATTCTTCTACAAAACATTGCAGGGCAGGGAGGTTTCATTTAATTCTTTTGGGAAAGAACAAGAAATCCTAAATAATAAAGCCGTATTTTGAAGTGTTTCATAATGAAGCTGCTCCACCCTACTATCTCAATAATCTGGATTTCCTATCGTCAAATTACATAGCTAAGTTAATAAAAGTTAAGAATACTTAATATTAGGAAATATTATTTAGTTACCTTGTATCCTGGTTAAGATTATCTTTCTTAAGCAATATTCCCAGGAGATTCAGTATAATTGAGAAATGTTTTTTTGTAGCTGTAGTTACAGTACTTATCACAGCTCCATCAAATAAAGATGGGGATGAAGAACTAAGACTACTAGATATAAAGTGATCGTGCCTGGAAGACAAAGGAAAAATCATCTTTTCAGCTCTAATTTAAAAAAAAAAAAAACAACTCCAAAGTTAACATGTATTTTTAAAAATCTGTACTTTCAAGAGCCCATCCTCCCCTATAAAAATGAAAAAAACAAAACAAAACCCTGTTTACAAGAAGTATCTGTACAGTACAGTACCTGGTACAATGAGAATACAACGTGTAGAGCACAGCATACTGAATGGCGGGGAAGTGAACAGCCAGGTCACCATGCACAATCATCAGATTCTTACTCAGCAGGGCAAAGACAGTTGGAGATAGCGCCCACATCTGATGATGTACAAAAGAAAACAAATGTTTGGCTCCTCCAAGACACACACGAGCTTATTCCTCAAAATATGTGTATACATTTTTAAAAGTTAAAATGACAGGGGCGCCTGGATGGCTCATGACCTGAGCCGAAATCAAGAGTTGGATGCTTCACCGACTGAGTCACCCAGGTGTCCCTGAGCTGTACACTTTAAGTGGGAATTGTACGATGTTTGATTTATAGCAATAAAGATATTTTTTAAAAAAAAGAGAAAAAAACAGGTGCCTGGGTGGCTCAGTCAGTTAAGCGTCTGCCTTCGGCTCAGGTCATGATCTCAGGGTCCTGGGATCGAGCCCCGTGGTAGGCTCTTTGCCCATTGGGGAGCCTGCTTCTCCCTCTCCTCCTGCCCCTCTCCCTGCTTATGCTCGTGCTCGCTCTGTCTCTCAAATAAAGTAATTTTTTTTAAAAAAAGAAAGAGAAAAAGATACTGAGCTGTATTTGGCCCACAGGCTATAGTCTACTGAGTCCTGATTTAAACAAAATCCTCTGTACCCCCCAATGTAGCAAACTGCCTCTCAATCTTCGATACACTACACATGGCAAGGTGCCCTATCCAATGAGAAAAAAGGAACATCCTGCCACTCCTAAGCTTTACCCACCCTTCCCTTTTCCTTCTGCTGCTAATACACTCCATTACACCTGACTGCCCCTTCCTGACCCACTCTGTTTCCAGAATGCAAGACAAAAAACCTCCTCAAATCTATATACAATGTGAATTCCTCAACAATGAAATTTTAGGGTCTGAGTAGAGTTTACTGTACACCATCAGCCATGACTAGCAGTGGGGGAAGGAACTGCTACTCATCAAGTGACACAAGGCAACAATCTAATCAGGAAAGCATGCAAATCTAAACATCAAATTTGACTTTCCCCTCCCTTCTCTTTTAGAAACCTTTATCCCTTCCTTTTTTTTTTATTAGAAGTAATGTCTTCCAATCCTGCAAGGTCTAACAGAAGGGAAAAAAATAAAGCAATAATAATTATCAATCAAAAGCAAGGTCATGTCAAATTTCTTAAAAAGAGGAAATCTTTATTCTATTCCCAAAAGAATATATGAATATTCCTAGAGAAAAGTAGGCACTCAAAAAGGAAGACCATATGTAGGCACTAACGTTAGTGAAGGGGAGAAAAGCAGGGAAGAAGGAGCTGCAAATTAAAAGAACTATACAAATCTGAGCTGTGAAAAATGTTGACAAATGTTTTATAGGCATGCTAGAATACATACAAATGCATAAAAGACATTTTTTAAAAGATAAAATACAAAAAGTCTTTGAAGTGTTGTCAAAGAAAGGAAGAGGAAAGCGAAATACAATGGCAAGAAAACATTCCTGTCAATTTTAATGATCCAGGCATGTCCCACATATGGCAGTGGGTTCTACAGTGACTCTGGAGATACTGACATGGTAATAGTAGTAAATAAGATAGGTAAACATGCAATGAAGAGAGGCTTAATTGAGAATAAAACAAAGCACTGCAAGTAAAAACTCACCCCAATTAGTGAGTTTTTGGCATTTCCAATTGTAGTCAGGGCACTGAGGTCAAATATAACTACAAATTTTGCATTGTCTACATTGAATATGTGATTTTTAAAAGCCTCATGTTTTATTTCAGAGCAGGCATCAGGAAGTTGTAGACTATGTAGCAGGTTGTTTAGGGCACAAGTCATTTCCCCCAAAATTAATTTATAGGCAGTCTCCAAAACAGGAATATTCTTCAGGCTGAGCACTGCTTGATAAACAGCATGGGCTACAGCAACAACCTTTAAAGAGAGAATTCAGGAAAGTGATAATTAAACGGAAAAGAAAATTACTAACTGCATAATGTGATGGTACAAATTAATTTTAAGACCAATAAATTCACTGTCCAAAACACCAAAGACCTAAATTTTTTTAAAAACCCAACCTTTTGGTTTGCTACATGTGTCAGTAAATTTATGTCAGTAAGTTTATAAAAATCTTCAAAACTTTATTCCAGAGTCCTCTAAATAAAAAGTTCTTAAAAGGCCATTTTTAAAAAGTGGCTGGGATCAAAACACACATAAAAAGAGCTATTTATTACAATTACTTTTCCTCTATCTACTTGGAAAGCCTGTAGTGGTTTTGACTGGGAGTCAGCTGAGAAGCTAATAATGAAATTTATGACATACACAGTATCTCTGAATTTATGACTTAATACAGCTGCCTGTTTTATGAAATTTTAATAAAACAAACTTAATAAAAAGAAATTATGGAAATCTGATAAGAATATGTGGCACAGTACAACAATCAGCAAATACTAAGTTATATAAATCATTTAATCACTATATTTTAAAACATTTATCATTTCACTCCATATTTTAAAACATTTATCATTTCACTCCATTTCATTTATATAGCCTAGTAAGTAACTTGAATCAACTCTTCAATGACTGAAGTTACTAAAGTCCTTGTCAATGCAACACTTACCTCCTTTTCTTTATGATAACGCAAAAATAGTAGTTTAGATGATGGTATGAACAGTTTTTCTACAAATGATGATGGCAGTTTTGTATTTATCTGTTCAACAATCTAAAAGAATAAAATAAAAAGAAGTGAGCTACCAAGACACAACAGGACACGGGGGAACTTTACATGCATCAAGTTAACTGAAAGAAGCCCATCTGACATGGCTACACACTATGATTCCAACGATATGCCATTCTGGAAAAGGCAAAACTATGGAGACAGTAGTATCCATAGTTACCAGGGAATCAGGAGGGATGAACAGGTGGAGCACAAGACATTTTTAGGTTTCACTATTCCATATGATACTACAATAATGAATATGTGGCATTATTCACTTGTCAAAACCCACAAAATGTACAATCCAGAGAGTGAACCCTAAGGTAAACTACAGACCTCAGTAAATAACGTGTCAATTTGGTTCATCAACTGTAATAAATGTTCCACACTAAAGCAAGACGTTAATAATGAGGGAAACTGGGACACCTGGGTGGCTCAGTCAGTTAACTGTCTGCCTTCGGCTCAGGTCATGATCCCAGGGTCCTGGGATCGAGTCCCCCATGGGGCTCCTTGCTCAGCAGGGAGTCTGCTTCTCTGTCTGCCTACCACTCCCCCTGCTTGTGTGCGCACGCTCTGACACATAAACAAAATCTTAAAAAAAATAATAATAACGAGGGAAACTACTGTGGGAGAGCGTATGGGAACTCCACACCTAAGGCTCAATTTTTGTGTAAACCTAAAAACTGCTCTGAAAAATATCTATTAATTAAAGAAGTAATATATCTAAACTATATTTTAAGGCCTTAACATTATGACAGTAAAACGTCTAGATACCTATATAGGATATATGTATCTATACTTAATTAAACATGGGCTACTTTTTTTTTACATTGGCAAAGAGAGGTATAACTTTTGACAGAAATGTTCAGCAGAGTATCACCTAGAATTTGCTTTAAAACAATCCAGCTGGTGGGGCACCTGGGTGGCTCAGTCAGTTAAGCGTCTGCCTTCGGCACAGGTCATGATCCCAGGGTCCTGGGATCAAGCCCCACATCGGGCTCCCTGCTCGGCTGGGAGCCTGCTTCTCCCTCTGCCCACCCCCCCACTGTGATCTCTCTCTCTCTCTCTAATAAATCTTTAAAAAATAATAAATAAATAAATAAATAAAACAATCCAGTTGGGGATGGAGACACAGCAAGGAAGAGGCAGGGAGTCAGAGAGGCCTAGATGAAACCAGATAGACCATGTGTTTCTATTTATAAGAAAGAGTATTAAGTATACAGAGATTCATTATGCTATTCTGTTTTTTTTTTAATATACTTCAAAATGTCCATAATAAATGGGGGAGAGAAGGAAGAATATTTATGGTTAAGAATAAAAATTATAAAACAAGTTTCATATGGGAAACAAAACATAACAAGGTCTTCCTAAATAGTTATCAAGTACCTATATGATACTTATCAGGAATACTAGGTAGTCTTACATGAAAGACAACATTTCATCAAAGAAAAAAAAGAAGAAAAGGAATAAAAACTACCCTGAGATCAAACACTAAAAGTAAACAGATAACAGAGCAAAAGCAAGCTAGATTATATAAATAAGACTAATGCACTCTTTAAAAAAACAAACATAAAAAACCAAGGCCCTCATTTCTTCCACACTAATTTAAATTTAAGGGCCCGAATAAATTCCGTATGAAAAAGCAAGGAAAAAAGAATTCACATACCAATGTGAGTAAATTCAAGACTGAGATGCTATAATCTGTACCGCAAGTCTGGCAGTTCTCCAGCTGATCTAATCCGTATGTAATGACCATGTCACAATGTATAGTCATGCTAGGATCCAAGCTGCCGAGCAAAACACCAACACACTCATTAGCAGCTGTCAACACAGCCTCAGAAAAAAACACTTGGTTTGCAGCCGTCACACATCTCATTACTCTGTATAGAACCTGCAAATGGGGAGAACAAGCAGCTTTTTAAAAAAATTCACATGCTTCCACAAAGTAAGAAAATAGTTTCTATTTAATGCAGTTTGAACTGAAAATTAACTGCCTGCCTTGTCAGTAGTCTCTTAATATTCTCGCTCTCGGTGGCTGAATAATAAAGGATATCTTTAGTAAAATATGCAAAAATGATCTTGCCTAAAATAGTCTAAAGTACTGTTGTGACAGAAAATGCATCCTCTATTTCCCTTATACCCAATTTCTATCACCCTCTCTCCCCCAGCCAAAGTAACCAAAGTGGCTGGAGCTCAGAATTTTTATATTCATGAAATACACCAGTACTTCAACAGTAGCATTAAACACAGGAATAACCTGCCATGAGAATAATCTTCCTGCAATAAAGCACTTGGGCTTTTGGTAATCAATCTTTTAAAACTAAATACCCAAGTCACCTTAGTTTATGAATGTTCATGTACTGATGATCTCTTTGGAAAGGTTAAGTCTCTCATTCATAACATGTAATTTCTAACCAAAAACCCCACTAAACAAGTCAATATTAATATACTAAATTTCTAATAAAAATAAGAAACAAAGTGATACAGTATATCTTTCTGTAATTTTCAACAATCACTACATATAGGCTTTAAACCTATAGGTTAAGAAGGCCTAAAAGACATTCATACAAGAATACATTAAATATGTAACTATCCTGGGAAATGATTATTTTCTTTCCTTTTGTTTTACATCTGAATTTATTGCCTTTATTTCAACATTGACACAGTTATCAAACCACCAACTTTTAGAAAGGAATAAATAAAATGACATTAAATCATCTTGTTCAGGTTTAAAATATCAAAATTCTGGTTTTAATTATCTTCAGGATCTGACATTTCTGTTCACACAATTAACCTAGCAAAAAGTCATATAAAATTAATATCCTATTTTATTTGGCAATGTGTTCAACAGAAATAAATAAAAGTTAGACTTGTATCTTAACAGTAAAATTTTAATCATTTAATATTTTATGACTATATCATGCATGTTTCTCCCTTCTTATTCAAGAACAGTACAGGGGCAGGTTCATTTCTCACGTCTATTACACTGAGCCACTCAGTGAACTGTAGCAGAGTACAGCTAATGTTTGGGGCTGCTCAAGTGTGGTAATCATGCTGCCTTTATAACTGATCTCAGACTACTAAACATTTAAGTTCTTGTATCTTTATAATCTTGGATGTCAGACTATCAAGTTGTTTCATCCTGTCATGCTCAGAAAAAATTACTTTTTGAGGCTTTCTCTACAATGCATTATTCTCATTATGTTGAAAAACTAAACTCAGTAATTATAAAGCAAAAATTAAAATATTACTTTTAAAGAAAGATTTTAAAAGGATATAAAAAAAGAATAATCAACCTATGAAGGATCTCATGAGAAAAAAGTTCATGCACATTTTAAAATGCAGTATAGCCTTTTTCTCATATAGGGGAGGGGACAGAAAGGAGATGGGATATTAATAGGATTCCCTACTTTTCTGGCAATTTAAAGTAGCCACATGTGTACATACATACAAAACAAATGAAGAGTTAGTAACACAGTTCACTAGGTAAAGAAAAAGAAGCACTTACAATACACAACAATTTTGTTTTTGAATGATACTTAAAACTCCTAAAGACACTTACATCTGTTACATATGCCTCAGTGATTGGAGGGCCCCGAATTGGGCTGAAGCGTTCCCCAATGCTCCTCACTACAGTACTGAACACCCGGAGAAGCGCGGCCAGCTTGGGTAGCGACACCGATGGAGGAGGAACATCTTCATCCACTGACTCCCCAGAGGCCACATGGCTGAGGTCCTAGATATGTAATCACAGCACTCTTATTTAAGGAGCACATTGTTCAAAACAAACAAACTCCCAGTTTTTAAGTCAATTAACTTTGTTTTTACAAATAAAGGAATTTTAGCCTATCAGAAAAATAAACATGGGGGCGCCTGGGTGGCTCAACTGGTTAAGCATCTGACTCTCAATTTTGGCTCAGGTCATGATCTCAGGGTTGTGAGATCGAGCCCTGCATCAGGCTCCACGCTGGGCATGGAGCTTGCCTAAGATTCTCTCTCCCTCTACCTCTGGCCCCATCACCAAAAATTAAAATTAAATTAAATTAAAAAGTAATCTGTTAGAGAAAGGAACATGAATCTAAATGTAAAAGTAAATTATACTTCACTAATTAACAAATCTATACTTAAATAAGCCAAAAGTAACCTCAGCAGATTAAGAAAATAACTTCTCAGGGACGCCTGGGTGACTCAGTCAGTTACGCATCTGCCTTCAGCTCAGGTCATGGTCCCAGGGTCCTGGGATCGAGTCCCACATCGGGCTCCCTGCTTCTCCCTCTCCCACTCCCCCTGCTTGTGTTCCCTCACTTGCTGTGTCTCTCTCAGTCAAATAAATAAAATCTTAAAACAACAAAATAAAAAATTTCTCATACCAACTCAGAAAGGTAGTGGGGGAAAAATAAATAGTACATATGCTCTGTTATATATAGGTACAAATGGAGCCAGAAACTTTTGCCATTCCTGAATTGGTTTCTGCTAAAATCTTATTCCAGGTATTCTTTGAGCCACTCAACTCAATAATCCCCCACACCAACATTATGCACACAAAGGGCAAATGGGGGAGGAGAAGTGTTAAATTAGAAAATCTGGTTTACCAATCTAGTTAAGGAAATAAGATATACTCAAAAGAAAAGATTAGCAAAAAATGGGATACTAGAACCAACATACACCTACATATAATTAAGCACACAAAATAATAGAAGAGAATTTCATCTTATGGATACCAAGGGGGAGAATCTCTACAACCAGAATGGGCAGCTTCAGTGAGGTAGATCAGCATTAAAGGTAGGAAAAGAGATATTCTAGGTGTGGAGGCAAAGAAACATGTAGAAGCAAAATTTTCCTTCCACTCTTCTCTGAAAGGCTCGAAATAGCATAGCTGAAGCTAAATCATTATAGGAGCCTTAAATACCAAGCGAGAATCATGGTAGGCCTGAGTAAGGAAGAACCACAAAGAAGTTCTCAGAGGACATGGCCAATTTAAGTCATGACCAGTGAGCGAAGAAAGCCAAGACCCAATACCAGAGACTTCAGTAGCACGCTTAAAGTTGCCATACTATACTGGTATAGTCGCAAAAATTTGCTAGAGCCAAGTCTTTTCCTGCAAAGCATGACCCAAGATCCCCAATATATGTAAAAGAAAAGTCTTTAGGGGCTTTTATACAACATCAATTCACGTTACTTTTAATATACTTTTGGTATCAAAAAATAAAAATGAACTGTAGGAAATGTCTGAAAACTACTAGCTACCAGGAATATTTCAACCTTTGCAAAATGAGGCCTGCTATTTTTCTTTCAGTCTTTCTGGTAATTCAGCTGGTAACTTAAAAACAGCGTCTAGGGGCACCTGAGTGGCTCAGTCAGTCATTAAGCATCTGCCTTTGGCTCAGGTCATGATCCCAGGGTCCTGGGATCGAGCCCCGTATCTGGCTCCCCGCTCAGCTGAAAGACTGCTTCTCCCTCTCCCACTCCCCCTGCTTGTGTTCCCTCTCTCAATGTCTTGCTGTGTCAAATAAATAAACAAAATCTTTAAAAAAAAAAAAAAGCATCTAAAAAAATTTTTTTAATATTACAACGGTCTTGTAATTTCTATTTAAATGTCAAGTGGTCTGAATTATTTTAAAATATATCTAGCACTGTTAGGGGCACCTGGGTGTCTCAGTCGGTTAAGCGTCTGCCTTTGGCTCAGGTCATGATCCCAGGGTCCTGGGATCAAGCCCTACAAGAGGTTCCTGCTCAGTAGGGAGCCTGCTTCGCGCTCTCCCTTTGCCCTCCCCACCCCTGTGTGCATACCCTCTCTCTCAAATAAATAAAATCTTTAAAAAAAAATTAAAATAAAATAAAATAAATGTAGCACTGTTTAAGATTTTTGTTTTGTTCTTAACTGAAATTTTAGGAAATAACTTTCTACATACTCACCTCAGCATATGCCTCCATGTCCTCTAGAAACTGACCAAGAAGAGTGGTAGAAAATGCAAGATCAGCTACCCAAAACGGCTCCAAACTCTGCAACCACCCTAGGAATCAAAACATTCAGGAGTGGAAAAAACAAAAAATCCAAATTAAAAATATATCTAAAAGCCTTGTTTTAAAGTTATCTGGTTTTCAAGTTGCATACCCTTAAACAATGCTCTATTTCATGAAATTAGAACTATTAACTATTAAACATGCTGATCATGATGAACCAAAGTCTCTTTTAATGCTGCAAAAATGAAGTCTCCAGAAATTAAAATGTGATTCTTAGTCCTTATTTTTTAGCAGATTTAATATCCATATTGTCAATATACACAAGGCTTAGACTAAAATGCCACAATCTGCCACCAGCCTGGCTTTCTACTCCAGAACCCCAACCAACCACCAAAGATGTCCACTAATCTCTCCAGTGGAAATGGGTGAGAACCACTCTCAGTGGTACATCCAATTTCAAAGTCCACTGCACCAATTAAGCTAAGAGAAACTATAGCACCTGAAACAAGCTGAAATGTCCAAATGAGTCGTGCCAGTCATTCACTTAAATAAAAAAAAATAAAATAAATTTATCATTTAAACAATTCCCCAAATTCATCCATTTGGTTTTTTTAATTTTTTTTAAATACGTAGATATGATATACATAAACTTTTTTTTAAGATTTTATTTCTTTATTCATGAGAGACAGAGAGAGAGACGGGAGGGGAGGGGGGCAGAGGGAGAAGCTGGCTCCCCAAGGAGCAGGGAGCCTAATGTGGGACTCGATCCCAGTACCCTGGGATCATGACCTGAGCCGAAGGCAGACACTTAAGCATCTGAGCCACCCAGGTACCCTGTTTTTTTTTTTTTTTCTTTTAATAACCAGGAAAACAAGTCACAAATATCCAGGATCTTTCAATCTACACTCAAGTATTGCCACTGTAATGTCTCCTGCCACCAGCACACACTACAAATGACTCGTGAAAAGTCAATTTCTCACAGGGGCAACATTACAATCTGTACTTACTCTCCCCTACCTACTACGAAGTACACAGTCTTCCTCTGAAAGGATAAATTCTGCTAACAAGTAATGTTCATTTATAACAACCAAATTATTGGGGTGCCTGGGTGGCTCAGTCAGTTAAACGTCTGCCTTCAGCTCAGGTCATGATCCCGGGGTCCTGGGAGAGAGTCCCATATCGAGCTCCTTGCTAAGGAGGGAGTCTGCTTCTCCCTCTGCCTGCTGCTCCCCCTGCTGTGCTCTCTCTCGGACAAATAAATAAAATCTTTAAAAAAAGAAAAAATATGTAATAACCAAATTATTCCTGTGAAGCAATTATTTTTCTTGCATTATGAAAGAAATAGTATGCTTGACTCTGAGAAACCAGAGCTCCTTTCCATAACATTTAAATGACTGATACATGCTGAATAACTTACCAGACACCTGCTGTGTGAGCGAAGGTTTCTGAGTATGATCTATATGCCATCCAACTAATATATCAACTGTATCCTGAGTGGAGACAAAGAGAAAAAGGCTAATCATCTTAAGGTCTAACTGCTACTTCTCCTGTGGACCATTTCAGATTAAGAAATCCTAGAAAAACCATCTGCGCTCTATCTATTTGACATTATACAAACTTAGAAAGGGAGAGGGCAGGGCAAGAGAATAATGGAACTTTGTTTATGACCTTAAGGAAATGTTTTTTCTTTAAATATTTTGAGGTATTAATGTCAGAAAGTACAGATGGTATTTATAAAAACTGTATTACTGCACCATTCTATCCTGGACCCTCAAGCATCACTGATTATACTCCAAGAAGCAGAAGCTTTGTTTTCTCTCTGATTCCCAAAGTCCTTAGACACACAACCAATCCTTCTCCCCATCATACGAACAGAGGGAGTCAGGGAACTCACCCTAAAATTAGTGCTGAAAATATGAGGGTAACATCGAGCCACCAAAAGAATGCACTTAACACATTTGCAAAGTAATTCTGGTGTATCCACATTTTCAAGAATGGACTGTAGGCTGGTCATTACAAGCTAAAAAATAAAAGTTATAAACCATGAATATTCAACAAAACAGGACGAAAACGAGCATGTTGGGCTCATTATTTGAAAATGACTTTATCTTTGGCTCAGGTCATGACCCCCGGGTCCTGGGATTGAGCCTTGGAGTAGGGCTCCCTGCTCAGCAGGGAGTCTGCTTCTTCCTCTGCCCTTCGCCCCTCTCGTGCGAGCGTGTGCGCTCTCTCTCTCAATAAACAAAATCATTTTTTAAAAAAAGTGATTTTATCTAAAATTGATTATGATACCAAAGAAAACAAAGTCTGCAGTTTTAGCTAAAAAATAAGTTGAAAACATTTCATTCCACCATGAACAGGCTGAAAATAAATAGTTTCCCCTTCTTTAATGTCTCTTAATATTATTCCTAAGTAGTGTCTGTTCACATTATTCCTAAGTGCTCTCTTTAATACCATGGACTTGATTAAATTTCAAGAACAAAAATTAAGATGTGCTTGGAAAACTTTTCTTTAAAGTACCTCAATTACTTTCCAATTCAAAATTTATAGCAAATTTTATAAAATTTATGCTTTAGGTTATTAGTACTTGCTTCAAATTTGAATGATTTAGAGAAGATTAGCATGGCCCCAACACATGAATAACAGACATGCAGGCTCATGTTACCACTATATATAGATCTGTTTTTTATTTTTTTTATTTTTTTAAGATTTTATTTATTTATTGGACAGAGAGAGACACAGCGAGAGAGGGAACACAGGAGGAGTGGGAGAGGGAGAAGCAGGCTTCCCACTGAGCAGGGAGTCCAATGTGGGGCTCGATTCCAGGACCCTGGGATCACGACCTGAGCCGAAGGCAGACGCTCAACGAATGAGCCACCCAGGCATCCCTATAGATCTATTTTTTAAACAAATATATGGCATGCCACTGACAATATTTTGCAGCTGTTAGAAACCATTTTTTCCTAAAACGTAAAGCTCTTCTTTACAAAAGAATGAGGTATAACTACAGAAAAAATGCTAGAACTGTAAAAGTACCTAACATCTTGCACAGCCAATGCTATAATGTACACAGGTACAGAATATGAATGGGGGCCGAAACCACTGAGTGGACTAGAACTAAAAAACAGGATATTCAGAAGGTCTCAAGGTATCATGCCCAGATTACTAATTACAAAAGGAGAAAAATAAGCCTCCACAACAGAAAAATTCTGGGGGTCATCACCTCAACCAAGTGTGATCAAACTCTTCATCCCTGACAGGAAGACAAACTGAAGCTATGTGCCTGCCGGTGTGATGCAACAGTAAGAATGAACCCCGGAAGTATTCATGACCAAAAGGTTTAAAATCAGGAAATAGCAATCAGACAAACCCAGGAAGTAGAACATTCCACAAAAAGGAGGGACAAAAAAGGTGTGAACTGTTCTAATTAATAGCGATTAAAGAGGCACAGCACCAAACTATACACAAGTCTTGGCGGAATCCTGGGTCAGGTAACACAAAAGCTGTAAAAGATATCTTAAGGGCAGAAGTTTGAATATCGATTACATTATGTAATAAAATTAATTTTCTTAGGTATGATAATAATTTTGTTAATATAAGAGAACAGCCTTATTTTTAGGGGATGTATGCTGAGGCATTATAGGGTGAATTGCCATGACGTGTGTAATTTCAAATAGTTCAACAAAAAAGCTGAACTATGTGTGTAGAAATAAAACAAGTGTAGCAAAATGCTAGTAAGTGACAAACCTAGATAAAGGATATATGGGTATTTATTATACTGGTCCACATGTTTTCCTGTGGATTTGAAAATTTTCAAAATAAATATTTGGAGAAATGTTCAAAATATTTTTTTTAAAAGATTTTATTTATTTATTCATGAAAGACAGAGAGAGAGAGAGAGGCAGAGGGAGAAGCAGGCTCCCCCGACACGGGACTCGATCCCAGGACCCTGGGATCACGACCTGAGCCGAAGGCAGACGCTTAACCATCTGAGCCACCCAGGCGCCCGAAATGTTCAAAATATTAAAACTATATGCAGAATAAGCCTAATTTGGTGTTATGATATTTAGTTATAGATAATTTTCTGAATCTTTCCCAAAATTTTTCACATAACCTCTATAATTAAAGAAAAATGGATTTTTAAAAAACAGACTCTATCATTTAAAGTGACTTAAGCAAAATAAAGCGTATCATCAATTGTAAAGAACACATATAAATAAAAGATATCTGGGGCACCTGGGTGGCTCAGTAGGTTAGACGTCTGCCTTCAGCTTGGAGTCCTGGAATCAAGTCCCGCATCAGGCTCCCTGCTTAGCAGGGAGTCTGCTTCTACGTCTGCTTCTACCTCTGCCCCTCACCCTGCTCTCTGCTCTCTCACACCTACTTAACAAAAATTTAACTGCTTGTAACTTTGCTCAAACTTAAACTGAGAACGATCTTTTAATATACTCACACAAAAGTGAAATAAAGCTAAGTAAGGCTGGTTTTCATTTACACAAAATTATTTTATATCACTTGGAATAAGAATTTTGGACATATTATTAAACGTAAAAAGGCCTAGAATGAGTTGTGTCGTTCAGTTTTTGTCTCCCTCTGAAAAGTCAAGTCCCCTCCTATCCAGCTGTCCTCACTGAGTTCCTATTTTCAAATGTGCAAATGATGCTAGTACTAAGCAAAATTCAAAGGAAAGCTTCAAAAAAGCGAAAAGACAAAAGAAAAATCTAACTTATTTTAAATCTACCTTTAATTTGTATCCTTTAACTCAAACTCAGAAAGAGAAATGTTATTTATATCATATTTACTATCAGTAGATAATCCCTATACCAAGTTTCCTTTCTCCAAGTTCCTCTCCAAAAACATTACTAGAAAATTGTTAAGGATAATTTTCTTCCCAAATCCATCAATTTCCCCCCCCCATTCTTACCTGCATTACAGATGAAAAGGCTTTCTTTTCTCCTACAGTCTCTAATGCTTTGTAGGTGGCACATAAGTAGAGGAGTTTAACTTCATCTTTTGCAGATGAGCTAAATTTGCTAAAAATCCATTTGAAGATCTTCTCAGCCTCATAGCTCAGAGAAGCACAAAGAAGGCCAAGACAGCAAGCTCCCTCCTGTCTCAACTCCTGAAGCAATTTGCTACTGTGTTTATTTCAATGCAAACAAAATAAAACACATGAAAGGTTTAAGCTTTCAAAGATGACAAGAATGACATTTTACAAAAGAATGTCTTCAACGATTTTTTTTAATTTTCTATTCAAACTACATAAAAGATTGAAACTTTATCTTTAAATATGCTCTTTACTCTCTCTATCCCACAGTGCCTAAAAGTACCTTTGTTAGACACATTAGCTTTTCTTTTACAGAATCAATTATTCACAAACAGTAAGGAAAGGCCCAGAAATACTAAAAAATCAGGCTTCAAATTCCATCTCAAGCTACATTAAATAATCCACAGAAAAGGGCAGCAACAAGGATCAGATAAAACACACTACAAATAACTACATATGATGTAGTGTTCAGTAGGTAAGGACTATAAAACAGGAAATGGTACTAGTTAAAGCACAACAAACTTAACAGGATAACAGCACTGATTTAAGTATATTAATAACTAACTATATAAAATGAAACCATCAAAAAGCAGTAAGGTTCGTGACCTGCTGAGATGAGTTTTTGGTGCTTTCCAACACTGCAATTCTTTGGGAATCCCCATACGAAGAACAGACTGCACACCTTTGTGGAGAACCCCAGTAGCCTCGTAGAGCAGGTGGTCTGAATCCACTGTTGCCCAAAGAAGGAAGCTCCCTTTCACCTCTATTCTCTAAGCAGTGTCAAAATTCTCTAGTTTACAAAAGTTAATCGCATTCATTCATGCCTGCATTAAGAGTTTATGGCATTCCACAAGTCAATGCTCAATTACTCAGTCATGTTGACAAATTAGAAAAAAAAAAAGAAAGAAAAAAAGGCATTTCAAGTGGATTCCAATTGTATTCAATGGTAATTAACATATAAATACTTTAACATAGATAAAGATGGCAGGAGAACCCAGTAAAACATTAAGTAGATATTCATAAATGAAGCTACCAATGGGTTTACCTTCTTGTACATTTTTTAATAATTCCTAAAAATACAGTCCTAAAATTACCCACTGGTTACTTACCTTTCATTAAGCACATCATGTACAGCAGCCAAGATATTATCCAATTGTTTAACTAGTACCTTAAAAAAAAAAAACCACATGTATAAAAACTTCAAATTCCTATACTTTCAATAACATTGTGTACTTTTTACTTGCGTCCCCCTCAAAATTCTAATCAAACAGCACACCTTCCTTTTCTTATTATTCCCAGTCTGCAATTAGTATGTATCAGGAGTATTACAAGTTTCCTTTCAGATTCTGAAAGAAATTTATCCATTCCTATGTACTGCCATGATCATCAATGAAAAACATAAACTCAAAAAGCTTAGCTATTTATTCTGAAATGCATTAAGAGATGGACTGATGAGGTGAAGAGATAGGTAACAAAGCAACATGATAAAATGTTAACAGAATTTAGATGGCAGACATATGATATTCAGTATCTATATATATTTGAAATGTTTTCAAAAATTTCATTTGCTATATATTTTAATTTTTTCATAATAAAATGAGGGGAGGCAGAAAACTTGCTTTGAACCAAGTATTATTTGACTCACCATACCATTCTCATTAATTTTTTCCTGCTCTATATCAAGTTCTTAATTTCACATTAGGAGAATTACTCAGACCGGAGAGAAATTTATAACTGCTCCTCAACTTTTTTCTTTAAAGGATTTTTCCATTTAGTTAGCCCTGACAACCAGACCACACCTACCCATCAACAAAATACACACACCCCAATCCCAATTTCACATATGAAAAACAAAGACATAGTCTGTCCTGGCATACAGAAAATAAAATTCTGAGGACAACAGAATAAATGTATTAGAGGTTAAAAGCACTTTATTGTAGAAGACACCAGTGTGAATCCACCAATGGCAGGTAAATTACACATCAGGGTCATCAAGTTCTCAATCATTATAATATAGGCCAAATTAACCTAGAATAAGGAATCCCTGTTATTTTTCCTAAGAAGCAAAATTTTTTCCTTCTTAAACCACTCCAGATAGCATTATCTATTTCATTATGGAAACACAAAAGTTATCAACACTTCCATATTGTACTCACCAGCTTATTTTCTGGTTGCTGAATAAATTCTTTCAACTGCTTTACAGTAGCCAGTCTTCGGTCTCTGTCGTCTTCCCGGGTGATCCTCCGAAGAAGATTCGACAGTCGAGACTCATCAGAGTAAGACATCGATCGCTCTGTGAAAATAAACATGTTATGCATTGAGTATAAACACAGAAACTTTACAACCCAAATATTTTAAAGTACATCAAAAATCACAGTCCACTAAACAGCAGAACTTCAACCGAATGCAGGTCCCATCACACTTGTCACTAGAAGCCAAATTCCAGCAGACTGCTAGGCACAAAGCAGACCCTCAAAAAAGACAGACCTAAGCAAAGACCTCATTCCAGAGGACCAGTTGAGAGAAAAAAAGAGCAGCTTAGAAATTACTTTCTTCAGACTTGTTCCATAATCTTTTCGACATCCAGGTAAAGAGCATGAGTGCAGGTAAGAAACGTCTACAGGTTAGGGATAAAGTCTCAACCAGGCTGAAAAGAGGCTAGATGCTTCTAATTCTCACGGTATCCAGTGAGGGCACGTGGTAGCCAGTGGAGGGAAGTCTCTTGTTCACATTATCATTATTTTCCTAAGACAAAGTTTTTGTAAACTGCAATCAAACATTCAGTTCAACAAATGTCTAATTACCACCAACCATGTACAAGGCATGATGCCACTAGGGAAGTGGCAAACCAGAACTGTTCTGCCCTTTGTTTTTTAAGGACAAGAACAAGTAAGAATGCTCAAACAATTGCCCAATAAAAATACATTTAAGTACTAAATTTTTCTTTTTATATTTTCAGGTGTGCTATTTCATGATTAACCAACTTACAGTAAATACAAACCACATTAAAGGGTCTAATAGTTCCATTTCTAAGGCATGGAAAAAAATTACTAAAAGAAATTACAACATCTGAGGGAAGGAAAATGATTCTTTTTAATCCCTAGCCCATTGAGTATTTCAGTAAAGATGGACACTGAAAATGTCATCAGGTTACAAGCCAGGAAATCTAGGCTCTATTTACAATTCTGCCACAAGCAAACTACTTAACTCTGAGCCTCACAGGAGAAAGAACTAGACTCAATTATCTTTGGACTCACTTTCTAGCTTCTATCATACCAAAGTCAAGGGCTTCAAACACTCTTAAGAAACAGCATAGCCTCCGACTAGTGGGTCCACTTCTGAAAATTTATCCAAAAGAATTCATTTTTTAAAAGCCATATGCAAAAAAAAAAAAAAAAGCAGCCTGATGCACAAAGATACGCACCAAGATACACACAACACGCACACATACACACAACACGCACATACGCACAACACGTACATATACACAACCCCGTGGGAGCAAATGGTCATAAACTAAATGTCCAAAGAGTGACTACATCCAAAAAAGTATATAAATCAGAAATCCTGATTTCATACTTAGCTTTACCAACAGAATAAATTCTCTTTTAGAAAACTAATGATCACCTCACATTCAAGGTACTTTACCTATACAGTGAGGCTGTGTTATAAGGCAGAAGGTGCTATCAGCATACTTAACTTTAGAAAAGCACCCATTCCATTTATACCCATAGCCCCTACAGACCCTTAGAGTTCAAAGACTTGCTGCAGGGAGAGTCCACCACACACCAGACATTCATTATCCACTATGACCATAAAAATAATTTCTTTAAATCTCATCTAGACTTCAAATCTTTAGGAGAATTCTCTAGAAAGTGTACTCTAAAAAAGTATTAAAGCCTTTCCTGTGAGGATTTAATCTAAGAAACAGTTTACAGGAGAAAGAATGCAAACAATTATCATCTGTACACGTTTTTCAACTCGAAGTAAACGAACCAACTCGTGTGCAAAGCATTAGTAAGAAATACGGCATCCAGGGTGCCTGGGTGGCTCAGATGGTTAAGCGACTGCCTTCAGCTCAGGTCATGATCCCGGGGTCATGGGATCGAGTCCCATATCGGGCTCCCTACTCGGCGGGGAGCCGCCTTCTCCCTCTGCCTGCCGCTCCCCCTGCATGTGCTCTAATAAAAAATAAAAAATCTTGGGGCGCCCGGGTGGCTCAGTTGGTTAAGCAGCTGCTTTCGGCTCAGGTCATGATCCCAGGGTCCTGGGACCGAGCCCCCCATCAGGCTCCCTGCTCGGGAAGCCTGCTTCTCCTTCTCCTTCTGCCTGCCTCTCTGCCTACTTGTGCTCTATCTCTCTGTCAAATATAAATAAATAAATAAATAGATAGATAGATAGATAGATAGATACATAATCAATGTTTTAAAAAAAGAAGAAGAATACCGCATCCAGAGGAAAGAAAGGATACAGGTGTTTGTGGAGGCATTTGTCACTGGCCCCCAGTTTGTCCAATCTTACCCTGTGATTTCCTCATGTCTTTGATGGCTAACGCACGACTGCCATGCTGAATACTGGTGAACTCAGGGCTGGTCACATTGTTAACCCTCAGCTCTTGCCCCAACGACTTCCGACCATAAGTATTTTCCCCAGATCCTCCATTGACGCTGTAGCCACCTAAAAACAAAGACATTTACATATTTTAATAGGGTTCTTTGCTTTACTCAATCAATTCCTGACAGTTCAGGATCTTACTACCCATCTACAGCTCAACCAGACTTTGCTTCTCCTACTCTTCCCTTGCGCTGCCCCGGCTTTGAAATCATCCTGATTTCATTTTGTCCATCCACAGAAGATAAGAGAAATATAAACTAAATTAAGTCAGATTTTGCCCTTTAAAAACTTTTAAAAGTCTAGAGGAGAGATAGTAGTCAGGAGACTTTCAGCCTTTGTGATATTTTGGGTGGCAAGGAAACTGCCTATGTGTATTATAATGTACGAAAATTTAAAAAAATTTTTAACGAAGGGGTAAACTTATTATGAAGTTTCAACAACAGCACTTATTTAATATTTATATCTTAAGCATATTAAAAAAAAGAGAGAAGTAAGGGAGAAAAACAGAGGGAAAGAGAAAGCTAGGGAAAGGCTGGTAGGTTAAAAAACAAACAAAAAAACATGCCTCTAACAATAAAAGAAGCATATATACCCTTTTCGTCATTCTGTATGTCAGTGTGGACTCTGGTATCATCGTGCCTTTGCCGAGACACCACAGCTGAATTCGAAGGTTGCAGTCCATAAGAAGAAGACCCACCCCGATCTCTGGATGAAGAATATTTTAAAGTATCTGGGTCGGCTGATGCACTATCAGTTCTGTAAAGAGAGAAAAGTATAAGATTAAACTTTAAACAAATATTTTCACAGCCCGACTCATAAATCTTTTATTCAAGCCTCTCCTGCCACTCTAATTTTTAAATCATTATTATAAATAAGCACTCCAATTACTAATAAGTCTTTCAATAGGGAAGAGATTGTCAATGAATGCAAAGCTAGCTGTTCAGCCCCTTCTCTTCTACAGACCCATTCAGAAATACGGATAATTACCAGGATCAGAGTGACCAACTCATCCTGCTGTGGTCAAGGGTTAACAATTTTAGCAATGGAAATCCCATGTCCATGAACCGCCCCCCGTCAGTGCAAGGCAAAATAAGACAGTTGGTCACCCTTGTCCAGGATTCTCTTCACATGATTTGATAAAAGGAATCATTCTTCCTCAGCTCTCCTCCCAGGAGAGGTTAATCAGTGGAAAAGTTACAGTTTTCCCAGTCATAAAAATAAAAAGCACTGGCAACATATAAGGCAGGGGCAATGTGGCACATAGTCTCTCTCTCTCTCACCTGAATTCCTAAGTTTTGGTGGATTATTTGGTGGGAAAGTAAATTACAGAACGATATTTGAAAGCAAGCTTGACAGGATATAAAAACACATTAGGGGGAAAGTAAGATTATTTTAATGTATTGGAGACTTCACTGAAGATACCTTAGCTATAGACACTTATTAAAATTACAAAAATTGAGAAAAATAAAAATAAGATATCAGAACTCCAATAAAGCTGAAATTGAAGGTTGCAGTCCATCATCTATTTAAAAGTCAAGTACTGTGTAGAATAATCCCTGATACTTGGCCATTAATAAACAAGTGGTGCAGCCCCAAGGTAACATTAGTCCTTATCCTTATCTAAGGATCAGTTCTAGGCCTCAATGTCCTCATCAATACAACCAGGAGCTGAGTCTCATAATTTCTCATGAGCCTCATTCTTCCAACCATCAAACAAACATAAAGCATCAAGAAATAAGACAACACTACAACACCATATGAAAAATACCAAGAAAAAAGCTCCTGTCCTATTGATACTACTTCTGAGGAACAACTTTCTGAAAAAAATCACTTTTATGGTATGTACTAAAAACACCTTCTGAACCCACAATTATTTGGGAAACTTGAGGACACTGGAAAAAGCAGAAACTAGCCTATTCCTCAACCCTTGCAGCTCCTCCCTCTTATATAAAAATGAATTCAGTGTTTATATATTTCAATTTATCATTTTTTCTTTGCCCCACCCACAAAAATACTAAACATGGAACTTAGCATAAGTTCAGTCAGACAACCTGATCTATACTTACTGAAACCACTGTTAATATGGAATGCAAACAATAGGTCCAATTAAACTTGGGTAAATGGCACAAATCTAAATTATTCCTAAAGACTCTCAATTGGAAACTTGATAAAATTCTGACCCTAGCATATGAAAATGACTAAGGCTCCATAATGGAGTATCTTCTTCAAACATCCAGAGTTCACTTATCAACAAAGCTCAGTATTTCCAATAGATGAAAAAATATAATTTATGAAATTTCAAGAAAAAAAAGAAAACTTTTTCTAAGCATATTAATCTATAAGCATTTAAGTACCATTAACACTAAATGGTGCATGAGAGCTTTTTAAAACAAATGTAATGGCATCTCCCATGTTTTTAAAAATAGCACATTAAAGGTGCACCTACAATAAACCATAAAGTAACATAAATTTCTGGACGGGAAATCAAAAATAAAAGAGAGCTTAAGAGCTTTTCTGACAGACTTTGAACTTGGCTATATGTATGACACCTAACACAACCTGGATAAGTAAGCTGCTAGCAAATGAACAGATACAAGATAACAAAAATCTACCAATATTTAAAAGGTCTGAATTTTGTTTAAATTATGTTTATGTATCACATATACTACCTTTACTACAAAGAGTTAAGTATTTGTATCATTCTTCTGGGGACATAGCAGTAAACATAAGGCAGCAGAAAATGTGGGTTAAAAAATGATTTGGGCTCAAATCCCAACTCCAACACGGAAAGTAAGTGGGACTTTCCACAAGGTACTTAATCTCCAAGCCTCAGTTGTTTCTTGCATAAAATGGGGATAATACCTATCTCACCTGTAAAGTTGTTGTGAGGCTTAAACGAGATACTAATACTTAACTTACAGGGTATGCTCAAAGTTAGTAAGACCCTGGGGCACCCGGGTGGTGCAGTCGGTTAAGCTTCCGACTCTTGGTTTCAGCTCAGGTCATGATCTCAAGAGTTGTGAGACAAAGCTCCACATAGGGCTCTACACTCAGAATAGTCTTAAGATTCCCTCTCCCTCTGCCCCTCCTCCCCGTGTTCACTCTCTCTCTAATAAACAAATCTTAAAAAAAAAAGTTATTAAGACCATAATACTAAACTCAAGATTTCCAGTCTAACAGACAAATAATATATAGGCAGTTCAACAGCACAGGAATACAACCAAAACAAGTTTTCATACCCAATACATAGCAGTTGATTTTAAGTTCTTCAATGAAGAAATTAAGCAATCTCCTACCAACAAATTCATTTCTACCTACAAAGCATTTGATTTTAAACTGGAAAAAAAGAATGGGGAACAACTTCCCAATTTATTAGAAATATAGGTTTTAAAATCCCATGAGTTACGAACACCAAGTTCTACCTC
This sequence comes from Zalophus californianus, assembly GCF_009762305.2. Classification (NCBI taxonomy): domain Eukaryota; kingdom Metazoa; phylum Chordata; class Mammalia; order Carnivora; family Otariidae; genus Zalophus; species Zalophus californianus. The sequence continues at coordinate 83,760,195 of NC_045604.1, forward strand.
CCCCGCCCCCCAAGTTTGGGTTTTCAGAAATATAACAACAACAACAAAAAAAATCACTAGGGTTAGAACTACTGTCTCAGAACTGTCTAAAAACTCACTGGTTGCCACATTCTTTTAAAACAAACTGATCAAAACATTTCCAACCAGAATTCAAGTTATAGGTAGTCTGAATCCAAAAGCACAAAATGGCTCAGCATTTATATGAAATCTTGATTTTTTTAATATCAAGACTGCTTAGGTCTCAAAAAAAGTCAGTACCAGGCTGTTAGCACCACCACCACCACCAAGTCCAATAAATAGAAAACTGTTAACGAGCGGAAATGAGCACTTAAAATGAGGCAATCAAAGGCACAAAATACAGACTTGAATTCAAAGAGGCAGGTATAAATGTTAAGCCAGTTATAAGGGCTGAAAAAGCTATCATCTGCCAGAAAGTAGTGTCTGTTTAGTGATAAGAAAAAATCTATCTGTTAAAACTAAGAATCATACTAGCAAGGATCAAAAATACCTCCACAGCCCCTTTAATACTCTAAAAATATTATGGAGAGAGAGAGAAAAAAGAGAAATGCATAAATTTCCCCCAAATGATTAAAGTGAAGTTAAAGCCTGATGTACATGCCACATGAGAGGTAAGTTTCTAAAGCTCATACCTCAAAAATCGCATACTGTATAATATGGAGCCTTTGTGATGTTTTGCATCAAGTCAATCTGTAAGACAGTAGTTACAATATTAGTGAAGACAGTGGGTTAAAACATTTGTTGTTCAAACATGAAGCAAATATCATTCATGGGTTAGGTGCTTTTAGTTGTACTATGGCCCTCTAGGGTTCATATGCTGAAGCAAAAATGGAGATGGAAAGCCACTCTGTGCCTTTGAAGGGAGAGAGGCTTAAGGTGGCAAACCAAAAAAACTTTTTAGTACATAAGAGAATTTAAATGTTAACTTAACATACAAACCACATGCAAATATAGTTACCGCTCATTTAGTTACCTATTCTCAGTATACAGAAAATGTAATAAATCTGAGAGGTCATTTATTTTGAATGACCCAAATCCTCAGACCTCACATCAACAATCCACCGTGTGCAAGGGGATATAGTATCTCCTGGCTACATGTGGTCTCGTCCAGTTCTTGTAAGCACTAAAATGCAACAACAACAACAAAAAGCACCACTCTGGAAGTATGAATTCAGGGAATTCCCTATCAGGAAGCATTTCCATAAAGCACCCCAAAATGACTTGATGCAAACACCACACCTAGTAGTGCCACTGGAATAAGCATCATACTGCTTCAAGTTGTTTTTAACTAGGCTTATTAAGGGTTTTTGCTCTCACGGGTGAGATCTAATTTGTAATGGATATCAACCAGGAAATGAGATTTGCACTTAAGCCAATGAGGTGGGAATGCATTTATTCTCGAAACCAATGATGGGCAAAAATAGTGTCACTGTCATAAAGTAGTTGTAGAATATGCTGTGAGTTTTTCCTTACTAACAGTTAATACCACTTGAAAATGATTTATCTTTTAGAAATAAATTCAAGGTTATCCCTATGATGCCTGTTACTCACCTGGATTCAGACATGTTTCATGAGGAATAGATGAAAAGGTGAAACTATACTATGAAATATGAATCTATGGCTAAAAAATTCATTTGGGAGGCTCATGGACTTCACTATTTGAAACTCTTCCCACAAGAGAAAATAGTGAGTTCAAATTTAGTAAAACAGAACTGAACCATCTTGCCAAAATTATGAGTTTACATCGGTTTTGCAGCACTGTAATATTAAGTTAATATAATTTCTTGATGAAACTTCCCTACTTAAGTATTAAATGTATGTAATACCAAATCTTAATTATCTATTTATGGGTTCTCTTACCAATTTTCCATCACTAATCAAACTCAACTAAATAGCAATGTAGACTCAAAATATGAAAATACTATTTTAACTATTTTTGTAAAACTGTAAATAATCTCACCAAGACCAAAGCAGGTCCATCTGGCCTTTACCCTTGGCTTCTGGAAGGTAATCTCTGAAGTCTTAGAATGTCATGCCTAATAAAAGTGCCCTTGTTCACCTGGAGGCTTTGGGCCACACCAGAAAGTATAACACTGTAATTTATGAGGGTAAAGGGGCTTTGAGTCCCAAGGACTAGCTCAACCTCCAGAAGGGCTGGAAACTAAGTTTACGTATGTAGGCAGTTGATCATGGAGTCCCAATAAAAAAACTCTAGACAACAATACCTGGGTGAGCTTCCATGGTGGGTAATACTCCATGCGTATTGTGTGTCACACATCAACACCAGAAGAGTAATATTGTGTTCATGACTTCACAAGGAAAGGACAATTGGAAGCTCTGCATTCAAAACCTTTCTGGACTCTGCTGTATGGGCCTTCACCAGTAGCTGATTTTAATCTGAATCTTTTAGCTGTAATAAACTGTAACCATGAGTAGAACAGCTTTCAATGAGTTCAGTAAGTCCTTCTGGTGACTTATGCAACCTAAGAGTAGTCTTAGGGACCCCTGAACTTGGACCTGGTATCAGAAGTAAGGCTGGTTTTTTTTTTTTTTTTTAAAGATTTTATTTATTTATTTGAGAGAGAGAGAGAATGAGAGATAGAAAGCATGAGAGGGAAGAGGGTCAGAGGGAGAAGCAGACTCCCTGCTGAGCAGGAAGCCTGATGTGGGACTCGATCCCGGGACTCCAGGATCATGACCTGAGCCGAAGGCAGTCGCTTAACCAACTGAGCCACCCAGGCACCCGAGTAAGGCTGGTTTTATGGACCATGTTCCCTCTAACTCTGCATCGATATTTAAAATCACTGAACATGCCCTAACCCAAAATTTTAAAGATTGTAAATTTTATTAATAACATCTTTAGCAAACATAGTAAAGATTTGACTTCAGTATAATTTCCCTTCCAAGGACTCTCAAACACCCTCTACTGATTGAGCTCTAGCCAAATTAACCAGAAGGGACAAACAAAGCAACTCTAGGAGGGTACTACATTAGATTTTAACCTTTGCTCTACATGCGCAGAATTGTCCTCAGTGTAAAGGCTGGTCAACATACCACCCCCAGGTAATTTTCAGTCTACAACTGGGTCTTCAATACTTCCCGTGTTTCCCTAGCCAGGGTTCTCTCCTTTCCAAGACAGTTTTCAGACTTTTTGCACCTTCCTCCTTTCCCCAGTTCTTCCAGTACATGACCTTCCACATTCCTGCTTCACGAGAAATGCAAGCCATTCTTCTACAGCACTCTCAATAGTAAGGACTAACAGTTTTGAGCTCCTACCACATCTGGTAAGCAACTGAGCCAAGCAGTTTACATATATTTAGTACTTCATTTCATCTTTAACATAATCCTATTATGATCACTAAAGATAATAAATTGCCGTCTACGTAAGGTTCCATAACTGACCGAAAGCTGCACATCTGGTAAAAGGCAGAGCAAGAACTCAAATTAAGTTCTGTTTAACTTTTAAGTTTTCAGCACTCCACCAGTGCCTGCCAACTTCCTTCCAGCAAACCCACAAATTCACCCACATGTTGACACAAAGCCTTTCCTCCCATCACCCACACATCATGGAACAAGTGAATGTCCTATCTACAGCAATGCTCTGAATCCATACATTGCCCCTATTTTCTGAGGCATGCTGTGGATCTCCCACTTTGCTACTGCTCATCATTCATCAACACATGAGCACCCTCGAGTTTTCCTTTCAACAACAAAAATCAGAATCTTGGGGATCCTGGCTGGCTCTGTCTGTAGAGCATGCGACTCTAGATCTTGGGGTCACAAGTTCAAGCCCCACATTGGGGCATGGAGCCTACTTTAAAAAGGGGGGGACAAACTCTTAACGCCCTTTTTCCTTCTAATTCTCATTGTCTAGACTCTTCACAGCCAAAACTCTTGGGAAAAATTTACCTTCCTCATCTTCGCTCACTTTTCAATTCACTGTAACCTGGGTGCCACCATCAGCACTCCAGTGAAACTGTTCCTGCAAAAGGAGGAGCTGCCACTTGTGGCCTACTTGTCTCTAAAATTCCATAACCCCTTTTTAGTTCATCTTGCTCAATGTCCCCTGATGACTTACTTTTGACAACTGTCTATTCACACTCTCTCTCAATACCACTCTAATTGTTGTTGTTGTTTTCCAAGTAACTTTAATTCCAGTGACTCTCTACTTTTTCCCAGTCCAAGTACTTTCTTCCTTCTTCACCTCCTTTCAGCTTTGAGTTTATGGTCTATCATTTCAGTAACACTCTTGCCAATCCCCTTAACCTCCCTTAATATTTTCCTCACACCAATCTGTTAAAATTCCAACCCTGGATAAACCCTAGTATCAATTATCCATCATCCGTAAGTAAGCACCACATCCCCACGTCCTCCCAACGTTCATCTCCCATTCTCTACATGCATTATCCAGACCTGCCCCATTCTCTTCAGATTCCAAAATACTCTCCTAACCCCCCTACACACACACACACACACACACACACACACACTTCTCTGTCTCTCTGGTTCACCAAGAAAAAAGAAGATACCATCACACATCTGCACCCAATTCTAAGCCTTGATTGGGATTCCATCTACTTCCACCTTCTCTTAACTTTGCAAATACCCTTTTCTTCTTTCCCATTGAACTGAATCTTCTCTTTACACATGTAAAATTTTAATGTTTCCCATTTAAAGATACAAAAACATATTTAAAAAATATTAGAAAACAAAAACTCCATCAATCCCACATGACCTCCACCAAACAATCTGCCTTCACTCTCTGCAAACTAAGAGTTGTCCCTACTCCCCACCCTGTTTTTTCACCTCTACTGGCTCCTCGATCCACGCTGATCCAACTTCTGCCCCATTACTTTCAGCAAAACCAACTATGAGCCCAGGTTGCTAAACACCTACTTCAGGCTTTATCTTACTCATCCTCTCAGCAGCTTGCACAGGGCTGCTAAGTAGAGTTAAGCAGGTTGTGGCCTGCACAAAGGTGCCTTGCAGAGGAATGAGGTGGGCTGAATGAAAACCTCTTTTTAAAATTCTTACAATAACCCTCTGTGCTGAGATCCTGAGAATTCAAAGTAACCAGATTCTTCCCTTCCTTTGGCTTATGGGATGAAGTACTCTGTATTTCTTCCTACCTGGTTCTACTTTCTCAGGAACTTCTGAGGGCTTGTTCAACCTCCTCTACCAAACCCCAAAATCTTGAGGTATCTCAAAGCCTGACCCTAGGCCTCTATTCATCTCACTCTGACTTTCTCAATCCATGCCAATGGCAATATTTACCACCTGTATGACATCGACTCCTTGATCTAGGCCTCCATCATTGACGTCCACTCTGAGGTCCAGACCTATGTACCCAACTTTTTAAAAACCAATCTCGGGGTGCCTGGGTGGCTCAGCTGGATGGATAATTGATACTAGGGTTTATCCAGGGTTGGAATTTTAACAGATTGGTGTGAGGAAAATATTAAGGGAAGTTAAGGGGATTGGCTCAGGTCATGATCCCAGGGTCCTGGGATGGAGCCCCGCATGGGGCTTCCTGCTCAGCGGGGAGCCTGCTTCTCCCTCTCCCACTCCCCCTGCTTGTGTCCCCTCTCTTGCTGTATCTGTCAAATAAATAAAATATTTTAAATAAATAAAACAATCTCAATGTTCTAATGCCTCAAACATAACAACTGGCTCCTTTCTTCCCAGAATCCCCATTTTAATAAATGGTGCCATCATCTAACCACTACTTTCTAATAAATGGCACTATTTGATCAGTCAGACAGTATGTTTCCCACTTCCAATTCTCCTATCCCATCTCTCCTCCACATTCCAATATTAGTATCATAAAACAGAAATCTGATATCCTCTCACTGCCCTTATCATCCTATGTACCTTACTTCCCTTTTTAGCTAAATCTCTACCAACCACCCCTTTTACACTCTATGCCCCATCCATTCTAATCTTTCATTGCCACAGAAAGAATCACCTTGCTCAGCCAGTCAGCCTGGAATGGCTTTGTCCTCACTCTTTGCTGATCCTAGCTTATTTCTCTTTATCCTCCAAGCATCAGCTTTCCTTTGAAAAGTTTCTGATTCCCGAGTCTGGCTAGTAGTCCCGCTATATATGTGCTACCAGAGAACCTAATAGTTCCTTTAGCTCTTAGATGATTTGAGAAGCTTATTTAAAGTTTTGTTGTTTTTTTTTTTTTTTAATTTGACAGAGACAGTGAGAGAGAAAACAAGCAGAGGGAGTGGAAGAGGGAGAAGCAGGCTCCCCCTGAGCAGGGAGCCCAACACAGGGCTCGATCCCAGGACCCTGGGATCATGACCTGAGCCGAAGGCAGATGCTTAATGACTGAGCCACCCAGGCGCCCCATTAAGAAGCTCATTTAAACGTGTTCTGCCAGGAGACTGTAAATACCAGAAGGGCAGGGGACTCTCAGTGTTGCCTACCACACACCCCCACTGACTAGATGGAATATACCCCACTGACTAGATGGAATATAAATTACTTGTTGACTAAATGATCACCCATTCTCATAACTGAGGCCTTTCAACTGTGGAATACGGTTCCCTAACCTAAACAAACACTAACTTTTCTTCAACCCACACTTCCTCTACAAAGCATTCTATCAAAATCAGTATTTTCTTGATCATTTACTACAAGAGCATTGACTAAGAGCTTATGACCCCAAAAGGTGAACTAAGATGGTTCCAACCCTGTAAGAATTTATAATCTAGAAAGGAAAGAACTGTAAAGTCAGTTGAAGTTCCAATTAGGAGTATAAAATGCTCTGTGATTTCAGGGAAAAAAAAAATCTCATTATCCAGCCCCTTCCTCAAACTCTCAAAGTATGTACCACACTAGTTTGCACTTAGTAGTTATATTTATATACTAGCTTCAATTTGCTCACTTGTTTGAGATGTTAGCAGAGGGTACTATATTACACCACACAAACTTTCATAGGGAAAAGAGAACAGCATAGTGGTTGCAGCATAGAGAAGGGAGGGGTACGGACAGACTAGAAGATGATCTTGGTTCAAACTCTATTACAATTATTTAAATTAAGTAAAAATTAGTCTTCTAAGTTAAACTTCCATAACTAAAATGTGATCTATGCATATGAGTAACTTTCTTGGGGCACCTGGGTAGCTCAGTGCCTCACGTCATGATCCCGGGGTCCTGGGATGGAGCCCTGCATTGGGCTCCCCGCTCGGGGAACCTGCTTCTCCCTCTCCCACTCCCCCTGCTTGTGTTCCCTCTCTCACTGTCTCTATCAAATAAATAAATAAAAATCTTAAAAAAAAAAAAAGTAACTTTCAAGAGGTGCCTGTGTGGCTCAGTCAGTTAAGCATCCGCCTTCAGCTCAAGTCATGATCTTGGGGTCCTGGGATGGAGCCCCGTGTCCAGCTTCCTACTCAGCGGGGAGTCTACGGCTCTCTCTCCCTCTCCCCTCCCCCAACCTGTGGTTGCATGCGTGCTCTTTTTGTCTCTCTCTCAAATTAAATAAATAAAATCTTAAAAAAAAAAAGAGTGACTTTTATGAACACAGAAAAGCCACCAAAATTAGAAAGGGCTGGCTTCAGCAATATATTTAAATGAATTCTGAATTTTTATTTTATAAAAATATGCATTTTTAAAGCCTTATTTTTGTCGCATCAAAGGGCACTATATCAAGAGTGAAAAGACAACTCACAAAATCAGCAAAAATATTTGCAAATCATGTATCTTCTAAGAGTCTAGTATCCAAAATACATAATGAACTCTTACAAACTCAACACAAAGACAATCCAATTTTTAAATGGGCTAAAGATTTGAACAGCTATATTTCTCCAAAGATACACAAACAGCCAATAAGCACATGAAAAATTGCTCAACATCATTAGTGATTAGGAAAATGTAAATCAAAACCACAGTGAGAATTCACACGCACTGGGATAGCCATAGTTTAAAAAAAAAAACACAAAAAACTACCAGTGTTGCAAATATACTGAGAAAATGAAATCCTCATACATAACTGAAGGGAATGTAAAATGGTACAACCACTTTAGAAAAACTTGGCAATTCCTCAAGTTAAGCAAAAAATTACCATTTGACCCAGCAAATCCACTCCTAGGTATATGCCCAAAAGAGCTGACAACAGGTCTTCTCACAGAAATTTGTATGTGAATATGCACCACAACACTATTCACAATAAACTAAAGGTGGAAACCCCAAAGTCCATCAAAGGATGAATGGATAAAAAAGATTGTAAATTCCATGTAAGATTCCATAAAAAGGAACGAAGTAATGATACCTGCCACAATATGGATGAACCCTGAAAACATTATGCCAAGTGAAAGAGGCTAGAAACAAAAGACTACATAGTATATGATTCCATTTATGGTAAATATCCAGAATAGGCAAATCCAAAGAGAAAGCAGATTTGTGGTTGCCAGGGGCTGAGAGAAGGGGAGAATAGGAAGTGACTACTTAAAAAACTGGGTTTCTGTTTGGGATGATGAAAAATTCTGGAACTAGACAGTGGTGATGGCTGTACATCATGAAGTACAGCTGACCCTTGAACAACACGGATTTGAACTGGACCAGTCCACTTACATGCAGATTTTTTTTTTACAATACATACAGCACAGTACTGTAAATGTACTTTCTCTTATGATTTTAACATTTTTTCTCTATTATAAGAACACAGTAAATAATACATACAACACACAAGATATGTGTTAGCTGACTACTTATATTATTGTAAGGCTTCCAGTCAACAGCTGGCTATTAGTAGTTAAGTTTCAGGGAAGTCAAAAGTTATATACAGATTTTCAACTGGGGGGGCAGGGGGAGGTGTCAGCACCCCAACCCCCACACTGTTTAAGGGTCAACTGTACTTGGTAGACTGATTTGTAAAATAATAAAATTTATGTGCATTTTACCACAATTTTTTAAAGATTTAGGACATTCTTGGAGCACCTGGGTGGCTCACTTGGTGGAGCATGCAACTCTTTTTTTTTTTTTTAAAGATTTTATTTTATTATTTATTTGAGAGAAAGAGAATGAGAGATAGAGAGCACAAGAGGGAAGAGGATCAGAGGGAGAAGCAGACTCCCCGCTGAGCAGGGAGCCCGATGCAGGACTCGATCCCGGGACTCCAGGATCATGACCTGAGCCAAAGGCAGTTCCTTAACCAACTGAGCCACCCAGGCGCCCGAGCATGCAACTCTTGATCTTGGGGTCGTGAGTTTGAGCCACAAACTGGGTGTAGAGATTACTCGAGAATTAAAAACAGGGGGGCATCTGGGTGGCTCAGGCGTTAAGCGTCTGCCTTCGGCTCAGGTCATGGTCCCAGGGTTCTGGGATCGAGCCCCACATCGGGCTCCCTGCTCGGTGGGAGGCCTGCTTCTCCCTCTCCCACTCCCGCTTGTGTTTCTTCTCTCACTGTATCTCTCTCTGTCAAATAAATAAATAAAAGCTTTAAAAAAAAATTTTTTTTAATCTTTTTTTTTTTTAAGATTTTATTTATTTGAGAGAGAGAGAGAGCACAAGCAGGGGGAACAGTAGGCCAAGGGAAAAGCAGACTCCCTGCTAAGCAGGGAGCCTGAGGTGGGACTTGATCCCAGGACCCTGGGACCATGACCGGAGCCAAGGGCAGACACTTAACTGACCAAGCCACCCAGGCATCACCCCCCAAAAAAAATTCCTTAAAAAAAAAAAAAATTTATGGCTTTCTTGAAAAGATCAAATTATAGGGGAAAAAAAAAGACCAGAGGTTATCAAGGGCTGAGAGTAGATACTGACTACAAAGGGGCACAAGGAAATGGTTTGGGATGATGGAACTATTCTATAGCTTGACTGCAGTGGTCATGTTTACAACATTACATACATTGGTCAAAACTCAAAGAACTATACAGCATGTAAATTATACCTCAATAAATCTGACTTTTTAAAAAATTTTTTAAAGATTTTATTTATTGGGTGCCTGGGTGGCTCAGTTGGTTAAGCGACTGCCTTCGGCTCAGGTCATGATTCTGGAGTCCCGGGATCGAGTCCCACATCAGGATCCCTGCTCAGCGGGGAGCCTGCTTCTCCCTCTGACCTTCTCCCCTCTCATGCTATTTCTCTCTCTCTCACAAATAAATAAAATCTTAAAAAAAAAAAAGATTTTATTTATTTTGAGAAAGAGAGACAGAGGGAGAGCACAAGAGTGAGGGGGAGGGTAAAAGGGAGAGGGAAGAGCAGGCTCCACAGAGGACCATGGTATCATGACCTGAGAAGGCAGACGCTTAACCGACTGAGCCACCCAGGCACCCCAATAAATCTGACTTTAAAGGAAACAGATCTTTACAATAAAGGTATAAAAAGATAAGGGAAAGACTGTTGATTTATTTTTAATACTTCAGTATTTCAGGTCTTACATTGCCTACCATATTTAACCATTCTAAGGGGAAAAGCAAAACATGGCACCAGCTTTAAGTCACTGTGCTTTCCAATGAAACCAAAGCCTGTTAGTGTCTGAATTAATTAATCAAGCCTAAGAACTGGAACTTAAAGCTCAGAAAGGATTAGCCTAGCTAGCCAAGATACAGAAAGAAACAAAACAGTCCTTATATCAGTAAAAGATAACCGTTACTGACATTAACAGAAAAAATTCTAAATTTCTAGCAAAATAGCAATTTCACTCTATCCATGCCTGAGAAATACCTAATATAGTCCCTGTAGCAGTTTATTTTCATAAGAAAGAAATGCACAAAAAGAAACGCACTATAAATTATTAATATTTTATCACCTACCCACGTTGATAGTTTTCAAAACTGTGGCTAAATTCTTACTGACCACTGAGACAGCACAAAAATATTGTTTCAGAAAGAGTCAAACTACTAAGCCTGGCAAAATCAGAAAATCACTGGCTGAGACAGAGACAGGAGAAATCCACTGCTAATTTAAGTATACCAAGGCTCTGTACCTCATCTAGCATAAATTCTTATCTTACCAGGCATTAAGAATATTTGCAGTTACAAAATCTGGTATGCTTTCAATCTCCAATACAAATGTGAATTCAGGGTTCTGTATTTAACAGAAATAATTCTGTTTATGCTAAATAATAGCTCACCTAAAGGTTCGTCAATCTAAGGCACCATGTTAATTTGACTCACTTTCTCCTGGCCTTTATTTTTAACCCAAGCTAGCTGACTGCCTTAAAAAGAAACCCTGCTTCAGCTCCCATTTGTATCGCTTATCTTCCTCTTTTGTCAGCAAGTCCTGGAAGTACTTTAGAAACATACCATTCAGCCTGGGAAATTGCCAAGATTGAAAGGAAATCTCTTACTCCATGACCTCCCTAGCAGAGGAAGGACAAAAAGACAAAAAGTCTACAAAGAAACCTGTCCACCCCCTTCACCCACACCCCCCTGAGGTTCTCCAGTTAAATGCCAAACATAGCCCGTTAAAACAGAGAAGGTTTGAGAAGAATCACTAACAGTTAAATACTACAGAAATCCCAAAAGGAAGAGTCTTGAAATCAGACTGGGATTCTATAAGCAAGGAAAAGGCAGAGGGTTTTATCAGCATAAAAATGTGTGCAACTGGGGCGCCTGGGTGGCTCAGTCTGTTAAGCATCTGCCTTCGGCTCGGGTCATGATCCCAGGGTCCTAGATCGAGCCCCACATCGGGCTCCTTGCTCGGTGGGGAGTCTGCTTCTCCCTCTCCGTGTCCCTCTTCCTGCCGCTCCCCCTGCTTGTGCTGTCAAATAAATAAATAAAATCTTAAAAAAAAAAAAAATGTGTGCAGCCACCTTTAAAAAGTCCTGAAAATAGGCAAATACTGACTGTAGAGTTATTCAGATAAAGTTCCTCTAATAGACTCAAACGTATCCCCAAGGGACTGATATGCTTGTGAGATTCTCCAACAATTACATATTTTAAATCTTCCCTTTAAAAATAATCCTAAAAGGCACTGTAGTCTCTTTCAAAAATAAAAGTACGGGGGCGCCTGGGTGGCTCAGGCATTAAGCGTCTGCCTTCGGCTCAGGTCATGATCCCGGGATCCTGGAATCAAGCCCCGCATCGGGCTCTCTGCTCGGTGGGGAGCCTGCTTCTCCCTCTCCTGCTCCCCCGCTTGTGTTCCCTCTCTTGCTGTGTCTCTCTCTGTCAAATAAATAAATAAAATCTTTTAAAAAATTAAAATAAAATAAAGGTACTGTGTAAAAGTTAAACATCATTACAACTTTTTTTTGTTGGTGACACTGGTCAAGAAAAATGATGTGATTGCCAAAAATCACTTGTAACACGTTAAGAAAAACCAAATATTATGGAATTTAGACATGCGTACTTTTAAAGAAAACTATTATCGGGGCGCCTGGGTCGCTCAGTCGTTAAGCGTCTGCCTTCGGCTCAGGTCATGATCCCAGGGTCCTGGGATCGAGCCCCGCATCGGGCTCCCCGCTTGGCGGGAAGCCTGCTTCTCCCTCTCCCACTCCCCCTGCTTGTGTTCCTGCTCTCACTCTCTCTCTCTCTCTCTGTCAAATAAATAAATAAATAATCTTAAAAATTAAAAAAAAAAAAGAAAATATTTCTTTAAAAAAAAAATAAAGAAAGAAAACTATTATCAAGTTAGGCACTACTGCCACATGGTACGATACACCCTACAAATCTTGGGCATAGTCAAGGTTTTAGGGTATCAACAGAGCAATATTCTATCATGAAGCCCTTGACATGTAACATATCTTAAATATGATGGCAATTATGGGAAAAACACTTACTGAATTTCATATTCCACACTAGTAATTCCTTTTTTTTTTTTAAAGATTTTACTTATTCATTTGACAGAGAGTGCGCGTGCACAAGCAAGGGGAGCGGTAGAAAGAGGAAGAGGGAGAAGCAGGCTCCCCACTGAGCAAAGAGCGGATCCCGGGATCATGACCTGAACAGAAGGCAGACACTTAACCAACTGAGCCACCCACGCACCCCTCCACACTAGTAATTCTTAAAAAGAGTAAGAAACTAACAGAAATATCTTCAGGGCACTCTCAAATTATACACATTACCCCTGCCCCAACCCTCTTAATAAATAAATATACCTTAGAGAAGAATCTAAAAAAACCTTGGTTCTATACTGAGACTACAGGTGGACTTTTAAACAGACTGATTCCTTTCAACATCCCCTATAACACCTATAAGACCTAGCTCCGTAGGTCTCCTGGTGTACGATGGTAAAGAAACATACTACCTCTAATCAGAGGTAAATACATACGGTAAACTCTCCTACTTAAGCACTGGGACCTCTGTTTTAGGGGTGATCTTGAAATAACTACTTCCTACTATTTAAATATAAATAAATAGAAAGGTCTCATAAATAAATCTCAAAAGATATGGCCTCCTAAATCAATTAGCTGGGAAAGGAAGATACTTTTCAAAATAATCACACTATTCTTCTATTAGAAAATTCATTAAAGGAAGACAGTTTTGGTAGTTACTGAAACATACTAGCAAGTGGCAATCAAGTGCTGGGAAACAGCGCTCCCACTGTGCTCAGCCACAGCATGAAATATATTGAGGTATTTAAAAGTATTTAGCCTTGGGGCACCTGGCTGGCTCCATTGGTGGAGCGTGCAACTCCTGATCTCAGGGTTGTGGGTTCTAGCCCCACACTGGGTGTAGAGATTACTTAAAAAAAAAGGGGGGGGGGACTAAAATAAAAAAAAGTATTAAGTCTTAAGTTTAAGAAAGCTATGAAATATAAAATCATCGCTTCAGCCACTTTAAACCCACAAGGTCTATACAAACCACATCTTTTTATTGTCAGATTTTATACTAAACAGGTTTAAAAATAGAAATTTTCATAATTCCCTTTTACAACAAAAGAGAAAAATCAATGTTTCCAGATACAAAGTTTCTTAGGAGACAGCATTTACTGATTGAGTCAATTCGTAGTGACATAATTTAAAATAGTACCAAAATCTCATGATAGCTTAACACTGTATACCTTCTCATAAAAATGACATAAAATTTCATTAATTCCTATCTTTGTTCAGAAAATATATGTGGTCTTCTTTTTTAAGTACTTCAAACTATTACAGTGGCAGAGTATAGCCTTTCTATGATTTCATGATCTATCCTCCCTACTCCGTTTTTTATTTTTTAAAGAACGCTGATTCTTTTTTTTAAGATTTTATTTATTTGAGAGAGAGAGAGCATGAAGGGGGAAAAGGGAGAGGGAGAAGCAGACTCCCCACTGAACAGGGACCCCGATGTGGGGCTCAATCCCAGGACCCTGAGAACATGACCTGAGCAGAAGCCAGATGCTTAACCAACTAAGCCACCTAGGCGCCCCCCCATACTCCCTTTAAAACAATACCAGATGGTGGAGAAGAGGGGGAGCAATGCAGCATTCAACTGGAATTCTTAAAGAATTAGGTCTTTAAATTCCAACTGTATAACAAAAGTTAACCAAGGTACAAACTACCTTTTAATCCACACCTTCTCTATTTATTCCACTGGCACCTGCCCTCCAATGTATGCAAGTAGTCACAAAGATTAGATTCTTTTTTTCTGGCTCACAATTTCAAGTGGCATCAAGTTCTTTAAGTGTGATTAGTAAGATAAAGAGAAAAAATATAGAATGATGCAGATTTACAGTCAAATTCCTCATTAGCCAACTTGAAGCAGGCTTACATAACGGTAGCACACAAAAAAATATAGAAAGAGAACCTCTATTATCCTGGAGAGCAACTAATTGCATATCCACACATTTTTTAAATAAATATCATTTATCACAGTATTTCATATAATATTAAAAATGACATATGCCACACCTAATAGAAATTTAACAATTATATGTGCTTCGATTCATATACCCTGAATTATTCACTCTTTATGAAATCTTTAGAATTACTACACACGTGTGCACACACACACGAGTACTAGAAGAAAAAAAATGAACTGATGAATCACTGAACTCTACCTTTGAAACTAGTAATAACTGTATGTTAATTAATTGAATGTAAATAAATAAAATAAAATTTTATTTTTTTCTTTAAAGGTTTTATTTATTGGGGCGCCTGGGTGGCCCAGTCAGTTAAGCATCTGCCTTTGGCTCGGGTCATGATCCCAGGGTCCTGGGATCAAGTCCCGCATCGGGCTCCCTCCTCAGCGGGAAGCCTGCTTCTCCCTCTCCCACTCCCCTGCTTGTGTTCCCCTCTCACTGTGTCTCTCTCTGTCAAATAAATAAAATCTTTAAAAATATATATATATTTTTTATTTACTTGTCAGAGAAAGCGAGTGCACAAGCAGGAGGAGCAGTGGCAGAGGGAGAAGCAGGCTCCCCAGTGAGCAAGGAGCCTTATAAAGGACTCAATCCCAGGACCCTGGGATCATGACCTGAGCCGAAGGCAGATGCTTAACTGACTGAGCCACCCGGGCACCCCAATAAAATCTTTAAAAAAGTATACAGTAAGTTAAAAAAAAAAATGAAATGTTAACTAGAGTGTGAGTGTGCGCATGCGTGTAATAAATTCTAAAACTTTCTGAAGAAGAGATAAAAGAGGGAAGATCTTTGAAATTCCAAATTTGATTCAGACATGGCAACATATAAATAGCATTTGTATAGCACTTAAATAATTTTGAAAGTAATTTTCCAAACCTGAACACCCATAACCCTACATCTTAGGGAAGGCAAGAATTACCTCCTGAGAGGAACAACTGGGTAGTGCCATTACAAAGGACCTTTGTCTTCCCATTTTTACTCCACTGTTATTTTCATGACACCAGCCTTTCCTAAGATAAATATTTGTGAAGGATCAATACTAAAAATGCACATATTCTTAAAAATAAATACACCTGAGAAAAAAACATAAAACACACCGGTTCTATTTCTAACTTCTCCAATGCAATTATACTAAGACAGCAAGTGGATTTTTAAATGAACTAAGTGTGGGAAGAACAGCACTACTGGTGTAATTTTTATATCCTAATAACAGTAAAAACATAGGGAATACTAGCATTCCAGTAACTATACAAGATAGGCCACCTAAATAAAGGCTTCTTTTATAAAACTTTGTTTTACAGTCAGCCATTTGGTTACTCCCCACACATACAACCTTCATTAAACATAACTTCAATTTTAATTTCAGTATTTTTTTAAGATTTTATTTATTTGAGAGAGAGAGAGAGAAAACACGTGCAGGATGAGGGGCAGAGGGAGACAGAGAGAGAATCCCAAGCAGACTCCGTGCCAAGCACAGAGCATGACTTGGGGCTGGATCTCACAACTCTGAAATCATGACCTGAGCCAAAGTAAGAGTTGGACACTGAATCAACTGAGCCACCCAGGTGTCCCTTCATTTCAGTATTTTCAAAAAAAGGAATAAGATATCACACACTAAAATGCTATCAATAAGAAAATAAAAATAAATGCTATCAATATTTCAAATTATGACAGAATTAATCATTTTTTCATGGTCAGAATTCTAACTCAAGTCCTTCAAAAACAACAGTGTCTTAAGGTGGATTTCTTTTTTTTTTTTTTTTTAAGTAAACTCTACTCTCAACATGTGGCTTAAACTCAACCCTGAGATCAAGAGTCACATGCTCTACAACTGAGCTAGTCAGATGACCCCAGGTAGATTCCTTTAAACCCAACTAAAGAATAAACACTGAATCTCAAGTTTCATAGTACTGCTGTTGGGAAACCTGCTACACTTTCATTTTTCTTCACATTTACCTGAAGTATATAAAGATAGGCAAGAAAAATTCAACTGCACCATACTATGTGATACTGGTGATCACTGGAATTTTTTTTATCAGAATCTAACATAATCAGAGCCCCATTCTATAGAGGACAAAAATTTGACACCTTTCCCTCAATTAATAGGTTTTTCTGTCTGAATTCTGGCAAATCTCAGGAAGCCAACATAGAATCTGGCATTAGGGCAATGAATCTGAATGTCCAGTGTTAGAATCAAAACAAAGAGTCTGGAAATAAAGTGTTGCACTTCAGGCAAGGAATTCCAGGATTCATATTACCAGGAATATAAAACAGGGAGACCCTCAAAAGAAGATGAACACCAAAGAGTTGTTCATGGGTTGCTTCAAAGAACTAAATATTCCAAGATGAAAGTTAAAATTTTAAACACACACACACAAACACATCCCTCTTTTAAAATCAGATGGGAGGCGGCGTCTGCCTTTGCCTCAGGTTGTGATCTCGGGGTACTGGGATCCAGCCCGGTGTTGGGCTCCCTGCTCAGTAGGGAGACTGCTTCTCCCTCTCCCTTTTCCTCTCTCCCTGCTCGTACTCTCTTTTCTCAAATACATAAATAAAATCTTTTAAAAATAAATAAATAAATAAATATAATCAGATTGGGGCACCTGGCTGGCTCAGTCAGTAAAGCATTAAACTCTTGATCTCAGGGTCATGAGTTCAAGCCCCATGTTGCGCATGAGGCCTACTTAATTAAAAATAACAAAAAGGGGCCTACTTAATTAAAAATAACAAAAAATAAAATGAGAAGATTAAAATGCTAAGGATCAGAAAAACAAATTTTCAAGGAACAAATTTAAATAAAAAGGAAAAAATTAAATTCAAAGAGCTTCAGTAAAAAAGACAATGTTGCCAATGCTGTCATATATGGAGGAAAAATGAGTATCTTGTCAGTATATAGTCCAAGCCATACTTATTAGTGGAAACTTCTTCCCATTCAATAGAAAAGGTATTAAGTATTTTGGATTTTTAAAAATATGCAAA
Organism: Zalophus californianus; assembly: GCF_009762305.2. Lineage (NCBI taxonomy): Eukaryota > Metazoa > Chordata > Mammalia > Carnivora > Otariidae > Zalophus > Zalophus californianus. Next base: position 83,777,922 of record NC_045604.1, read on the forward strand.
CACACATGAATATACAATTATCTTAGACCATTGTAGAGCCATTAGTAATTTTTTTGTGAACTCTAAGAGCACTGTTGAGGTTCTTTAAGATGCTTAAAAGAGAAGCACCTGGGTGGCTCAGTCAGTTAAGCACTGGACTCTTGATTTCAGCTCAGGTCATGACCTCTGGGTCGTGAGATCAAGTCCTGCATTGGGCTCTGCGCTCAGTGCTGAGTCCACTTAAGATTCTCTCTCTCCTTCTTCCTTTGCCCCTCCTTCCTGCCTGCCCGTGCTTTCTAAATAAATAAAATATTTTTTAAAAAAAAGATGCTAAAAAGAAAGAAAAGGAAAAGTAGTGTCTCTTCTTATAAACTAAGAAACAGGGCGCCTGGGTGGCTCAGTTGGTTGAGTGACTGCCTTCAGCTCAGGTCATGATCCTCGAGTCCTGGTATCAAGTCCAGCGTCCAGCTCCCTGCTAGGCAGGGAGTCTACTTCTCCCTCTTTTACTCCCCCTCTTGTGCTCTCGCTCGCTCGCTCTCATTCTCTCTCAAATAAACTTTAAAAAAAAAAAAGAAATAACGTAACTTAGGAAGTTCCATACCAAAAAAACAAAACAAAACAAAATTTATTCTGATACCAGAAACCTCTCTAAAAAAAGATTTTTAAAATAAACGCAAAAAAGCCTTTAGGGGCACCTGGGTGGCTCAGTCAGTTGAACTTTTGGCTCAGGTCATGATCTCGGGGTCCTGGGATCGGGTCTGTGTTGGGCTCCGCACTCTGAGGGGAGCCTGCTTCAGGATTCTCTCTCCCTCTGCTCCTCCCCCTGCCTGCTCTCTAATAAATAAATCTTTAAATAAACAAATAAACAAACACGGGAAGCCTTTAAAAGGTTTTTAAATAGGGGCGCTTGGGTGGCTCAGTCAGTGAAACATCTTACTCCATTTCAGCTCAGGTCATGATCTCAGGGGTTGAGAGACTGAGCCCCACACTGGGCTCTGCATTGGGTGTGGAGCCTGCTTACGATCCTCTCTCTCCCTCTCCCCCTTTTTCTCTCTCTCTCTCAAAAATAAAATATTGATAAATAAAAGTTTTTAAAATAATAAACATGAAATCCTAGACATACTACGTTAATATGAACAGCAACATTAAGCTCCAAAAAAAAATAATTTCCAACAAGAATACAATTCCCTTGGGGCACCTGCATAGCTGTCGTTAAACATCTGCCTTCGGCTCAGGTCATGATCCCAGGGTCCTGGGATCAAGCCCTGCATCGGGCTCCCCACTCTGCGGGAAGCCTGCTTCTCCCTCTCCCTCTCCCACTCCCCGCCCCCCCCCCCGGCTTCTGTTCCCTATCAAATAAATAAATAAATAATCTTTAAAAGAAAGAATACAATTTCCTTTTTTGAAAAGGTATGAAAATTAATATGAAAAAAGGAATTCACCATGTTGAGATATCTGTTGATTCTGGAAACTTTTTTTTTTTTTTACTTTTTTCTTTGGAAGCTCTACTCCCAACACGGAAGTTGATTTCAACTCAGGACCCGGAGATCAAGAGTCACATGCTCTCTACTGACCCAGCCAGCCAGTTGCCCCTGGTTCTGGAAAATTTTTATTTCATTAATTCCCCATCAGCAGGCATACAACAAGGACTCAGGCATTCTAGTGGAATGCCAGAAGGGACAACCCAGTGCTTAACTTTTTAGTGATTAGATTGTTTAAACAATGTACAAATACGTACAATAGATAAGGGGTAAGATGTCAATGCGTAAAAGATCTTTAAATATGTGAGCAAGGTATTTTTTTCAAGATGGCTAAAACCTATCAAAATATTTTTTCTTCTGTAAAAGATCTGGCGACACTAGAACAATGTCTCTTTAAACCTGTTCAATCAGCTTATTTAAATTGCTGCCTCAGGCTAACCAGGCTGCTATACAAGGAACAGCTCCCCTCAAAATGCCTCCCACAGTTAACAGTATTATAAACTAGAGTTAACTCTAAATACAAACTTGCAGAATTCCATTTTCATGTATTTACTTGAGGAAGGACCCTCAAATATCGGGTATACTATTTTTTAAGTAAGCTCATGACCCCAAGATCAAGAGTCACATGCTCTACCAACTGAGCCAGCCAGGCATCCCCAGTAACTGACGCACTAGCATGTAAGAAGGGATGCAGGGTAAAACCATTAAGATGCATGCACATGTGAAGGTTATGTTTTATTGGGGCTGACACACAGGAAAATTTCAGACAGTGTTATGTGCAATGAAGAAAACCCAGGGTGAAATGTTAGAGAAGGATGCCTCTTCTCAGTGAGGGGTGACATTTACGCTGAGACAGCATGAGGGCATCCAGGTCATTGTACTCTGAGAAGAGCAATCCAGACAGTAGCTACACAGCACGAACAGTGAATGCAAAGACCCTAAGGCAGAAATGAACTTCGGGAGTGCTTTAGGGCAAGTAAGACACAGAAGCAAAGGAGAAAAGGACAGGCTCAGCCCTCAGGGACTTAAGAGATCAATCACTGAGGTGATAAACACAAGTTAACTTTCACTGCAGAACTGTTGCAAGAGAAGAGGGATCTCAGAGGGCAGAGGGATCTCAGAGGGCAGAAGTAGCAGGGTAGGAATTTTAAGGTAAGTACAAGGTTTAAACTGCGCAGAGCATGGAAAACAAATAAGCAGCAGTAGGTATCCAGAGGGTAAAGAAAGGTACATGAACCTGCAGCTGACAGAAATAAACTTGGCCAAGAAGAGGCGATCTTGTGTATCCCAGGACTAAAATATCTCAAGAAGTTAAGGAGCGAGCCACCATCTGAAACTGTTTTCAAATGATGTTTAGATATCCCAAGAAAGTATGTTTATAGCGAAAGAAAGAAAGAAATATGTTGAAGACAACAAGATTATCAATCCACAGAAACATTAAGTTGGTAAGAAATCATAAGAATATTCTAAGATTTCCTTTCTACAGTAAATTTTAAAGCAAGATCTACCTGTACACAGTTGGGGGGTTGGGGAGCAGGGGTGGAAAGGGAGTGTAATCCAACTGAAAATCAATGTGTATCTGTATCTTGAGTGGGGTCATACATTTGTCAAAATTCACTTAAGATCTATACATATGTCCATATAATCTAAAAAAAAAGTAACAGTGGAGTACAAAAAAGAATTCAGGAAAGGAAATACACAATCAACTAATACAAATGGAGAAAAACTAACACTATAAAAACACAAATGTCAAAACAGGAACTTAATAGGTTACATTCCACATTTTTAAAAAAATTAAAGTATAATAAACTTGAATATTTCCAATAGAAACTAAACCACAAAATACCTGCAATCTTTACTGTTAGGCCTCATACAAAAGGTGGTAAGTTTTACTCTGTAGTCCCCCCAAAAAAATGAGTTCTGAGAAAACTTTAAGATAGCCAAAGACAGGTAACCAAAATAGTAACAACATGAAGAGACACCAAACAACTGCTTGTGTGAATCCATAAAGGGAGGTCCACTGAAAAGAACCCCAGGGATTTATTTTAGGTGATTAGAAAAAATTAGAAAGGCAAGTAAGCAGATATCTACTATATGCAAGGCAGTGAAGGCAGGAAATCTTAAATTTAAAAGTAGTGAGAATTCAAATAAACCAACAAACAAAAAGTAAAAACAGACCCATAAAGACAGAGAACAAACTGATGGCTGCGAGAGGGGAGCAGGGTAGGGGAATGGGAAAATGGGTGAAGTGGAGTGAGAGATACAGGCTTCCAGTTCTGGAGTAACTCAGAGGAATAAAAGGTATAGCATAAGGAATATAGGGGAGAAAAAAAAAAGTTGTGAGAATTCACTGTTCACAAAAGACACCATGGGGGGCACCTGGGTGGCTCAGTCGTTAAGCGCCGTCTTCGGCTCAGGTCATGATCCCGGAGTTGTGGGATCGAGCCCCACATCGGGCTCCCTGCTCAGCGGGAAGCCTGTTTCTCCCTCTCCCACTCCCTCTACTTGTGTTGCCTCTCTCGCTGTGTCTCTGTCAAATTAAAAAAAAAAAAAAAAAAAAAAGACACCATGGACCACACTGTATTTTCTGTGTATGATCATTCCATTTAAGAATTCTAACCTAGGGGCGCCTGGGTGGCTCAGTCGTTAAGCGTCTGCCTTCGGCTCAGGTCATGATCTCAGGGTCCTGGGATCGAGCCCCACATCGGGCTCCCTGCTTAGCGGGAGGCCTGCTTCTCCCTCTCCCACTCCCCCCGCTTGTGTTCCCTCTCTCACTGTGTCTCTCTCTGTCAAATAAATAAAATCTTTAAAAAAAAAAAAAAAGAATCCTAATCTAGGGCGCTTGGGTGGCTCAGTTGGTTAAGCGACTGCCTTCAGCTCAGGTCATGATCCTGGAGTCCCGGGATCGAGTCCCGCATCGGGCTCCCTGCTCAGCAGGGAGTCTGTTTCTCCCTCTGACCCTCCCCCCTCTCATGTGCTCTCTCTCTCATTCTCTCTCAAGTAAATAAATAAAATCTTAAAAAAAAAAGAATCCTAACCTAAACTGAATTGTGAGCAGACAAAAATTACCACTATAACGACCATCCTCAATCAACACCAGGTAACTCATGAGGGGCTTTTGCTTATGGAAATTCCCACATACTGGGCTGAATACTTTTGTCTGAATTTAAATCATGAATTACAAACAGAATATTCAGGTATTTAGCAGTCTCTTTAAGCTATGATTCAAGGCCTACAATACAGCTCCAATATAGCTCTGGACCTCTCTCTCTTATCTGTATCACTCCTCAAAACTACCCCATCCTTCTAACCAAACTGGAAATTTTTTACCAAGGACAACCTGCATTTGCCACTTCCTTACTTACTTTGGGGGGGGCGTTGAGACCCCCCAAATTTACTGTCAAAATGGATCAAATTTCATGGTCCTGCTGCTCCCTTCTCAATTGCACAGTTTTTCATCCTCTGGCTCTCCAAGTTTTAAACTCTATTACATATAAAAATAGCAAAAATTATATCACAATTACTATCCATATAATACTTCACCTTTCCCAAGTCCTTTATCCCATATTAACCTATAACCTCCTTAAACATAGTGGCTCTATTAGTCATAAAAATGCCTCAAGGATCAATATTTCCTAAAGCCAAATATTTTCATTGCATTAGAATGCTACATAATCTCCTGTTATTAAAATACCATCCAGTTATGGTCCCAACTTAAAAAGGAATCAAAACAGAAGGGGAAAAAAGGTTCAATTTAAAGATGTAATTGCCAAATGTTTCATGAAGCATATGTTTTATTTTATAATGGAAAAAACAAACTTTCCCCACAAACACCCATACACAGTTATCTGATAAACCCCCATAGTGTACTTGAAAATCTGTGGTACAGAATTGGTAACCATTAAATTCTACTAAAGCTCTATTTATGGCTATAAAATATGTAACTCCACTTCATTTTTCTTTAATGTATTTCACTGTATTATTTATCTGTGGACTTCAAATAGTATACAGATTCATAAAAGGCTAAAGAGACAACTCTGATTTCAAAAATCCAGTTTCTCACAATGCCAGACATACTAGTTTCTGGCTTTACCTTCACAACACTCTTCCTGTTTTTTGGTCTGTGACAACGGAGAATAAAGATACTTGTACTTTTGATAACTTTAATCTGTCTACATTCTACCAAAAATGGAAGCTATTTTTAATATACAGTTTTATCATTATAGAACTGTAGAAAGATCTTAAGTTTGGGCACTGTAAAACACCCAATATAAATCTGTTAAAGTCTAAGACTCCAAAGTGTGGAAGTAAAATCTTGTTTTCTGTTGACCTGAATGCTTCCAAACTAAACTATATTTGACTCCAATGTCAAATTAGTCATGTCATTTTGGAATAATAAAATGTGTAATAATTATATATTTACTTTTAAAAAGTCATTCCAGGGGCGCCTGGGTGGCTCAGTTGGTTAAGCGACTGCCTTCGGCTCAGGTCATGATCCTGGAGTCCCGGGATCGAGTCCCGCATCGGGCTCCCTGCTCGGCGGGGAGTCTGCTTCTCCCTCTGACCCTCTTCCCTCTCGTGCTCTCTATCTCTCATTCTCTCTCTCTCAAATAAATAAATAAAATCTTTAAAAAAGTAAAAAAAATAAAAATAAAAATAAAAAGTCATTCCAATCTCTATCTTGATTAGTACAACTAGAAGATTATATTCCAAAACAAAGTCAAGAAAAAAACATACTTTGGCTAGTGGCAATGATAAAACCATTAATTTGCCTAATCATTCTTAAATCTTAATGTGAATGAAAAGGAAGACTATCAACCAGCGCTTTATAAATGCTTTCTGCTAAAGGTAGGCTTCTAGCAAAGATGGGCTTGCTCTTTTGCCATTTGACACTAGTGTATTCAGCCACCTGGAGCACTTCCTGTCAATATGTGTGAAGATCACGTGTGCCCATGACTGACTAAACAGTCTGTTTCCAAATTAACTGACAAATTAACACTAAGAGAAACCGACAAGAATTGTTTTTTTATACCCCACTTGTTCAAAAGTCTAGACCTAAGAAAATAATAAAAATAAAATCTGAGAAGTAATGGTACAGAAAGGCAAATAATTTTTCTAAAAACCAAAATGATTCACATGCAGCAATCTGCCTGCTTTTGAAGATGTTTAGAAAAATAAATATTTAAACCAAACCTCTATTCTGTCAGTTAACTGGAATCTGTCACCTTTCTGAAGAGCGGACAGAACAACCTCAAATTTAACTTGTGAAAATTATGACTTGGCAAACAAGGTTCTTTACTGACGTTTAACAAAACAACTATGGCAACCCCACAATCAAGTTCTGCTATGGGATACTGTCCTTACTTCTCCGTTCCCTCTTCTACAAAAAAGTCAAATATTTCCGACATCCTAACTGTTATGTTAAACTCCATGACGAACTATATCTCACAGTATCCCTCTACCTAGGCAATAAGTTCTGAGACTTTGTTACAGAGAATAGCTCTAAAGAAAGCTCACATCCTCTCCCCAACAAACGCACCACACACAGCCAAGAAATAGAACACGTGAAAGAAGAAAACATGGATAATATTTATAATCCATGTATATATTCCATAAATATATAAGCCATTGTTTCATATCTGTCAAATGAAGTCAAGTGACCCCAGCAGGTGGCTGCAACTTCACTACTCCATTTATTTAGAATTACAAGCTACAATTCATTCTTTTCCAAAAGCTCTAGGATTATTTGTGAGGAGCACGTTAGTCTTGTAAAGGGATACTAAATTTTTTCATATATGCTGACCACAATACTGCAAAATAATGGAAAATCCAACCGTCAAAGAGCTGTCAAATTCAAGCTCATTAATCATCTAATTTCATTAGATGCAAGAAAAAAAGCTATTTCAGACATTTCAATGAAAGTATAAAACAACTAAGAATATCAATTACAGATAACACTTACTTAAAACTAGTCAACTGATTGTATTTAAAGCATTCACAAACCCTAAGTGGTAAAGGACAAGTAAAGGTATGCTTTTCAATTTTTTTTTAAACTACTTAACTTCTCAATTCTAGAGTCAGGCATTAACTTTTAAAGTCACCTAGTTATATATAAATAGTTCTCAAGAGACATAGATTTGGGAAGGCATATTAAACAGACTAAGATGTGTTACCGCCCATTTACCCAAAAGATTTTTCTATCAAGTCTTAAAATGTTACATTCTAACATCTTAAATTATTTCCAGCACTGCTGAAGTTACATGTAACCATCAGGAAGCCAAAGTCATCCCAACAACCTGTCTTAACACTTACTTGACCAGTTACAGTCAAGTGTGCTTCAAAGTATGAAAACTCCACAAATCAACTAACCCTAAAACATTATATACATTTAGGAAGTTTTTCTAGACACTCAGTCCTAAATTAGGCACAAGTGTGCCCCATGATTAATCAGAAACAAACAGAAAGTGTATATAAAAAAAGTTGATGCTCCAAATATATTCAATTCCAAGGAGGCTCCAAAGAGGTCTGAGACCAAATGCCCTCCATGCAAGAGGAAATTCTCTACTCCTCTTAGGGTGTTCTCAAAAACACCAAGTATGAATTGCTCTCCACCAGAGGAACTGCTCCTTGCACTTGAGGAAAATTTCATTTCCCAGGACGAGAGTGGTCGTCCTCATCAACCTCATTTCATGCCCCACAACTGCCCAGTCTAAAGTCAGAGTAAACCCTTCGAGTGTTGGGGGTTTTGTTTTTTGAAATATTAACACGTGGGGGGGGCCTCACAGAAGAGATCATAGTTAAGGAGCTCTTTTACGTGGGGGCTTGAGAGGTGAGGGACCAAGAAGTGAATGGGTAACAGAGAGGGTCCTGGACTCCCAGGATCCCCCAACTCAAATTCCAACTTGGTGGGTGTTAACCAGAAAGGCCCCCACCACCAGGCCCCTTTCTTCACCATTCTTGACCCAACTCCTAGGCCAGTGCCTTCGCCCGCCGCCCTGGGTCTCAGCTCCAGCCCCAAAACTGAAAGGCAGAGAGGGGAGACATTTAGGCCTCGCCTCCCACGGCCTTCCTCCCCCAGCCGGGGCGGGAGGGGACCCAGGAAGCCGCGCTCGGTTCCCGGGGCGGGGTGGAGGGCCTAGGCCGCGCCTCCCAGTCGGATGGCCCTAGGCCTCGGCCCGCCCGAGGCGGGGCCCAGGGGTCGGGGCGGCGGACTGGGTGCCGGCTCACCCACCTGGGTTGCCAGTCATTCCAGCTCCGCGGGTACTTGGTGCCGCCGCCGCCGCCGCCGCTGCTCAGCCGAGACCCCGGGGCTCTGCGGCTCATTACCTTCCCCGACACGACATGGCCAAACGCCGCCGCCCAAAGAAGCGCGAGTCGCCGCCCGAACCGACCGCCGCCGACACTCTGGTCCCGCCCGGGGCTGAGGAGGAAGCCGAAAAGAAGAAGGAGGAGGAGGAGAAGGAGGAGGAGGAGGCGGCGGCGGAGGGCGGGGGAGGCTGACGGCCGTTCCGGGTTCCGCCTGAGCCCGCAGCGCAGGACGAGGAGGCGGGAGTGGCGCCGCGAGGGGGAGGCGGAGGAAGGGGAGGCGACGTCTCTTCCAGGGCCGAGGGCGGCCCGCGACGCCGGGACCCAAGAGGAAGAGGACGGCGAGGAGGAGGCGGTGGCGGCGGCTCCTCACGCTCACACAGCCACTGCTTCCCCGCCTCCCGGCTCCGCCCGCCGCGCCGCCGCTGCCGCTGCCGCACGGCATGCTGGGAGCGAGGGGCGGTGCCGGCGCCCGCCGGGCCAGGAGAGAGGGGCGGGGCCGGCTGCGGGGGCGGGGCCGGCCACGGGGGGCGGGGCCGGGAGGGCAGGGCGAGCGGGTCGCCCTCCCGCGCCCCGAGCTCGCCTCCACTCCCCGCGGACCGCGCTAAGGTCTCCGCCCCGCCGCGGGGTATCATGGGAGAGGGGATCTCGGCCACCACCCCCACGCGCACACCCTCCCAAATGCTCTCCAGAAAGCACCAGACCCGGGAGGGCTGGGCAGTCAGGTGTAAACAGACATCCAATAAAGGACCTGGGGTGCCCTTTGCGCGCGCGCTCACAGAGACGCGCGCGCACACGCAGGCATCTCTTTAGGGCTCACGTGTGCCCATTTTCCCCACCCTATACGGTAAAAAGTAAAAATAAAAAAGAGAGGGTGGATATCCACCTACCCAGCCCCCACCTGAAATGTGCCCATGGAGTCCTTACACCTTCACCGTCTCTTCACATTGTAAAAAACTAAATAGAGGGAGAAAAGGCAATCCCCTGTGCCCTGCAATCCCTGTCCCCTGCAATGTGAAATGTGCTTAGAAATCCTCCCACCTTAACACTTGCCCACCTTCCCCACCGGAAAGAATCTGGCTGGTAGGGGCAGGGTTGCACACCTGAGCACTTCCCCCCCCACCCCCACGGTGCCCCGGAAAGATTTCACTAAAGCATCTGATACATAATGTGGATGCAGATCCACAGAGGAAAGCTGACCAAGATGCACATCAAACAGGGGAGCTACCTTTGGGGAGGACGGTCAACAGTGTCTTCATGTCAACACAGAGGGTCTTAACCCATTTTACGTTGCAAGAAGACAGTCTATTTTTTTGTGTAATTAAAAATTGTTACTTAGGGCGCCTGGGTGGCTCAGTTGGTTGAGCGACTGCCTTCGGCTCAGGTCATGATTCTGGAGTTCCGGGATCGAGTCCCGCATCGGGCTCCCTGCTCGGCAGGGAGTCTGCTTCTCCCTCTGACCCTCTTCCCTCTCGTGCTCTCTATCTCTCATTCTCTCTCTCAAATAAATAAATAAAACCTTTAAAAAAAATTGTTACTTACAGTACTTGAAGATCATAAGACTTTGATATTTCCACAGGCATACCGTTTCAGCCTTGGGCTCCTTGCTTATGCCCACGAATCCCTCACTCAGGTATCATCCTGCCAGATTTAAAAGATGGAAAGTTAAGATTTTGAAAAAGAACTTTTCTCCCCTCACCTTGCTTCCCCCCATTCAGGTAAAAAGAAACCTCTGAACTGGGGCTGATATTTGACTCAATAAAGAAATCCCCACTAGGTCAGACCCAAGTATAGCCATCCACATATGTTCAAAAAAAAAAGTTTAAATAAGACCTACATTAAGGGTCACCTGTGTGGCTCAGTCGGTTAAGCGTCTGCCTTCCACTCAGGTCATGACATCCGGGTCCTGGGATTCAGCCCGGTGTCCCATGTCAGGCTCCCTGCTCAGTAGGGAGTCTGCTTCTCCCTCTACCTCTGCTTCCTCCCCCCTCCTGCTCTCTCTGTCTCTGTCTCTCAAATAAATAAATAAAATCTTAAAAAAAAAAAAAGTATGACTCTTGATTTCAGCTCCGGTCATGATCTCAGGGTGGTGAGATTGAGCCTCACATCAGACCCCAGGCTCAATGTGGAATCTCCTTGAGATTCTTTCTCCCCCTCTCCTTTGCCCCTCCCCCAATTCTCAATCCCACTCTGTCATATAAAGAAAGAAAATCTTTAAAAAAAAAGACGTACATTAAGAGGGATATATCTCATGTACACACTCCATCCAAAAATTTGCCCTAGGTACCCCCACACTTGCCTATCTCCCTCTTGCTGAGGAGAGGATATGAGGAAGGGGCCTACCAGTTTGTAGTAAGAGTCCCAAGGAGAGGTGTCCTTTCTTCCCTGTTAATCATTGCCTCTTTCCTACTCTTCTTTTTTTTTTTTAATTTTATTTATTTATTTGAGAGAGAGAATGAGATAGAGAGAGCATGAGACGGGGGAGGGTCAGAGGGAGGAGACTCCCCGCCGAGCAGGGAGCCCGATGAGGGACTCGATCCCGGGACTCAAGGATCATGACCTGAGCCAAAGGCAGTCACTCAACCAACTGAGCCACCCAGGCGTCCATCTTTCCTACTCTTCTATGAAAATAAAAAGCCCTTCTTGAATAGAATCCCAGGATTAGGGTTCCCTCACTCAGTCCTCTCTGGGAGACTATTATTCCTGCCACAAGATATTTGGGTTCTATTTGTTTTTAATTAATGTTTACTTATATAAACAATAATGAATACATTTGCCTCCCATAAATTTTGAATGTACAGCCTAATCCTGATTTATTCTTTCATTCAACACTCAGCCAAATTTATTCAGCATCCACTAACTAAGCATTTGGGGACAGGACAGTAATCAAGACTCCATCCATCTCTGTCCTCAAGGAACTCTGGGAGTAGGAGTCAGAAAGATACATCTATTATTATAAATGACTAAAATATTTATTTTTCCTCAATTTCCCTTCTTTCCAACACCATGCAAGCCTGTCTTGCAATGTGACTAGAAAGGCCCCACTCCCAAAACCTTTCCTTAATTGTAAGTTCTGAGCTTCCTTGGACCTGCTTTCCTCAGATCTTGTAGTTTTTATCTTCCAGGTGAGTTAACACTCCTCTCCTCCCTTCAGACCCATGCGCAAATGGCTTATGTGGCCAATTAATCATTCTGACTTCCTAACAGTAGTGCAGGGACCAAATTATGTCAGATTCCAAAATGATTTGCAGCACAATAACCAGAACCTTAGACCCTGAAGAAAAATGTCAGGGGCACCCGGGTGGCTCAGTTGTTAAGCGTCCGCCTTCGGCTCAGGTCATGATCCCAGGGTCCTGGGATCAAGCCCCGCATCGGGCTCCCTGCTTAGCCAGGAGCCTGCTTCTCCCTCTCCCTCTGGCCCCTTCCCCCTTGCTTGTGATCTCTCTCTCTCTCTCTCTCTCTCTGTGTCAGATAAATAAATAAAATCTTTAAAAAAAAAGAATGTTGAGAGAATTAACACAGATCTTGCACGTAAAGCACTTTGCACAGTGCCTGCCACACAGTAAACAATAAATGTTAGCTAGAAATCAGATCTACAACTTCTCTGAAGTACATGGCTATTTGGGTAATATTTGACCAACGAAGAAGGAAAAAAGGTAGCTGACCGGGGTTGTGTCCAGTTGCTCCAACAACTGCTTCTTTTCTTGTACTTGTCCCACAGAAATAATTAACCCTCAAAAGCACTCAGTGTTGGCAAAGAAGCAGTATGAGGACACAGAAGGTAGGTGAATGTCATTTGGCAGCAACTTACTGGAAAGCAATTTAAGAGTGTGTATCCATCTTAATCTCAGGAAACAAACTGAGGGTTGCTGGAGTGGTGGGGGGTGGGAGGGATGGCGTGGCTTGGTGATAGACATTGGGGAGGGTATGTGCTATGGTGAGCGCTGTGAATTGTGCAAAAGTGTTGAATCACAGATCTGTACCTCTGAAACAAATAATGCAATATATGTTAAGAAAAAAAGAAGAAGAAGATAGCAGGAGGGGAAGAATGAAGGGGGGGAATCAGAGGGGGAGACAAACCATGAGAGATGATGGACTCTGAAAAACAAACTGAAGGTTCTAGAGGGGAGGGGCTGGGGGATGGGTTAGCCTGGTGATGGGTATTAAAGAGTGCATGTTCCGCGTGGAGCACTGGGTGTTATTCACAAACAATCATGGAACACTACATCAAAAACTAATGATGTAATGTATGGTGATTAACATAACAATAAAAAAATTTAAAGAAAAAAAAAAAGAGTGTGTATCCAAAGACTCAAAATTGTTAATATCGTTCCCCCAGTAATTCCGCTTCCGGGAATCTATCCTATGGAAATTTGTCACACTGCAGCCAAAGTGATTTTCTTTAACTTTTTTTTAAAGATTTCACTTAAAAAAAAAAGATTTTATTTATTTATTTTTGTGAGGGGGGGAGCAGGGAAGGGGCAGAGGGAGAAGCAGACTCCCCCCTGAGCAGGGAGCTCACGTGTGACTCCATCCCAGGACCCTAGGATCATGACCTGAGCCGAAGGCAGACACTTAACTGACTGAGCCACCCAGGAGCCCTAAAGATTTCACTTTTTTTTTTTAGTAATCTCTACATGCAACGTGGGCCTCGAATTTACAACTCCAATATCAAGAATCACATGCTCAGCCAGGCGTGTCAGTGATTTTCTTTACAAATAAAAATCAGATCATGTCACCATCTTACTTAAAACCCATTAATGGCTTCCCATTCTTCTTAAGATAAAACTAAGAGCCTACAGGAGTCTATAAAAGCTAGTTTCTTCTACATTGTAAACATCTTACCCAAACAGCGCATACCCAGAACAAGATCCTAGTGGTGGTTATCAATTTTGTCTTCATAGTAAAATCCCCACACCTAGGCTGCACCCCGGACCAATTAAATCTGAATTTCAGTCATCAGTCTTTTTTTTTTTTTAAGTAATCTCTAAGCCCAAAGTGGAACTCAAATTCACGACCCTCAGATCAAGAGTTGCATGCTCTGCAGACCTGAGCCAACCAAGGACTCCCAGGCATCAGTGTATTTTTAAGGCTTCCACAGGGGATTCTAAAGTGCAACCAAGGGCACCTGGGTGGCTCAGTTGGTTAAGTGACTGCCTTCAGCTCAGGGCTTGATCCCGAGGTCCTGGGATCCAGTCCCACATCGAGCTCCCCCTGCTCTGTGGGGAGCCTGGTTCTCCCTCTCCCTCTGCCTGCCACAACCCCTGCTTGTGCTCTCTCTGTGTCAAATAAATAAGTGAAATCTTTTTTTTTTTTTAAAGATTTTATTTATTTATTTGAGAGAGGGAGAATGAGAGATAGAGAGCACGAGAGGGAAGAGGGTCAGAGGGAGAAGCAGACTCCCCGTGGAGCAGGGAGCCCGACGTGGGACTCGATCCCGGGACTCCAAGATCATGACCTGAGCCGAAGGCAGTCGCTTAACCAACTGAGCCACCCAGGCGCCCAATAAGTGAAATCTTTTAAACAAATAAAAAAATATAAAGTGCAACCATCTCTGAGAAATACCACCTTCAAGCCCTTAAGCCCTGAAAAAGTTTATTGGTGTCCCCCTACCCCAACCTTGCCTCCCAATATATGTGAGTTTTAAAAACAGTTCTAAACCACGGGGGGGCAGAAAAAGAAGTGAAAGCCCAGTTTTTCCCGTGGCAACTACACGGATACTTAAAAAAAATACATCAAATGTGATCAACTCTCAAAACTTTCAAAAAATGATATCTTGTTTCTTTTGGTGGTTCTGCTTCACGGCTCCCTTAGCACTTCACTTCTATCCCTCTGTTCCCGTCACAGGGACTGATTTGCTGTTCTTCCCTCTGCCTGGAATGCCTTTCCTATATTTGTTGCCATCAGGTTTGGGACTTGGGTGAGGTGAGTGAAGTGCCTAGGGTGCCAAACTGAAGGAGGCACTCCCTCTCAAGGTCATGCAAATGCCAACCCCACACAGGTGCAGACAGACCTGCCAGTGAGTGCCTCCCTAATATTTGGCGGTCTAGGCACCTCATCTGCCTCACCTTAGTCCTTGCACTGTTTTCCATGACCCATCTCAATTATTCTGAGAGGTTTTCCCTGACCTCCCTGCCCAATGCCCTTATTAGGGACGATCTGTCACACACCCTATTTCTTTTCTTGGCAGCACCCATCACTATCTGCAAGTATTGGGTTTCTTTGCACATTTATTATCTGTCTCACTCTTAGAATAGGAGCTCTATCTGTGAAAGCCAAGTCCACACCTGTCCATCTCTACCCCCCGGATCCTCAGCACACAGCACAGCACCTGACCCAGAGTAAACACTCAAAAAATAGTTGTTAATGGAAGAATGAAATGGAAATTATCTAAAATATGAACCAACATCGATACAAAAGTATTATTCTCATTTTTACTTATTAATAGCCCAAAGGGGGGAAAAAAGGAACATTATCTCAATGCTCACCAATAGGAAACTGATTAGGGGACAGTATATTCATAGTTGGAATTTTCTGCAGCCATTAAAAATTATATTTATAGGGGCACCTGGTGGCTCAGTTGGTTAAGCATCTGCCTTCATCTCAAGTCATGATCACAGGGTCCTGGGATCAAGCCCCGAATTAGGCTCCCTGCTCAGCGGGGAGTCTGCTTCTCCCTCTCCCTCTGCTGCTCTCCCTGTTTGTTCTCTGTCTCTCTCTTAAAAACTTATATTTATGGAGAATTCTTAATGGAATCAGGAAAATATTATGTTAATGTGTTAAAAAAAATCATGAGATTCAGAAGTAAGTATGTACTGTTTCCTCCACTCAGTTAAAAAAAAAAAAGGAGGAGTGATGTGCCTGGGTGGCTCCCTCGGTTAAGCGGCTGGCTCTTGATTTCAGCTCAGATACGATCTCACGGTTGTGAGATCAAGCCCCCTGTTCGGAGTCCACTTGAAGATTTTCTCTCTCCCTCTCTCTCTGCCCCTCCCCCACGGTCTCTCTCTTTCTCTCAAATAAATAAATATTTTTAAATAAATCTTTTATTTATTTATTTGAGAGAGAGAGCCCAAGCAGGGAGAGTGGCAGGCAGAGGGAGAGGGAGAAGCAGACTCCCCACTGAGCAGGGAGCCCAATGTGGGGCTCGATCCCAGGACCCTGGGATCATGACCTGAGCCGAAGGCAGACACCCAACCAACTGAGCCACTGAGGTGCCCCTCAAATAAATAAAATAAATAAATCTTTTTTAAAAAAATAAAATAAAATAAAAATAAATGAAAAATAAAAAAGGAGGAGAAAACAGGAAGGAGAAAAAAGGAAAATGCATTAAATGTGCCTAATATTAATGTCCTGTGATCCATGGGATCATGGGTAATTTTTTTTTTCTTGCTTATTGCTGGCTTCCTAATTAGAATACAAACATGGTAGTTGTAAAACAAAATTTGTTTAAAAACTAAAAGTAAGCATTCAATAATTATGTGTTGAATGAATAGACAAAGAATGGATACCCTCAGGGTGTGGCAGTGACCCACAGAGACCAATTAAATAAACTTTGACCGGGGCGCCTGGGTGGCTCAGTCGGTTAAGCGTCTGCCTTCGGCTCAGGTCATGATCTCAGGGTCCTGGATCCAAGCCCTGCATTGGGCTCCTTGCTCTGTGGGAAGCCTGCTTCTCCCTCTGCCTGCAGTTCCCCTTGCTTGGGCTCTCTCTCTTTCTCAAATAAATAAATAAATAAATTTGGCCAACCTATAGAGTCTTAGCTCTAATGATAGAGACCAACTCCAGCTAATGTTTACTGAGCATTTACTAATGCCAGCTACGGAGCCAAATGCTCTGTGTGAGTTACTTCATGGAAATTTCCAAAACCACGCTAGGACATCGGTATCTCTGATGCCAACAGGAACTGAGCAGCCTGCCTAAAGTCACACAGCTGGTGACAGACAAGGACTCTCACAGGCAGGGACAGAAGAGTCATATGGTCCTCACCTCACATTCATCAAAGGCCCCAGATTTAGACCTTGGACTTTATTGCCTAATGAGTTATTATACCCAGAGTCCCAGAGACACACTGATGGGAAAGAAGTCAGGAATTTAAAATTGTGCACCTTTAAAAAAATAAATAAAATAGGGGCACCTGGGTGGCTCAGTTGGTAAAACGACTGTCTTTGGCTCAGGTCATGATCCCGGAGTCCAAGGATCAAGTCCTGCATGGGGCTCCCTGCTCAGCGGGGAGTCTGCTTCTCCCTCTGACCCTCCCCCCTCCATGTGTTTTCTCTCCCTCTCTCAAATAAATAAAATCTCTTAAAAAAAAAGATAAATAAATAAATAAATAAAATAAAATAGTGCACACTTACCAGTCCACACCCCTATAGGGGTTATGCATGAATACTTCCTAATAAATGATAATCATTACCTGGTGAATAAGTAATTATATTGCATTATTGGGGTTTTTCCCCTTTGTGTTAAAAGTGCTCAGTTGTAAAAAGAGAACTCCTAAAATATACCACATATTCTGTGCCCTGTTGGCTATTTCTTATACATTCTTATATTTTTTATATCAGAACCTCAAAATCTCTGAGATGACTTGAGCCTTTATCTTCTGAAAGACCCTGGCATCAGAATTTGAACATAGGCCAACCACAGGGTCCTTAACCACCAGGATTTTTCTAGATAGATCTTCCAAATTTCCTAGATAGAGACTTAAATTGATACCCCAAGTAAACAAAAGCTAAGGCTCCCTCTTGTTTCCTTTAATCCTTAGATCTGGCACAAGACTAACCCCAATTCGGCTCTAAGAATTAAGGAACCCTATTCTCAAACAGGAGACTCAAGTACAAGAGTGATTTTTTTCAAATACAATCTTAAAAGCAAATTCACATCATAGAGACATTAAAGCAGATTTTTAAAAAAGAAAAACAGCAGCCCTCTTATACATGCTCCCAGCTAGGAAATCTTTGTCACAGGTCAAGCTCCCTCAGTAAGGGCTATTTTTGAGTTTTCGAGTTGGTGCTTGAAGGAATTTGGCCGGGAAACTCATGACACATTTGAAATCTCCACTCAGGCTGCCTCAGCTTGAGGCAAGGGCCAAGCTTCTATGAATCAGGGCACAAGACGTGCTGCCCAGTGGCTCATGCATTCTCCAAACAATAAAATGGGAGGACGATGATGCCCGGCCAAAGCTATTTGTGACTTATGAAGTGGAGAAAACAGAGTGAGATTCTCCCAAGCTTGGCCCTGGAAGCACCCAAGGATTTGCCTGGTTGCTACTAAAATAACCAGCTCCTTTGCTTCTGAAGATTAAAGCAGTATGTGGGACATATGTAAATAAAATGCAGATTTCGTAAATAAAATCTCCAGCAGTAAATCATTGCCATGTCTTGTTGGTACAGTTATCATTTAACATTTTAAAAAAGATATCCTGTGTATATCTCTTTCCTTTACCTGGTCAATGTCTTTCTGAAGAAGTGGATTGCATGAGAGCAAAACTTTTTGCTTTGAATATTAATCAGCAAGCCAGAGATAACAGAGAGATACCACACCTTCCTTTCTCTCTGGCTTTCAGAGGGAGCTCCGAGCAGTCGAGCCTTAGGTTTCTTCCTCTTGTGTTAATCCCTCACTTCTAGAGTCTTTCCCTTAGTTCCTCACCAGCAATAGCCTTCTTATTAGCATCTTGCCTAAAGCCACGGCCCCAGAGGTTGAGTTGAAGAGAAGGGATATTAATGTGTGATGGGGACAGGAAGAGGAAGTATACAGATGGAAGTTAAAGTCAGGGTAAAGGAGAGTGGTGCCTTTAGTTTTTGTTGTCACTGCTTGGAAGTCACCCAAATCCGATGATGATGGTGATGACACACAATTCATAGTAACACTAACTAATATATACTGGGCACTTGTTACTTGCCAGTCACGGTGCTAAGGGCTTTATATAACTAGCTCATTGCTTACTGAATCCTCAACCCTAGCACATAAAGTTGATTGCTCTTCTTCTTCTCATTTTATAGATGATGAAGCAGAGGTTATAAAGCACATGACTTGCCCAAGGTAACATTGCTAGGAAATAGGAGTTGAAAATTTTTTAATGATTTTGTTTTTTCAGGTAATCTCTACACCCAACGTGAGGCTGGAACTTACAACCCCGAGATCAAGAGTTGCCTGCTCTACCTACTAAGCCAGCCAGGTGGCCCAGGCTTAATTCCGTAAAAGAGTGAAATTGCCTATCAGGTAAGACAGGGGTAAATATTTCCCTCCAGAGCTTCTTGCTGACATAGAGTCTTTTGGCCTCTTTAGTGGACTGTGCTATGTGTCATAACTGAAACAATCACTTCGTCCTATGCCAAAGGAGCAAATGAAGGCTTATTCTGGAAGGTCTTTTGTGCTAAAATGATTTGAAGGTCACACTGCTTGGCACGGTGTTTGGACTGTCCCCCAAGCATGCCACCTCTTAGGGGACTCTCCCTGCTGGGCCCTGGAAGAAGCTTCTCAGAAAAAGCATGATTTCAGGTGGCTTTTGGATGAAGGGGAAGCAGATGGCCGAGTATTACATCACCTCGGGTAAAGGAAACAAATACGAAAATAATAGGATGTAGAAAAATAATAGCCTAATCTCCAAATCATCAGTGAGTGTTTGGGAAATGTTTATTCTCAGCGAACCCCAGGGATAGCAGAGAGCTAATAAATGATGAAGCCTGGCCCTGTGCTCCCCAATTCAAGAGCAGAACCCACCTTTTCTACCATTTTGTTAACATAATAATGATCATTCATCTTAATTATATTTATTTCTAACCACCACTATTTCTCAAACTCTAGAAGGTAAATATTATCAAATCTTTTTTTTTTTCCCCATAGGAAGAAACTGCACTTGGAAAAATGCAGTGAGTTACCTGCCCCAGGCCACACAGCTTGATAAGTGGCAGAAACTGGGCTACCTAATGCCAGAGACACCCCCTTACCTGAAAACCACCAGAGGGGCCTATAAGGAGGACCATTTTTCTGACCATGTTATAATATACCAAAATGATGCATAGAATTCTAAACACCTAGTCATTTTCACCAGTGAGATATGTTTTGGAGAACCAGGTTTAATTTTTTTTCTCCATATATGTTCATCGAGAAAAACTGGTGGGAGGTACCCCAGAAGGATAGTAGCAGGTATATGTTAACATACTGTGTCTATTGGTCTCTCTGTTCTGTTCTCTGTTTCTAAGTTTTCTCTAATGGAAAAATTGTCACATTGTGAAAATTCTCCCTCAAATAATCCTCCTGTTCTGGTAGATCTCCACACCCCTAGAACACTGCCATTAAATCAAATTCCATATATCCTGCTCCTGAAACCACCAGGAATAGTGAAATAATTGGATTACCATGCAGCCATGGTATTCGGCAAGAAAACATTCTATATGTGTTCATAGACGTAGGAGCGGGATCTGTGCAGTTTCACATGACGTGACCTCCTCACTTAGAAAAGCCCTAAGTTCTCCTTAATGCTCTGCTGCTGCCATCTTGAAATACTTAATGGATTTTGAAGAAGGGGCTGTGCGTTTTCATTTTTCAGAAGGACCTACAAGTTATGTAACCGGTTCTGCCTGGTATAATGGGTAGAGCACAGGGGTCAGCAAACTTTTCCTGTAAAAGGCCAGAGAATAAATAAGTTAGACCATGCAGGCCATGTGATCTCTGTTGAAACGACTCAACTCTGCCACAGTTGTAGAAAAGCAGCCCGAGCTGATGTCAACGAATGAGTGGGCGGTGCCTTAGCAAAAAATCTAATTACAAAAACAGGCAGCTGGCTATATTTGGTCTACAGGCTTTGGCTTGCCCATCCCTGGTAGAGCACGATCTTTCTTAAAGGCATATTATTGCAAAGTAGTAAGAGTAAGAGTCATAACACAGTCCATTTTCCGTACACAGACCATGGGAATGTGTGCCTTGGCCGCTGAAAAGCCAAACGGGACAATGCGTGAGTGGATGTACCTGCTACTTTCCATTTGTCCTTGCAGATCTGCTCTCCAACCTTCTCCTCCCTGCTCTGGACCCCAGAGGTTGACCTGTATGGACTGCATTCACGGGGTCCCTGTCCCTGTCTTCTGGGTTGAGTTCTGCCAATAGCAGGCACCACCAGATGGGAGAGTCGGAGCACAGTGATGTCGGGATGTTTATTCCTCCAGCTTCATCCCTGCAGTTCACCTGGAGGTGGCTGCATCCCTCAACTGAAGGCCACAGTCCCTGCCCTACAGCTGTCTTCATCCAGCTACCTTTGCCATAGCCTAAGGGTGACAGAAGCTCCTTGCTGTTACTAGCCCGGGGTTACCGTGTCTCCTTTGTTAGTTTATCAGAACTCTGCCAGGGACGCCTGGGTGGATTAGTCGGTTGGGCATCTGCCTTCAGCTCAGGTCATGATCCCAGAGTCCTGGGATTGAGCCCCGCATGGGGCTCCCTACTCAGCGGGAAGCCTGCTTCTCCCTCTCCCACTCCTCCTGCTTGTGCTCCCTCTCTCTCTCTGACAAATAAATAAAAAAAATCTTAACAAGGAACTCTGCCCACCCCTCTATCAACAGTTCCTTTACTAAATTTTCTTATTATTTCCTTGGTCAGTTTTACCAGCTGTCTCCCGAAAGCCCCTGGCTGAACAGTGAGGCAATCCAACAACTCACATCAGCACGAGCCACCACCACTCCTGGAGCTGAAAAGACAAAAGGGGGTGCTGCCAGAGCCCACGGGGCCCTGGTCACACCTGAGAGAAAATCTGGGCCAGGTCTTTCCCCTGGGCACTGGAGCCATGAAGGTGATTCAGAGGCAGAGAAAGAGAAGATAAATGCTCTGGCTTCTGCCTTCCTCCTGCCCTCCAATCTCAGGCCAGTGACTGTTACTGGTTCAACCCAGCTGGGAGTCAGCTCACAGGAGAGCCTGGAAAATGCAGGCTTTGGGGATCAGTGTCTGTGCTACAGCACAGGGCAGGTGAGGAGTGGGAAAGGACTCAGAGGCCCAGGCTTAGCACAGGAAGGAGAGGTTGTACTCGTAAGTAAGCAAACTTCTGAAAGGCTATTCGGAAGGACTCTTGAGAACATGCATTCGAAAAATTTCACAGTGTTTTCCAGAAAACAAACAAACAAACAAACACTTTTGTTTGTCAGTAGATTAAAATATTAAGGGTGCCTCTGTTTAACTTTTAGACTATGTTGGCAGAGTTCATTGACTAGGAAGACATTGATCTCTTTATCTGATAACAAAAGTAGAGGCAATCAAAAGAAAAGTAGATTAGGTTGGACTACGGCTTAATTAAGAACTTTTGCACATCAAAGGACACTATCAAGAGAGGGAAAGGGAAACCCATAGAATGGGAGAAAATATTTGCAAATCATATATCTGAAAAAGGGTCCATATCCAGAATATATGAAGAACTCCTACATCTCAACAATGACAAAAGAACAAACAACTCAATTGAAAAAACGGGCAAAGGACTCGAATAGACATTTCTCCAAAGAAGATATACAAATGGCTCATAAGCACATGCAAAGATGTTCATCATCACTAATCCTTAGAGAAGTTCAAAAGAAAGCCACAGGAACACCTGGCTGGCTCAGTCAATAGAGCATGTGACTCTTGATCTCAGGGTCATGAATTCCAGCCCCATGTTGGGTGTAGAGCCTATTTAAAACCAACCAACCAACCAACCAACCAACAAAAAACCCACACAGTAAGATAGTACTTTGTACCCAGTAGGATGGCAATTATAAGTAAATAACAAACAAACTCAAAATAACAAGTGTTGGTGAGGATATGGAGAAATCAGAACACTTGCACATTGCTGGTGAGTGTAGAAAATGGTACAGCCACTATGTAAAACAGTACGGAAGTTCCTCAACAAATTAAGGAATAGAAGTATATGATTCAGCAATTCTACTGGGTATATATACCCAAAGGAATGGAAAGCAGGGACTCACACAGATTATTTGTACACCCACGTGCAGGGCAGCATTATTCACACTAGCCAAAAGGTGGAAGCAACCCAAGTGTCCTTTGATGGACAAATGGATAAGCTAAAGGTAGTATATACATACAGTAGAGTATTAATCAGACTTAAAAAGGAAGGAAAGAAAAATGAGGCCAAGGAAGGAAATTCTGACATATGCTACAATATAGATGACACTTTTTTTTTAAGATTTTATTTTTCAGTCACCTCTACACCCAACATGGGGCTCAAACTTACAAACCCTGAGATCCAGAGTTGCTTGATCCACCAACTGAGCCAGCCAGGCGCCCCTAGGTGAAACTTGAAGATATCATCCAAGTGAAATAAGCCATATGCAAAAGGATGGATACTGTGTGACTCCACTTATATGAGGTACCTAGAATACTCAAATTCATAGAGATAGAAAGTAGAATGGTGGTTGTCAAGGGTGGATAGGGAGGGAGAGTCAGGGAGTTAATATTTAGTGGGTGGATTATTTAATGGGAGGATGAAAAGTTTCTGGAGGTGGATGGTGGTGATGGTAGCATGACAATGTGAATGTACTCAATGTCATAGGACTGCACACATAAATGATAAATTTTATGTTATGTATATTTTACCACAATTTTTAAAATGGTAAAAAGAGAGAGAAAGAAAGAACAAGTCATATGAACGAGTAGTGCTCTCTATTTAATAACTCTGCCTTCCTAAGATTAACAGCAAATGAAAATAACAATGTTTAATATTTTTTAAAAGATTTTTTATTTGTTTATTTGAGAGAGAGAGAGAGAAAAGAGGGAGGAGCAGAGGGCGAGGGACAAACAGACTCCCGGCCGAGCATGGAGCCGGATGCAGGGCTTGATCCCACAAACCCAAGCCGAAATCAAGAGTTGGATATTCAACTGACTGAGCCATCAAGGTGCCTCAGCCATCTCTAACTTTTACTTTTAATTTTCTTACTTTTTATTTTTTTCATCTTGCATAATGGAAACTTTTTTTTATTGTATTTTACTTTAATTCCTACATAGTTAACATGCAGTGTTATATTAGTTCAGGTGTACAATATATTGATTCAACAATTCAACAATACATTACTCAGTGCTGATCATGTTAAATGTACTCTTTAACCCCTTTATCTATTTCACCCGTCCCCCAGGCACCTCCCCTCTGGTGAGCATTAGTATGTTCTCTATAGTTCAGAGTCTGGTTTTGGTTTTGGTTTTTGATTTGTCTGTTTATTTGTTTGTTTGTTTTGTTTCTTAAATTCCACATATGAGTGAAATCATATGCTATTTGCCTTCCTCTGACTTATTTTGCTTAGCATTATACTCTTGAGATCCACCTGTGTTGTTGTAAATGGCAAGATTTCATTCTTTTTTATGGCTAAGTAATATTCCATTGTGTATATTACTATATACTCTATATATACCACATCTTCTTTTCCATTCATCTATTGGTGGGCACTTGGGCTGCTTCCATAACTCGGCTATTGTAAACAATGCTGCAATAAACATAGGGGTGCATATATCTTTTCGAATTAGTGTTTTCATATTCTTTGGGTAAATATCCAGCCGTGGAATTACAGGATCATACGGTAATTCTATTTTTAAATTTTTGAGGAAACTCCATACTGTTTTCCACAGTGGCTGCAACAGTTTGCATTCCCACCAGGACTGCACAAGGGTTCTTTTTTCTCCACGTCCTCTCTATTTTTTAAAATTAATTAGTAATTTAATTTTAAAAGTAATGAGTTAATAATTTTTCATATTTTACAGTTAAGTAAGCTCTATACCCAATGTGGGGCTCAAACTCATTACCCCAGGATCGAGAGTGAGCCAGCCAGGTGCCCCAATAGATTTTCTCATGTGTTATTTACAGAAATAGTTTTTAGATTAAAAATATTGCTAGCATCAGTCATGTCCATCAGAATAGAGTTTGGGAAAACTGTTGAAACCTAATTAACTGTATTCAAACTTTTTGGAAGAAAGAACATGTGAATAAGAGTGGTACTTTAGAGGCACCTGGATGGCTCAGTCCTTAAGAGTACGCAATGCTGGGCGCCTGGGTGCCTCAGTCGTTGAGCATCTGCCTTCGGCTCAGGTCATGATCCCAGGGTCCTGGGATCGAGCCCCACATCTGGCTTCCTACTCTGCGGGAAGCCTGCTTCTCCCTCTCTCGCTCCCCCTGCTTGCATCCCCTCTCTCGCTGTGTCCCTCTCTGTCAAATAAATAAATAAAATCTTAAAAAAAAAAGTACGCAATGCTTAATCTCTAGGTCATGAGTTCAGGCACCGCACTGGGCCTAGAATGTACTTTAAAAAAAAAAGAGTGGTAGTTTAGATTGATGTTATCTAATATGGTAGCCACTGGCCACTTGTGTCTATTGAGTACTTTGGAATGTGGCTGGTTTTCACTGAGACATGCTCTAAGTAAAATATGCACCAGCTTTCAAAGACTTATTACCTAAAAACAGAGTGTAAAATATCTCATTAATAATTTTTATATTGATTATATGAAGTGATATTTTACCTACATTGGGTTATGGCAAATATACTATTAAAATTAATTTGACTTGTTTCTCTTTCCTTTTTTTTAAAGGTGGCTAGTAGAAAGTTTAAAATTATATATATAGCTCAAATTATGTTTCTATTGGACAGTGCTGTGCTAGATAAAGGATAAGTATGTATCCTTGATTGAGCACTGTCTAAAGGATGCTGACACTGTATCTGGGCAGCTCTAAAGATACAAGCTTTCCCACGGGCATTGTTTAGTTCATCATAGTCTCTGCTAAGAATTCTCTCCCCGGGGCGCCTGGGTGGCTCAGATGGTTGAGCGTCTGCCTTCAGCTCAGGTCGTGATCCCGGGGTCCTGGGGTCGAGTCCCACATCAGGCTCCCTGCTCCTTGGGAGCCTGCTTCTCCCTCTGCTTCTCTCTCTCTCTCTGTCTCTCATGAATAAATAAATAAAATTAAAAAAAAAAAAAGAATTCTCTCCCCAGGCCTCCTCACAAGACCTAAAATTTCTACCTTTTGAGGCCCAAATCAATTTTTTTTTTTTTTTTTTTGAGAGAGAGATTGAGCTTCGCACGATCGGGGTGAGGGGCAGAGGGAGAGGGAGAGAGAATCTTAAGCAGGCTCCATGCCCAGTGTGGAGCCCAACTCAGGGCTCCAACTCATGACCCTCAGATTACGACCTGAGCTGAAATCAAGAGTCTGACACAGGGCACCTGGGTGGTTCAGTTGGTTAAGCGTCTGCCTTCAGCTCGGGTCGTGATCTCGGGGTCCTGGGATCGAGTCCCACATGGGGCTCTCTGCTCAGCGAGGAGTCTGGTTCTCCCTCTCCCTCTGCCCCTATCCTCTGCTTGTGCACGCTCTCTCTAAGAAGAAAAAAAAAAAAAGAGTCTGACACTTAACTGACTGAGCCACCCAGGCAGCACCCTCCCCTCCCAACCCCCTGGGGAAATCAACTCTTACATACAATTTATCTTTACTCTAAGACCTGAAGGAAATCTCCCTTTTCTGACCGATAGAATTATCTTAACCACTCATTTTGACATATAAATGCATTAAATCTTAATTCCCCAATCATATCAATGTAATTTTTTTTTAAAGATTTTATTTATTGGGGCGCCTGGGTGGCTCAGATGGTTAAGTGTCTGCCTTTGGCTCAGGTGATGATCCCAGGGTCCTGGGATGGAGTCCCGCATCGGGCTCCCGGCTCCTTGGGAGCCTGCTTCTCCCTCTGCCTATCTCTCTCTCTCTCTGTCTCTCATGAATAAATAAAAAATTTTAAAAAATCTTTAAAGATTTTATTTAATTATTTGACAGAGAGAGAGAAAGCCCCAAGTGGAGGTTGGCTGAGCTGTCTAACTCGGGGGGGGGGGGGTGGCAAAGGCAATATCAACCAGAGCTTTGTGGGGCATCATAACAGGTCTGGGTTTTATTCCACCTGCAATGCAAAGTCTTTGGAGGATTGTGAGAAAGGGAGAAACGTCATGTATGCTTTCAGATCACTCAGGCTGCCATTTATGGGTAGAAGTGGGAGAGGTAGAGACATTGGTTAGTAGGCTGTTGGAGTAGAGACAACAGTAGCTTGAACTGACCTATCAAGTACACATGGTGGGAAGTGATCACACTTTAATATAATGTTATGGGATATTGGAGCTAAAGCACACAGGCTTACATGAGGGATAGGATGTGGGGTGTGATGTAAAAAAATTAAGATATTTCTCAACGTTTGACCTGAGCAACCAGTGTATGATGATACCATTTATTGGTAAAGGAAAGACTTGGGAGGAGGCAAATTTGGGTGAAAAGTTCTGTTCTGACCATGTTAAATCCAAGATGTGTTTGAGATCTCCAAGGAGAGATGCAAGCTGGGAGCTGGATATATAAGAATGTGGCCTGAAGCTGCAAATTCAAGAGTCATCAGCTTAAAGATGGTGCTTGAAGGGTAAGTGTGAAATCAGTGTTAGAAATAAGTATCTCAACAAAAAGGAAAGTTATGTATTTTCAACTGCAATTAGGCAAACTTAAAAAACCCATGAATCATCCATCTTAAAGGCCTTTACACATCCCTAGAAGCCCCCTTCAAAATCACCAAGTATGCAACTCTTGCTCTTGGTATTCTAATTAAACCTGCCTTAGAATCTCAAGCACCACTCACAACAAGCAAAAAGCCTTGTATCATCATTGGTGAAAAAGACCTTCTCTGATGTATTTGCATCACATCAGTGCTGCTTTCTGGTTTTTAGAAAAATTACCATTGTGCAATATTGAGACCACCCTACAGTTTAGAGGGGCTTTTCCAGATTTGCCTTGGGGAAGTAACCAGTTGATGCTGTCTCCGTGGGGAAACAAAGTATACCCTTTGGGAAAGCAACCTGCTGCTTACAAGTTAAGAAATGCCACTGCATGCTTTTAACCAGCCCCAACCCCTAACTGCAAGAAGTTTATAATGTAATAATAACAGTAGTCGTGCTAGTTAGCATTATTTTCTAAGCATCTACCACATGCCAGGCACTTTATAGACAGA
Source organism: Zalophus californianus (assembly GCF_009762305.2). Classification (NCBI taxonomy): domain Eukaryota; kingdom Metazoa; phylum Chordata; class Mammalia; order Carnivora; family Otariidae; genus Zalophus; species Zalophus californianus. The sequence continues at coordinate 83,805,664 of NC_045604.1, forward strand.
ATTCTAACCTTCACACAGTCTTGATGGACAGGTATTATTCTCCCCATTTTACAGATGAAAATATCAAGCCTCAGAAAGATTGTGCATCTGGCTAAAGAAGCAGGTCTGCCTTTCCTTAGACTTTTTCAACAAGCCTAATTATTCAGGAAGCCTTATTCTACATAGGTGCATTTCACTTAGCTTTCGCATTTGCTCGCCTAAAAGTAGAAACCCTGTCATTCTTTTTTTCTTTTCTTTCTTTCTTTCTTTTTCTTTTTTTTTTGAATTGACCATGGTTTCCAGCTTATAATGGGTACTCAAATATTTACTGAAAGAATAAACTAGAGACACAGATATGACTACCCAAAAAACAACAGATTCATTAAAGGGGTAGCATGGAATTCTAAGAGTCCTGGAATATCACTTAGTCTAGAGGTCATTACCTTGCAGGCCCCAGGTGATGGATGGCCTCAGGAGTGTTGTGAGTGAGTGGCTTTCAGATTCTGCAATAAAAACAAAACAAAACAGAGATAATTCGTTAGATTACTCCTTTCTGCCCGTGGACGCCGCCGAGTAAGCATCGTTAAAGTCTCCCCTCCCACCGCCCTCATGTCTAAGTCAGAGTCTCCCAAAGAGCCTGAACAGCTGCAGAAACTCTTCATCGGAGGTTTGAGCTTTGAAACAACCGATGAGAGTCTGAGGAGCCATTTTGAGCAACGGGGAACGCTTACGGACTGTGTGGTAATGAAAGATCCAAACACCAAGCGCTCCAGAGGCTTTGGGTTTGTCACGTATGCCGCTGTGGAGGAGGTGGATGCGGCCATGAGCGCAAGGCCACACAAGGTGGATGGAAGAGTTGTGGAACCAAAGAGGGCTGTCTCAAGAGAAGGTTCTCAAAGACCTGGTGCCCACTTAACTGTGAGAAAGATTTTTGTTTGTGGCCTTAAAGAAGGCACTGAAGATCTTCTAAGAGATTATTTTGAACAGTATGGGAAAATTGAAATGATCGAGATCATGACTGACCGAGGCAGTGGCAAAAAGAGAAGTTTTGCTTTCGTAACATTTGATGCCCATGACTCTGTAGACAAGATTGTCATTCAAAAATACCATACTGTGAATGGCCACACCTGTGAAGTAAGGAAAGCCCTCTCTAAGCAAGAGATGGCTAGTGCTTCATCCAGCCTAAGAGGTCGAAGTGGTTCTGGAAACTTTGGTGCTGGTCGTGGAGGTGGTTTTGGTGGGAATGACGACTTTGGTCGTGGAGGGAACTTCAGTGGTCGAGGTGGCTTTGGTGGCAGTCGAGGCGGTGGTGGATAAGGTGGCAGTGGGGATGGTACAATGGATTTGGTAATGATGGAAGCAACTTTGGAGGTGCCGCAAGCTATAATGATTTTGGCAGTTACAACAATCAATCCTCAAACCTTGGACCCATGAAAGGAGGAAATTTTGGAGGCAGAAGCTCTGGCCCCTATGGTGGTCCAGGAGGCCAATACTTTGCCAAACCACGAAACCAAGGTGGCTATGGTGGTTCCAGCAGCAGCAGTAGCTACGGCGGTGGCAGAAGGTTTTAATTACTGCCAGGAAACAAAGCTTAGCAGGAGAGGAGAGGGACAGGGAAGCTACAGGTTACAGAGATTTGTGAACTCAGCCAAGCACAGTGGTGGCAGGCCCGAGCTGCTACAAAGAAGACATGTTTTAGACAATCCTCATGTGTATGGGCAAAAAATTCAAGGACTGTATTTGTGACTAACTGTATAACAGGTTATTTTAGTTTCTGTTCTGTGGAAAGTGTAAAGCATTCCAACAAAGGGTTTTAATGTAGTTTTTTTTTTTTGCACCCATGCTGTTGATTGCTAAATGTAATAGTCTGATCATGACGTTGAATAAATGTGTCTTTTTAAAAGACAAAACAAAACAAAAAAACACAAAAGAGTGCCTGGGTGACTCAGTCGGTTAAGCATCTGCCTTTGGCTCAGGTCATAATCCCAGGGTCCTGGGATGGAGCCCTGCCTCAGGCTTCCTGCTTAGCGGGGAGCCTGCTTCTCCCTCTCCTGTTCCCCCTGCTTGTGCTTGCTCTCTCTCTCTCTCTCTCTCTCTCTCTCTCGGTGTCAAATAAATAAATCAAATCTTAAAAAAACTACAAAAACCACCAAGTTATATTAGTTCTCAACATTCCAAACATTGGGAAATTGCGAACAAGAATTCAGATTTTTTTTCTTCTCTTGAAATCTGACAACACTGGACCCACATTCCTACAGGTTAACAAGGAGAGAGGGGCTGAGTAGGGGCTGCTCTTAAGCGCATTTAGATTTCCATTTAGATTTCCATCTAGGCTCGTGAAGGCATTTAAATTTGAACCTCAACTGTCAAACTCCCTTGTTATAGAAGCAAGAAAAATGAGGCCCTGTGTAGCATAGTGACTTGCTATAAGGGATCCAGGGACCTTCACTCCATGCCTTTTCCCACACCCTGCTGCCCAGGATATGCAGCATTGTAAAAGATCCGTGTTTGTCATGACTGTGCATAAACACACAGCTACAAAGGTGAGAGTATATTTTCAAGATGAGGAGAACGACTAAAAATATAGATTGGGTTTATTTTTAAAAATCTTGTCAGTTAAAAAATCACAAAATTTCTATTGCCCTTGGTCACAAAGTCGGCCTTTTTTTTAATGTTTTTTAAGTAATCTCTACAACCCAAGATGGGGATCAAACTCATGACCCAGAGATCAAGAGTGACATTCTCTCCCGACTGAGCCAGCCAGTCACCCCAAAGTTGGCCTATTCAAATCTGGAACTCTTCTTCGTATTCGTTAAGGAAATAATAAATCCCGGTTAATATTTATTCCAATTTGGAGCCAGCCTTGGTTTCACTTTCTAAATCACTCAGTAGTGATCTGGTGAGATGGTGAGGAAAGAATGAAATTAGACATTGGAGGGTGGGAGAGTAAGAACCAGTTGGTTTACAAGGGGGCCTCCAGGGACTATATTACATAAAGTGGTGCTTAATAATCTGGTGAACAGCACACCTCCAGAACCATGTCCAAATGTTAATTAAAATGTTTCTTCCTGCCTACCTCATTCTGTAGGGCCCCCTTAAGGTGCTCATTGAATTTAATTCCTCTCCCCCTGCTGTTCTCCCTTCCCCCAGCCAGGGCATCCACCGATGGGGGAGGGGGGCGAGGGAGTGCCACAGAGAACCGGAAAGACAAAAGCAAGAACCTCTGGACCCAATTCAGTAAATCATTGATCTGTAAGTCAGAAATACTTCAGATGTGTTTTTTGCACCCAAAGGTCAGTACTGGTCACATTTTTTTAAAAAGATTTTATTTATTTATTTATTTTTGAGAGAGAGAGAGAGAGAGAGAGAGAGAGCACATGCGAGTGAACATAAGCAAGGGGAAGGAGCCGAGAGAGAGAGAGAGAGAGAGAGAGAGAGAAAAGGAGAAGCAGACTCCCCACCGAGCAGGGAGTCAGATCCCAGGACCCTGAGATCATGACCTGAGCCAAAGGCAGATGCTTAACCGACTGAACCCCTCAGACCCCCCAGTGCTTGTCACATTTTAATGTGCTTTCCAGTCACTGGGGATCCTGTGAAAGTGCAGAAGGCTTCAGCAAGTCTGGGCTGGGGCCTGAGACTCTACATTTCTAACCAGCTCCCAGGCCATGCTGAAGCTGCAGGTCCAGGGAGCACGTTCTTGGGCCTCAAGGCCCTAGAGTAAGACCACTGGTCCTCAGACTTGCCCACCTGAGTCACCCGGGGGATCTGGAAGAAGTACTGATGTCTGGGTCTCCCCCACCAGATCCTGATTTAATTTGTGTGGGTGAAGCCTGGGCATTAGGATTTTCCATGGCTTCCCAGGAGCTTCTAGTACAATGCTCAGTTTGAGAAGCAATGCCCCAGGCTACAGCAGTGTGGTTTGCCAACTTTAGCATACCTCAGGGTCACCAGAAGGGTTTGTAAAGACACACACATTGCTAGGCCCCACCCTGCGGGATTTTAGTTGGTCTGGGTGAGGCCTGAGAATTCCCACTTCTAACCAAGTGCTGCTGATTCCGCTGGTCTGGGGAATCACACTTGGAGGACCACTGCCCGTGGGCCAGGAAAGAGAGAACACAGAGACGAGTCCTGGGGAGGCACTGATCTTCACTTAAGCACTTAAGTCAGCATAAATTACCAGAGCTTGGAAGCTATGTTGGCTGTGTTCATCTTGTCACCTGGAAAGGACTGTACACCATTTACAGCCACTGCATGAACCTGCTTTATGTCAGCACTCCAACCTGTCCATGTCGTGTGGACAACCCCCTTTGTGATGGTTCGGGCCAGTTGTAGCCCCTCTAGAATAGAAGCTGGTGGCCTCCTCGTCTGTCCCCAGAGAGGTGGTGCTGATGGTGAGAGTGAATGCCTGGCCCTGGGCAAGCTGGAGATTTCCCACCAAGTCTGGATGGTGGTAGAACATCCAAACTCGCTTTGGTTAAAGTCCATGATTCCATTCCAGAGGTGCTTTTGCGGCTCTGCTTCTTAGGCAAAGGGGGGAAGAGCTCAGCTGTAACCACAGGGACATTGAGAAGTGGTAGAAGGAGTAAGAATTCTTATGGGAACCAGATGGAAGAATGTTCAACATCCAGGGCCGTTCCCGAAAATACTGAGCTCCTTACTCCAAAGAGTTATTTTCCAAATCCATATAAAGTTTCTGCCAGCTTTTAATTCTTTTTTTTTTTTTTACATTAAAAAAAGAAAGAAGCAGGACACCTGGGTGGCTCAGTCAGTTAAGTGTCTGCCTGCAGCTCAGGTCACGATCCCAGGGTCGTGGGATCCAGTCCCATATAGGGCTCCTTGCTCGGCGGGGAGCCTGCTTTTCCCTCTGCCTGCCAGTCTCCCTGCTTGTTCTCTCTCTCTCCCTCTCTCTCTGACAAATAAATAAATAAAATCTTAAAAGAAAGGAAGGAAGAAAGAAAGAAAGAAAGAAAGAAGAAAGAAAGAAAGAAAGAAAGAAAGAAAGAAAGAAAGAAAGAAAGAAAGAAAGAAAGAAAGAAAGAAAGGAAGAAAGAAAGAAAACGCATGCTACAGCTAAGCAAGCATTAAGACAAAGCAGAGGTAAGGCCTAGCAGCTCTTTTTAAATATTCACTTTTATCTTCCCCAAAGAAAATTCCTTTACTTACCTATTTATTTTCTTTCAGGGACATTTTCTTTTTTTTTTTTTTTAAGATTTTATTTATTTATTTATTAGAGAGCGAGCGAGAGAGAAACAGCACCAGAGGGGAGAGGGTCAGAGGGAGAAGCAGCCTCCCCGCTGAGCCAGGAGCCCCATGTGGGACTCGATCCCAGGACTCTGGGATCATGACTTGAGCTGAAGGCAGTCACTTAACCAACTGAGCCACCCAGGCGCCTTTTCATAATCAGTAGTTTGAGTTAAGTAGCATTTTTTAAACTGAAAAAATTTTGATATATAACATTATGTAAATTTCAGGTGTACAACATGTTGATTTGATACATTTATGTATTGTCATTTGATTGCCACTGTACTGATAATTAGCACCTCTATTATATCACATAATTATTTCCTTTTAGTGGTTGGAATAATTAAGATCTAGTCTCTTCGCTGGGGCCTCTGGCTGGCTCAGTCAGTGGAGGAAATGACTCTCGAACTCCTATTCAAGCCCCACGTTGGGTGTGGAGTTTACTTAAAAATAAAATCTTAGGGCTCCTGGGTGCCTCAGATGGTTAAGCATCTGCCTTCGGCTCAGGTCATGATCCCAGGGTCCTGGGATCGAGTCCCGCATCAGGCTCCCTGCTCCTTGGGAGTCTGCTTCTCCCTCTTCTTTTCTCTCTCTCTCTCTCTCTCTCTCTCTCTCTCCCTCTGTCTCTCATGAATAAATAAATAAAGTCTTTAAAAAAATAAAAATAAAATCTTTAAAAATAATAATAAAATAAAATCTTAAAAAAAAAGGATCTAGTCTCTTGGCAATTTTGATGATCAGGATGCAGTACTGTGGTCTATATTCACTATACAATTACTATGCATTAGATCTCTAGGACTTATTTATTACCTGTTGCAAGTTTGTTTAATCCTTACAGAAAAATAACCCTGGAGATGTGGGAAACTTGACATTTATTAAGCACCTTCTAGGTCTCAGGGAGTCCACAAACTTCTTCGCATTCATTAGCTCATGTATTGTGGTAGAAAACTCTGCACTGGGATTATAACTGTTTGGAATTTTTTTGGAAAAAAAATTTTTTAAGCAAAATAGTCTATTCGGATAAAGCATTCTCACAGAGAAAATATATAGACACTAAAGCAGCCTGTAGAGCTCTGAATGTATGTGGGCCATTAAGCCATAGAAACTTTCTAGACCTTGCATGGTGGCTATTAAAACTCCTGCTGAGAGCTAGTGATTTAATTACACCGCAAAGTTTTAGCTATTGCTTCTAATGGTTTTACCAGACCAATGGGGGATCCCGGCAGGGTTAGTGGGTAGTAAGGTTAATTTTTGCCTGCTGGCAGAGACTTTAAGTATTTTTGTTTTGGTTTGTTTTGACATATGTACACCATAAATTATATACCAAAATAAAGTCATATATTAGGCAAGGGACCATCATTTTTTTTTCCTCCAAAATACTGTATTAAATAGTGGCCTTGAAAATAACTATGTTTGGGAGTACCTGACTGGCTCAATCGGTGGAGCATGTGACCCTTGATCTCAGGGTGGTGAGTTTGAGCCCCACACTGCGTATAGAGATTACTTAAAAAAAAAAAAAAAAAGACTATGTTTGTCCATTTAGTAGGTATGTTTTGAACCTACTGTATGCCAGGCACTGGGTTTACAATGGTAAACAAAATAGACATAATCCCTGCCCTCAAAGAGCTTTATCCCAGGACCTTGACACCATGACCTGAGCCAAAACCAAGAGCCAGACATTCAACTGAGTCACCCAGGTGCCCCTCTCAAGTCATACACACGAGAGAAGAATAACAGGAAGATAACTTATACTGGAGGTCCAGGGACAGTGACTTTAGCTGGGCCTTAGAGGATAAGACAAAAAGAGCCAGGTGAGGAGTTGGGGGGAGGGGGGAGAACATTTCAGCTTGACGTGAAATGTCCTTGAGGTAGGAAAGAACTTGGGAACTTCTGGGAACTTAAAGAAGAGTGTGTAGGACAGACAGGGTCTTAGTCAGGATTCTCCAGGGAAAGAAAACCCACAGGAGAGAGAAAGAGAGAGAGAGAAAGGGAATTGGCTCGTGTGATTATGGAGGCTAAATCCCACAATCTGCTGGAAGCCCAGGAAGGCCAGTGGTGTAGTTCCAGTCCAAACTTGAAGGTCTGAGAACCAATGGAACCAGTGGTTGTAAGTTCTGAGTCTGAAGGCTCATGACCCAGGAGTGCTGGTGGTGCAGGTGCCCATCCAGAGGCACGGGAAGACAGGTGTGCCAGCATCTATACTCAGGCAGGGATGGAGAATTCCCTCTTCCTCAGGCTTTTTGTTCTATTCAGGTCTTCAACAGATTGGCTGAGGCCCACCCACATCGGGGAGGGCAATCTGCTTCACTCAGTCTACTGATCCAAATGCTAATCTCCTTCCAAAACAACTTCCCGGGTTCACCCAGAGCGATGTTCAACCAGGTGTCTGTCTGGACATCTCAGGGCCCAGCTCAAGATACCACATAAATTCACCATCACAGAAGGCGATGGCCAGAAGAGGCAAGAGAGGAATGCAGGGATGTGTGGTTTGTATCGGGTCAACTCGATTAAGTTGGAAATATGTTTCCTAGGATCCTCTTCCCTGTTCAGTTTGGCCAGAAGAGGCAAGAGCAGGTGCACCAGCATCCATGCCTGGAAGTCACTGTGGTCAGACACAGTGATAGACAAGAAGATGCAGGGGATGCCTGCAGGTTCCACGTGTCTGCTCTCCTCGGCTCTGCATCCAGCTCTTTTCCTGCCTGCTGACCCTGCTGACCAACAGCTGTCCCTGTCCCACCTCCAGATGCTTGGTGGCAGTAGCTACATAGAGGCACCGCCTGCCAGAGAGCCTTCCCTTGGCTGTTCCATTATGGTGGCCAAACACGCTTGGCTGCTTAGACGGACTGGTGAAGTGCTTCCTTTGACCCTCTAGCTTCCCTCCTGGATCGTCCCTTTCCTAGCTCCTGTTTCACCTCTGTAAGGTCTAAATCCTAGAAGAAATCTCTTATCCCATAACCTACAGTGTTTCTGTGTTGAATCCTGACTGATACAGCGGACCAGACCATGGAAGCCACGGTAAAGAGCAAGAGAGGCTATTAAGGGCCCCTGAGCCAGGCAGCTGGCCTCCAGCTGTGGGGGGGGGGGCTCCTTTGACTACAGCCAAGATTCAAGTACCCCAGGATTCTTTTTTTAAGATTTTGTGTATTTATTTATTTGACAGAGAGAGTGAGAGAGCACAAGCAGGGGGAACGGCAGGCAGAGGCAGATGGAGAGGGAGAAGCAGGGAGCCCAATGTGGGGCTCAATCCCAGGACCCTGGGATCGTGACCCAAGCCAAAGGCAGTTGGTTAACCAACTGAACCACCCAGGCGTCCCAAGTACCCCAGGATTTTAAACAGACCAGGGCACTTGGCAGAAAAAGCTACAAGCCGACTCTTTCCCACATCTGCCCCCTGGCTAGTTGCCTCTGCGTTCTGACTTCGTTGGCAATGGTCATTAATGATTTTGCTCCTCACTCCGGGCAAGAAGAGGTGTTTTTCTCTAACAGGTAGAAGGATTAATGAGCAAGAGAAAGACTCCCGTCCTTTATGGCAGTGTTTAGAGGCAACAGCTTTGGGGCAGGAACAGGAACAGGAACAGGTTAAATGAATTGACTTTTGGACCCAGAGCAGTTGGAAATCTGCCCTCCTCCAGTGTGTATTGGATGGGGCTCCAGGGATTAGTACGTGTAATTGGCTGAAGGAGGGAACAGCGCCTACACTTCATAATCAACTGGAGCGCTTTAAAAATATACACATGCTCCACGGCAGACCATGTAAATCCGATCTCTGGGGGTAGGATTTTTGTTGTTGTTGTTGTTGTTTAGTCCAAAGTGATTTCTCTGAGGCCTTTTTTAGTCCAAAGTGATTCCCAAGAATAGCCAGAGCTGAGAACCCATGCAACCAGAGTGAAGAGGTTGCAAACAAGGGGACCTGTGGGCCATATCTGATCCAGGATATGCTTGGAATATCATGGATATTATTTTTTTTTAAAGGTTTTATTTATTTATTTGAGAGAGAGAGAGAGAACGAGAGATAGAAAGCACGAGAAGGAAGAGGGTCAGAGGGAGAAGCAGACTCCCTGCTGAGCAGGGAGCCCGATGCGGGACTCGATCCCGGGACTCCAGGATCATGACCTGAGCCGAAGGCAGTCGCTTAACCAACTGAGCCACCCAGGCGCCCTTCATGGATATTATTTTTGATAGACAGTCTTTTCTTTCCGGAATCTAAGGAGTTTTTTTTTTTTTAAAGATTTATTCACTTATTGGGGCGCCTGGGTGGCTCTCTAGAAAGGAGAGAATAAATTGTACTCAATAGGAGAGTGAGACTGGGAATCACCTTGTGAGATTGATAGTTTTCCAATGAATAACAGAAAAAGAACCAGGGGCGCCTAGGTGACTCAGCCAGTTAAGCATCCAACTCTTGGTTTCAGCTCAGGTCATGATCTCAGGGTCAGGAGATCAAGCCTCCCCATCAGGCTCCATGCTCAGCACCAAGTCTGCTAAAGATTCTCTCTCTCCCCCTCTTCCTCTGCCCCTAACCCCCCATCCCCTGCTTGCACGCACTTGCTCTCTCTCTCTCAAAAAAAAAGAAAAGAAAAAGAAAAAGAAAAAGAAGCAGTCATTTGACTCAAAAAAAAAAGTTCATTGCTATTGCTTTAACACGGTTACATTATGGCATTAAAGTCACTTTGCAATCATTCAAACTGAGTTATTGTTCTACATTAGATATCTTTTAAATGTGAACACTGTGACATTTATCAAATACAAAATCACCTTTTTACTTGTCATTATTTAACTACTGGCTTTGTTATCATGTACAAGCCTTTGAAAGGATAACCCATTTCACGTAAATAATAATTGAGTTTGTTGAGACAGTGAACCTACCAAACTGAGTGAAAGCTGTCTTTTCTATGATATCACTGTGTATTTTATATTTGAAACTTATTAATTATCCAGGAACTGATATTTTCATTAAAAAAATGAATTTTCTTTCCTTTTTTTTATAAAGCTTTTATTTATTTATTTGACAGAGAGAGACACAGCAAGAGAGGGAACACAAGCAGGGAGAGTGGGAGAGGGAGAAGCAGACTCCCCACTGAGCAGGGAGCCTGATGTGACAGGAGCTCAATCCCAGGACCCTGAGATCATGACCTAAGCCGAAGGCAGACGCTTAACCAACTGAGCCACCCAGGTGCCCCTAGCATTTGCCATTTTAACCATTTTAAAGTGTACAATTGTGTGGCATAAAGGACATTCACAATGTTGTGCAGCCATAACCACTACCTAGTTCCAGAACTTTTTCACCATCCCCAAAAGAAACCTGGTACCCATTAAGCAGTCACTTCCCATGTTTCCCCTCACCCCAGCCCCTGGCAACAGCTAATCTGCTTTCTCTGTCTATGAATTTGCCTATTCTGGACATTTCATTTAAGTGGAGTATGTGGTTTTTTGCATCTGGCTTCTTCCACTAAGCATAATGTTTTCAAGGTTCATCCATGTCGTCTTGTTGATTAGCACCCCATTCCTTGTCGGGGCTGAATAATATTTCATTGTATGGATATCCCATATTTTGTTCATTCATCTATTGATAAGACAGCTGAGTTGTTCCCACTTTGGGTCTGTTGTAAATAGCTCTGTGATAAACATTTATGTACACGTTTTTGTTTGAAAACCTATCAGAGTTCTAAGATCAAGATGCTTTGAGACATGGCTGAGTGTCCCTGAAAAATATGAACCAGTTGAAAAGGACAGTAAAAGGACTGAGGACTTGGATGTAAGGGTCTTGATAGTGGATTTGTTTGCTTGCTTAGTGCCTGTCTCAGCTCCTTGAGGGCCAGGACTATAGCTGGTAGGTTCATTGCCACATCTTGATAGACAGAATAGATGATGAACAATGGCCAGATCTTATATAAAAGCAGAACTCTGGGGCGCCTGGGTGGCTCAGATGGTTAAGCATCTGCCTTTGGTTCAGGTCATGATCTCCGGGTCCTGGGTCCTGGGATCGAGCCCCGAGTCAGGCTCCTCGCTCAGCAGGGAGTGTGCTTCTCCCTCTCCCTCTGCCTCTACCCTTCTCATGCCCTCTTTCTCTGTCTCAAATGAATAAATTTTAAAAAATCTTTAGGAAAAAAAATAGAACTCGGGCCCTCAGTCTGCAGCCCAGTGTCTACAGTAACCAGCCTGGGAGCCACACAACAGCCCTAGTAACAACTGGCCCTAAAAGGCCAGGATTTGATTAGTCACTGACAGCTTCCCTATGTGGTGTCCCTGCTTCTATCTTAGGACCAACTAGAGAAAGCCAAAGGTAGAGAAAGCCTCACCAATCACATAGGATGCCCTGCTTCTAGTTAGCCCACTTCTGACTTCTTCATGCCAATAGCCTCCAATGGGGGCACACCTGGATCCTTCCCTCTTTATTTTTCTTAATAAAGTTTTTACAATTTTTTTCATTTTTATTTTTTAAGTAGGCTCCACACCCAACATGGGCCTTGAACTCACAACCCCGAGATCAAGAGTCGCATGCTCCACCGACTGAGCCAACCAGGTGCTCCCCCCGCCAACTTTTTTTTTTTTTTTTTAACAATAAAGCTTTCCCACTCCTCTGTCTGCCTTTGACTCTCTGCCAAAACGCATATAATGGGGGCCGACTCCCTTGGTATATAGCCAGCTCTGAGTATATAGCATCTATTTGTTCTCCTTTGGATAGTCTTTGTCTATTTCCACAACCTCCATCCCCTGGGCGGGGCCATTGATGGTGTGAGCACACGCTGCTGAGGAGGGGCCAGTGTGGTCCTTCTACAGTCCCCCGCTGGGACACTCAGGCCCACAGCACACTCTCTGGTCTTAGCCCAGCCACACTCTCTCTCTAGACCTCTACACCTGCCCATGGAGTGGCCAGCTCACCGTCTCTACCAGGACATGCACAGGTCCCCTGGGATTAAACCTGTCCCAGACTTACGGGTGACCTCCTCTGTTCCTCTCGCAGCTCTTCACCTAGTTTCCACACCCAGGATCACCCCAGAGCCCTGCCTGGAAGGTAGGAGTCAGCCTACCTCCTCCCGCTTGTTCTCCCCAACCCCGCATCGGGCTCCCTGCTTGGCAGGGAGCCTGCTTCTCCCTCTCCCACTCCCCCTGCTTGTGTTCCCTCTCTCGCTGTGTCTCTCTCTGTCAAATAAATAAATTAAATCTTAAAAAAAATAAAAAGTGCAAAGTGCTACACAGGGCCACAGCCATGCCAAGCCCTTCGCAGTTAAAAAAAAAAAAAAAAAAAGTCCTGTTGGTTCTACTCCAGAATGCCCAGTGAATCCATCCCCTTCCCCTGGCTCCATTCCCGGGTCATTCCTTCATTGCAGCAAGAGCTCAGAACTGGTCTAGCTGCCTTCAGTGTGGGCTCCTCCAAAACAGCCAGGGGACATTTTCCCAAACAACCTATTTCTGCCTTGGAGACTGCTCTGCATAGCAGCCTCCTGGTCACCATCATGTTCTAAACTCTAGAAAGAGGCTTTCTGGAGCCCCCAGACCTGGTCCCTGCCCACCTTTCCAGCTGTAAACCTGGTACAACCTGTATTCTAACAGTGTACACTCAATAGCACGCGCCGCCCTCCCCGCCAGACCCCGCCGTTGCCTCTGCCTCTTCCTCCCCATGCGTTGGCAGGTGGCTTCTCTTTTTTCAAGTTTCAGTGACTCACAGCCTCAGTGGTGAAGCTGCCTTGCTGCTGCCACTATCATTCTGACACCAGATCATTTCGGGCTCATGGCACGAGGATGAGATTTGCTGGTTAGTCCCCTTCCTTCCCCTCAGTGTCTCAGTTCCTTGAAGGCAGGAATTTTTGTTTTTTACCTTTGTGGTCTCAGAACCAAACCTAATGCCTGGCACTTGACAGATATCAAAATGTCAATATTTGTTGAGCAAATATTTGCTAAAGCAAAGAGCTGTATTGGGGCTGGATTACCCAACTGGGATTAGTACCAATAGCCAAAGAGGGGAACCCCCACCCCCGCAAAGAATTTGATATTTGATAGTTGGATAAAAGCAATGAACTTGTCATTCTGCGAAAACAGAAGAAAGGAGAACTTTGTGTACTTCCTTACATTCCTTTTGCTGCCTAGAGGTTTTCCCCCTCTATTACTATGGTCCCAATTTTATTTGTAATAACTGACACATGAAACTTGCTTTTTTTTTTTTTTTCCATTGCAAAAGGTTTATCAAGAAAATAAGAAAGAAAAAAGACTCAGGCAGCAGGAGCCAGGAGTGGCCATGACCTCCTGGGGAGGCCAGGAAACTTGCTTTTGAATACATTTTAGGAATATCAAGGATGAACAATTACAAAACATATTAGTTTTTTTTTTTTTAGGACCCATGGAAGAGACTTCTTTCTTATTTTCTTCCCATCCTTCCAGAAAACATCTTACCCTCGGGGCACCCGGGTGGCTCAGTTGGTTAAGAGTCTGCCTTCTGCTCAGGTCATGGGTTCAAGCCCTGCATGGGGCTCTCTGCTCAGCAGGAAGCCTGCTTCTCCCTCCCCCTCGGCTTGCCGCTCCCCCCTGCTTGTGCTCTCTCTCTTTCTGTCACATAAATAAATAAAATCTTAAAATAAAAATCTTACCCTCTATTAAATAAATTTTTATTTTTCTTAAGATTTTAATTTTAATTAATTTTTTAAATCTTTTTAACTTTTTAAGAAGATTTTTTTTGTTTTAATTTGAGAGACAGAGTGAGCGAGAGAGAGAGAAAGAGCACGAGTTTGGGGAGGGGCAGAGGGAGAGGGAGAAGCAGATTCCCCACTGAGTAGGGAGCCTGGATGCTGAGGCTAGGAGGGGCTCGATCCGGCAGTCCAGGATTGTAACCTGAGCCAAAGGCAGATGCTTAACTGACTGAGCTACCCAGGTGTCCCAGTAAATATGTTTTTTTATCATGTGTTTCCCTCTTTGTCTAGCTTCTGTGAAGCTCAGAGCCACATTTGTGGCCCATATTTTATAATTACATAATACCCCAGTGCATGAATTTCTGACTAGTACTTTCTCAGATCATTATTACACCTTAATTTTCCCCCTGATTTCTCTACCTTTATTTTTTAAGATTAACTATATTATGGTTGTTAATAGACTTTATTTTTTATTTATTTTTTAAAATGTATTTATTTTTTTGTTTTGTTTTGTTTTGTTTTTTAGATTTTATTTATCTGACAGAGACACAGCGAGAGAGGGAACACAAACAGGGGAAGTGGGAGAGGGAGGAGCAGTCTTCCCACGGAGTAGGGAGCCCAATGTGGGGCTCGATCCCAGGACCCCAGGATCATGAGCTGAGCTGAAGGCAGATGCTTAATGACTGAGCTACCCAGGTGCCCCTAAAGTGTATTTGTTTAAGTTGTTAAGTGTATTTGTTTAACCCAGTGTGGGGCTCGAACCCACAAGCCCAAGATCAAGATTCACATGCTCTTCTGACTGAGCCAGCCAGGCGCCCCTAGACTCTTATTTTTCACAGCAGCTTTACACAAAGAGCAGGTTTACAGAAAAATTGAGCAGAAAGTACAGACAGTGCCCTTACATCCTCTCTTCCCTTAAATGTCCTCTATTATTATTAATTTGCATCAATGTGGTAGTTTTGTTACAATTGATGAGCCAATACTGTATGGTATTGTTAACTAAAGCTCATAACTTAACGTTAGGGTTTACTCCTTGTGGTGTGCAGTTCTATGGGTTTCAACAAATGCAAAACATCATGTATACACCCTTTCGGTATCACACAGAAAAGTTCCACTGCCTGAAAAAATCCCCTGTGCTTCAGCTATTCATCCCTCCTCCCACCACCTTGCTGTTGGTTTTGTTTCTATCTTGAACCGCCTAAGAAAAAGGACGAAGAGTAATCATCGTCATTTTATCCTATCATCATCTTCTTATGAAAACTTTCACACACCCCTCAAGTTCAGAAAGAGGATACCATGAGGGCCAGCGCGCCTTCTGCCTGGATTCAACAAGTGTTAACATTTTGTCATTTGCACTCTCTGTTATTTATTTATTTTTGTTTTTATTGGACTTTATTTTTTTTTTAATTTTTCAGAACCAATTGAAAGGAAGTTGCAGACATCATGGACACTTGATCCCTAAATACTTCAGTGCCTGCGCTGTAGGAATAAAGACATTCTCCTGAGAGATCTCCAGGCATCATCCGGCCTAAGGGAATTAACGATAATTATGAACTGTGTCTCTTATCCAGTCCATGCCCCGGTTGTCTTCAGAATGCCTCTAAGACTGCTTTGTTTTCTCAAACCAGGATGCTGTTAAAATTCACGTGTGCCAGCTATAGTCGTCTCTTTAATCTCTTTTCATACAGAACACCCCTCTCATGTCTTTCCATCTTTTCCTTTTTCTCACTGACGTGAAAAAAAATCGTATCAAGCACACATAAGATTTGCCATCCTAACCATTTTTATTTGATTTTTTTTAAAATTTATTTATTTGACAGAGAGACACAGCGAGAGAGGGAACACAAGCAGGGGGAGTGGGAGAGGGAGAAGCAGGCTTCCCACTGAGCAGGGAGCCCGATGCGGTGCTCCATCCCAGGACCCCGGGATCATGACGTGAGCCGAAGGCAGACGCTTAATGACTGAGCCATCCAGGCACCCCCATCCTAACCATTTTTAAGTGTACAGTTCAATGGCGTGAAGTTCATTCACACCATTGTGCAGCCATCACCACCATCCGTCCCCAGAACATTTTCAGCTCGCAGAACTGAAACGCTGCACCTGTTACACATTAACTTCCTGTTTTCCTCCCCCCAGCCCCTGGCAAACCCCGGTCTACTTTCTCAGTGACATGGACTTTTTTTTTTTTTTGATACAGACTGTACATATTCAATGTATATATCTTGATGAGTCTGAGGGTAAGTTTACACCTGTGACACCATCACCATAAAAAGTGTTGTAGGGGCGCCCCCTGCTTGTATCATTAACTATATGTAGTAGGCACTACATGCTGTACGGTAGATTTCTAGGACTTTTCTATCTTGGGTCCCTGAAACTCTGTTCCCTTAGACCAACAACCTCCTGGATTCCCCTTCCTTCCAGCCCCTGGAAACCACCATGCTACTTTCTGCTTCCTAGTTTGAGTGTTTTCGATTCCTAATATGAATGGAAATGTATGGTATTTTTTCTTCTGCGTCTGGTTTCTTTTACTTAGTCCTCCAAGTTCATCTATGTTATAGAATTGATTCCTATCCTTTTTAAACCCTTCCAAAAAAAAAAAAAAATAGAAGAGGGAACACTCCCAAACTCATTTTATGAGGCCAGCATCACTCTGATAACAAAGCTGGACAAAGACATTACAAGAAGACTACAGGCCAATATCCCTGATGAATATAGACGTAAAAATCTTCATCATGGTATTAACAAACTGAATTCAACAACACATTATAAGAATCATACACCATGACAAGACAGACGCATCCCTAGGATACCAGGATAGTTTAACATACCCAAATCAATCAATGAGATACACCAAATTAGCAGAATGAAGGATAAAAATCACATGATTATCTCAATTGACGCAGAAAAAGCATCTGATAAAAATCCAATATACCCTTTCATGATAAAACACATCTGAACAAATTAGCTATTTAAGGAACTTACCTCAACACAATAAAGACCAAATGTGAAAAGCCCACAGGTAACCTCATACTCAGTGGTAAAAAACTAAAAGCTTTTCTTCTAAGATCGGGAACAAGACAAGGATGCCCACTCTCACCACTCCTATTCCACACGGAACTGCAAGTCCTAGCCAGAGCAGTTAGACATGATAAAGAAAGAAAAGGCATCTAAATGGAAAGGAAGAAGTAAAATTATCTGTTTTCAGGTGACATGATTCTAATAGGAAGAAAACCTTAAACACTCCACACACACACACACACACACACACACACACACACACACACACACACACACAGATTAGAACCAAAAGACAAAAATCAGTAGTGTCTCTTTACAATAACAATGAACTTTCTGAAATGAGCGACATTAACTTTTAAAAGAATCAGGTCCGTTGTCACAAAAGATGGCCCACCTTCCAAATGCATCTGATTGGCTTCCTCCTGGTGCTAACTCTCCTCCCTGTCTTTCTGGCATGCTGGAAGTTACTTCTAGAGGCGTGATTGGATTCAGGCTAACTATTTTGGGGCAAGAACATTTCACAGGTGATTTGTCCCTTACAGTGCATTCCATTAGGAAGACACACTGCATTATATGCTGCAATATTTTCCGGGGTTTAAGGCTCCTGAAGGACTTAATCCAGCCTTGAGTTGAATGAAATCTCTGTCCTAGTACCACACCAAGAGTCTCCAAGTTGTTATCTCTACAGTTTTCTATAATTGTTTCCAGCAAACTTCATGCCAAATTTTCTCCCAGCCACTGTATCCTGCCTTCAAAACCAATATTAATCTTAGCAGCCAAGGATGAAAAGGAAATACTCAATTCAATTAGCTGAAAATGTCCCCCTACCACCCGCTGCCTCCCCTGCCTCCCCTGCTTTAATCTCAAGATGTGTTTTTATCCTTTACTTTTTTTGATTGCTAAATGGATACGAAGTTCTTTACTTTGAAGTTATCATCCTGGATGCATTTTCCTTCCAAAGGTGTTAAAGTAGACAATTTCAGAAAAGTTCAAAGAGCCATCTTAAGCTCTAGTCCCAGGTTTAATCATTATCTCTAGCTCATTAATCAGAAATATAGATGTCTAAATGAGCTTAAATTCTGTGCAGAAGGAAACACAAATGGAAAATACTCACATATCTCTGCGTGAGTTTGTAAAGGCTGGAGTAGGGTGCTGGTAATAATGATTATAAAAATAACTACTATTTACTGGACACCTGCATGGGGTTTTTTTCCAACACCCGTTCTCTGATTCTCCACACCAACTGGCTGTCCAACAATTCAGTTCTAATGCTACCCGTAGTGTCAGATCCCACAAGTTAAAGAGTTGTGTCCCACACGACTGCCCCCACTTTTTTTAAAGATGTTATTTTTAGGGGCGCCTGGGTGGCTCAGTCGGCTAAGCATCTGCTTTCAGCTCAGGTCATGATCCCAGGGTCCTGGGATCAAACCCTGCATCAGGCTCCCTGCTCCACAGGAAGCCTGCTTCTCCCTCTCCCACTCCCCCTGCTTGTGTTCCCTCTCTCGTTGTGTGTCTCTCTCTGTCAAATAAATAAATAAAATATTTTTTAAAAATGTTATTTTAAAATAATCTCTATATCCCACATGGGACTTGAGCCCATAACCCTGAGATCAAGAGTCACACACTCCACTGACTAAGCCAGCCAGGTGCCCCAGGACTTCCTCTATTTTTTTAATTAATTAATTAATTTATTTATTTATTTATTAAGATTTATTTAGGGGCACCTGGGTGGCTCAGTCCGTTAAGCATCTGTCTTTGGCTCGGGTCATGATCCCAGGGACCTGGGATCCAGCCCCATGTCCGGCTCTCTGCTCAGCAGGAGCCTGCTTCTCCCTGTGCCTGCCACTCCCCCTGCTTGAACTCTCTCTCTCTCTGTCAAATAAGTTAAGTGTGAGGGGGGCGCACAGAGGGAGAGGGAGAAAAGCAGACTCCCCACTGAGCATGGAGCCTGACTCAGGGCTCCATCTCAGGACCCTGAGATCATGACTTGAGCCAAAATCAGGAATCGGATGCTTAGCTCACTGTGGCACCCAGGTGTCCCACCCCCACTTTATTTATTTAAGATTTTTTAAAAATATTTTTTATTTGAAACAGAGCGAGCAGAAGCAGGGGGAAAAGGGACAGAGGGAGAAGCAGGCTTCCCGCGGAGCAGGGAGCCCGATGTGGGGCTCGATCCCGGGACCCTGGGATCATGACCTGAGCCAAAGGCAGACGCTCAACTGACTGAGTCACCCAGGTGCCCCTCGACCCCACTTTAGATGCCAGGCACAAGTCTCAGGCCACCCACAGACTTCTGACCAACAAATTTGGGGGTTCTAATTTGCTACAATGTTTCACAGAATTCAGGGATATATTTCACTTATTTTTATCAATTTATGACAAAGGCTAAAAGTCAGGAAGCAGCCAATGGAAGAGATGCATAGACAAGGTGTGGAGAGAGAGGTGCATGAAGCATCCTTACCCTCCTCAGGCGTGCTATCCTCCCAGCACCTTGATATGTTCATCAACTCAAAATTCACCAATCTCACTACTTCATGTTCCAAAGTCTTTCTATGGCTCCATCTCCAGCTCTCCGCTCACTCCCCCCCCACCCCCCCACCCCAGAGGTCGGCAGGTGGGGCTGAAAGTTCCCACCCTCTAATCACAAGCTTGGTCTTTGTGGCAACCCGCCCTGGCCCCATCCTGAGGCTATTGAACAGTCCCATCCATAATCACCTGATTAGCATAAACTCAGAGTTGACTAAAGGGGCTTGTTAGGAATAACAAAGGATAATCCTATCACTCTGGAGACTCCAAGAGTATTTGGAGCTCTGTACCAGGAGCCAGGGACCAAGATCAAATAGAATTATTATTTCACACAGGTACATATTTTCTGATTATCTACTCTATGCCAAGCGCTGGAGATATAGTGGGGGGCAGGGTAGGAAAAGCATGGTTCCTGCCTTCACTGAGCTTGGAGTTTAGTGGAGGAGACAGATAAGTAAATAGGCAATTACAATTCAGTTTAATCAGTGGTACTGTTAAAGAGAAAAAAAAAAAAAGAGAGAGAGAGCGAGAGTGAGAGACAAGAGGCCCAAAATAGAGTGACTTGTGTTAAGTCCCATGTCAGCAAACCAAGACTTGATATCTAAGTAAATTGCAGCTTCAGCCTCACCCAGGAGTGTAACCTTCAACCAATCAACATGAAATTACCTGGTCAGTTCTAGGGAGGTAATTTACATGATAGAAACCCCCTGCCCCCTAAAGAAGGTGACCTTGCCTGCAACAATCCACTCTCTATTAGTTCCTTTCCTGCCCTCTTCTGCCTATAAAAGCCTTCTATTTTGTCCAGCTCACTGGCACTTCTTTCTGTTTGTTTGAGATGTTGCCTGTTGCATGAGTCACTGAACGAAGTTTCTAGGTTGACTTTTGTTTTTTAAGAATATGAAAAAGAGGGGCGCCTGGCAGTTCAGTCGGTAGAGCATGTGACTCTTGATCTTGGGGTCTTGAGTTAAAGCCTTACATTGGGCTTGAGCTTACTTAAAAAGAAAAAAAAGCATGAACAAGATATAAAAAGAGTGGGGCGCATGGAGGAAAAGCACTGAAGGGTGAGGGGTAGGGGTTAGGATAAGACAGAGTACTTTACACTGGCTCTGAAAACTGAATATTCACATGCAAAAGAATCAAGTTGTGTCTTCAGAGGGAACACCGTATGCAAAATTAACATAAAGTGAATTAAAGATCTGAATGTAAGAGCTAACACTATAAAGCTCTTAGAAGAAAACACAGGGCAAAAGCTTCACAACCTTGGATCTGGCAGTGTTTTCTTGGATAAGACACCAAAGGCTCTGGCAACAAAAGAAAACATAAACCAGTTGTTTTCATGAAAATTAAAAAGTTTTGTGTATCAAAAGGCACCATCAACAGAGTGAGAAAGCAATTCACAGAGCAGGAGAAAATATTTGCAAACCACATATCTGACAAGGGATTAGTATCTAGAATACATAGAGAACTGTAACTCAACAGCAGCAAAACAACCCAATTTAAAAATGGACAAAGGACTTGAATAGACATTTCTTCAAAGAAGATATACAAACAGCTAATAAGCACCAACAAAAAGATGCTCGACATCACTCATCATTAGGGAAATGCAAATTAAAACCCCAATGACATACCACCTCCTACACATCAGAATAGATATTATCAAAGAAAACAGAGAATGACAGGTGTTGGCAAGGATGTAGGGAAATTATTACACTGTGTATTGATGTTGGGAACAGAAATTGGTTCTGTCACTATGGAACATGGTAGGGTGGGTCTTCAAAAAAAAATTAAACATAGCATTATCATATGACCCAGAAATTCCATTTCTGAAATTTGAATTTTTACAATGTTTCAAAGAATTAAAAGCAAGATCTCTAAGAGATATGTGTACACTCATGTTCATAGCAGTAGAACTCACAATAGGTGGAACCTGGATGGAGCCCAGGTGCCCATCCACAGATGAATGGATGAACACGATGTGCTATATGCAGAGTGGAAGGTTATTCAGGCTTATTAAGGAAGAAAATTTTGACACATGCTATAACATGGATGAAACTTGAATTCAGTATGCTAAATGAAATAAATTAGACACACACACAGAACAACTACTATATGATACCTCTAATATGAGGTACCTAGCGTAGTCAAAATCACAACTAGAATGGTGGTTGCCAGGCGTTGATGGGAGGAGGGAAATGGGGAGTTATTTTTTTTTTTTAAAGATTTTATTTATTTATTTGACAGAGAGAAACACAGCGAGAGAGGGAACACAAGCAGGAGGAGTGGGAGAGGGAGAAGCGGGCTTCCAGCAGAGCAGGGAGCCCGATGCGGGACTCGATCCCAGGACCCCAGGATCATGACCTGAGCCGAAGGCAGACGCTTAACGACTGAGCCACCCAGGTGCCCCAGGGAAATGGGGAGTTATTGTTTAAGGGCTATAGAGTTACAGTTTTCTAAGATTAAGACATCTAGAGATGGATGGTAGAGAGGGTTGCACAAGAATATGAATGTACTTAATACCACTGAACTGTTCACTGAAAAATGGCTCAAATGGTCAATTCTATGTTAATATATATTTTACTACAATTAACAACAACAAAACAGGACAATAACACGTGTTGATGAGGATGTGGAGAAACTGAAACCCTTAAACACTGTGGGTGGGATTGCAAAATGGTGTCACCAGTTTAGAAAGAGTCTGGCAGTTCCTCTAAAGGGTTAACAGGGAGTTACCATTTGACCCAGCAAACTCCTACGTGTAAATACCCAAGAGAAATGGAAACATATGTCCCCATAAAAACTTGTACTTACATGTTCATTGCAGCATTATTGATAATAGACAAAATGTGGAAACAACTCCAGTGTTTATCAGCGGATGAACGGCTCAATGAAATGTGATGTATCCACACAAAGAAATAATACTCATCCAAAAAACAGAATGAAGTATTGATGCATGCTCTAGTAGGGATGAAACTTGAGAACATTACACTAAGCGATAGAAGCCAGATACAAAAGGCCATAGACAGCTTGATTCCACATATGTGACACGTCCAGAACAGGCAAGTCTATCGAGACAGGAAGTAGACTAGTCGTTGCCCGGGCTTGGGGGAGGGGACCATGGGGAATGATTCCTATTGAGAATGATTTTTGTTTTTGAGCTAATGAAAATGTCCTGGGATTAGACAGTGGTGATGGATGCACATCTTTGGGACTATACTAAAACCCAGAGAATGGTCCATTTTAAAAAGGTGAACTTGGGGGCGCCTGGGTGGCTCAGTCGTTAAGCGTCTGCCTTCGGCTCAAGTCGTGATTCCAGATCGAGCCCCGCATCGGGCTCCCTGCTCCGCGGGAAGCCTGCCTCTCCCCCTCCCACTCCCCCTGCTTGTGTTCCCTCTCTCACTGTGTCTCTCTCTGTCAAATAAATAAACTCTTTTAAAAAAATAAAAAATAAATAAAAAGGTGAACGTGGGGCACCTGGGTGGCTCAGTCGGTTGGGCATCTGCCTTCTGCTCAGGTCATGATCCCAGGGTCCCAGGATCGAGCCCCGCATTGGGCTCCTTGCTCTGCGGGAGGCCTGCTTCTCCCTCTCCCTCTGCCTGCCATCCCCCCTGCTTGTGCTCTCTCTCTCTCTCTCTCCGTGTCAAACAAATAAATAAAATCTTAAAAAAATAAAAAGGTGAACTTCTGGTATGCAAATTATATCTCAATTTTTTAAACCTGAAAAAAGAAAGACTCATCTGGAGATCTTGCTACAGTGCAGATTCTGAGTCAGTAGATCTGGGGCTGGGCCTGAGAATCTGTATTTCTAACCTGTCCCTGGGTGGTGCCAACACTGCTGGTCTTGGAGCATACCAAGTGGCAAGTCTAGGCGGAAGTCTGCTCTTGATTTAGCAGTTTGGCTTACACAACCAACAGCTCTATCCCCTGAGCTCCTGGAAGGTCAGCTGCCCAAGAACAGAACCCTGAAGTCAAGGGCACTTCAGCCTCTCAGTGGCTCAGTATAATACCCACAGTCACTATAACTGGACAGTATCATGAGATCAATGTCTCCTGCTATGCAAACAGTCTCTGTGGCTTGGCCTGAGCATTTAGCAGCAAGAGACCATTAGCAGTCGCCTTGTATTACAGCCTCAGCACACACAGAAAAGGTACAACTAAAATAAAAAAGGGACAGTTCACGGACTGATTTAAGTTACTGTTTCTTACGACGGAGCCCAAAGTCAGTATTTTGATACTTTTCCATAAATCTTTTGGTTGTAATTATTAATCCCATGCCAGAAACCTCAGTTCTTTGAATCTGACATCCATAGCCCATGCTGCTGAGGACTGGTTTTAATTTCTTTCTTGAAGTCTGGAATAACGTTATAGTGGAAAGATAGACCCAATGGGAATGATTGAATCCCAGGTGAAAATCCACTGAAGGAGCCACAGACCAAAACCAAAGGCCAACTAACACTCAAAGAAATGTCTTCCTTTTCCAGAAATGATATTGTGTGGCAGAGTAAAAAGACAGTGATATTTACTGAATATCTCGTAGGTACCAGGCACCCTTTACGTGTTACTTGTTTATATTTAAGAATGCTTTTTTTTTTTAAGATTTTATTTATTTATTTGACAGAGAGAGACAGTGAGAGAGGGAACACAGGCAGGGGGAGTGGGAGAGAGAGAAGCAGGCTTCCCACTGAGCAGGGAGCCCGATGTGGGGCTCGATCCCAGGAGCCTGGAATCATGACCTGAGCCAAAGGCAGATGCTTAACAACTGAGCCACCTAGGCGCCCCAAGAATGCTTTTTTTAAGGAAAAGTAACAACATGTGACTATAATAGATATATTCATTAGCTATTGCTAGATAATGAACAATCCCCAAATCTCAGTGGCATATGAGGGCCAACATTTTTTTCTGGCTCATACATCTGTGGATTGGCTGAAGGTGACCGTTGTGGGTTGGGTTTAGTGCCAGGCCATGAGTTTAAGCCCTGCTTCCCACATCTCTTCTGAAACCAGCAGGTTTCTCAAGGCATGTTCTTTTCATGGAAATGGCGGGGATGCAAGATAGCAAATGCAGCTGCACAAACATATTTATTTTAAGGCCTTGCTTCCATTTCATCAGCCAATATCCCATTAGACAATGCAAATCACATGATGAAGACCGAAGTCAAGACATGGGAAAGGACACCCTCCATGAGGCTAGTATAGATGGAGAATTCTACTACAGAGCAGGAAATCATTGGGACAGATCTTCCAACATACCTCTTTGGCTTAGCCAAATAGGCATTTCTGTTTTTCTCCAACAGGGAGTCTGAAAGCAGGCAGCCCATTGGGGCAGTGTTCAATAATAATGCCATCTTAGAGAAAGGGGAACACTCCCACACTGTTGGTGGGAATGCAAGCTGGCGCATCCACTCTGGAAAACAGTGTGGAGGTTCCTCAAAAAGTGAAAATAGAGCTACCCTACGACCCACAAGTGCACTACTGGGTATTTACCCCAAAGATACAAATGTAGGGATCTGAAGGGGCACGTGCACCCCAGTGTTTATACCAGCAATGTCCACAATAGCCAAACTATAGAAAGAGCTCAGATATCCATCAACAGATGAATGGATAAAGAAGAAGTGGTATATATACACAATGGAATATTATGCAGCCATCAAAAATTGAAATCTTGCCATTTGCAACAACATGGATGGAGCCAGAGGGTATTACGCTAAGCGAAAAAAGTCAGTCAGAGAAAGACAATTATGATATGATCTCACTGGTATGTGGAATTTAAGAAACAAAACAGAGGACCATAGGGGAAGAGAGGAAAAAAAAAAAACAAGATGAAGCCAGAGAAGGAGAAAAACCATAAGAGACTCTTCATCATAGGAAACACATTGAGCGTTGCTGGAGGGCAGAGGGATGGAGGGATGGGGTAACTGAGTGACGGACGTTCAGGAGGGCATGTGATGTAATGGGCACTGGGTGTTATATAAGACTGAGGAATCACAGACCTGTACCTCTGAGGCCAGTAATACATTATATGTTAATTTGAAAAAAACAATGGCATCCCAGGCCTTTTCTCTTTCCTTTCTGCTATCTTCAGCATGCTGGATTCTGCCTTCATGCATAAATTTCCATGACTGTGTCACAGCTGCTCCACTTGCATCCCTCTCAGTATTGCCAATCCTTCTAGAATATTTCCTATACTTGTATGTAAATAAATATATGTAATATGTATAACATATATTCATGTAATATATGTTATATGTATGTAACATAGGTAATATGTATACTATTCAAATGGGATAACATTATTATATATTCAAATGGATAACACTATTATGAGCTTGCTTTGTTTTCTTTTTTTTTTTAAAGATTTTATTCATTTATTTAATTGACAGAGAGAGAGAGAGACAGCGAGAGAGGGAACACAAGCAGGGGGAGGGTCAGAGGGAGAAGCAGGCTTCCTGCCGAGCAGGGAGCCTGATGCAGGGCTCGATCCCAGGACCCTGAGATCATGACCTGAGCTGAAGGCAGTCGCTTAACCAACTGAGCCACCCAGGCGCCCGTAGCTTGCTTTGTTTTCTATTTATATTTTATCTATGACAAGACCAGCAGGAGCAAACAGGAAGCAGAAAGGGACAGGATCTGATTCCACAAGGCAAAAGCTTTCCCAGAAGCTTTCCTCAGCTTATTAGTCTTTGACAGAGACCGTGTCACTTGGGCATCATGGAAATGGGCATGCTGATAAAGGCCCATTGCTGCCCCAGGTGGAAGTGGTAACCGACAAAGGGTAGGCAACCATGCTGTTAAAAATTTCACAAAGATTCCCTGAGGGAAACATTATTCCCATTTCAAAGATGAGGAAATGTTGGCTCAGAAAAGTTAACTCAACCAAGTTGCCTCAGCCAGGATATAAGGATGTAATAGGATTGAATTTGAACATAAGACCATGTCCATCATGGGGGCGCCTGGCTGGCTCAGGTGATAGAGCGTGCAGCTCTTGATCTCAGGGTTGTGAGTTCGAGCCCCACATTGGGTATAGAGATTACTTAAGAAATAAAATCTTAAAAAAAAAAAAGACCATGTCCATCATGTTCATTTCACAACAAATCACCCATGCCCTATTTCTTTCCATCACTAATGTAAATGCAATGTGTGACTTTAGACATGTCAGTCAATCTGAGTGGGTCACAATGTCTCCATCTTTCCAATGTCCAGGTCAGAGTCAAATAACTTTATGAGGTTTTTTCAAGTGTGAATGTTTAGATCAATACAGAGCATATTTTCCCCCAGAGCATATATTCCCCCAGAGCATATAAATCATCATATTTCCCCCCAGAGCATATAAATGTAGTGAATTACTTTTCTCTGGCCTTAAAAATAACAGCAAAAAACTAAACTTCTTTTTAGCAAAACCAAAAAAAAATTTTAAGCATGGTTCTAATCAAAGACAATTAATCCTTCTAGAATATTTCCTATACTTGTATATAAATAAATATATGTAATATGTATAACATACATTCATATATGTTATATGTATGTAACATAGGTAATATGTATAACTATATATTTAAATGGAATAACATTATTATGAACTTGCTTTATTTTCTATTTATATTTTATCTATGACAATAAATATACATTATATCATCACTTGGAATGCCTGCTAACATTCCTTTAACTTATACAAATATACTACGGAGGCGCCTGGGTGACTCAGGTGGTTAAGCATCTCTCTTCAGCTCAGGTCATGATCTTGGGATCCTGGCATCAGACCCTGCATTGGACTTCCTGCTCAGCAGGGAGTCTGCTTCTCCCTCTGCCCCTCCCCACTGCTCGTTCTCTCTCTCTCTCAAATAAATAAATAAAATCTTTAAAAATCCCCAAAACCCAATATACTGCAACTTGTTTAACCGTAGACAATGTTTCCAATTTTTTGATGTTAAAGAGCTGTAACTTCTCATAATGGGATCTGTGTAACTGGAATGATACAGAATGATTCTGAATAGTACATTGATAGATTTTTTTTTAAAGATTTTATTTATTTATTTCAGAGAGAGAGAGAGAATGAGAGATAGAGAGCATGAAAGGGAAGAGGGTCAGAGGGAGAAGCAGACTCCCTGCTGAGCAGGAAGCCCGATGTGGGACTCGATCCCGGGAGTCCAGGATCATGACCTGAGCCGAAGGCAGTCGCTTAACCAACTGAGCCACCCAGGCGCCCCAGTACATTGATACATTTTAAAATATTTAAGTAATTATATATTTATTTAAATACATATTATGTGTATTTGCTTATGTATTATATATTATCAGAAACAATGTAGCTGGCATTTTTGATGGTCACATGATGTTTAATTTTAAAATAAAATTTATTTAGGGGCATCTGAGTGGCTCAGTCGTTAAGCGTCTACCTTCATGATCCCAGGGTCCTGGGATCGAGCCCTGCATCGGGCTCCCTGCTCAGGGGGAAGCCTGCTTCTCCCTCTCCCACTCCCCCTGCTTGTGTTCCTGCTCTCGCTATCTCTGTCTCTTTCTTTTTTTTTATTTTTTTATTTTTGTATTTTTTTTTAAGATTTTATTTATTTAATAGAGAGAGAGAGAGAGAGAGAGAGAGACAGTGAGAGAGGGAACACAAGCAGGGGGAGTGGGAGAGGGAGAAACAGGCTTCCCGCAGAGCAGGGAGCCCGATGCGGGGCTCGATCCCAGGACCCTGGGATCATGACCTGAGCCGAAAGCTGTCGCTTAACCAATTGAGTCACCCAGGCGCCCCTCTCTGTTTCTTTCAAATAAATAAATAAAATCTTAAAAAAAAAATAAAATTTATTTAACTAAATATCTTGAGCAGTTAAAAAGACTAACAAAATAGTATGGTGGCAGGTGGACAGAACACAGACTATGAACTTGGTGCCTGAATGACAAAAGTTTAGAAAACACTTCCATTGAGCACATGTTTTTGACTACTTGTCTAATGTTTTTTAAGATTTTATTTTTGGGCGCCTGGGTGGCTCAGTTGGTTAAGTGATTGCCTTCGGCTCAGGTCATGATCCTGGAGTCCCAGGATCGAGTCCCGCATCAGGCTCCCTGCTCAGCAGGGAGTCTGCTTCTCCCTCTGATTCTCCCCCTTCTCATGTGCTCTCTCTCTCTCATTCTCTCTCTCAAATAAACAAATAAAATCTTTAAAAAAAAAAGATTTTATTTTTAAGTAATCTCTACACCCAATGTGGGGCTTGAACTCACAACCCTGAGATCAAGAGTCACGTGCCCCACGGGCTAAGCCAGCCAGGCACCCCTTGGGATGAATTCTTTATAATTGCTTAAGAGGTAGGCATATTTTTTAAGGTTTTATTTATTTTATTTTATTTTTATTTATTTTTTTAAAGATTATTTGAGAGAGTGAGAATGAGAGAGAGAGAAAGAGAGAGAGAGAGTACATGAGAGGGGGGGAGAGTCAGAGGGAGAAGCAGGTTCCCCCGGGACTCCAGGATCATGACCTGAGCCGAAGGCAGCCGCTTAACCAACTGAGCCACCCAGGCGCCCCTAATTTATTTTATTTTATTTTTAATAAATTACTTTTATATTCTTTTTTTAAAAGATTTTATTTATTTATTTGACAGAGAGAGACACAGCGAGAGAGGGAACACAAGCAGGGGGAGTGGGAGAGGGAGAAGCAGGCTTCCTGCTGAGCAGGGAACCCAATGTGGGGCTTGATCCCAGGACCCTGGGATCATGACCTGAGCCGAAGGCAGATGCTTAACGACTGAGCCACCCAGGTACCCCTTTTTTTAAGGTTTTAAATATGTTCTGCCAAATTGCTCTGTATAAAGGATGCCTCAATTTACCCTGCCATATTCTGTCCCATTGGAATATAAGCTTCATGAAGACAGAGACTTTGCTTTGTTCATTTCTGTGGACACAACATTTACAGAAGTACTTAGAAGATAGATTCTCAATTAAAAACATGCTAGATGGATTTGTCAAGAACTTTCGAGGGTCTGAGACCCTATTCTACTTGCCAGTTAATAAGATGGCCTGCCAGGGGCACCTGGGTGGCTCAGTTGGTTAACCAACCAACTCTTGATTTCCGCTCAGGTCATGATTTCAGGGTCGTGAGATGGAGATCGAGCCCTGCATCAGGCTCTGCAATCAGTGGAGATTCTTTCCCTCTGACCCACCACCTATTCCTGTGCTCTCTCTCTCTTTCTCTCTCTCTCTCAAATAGGTGAATAAATCTTTAAACAAAAGGGGGGGAGGTGCCTGGGTGGCTCAGTTGGTTAAGTTTAGTTTAAGTTTGGTTAAGTCTTGGTTTTAATTCAGGACATGATGTCAGGGTTGTGAGATTGAGCCCCCAGTCGGGCTCTGTTCCCAATGTGGAGTCGGCTTGAGATTCTTTCCCCCTCCCTTCCCCTCCTTGGCTGCTCTTCCACCTGCACTCTCTCTCTTTCTAAAATAAATAAATAGGGCGCCTGGGTGGCTCAGTTGGTTAGGCGACTGCCTTCGGCTCAGGTCATGATCCTGGAGTCCCGGGATCGAGTCCCGCATCGGGATCCCCGCTTGGCAGGGAGTCTGCTTCTCCCTCTGACCCTCTTCCCTCTCGTGCTCTCTATCTCTCATTCTCTCTCTATCTCAAATAAATAAGTAAAATCTTTTAAAAATAAATAAATAAATAAATAAAATATTTAAAAAAATAGAAAAAGAATAAGATGACCTGCCACATCTTCATGGATGCTAGGAGATGGCACAAGACTCCTAGGTCAGAGACAAAAGACTATTGCTCACTGCAGGAACAATGACTGATGGACCAGTATTTGTGCCAGTTTCCCAACCCCCATTCCCAAAGGGCAGTGCAAAAGGGACAAGGGATTCCTGCATACACAATGGGATGCATTACAGAAAAAGAAGCTTAGGCTTAGGCCCCAAATCTTTCATAACAGGCAATAAATCTGCCTGGCTTTTGCCCAGAGGGAGACATTACTATTCTACATTAGACAGTAAACAAATTTGTCTTTTGTTCTGGAAGTAGATCCTATCTCTATCTTCCAAGGTTGTTTGCTGTACAACCTTACAAACACAATCTGGAAAAGCTCTGTTCATAAAACAGACAGAAACACAAGAGACCCATAGAGAATTGTCTCCTAACAATGTCTATCCATTACTTCTACAGCGCTGTCTTGGCTTTTGGCAAATTCTCCCGTGAGTATACCATTCCATTGGCCATTTCGATGAATCGGACCCACAGAAGCTAGAACCGAATCCATTTACTTTGCCTTAACAGCATTTAATTAAGGTTACTGTCCACGGGACTCCAAGCCATAGTATTGGCCTTGGCAATTCTCCTACCCATAGTCTTGGACCCAGCCAGCTGAATAAATACCATAAACCATCTGGATCCACCTTAGAAAGCCAGGTGGCTTTCTCCTTAAATTTTTGTTCTGACCTTTCCTCTTGGCCCAAGGCACTGGTCCAGATACAGCAGAGTGTACTAACAATTGTGCAGACTCCCCTGTGGCCTGCAAAAAGGAAGCCTGGAGCCCTTACATCATCCATCACAACTCTGGCCAGTGAGTTGAGATGGACCTGAAAGTCTTCCAAGGATGAGGTGGTATCATTTAATCACCAGCTAAGGTCAGGGACAAGTTGCATACCACCTGTTCTAATTGGATGACTTCCGCTGCAGGGATAGCCGCCCACAGGGTGTGAAAAATAATGAGCCGGCTATGGCCCTGGCTATATTAGGGTGCCTCATTTTGGAGAGATCTCTGCTGATCTGTGGAGGCTACAGGATCTACTTGTGACATTTCCTTAACACTTGAAGATCTCTCACATCCACCCTATGGCGTAAGTCATGGTGTTTTGCAGGAGAGAGACAAGCTCACATCTGGCTTCCACATAAGAATGCACACGGCCCTCGTGGAAAGAGAGCGTTGCTTACAAATGTTGGGGCCTCCCACAATTATCCCACGTGGAACTTATTCCAGTCAGAGGGTATGGGATGACACAGTCTCAAATGTCTTCTCCTGGCCAGTTAGTAGACCTAAAGGCACCCATACAGTTTGAATAGTTGAGGAACAACCTGGGGGCAGTTGGTTTAACCTGTTCTGTTTGTTCATGCCACCAGCTGGGGCATTTCTCCGCCCCCCACCCCCCAACTGACTGAGCAATGACTGTGGGAATGGAAGTGGAAAGAGGTTGACAGGTGTTTTGTGTGGGAGGTACGGGAGCTGGGGCCAAGTCTGGCTGTTCCCAGCGGACTTCTCAGTAAGGTGAAGGAGAACAGTGATCATCAAATCATTATCAAAGCCTTCTCATGGAGGGGGAGGCAGGGGAGTGGTGGCCAAACCAGTAGACAGATTTAAGGCATTTGCAGCAGTTTAGGAATGAGGGCATTTCCCTAGTTGAGGAAAGCTCTAGAAGTAGCTCTGAAAGACAAAGGACTGATGGTGTCCTTTCCTTCTCCATACTTCTGGGAGTTCCAAGGTGTTCCTTCCTCAACTGCCACAAAAATCAGTGTGTCCATTCCGTGACCTCACCTTTTCCAATCATCTCCTGCTCACACAAAGCCCTCTTGTCTGAAAGGCTGGCTCAAGGACAAGGGCATTTTTATAAAACTTACAGAGAACCACCATGGCCCCCACTTTAGGGTGCTATTTTAGGGGGATTCAGTGAGATGTTCATTTTCCTTGTGATCTAGGACCATGTTAATCCAAAAAGAGTCGTGGCTGACGCAGAATTAAGTTGGATTCTCCTTGGCCTCTTTGGCTATGTTTCTACCCCACAATGGTTAATTTTATGTGTCAAACTGACTGGGGCACGAGGTGCCCAGACACTTGGTCAAACATTATTCCTTGTATATCTTGGGTGTGTACAAATGATATGAACATCTGAAGCAGTAGAATGAGTGAAGCTGATCACCCTCCCCAGGATAAGTGGGCCTTATCCACCCCACTGAAGATCCTAATAGAATAAATGACTGAGCAAGTAAGAATTTCTTCTCTCTGCTTGACTGTCTTCAAGCTGGGACACCAGCCTTCTAGTCCCTTTGGATTGGGACTTGAAATGGAACTTATACCATCAGCTCTTCTAGGTCTCCAGCTTGCCTACCACAGATCTGGGACTTCTTAGCCTCCATGATTATACGTATATGATTTCTGTTTCCTGTTGTTTATGTCTCTCTGGAGAATCCAGACTAATACATTCCAGGAAGGGATAGCCTGCATTGCTAATAGCCCAGAAATGGTCAAGATGGAATTGTGAATTTTGAAAACAAGTCACTCCACTACCCCTTTCATTCTGATCATTACTCAGGAAGTGGCCAGGAGAAGATGGTCACTTTCTGAGGACAGCTGGATTCAGAGACCAGACTGTCTGACTAAGGTGGTTGGACCAGGAAGAGGGGAGGAGGAAGAATCAGAAATCTTTTTGAGTTGGTGGAGGACTGTATAATACCAGGTGCTCATATATGTTAGAGAGTGCTATGGGCTGAACCGCATCCCCTCAAAATTCATATGTTAAAATCCTAACCCTAGTGCCTTAGAATGTGACAGGATTTGGAGATAGGGCCTTTAAGGAGGTAATTAAGTCAAGTGAAATCATTAGGGCAGGCCCTAAATAAATTTATATATAACATATGTTTATATATATTTATATTATTTGCATATAAATATAAACTACCCCTGTGTCCCCAGTAGCCACAAAATTTCCATGGAAGCAGCCACTGGGATTGTGTCACCCTGATCCCTTGGACTAAACCAGGAAAAAACACCACTGGTGGGTAGAGGACAGCCTTGCACATCATCAGAATCACTAAAAACTGGGAGATTGCATTCCAGTGGATCCCGACCTAGATTCTTCATCGGCTTCTGAGCATCCACTGTGGCTCGAGATTCCTGGTCAGCACTGAAACCAAGTCCCATAAAGCAGCAGAAATCAGGAAGGTGAGAATCTCAGGTAAATCCCCTCCTATTTTCTGCTCTCTACATCCTACAAATAAAAAGGCCCTACTACTTCTTGGAAATCCCAGGGCACTCCAAGCCCCAAAGGAACTTCACTCAACACAGTTGTCAAATCGGGACTGGTTCAAGCAGCACCTTTAAGACTTTGAAAACGGACGGAAAAGATGGACACTGGCAGAAAGAAGAGAGTGACTCAGAGGCATCAGGCATCATTGTGGATTCAATGTATCTCATGTGACACATTATCTACTTCACATTCAGTGTGCTCCCAATAGAAGGCAAACTTTTATAAGGGCAGGGCTTTTTTCTTTCTAACTGATGTGAAATTCACGTAAGTGAACCACTGTAAAGTGTACAGATCAGTGGCATCAAGTGCATGCACGTTTTCCAAGCACACCTCTCTCTAGTTCTAAGATATTTTTTTTTTAAGATTTTATTTATTTATTTGACAGAGAGACACAGTGAGAGAGGGAACACAAGCAGGGGGAGTGGGAGAGGGAGAAGTAGGCTTCCCGCTGAGCAGGGAGCCCGATGCGGGGCTCAATCCCAGGACAACGGGACCATGACCTGAGCTGAAGGCAGACTCTTAACGACTGAGCCACCCAGGTGCCCCGATATTTTCATCATCATCAGGAGAACCCTGTGCCCGTGAAGCAGTCCTTCCCCATTATCCTCTCTAGCCTGCACCTGGCAAACACTAATCTACTTTCTGTCTCAGTGGGTTTGCCTATTCCGGACATTTCATATAAATGAAGTCATGCAATACATGTCTCGCCCTTAACATGTTTCCGCGATTTATCCACTATGGTTGTATGTTGTTTTTCTTTTTTAAGATTTTATTTATTTATTTATTTGAGAGAGAGCACAAGCGGTGGGAAGGGGCAGAGCGAGAGGGAGAAGCAGACTCCCCAATGAGCAGGGAGCCCGACGTGCGGCTCGATCCCAGGACCCCGGGACCATGACCTGAACCAAAGGCAGCTGCTTACCTGCCTGAGCCACCCAGGTGCCCCTTGATTTATCCACTATGTTGTATATATCAGTACTTCATTTCTTTTTATGGCTGAATAATATTCCATTGTATGGATAAGCCGCATTTCATTTGTCCATTTGTTTATGGACATTTGGGTGTTTCTACCTTTTGGTGATTGTGAAATAGGGTAGGTTTGTTTTTGTTTTTTTTGGTCCACTCCTTTTTTCCAGGGCCTAGAATTGAGGAATGAAAGGTGGGCCAGGTACTATTAATTTCTACCCTTCTTGGTACATAACAGGCATTGCTAAGAGGCTTGTAGATCTGAGAGCAAAAGAATGAATGACCAGAGAAGCAATTATGGTAGAAGGCACTGTGAGGGAGGAAGGGAGGGGCCCAACCAGAGAAAAGCTTTCTATTTTCTACCTTTTGAACTTGAAAAAATGAATCATGATGGCCACAGAGAGACATTTATATGCCTAGTTCTGAGGAAGGAGATTATTTATTATCAGACAACAAAGGCAAAATGATGCATTAAGATGTTGGGAGATTCACAGTAAGTCAAAAATAGGCGGAGAAGGCAGATCCTACCCAGGGGTCGAGCTCCAGGGAGAAAGTCATTGAAATCCAATTGCTTCCCCACAAAGGACTTCATTAAATTGCTGAAATTACCAGGAGCCTATTGCAAAAAAATAGAAAGGGCGAAGGGAGTAATTTCTCTTTAATTGTTGATGCAATTTGGAAGAAATTAAATTGCAATTACGTCCGTTTACTTATGAGAAGACCGAGTGTGAACACCCTGTGGGGACCCCTATCAACCCTTTGAAACTAAGATGGCCTTTTGATAGGGAATGGTTCCCTGGGGATCTCCCGGTTCCTTGGCGGGTTTGGCTACTTTGGCGCGCCCTCTCGTGGCCATGAGTGGAAGGTTCGGCAATTGCCCTCCGTTCCCTATCACAAGCAAGAATTTTCACTTTCAGCGCACAGGGGTGGATCCGCAAATTAATTCACACTTAAACCAGAAAGTCTGTCTCAAGCATGCGCCACGTGGGGTGCCGGAAGGGCTGTTTAGGTCAACTGATGTTAAACATTGTAATTATAAATTAATTATGATTATGGTTATAATTTCAAGTAGTTTTGACTATCTTAATCTTAAAAGTCAGCTTCCCCCATGTGCACATCCCAATTGGGATCACTTGAGTATTTGATAAAATTCCAGAATTTTCCACTTTCCTATGCTCAACGTGGGGCCTGAACTAACGATCTGGAGATCAGGAGTTGCATGCTCTCCCGACTGAGCCAGATGGGTGCCCCGGCTGCTTCTTTTTAATTACAATAATGTGGCAGCAAATATCCTTGTATCTTTGCATATCTGCAGGCATCCATCTGGGCACATTGCTATGGAAATGACAAAGCTAAAGTGGCCATTGAAGATCGTGCTAATATAAGATGTTCGTTTCTCTCAACAAAACAGTCCATTTTGGAGGTCTAGGGCCTGAATTGTGGAACACACAGCTGCCACCTCATGATCCAAACGGCTGCTCCAGCTCCTGCCAGCATGTCTGCATTCCAGCCAGAGGGATGAGGGAACGGTGATGGTGCAGAGCATGCTCCCCACCTTTCAGGGCGCAACCTGGAAACTGCACACAATCGTTTCTGATCACATATGATAGGTCAGGACATAGTCACATGACCTCACTGGCAGCAGAGGAGCCTGGGAAATGTAGTCTTCATTTTGGATGGCCATGTGCTCAGGAAAGAAGAAGGAAGGCGAGATTAGTTATCAGGGACAACTAGCCCTCTCTGTTCAGCAGCCACAAAGGTCAGGGTCAGTGAGATGAGGCTCCTAAATCAACTGTTCTCGTTTGAGGGAGACAGAACAGGATTTGGCAACTGAATGAATGAGGGGGATGAGAAAAAGGGAAGGATCTTAGATGACAGTGAGATTTTACTTGCTAATGCTTTACGAAAACACCTTTTGTACAAGTATTTCCCCTCAGCCACTGATGCATGCCTCTCCTTCCCCCAGAAAATACGAAATCCCTGATGATTCTTCTCCTTTACCCAGCTCATTTGGGCTGCTTTCCACCCCCAAATGTCCTGCCAGCCACTGTTGACTTAGGAAATGAAAACTAATTTTGGTGTTAGCTTTAGCACAACCTAATCTCGAAGCAAATCGGCTGCTGCTGCCATTGCAGGAGAACGAGGGACTTCAGAGTCGAATAGAAACGACTTCTCACTTACAGGCTCCAAGAAGGTATGCCGCAGCACAATGCTACTGTGGAGTTAAAAATAACCACTCTGAATTCTGCAAACACCATGTTCATTATATTTGCCTTTTCTTCTCCTGGGGATGCTCTGCCTTCAGGTCTCTGCGCCAATATCATCTTCCCAGTGACAAGTGGTGGTCACCCTTTGAGCCTTTCCACTCCACTCTGTTCATAGTCACTATTCCCTTTGCCTCTTTTGTCTTTATCACAGCACCTTCCTACCACCTGACAAATAAAAGGTTTACTTGGCAGGTGGGTTTTTTGTTTTTTTGTTTTTTTGTTTTTTTATGTCCTCACCCCTTTAGTAGATTACAAGCTCCCTGAGGGCAATGACTTGCATATTCTGGTCACTGCTGTCTTGCCGCTACCCAGAACAGTGGACTACCTTACATCTACTTGCTTAATGGCCAGTGCTGGTAAAGGTGGAAGGTATGGGCAATGGACCCTTCAGATAAACTGCTAGTGGCAATGTGGTTCAAGGACCAATTTTCTGGAAAGCAATTTAGCTTGACTCTTATTCTATATGTTTATCCTAAAAATATAATCAGTGACCCCACATATTTAGAATATGGGCCAGCAAACCTTTTCTGTAAGGAGCCAGATCGTACATAGTTGAGGCTTTGTAGGACATAGAGTCTCTGTCACAACTGCTCAACCTGCACAGAGTAGCCATAGGCAATATGTAAATAAATGCATGTGGCTGTGTTCCAATAAAACTTTATTTACAAAAATAGATGGTGTGGGGGGGCGCCTGGTTAAGCGGCTGCCTTCGACTCAGGTCATGATCCTGGGGTCCTGGGATTAAGCCCCATGGCCCACTTCTCCCTCTCCCTCTGCTCTGCTTGGGCTCTTTCTCTCTCTTAAATAAATAAATAAAATCTTAAAAAAAAATAGATGGTGGACCAGATTTGGCTCACAAAGCTATAGTTTGCTGATTTACATTTGGAACAAAATGTCACTTATAATGGCATATATTGAGAAGATCTGAAATATTCAACAATTGGGAATCAAACTATACTACATCCCTCAGGTGAAAATGATCTAGTCATTAGAAATGGTGTTTTCAAAGAAATCATAATGAACTAGGGATATGTTTAGAGCAGAATCATGTAGATGAGATCGGTTTAGCCATTAATTAAGAGCTTGAACTCTGGAGCCAAATCTAAGCTTGATTCGAAACTTGGGCACTTCCTGGCTGTTTGACTTTGGGCAAATTGCTTCATTTCTGGTAAATCTCAGTTTTTTTCATTTGAAAAGTGGAGATGAGAAATTACCTCTCTTGTAAGATTTTTGAGGCATGATACTACATACAGCATATTCCTTGGTATAAAAAAAGCGCTTAACAGGGGCATGTGGGTGGCTTGCTGGGTTAGGTGGTCCACTCTTGACTTCAGCTAAGGTCATGATCTCAGAGTCCTGGAATCAAGCCCTGTTTCAGGCTCCACACTCAGTGGGGAGTCTGATTGGGACTCTCTCTCTTCCTCTGCCCCTCCCCCTGCTCAGGCTCTCTCTCAATCTCTCTCTCTCTCTCTCTCAAATAAATAAATAAATCTTTTTTTTAAGTGCTTAACAAATAATTGTTCTCAAATGGGGAAATTCAAAACGGACTTGTTTTTATAGTTTCACAGATGACCGAAGCTGGAAGTAAACCTTCAAGGGTAAGTTCCTCTTAGGAGGCACTCAATAAACGTCTCCCAGCTTGAGGTTCCAAAAGGCTAAGGACGGATGCTGATTGGCTCATTTTGGGTCACATGACCCCACCTTGGACCAATCAGTGTGTCAGAAAGTAGAAGTAGAGAGGTTTGGCTCCAGCGGGCTCAGGTGCCTGTCCCTGCCAAGCAGGGAGAGTGGGGAGACAGTACAACCTGACCTCAGAGCTCGGTGCTGTATGGTCTACAGCCACTCAATGGGTCTTTTCTGTAAGTACCTACAGGGAGCAGGCAGTGGTGAAAATGGCAGGTGGGTCCTTGCCCTGGTGGGGTTTACAGCGCTCTTGGGGAACTTGCCGGTATTTGGTATATTGTGCCACATGACAGGAGCTCAGGTCCTATCATGACCCTATGTCCCAGGGATGCATGGCTACTGTCTCCATCCTTTTGAGCCCTTAAATGTGATGCAGTGATGTACAGTGGTAGGGGTTGGGTAGCCTGCTGTGGCTTTCTGGTAGCGAGGGACTGTTTGGGAAGACCTGATCTTCCCCCCTTGCTTTTTCTCTCCCTCCTCTTCCCCACATAAAACTCTATTCTCTGTATTCTCTCTGTCTACTTCTCTGTCTCTGTCTCCCTCAAAACACTCTACAGCTTTCTCCAATTATAACTGCCCTTCTACCCTGATGATTTCCACTACTAACATCTTTGTTTTACTCAGCTTTTTAAAAAAGATTTTGTCAGAGAGAACACGTGCACAAGCAAGGATCACGGCAGGCAGAGGGAGAGGGAGAAGCAGGCTCCCCGCTGAGCAAGGAGCCCCATGCAGGACTCCATCCCAGGACCCTGGGACCGTGACCTGGGCGGAAGGCAGATGCCCAACCGACTGAGCCACCCAGGTGCCCCTGTACTCAGAGTTTTACTTAGTGTATTTATAATCAAATTCAACTCTCAAAGTTCCTTTTATGCCTAACCCTTCCAAAACCAAGCTACTCTGTCCACGCTTGTCTGTGCATCAAAAGTCTTACTGGGTGTCAGTAGAAAATACCGACTTCCTGGACTCTACTCCAGGCCAATGGGCACAAACCTCTGGGTGTGGGTTTTGTGCTGAAGGTTATTCTAACAGCATTTTTACAGGGAATCTGATGAACAGCTAGGTTAGAGAATCACTTGCCATCATTGAATTTACTAAACTCGTAATTTTGCATTGATTATATGTGTATGAATGTCTCCTCTGCAAGATACTTGTGTGTTCAATACATTGAAAAAACGAACCACTGCCTACGCGGTGACGAGGTTCCCACAATAAACCAGCAGGTGGCGCAAGAGGCTAGGCCATAGTTGAAAAGTAAAAAAACAAACAAAAAACAACAACAAAAAAACCCCTTCTGTTCTCATTCATTTAGATCATGGGTGGGTCTGCATTTATGGTTTACAGACGGGCGCCTGGGTGGCTCAGTCGTTAAGCATCTGCCTTCAGCTCAGGTCATGATCCCAGACTCCTGGGATCGAGCCCCGTATCGGGCTCCCTGCTTAGCAGAAAGCCTGCTCTCTCTCTCCCACTCCCCGTTTGTGTTCTCGCTGTCTCTCTCTGTCAAATAAATAAATAAATAAAATCTTTAAAAAAACTTTTTTTTAAATAAAAATGGTTTATACAAACAATTCCACAAATTTATGGAACAATTTCTTTTTATGACACATTAAAAATCCTCTAGGGGATCTTTTAAAACTCATTTAAAAATGAATTTCCCTGGAAAAGGAAAGATTCTCTTTCCTCCAACAATCCCATCTATTTTCTTTTAACGGTTTATTTATTTATTTGAGAAAGAGAGAGAGGGAGGGGCCGAGGGAGAGTGAGAGAGAATCTTAAGCGGACTCCATGCTGAGTGCAGAGCTTGTAGTGGGGCTTGATCTCATGACCCTGAGATCACGACCTGAGCTGAAGCCGAGTTGGATGCTTAACCGACTGAACCACCCACGTACCCCCACCAATCTCATCTATTAAATATTTTTGAAGAGTATTTGGTATTTGAAATGTGCATATTTTAATTTTATTTTATTATTTTTAAGATTTTATTTTTTAAAAAGAATTTTTTAGGCAGTTTGTTCTTCTTAAGATTTTATTTATTTATTTGTCAGAGAGAGAGAGAGAGAGCACAAGCAGGGGTAGTGGCAGGCAGAGGCAGAGAGAAAAGCAGGCTCTCCACTGAGTGAGAAGCCTGATGCAGGACTCAATCCCAGGACCCTGGGATCATGACCTGAGTCAAAGGTAGACACCTAACCAGCTGAGCCACCCAGGCATCCCAAAGACTTCATTTTTAAGTAATCACTACACCCAGCGTAGGGCTTGAACTTATAACCCCGAGATCAAGAGTCACATGCTCTACTGACTAAGCCAGCCAGGTGCTCCATGAAACGCACATATTTTAAAAAATATCAATTCTCGGTCTTTTGGCCAAGATCAAGTGTAAAAATAAATACATGGTGGTACTGCCTGCACCCTTCCTGGGCCTTTGGTTTTTCCTTCTGTAAAATGGAGTCAGAAAAGATGATTTCCAGACTCCTTCCAGGCATGAGAGAGGTCCTGGGTGGAGGGGAGAAGGTTGAAAAATTCTGATTCCTGGTCTGGTTATACAAGTGTGCTCAGATTGTGAACACTTATAAAGCTGTATGTTTCCAGTAGGTGCACTTTTCTGCGTGTATGTTGTACATCGAGAGGTTAAAAACAAAAGGAAAGGGACGCCTGGGTGGCTCAGTCGGTTGAGCGGCTGCCTTCAACCCGGGTCATGATCTCAGGGTCCTGGGATCGAGTCCCACATCAGGCTCCTTGCTCAGCAGGGAGCCTGCTTCTCCCTCTTTCTCCCTCTGCTTGTGCTCTCTGTGTCAAAAAAAAAAAAAAAAATCTTTAAAAAAAAAAAAAAAGGAAAAATAAAAAAAAAAAAAAAAAGGCTCAGTATTAGTTTCCAATCACCACCATAACAGATAATCCAAATTTAGTGGCTTAAAATAACGCAAATTTATGGTATAGTTGCTATGGAAAACAGTATGTAGGTGCCTTAAAAAATTATAAATAGTATTACCGTACGATCCAGCAACCAACCAATTGTGGATAGGTATTCAAAATAATTGAAAACAGGATCTTGAAGAGGTATCTGCACACCCAAGTTCATTGCAGCATTAGTCACAACAGCTAGAGGGCAGAAGCAACCTAAATGTCCACCAACTGATGAATGGTTAATCAAAATGTGGCGTAGACATGCAGTGGAAGATTATTTAGTCTTAAAAAGGAAAGTGATCCCATCATATGCTGCAACAGCCATGAACCTTGGGGACCTCACGCTAAGTGAAATAAATCAGTTACAAAAGGACAAATACTGTGTGATTCCACTTAATAGGAGGTATCTAAAGTAGTTACCTTTTTATTTATTACTTATTTATTTTACTTATTTATTTATTTTTTTTAACTATTGGAGAGAGAGAGGGCGGGAGCAGGGGGAAGGGCAGAAAGAGAAGGAGAGACAGAATCCTCAGGCAGACTCCCTGCTGAGCAGGGAGCCCAACACCGGGCTTGATCCCAGGACTCTGAGAACAGGACACGAGCAGAAATCAAGAATCGGAGGCTTAACCAACTGAGCCACCCAGGCGCCCCTTATTTTTTACTTTTGAAGATTTTAGATTTTTTTTTTTTTTTTAATTTATTTGACAGAGAGAGACACAGCGAGAGAGGGAACACAAGCAGGGGGAGTGGGAAAGGGAGAAGCAGGCTTCCCATGGAGCAGGGAGCCCGATGCGGGGCTCGATCCCAGGACCCTGGGATCATGACCTGAGCCGAAGGCAGACGCTTAACGACTGAGCCACCCAGGTGCCCCTACTTTTGAAGATTTTAATCTCTACACCCAACATGGGGCTTGAACTCACAACCCCAAATCAAGAGTTGCATGCTCTTGACAGGCGCCCCTAAAAAAGTCACCTTTTTACAGAATGTAGCAATGGTTGTTGCCAGAAGCTGGGGGGGGGGGGTTGTTGTTGTTCAAAGAGTAGAGCTTCAGTTTCAGGAAATGAAAAAGTTCTAGAGATCTGTTGCACAACAGTGGATACTTAGCTAACACTACTATACACTTAAAAATGGCTAAGATGGGGGCGCCTGGGTGGCTCAGTCGGTTAGGGGTCTGCTTCCAGCTCAGGTCATGACACCAAGGTCCTGGGATTGAGTCCCCCATTGGGCTCCCTGCTCAGCGGGGAGCCTGCCTCTCCCTCTGCCTCTGCCCCTGCTTGTATGTGCTCTCTCTCTCTCAAATAAATGAATTAATTAATTAAAAATTTTTTTAAAAATAAAAAAATTTCAGATGATAAATTGTGTTATTTTGTTTTGTTTTGTTTTACCACAATAGTGATTTTAAAAAGCTCCCACAAATTTATTATCTTACCGGTCTGTAGGTCAGAAGTCCCCAGATGGGTCTCACTGGGCTCAAATCAAGGCAACAGCAGGGCTGTGTTCTCTCTGATGGCTCTGAGGGAGATTCACTGCCCTGCTCGTTCAACTGGGCAGAATTCAGTTCCCTGTGATTATAAGACCAAAGCCCCTGTTTTCTTGTGGGTTGTCAGCTGAGGGCTGTTCTCAGCTTCTAGAAGCTGTCAACTTCCTCGGTTCCCTCCCTCTGTCTTCAGAGCCAGTGTCGGTGAGTTGAGTCTCTCCTGTCTAATCCCTCTGACTGACTCTCCTTCTTCCTCCTCCGCCATCTTTAAGGGCTCGTGGGATTAGATTAGGCCCACCTGGATGATCCAGGCTACTCTGCAAAGGCCCTTTTCCTTCTGTACGGTAACAGAGTCATGTGTTCTGGAGAATGAGGATGTGGGCATATTTGGGGTGGCCATTATTCTGCCCACCATGGGCCCCCTGCAGCCCTTACCTGATCATTCTAATTTGTGTCCACACAATGGCAGAAGAGAAAGTACAAATGGGAGAATGGACGCCAGTATGGATTCTACCCTGAATAGAAGGATTCACATTTATCGAGTGTTTATTATGTGCCAGACACATTTCAAGCACCTCATAGGCCTCGTCTCATATAATTCTTCTAGGAGGTAAATGTTATTATTTTACAGCCAAGGAAATGGAA
The DNA here is from genome assembly GCF_009762305.2 of Zalophus californianus. Classification (NCBI taxonomy): domain Eukaryota; kingdom Metazoa; phylum Chordata; class Mammalia; order Carnivora; family Otariidae; genus Zalophus; species Zalophus californianus. Next base: position 83,848,979 of record NC_045604.1, read on the forward strand.
GTTTAAAGTGACTGAAGAACCTATTTAATATCACGCTGCCACTAACAATGGATTTGCTGCAAATTTGGGATTTATATTCATACAGTCTGCATGCTTAATCAATTGGCTATCTGCCTGTTTAATACATGTAATCATGTCGATGACAAAATATTAATTAGAAGATTATGCTTGTACATTGAAAAGGAATATCTGTAAGCGCTGAGTTCAAGAAGTGGGGAATTAATTAGACATAGCACCACGTTTATCTTATAATCAAAGACATTGGAGTTCAGAGGGATGGCAGGTATTTGTCCAAGGTCACAGAGACAGAGGTTTTAGAACCTTAGTCTTTTTAGATTAGAAGGGTCTTCAAATGATCATCCTTTTCATCTCTCTGCATTGGGTAGGACCTTATATAGCCTGACTTACAGAGAAAATCTAGCTTTGGGGGTATATGTGGTGGTCACGGGAACATGGTTATTAACTTGGTTTTTGTTTTTTTATTTTTATTTTTTTTAAGATTTTATTTATTTATTCATGAGAGACAGAGTGAGAGAGAGAGGCAGAGGGAGAAGCAGTCTTCCACGGAGCAGGGAGCCCGATGCGGGACTCGATCCCAGGACCCTGAGATCATGACCTGAGCCAAAGGCAGACGCTTAACCATCTGAGTCACGCAGGTGCCCTGTTTTTGTTTTTTTAATGTAGGCTTAACCCTGGGCTTGAACTCAGGACCCTGAGATCAAGACCTGAGCTGAGGTCAAGAGGCCAGTGCTTAACTGACTAATCCACCCAGGCGCCCCTTAACTTTGTTTTCTAATGACAGAAGGAAGGAAGCATTCTCGTCATTCTCACTTGTATTCAGAAGGCTACAGGAGAGAAGACTACATTCTCTGTCCAGCCTCCTGAGTGCTAGTTTTCACCCCGCGCCCAGCCTTCCTCGGAGTCAATCCTGATCCGTCTAAACCTAATGGTCTGGACAATGGTGCACGAGGGGCGTCTTCTGGGAGCTCCTGGGAAAGAGGGTCTTTGTTTTTCAAAACAGTTGCACAAAGAAGAAAAGGTTCCTGTTCCTCCCCCTGGACGTGTTCCTGCTACACATGATGCTTGGAACCGAGGCACCCGGCTTGTGACCACACAGGTCAATCAGAGGAGGAGACGCGGGGCTGGCGGAGCAGGAAGATGGAGGACTGGATGATTTTGTTGAGCCACCGAACTGATGGGCCCTGGATGCTCTCCGCTGCCAGAACTCTTATCTTTTAAGCCACTGGCAAGCTGGTCTTTCATCTGCAGATGGAAGACCCACAACCAATTCTTACATAGTAGTTGCAGTCTTTGTTTTTCCCTTTGGTTATAGTTTGTCTCCAGACCAGAATGGCACTGATTGTGTAAACTGCAGATCCCCACTCTTTTTTTTTTTAATGAGATTTGATTTTTTTTTTATTTTTTTAAGATTTTGGGCTCTTTGGGGAGTCCGATGCGGGACTCGATCCCAGGACCCCGGGATCATGACCTGAGCCGAAGGCAGATGCTTAACCATCTGAGCCACCCAGGCGCCCGCAGATCCCCACTCTTGCGATGCGCTAGGATGTGTCTACTCAGCCACAATCGAATGGAACACTTACTGAACTTCGTGCCCGGTACTGTACATGCATGCTTAGGCTCAGAGAAATAAAGCATTTGCTCAGGGTCACACAGTGGGTAAATGTCTGATCTGCACTTTTTTCCCCCCAAGGAAGCTGAGTGCAAGAAGGGGTTCATTTAGTAAAAGACGATCATCAAAATGGCTGTTCCTGCGCCTGCTCCCCTTTTCACGCTGTGCTCTCTGGAAGGAAGTCGGTATGCGCAATTCATCCTGGAAGAGTACAACATTCTGTTCTGCCTCCTTTCAGGCAAAGTATCTAAATTATTTAGAATTCTCTCGCGCAGGAGAATCTCTTGTCCATCTCCCCATTTATTTATTTATTAAATTATTTATTTGTATCAGTATGCACTCGTGAGTCTTTTTTTTTTCTTTTCTTTCTTTCCTTTTCTTTTTTTCTTCTTTTACTTTAGGTTCTATTCCAATGTTATTGTATTTATTTTGAATCTCAAGTTATTCCAGCTTTGGCCACTGGAACTCTTCCAGTTAGCTCCTGTGTCCCTTTGACATACCCCATCATGGTGATTTTGTGTTTGAACATTTCCTTACTTCCTGGCACTACAAGATGCTCCAGGTTCAGCTTGTGTATTTCTTGGCCCCGTGCTAGAATCAGCCATCCCTCATTTTATTGGAGAATGGTTTTACAAACCTAGATCTGAGAGCTAAATGTGCTTGTTGCTACCGAGGTGTTCTTGCTGCTTGGTCCTCTCAGAAGACCGCGCAGAGCAAAGTATCTGTATACTAACCTGTGTGTATACTGTTAGAACTGTAAATATTTCTATATGGAACCATCTGAATGTATATTAAGCTTGACATGAGTTCACACTTCTCTTTCTGTAAACCGTTCTACATGGGTCATTCTAGCCTTCTCTGCTTGTTTAATTATTAATATTTATTTTATTTATTTTAGAACGAGGAAGAATGGGGAGAGGCAGAGGGAGAGGGGAAGAGAAACACAAGCAGACTCCATGCTGAGCACGGAGCCTGATGCAGGGCTCGATCTCACGACCCTGAGATCAGACCTGAGCTGAAACCAAGAGTCGGTCTCTCGTCCACCATGCCACCCAAGTATTCCTCTGCTTGCTTATTTATAATCTCCCACTCCAACAATGAGAGCCTTGGTTTCCACCATTGCTATCCATTTACTTAACTGTTCAAGTAAACACATATTCTGGTGTTTCCTTTGTTTTGACCAAGTCAACTGAAAAACTACCCAAGAATATACAGATACATGAAGGAGGATGCTCACTGGTAAACTGATTTTCACCACTACCTGGCTCCCTTCCCTGCAGGAGGATTATACTTCCTTGCCATTTGAACCCAGACTTGGTCATGTGACTTGGTTTTGCGCCTGCCCCCCCAAGGTGAGCAGGTCACATGCGTCACTTCCCGTCAGAAGCTTTAAGCCAGGGTGTGTCTTGTCGCCTCTTTTCTCTCTGCTACACCGTCCTGCAAATTTCAGATAATGGCTGCTCCATCAGGCTGGCTCCTGGAGCAGAGATGACACAGGGCAGAAATAATGGAAATACATCATGAGCAAGAAATAAACTTTTCTTGTCTTCAGTAGCATTAATTACAGCAGCATCCTGACCGACAGAGTTTGTAACAGTGAAAACCGCAAGAAATGCGAATATCTGTCAACAGGGGACTCAGTTAATAAAGGATGGTATGTTTCCTTTTTTTTAAAATGATGGTATATTTCAATAATAGTTTACTAGTGCAGCTCTTGCCAAAACAAACAAAAGTCTGTCTCTATCACTGAGATGGGAAACTGTCCACATTGTTGTCAGTGCGAAAACAAGCAAGTTGTGGGACAGTGCGCTCAGTACGATCCCATGTTGTAAAACAAATAATTTTTGTACCGATGTTAGTATGTGCATGGGGAAAAAAAAAAACCTCCGGAGGAATATATACCAAACTCTCAGCAGCAGTTGTCTCTACATTTTAGATTTCTGTATTTGAATTTTGACAAGTTCTGAGTCAAGATTCCCTGTGCTCTGGGCTGAATCTGTTTCATCTGTCAGTTGGCAGCTAGGCTGGATTATGCAAATTGGCTTTCCCCTTGGATGGATTTGACAATCTACAAGGTTAAGTCTGGAGGCAAACATGTGGACTTGTTAAGTGGGGACAGGCTAATAAATAAGGCAATTTGAGCAGCATTCCTGGAATTTTTTCCAAGCCCATCAAAAGTGCAGGATGTCATTAGCACTCATCTTCATTCCCAGTGTCAACAATGATGATTACAAACTGATGGAAACTTAAATGGTTTCTCCATCTCCACTTGTCACTTATGGCTCTTGGATCATTATTTTCCTGGAGTAGTTTTAGCAACAATGAAGAACTAGGTTGGGGGGGGTTGTTTTCTTCATCTTTGAATCCTCAATACCTACCCTGGCTCCGGCTTGGCCCAGGGTAGGTATTCCATTAATATGATTCTGAAAATGTCGTTTTTTGGGAAAGATTTATTTATTTATTTATTTATTTATTTATTTATTTGATTTATTTGACAGAGAGAGACAGCGAGAGAGGGAACACAAGCAGGGGGAGTGGGAGAGGGAGAAGCCGGCTTCCCGCAGAGCGGGGAGCCCGATGCAGAGCTCGATCCCAGGACCCTGGGATCATGACCTGAGGCAAAGGCAGACGCCTTTTTTTTTAAATAAGATTTTTTATTTATTTATTTGACAGAGAGAGACACAGTGAGAGGGGGAACACAAGCAGGGGAAGTGGGAGAGGGAGAAGCAGGCTTCCCGCAAAGCGGGGAGCCCGATGCGGGGCTCTATCCCAGGACCCTGGGATCATGACCTGAGCCAAAGGCAGACGCCTAAAGACTAAACCACCCAGGCACCCCAAAAATGTCGTTTTCAATAATAAAAATCATTTTTGAAAAATATCTCTTTAATTTAAAAAATTATCATACAGTAAAACTGACCTTGTTTGGTGTGAAGATCAATGGATTTTTTTTTTTAAGATTTTATTTATTTATTTGACACAGAGAGAGAGCACAAGCAGGGGGAGCAGCAGAGGGAGAGGGAGAAGCAGGCTCTCCGCTGAGCAAGGAGCCCGATGGGGGGCTTGATCCCAAGACCCAGGATCCTGACCTGAGCTGAAGGTGGATGCTTCACCCACTGAGCCACCCAGGCACCCCAGATCAATGGATTTTAACGTATGTATAGACGTCTATAGCTGCCACCACAATCCGAATACAGAACAGTTCCATCACCCCAGAAAACGCTGCTGTGTTTTTTTCCCTTTATAATTACATTCTACCCCCCATCCCTAACTCCTGGCAAACACTGATAGCTTTACTTTCTCAAGAATGTCATATAGAGGGCACCTGGGTGGCTCAGTTGGTTAAGCGACTGCCTTCGGCTCAGGCCATGATCCTGGAGTCCCAGGATCGAGTCCCGCATCGGGCTCCCTGCTCGGCGAGGAGCCTCCTTCTCCCTCTGACCCTCCCCCCCTCTCATGTACTCTCTCTCTCTCTCATTCTCGCTCTCTGAAGTAAATAAATCTTTAAAAAAAAAAAAAAATGTCATATAGATGTGAGCATACATGTTAGATAATATTTTGAGACTGGTTTCTGTCAATCATCATCATCATCATCATCATCATCATTATTATTTTGCTGAGTAGTATTCCTCAATAACATTGTTATGTGTGAGGTTTTTGTGTTGGTTTTTTTTGAGCATCTACTATGTGTCATGCTCTGTGCTAGGTATTGGGGCTATAACAGAAGTCAGGACAGCTTTGGTCCCTATTCGTTTGGAGCTTGCAGACATCCTCAAGTAGGTTCATAGCACATCAGAGTGCTAAGGGGGCCCAGAGATAATCTCTCAGCTATTCCAAGTGTGGTCTTGGACCAGGAACATCAGCATTCCCTGAGGACTTGTTAAAAACGCAGAACCTCCTGGGACGCCGGGGTGGCGCCGTTGGTTAACGTCTGGCTCTTGGTTTCGTCTCAGGTGGTGATCTCAGGGTTGTTGAGGTCTCTGTGCTGAGCCTGGAATCTGCCTCAGATTTTCTTTCCTGCTCCCTCTGCCCCTCCCCATTCAGATAAATAAATAAATCATTTTAAAAAAATGCAGAACCGGGCGCCTGGGTGGCTCAGTTGGTTAAGCAACTGCCTTCTGCTCAGGTCATGATCCTGGAGTCCCGGGATCGAGTCCCACATCGGGCTCCCTGCTCAGCGGTGAGTCTGCTTCTCCCTCAGACCCTCCCCCATCTCATGCTCTCTCTCTCAAATAAATAAATAAAATTTTTAAAAAATGCAGAACCTCGGGCGCCTGGGTGGCTCAGTTGGTTGAGCGACTGCTTTTGGCTCAGGTCATGATCCTGGAGTCTCAGGATCCAGTCCCACATCAGGCTCCCTGCTCAGCAGGGAGTCTGCTTCTCCCTCTGACCCTTCCCCCTCTCATGTGCTCTCTCTCTCTCTCATTCTCTCTCTCTCAAATAAATAAATAAAATAAAATAAAATAAAATCCTCAACTTCCTTTAAAAAAAATGCAGAACCTCTTACACTTCAAACTAATGCAGTTGTGTGTCAACTATTCTTCAAATAAAAAAAAATGCAAATCCTCTGGCTGCATTCCAGACCTATTGATTACAGGCTGCACATTAACAGGATTCCCAGGTGGTTTTTCTGCACATTCAACTTCGAGAAGTCCTACCTTGCCCTCCACAGAGCTCAGAGATTCCTACATCCTTGCCCCGTCCCGATTCAGTCTTTGCATGAATGCCTCCAGCCACAGGTCTGACTCTGTACTTAGCAGCCAGACACTTCCATGAAGAGCAGCTCAAATTATTTGCAGTTTTTCTTAGTCTAAATGGAAATTCGCTTTTGTATAAATTCCACACTATGATTCTAGCTCTGACTTTTGGGTCAATCCAAAACACACATAGTCTTCTTTCACCTCTTATCTTTTTGGTTATTTACAGATTTAGTGTCCTTTTGTCCGGGCTGGATACCTCCAGGCGCTACAGTCATGCTTTACATTCATTTACTCACCCACTTTTATTGGTGCTTACTACATCCAGTCACTGAACTTGACTATCTCCAAAAATTTTGACAGAGAGTTAAGATGGGTTAACTGGATGTTATCGTTTTGAGTATTTCTGATAAAATTTAAAGGAAGGAAAGAACACATTTAATATGGGTAGCTATGACTAGAAGACGCAAGCCCAAATGCCTGGCAGCTAGCCAAAATGCACCACTTAAAGGGGGTTGGTGGCTGCTATCAGCACCAGTCTATTGTTCCTGCCTGGGAAGTAAGCCCCACTATTGAATCATCTTCTGACTTTTCAAAACAAGTCAGAAATTTGGGATTTGATGTGAATTTTCTGATTTTTAGATGTGTACAATTATACCAGTCAGGGTTATCCACTGCTAACAGAATTCTCTGTGGTTGGCTTAAGCAGAAGGGTTAATAGAAAGGCATAACAGCTCAAAAAAAATGACCTTAGGGTATAGAGCTGGGCTCAGGAAATGGGCAAGAACCACGAGAGGCCCAGCAGCTGGGAACATAGCAAGATTGTGCCAAGGGAGGTACCTGGTAAAAAGCTAACGTTGGTACCACTGCCGTGGGACGTTGGGCAATGCTGCCCCCCACCCCCGGGCCATCAGCCCCACTGCCTTCCAGCTGCCCCCTCCATTCATAATGCCAGGTGTGCCCTTCAAGTGGCAACACCTGGGTCCCATGTCCCAGGAACTGAGAAAGAGGGAATATCTTCCCCTTTGGCTTCCTTGAAATGGGAGAAGGACCTACTGGGGATTCTTATTTTTAGACTTTAAATGCTGGGAAGTTAAACAAAAAACTGAGCACAGCAACCATATTAGGAATGCTTTAGGCTACACGTTACCGCGAACAGCTTAAAACATAAAGACACAAGAAACCAAAGACCTGTAGTCACAGAGCTGACCCAGTAATTGCAGTGTCATCAAGGACCAGGCTTTTTCTCTCTGCAGTTATCCTTCCCATACTGGCTTTTTTTGCCCTTCGTCTTGTCTCATGACCATCAAATGGCCACCACGGCTCCAGCATCATGTCTCCATTCCAGTTGTGAATAAGAGGATGGGATGGCATCCCTGTGTGCTCCTCATGAAGCTGTGCCTTTTTTTTTTTTTAAGATTTTATTTATTTGACAGAGAGAGACACAGTGAGAGAGGGAACACAAGCAGGGGGAGTGGGAGAGGGAGAGGCAGGCTTCCTGCTGAGCAGGGAGCCTGATGCGGGGCTTGAACACAGGACCCTGGGATCATGACCTGAGCCGAAGGCAGACACTTAATGACTGAGCCACCCAGGCGCCCCGAGGCTGTGCCTTTTATCAGGGTTTGGTCACACGACCACCTTTAGCCTCAAGATAAAATAACATGGTATCTGACTTTTTTCTTTTATTTTTAAAAAATTTTCCCTTATTTTCATTAATTTTGGTAAATTTATTTTGAAATAATTTCAAACTTACAGCAAAGTGGCAAGAATAATATAAACAGCTTCCAAATATCTTTTACCCACATTGCCCAATTAACTTTTTTTTGCCATGTTTGCTTTATAATTCTGTATTTCTTTCATATCAACTTTTTCTGAATTATTTAAAAATAAGATACAGGGGTGTCTGGCTGGCTCAGTTGGTAGACCATGTGACTCTTGATCTCGAGGTCATGAGCTCAAGCCCCATGTTGAGCCTAGAGCTCACTTAAAAAAATAAAAATAAAAAAACAATAAAAATAAGTTGCAAACAGAATGCCCTTCATCTCTACACATTCCAGCGTGTATTTCCCAAGTACAAGTTTCTTCTTACACATAACCACAGTAGAGTAATCAAATTCAGGAGATGATACATTAATACAAGTATCTGGCTTTTTTCAATCTCTAGAGTGGATGGCAAGAAAGAAGGGAGTTGGGAATAGCCATTGGGGTAGAAATCTATGGCAACTAGTTTTGAAAAAGTCCCACCACATACAGTATCTATGGACCAAATCCCTCCTGAGAGCCACCTATTTGCCTTTACTGCTTTAAACTTCTTGCTGAACTACATTTCTTTTGATTAGAATCGTGAGAGTGTTTGCATGATACACATTTCCACTTTTCATATTGATGTCATCTACTTTCAAAATGGTGTTGGAAAGCATCTACTGGAGAGAACAGGCAGGTGTAGGTACAGTATTATTCTTTCCAAATTTTTACTGAATAGATAAAAAAAGATCAGGTTTTTTCTTTTTCTTCAATTTCCTTGTAATGTCAATTTCCTGAAAACCTTCCCTAAATGATATAATTATGTTGCTTTAATTCTCGCAATTTATAATGAAATCAGAGAGTAAAAGAGGGATATTAAGAGTTCCTCCTCATCTCCTCGAAAAATTAAATTCAAATTGTACTTGGAGAGATAGGAGATGGTCACATGGAATGATGTTTTTATATTGTCTTTTTAAATGAAATTGAGGATAGGAAGTGTTCTGTAAAAAGTGGGTGCTACAAGGGCCTGGCCTCTGGTGTGCTTGGGGGTGTGGGGATGGTTATGTGTGACTGGCTAAGGGAGAGTCAGGGATGGGAGAGGAGTTCAAAAAGGAGGAGGGACGCAGTAAGGTTTCACATGGGGAGAGGGAGAGACCTTTTGACTGGGCAATCTTCCATTACCTGAATACTGCAGCCCCTTCTGCCTTCTTTCATAGATGTGCTGGCCGGTCTGAGCCCCAGGCTAAAGGTTTAAGCAGGGAATGTGAAAGAATGGGATATAATACAGCTGGCTTTTCCACTCTGACAGGGAAGGAATTCTTATTGGAACTGGGATCTTAGGGGTTTGGCAGACCTGACTGACTGAGCAGGATCCTTGGCCACACGCAACAAGGTTCCCAGAGTGTTGGACCAGAAAAAGAGCACCAAGAACTGGGTTAAAGGTGTGACATGTGGCTGGAAAAAAGAAAATTTAGGGAGGCCTAGAATTTATTCCCTGTGAGTGGAAGACAGGTTGGAGGACAACTGGTATAGGACCAAGACTGTGTAGGATGTGTGGATATGGGAGGGCTGTGAGTGAATTGCAGGTTGTGGGGTGGTGGCAGGGTGGCGGTGGTGGCCGGGTAGGGGTGAGGGGCTGGGAGAAGGGAGAGTTTGTGAGAGAAAGATTTGCCAGATTAAAGAAATGAAAGATAGCCTCCCTTTCCCCCATTCCTTTGTTTCTGCCTTCCAAGACTATGATATCCATGTGCTGACATGGATAGAAACATTAAGGGAAATATTAGATGAGTTAACCTCTAAATAAGTCAAGCTGAGCATAGGTATTTGGGACCAGATGATTTAAAAATCTAATTTAGAGGCTAAAGAGCATGGCACTGGGGGTCAGATAGACCTGAGGTCTATCCTGGGTCTTCTGTTCATTAGCTGTGTGACCATAGACAATTTACATAACTTCTCTGTGCCTCAGTACTCCTTTACAAAATGGGAATAGTACTAAAATCTACCTTGTTGGGTTGTAGTAAGAATTAGATGAAACAATGCATACAGAAGGCCTAGTACACATTCTGGGGCATACGAGGCCATCAACACACCATGGTTTCTCTGTTCCTGGTGACTTTAGGGACATCATTCAATCTCTTGGGGCTTCTGAAGTTGGTTCTGTGGAGAGAATGATATAAAGGATGGGAAATCACCTTGAAAAGTTAAAAATGTACTTATAAACAGAATTTTTTTTAAAGATTTTATTTATTTATTAGAGAGGGAGAGAACAAGCACAAGCAGGAGGGGAGCAGAGGGAGAGGGAGAAGCAGGCTCCCCGCTGAGCAGGGAGCTTGACATGGGGCTCGATCCCAGCACCCTGGGATCATGGCCTGAGCCGAAGGCAGACACTTAACTGACTGAGCCACCCAGGTGCCCCAGTTTTGTTTTGTTTTTTTAAGAGAAGGGTTTTTTGTTTTTTAAAGATTTTATTTATTTATTTTTGTGTGCATGCATGCAAGAGAGAGAGAACATAAGCAGGGAGAGGATGTGGAAGGGGCAGAGGGAGAAGCAGACTCCCTGCTGAGCAGGGAATCCAATGTAGCACTCAATCCCAGGATCCTGGGATCATGACCTGAGCAGAAGGCAGATGCTTAATAACTTAACCAACTGAACCCCCCGGGCTCCCAACAGAAGTTTGTTTTTTTAATCATTCAAGAATATATAAATAAGGAGCTGAAGGGATTTTGCTGGTTGCATTGAAAGCCAGGGTTCTGGAGGCTACCCAGAGGCAGCAGACATTGATGTTGACAGAAGCTAAGATCTTATTCATGACCAGCTTGGGGTCTCCCAGTGGCTTGATTAGTGGAAACTGTGTGTAGGATATCATGGCAAATTGTGTGTAGGATATCATGACAGATACTGTTAGTTGCTTACATATCAACCATATTCTGGTTTTGTTCAGATATTCTGTGGTCATGAGCTTTAAAGAATTACTTCCCCAGCCCCACTGAATGGCGGTGGGGGGGGGGGTAAATCCTGAATATTTCAAGCCAATCTTAGTAATTCTGCTTCCTTGGCCAGTGACTGGTTCATAAATTGGCATTTGATACCATTCTGGCCGATGAAGGAAAGCCTGGCGGGGGTGGGCCTCTGTGAAAATTTCCATGTCTTATAAATGGACACAAGGAGGAAGTATGTCCTCTTTTCTTGCTCTGACCTTTGGATGTTGCTCCATGGAGATGTGATTTTTGGACCCATGTCAGTCATTGTGCACCCATAAGAAACAACATTATATTTGGCCATGTGGAAGGCTCTAAAGAACTTAGGTACCTGATGATATTGTTGAACAATTAGGGACATCCCTGCCCCTCAGGTACCTTCCTATATGATTGTTTTATATATTGATCCTATTCTGCAACCTTGTTAAACTCATTTGTTCTAGTGGTTGTTGTGTGGATTCTTTAGGCTCTTCTATGTAAATTATATCATCTACAAATAGAGACTGTTTTACTTCTTCCCTTCTGATCTTTATTCCTTTATTTCTTTTTCTTGCTTTATTGCAATGGCAAGAACTGCCAGTACAACGTTGAAAAGAAGTGATGAGAATAAGCATTCTTGCCTTATTTATTATTTCATCCTATTATATGAGATTATACATTTATCATTGCTTAAGCCAGTTAAACTGGGTTTTCTGCAAGCTTTAATGCTTCCAGCTGAAAGCATTGTAGCTGACACTATTATTAAAGGAAAGATTGATCCCAGAAGACTTGGTTATATGTAGGTTGGAGTTACCAGTGGTAAGGTTAAAATAATACATCTCAATTTACTTCTAACTGCAAATCTGTTGGGTTCCATTTGAAAATATAGCTTCTTTGCTCCTGGGGAACCCTGCTGTTCCCAGTGATGTTGAGAACTGGATTTGAGATGGGGTGACCCGATCAGGCCAAGATCTATGTCTCATACAGAAGCCTGCCTGCATTCCCTACAGAGTCAAGAAAGTACAAATACGGCTCCATATTTCTGTGATGGGCTCCCAGTCTCCTAGAAGGAAGGCTGGAAGTTGAGTTCACTGATGCCAATTATCCAAAGAGGATGTGATCCAGAAGCCAGATAAGGATCAACAGGGCTCAGCGGAGATTTGGCCTTCTCCAAGTGGAAGGAATAAAATCTTTGGTTGGCTCTGAAAATGAAAACTAAACAAAATCTCAGGCGATCACAGACACAGTTCTTTGCTATCTATGAGCTTTTAAAAAAAAAAATTAAACAAATGTTAAGATTCTCCCGTGCGGATTTTGACTCCAGCTTTTATGCTGAAGCCCAACATCACGTTCAAAGCACCTGCACATATGATGGGCTCCAGCAAGGGCTTTGGGAATGTCAGGTGGCGCCAGTAGGCACGTTTGATCCCCACCTGCTACCACATGAACGCCCAGACCCATGGACTGCCAGTGCCTTTCTGAGCAGTCACCCAGAAGCCTGGCCAAAATATCATGATGTCAAGTAAGATGAACAGAGGGCGCTTGGCTTTCACCTGCAGTGGCCACCTTTCTAATACCAGAGGCACTGAGGTTTTTCAGTTCCAAAAGCCATACGGCAGCTCTTGACCCGGAGGGAAGGCAAATGGGATAAGTGGCATTCTTCCAAAGCCTTTATTTTTGGTCGTTTGGGATAACTGGGTTTTAAAATGCTGGTGCCTGTCATATTCTTTCCAGCCTGACATTTTGGAGGAGGCGTGTCTAACTTTATAAATTTACGATGCATCATGAACCATGGAGAAGTCATTTCAAGAATGTATTCAGGCTGCTTCTACAGGGCCACTGCCACAGCTCTGACAGAGGTCGTTGATGGTGCTTGGGTGGGGGTTATGAACAATCAGTCACCGTTTTTGGTTTGCCCTGGTTCTGAGCAGAGCTGAGCCTGCTGGCTGTATTTACGTACAGTTCCGCTGTCAGTCAGTAGGGCACGTTCACAAGACTGCAGGCTGGGAAAACTGCTCTCTTCTGCTTGTCCAAATATCTCTGTATGGACAGCAATATCCTTTGAATAAAATAATAATATGAAACTCCCAGATCCCGTATCATCTGTCCAAAATAGCCCAGACTTTGTGACACTGTTAGGATGAACAAATGAATACTTTTCTATTGCAGCAAATCACACAGCATAGAATTTGCCATTTTATACTAAATGCCACTGAATTGTACTCAAAATATCCACTGTATTACTAATTGCTTTGTTGTAATAAGATTTGGTTAAAAGTAGTTCATCTGGCAGAATCTTAATTTCCATCTGCCAAAGCAAGGTCAAGGTTGAAATAGACATGCAGCCTCTCTGCTACTACAATTTTATTTTATTTTTAAAAAACACTTTATTTGAGAGAGAGAGAGAGAGAGAAAGCGTGCATGCTCACAAGCAGGGGAGAGGGGTAGAGGGAGAGGGAGAAGCAGACTCCCTGCCGAGCAAGGAGCCCATTGCAGGGCTCGATCCCTGGGATCAGGACCTGAGCCAAAGGCAGACGCTTAACCGACTGAGCCACCCAGGTGCCCCTCAGTGTGTGCCTTTATACTTACGTACGTGTGTGTGTGTGTGTGTGTGTGTGTGTGTGTGTGTGTGGTGTGTGGTGTGTGTGTGTGTGGAGAGAGAGAGAGAGAGAGAGAAGTGCCCAAGATCATAGGCAGTGGCAAAGCCAGAATTTGAACTTGGCTCCTCTGCTCTGGCTTTTTCTGTTACTCTATGCTGCCTCTGGTGATGGAATTAGCAAGTGGGGAGTAGCACCTTGAGCCCTATAAGGGAAGCCAGAAGATGGGTGGACCTGGTTTGAAGCCTAGCATTACTACCCAGTTGGGGACCAATTCAAAACCAATTCCAGAGAGCGAAAGAAGTTAACCGACTTACTGTTTTATCTTCTGGGTTGGACCGACCCAGACGCGTGGGCACCCGGATGGGCAAATGATGTGGTGTCCTGTTGAGTCAGGTGGTCAGGGTTAAAAATCTGGCTCTATCACCTACTAGGTTTGTGACCTTGAGCAAGTTACTGGAGCTCTGTGCCTCAGCTTCCTCATCTGTAAAATGGCAACAATAAATTGTACCTACCTCGTAGGGTTGTAACAAAGTCATCTTTATACACAGGAAGTCACTGTAAAAGGCAATGAGAATTTTCTCTATGTGGTTGCATTTCCAGGGATGTTGTAGCACCATCCCTGTGACTCGGCACCTACTGTCCCATCCCTCAGTTCAGCTTGGACCTTCTGGACCCTCTCCCAGCCCCAGCCACTTTGCTAATCAGGATCTTATCACATCTCAGTCTGGGCTCTCCCAGACAAGGAAGGGACCCCCTGGGTCCTGCTGGCCTCCTGCCACTGTCTGCACAGCCCTTAGCTGGGGAGACAGAAACCAAATCCTTCCCAAAGATGCTGAGGAAATTAGTTTAGCACCGTCTGCCGGGGTGCGGTGACTCAGAGGCTGCCAGCGTGGTGGGGCTCATGGGCTCTGGGGTTTGAACAAGATTGATGTTGTCATGAATGCAAAGCAGGGCAAGGTTGCTGGGAGGCCGGGAGGCTGGGAGGCTAGGAGACAGGGAGAGCCAGGGCCTTCTGTTTGCTTCTTGGTCTCCCTTCTAGGTGAGCTGAGGTTTTGGGCAGCAGGGCTCCCTTGTCAGCTCACTATGAGATGGTAGAGAAGCCAGAGGGCTCTGAGGAGAGGCCCTGGGGTACAGGGGAAAGCTAGCAGTTGGTTGGACTCATGTCAGCGGGCCTCCATCCTGGTTGCTTACTGTGTGACTTTGGCAAGTAGCTTAACCTCTCTGAGCAGCCATCTCCTTGTCAGTCAAGCAGGTATAACAATAGTAATTGGGGTTGCTGGGAGGATGAGTGAGATCTCGGATGTGAAGAGTAGAGCTTAGCATAGCACACAGTAAGTGCGCAGTCATCACACCAATCCCTAAGTTTGCTCCCTGTCTCTTCCTTTCTTCAAACATTCCCATCCCCTTGGACCCTTCAGAAGGACTCTCTGAAGGCAAACATTCACCAAAAGGGTGGAGAAGGAAAGGACCGGAGGAGGTGTTTTGTGTGTGTGTGTGTGTGTGTGTGTGTGTGTGTGTGTGTGTACGTGCAAGACAAGAGAGACACAGAGAAAGAGAGAGAGAGAGACGGGGGCGGGGGGTCCAAACCCTGGCTCTGCCACCCACTCACTAGCTGTGTCTTCACAGTCACTCAACTTCTTGGGGCCTCACCTTGCTCGTCAGTACAACAGGGACAGTAACAGCCCCTGCTCTGTAGGGCTGGTGGGAAGATTAAATGAGTCCATATAAAGCTATTAGTAGAGAGCCTGCTACATAGTAACTGCTCAGTCGTGACAGGCAGGAGTCCAAGATGGCGCCCTGGTGTCCACTCCCTGTACAGTCCCCTCCCCTGCAGTGTGGGTGGGATGTGGGAATATGGTGAGGCACCACTCTGCTGATAAGGTTACATTATTCGGCGAAGTCAAAGGACGTTGCAGATGTAATTAAGGTCCCTAGTAGTTCAGTTTACCAAAAGAGAGATTATCCTGAGTGAGCCTGATTTAATCACACGAACCCTTAGAATCTGGGTCTAGAGGTCAGAGACAGAAGAAATGAAAAAATGCAAAGCCTCCTCGGTGCTCTCCAGTTGGCCTTGGAAAAGCAAACAGCCCTGTGTGGAGAGGGCCCTGTGGCGGGGAAGAGCGGGAAGCCTCCAGGAGCTGAAACCTCAGTCCCACAGAGGGGAGGAACTGAGCTCAGGCAACAACCAGTGAAGTCTGGAAGAGGACCCCAGCCTCAGAGGAGACCTCGCCCCAGCTGGCATCTTGACTCAGCCAGGTGAGACCCAGAGCCATTATGGTATTAGGCTATTTACCCATTCTACAGTTAATAGATGTTCGGATTGTTTTCCATTCCAGTTGACACTTTTACTTTGCAAACTTTTTTATTTTTATTTTTTATTATTTTTCAAATAACAGGGCCAATATAAAGCAGGCTGGCTGTGAGAAATCCTGACACACGGTGTTCATGCTATGGTTTGGTTCTACCTGGGTAAGAGCTTCAGTGGAACTTACACTGTGGCCCCTCCCTTGAACTTGGAGCTGGAAGGAGAGATTACCACCTAGACCGGCTCCATCACTCTACTGTTTGCACGGAGAGGGGAGTGCCTTCCCTGGGATTACAGAGGAATAAATTTACAGAGTAAGTTCATGGTTGAGCTGGAATTAGATCCAGGTGTCCCGGAAAGAGCATGAGCTTTGGAGTTCCAGCCACGCACCAGCTTCATGATCTGGGAAAATTCCTAGAGCCCTCTGAGCCTCGGTGTTCTCATCTGTAAAATGGGGGAATCTAGTAACACCTTGCAGGAAGGATTAATGAGTTAATGTTTGTATGTGCTCAGCACAGTGCCTGGCCCTTAGCAAGCATTCAGGGAAGGGGGTCTGATCCCCAACCACAGCCCCCTCCCCCGCCCAGTCTGGTGTGCTTGTCATGCACCTCGCTCTCCGTAATAACCCGGAAGGGATCCCACGGTCTGAAAAGCTTTCGGTAGAACTTCATGAGAGCCAGACTCCTCTCAGTCACTTCCCAGAGATAACTATCTATTCATCTGGAAAGATCTATCTTGACTTATCTACAGTGAAGAGGATATTTTGCTCCTTTAACATCTGCTCTTGGTGAAGTCCAGACAGATGGTTTTTCCCAGGATGTGGAAGGAAAGTCCCAGAGAAAGGAAAATCAAGAGCTCTCCCCACCCCACCCCTATTGCCTTTCTTTTTTCTTTTGTCTCTGCCTGCAGTCTCTTTCTTCATTAAATCTTTTTAGGCTAAATAATAATACTCTTTAGCGTCTGGGAGTACACTTAAATTTTCAAGTCTCTTCATATCTTATCACGTTTTAACTTCACAGCAATTTAGCACTTAGCACAGGGCTATCACATGCTAATAGCTGACAGGATAATATTTAGGATAAATGATATAATTATATGATAATATTAATAATGGCTAATGTTTGTTGATCATTTACAAAATGCCTGGCACTGTTTTAAGTGCTTTTATGGGTGTTAATCTTTTTTTTTTTTAAGATTTATTTGAGAGGGAGAGAGCGTGCGTGCTCATGAGTGGGGGGAGGGGCAGAGGGAGAGAATCACCAAGCAGACTCCCCACTGAGCACGGAGCCTGACACAGGGCTCGATCCTATGACCCTGAGATCATGACCTGAGCCGAAACCAAGAGTAGGACCCTTAACCAACGGAGCCACCCAGGCGCCCCAATAGGTGTTAATCTTCACAACACCCCAGGTGGTAGATACTAATACTGATATCAATCTATAGGTGAGGAAACTGAGGCACAGACAGGCGAAGCAACTGGCCCAAAGTTGCACAGCTAGTCAATAGAGGAACTGGGTGTTGAATCCAGGCAGGCAGATTTTTCCTCCTTTTGTCCCCTTAGATCCAGTGGCTGCCCTTCTCTGCCCCACTGTGCTCCGGCACTCTGACCTCCATGACCGGTTCCCTCGTTCTCTGGTTTCCAGCTGGGGTCAGCCAGGGGGAGGCTTGGAGGACAGGAAGAGATCTGACTGTTTCTCACCTTCCTGCCCCCGCCCCCCTCCTGGCTGCAGTTCTGCTCTGCCAAGGCTCTGTCTAGTGGCCCTTCCTCCCCCATTCTGGCTCTCCTCTGGCTCTGGGGACACATCCTCTCTTCCTGTACTGACCGGGGTGGTCCAGCTCCCTGCTTCTGCTAGTCCTGCCTGTTGTACCACCTCCTCGTTAAACTCTTTTAAAATAAACACTGTAGCAGGTGCCCTATGTTTTTCTGGCTGAGCCACCAGGTAATCCCACCTCAGAGCCTGAATGCTCAGCCGCCACCTTACAGTGCCTCAACCCAGAGAGGAAGCTTTAGGATTCCCCTTGGAGAGGGAGATGAGAGAGCCTCTAGTCTAATTATCTCCTTTCACAAATGAGAATGCTTTAGGAGGTGCTGCATGAGGAAACGTCTTACCTCTGACTGTAGCAGATGCTGGTGGGGCCGCGGGCTCTCATCATTCTGTACAGACCCCCAGCTTCTTACTGCCATGCACCTGTGATTTTCTGTCTGGGCCACTTGGTGGCCCTAAGAGTCTGCTCACGAATCACTCCAGCTAAGTAGCTTCAAGCGGTTACAGATAGAAGCTGGTGGATAAATGCCCCAACTCCCTCGTCCCTTAGATGAGTTTTATACAGTCTCCCGGAGGTCCCCAGCTGGATTGCGTCCCAACTGCCCTAAGCAGTAACCCACTCACGAATGCGCCCTGTATTGGCTTCCTTCCCTTCCCTGTCTCACTTTCCCGTGCCCTACTGGTGCTTTCTGGGGTCATCTCACAAATAAGCTACTTATGTCAAATCCTTGTTTCTGGGATCTGCTTCTAGAGAACCCAAACTAAGGTAGGGACCACTCAGGGGTTTCTCTTGTCCTATACCTTCTTTTTGTTCTGGGAAGCAGCCTTCCCACTCTCAGTCCATGGCTTGGGTGGGATAGATCCCTCCCACTCCCCAGCTCCAAGAGAGCCATATCATACAGAGTACCCCAGCTGTCTGACCACAGGGATTGGTTCAAGGATGGGTCTATGTGATATTGTGATTTATAACAAGAAATAAATATTTGTTCTTCATCCACAGGCTCCTGGCTCATAGCTCCTA
Source organism: Zalophus californianus (assembly GCF_009762305.2). NCBI lineage: Eukaryota > Metazoa > Chordata > Mammalia > Carnivora > Otariidae > Zalophus > Zalophus californianus. The sequence goes on from NC_045604.1 coordinate 83,867,695, forward strand.
AAACCCTTAGACTTTCCTGTGATGGGATCAATTGTTATGCTAATCATCTAAGGATGGGGGCAGGCTGTCAGTGGAGCTAACCTTGTGAATAGAGAGAGGGTTGGAACTTTCAGTCCCACACCTCTCCCACTCCCATCTCTGGGGAGGGGAGAGACAGTCTGGGGACTGAGCTCAATGACCAAGGCCAATGATTTCGTCAATCCTGCCTATGTAACAAAGCTTCCATACAAACCTAAAAGGATGGGTTTCAGAGAGCTTCCAGGTTGGTGAACATGTGGAGATTTGGGGAGAGGGGGGCTGGGGGGCCACTCAGAGAGCATGGAAGCTCCACGCCCCTTCCTACATACCTTGCCCTAGGCATCTCTTTCAGCTGGCTGTTCCTGAATTATATTCTTTTATCATAAACCAGCGATCTAGTAAATACATGTTTTCCTGAATTCAGTGACTGTCTCTAGCAAATTCATCAAACCCACGGAGGGGGTCATGGAAACCTGCAATTTATGGCTGATTGGTCAGACGTACAGGTGACAACCTGGACTTGCAATTGGCATCTGAAGCCAGGTGGGGGTGTGGGGGTCAGTCTTGCAGGACTGAGCCCAACACCTGTAGGATCTGTCTATGTTATCTCCAGGTAGACAGTGTCAGAATTGGCCAGAACTGTAGTTGGTGATCGAATCTTAGAGTGTCACTCAAAGTCAGGCTCATAGAAATCAAGTATAAGGCTCCTGGTGGGGGGGCGCCTGGGTGGCTCAGTCCTTAAGCATCTGCCTTCGGCTCAGGTCATGATCCCAGGGTCCTGGGGTCGAGCCCCGCATCGGGCTCCCTGCTCCGCGGGAAGCCTGCTTCTCCCTCTCCCACTCCCCCTGCTTGTGTTCCCTCTCTCGCTGTGTCTCTCTGTCAAATAAATAAATAAAATCTTAAAAAAAAAAAAAAAAGACTCCTGGTGGGAAGAGAAGCCCTCCTTCCGTGGGGGCCACTGAACTCCATGAAGGGCAGTGGGACTGCCAGCTGACCTCTGTCACCTCTTAGGGGAAGCTTATCTACGAATGAAGCCAGCTCCAAGGAAAACAGTGCTGAGAGAGAGAGAGAGAGAGAGACTTCCTGATGACACTGTCTGCATCCCCGTTTTAGAGGCTTTATTATTATTTAGGTGTGGCAACGTCAACGGATGAGATGATTGCCATTAAAAAGATAACTTGTTATGCTCACAGATATGGAGAGAGAGAGTACATGTCACATGCTGGGGGACAGCATGCAAGCGGCAGTCACCAGGCAGGGCCGGGAGGAGGGTCTGTGGGTAAGAGCCTTAATTTTGTTAAAAAAGATTTTATTTATTTGACACACAGAGAGAGAGCGTGTGAACACAAGCAGGAGGAGTGGCAGGCAGAGAAAGAGGGAGAAGAAGCCTCCCCACGGATCAGGGAGCCAGACATGGGGCTCGATCCCAAGACCCTGGGATTAAGAACTGAGCAGAAGGCAGACGCTTAACCGACTGAGCCACCCAGGTGCCCGGTTAGGAGTCTTTATTGTGGTTTCCGTGGGAAGGAACAGGTGAGGCAGGTTTGAATAATTTCAATAGACTCTGGGGGCATTGGGGCTGTCCCTGATTGTTTGTTACCTGGTCCTGGGGTGGTTAGAGCAGGTGTATGGTGGCCCGGGGGGCGAGAGCCCAATAAGGGAGGGGATGAGGGGTGTAGACTCTGGATGGGCAGTTTGTACCTGAAAAGCACATCTGGAGAAGTTCTCCTGAGGAGTGAGGGTGACAAAGGAAGCAGCAGGCCAAGGCAAGGTGACTCGGAGCTGAGGCATATTATCGGGTTGTCTCGAACAAGGTGTGTGAAGCATATGCATGCCGTGCAGATGGTAAAGAAACAAGTGTCCAAGATACAGAAACACAGTGAATATTGTCCCTGGATCCAGCCATACCTTGATTTTAGACTTAGTCACAGGAGCCAATAAATTCCCTATTCTTCTCCTGAAGCCCTTTGACGTGTTGTCACTTGCAAACAGAAAGAATCACGCAGCTAGTTGAAGGCAGGCTTGGGAGTAAGAAGCAACATAATCTTAATATCCAGGCCAGTCTTTTTTTCCACTGCCCCTCTGACTGTGTTCAGTGTGTCCCAGACACGTGCCACGTGGCCCCGGACTGCGAGAAACAGGGTGGATGACATGACTCCGTGGAGATCCTAATGACATCCAGGTGATCAGCCACAGCCTCCCGTCAAAGCTTGACGAGCGAACAAGGGAACCGAGATGTGCTCAGCTGGGACAGCAAACCCATCAGCAGAGACTGGGCACCTACTCCTTCATTTCAGTCTCCCCAGGATGACAGATTAAAATTCCAGAAATGTGCACCTGTTCTGTATTCTGGAGATTGTTTTTGTGCATAAAGAGACCGCCTGAGGCCCTGTAAGCAAAGACTTAATGGAGCTGAGTCAAAGTCTGGGAATGTGATGAACTGACATCCTCGAATAGAGATGACTTGTGGGCATAAACTAACAGAGCAAATGCCATGGGGTGGTGACGCCATTGCCATTAAAAAGCGCTTTCCCATCCCTCAGGGTCTGCTACCAAAACAAAGCAGATACTCAGCCGCTCCAGAGAGTTTCAGCCAGAGCCCAGAAGTTCTCTGAATGTGCAAGAGTGAGGGAGATATTACCTTGTGTTGGTTGGCACAAGGGTTTGACAGCTGTAACCAAAACTCAAAATAATGTCAGCTCTAAAAAGATGAAAGTTTGCCTTTCTCTCTCAGGCAAAAGTCCCAGCTAGTGTGGGGACTCATTCTGTGACATCATACGGGGTGTGGGGTCCTCCTGGCACACTTCTTCCTTTAAGGGCATGATATAGAAGTCACTCATCTTGCATTGGCCAGATCTTGGTCACATGTGGTCATTATTCCAGGCAGCCCTGTGCCCAGCTAAAAATTGGGCTTTGGTACCTATAGAGCTCTGTTCCCAGCCTTGGCGCCATTGATATTTTGAGCCAGATGATTCTGTGTGTTGGGGGGTGGGGCGCGAAAGGAGGGCTATCCTGTATGTTATAGGGTGATCAGCAATATCCCTGGCCTCTACCCACCAGATGCCGGTAGTACTCCTCCACGTTGTGACAACAATAATGTATCTCCAGACATCGCCCAGTGTCCCCTCGGAGACAAAATTGTCCCTGCTTGAGAATCCAATTAATGGTGCTTTATAAGATAGAGCGTTGTCTCTCACATGAAAAAAATCCGGAGGCAGGTGTCCAGAGTCGGAAAGACAGTTCGGCATTGTCGAATGGGGACCTCTGCATTACTTGCTTCAAAGGAGATTTCTTGCCAAGCAGAGATCCAGGTTCCTCTGGCTTTCTGCCCCACACTATCGTTAGCATGTGCCTTTCAATGTCAAGGTCATCTCATGGTCACAAGTGGTTGCTGCAGCCACTGCTCTCCCATCCAAGTGGCAGGAAGGAAGGGATAGGAGCAAAAGCATGACTATCATCTGAGTCAGCCCCCTTTCAGAGAGCTTTCCCAGAAACCTTATCCAACAACTTCTATTTCCATATCTCATTGGCCAGAATTCTCCCTGAAAGGGAATCTGGGAAATACAGTTTTTCTAGCCAGGCATATGAATTCTTTTGGAAGGAATAAAAGGTGAATTGATGTATAGGCAACTAGAAGTTTCTGCCTTACCTTCCAAGGTGGGAAGAATCTGTGAGTGTCCAAAGGAGAGGATGATGGGGTTGGGGGGGTCGTGGAGTAGGGAGGAGTGAGAGAAAGAGAGAAAAAGGAGAGAGAAATCATTGCTGAGTCAAATTCTGAAAAGGAAGTATCACTCCCAGGAGCTGCTGGGTCTGGGTTGAGGAGAAACAGGCCAATGCAGAAGCGGGCTTCCCACTCCTATGCTCGGTCTTGCCCTTTTGCCTTTGGCTACTGGGGAGGCTAGCTGCATGGGAGGAAACTTGGTCAGGTTCAGGCTCTTCCTGGGTATACATAACTGACCCAGCAACTTGAGCTCAGCTGGGCAGTTCTCAGGGATGGAGATGCTGTGGCCTTGGGGATGGGTAAGGGTAATGAAGCTCTGGATCCTGTAGCCACTTTGGTGGGAGGGGGCAGAGGTCAAAGTGGCAGGAGGTGCTAAGCTCAAAAGTGCTGGGCGTGGGGCTTTTCCAGGGGCTGCTTGGCCAGATTCCTGGAGGAGTCCTGGCTCTTCTGTGAAGTTACCTTGGGCTTTTTGACCTTGGAAGTCTTGGAATGCCTGCTGGAGAATTTCGAGGCTTCTGAATTAGGCTGGAGCCCTGCCTGGGGTATTTGTGATGTAGGTCACCGGTTTTATGAGTGGACAGTGATAGGAGATTGTCTGGGATGCATGGGGGAGTCTGTGGCAAGTTGGATGGCTTTGGTCTGAGTCAGCGGTGGTTGGAGGGCACCAGGGGCCCTCTGGTGGGCAGTTGCCATGGGGACCTCTGCATTACTTGCTTCAAAGGAGATTTCTTGCCAAGTACCTTTCCTCTTTCCTTTTCTCATGGGTGAATGTTGGATGGGTGTGGCAACACCATTACACAGAACAAAATGGAAGGAAGTTTCTTTCCTGAATGACTGTGTGGATCAGAGTTGCTCCACCAGCCTAGACCACTCACCTCTGAACTCTTACAAAAGCGAGCAATAATAAATCAATAAACATAATAAAATATAAATAACAAAAACAAACAAACCAGAAATGACCATATTTTGGGATCCCTTTGTTACCCAACTTAGCTTATACAGGAATACAGAGTATATGTTCCTTTTTTCCCTCCTTCCAATCTTGTTTTCCTTCCCACTGCCTGCACCCATTCTCAACTCAGCCCAAGGCAAAAGGAACACTCATTTTGGGTGTCTGCTCACTTACTTTAAGCAAATTAGTTACCCAGCCCAGGAGTTCCTCTAGTGAAGGGCTACCACTGCGACATCAGGAACAGAGTGGGGCTCCCATCCCTGTGGCCAAGAGGCTACCTCATCAGCCCCAGCAGGTGAGCACCAACCATGTGATGTTCTCATAGCAGTCACCACGGGGAGCTGCAGCTTTCCCACATGGCAAGCCACCAGTGAGCACCTTACCTGGCTAAGACCCGGATGTCAGTTCCCCCAGCCTCTCTGTGCTCCCGCCACCCAGACCCTAAGTCGGAACCCATGCCCTACACCAATTTCTGCAGAGATCTGATCACACCAAGAATGTGGGAGAAATGATTGACTTCACTGAGGAGTTGTGGGGTCACAGGACTGTGGGGGCACATTAAGCTGGTCATGTCATCCCCCTGGTTGTCTGTCTGGGTGTTTCTGTTCTCCCAAGTTCTTCAGCTGGGACACCACAGAGCCCACGCTCTGACTGCTTCTCATATCTAGCACCCAACCTGAGTGTCTGGCCTTGCTTGGATTCCTATTCAACTCTTTATCCCTTTAGTGTGAGGAGCAATTCACCTTCTCTGTCCAAATCCACATCCAAACATCCATGATGATACTAAACAAAACAGAGGCTCTTTGGTAGATAAAACCCCTCGCTTTGAAAGGTATCTTAGTGGGGCATGTTTCGTTGTTTGAGCATGACCTTTGAGGGAAGGGCACAGTGTGGTCTCATCCCAAAACATCAATGTATTTTTATCTAAACAAATGTAGTTGAATTTTATCCAAATTAATCTATTTCCTATATAAATATAGGAAAATAAAGATGAAATTTCCCACCAGCTACTGAAGCATTAACAAATAGCATCCCCTCGATGCCAGACACCGTTCTAAGGGCTTCACAAATATTAACTCATTTAGTTCACCAAAACTTGGTGTTTGTTGGTAACTGAAGCACAGAGAGGTTAAGTAACATGCCCAAGGTCACCCAGCTAGTAAATGGGAGCTGAGATTCAAACCCTGGTGGTCTGGGTCTAGAGCCTATGTGCTTAACCACTATGTCATCTCTCTTTCCATCATTCTGAAGGAATAAATAAGTAGGGATTCCTCGTGTGCCCGCTGTACGCACAAGATTTGCTCTCTTAGGATGCCTTTGCGTTTTGAGTGATATACAAATTAAGTCAGGAATCCAGTTAAGGGTCCTGGCTAAACACATAAAATAGAGACAGCCCTCACATTCTGCGTGGAGCACTGGGTGTTATGCACAAACAATGAATCATGGAACACTACATCAAAAACTAATGATGTAATGTATGGTGATTAACATAACAATAAAAATTTTAAAGAAAAAAAAATAGAGACATCCCTGCCCCCAGGGCAGTGGCTTCTCATGGTGGCTCTCAGGAAGTTATCTGAATTTGGGCACCTCCGTGAGAAAGCCCAGGAGGACCGCGATATTATCATGGGGAGGGTGCTGGTTTTGGAATCAGCCAACTTGGAGCCAGAATCTTGACTCGTTCGGCCAATTACTAGTCGTGAGACTTTGGCCAAACTACTTAAGTTCTTCATAGCTCTGTTTTCATATCAGTAAAATGGGAATACTATCATTTAGCCCACTGAGTTCTCAGAAAGCCTCAGTCGAGATCATGCAAATGGAATGCCTGGCACACAGCAGGACCTTGATAAGCACTGGCTCCTGGTATTGTCCCCCCATTACAGAATGCATCCCACTCAGCTGCGAGTTCATTATTTTTATGTAAGCACTTGTCTCCCATACTGGGTTATAAGCCCCTCAAGGGTGGAGGCTGGATATAATCCAGGGTTTTCAGAGGCACAAGAGTAGGGTGAGAAGACAGTTAGCAAGCAACATTTCTTTAGATCTGTCCCCTCTTGTCCTACAGAACGTCCAGATTATCAATTCCTTCATGACTCGCAATGGGAGTCCCAAGGCACATGTGCTCACAACACAGACCTCTTGATTTTTATGCCGCTTCCTCCGTTTGCCTCTTTCTTCAGTGATGGGCTCTTGGAAGGAAATGACGGAGTCAAAGGCCATGGAACACATTCCCACCTCTCGCTAGAAACCTCCAAATTACCTCCACAAAAGCGTTACAACTTAAACGACCCAACAGTGTATGAGGGTGTCCATTTCACCAGAATATCTACAACAACAAATCTTTTCTGTTTTTTAGCTTTTTGCCTATCTGAAGGATGGACCCATCTGGGTCCTAGACTTTACTTCATTATGGAGTCTGAGCGTTATTTCCTATGGTTACTGGCCATGTGGTTTCCTATGAGACACCTTTCAGCAGTAGGGGCCACGTAGCTTGGATGACCACATTGGGACCTCTTTTTCATATTTTCAAATTTCTGTGCTCCCAATGCCTACTACAGGGTGTGGGACAAGGCTGGCTTTCATTTGTGTCTGTTGAAGGGCACTGAATCTTTTTGCAGTCAGCAATGGTCTAACTAAGCTGTTCCCTGGGGTTGGAAACCCTCCAGCTCTAGAAATCATACAAAAACAAATTGCAGAGAGTGAGTGGAATAAATATGTGAGCATTTCAGAGCCATGGTGGCTTTGATTGTTAAGCTGAGTGTCTTGCTGAGGGGCAGGTGTCCGGATAGACAGATCACAGGCTGTGGAGCCCTTTGGGGGCCAGACCCACTGTGCTATTTGCCAAGTCTGTCCCCAAAGATTCATTTGGAAGCTACCCAGTGAAGAGTCCAAGGCTATTGCAGGAAGCGCTGCCTCACAGGGCATGTGTTCGATGTGACCTGCCCTGAGCCAGAGGCTTCTTGGCTGCAAGGAATCCGGAGGGACAAATGTGAGCCTACCCTGACCACCAGCTCGCCACATCATGCCCTTCATGACAGCCAAATTGCCCATAAAATTACCCGCTTGTCCCTGAGCCTGGCCCTCTGGCCCTGGAAACTGGCCCTGGAGCCTGGCCTTGTTCTGGCTCCCTTCCCCCACCCCGGTCCCATCTACTATTATTTCCATTCCCTGCATCTTGAGCACAAGTGCTCCCACTTCCTTGGCTGTGAGCACAAAGTTTGCAACCACAGACCTCTGCATTCACATCCTGAGTGCTGAGCATGATGCCTGGTATATAAGAACTCAATCATCAGCTTAAAAAATAAATGACTCCTTACCACTCAAAGTAGGATCCCTGGATTAATAGCAAAGGCATTGGCTGGGAGCTTGTGAGATATACAGCATCTCGGCGCCCTGCTCCAGACCTGAAACAGGATGTGCACTGTAACAAGACCCTCAGGTGATTCACATGCACCTTCGAATTTGAGAAGCACTGGCCTAATTCATACACTTGTCCTGAAAGTCAGTGACATCAGGTATGTACATGTCTGGCAAAGAGCTTGGTACATTACAGATGTGCAAATAACATGAGTCATTTCTTTCTCTGACCCTTCTGCCCTAGAATGCAAAATCTCTGAAGCTAGGGGCCATGTCTCATTTCTCTTGAGATCTCTAGTCAAGTTTACCACCTGGCTCGTCGTCATCCTCGGTAAGTGTTTAAGTGCTGAAGACTTAGCATAGCTTAGTATAGCGATCTGCCCAATTGCAGGCGGCAATCCATTAGTAGGTGTGGAAATAAATTTAGTGGGGTGTAACCATATAGAAAAATAATTAGGGGGCGACTGGGTGGCTCAGTAAGTAGAGCATGTGACTCTTTGGGGTTGTGAGTTCAAGCCCCAGGTTCGACATGGAGATTATGTAACATATAAATAAATAAATACAAATTAAAATAGAAGAGATTAGAAAACATCAGAGTGCATCCCATGTAATAAGGGTAAGTTTTGAGGTGCCTGGGTGGTTCATCCTTAAGCGTCTGCCTTCGGCTTGGGTCATGGTCCCAGGGTCCTGGGATGGAACCCCACATCGGGCTACCTGCTCTGCGGGGAGCCTACTTCTCCCTCTCCCACTCCCCCTGCTTGCTTTCCCTCTCTCACTGTGTCTCTCTCTGTCCAAGAAATAAATAAAATCTTTAAAAAAAAATAAGGGTAAATTTTGACTTTGTGAGATTTTGGTTTTTGTCTCGTGTGTGCATGTGTGTGCATGTGGGTATGTCTGGGGTCCCTCTGTCAAGTGTATTTCTTTCTGAAAGTCAACAGTCCACCTTGGTCATGCAAGGCCATACTTAGCAATTCTGAGCGCAGGTTCTAGAGTCAGACGAAGAGGGATCCAAATCCCAGATCTCCTACTTATCGACTGTGTGACCTTGGGCCAGTTACTTAACCTCTCAGTTGCTTCCAACTGTGAATCAAGTTGTTAGAAACATCCATGTGCAGGTTTCTGTGTGGACATAAGTTTTCAAGCCCTTTGGGTAAATACCAAAAGGCATGATTGCTAGGTTGTATGGTAAGAATATGTGTAGTCTTGTGGGTTTTTAAAAAGTTTTTATGGAATTCTCTCTCTTTTTTTTAAAGGAGGCTCCTCCATACCCAGTGTGGAGCCCAATGCGGGGTTTGAACTCATGACCCTGAGATTGAGACCTGAGCTGAAATCAAGAGTAGGACACTTAACCGACTGAGCCATCCGGGCGCCCCTTAAAGTTTTTATTTAAATTCCAGATAGTTCACATACAGGGTTATATATTGATAGAACACTCCCATACGTCACCCAGTGTTGATCACAAGTGCGCTCCTTCATCCCTGTGTTCTCTGTAGTTAAGCGTCTGTTTCTTGGTTTGTCTCTGTCTCTCTTTTTACCCTCTTTGTTCCATTTGTTTCTTAAATTCCACATGTGAGTGAAATCATTTGGTATTTGTCTTTCACAGACTTACTTCACTTAGCATTCCACTCTCTAGCTTTATCCATGTCATTGCACATGGCATAAGTATGCTTAGTTCTATAAGAAACTACCGAACTGGCTTCCAAAGTATCTGTACCGTTTTGCATTCATTCCCACCAGCAATTAATGCGCGTTCCTGTTGCTCCACATCCTCCTTGGCGTTTATTAACGTCAGTCTTCGGGATTTTGGCAATTCTAATAGGTATGTGGTGCCGTCTCACTGTTGTTCTGATTTGCATCTTCCTCACGACATCTGATGTAGAGCAAGCCTAATATTTTCAAAGTTCATCTGCACTGTAGCGTCAGTACTTTGTTTCTTTTAATGGCTCAATAATACTCTCAATTATTCATAGTAGAAGAAATAAAGGAAGTAGGTCCTGGGTTTTTGTTCTTGGTTTTTTTTGGATTTGTTTTTGTTTTTTTAATGCTTCCACAACTACATGGGGGAAAATAGTAGTCACTTGTGTATCGTCGTCATGATGGTGATATCACCTCCACCGTACAAAGAACTGTCCCTAACCAAGCTGTTTCATGGCTTTAATATGCTTCTGTTTGAATTAGCTCTGTTGGAAAGAAGTTACTTGGGTTTCCTCCCCAACCCCAGCTTTCACTGGGCTGGTCATTTGGAGCTGACAAACTGTGTCGAATTTGTATTATATCACCTCAGCTACAATGGAAATGCTTTTCTCAGAACTCCCTTCCTTCTAGGGTTCCCCGTCAGCAGGAGCTGCAGACATATTTGTGCAAGATTTGGAAGTGGGAAATGGAGTGGCAGCCATGTTGCTGTCCACGCAATAGCGATTAGCCTAGGTTTTTGCTGCTGTTGTTCCTGTGGTGTGGTTGGGTCCTTTCTTTTGCTTTCCCAACAGCTGATCACCCTAGGCCAGGGGAAAGATTCAGATTATATCGAATCTGTTGGAAAGTATGCTCAATGAATGGAAAACTGTAACAAAGCATATGGATATACTTCCCAAATTTGAAAATAAGCAACAAAGAATAAATTGGAAATGTATGAGTCACTAGATGAAAGGCTTAATTATGCATTTTCCCATACGAATTCCTCCTGTGAACACTTCCTCAATAAGTCACTTGCACATATGTCCTTGTCTTAGGCTCTGCTGCTCGGAAGTGTGACCTAAGAGAGCACGGATTCCCGGATGCCTGGAATGTGTACCTCCTAAATGCTGGTCTGGGGTTCCCGAAAAGACCAGATGATAACAGCCCTCACCTACCTCTTTGGGGACAAGGGATTGTGTTTCCCAAATGCCAAATGCCTGCAGGTCCGTTTCATAAATCCCAAATGTCTCCAAGACCCTTAAGATACTGATAAGGTACAGGGGAAAAAAAGGGGAAACAGGTTTCCTTACACTGAGGAATCAGGGCCTGCCCCACAGCAGGCGGCAGCAGTAACTGGACTCAACCTCCACTGCGGGGCGGCCGGGTTAGGGGCCGGCAGCGGCGGGGCCTCCTCTTCCGGAGGGCGGCTTTTGGCTTCGGGGAAGGAGGCCCCGGCCCCGCGGGAGGGAGGGGGAGGGGAAGCCGGTGCGGGGATTGGCGGAAGCGCCGGCGCCAGTGCCCCGGCCACTCTTGCGCCGGACGCCCGGAGGGTCGCGCGACCCTCGCCCGTTAGCGCCGAGGGCCCCGACGTCACCGCGACGCCCCCCGCGCCCCGAGGCTGCTGTTCTTCGAGCCCACTCGCCGCGCGTCGCCGCCGCCTGGAGAGATGGAAGGCCCAGCCGCCGACGCCATCATGTCGCCCGAAGAGGAGCTGGACGGGTACGAGCCGGAACCTCTGGGGAAGCGGCCGGCTGTCCTGCCCTTGCTGGAGTCGGTCGGGGAGGCCAGCAGTGGCCCTTGCAGGGACGGCTCACTGCCCTCGACGCCACCCCCAGCAGAGGAGGAGGAAGACGAGTTGTACCGGCTGTCGCTGGAGATTATCTCTCGGTACCTTCGGGAGCAGGCAACAGGCGCCAAGGACGCGAGACCACTGGCCGGGTCTGGGGCGGCCGGCCCGAAGGCGTTAGAGGCCCTCCGACGGGTCGGGGACCAGCTACAGCGCAACCACGAGACGGCCTTCCGAGGTATGCTTCGGAAACTGGACATCAAAAACGAAGACGATGTCAAATCTTTGTGTCCAGTGATGGTCCACGTTTTCAGTGACGGAGTAACAAACTGGGGCAGGATTGTGACTCTTATTTCTTTTGGTGCCTTTGTGGCCAAACACTTGAAGAGGATAAACCAAGAAAGCTGCATCGAACCCTTAGCAGAAAGCATCACAGATGTTCTCGTGAGGACAAAACGAGACTGGCTAGTGAAACAAAGAGCCTGGGATGGGTTTGTGGAGTCCTTCCACGTACAGGACCTAGAAGGTGGCGTCAGAAATGTGTTGCTGGCTCTTGCAGGTGTTGTTGGAGTAGGAGTTGGTTTGGCATATCTAATAAGATAGCCTTTTAAGTGCAATGATTGACTTTTAACCAACCCGCACCAAAACCACCTAGGACTCCTGTGAAATCAAAGGTATTTATGAAGCTGGACTTTGAGCTGTCCAGGCTGTAACCCCCAAGAGTTCGAGGCTAGCAACGTACAACAGCAGGTGGCAAGAGGATTATGGCTAACAGGAATAAATACATGGGAAAAGTAGTCCTCCTTGAAGAGTCACTGTCTAAAAGAAGCAGAGGTCAGTTCAGCAACAGGCAAACTTTGGGAGGCCGTGGAGGAGGACTTTTCGATTTAGTGAAGATGGTGGGGTTGAAGAGACTTAATTTCCTCGTCTAGAACAGGAGAGTGGCCAGTAGCCAGGCTAGTCCTAGAGTCCATTAAATATGTCCACTGAATTCATTAACTTCTTATAGCGTTACAAGAGAAGCAGTGGCAATGGCATTGATCTGTATAAAATGGATTGAAGCTACAGCTAATAGAACTATGACTAGAAGCCTGAGTACTGTACAACAGAGTGTGAAGGGAAGCTTTTGCCCTATAATTAGCTTTCCCAGGTATACTTCCTGAATAGAAAGTCCAAGTGCTCAGGACTTTTCTACCTGTTCTGCTTTGGCTTGGTTTGAGTGGTTTAGTTTTAATAGCCTGGTGATGGCCAAGAATACTCGACTTAAGGCTCGATACTTAGAGTTGCAAATATGAGAATAGCCTCAATTTTTAAGGTTAAAGCATCTTGTAAATGTATTTGTCTGTAAAAATTGTATATATTTTTACAGAAAGTCTATTTCTTTGAAATGTAAAGGGATGAAGAGTCTCCAGAGACATCAGTTTTTGCATACCCATTTGAACTTGTGTAGTTAGGAACCTATTTCTTACAGCTTTTGTATTCTAAATATTGTTCTGGTCTTCTAGATTGTACACAGAACCAATTGGTGTAATTGTACACAACTTGGTTGTAATGGGACAATTCTGATTCATAACTATGCAGACTTTAATTTTCCTATCTGGTTGGTAAGTATTCCTTAGTTTTTGTTTTTATTTTTTTAAACCTGGGATTGAGAAACTGAGGGATGGGAATTCATCCTTTCACGGCCTTACATGTGGGTTTTCAATAATTGAGTCAAGGTGGAGTTTAAGTTTTGGGCAGGGGGCGCATGTGGGCTGATACCTTACAAAATAATGGGCTCTGATTGACGAGTAGCTACTCATTTGAGTTCCTTCCACTTGACCTAATTTAACTGGTAAAATTTAAATTGAGTTTATGAGGTCATCTTCAAAACTTTTGCTAAAAGATTTTCAGCTGTTCCAAATGGGACTTACTAACAGTGTGTATATACAAAGATCCCATCAGTGGATGAGAGATACTCGATCCCTTGTTTGGTCAATAAATTGTAAAATGATGGCTTGGGGGAAAAAAAAGGGAAACAAAGTGAGGAGTGTTATGGCACCATATAGTTGTGTCATCCCCTACCCCTCACCCTAGAAATGTATCTAAGAGCATGAGGGGGATGCTGGAATGGGAGAAATATCATGGACTTGCATGAATATTCCAATGCAATGAAATGCTGATGTTGGGACTTGGACTTTGGGTCCTGCCTGCTGGGAGCAAATTGTGAAATAGGTGGGCAACACCTCTGTGATGTATTGATATGTTTATGTCCCTGTCTCATCCATAGTTAAAACAACAAAACAAAAAAACCCACCCTACTTGGCCCGGGGTAGGGGCTTGGGGCTGATGGCTAAGGAGGGTGTGTGTTTCCTTCTGCGGGTAATTAAAATATTCCAAAAGGGATGACTGTGATGGGTGCACACACCTGGGAATGTTCTAAAAGCCATGAAATGATACACTTTAGGGGCACCGGGGTGGGTCAGTCGTTAAGCGTCTGCTTTCGGCTCGGGTCATGGTCCCAGGGTCCTGGGATCAAGCCCCTCATCGGGCTCCCTGCTCCACAGGGAGTCGCTTCTCCCTCTCCCACTCCCCCTGCTTGTGTTCCCTCTCTCGCTGTCTCTCTCTGTCCAAGAAATAAATAAAATCTTTAAAAAAAAATAAGGGTAAATTTTGACTTTGTGAGATTTTGGTTTTTGTCTCGTGTGTGCATGTGTGTGCATGTGGGTATGTCTGGGGTCCCTCTGTCAAGTGTATTTCTTTCTGAAAGTCACAGTCCACCTTGGTCATGCAAGGCCATACTTAGCAATTCTGAGCGCAGGTTCTAGAGTCAGACGAAGAGGGATCCAAATCCCAGATCTCCTACTTATCGACTGTGTGACCTTGGGCCAGTTACTTAACCTCTCAGTTGCTTCCAACTGTGAATCAAGTTGTTAGAAACATCCATGTGCAGGTTTCTGTGTGGACATAAGTTTTCAAGCCCTTTGGGTAAATACCAAAAGGCATGATTGCTAGGTTGTATGGTAAGAATATGTTTAGTCTTGTGGGTTTTTAAAAAGTTTTTATGGAATTCTCTTTTTTTTAAGGGAGGCTCCTCCATACCCAGTGTGGAGCCCAATGCGGGGTTTGAACTCATGACCCTGAGATTGAGACCTGAGCTGAAATCAAGAGTAGGACACTTAACCGACTGAGCCATCCGGGCGCCCCTTAAAGTTTTTATTTAAATTCCAGATAGTTCACATACAGGGTTATATATTGATAGAACACTCCCATACGTCACCCAGTGTTGATCACAAGTGCGCTCCTTCATCCCTGTGTTCTCTGTAGTTAAGCGTCTGTTTCTTGGTTTGTCTCTGTCTCTCTTTTTACCCTCTTTGTTCCATTTGTTTCTTAAATTCCACATGTGAGTGAAATCATTTGGTATTTGTCTTTCACAGACTTAACTTCACTTAGCATTCCACTCTCTAGCTTTATCCATGTCATTGCACATGGCATAAGTATGCTTAGTTCTATAAGAAACTACCGAACTGGCTTCCAAAGTATCTGTACCGTTTTGCATTCATTCCCACCAGCAATTAATGCGCGTTCCTGTTGCTCCACATCCTCCTCGGCGTTTATTAACGTCAGTCTTCGGGATTTTGGCAATTCTAATAGGTATGTGGTGCCGTCTCACTGTTGTTCTGATTTGCATCTTCCTCACGACATCTGATGTAGAGCAAGCCTAATATTTTCAAAGTTCATCTGCACTGTAGCGTCAGTACTTTGTTTCTTTTAATGGCTCAATAATACTCTCAATTATTCATAGTAGAAGAAATAAAGGAAGTAGGTCCTGGGTTTTTGTTCTTGGTTTTTTTTGGATTTGTTTTTGTTTTTTTAATGCTTCCACAACTACATGGGGGAAAATAGTAGTCACTTGTGTATCGTCGTCATGATGGTGATATCACCTCCACCGTACAAAGAACTGTCCCTAACCAAGCTGTTTCATGGCTTTAATATGCTTCTGTTTGAATTAGCTCTGTTGGAAAGAAGTTACTTGGGTTTCCTCCCCAACCCCAGCTTTCACTGGGCTGGTCATTTGGAGCTGACAAACTGTGTCGAATTTGTATTATATCACCTCAGCTACAATGGAAATGCTTTTCTCAGAACTCCCTTCCTTCTAGGGTTCCCCGTCAGCAGGAGCTGCAGACATATTTGTGCAAGATTTGGAAGTGGGAAATGGAGTGGCAGCCATGTTGCTGTCCACGCAATAGCGATTAGCCTAGGTTTTTGCTGCTGTTGTTCTTGTGGTGTGGTTGGGTCCTTTCTTTTGCTTTCCCAACAGCTGATCACCCTAGGCCAGGGGAAAGATTCAGATTATATCGAATCTGTTGGAAAGTATGCTCAATGAATGGAAAACTGTAACAAAGCAGATGGATATACTTCCCAAATTTGAAAATAAGCAACAAAGAATAAATTGGAAATGTATGAATCACCAGATGAAAGGCTTAATTATGCATTTTCCCATACGAATTCCTCCTGTGAACACTTCCTCAATAAGTCACTTGCACATATGTCCTTGTCTTAGGCTCTGCTGCTCGGAAGTGTGACCTAAGAGAGCACGGATTCCCGGATGCCTGGAATGTGTACCTCCTAAATGCTGGTCTGGGGTTCCCGAAAAGACCAGATGATAACAGCCCTCACCTACCTCTTTGGGGACAAGGGATTGTGTTTCCCAAATGCCAAATGCCTGCAGGTCCGTTTCATAAATCCCAAATGTCTCCAAGACCCTTAAGATACTGATAAGGTACAGGGGAAAAAAAGGGGAAACAGGTTTCCTTACACTGAGGAATCAGGGCCTGCCCCACAGCAGGCGGCAGCAGTAACTGGACTCAACCTCCACTGCGGGGCGGCCGGGTTAGGGGCCGGCAGCGGCGGGGCCTCCTCTTCCGGAGGGCGGCTTTTGGCTTCGGGGAAGGAGGCCCCGGCCCCGCGGGAGGGAGGGGGAGGGGAAGCCGGTGCGGGGATTGGCGGAAGCGCCGGCGCCAGTGCCCCGGCCACTCTTGCGCCGGACGCCCGGAGGGTCGCGCGACCCTCGCCCGTTAGCGCCGAGGGCCCCGACGTCACCGCGACGCCCCCCGCGCCCCGAGGCTGCTGTTCTTCGAGCCCACTCGCCGCGCGTCGCCGCCGCCTGGAGAGATGGAAGGCCCAGCCGCCGACGCCATCATGTCGCCCGAAGAGGAGCTGGACGGGTACGAGCCGGAACCTCTGGGGAAGCGGCCGGCTGTCCTGCCCTTGCTGGAGTCGGTCGGGGAGGCCAGCAGTGGCCCTTGCAGGGACGGCTCACTGCCCTCGACGCCACCCCCAGCAGAGGAGGAGGAAGACGAGTTGTACCGGCTGTCGCTGGAGATTATCTCTCGGTACCTTCGGGAGCAGGCAACAGGCGCCAAGGACGCGAGACCACTGGCCGGGTCTGGGGCGGCCGGCCCGAAGGCGTTAGAGGCCCTCCGACGGGTCGGGGACCAGCTACAGCGCAACCACGAGACGGCCTTCCGAGGTATGCTTCGGAAACTGGACATCAAAAACGAAGACGATGTCAAATCTTTGTGTCCAGTGATGGTCCACGTTTTCAGTGACGGAGTAACAAACTGGGGCAGGATTGTGACTCTTATTTCTTTTGGTGCCTTTGTGGCCAAACACTTGAAGAGGATAAACCAAGAAAGCTGCATCGAACCCTTAGCAGAAAGCATCACAGATGTTCTCGTGAGGACAAAACGAGACTGGCTAGTGAAACAAAGAGCCTGGGATGGGTTTGTGGAGTCCTTCCACGTACAGGACCTAGAAGGTGGCGTCAGAAATGTGTTGCTGGCTCTTGCAGGTGTTGTTGGAGTAGGAGTTGGTTTGGCATATCTAATAAGATAGCCTTTTAAGTGCAATGATTGACTTTTAACCAACCCGCACCAAAACCACCTAGGACTCCTGTGAAATCAAAGGTATTTATGAAGCTGGACTTTGAGCTGTCCAGGCTGTAACCCCCAAGAGTTCGAGGCTAGCAACGTACAACAGCAGGTGGCAAGAGGATTATGGCTAACAGGAATAAATACATGGGAAAAGTAGTCCTCCTTGAAGAGTCACTGTCTAAAAGAAGCAGAGGTCAGTTCAGCAACAGGCAAACTTTGGGAGGCCATGGAGGAGGACTTTTCGATTTAGTGAAGATGGTGGGGTTGAAGAGACTTAATTTCCTCGTCTAGAACAGGAGAGTGGCCAGTAGCCAGGCTAGTCCTAGAGTCCATTAAATATGTCCACTGAATTCATTAACTTCTTATAGCGTTACAAGAGAAGCAGTGGCAATGGCATTGATCTGTATAAAATGGATTGAAGCTACAGCTAATAGAACTATGACTAGAAGCCTGAGTACTGTACAACAGAGTGTGAAGGGAAGCTTTTGCCCTGTAATTAGCTTTCCCAGGTATACTTCCTGAATAGAAAGTCCAAGTGCTCAGGACTTTTCTACCTGTTCTGCTTTGGCTTGGTTTGCGTGGTTTAGTTTTAATAGCCTGGTGATGGCCAAGAATACTCGACTTAAGGCTCGATACTTAGAGTTGCAAATATGAGAATAGCCTCAATTTTTAAGGTTAAAGCATCTTGTAAATGTATTTGTCTGTAAAAATTGTATATATTTTTACAGAAAGTCTATTTCTTTGAAATGTAAAGGGATGAAGAGTCTCCAGAGACATCAGTTTTTGCATACCCATTTGAACTTGTGTAGTTAGGAACCTATTTCTTACAGCTTTTGTATTCTAAATATTGTTCTGGTCTTCTAGATTGTACACAGAACCAATTGGTGTAATTGTACACAACTTGGTTGTAATGGGACAATTCTGATTCATAACTATGCAGACTTTAATTTTCCTAACTGGTTGGTAAGTGTTCCTTAGTTTTTGTTTTTATTTTTTTAAACCTGGGATTGAGAAACTGAGGGATGGGAATTCATCCTTTCACGGCCTTACATGTGGGTTTTCAATAATTGAGTCAAGGTGGAGTTTAAGTTTGGGGCAGGGGGCGCATGTGGGCTGATACCTTACAAAATAATGGGCTCTGATTGACGAGTAGCTACTCATTTGAGTTCCTTCCACTTGACCTAATTTAACTGGTAAAATTTAAATTGAGTTTATGAGGTCATCTTCAAAACTTTTGCTAAAAGATTTTCAGCTGTTCCAAATGGGACTTACTAACAGTGTGTATATACAAAGATCCCATCAGTGGATGAGAGATACTCGATCCCTTGTTTGGTCAATAAATTGTAAAATGATGGCTTGGGGGAAAAAAAAGGGAAACAAAGTGAGGAGTGTTATGGCACCATATAGTTGTGTCATCCCCTACCCCTCACCCTAGAAATGTATCTAAGAGCATGAGGGGGATGCTGGAATGGGAGAAATATCATGGACTTGCATGAATATTCCAATGCAATGAAATGCTGATGTTGGGACTTGGACTTTGGGTCCTGCCTGCTGGGAGCAAATTGTGAAATCGGTGGGCAATACCTCTGTGATATATTGATATGTTTAAGTCCCTGACTCACCCATAGTTAAAAGAAAACCAGAAAAAAACCCACCCTACTTAGCCTGGGGTAGGGGCTTGGGGCTGATGGCTAAGGAGGGTGTGTGTTTCCTTCTGCGGGTAATTAAAATATTCTAAAAGGGATGACTGATGGGTGCACACATCTGTGAATGTTCTAAAAGCCATGATATGATACACTTTAGGGGCGCCTGGGTGGCTCAGTCGTTAAGCGTCTGCCTTTGGCTCGGGTCATGGTCCCAGGGTCCTGGGATCGAGCCCCCCATCAGGCTCCCTGCTCCACGGGGAGCCTGCTTCTCCCTCTCCCACTCCCCCTGCTTGTGTTCCCTCTCTCGCTGTGTCTCTCTCTGTCCAAGAAATAAATAAAATCTTTAAAAAAAAAATGATACACTTTAAAGGAATGAATTTTATGGTGTGTGCTCTAGACTGAATGTTTTGTTCCCCTCACCTACCACCCCCACTCATAGGTTGAAATTTATCTCCAGTGTCATGGTAATCAGAGGTGGGGTCTTTGGGAGGTGATTAGGTCATAAGGTGGAACCCTCATGAATGGAATTAGAACATATCTAAAAGAGACCCCTGAGAGTTCCCTCGCCTTTCTTGGCTTTCCACCAGGTAAAGACATAGTGGGAAGTTGGTGTCATTTATGAGCGAGGAATCAGTTTCTCACGAGACACTAAATCTGCTGGTGCCTTGATCTTAGATTTCACCTCCAGTAGTGTGAGGAAGAAACTTCTTTTGTTTATAAACTACCCAGTCTCTAACGTTACTCTCTGCTCTAACGTTACTGTTAGAGCAGCATGAACTAAGACAGCGTGTGAATTATATCTCAGAAAGCTTTTTGAAAAAGAAACCCACCCAGACATTTCTGGCACCCTCCCGTGGTGATAGCAGCGCTGGTGTGCAGTGTGGGCCACTTGAATGGATGGGGTTAGCAGCCGGGAGTAAATGGTAGGGTGTGCAATCTCTCCCCAGTTTATTGGAGAATGGCTACTAAATCTTGGGAAGACCCTTATACCAATAATGATCAAAATGATACCCAATTCCCAACATACCCCCAAGCCATCTCGGCTGCCACTTTGGAATTCGCCCCTCTCCACCCCATTCCACCTACGCCGACATAGAACAACTCTTAAGGTAGACCAGCAGGCCAGCTTTTCCCCAGTTCCTCCTATCTTCACCTAGGTCTGGTTGTCTTCTTTCTGCTCAGAGTGAGAGGCTTCTTCATTCCCTGAGTTTAATGAAAGGGCTCTCCAATCTTCAATTCTGAGAACTCCTGAGAAGGAAGTGACTTTCTAGACCATGAATTGTAGATCATTATAGATTACTGAGTCTCTATTGCTTAATGATCTTTTGGTTCCAAGTGTTAAGAACAATTATCCACAAGTTTGAAAAAAAGGAAAAAGACAGCTGTATAACTTCTCAAAATTAAATTAGAACACTATCTGCTTAAAGGTTATCTGATTTTCGAGGGGATATAACTGTTTGACTTTGCTATTGACTGGGCCCCAATTCTATAAAGATAGGTGTTAACTTGTAGAAAATCGATAAGTTGCAAACGATTTTTGTCCTGTGGAGATGCAGCTGATTTTTGCCTAGTAGAGAAGGTAACCTCAAAGATTATTGACATGTCATTATCTTAGAGCAGGGGTCAGCAAACTTCTTCCATAAAGGGCCAGATGATAAATATTTCAGGTTTTATGGGCCATACATTCTCTGTTGCAACTATTCCACTCAGCTGTTGTTGTATGAAAGCCACCACGGACTGCTGTGAATGAGCATGGCTGTGTTCCAATAAAACCTTATTTACAGACATTAAAATTTGAATTGTATGTTATTTTCATTTTATAGAATATTCTTTCTTTTTCCAGCTGTGCAAAAATGTAAAAAAAAATATACAAAAATAGGTGGTGGGTTTGATCACCAGGTCATAGTCTGCTAATTCTTGGCCTAAAGATTTTATTGTCCTGTAGGTCATTAACTAGTTTCATATTTAACTTGGAAATTTATTCCAACATCTTTTTTTTTAAAGATTTTTATTTTTCTTTATTTTTATTTATTTGAGAGAGAGAGCACAAGCAGAGGGAAGGGGCAGAAGGAGAGTTCTTAGAGAAGCAGACTCCCTGCTGATCAGGGAGCCCCATGTGGGGCTCGATCCCAGGACCCCGGGATCATGACCCAAGCTGAGCTGAGGCAGACGCTTAACCGACTGAGCCACCCAGGTGCCCCCAAGATTTTATTTTTTTTATTTTTTATTTTTTTAAAGATTTTATTTATTTATTTGAGAGAGAGAGAATGAGAGAGAAAGCACATGGGGGGGGAGGGTCAGAGGGAGAAGCAGACTCCCTGCCGAGCAGGGAGCCCGATGCAGGACGCGATCCAGGGACTCTAGGATCATGACCTGAGCCGAAGGCAGTCACTTAACCAGCTGAGCCACCCAGGCACCCAAGATTTTATTTTTTTTAAGTAATCTCTACACCCAACGTGGGGCTCAAACTCACAACCCCAGGATCAAGAGTCTGCACACTCCACCAGCTGAGCTAGCCAGACACCTGACATTCTTTTTTCTTATGAACCGTATGTGGGTGTATATGTGGTGGCAGTTTGGATGTATTAGTTTCTTCTATCCTCTGAAGAAGTTTTGCGATCTAGCTGGTTCCTTCATTCATGAATTAAATACATCTTTGACACATGTTCACCATGTATTTCCAATTGAATGTGGAATAGTCTGGCTATCTCTTTTGTTCCCTGGGCTCCTCTCCTCTCCACCAAGTGCTTTATCAAGACGTTTTCCTAATTAAAGTCAGGTCTGTCCCTAAGAGAAATTCTGATGCCTATGATTTCCCCCACCCCTCTACTATTACGAAGAGGCCCTTTGTGCAACAATACCTTCCTTGAAGGGGCCAACTGCTGGGGCTGGCAATGGGCTGGCCTGCATGGATGAAAGGTAATGAATTAATGACACTGATAGTGGCAAATGCACAGCGGGGCTTGGCAACGGGTTACCAGGGCCCACGTGGAGGAGAGAAGGGCGCGTGGAGCCTCCGAGGGCTCCTGCACGGCTTCAGCCCATCTCCCCCGGCATCCATGCTTGCGGCACAGCTGCGCACTCATTCCTGTGGTATCATTAACAGGGACCAGTGCTCCCGAGAAGACTTGGCTCTAACAGGCCAAGTTACTGCTGGAGACTTTCTATTGTAAGACGAACAGCAAGGACTCCAGTGGGCGTGGGGAGAAGCCAAGGCTCCTGCCGAGCGGAAGCTCACTGGATGCCTGGTTGTTATTCGGCTCCATGGGGGGTAGGTGTTAATTAAATAGTCCCTGGGTGGCGGGAGGGGGGCATTTCCCAGCTGAGGAGGACTGGAAAAACTGGCCCCTCTCCTCCCAATTCAAGATGGCCACAACCACTATAAACAAATGCGCACCCTCAGTGGAAATCAAAGAATTATTGTTTAAAATCAGTACTGGCAACGAAATCTTATTATTTTTGTCATCTTTGCCTAGGTTAGGGTGGAAATTGGTAGTACCTTCTTGAAGGCATTTGGCAATAAATACGTTAAACATATCAGTGTTTTGCCTTGATCGCTGCAGTTGGTCCTGGGTCCTTGGCCAAGTCAAACCTAGCCTTAGGGGTTATGAGAGAGAATGGGCTGAATTCATCCTATTTTAGAAGTAGCTACATAATGAACATCCCCTAGGGATCACGAAGTGTCACAGAAGGAAGGATCTGTGGCAACAAAGACATTCTCAAGTACTCACAAGAGGTGCAAGGTCACCCAGGTTGAATACCAAATGGGCGGTGTCCGGTCCTTGTCCTAGCTGACAAAGCAGGGATCCCAATCACCATAACGATGGCGAATGTTTACTGAGGGTCTGCTATGTGCCAGCCACTGCCTAAGTCCTTCTCGGGCAGTATCTCACCCGGTCCTCACAGCCTCAGCTTTGCATTTCCAAATGGGAGCCTGGCAAGGTGAAGCAGCTTGCCCAGGGTTACACCTTGCAAGCGTTGCGGCTGGGGTCTGAGCCATGATTTTGACTCCAAGCCCACAATCCTCACCTGGAGGCTCAGCCGGGCCCCTGGTGTGGGACCGTGGAGAGGACTGCATTGGCTTCCATGGCTAAGGTCCCTGACAGTCGGTAGATGTTAGGAGGTATGCTGTGCAGCCAAACCTGGATGGAAAAGAAAGCCCTGGATTCTTCTAACATGGCATATTTGTGAGGACTGGCTTCCTCAGGAGAATTCCCCAGCTGGTGAGAGCCTCCTTAAAAAGATGGAGGCCGGGCTGTTGGATCCGAAATTCACTTCAAAATAACAGAGGTCTGATTTCTCTTTTTTCTCTTTTTTTAATATTATTATTATTATCCTTCGAATTGGGCAAACCACTTAACTATGCCCCATGTGTTTATTTTGACAGCTGATACAGCTCCTGATTCTCTTTTGCAGCTCTACAGAGAATATCCTACTTCTTAGGAGCTGAGAACATGGGAAAAAAAAAAAAAAAACTCCCTCCAAAAAGACTCTTCACGGGGGTGAGATGTAGTCTTGCCCTTCTCTGGAAGACTGCCTGAGGCTGCAGTTAGCTTTTTGTGTTTTCAACGTCCTTCTTCCCAGTTTGAAATTTAGAGCTGGTTCCTCGCTGCCTTTCTTGTACTAGACATATATTGTTTTGTTTTCTTTTTTTCTTTTTTTAAGATTTTATTTATTTATTTGACAGAGAGAGACACAGTGAGAGAGGGAACACAAGTGGGGGGAGTGGGAGAGGGAGAAGCAGGCTTCCCGCGGAGCAGGGAGCCAGAGAACCTCTTTGGCTTTCACTCCTAGAGCAAGGGCCCGTGACTCGTCCTTGGCTGGTAAGTATCCTTCTGTAGAGCATCAAAGCCTTGTAGTAATAACCATCCAATCTAGTTATGCTTATCACGCTATTTCCTCTGTTCCCGATTGTATTGGTAATGAATGTACCATTACCTGATACATGGCTTCTGCTGGTGCATTCCCTGCCCCTGGGACACCCTCCCAGCTCACTCAATGAAAGTTTGAACCACCTTGTGCCAGGGACTGAGGGTGCTCCACCCACCACAACTGATTGCCTGCCTAGAGGGAAGCCATCCAGCTCCTCAGCCCTGCCTTGTTGCCTGCTTCTTCAGACCTCTCCCAGTATCTGTGGTTCTAGACTGGGTGTTCCCGTAGCAGTCGCTGAGACAGAGTTTGGCGCAGAGATCGCTTAGGGATCAATACCTGTGAAGGAAAAGCGGAGGAAAAAGTGGAACTGGGTGTGACCTGGCAAATTATCAGCCAACCTGGCAGGGAGATCCAGGAGAAATAAATATTGCCATCAGAGTGGACCACATGGGGTGGAAAGGGCCAGGCCTTCAGACCCGAACTTGACTCAGTCGGCGGCGATGCAGGCTTCCCCAGAAAGGATGTGACTTCTCCGCAGCTGATGCCGACACTGAAGGAGCTGACAGCTGAAAGCTCTCTGCCCTCTTCCTCGAAGGTGGATCTGGGTGGTGCATCTCCATGTTACTACAGCTGGAATCAAAAAGACATAGGTTGGGGCTGCCTGGGTGGCTCAGTCGGTTAAGCAGCCAACTCGGTTTCGGCTCAGGTCCTGATCTCAGGGTCGTGGGATCGAGCCCCGAGTCAGGCTCTGCATGAGCGTGGAGCCTGCTTAAGATTTCTCTCTCTCCCCTCCCTCTGCCCCTTCCCAACCGCCCCCAATAATAAATCTTAAAAAAAAAAAAAAGGTTCAAATCCCACCACTTCTGCTTACCATGTGACCTCATGAAAGTGGCTTAACCTCTCTCTGAGTTTCAGTTTTCTCATTTGTAAAATGGAGATGCATTCCCCTCCAGCTCTGACTGATTTATCAGGCAGCTCTGGGGAACAAGGAGCTCTGCATAGGGGACTCTTCCTGAAAATGAAAACTCATTCCCCAAGCATCACAACTACCTCTATTTTTTCTACTTTGGATGGCAATCTTTTTAAACCACGTATACATTTCCCTGCTTCCCTAAACAGATGATATTCAACAAGATTAGTCTTTTCTCGATGATTCAGGGTCATGTGCGCTTCATCTGCTTCAGGTATTTTTGTCGCCTGTCATCATATCTGGGTGTCACTGTGCCAGTCTCTGACAGCCCACAGAATCTCCCATCTTTTCTAGACTGTTGCTATTGAGATGCTGTGGGCAGGGAAGCCAGGCAACCAAGCCTGAGAATAATCCGTGAAAGAGAGAGGGAGAGAGAGGGTAGGGGAGAGCGGGGGAGATAGATCGATGACGGATGGATGCATGGATGGATAGATGATGCGTGGATGGATGGATGGATGGATGATGCATGGATGGATGGATGGGTGATGCGTGGATGGATGGATGGATGATGCATGGATGGTTGGATCTAGATGGATGGATGATGTGTGGATGGATGAATGATGCATGGATGTATGTATGGATGGATGGATGATGCATGGATGGATGGATAGATGGATGGATGCATGCATGCATTGGTAGATGGATGGATGGATGATTGGATAGATAATGCATGGATAGATGAATAGATGGATGGATGGATATATGCATGCATGGATGGATGCATGCATGCATGCATGGGTAGATAGACAGATGCGTAGACGGATGGATGCATAGATGGTTGAAGGAAGGGGTAAAAACAATCAAGAGATATATTTAGAGAGACCTGGATGATAGATGAACAGACAGACAGGGAAGCTGGTACTCATGACAATAAATATACATCACCCATACGATCATCACAAATGAAGCATACGATCTCAGCATGTGGACCTATCAACATGTATTTAACAATCCTTCTATTGTTAGTCTTTTTGGTGCCATCTAATTCTTCATGATTACAGATAAAACAGTGATAATCATCTGTATATATATATTCAATTATTTTCTTGGGGATATATTCCTAGAAGTGGAATTATCAGTTCAAAGTGTAAGCACATTTTAAAAATAGGATTACTTATCTATTACAAAAATATGCATGTGGATTGCAAAAACACATATAAAGTGTCCTGTATGTATCTCCCATAATCCCACCAGCCAGAGTTAGCCACTATCGACCTTTCAATAGTGTTTTCTGGGCATGTGTACTGTGAGCACCGTGAGAATGCACCTCAAGGGCCTCCTACTCCCAGGGACAAAATTGACTGAGGGTCCTGGCTTTTGTGGGTGAAATCCATCATTTTGTTTACTTGGAGGCCTTACTTCCCATAGGCTGCTCCCAAGCAATGACTAAGTGAGGCAGTCTTGTTCCTGGGGGGCGGCATTCCCTTGGTGGTGGACTTTGGCTCAGGGACACCCCGATGGCCTTGCTGAACTTGCTTTAGACTACAGGCCAGTCTAGGAAGCCTCCACCTTCTGTCCTTCACTGGAGGGCCGGACTTGCATCACAGACTGACACCTCTCCCAGCTTTCCCTGGTTCCCTCCACATTTTCTTTCACAAAGGCATTTCCTCTAATAAAATCCTTGCACACATAATCCATCCCTGTGCCTGCTTCTCAGAGGACCCAGATTAACACGTAAACACCTACAGTATAACGAGACACCCCTCCAAAAGCCCATACTAATTTATACTCATACCTACAGTATATGAGAGCCCCTCTTCACCTGTGCTTTTGCCAACACATTGGTCCCTGCCTTCAGACTGAGCCCCCAATGAGCAGGTGGATACTCCTTCTGCTCCCTTGGCAGTCCTCAGAGGCAAGTGCATCATTGCGACTGTTTTGATTGCTAGTGACAGAAAACCCAACCCAAACTGCCTTAAACACAAAAAGACTTTGATTTACTCGTTGAGCTGGACAGTCCAGACGTATCTAGCTTCAGGCTCAGTTTGGTCCAGAGGCTTAAATGATATTGCCAAAGATAGTTATCTCCGTGTTCTGCCTCCATGGTGTTGGCTTGATCCTGAGGCTCCAGTCTCTCCACTTGGGAAAACAAAAATGGCCAGTATAAGTCCACATCTTACATCCTTCAAGAGAAGGAGGGGTTACTCTTTCTCAGAAGCCCCGGCAAACATCTCCTCTCATATCATTGGCTGTACCTGGGTTATTTGGCCAATTCAACCCATCATCATGGCCAGGAGGATAAAACATTGATTGCTTAAGTCAATCAGGGTCCATGCAATCAAGAGCTGAAGACACCCGGCATTCCAAAAGGAATTGGAAGTGTGTTTTGTCAAAAAAAGAGCTAATGGAAGCCATATTGAAAACACAACAGGGTGCCTGGGTGGCTCAGTCGTTAGGCGTCTGCCTTCGGCTCAGGTCATGATCCCAGGGTCCTGGGATCAAGCCCCACATCGGGCTCCCTGCTCAGCGGGAAGCCTGCTTCTCCCTCTCCCACTCCCCCTGCTTGTGTTTCCTCTCTCGCTGTGTCTCTCTCTGTCAAACACATAAATAAAATCTTAAAAAAAAATAAACTATCTGCTGTGGAGAAGGACGCCCCCAGCCACCTAATTCGCCAGTCTCCCTGCCATCCGTGGCACTTCTGCAAGAGCCCTGGTCTCAGGGGCACCCACCGCTGGTGGGCCAGTACCATATCTGCACGCAACCCTCCTCTTCTGGGTCCGCGTGTACGCCATCATCTGCCTGGCTCCCGTCCCAGTAGCTGTAGTCATAGGAGGGGCCGTCGGTCCATTCAAACTGCCCTTCCCAGGCAGCCCCATCTGGAATCCAAGGAGGCAAGCTTGCGAGAGAAAGATCTGGCATTAGCGCCAGCCCCAGCTCAGGGAAGACATTGTAACATCTCCATGCGGAGCAGAACAGAAGTCCTCACGTGGATGTGAGACGCTGTTATTAGCACCACACAACAGTTTGGTGAAGCCTTATTTAAGGTGCCACGCCACGCTTTAGCCTCATTCTCCTCCGAGTGGGCATCCGCATCTCCCTTTCAGAGATGAGGAAACCGAGACTCCGACTGGTCTAGCCAAATTCATACTGCTCATAGAACCTTCGTGCTGGGATTCAAATCCACGTCTGTGACTGCAGTACCCAAGACCATACCTACTGCTCCACTTTTTTTTTTTTTTTTAATTTACCAGCGGACAGGGGTCACCCTTCATTTCTTTCCTTTTGTCCAACATATTGTGTATTTTTCTTGCCCGAGGTGGGACCGCTCTGTCCAATTACAAGAAAACGCCTGTTGGGAATGTGATTGGTGTTAAAATAAATGTGCAAATTAACTGTGGGGAGAACTACATCTTTGCAATG
The DNA here is from genome assembly GCF_009762305.2 of Zalophus californianus. NCBI lineage: Eukaryota > Metazoa > Chordata > Mammalia > Carnivora > Otariidae > Zalophus > Zalophus californianus. The sequence continues at coordinate 83,895,966 of NC_045604.1, forward strand.
TTCTGGAACACAAGCCATTTCTGCATTTATTCAAGTTCGTAGAAAAGTCTCCCCCGAAGCACTGATGATTACAGAGGGGGCGTCAGATAATGGAAATACCATGCCGCCTCTACGAGAGAGTTCTCGAGCTTGCCGGTCCAGCTCTACCCACTTCTTCCCTGCAGGCTGGACGAGGGGCTTAACCTCTCGGGTCTGTTTCTGCACCTTTACAATGGGGCTAATATCTCCCCCAGAAAGCTACTGTGAGGGCTGACGAAGTAAAGCACGCAAAGGGCTCACGGTGTGCGGCCCTGAAAAGAAAAGTTTAAAAAACAAGCCCTTTGACTGTACTGTTTGTTATTATTATTCTTAAATCTTGTAATACAAGTTCCTTAAACCCCAATTAAGTGTGTTCATCATCCCATTTTATTTTATATATATATGTATATATATATATGTTTTAAACTTATTTATTTAAGTTCTTTCTACGCCCAATGAGGGGCTTGAACTCACAACCTCAAGAGCAAGAATTGCATGCTCTTCTGACTGAGCCAGCCAGGCACCCCTATAACCCCATTTTATTTTAATATTTATTTATTTATTTGAGAGAGAGAGAAAGCCCATGTGCACAAGAGGGGGGAGGGGCGGAGGGAGAGAGAAAATCCTCAAGCAGACTCCCCGATGAGCACAGAGCCTGACCTGGGGCTCGATCTCATGACCCTGACATCATGACCTGAGCCAAAAACCAAGAGTCAGACGCTTAACCGACTGAGCCGCCCAGGTGCCCCTCCCCCCTCACCACGGTCCCATTTTAAAGTTACTATTACAAATAGAAATGTGGGTTGTTTTTTTTTTTTAAACTGGTAAGAACGAATACTACACTTGATCTTAGCCAAAAGGCCGAGAAACGATTGTTTGTTTTTTTTTTTTTTAATGACAACTTCTATATAGTTTCTTGCCAGCTGAACTCTATGGATTTAAAAGATGTTATCTCTGTCGAGCCTGGCCACTATGGTTACCTCTGCCACCGTGATAGGAGCTCTGGCCGGCCTAAATTTTACGAGCCGTGATCGTGCGCCAAGCACCAGGCTAAGCTCACTGACTTTCTACAACAAGGCACTATGAAGAAACTGAAGCTCAGAGAGGTTAAAAAAAAAAATGCCCGAAGTCACCTACCACCCAGTCAGCCGCAGGACGGGAGCTGGAACCGGAGCCCGGTCCCCCACAGTACCCTGGGGCAGGGCTGGTAGCATACGCCTCTCCGAACAGAGACAGTATTCAGCTCACCCGGGGAAAGTCTAGGGATAAAATTTCCAGGTGGAGTCTGCGGTGATATCACCAGGTGTAAGATCTGGCGTCAGCTCTCCTTTTTGGCCTAACCCTTCACCATGAATCCATCGACACCTGCCCCACTCTGCATCCCAGACCCATTTGTCTTTAACGCCCTCGAATGGATCAGAAGCGCTCACACCTCAGACCTTTTGCCCATGCCCTTTCCTCTCCCTGGAATGCTTCTTCCTCTGACTATTTATCCATTAGATAGTAGCTTAAATGTCTCTAACCTAAGGGAGGCAGTGGCAGCCATGGAAGGACACTGCTTGGAGCTCCTTTAGGAGGACCGGCTACAGGGAACATGGCTGGCTGACCGCCTCAGCTCCCCTGCCCCTTGGGATGCGTCCCAGCATTCACAGTGAGACCGGGCTTCCTCCAGGCCGTGCCCCATCAGTGATTCAGCAAGAACTCAGGGGTGCTAGTGCTGGTCCATTCCTGCCCCATGCGGGCTTCCTCTCCTGGCCCTCCTTTGCCTGCAGACTCCCCACAGGCCTAGCCAAGTCTTTCTCAGAACTCTGCTATAATCAGAGGCTCCTCCTCCCTGGTCTTCCTTCCCCCCGCGCCCGTCCCAGGTCTCAGACCCACCTCGCTGTCTGGAGACCTTCCCTGCCTCCTTATGCCCCCTCCTCATTTTTTCTTCACAGCTTTTCCCCCTCATTAATCTCTTGCACATCTGATCACATTTTTGTGTCTGCTTTTTCGAGAACTCTGACCCAAACAGAGGCCTTCCCTGACCATACTATGTTCCCGTCATAGGTTCATTCACACCACTGTATTCTTTTTTTTTTTTAAAGATTTTATTTATTTATTTGAGAGAGAGAGAGAGACAGAGAGCACGAGAGGGAAGAGGGTCAGAGGGAGAGGCAGACTCCCCGCTGAGCAGGGAGCCCGATGTGGGACTCGATCCCGGGACTCCAGGATCATGACCTGAGCCGAAAGCAGTCGCTTAACCAACTGAGCCACCCAGGCGCCCATCACACCACTGTATTCTAACTGGGGCATCTCGGTGTCTGATTTCTCTCCGTTTGCTGGGCACGCAGCAGTGACCCGGCATATAGGTTCCATGCACAAGGTTGGCTAAATCGAAATGGCGTCTTGGCTGGGAAGTTCCAGGAGGACCTGGTAGTCACGGCTTCCTTACCTGTCTGTGATCATGAAGCCCTGTCCAGACGTCAGCTGGGATCCCAGGCACACAGCTGTTGACAAGGTCATATACAAAGACATTCTCTTCCCAGCTGCAAACATAAGGAACACAGTAAGCAGGTTACTCCTTGCCTCTTTTCATAGGACAGAGTTGCAAACTGAAAGCAATCCTTGTTAACCTTCCTGGACCACAGTAAATTGAGGGTCCGATGCAACCCTGCTTTTTCCTTCTTTAGTTACATCACCCATATGTGACTGCCCTACCATAGGCACCTCTGGATTGGATTCATGCCGGTTCAAGGCAGATCTCAACCTAAAGATTTAAATCTGCCTCAGAAACATGAGCAAACAAGGTGGATTCAATTGACAGTATCACGAAGAAAAAGAAAGAGGTTGGGATGCCTGGGTGGCTCAGTCGGTTAAGCGTCTGCCTTCGGCTCAGGTCATGATCTCAGGGTCCTGGGATTGAGTCCCACATCGGGCTCCCTGCTCGGCGAGGAGCCTGCTTCTCCCTCTGCCTGCCACTCCCCCTGCTTGTGCTTCCTCTCTCTCTCCCTACTAAATAAATAAAATCTTTAAAAAAAAAAGAAAGAGGTTTATACTGCATTGTGCCCATGAAACAACTTAATGAAAATCTCCACTAGACATTTTTGTTTTCTCTCGAAAGCCCTCCTTATGCTGCCAGTCCTTACTTACCCTACTAATTTTTTTTCTTGCATGCCATCTCCAAAATCTTTTGCTTTCCTGGAAAATTCAGCTCTGGGTTTGAACTTACAGAGCCCACTCCACAAACCAAAGCCCTCCAGTGAACATTCCACTCTCCTTTAGAAAGTGTCTTAGTCTTTTCTGGCTGCTGTAACTAAATACCATACACCAGGTGGCTTTCCAACAACAGAAATCTATTTTTCACAGTTCTGGAGGCTGGAAGTCCAAGATCAGGGGGCCAGCATAGTCAGGGGAGGGCCAGCTTTGGGGTCACAGACTTCTCACTGTATCCTCATATGGGGGAAGGGGGTAGGGAGCTCTGGGGGGCCTCTTGCAGAAGGGCACTAATCCCATTCATGAGGGCTTCACCCTCATGAACTAATCACCTCCCAAAGGCCCCACCTCCCAATACCATCACATTGGGGGTTAGGTTTCAACATATGAATTTGGGAAAGACGCAAAGATTTAGTTCAAATGGTATCTATTAAGCAGCTCCCTGAATAAGACTGCCTGGAGAACCGTGTCGGAACGAGTCAGAGTGCCAGAAGTCTGAGTGCTTCTGGAACGGATTTTTTTCCACAAACACAAAATTAAGAAGAATAAACATGTCTGCTTTGATTTGCTACCAATGGCTCAAGACAAATGAAATTTAAGAGTGGGCATTTTGGACAAGGCAGCAGCCTTTGGACAGCGGCCATTCAGACAAAGCCAACAAGAGCAGATATGCTTTATGGCAACATAAAGGGTATGCCAACATAGTCCTGTTTTGAAATGAGTTATTCGTTAGGTATTAGTCCCGAGGCTGGTAATTATTACTTTATCATAACTTCTTCAACCCACTAACGTTTACCTTTTAATGCCATGTGGAAGCCAAAAATGGGAATCCCTTGTCCAGGGAATCCGTTCCTCAGGGTTTGGGAACTACTTGAGTGGAGTGTGCCTGTTGTTCGTCCATTGGCTCTCACCTCCCTTGCCCACCCTTCTGAGCTTGGCCAATGGCATTTTCCAGGCTCGCCGATGTCCGGGCACTGGGTAAGCCATTACCTTCCTCCAGGGTCTTCCCGCAGCTCCAAGGACGATGTCCCCACATGACTACAACCCAAGAAGGAAAGGCAGTGTTGGAAACTGGGCCTTCTCCATGTGCCTGTGTCCATTTATCAGGGAGGAGAGTATTTCCAAGATGCCCCTTACAAACTTCCCCTCACATCCAATTGGCCGAACTGGGTTTTATGGCCAGTGGGAGCTGCAAAGGGGGCTGGAAAGTGAAATCTAGCTTTCTTAACTTCTTACACAGGCAGCAGGCAAAGGGATTAGTCATGGCTGTGGAGTAAGCTACTAGAAGGGTCTGCCCCAGTGCCATTTTGATGTGAGGATTCAATGAGTTCATTGGTGCCAAACACACAACACAGTGCTCAGGGAACATGTTAATGATCGAATGGAAATTTCCATGTGTCTATCTCTCTATCTATCCATCCATCTCCATTTCTTTGTTGTTTTTAGCAGCAGACAACCTTCAGCGTCCTTCACTGATTTTTTTTGTTAGGTGAATTATTTTATAAGCTCTTTGAAACAGGAGGTGAGAATCCCCCAGAAGACACCAATGCCTTCTGCTATGGTTTGAATATTTGTGTCCCCCCAAAGTTCCTATGTTGAAATCCTAACACCCAATGTGATCATATTAGGAGGTGGGACATTTGGGAGGTGCCCTGATAAAAGAGATGCTGGAGAGCCCTCTCACCCCTTCTGCCATGTGAGGACACAGCACAAAGATGGGCCATTTGTGAACCAGGGAGCAGGCTCTCACGAAGAACCCAACCATGGCTGGCACCCTGATCTTGGACTTCCAGCCTCCAGAACTGGGAGAAATACATTTCTGTGGTTCATCAGCACCCCCATCTGTAGTATTGTTGCAATAGCAGCCTGAAGAGACTAACACCGATACTATCGGAAGAAATGGAGGGGAAAGAGGGTGAGCGAGGCAGGGCTTGCATGCCCTGGGAAAGATGAGCTGACATGAGAACACTAAGTAAGAACTGAGCCCCTGAGATGCCTAGGGTGATAATAAATGAAACCATTAACAGCTCCCACTGTTGAGGACTCAGCCAAGCTAACTGTGGAAGAACTTCAGATGCTTGGTCTCCTTGGTCACACCGTGCACAGAGGAAGTGATGGAGCTGGGACTGGTCCAACACTATATGACTCTAGTGCCCTTAAGGCACATCACATCTCCTCCCGTGGGCTTCTCCATCTGGAACATCTGCTGTTCCCACTCCTTAAGCTTCCTAAATTCTTCAAGGTCCTGACCCAGGACCAGTTTTTCCAGGAAGCCTTCCATGAGCACCCCCTATCCACTCCTGGACCACCTGGAACACCCATTTCTGACCTCTTGGGGGTAGGCTGGTTGGTTTAGTTCTCTATTTCTCAAGGTCTGGTCTCCCCAAATGGGCCACAAGGACCACACAGACCAATATCAAGTCTTATTTCTGTTTGACATCTTCTCTCATGCCATCAGCAGGCTCGATTCAATATCGATGTTCCAAGAGTGTGTGGTCTGACATGGGAATGATCCAATTTCTGGGGACAAAGTGTTCTTCAGCCCAGTGGATCGCTGACCTTGGTCCTACCCAGCTGGGTAAGCACTGGCATCCCCCGATGCCTCTCTCATGCACAATTTGGCTACACTGACTGCTGAACATACATTTTGGTGGAGTGGCTGCCGTCACTTTTAGCGATTTTGCCATCTTTGCTCAACAACACCTGCTTGGGAAACTATTTCAATAATTTATTGCATTTCCCCCATATCTGTCAAAAATAACAGGAACAGAGAGAGAAGCCCAAGGTGCTACTGCAAGTAATAAGAAGCATGGATCAGATGAACTTAATTCAACTATCGCTCGAAACAAAGATGGAAATTATTAGGTAAGCAGAAAGTATGAGGATCTTAAGCTTCAATCAGATGCTCCGCAGACATAAACTGATTGTGTGTGTAATTATGAAAGAAAAAAATTGAAAAAGCATGAAAAAAACCACCAGAAATACAGACTCGGGCTGTGTCTCAAAGACAAGATGTAATTAAGGATTTTATAATGGTGTCCAGCTTTATGCAAACTGAATTTCATGTATAATTGATGAATGAATTGTTCAGGTTTAACTTTCCTACATGCTTTCAGGAAAGTATTATATGCCAACATGGAAAACTACCTGTAAAGGAGAGGAAAGGGAGAGACTGTTAGTGTAAGAAAGGCAAGGAGGAGCAGTAGGAGTTGAGAAGACAGGAAGAAGGTAAGTCGAGGCAGAAAAGAATGGGAATTGGGTCAGGGATTGCCGGAAGTCCCCCAATTTGCCTGGAATCCTTTCTGATGCCCAGCTAACCAAGGTTGAGGTTACAAGCACCATGAGCAGGCTGAGCTGCCCTTCCTGTGGGCTGGCTAAACGGAAAGCTTCATTTGGAATTTTTTTTTTTTTTAAAGAGAGAGAGAGAGCGAGTGCTGGGGTGGGGGGGTGGAGGGAGAGATAGAATCTTAAGCAGGCTCCACACTGAGTGTGGGACTTGATCTCACGACCCTGAGATCATGACCTGAGCTGAAATCAAGAGTCGGACACTTAACCGACTGAGCCACCCAGGCACCCCTGGAATCATTTTATTTTTTTTAAAGATTTTATTTATTTATTTGAGAGACAGAGACAGACAGAGATAGTGAGAAGAGAGCATGAGCAGGGAGGAGAGAGAGAAGCAGGCTCCTGCTGAGCAGGGAGCCCAATGCGGGGCTCGATCCCAGGACCCTGGGATCACGACCTGAGCCGAAGGCAGACGCTTAACCGACTGAGCCACCCAGGTGCCCCAACCCCTGGAATCATTTTTAAAATATACTCTTTAGCACATGGATCTCATTTTCCTCTATAGGCTCACAGTTTTTGAGAACTTCTTTGATCCATCCTTGTCAGTGCCAATCCTGCGCTCTGTTCTCTATCACAGGGAATTTGCCCTGAAGACCATTTCTCGCCGGTTTTCTTGTCAGCTGCCCTGCCTGTGGTGGGAGGCACAGATGAGGGTGGGAGGGAGGGAGGGAAAAGCCAGGGTATTTGTCTCCCTCTCTGCCTGGGGAGTCGCTGGCAGGGGCTGCCTCACCCCGGTGGCTCCAGATCCTCTAAGGCTGGTTTGCCCTCCCGTTAGGGGTGGGATTGGCTTCCTGCCGTTGTGAATCTCTGGACTGCCTCTCTACTGCCTCTTCAAGTTCTTAGATTCCATCACCCGTGTGTATTAAATTCTCTGTTTTGAATATTTGCAGTGGTTCGTGTTCTCCTCATAGACCTGACTGCCACACTATATTCCTCAGCACCACTGAGAATACAGTGGGGGCTCTCCATATTGGTTGGAAAACATGGAGGATTCGCTTACACACTAAGATAGAGGACCCCTTCTCCATTCTTACCAAAATTCGGGCACTCTAAAGCATAAAGAACCAACTGTCTTTCCGGCTTCAAGTCTTTGAGATTCTTGAAAAACAGAAGCAGGATTGTGAAGTTGTAGTTTGGGTGCCAATGGAACATAGCATAGTTGGCTCCAAGGAACCCACACATCGTCCAGGATGTCTGAGGTGAAAACAAGTCATAATAGGGTGATGAAAAAAATGCTCTAGGAGAGGTGGTCGATGAGTGCAAGTAGGGTGCCATGGAGTCAGGGTGACTTCAGTGAAGAGATGAGCCTGAAGGTTAAGGAGGTATTTATCTGGAGGAGAAGAGGGGGATAGGAATTCCCTGCAGAGGGAACAGAATGTGCAAAGGTATGGGGGAGCAAAAGGGCTGGACCAGACTGGAGAAGTTTGAGACGGTCCGTGTGGCTGGGGCTTGGGAGACACAGAGGAATGTGGAAGGAGGCCTTGGTGGGTGGGCTATGGAATTCAACTGTTCAGGTTCAAATCCCAGCTCCACCATTTTCTAGCTAGCTAACTTTAAGCAAGTTACCTTTCTGGAGGATCAGGTTCCGTGTCTGTGCAATGAAGATACCTACCTAATATGGTCTGAGGGAGCTTCAATATGATGATGTATATAAACGCCAAGCAAATAAATGTCAGTTATTATTCCTCACATTATAGTCTTTGTATGTATGTTATGTGAGTTGTTATCACAGGGTCAAGCCCTCTGCACAAAATCAGCACTTATAAAGACGTAAAGACGAATCTTCAAGCTTGCTATTTGCCACCCAGGATAAATGTTTTGCCTTCTACCTTTTCAATGAGAAATTGGGCTGGACCAATTTCAAAGAGAATTCGGGCTAGATCAAAGCTAGTTAGAATTACCCAAGAGAAACACCAGTGAGAAATGCCATTTTTCACTCCCCTTTCCAAAGGGGGTGCTTGGTTGGGCCATGGGGGATGGATGTCCACTCACCTGTGGTTGGAGGCCAGTTTGGTGGATTTCCTGCCAATGCAGAACTCAGAGCAGTAGAAGTTGGCCTCGGCCCAAGTCTTATTGAGAGGGAAAAATCTATAGCAGTGGCCTTTGAACTCCATCCAGAACAGTGGGCACAGGGAAGCCCGGGGCAGCTCCGGCATGCGCGTGGGCAGAAAGAAAACAGAATGGCAGGAGGGTGGGCAGTGTGCAGACATTGTTCCTATAGCTTGTGACATCTTTTCAAGAGTGAACATAAAACATTTCACATTATGATTAGTAAAATTCTACGCTTGAGGTCCAAAGAACACGTGCATACCTAACATTTACCAAATGACAAGAGTAATATACGCTCATTATAGAACACTTGGAAAATGTTACTGCTCTGGTGTATTTTTCTTCATGTCACGCTCGAATGCAGTGATTTGTAGAAATTCAATTGTTATATTGTACTATACATACCTGTCAGTATTCCGAGTTCCAAAAATGAGAACATATTTCCCCCACGTCATTATAAATTTTTGTAAACATTGTTTTAAATAGCTCTCGAATCCTCCACTGAGTGGCCCCCCTAGAGTTGATTTAATCATTCCCCTATTTGTGGATAATTAGACTGATTCCCTTTTTTAAAAACAATTACACCCAGTGCTGAGATGAACAGCCCTTGTGCATCAAGCTTTTTCAGCATTTCTGGTGATTTTCCGAGGAGAGATTTTTAAGGCTTTGATACAATTTTGCTAAATTGCCTCCTGAAAGCAATTTATACTCCCACGGTAATGCCTGAGAGTGCCCATCTCACAGTGCCCTTGCCACCGCTGAGTGTTATCACTTTCATGGCAATCTTTGCAAATTTTATAAGCAAAAAAAGGGCATCTTGTTTCAATTTGCAATTCTGAGCTCTCTGGTGAGGGCGGAGATTTTTCCACGTGTTTATTGACAAACGATAGCCCACCGAACTATTTATATCTGTAAGCCCATCGAACTGCTGGGGTTCAGGATGTGCTCTTAAGTCTGAAAAAAAAAAAAGCACACATGAAAAACCCATGATCGAGACAATAAAGTTCTCCCAAGCGTCAGCCCCCCCTGAAGGCTTCTTAGGAGATACTCTTTTTGGAAACGACTCAAGATGACTGGCTGCGGGGAGGAAGGCATGCTGAGAACCTTCCTTGAACAACGTTAGGTGGCTCATCTGTGGCAGTGGGCAGTGGTGAGATCTGCTGGACTGGGATCTGGAGGCCGGGGTCCCAGCCACCAGCAGTGGCACATTCCCTCCCTCTCAGCTGTCAAACTGGCTGATATTTGGGGTCCCTTTTGCAGCCACCCAAGGATGTGGGATCTTTGCCTTTCCAGCCACTGTAATAGCTGGCTGAGCTCTTGAATAATTAAGTAGTGGACAACATTCACGGAGCATTTGGGATGTGCCAAACACAAACAGGGAAACCGAGGCTTAGGTCAAGTGACTTGCCCAACGTCATCCTGCTAGTCAGTGGCAGATAGGGATTTGAACTCAGCCTCCCGACACCATAACCTTTGATCTTAAAGTCCGCAGGATGTTTCATCAAGGGAAATCAACAGGGCTGAGAATGGTTAATAGTCTTTTAGCACTTACTTCATGAGGTTGGTAGGCCAACTAATTGGGCCAGATCAATTCGCGGAATGCGTGGCATGTATGGACTGCTCTGTGATGGTATGATTATTATGATTAGCTCAGGGGTTCATAACCAGGGCTGTTGGGGCTTCGGGGATCTAGCGAATCCCCTGAAATTAAATGCAAAATCAAAAGTGTGTATGTGTGCATGTGCACATGCGTGTAACTGTGCATTTATTTGGGGGAAAGGAAGAGTCAGTTGTTTTAATCGAGAGCTCTGCTAAGCAGACAGGTTCCATGCCTCCCGTCACTGACCAGAGCCACTGGTCTTTCTTGTTTGACCAGAACCAGCCCTTCCCCCACCCAGGCAGCTGTGCTCGGCAGTCCTGGCTTGTCCCTTCTGGGTGTTGCTGAGCTCTTTGTAGGGATTTTGTGGCACTACATTTTACGTAGAGAGAGAGAGCAATAATTAAACGAAGGGGGCTGGAAGGGGAAAGGAGGGGGCAAGGGTCCTCACTCCCCTCTCCCCAAGGCCCAAAGGCTTCTCCTGGGTCCTAAAGCCTGGTGGATATTTGAAATCAAGTCTCCCTGTGGAAAACAAGCTCCCTCCTCCACACTGCTGGTTCCTTTGATTTTCTCCACTGAACAAACATGCCTGGAGTGAAACATACCAGAAAATGGGGCTGTGACAGGACACTGCTCAATTACTCCCTTTTCCACCTGGGCAGGCAGAGGCCTTTAATTGTAAGGATCTGGGAGGCAAAAAGCCACGTGTTTGCACTGGGATGATAATGAACTCCATCCTGCCTGGTATCCCGCACCCCCTTTGCCTCTGGGATTTGAGAAACTGAGAACTGAAGGATCTCAGGGGCCATTCATCCGCCTGAACCCCGAAATAGCCTTCGCTAGTCCGTGTCTCCCTTGTGAAGGGATTTCTCTAGGTTTATAGCTTTACAAGTCAGATAATGATGGCAATATCAACACTACTGAGCTTTCATCTGAGCCAGGCATTGTGTCAAGTTCTTTGTACATAACAATTCATTTAGCATTCACACATCCTACAAGGTAGGTAGGTACCACAATCACTTCCACTTTACAGAGGAAGAAACCTAAAAGACAGAGAGGTTGAGTAACTTGCCCAAGATCACACAGCTCCTAAGCGGCAGAGGTAGTTTTTAAAGACAGGCTCTATGGCTCCAGACCTAATTTAGGGATTCCTGCTGCTTAAATGCCCATTTCCTTTCGTCTCAGTCTTGATGGCCTGGTCCTTCACTCACTCCTTTTCCTTCAACAAGTCCTATTTGAGCACTACCTGGGCTCAGGCAGTTAGTTGGCTAAATGCTGGAGATACTGTGGCCAACTACACAGAGGTGGCCTCTGACCTCTTGGGTCTTACAGTCTAATGGAGACTGATATTAAGAAAAATAAGCACAGATATAAAATGTCATTAATGTGCCATTTGTGGATGTGTGTCATGCAGGCAAAAACTTGAGGGGGCAGCCCCCAAATTATTTTTGGAAGCTGGTTATTTGTTTGCCCCCTTTGTCTCCTTAGGTGAACAGGTGGCCGCCCCAACCCTCTCTTCAAGGAGCTTGGGGGGTGATTAAGACAGAGCACCAGAGTCCCATTCCCAGATGGGGGAAGTTCAGGGAGTTGCCATAGGAGCACCGAAACATGTCATACAAGGATGTGGAGATCTGGGAGGCTTCCTGGAAGGGATGATGTCTCATCTGACACCTGAAAGGTAAGAGTCAGAGAAAACGTGTCAGGTGCTGTGTGGACACAGCAGGTGCAAAGGCCCTGAGGTATGAGAGAATGGAACATTTGGAGAACATTTGCAAATGGTTCAGCCAAGCTGGGAATCTGAGGGTGGGGCGGGGGGAGGCAAGAGATGAGGCCAGAGGTGACGGGGGGGGGGGGGGGGGACAGGAAGGCATGTACAAAGGAGCTTGTTGCTCTGGAAACCAGGAGGCCAAATGGTAGGGTCTTTTTACCTCAATTACCAGCACTAAAGGTCACCAAGATCTCCCAGCTGGGGTGGGAGTCAAAGTCTTTGGGAGCTCCGAGCTTGTGAAGAAAAAAGAACACACCAGTGGAGTTCAGGGCTCATTTTTTTTTCTCTCTCTCTTTTTTAAAAGAATAAATTGTCACCTTCCCACTCAATCTGGCTGCCTGCTCCTCTGGCCCCAATCCAGCCGCCTACAAATGCACTACCCCGCTGCCTCCTGCCCAGATCAGCCTTGAGAGCCAGCCAGGAGAGGAGGTGAGGAAGGCTCCGGGGTCCACATCCCAACCCCCACCCCACTCCCACTACTGGGCCCCAGATGTCCCAGGAGACAGGAGGAAGAGTCTCTCAGTGTCCTGGAAGGTGGCGACTGGGAGGGCTTCCGTCACCCTCACTGCCTTTCCTTCCCGCTGTCTCCCTGGTTCACATGTCCCACCATCAGACCATCTTCCTCACCAGTGAGTCCTGGCTCTGGTTTCCAGAGCTGGTGGTCCTGGGCCTCTCGTGTCTGAGCTCTGCTTTCCCTTCTCTGGGCCACGCTTGTGGCCACATGATACAGAGGAAAAAAGCACTGGAACCTTTCTTCTATTGCCCAAACAGCGGCCATTCATTCATTCGGTGGTGAGTATGTAACTGCTGAGACCAGCCTCAGAGGGTGTCAGTATCATCCCCATTTTACAGCTGAGGAAACTGAGTCTCGAAGAGGTTAAGTCACTTATTCCCACAGCTAGCAAGTGGTGGTATTGGGATGAACTCAGAATTCCCTAAACACTAAGCACCTCCGGAAAACATCTTTTTTCTGCCCTTGGTTTTCCCATTTGTAAGACAAATATATTAAACACCAAATTTAACCACGTCATGGATTGAATGTTTGTGTCTCCCCCTCCTCAAATTCATATGTGGAAGCCCTAATCCCCAATGTCTTTGGAAGGGGGGCATTTGGGAGTGGAGTAGGGTTAGATGGGGTTATCGGGGGGCGCCCATAATAGGATTAGTGCCCTTATAAGAAGAGAAAGAGAGACCAGTGCTCCTGCCCACCCCCCCCCCCCCGCCACGTTTCTCTCTACCTGTGAGGACACAGCCAAGGTGGCCTCTTGGACCCAGCAAGAGTCCTCACCAGGAACCAAATTGCTCAGGATCTTGATTTCGGACTTCCCACCACTCCAGAACTGTGAGAAATCAATTCCGATTGTTTAAGCCTCCCAATCTATGTTTTTTGTTGTTGTTGTTGTTTGTTTTTTTGTTTTTTACCATAGGTTATAGCAGCCTGCGCTAAGACTAAAAGTTAATCAAGCCAATAAGTCCATGTCTCCTGGGTGCCTATTTGGCTTTGAGGTCTGTGCCCTCAAGTTGCTCACAGTCTGGGGAGAGGAACACACTCAGGACAATGAGTCATCATATACTAAGATACAGTCCAGAAATATGCAGAGTGCTCTGTGCCCATAGAGGTGGGGTGGGGAATCGGGCCAGAGTGTTCACGGGGCACTCTGGGATCTGACTCTATGATTCAGACTCCAAGGGGTATTCTAGGAAGTGCAGACATCCAGTTGCTCAGACCTCTAGGCTCCAGCTTGAACTCTGGAGTCCAACGGCCCCTGTTGGACACCCAGCTCTTCATGCCTCCATTTTCACATCTATAAAATGGACATGATGATAATGCCTACTTCGCAAGGAAGCCATGGCCTGGCTCATACTTGGCATTCTAGTAAGCATTAGGTATTACTGCAGCAGAGACAGCCTGGGCCCCGGAACCCGCCTGGAGCTGGGATTGCGGTGCCAGCCTGATTCCCCTGCCCACCCCTGAAGCCCTGCAGAAGCAGCACCCCACCCCCACCCCCCAGCTTCAAACGCCTTGCTGGAATTGCCTGTGCTGTGGAGAGTTCTTGGCCTCAGGAGCCAGGAAAGGAAACTTGATGGTAATGGTTGAAGAACCATAACAGCAAATATTTATGCAGCTTTTACTAGGTGCCAGGTTTCTTCTAAAGCACTTTACACTCATTAATCCCCTTGTACAATGTGATCAAAGCCAAGTTCGCAGAAAAGGTTTTGGGAAAAGGCTCTAGTCTGGCTAAACCCTCCCAAGTCTCTCAGACGTGTCTAAAGGGTTTTTTGGTTTTTTTTTTTTTCCCCAGCGCAAATCTCGAGGTGTGGCTGAGTTGCACTCTGTGCGTATATTTGCATGTTCATGGAAGGTCAGGAGACTTGGGGTGAGTGAAGAGAAGACAGATGCTCTGTTCTGCTTTGCACGGGAAGGCTGCGATCCAGAGGAGAAAGACAGACAGGGCGCATTCTCAACAAAGAGGGCTCTTGGATGTGCACTCACCTTCGTGGCCTGCAAAGGCCCACCAGTACCCTAGAGGAGCCCTTCTTAGTCACGCATCAACATGCACACTCTTGCTCACACTCTTGCTCACACACACACACACACACACACACACACACACACATTCTCATCTGGGTTGAAGTCACTTTCCTCTAGAAGATCTGTCTGCTCAGGCTCGAACTAGGCTTTCTGCTGGGCTGGGAACCTGGAGAGCCAGAGAACTACCCGTTGGCAGGGTCACTGGCCTCTGTAGGTCTCAGTTTCCCCAACTGTAACATGTTGGGCTGAATGGACTTCCCCGACCCTTCCTGCCAACTCCAGTTCTGAGCTCTCCAAGACTGCTGGGTTTGAAGTGATCTCAGTTCCCCCTACCGGCAGAATGAGGGTGAGCTGGGGGAGAGACCTCTGGAAAGTCCTTTCTCCAAGGGAGGCCTTTGTCACAACAGAAAGCTGTGTCTCCTGACCACTTCTATCATATCACCAACAACTGCAGTAGCAGAAGAACTAACAGTAATAACTCTCATTCTTTAAGCACTTAACATGTGCTAAGCGCTTCATCTGCACGATCTCATTGGAGATCCCCAAAACATTTAGTAGGCACCATTATTATCCCCATTCTCCAGAGGAGGAAACTTGATGCTCACAAAGAGGTGCCACAGGTACAAGTGAGTGGGAGAGAAGACTCCCCAGTTGCTCCCACTTGCAAACTTAGCCTCGGGCCCTTCCCACACACATGGGACGGAAAGGCGGGACCATGTGATATACAAAGGGAGACCTCAAGGATATTTTGTCCAACTTCTCTCCTGCTCGCCTACTGCATGGATGAGAAGACTGAGGCCTAAGAGCAAGGATGCAAAGTCACGGTTATGGACTGAATTTTTGTGCGCCCCCCCATTCATATGTTGGAGCATTAAGCCCCAGTGTGATGGTGTTTGGAAGTGGGGTCTTAGGGAGGTAATTAGAGTTAGATGAGGTCATGAGGGAGGGGGGCCATGATGGGATTAATGTCCTTACAAGAAGAGGAAGAGAAACCAGCATGTGCACATACTCTTTCTCTCTCTGCCACATGAGGACTCAACAAGAAAGGTGGCCATCTATAAACCAGGAAGAGAGCCCTCACCAGGGAACAGAATCAGGCAGCACCTCGACTTCCCAGCCCCTGGAGCTGTGAGCAATAACTTCCTGTTGCAGCCCGAGCTGACAAAGACAGAGTTTATGATAGATCGGAGCCCCTAATGCTTGCCTAGATAAACAAAGACCACCACTCACCTTGGTTTAAGGGGGATGCCCAGGTACATCTGAATTTCAGCTAAACAACAAATCACTTTAAGTCTATGTCCCACTCAATCTTTGAGACATGCTTATACTAAAAGGTGACTGTTTATCTGAAATTCAAACGTACCTGGGCATCAAGTATTTTATCTGGCAACCCTATCACCCCACTGTCTCAATTCACCCCAGCTCCGTAACAGCCCAAAAATGGGGTCTTATGGGAATTCTACACTTTCATTATGAGTTGTACTTTAACGGGGATCAAAACAGTATGTCTGTCACAGGCTTACTGCAGAGGTTAAATAAATCCATACACAGAAAGTGCTTAAAACAATGCCTGGCACATAGAGAGGGCTATGTAAATCTTAACTGGTTGTAGGTATTATTATTATTTTAAATATTATAAACAGTCTTTGGAAAGAACCCTCACAGTGGAGGTGACAGGCAAGATCCTCAGCCCAGAGCAGACGGCAGGATTCAGGAATCTTCCCGCCCAGACGGGGTTCCCTCACAGTGAGCACCCTGGTCTCCCCATTGCAAAGAGGAAGAAACGGAGCTCCTCTGAAGCCCTGAGACTTTCACGTGGGACACGGGGAGGCCACATGCCAGAGGCTGGTAACTGCTGTCCTAATTGCCGGGGACACAGAAAACCCAGAGAAGTGGGCCACCGAGCAGTGGCCTCCAGGGAGGTCATGAGACGGACAACTGTGTCCCCTTGCATGCCTAACCTGTGGTGGCAAGCAGCAGGTCTGAAAGGTCCCTGGGAACAGACGTCACAGTCAAAGTGGGGGTGGCCCCCGCACCCCTGATGCCAAATCCCAACAGAAATCCCATTTTCAGACCTTGCTGTGGTGCCAGACACCAAGAACAAAGCACTTCCCCACTTTATCTTACTTCCCTTGCAGAGTCACCCCAGAGGGTGCTA
Organism: Zalophus californianus; assembly: GCF_009762305.2. Classification (NCBI taxonomy): domain Eukaryota; kingdom Metazoa; phylum Chordata; class Mammalia; order Carnivora; family Otariidae; genus Zalophus; species Zalophus californianus. The sequence continues at coordinate 83,912,629 of NC_045604.1, forward strand.
CTCTGACCCCCATTTTCCGAAGGAAGCTGAGCTCAGAGAGGTTAAGAAATTTGGGCGGGGTCACACCGTTTTTAAGATGCTAAGCTGGGATTTAAAAATCAGGACTCTTTGGGTCTGAGCCAGGGACAATGCCCCTGGCTGGGGTGCGGGAAGGGGAGCCAGGAGGGCTGTCGGGAGGCTCAGCTCATCTCCCACCACTCCTCGGGTCAGGCGGGCCTGCAGCCCAGGCTAACCAGGCCTCACTGACAGAACCTCAAGTGTCTGTGAGGTGTTCTCCTCTCCTCCTGCTCCGGCCCTGGCCCCGGTGCTCAGCTGGGCTGATACTGATGTCCGTCTGTGGAAAGGCCTGTGCAGACAGGAGGGTCGGGAAGGCCACCGTGGCCCACCACCCCCACCTTTGCATCCCGAGGCCCGAGGAAGCCACTTTCAGGCCTGAGTGGAGGAGAGAGGCCCTTCCACTGGAGCTCTCTTGGGGGCAGGCGAGTGCTGCTGGGAGCTCAGGACACACTGGAGAGCCTCCAGTCTCCTCCTCCTCTGTCCCCTCTGCACCGGAGACAGCTCTGAGTGACAGCCTGAAAGCTGACCCCGGTCAGCCCCCTTCAGGGAACTAAGAGAAACCACCGCCCTGCTTCTGAGCCACTGTGTGGCCTTGGGCATGTGCAGGCTTCTCTGAGACTCCATTTTCTCCTCTGTGAGATGGGATAGTAACAGAGCTTGCATCTGGGCCTGTCACAGGAGATAAAAGCACCTCGGGCCCCCTCAGAGGAAATATATACCAGAAGGTAAAAATAGAAGTCAGAGGCCGGTGCAGAAGTGGATGGGGGAGGGGGGGCGCCTGGGCGGCTCAGTCGTTGGGCGTCTGCCTTACGCTTAGGTCATGATCCCAGGGTCCTGGGATCGAGCCCCGCATCGGGCTCCCTCCTCTGTGGGGAAGCCTGCTTCTCCTTCCCCCATCCCCCTGCTTGTGTTCCCTCTCTCGCTGTGCCTCTCTCTGTTAAATAAATAAATAAAATCTTTAAAAAATAAAGAAGTGTATGGGGCCTGTGTGCTTGGGCTCAGCTCGTCCCCACCCCACCCTGGCCTTGAAGGCCCTAGAACACCTCTTGCCTAGGAAGCAGCAAGGAAGGCCTAGGTGGGTTACCCTCCACCCTTTCCCTCTACCTTTCAAGGTTTCTTAGGGGTTAAAGGAGGTGCCAGTAGAAGGTTCTTGGCCCAGGATAAGTGCTCAACGAAGAGAAGCAAACATTATCATTCGTGGACAGGTCTCGTGTGTGGTTTGTTCCAACTTAACATAAATGTGTTCAAATCCACTGGTGTTTCATTGGGAAGGTCACTGCACTTATGAATTAGTATCTCCGAAAATCGGAGTCTTTCTCTCCCCTGCTTCATGTGTTGTCAGGCAAGTCACTCTGCCTTTCTGAGGCCTCAGTTTCCTCCTTAATAAAATAGGGGACACCAAGAGTACCTACCTCGCAAAGATTCAGTGAAATCATTTGTTTCTAAGACTCAGCATAGATGCTGGCAAATAGTAGGTGTTCAATAAAGGATAGCAAATTTTGCTACCATTATCGTGGATCCAGTGCAAGCCTTCTCCTGGCAGGAGACCCTGCATACTCCCTTCCCTCCCCCGCTTGCTCTCCTGAAATGCTCCATCGGGTTCTCTGACACTCTGTGTGGCTGGCACCCACAGGGAGGACTTGAACCTGTCCCAGGCACTCACTTGCTCTCTGGTACACCTGCTGCCATGCCTTCGAGGTCTAACTGCGTTGCTCTGTGGGCACCGGGTGGAGAGCCTGCCGAGGCCAGACTCAGGATACAAACACAGCTCAGGCCCAGTTTCCTCCTCATGCCCCACGTCTACCGGTTCCTCAAAACGCTGGGCTGGTGCACACCCCAGAGCGCACATGTATATTTATTTAGGAATGACATACATTTATTATGTCCGTGTTGTGCATCGATGACTTACTGTACTAATAGATCAGGTCTGTTATAAAATACCCCTCCCCCAAACTGACATATATATTTTTTGAAGGTTGATATAAAACATAAATATAAAATTTGCATCTTTTCTCCCCACTCTCCATCATCTGGTGCAATGCATTTCAGGGGCCCCTGCTGTCACAGAAATCAAGCACCCTCCGAGTGGGAACCCTCCAGGTGGGGAGGAGGGTGGTCCGACAGATGCCACTGGAAATTCTTTTGAAAAGTGGAGGATCCTTTGATTTGGCAAATGAACTAAATGATCTGTGTTGATAATGTGTCAATAGATGATGGCTGAAAGTTTTGGTAAATGGGTTCATGCCCCCTCTCTGGATGGAAACAAGTGGAGTGTTCGTTATACGCCCAATCCCATGCATTGGTGTCTCCTGGGAGCTTGTTCAAAAAGGCAGAATTTCAGGCCCCACACCAGACCCCCCGAATCAGAATCAAGGGGTTGTGTGTACGTTACAGTTTGTGAAGCATTGTTCTAGGCAGGGGTAGGCAAACTTTTTTTTTTTAATTCTATTTTTAAATAAAAATTGTATAAATCTAAAGTATGCAACCTGATGATTCAATAGACACGTGCACAGTGAAATGCTCCTACAGTCACACTGATTAAGGTAGCATCTCCTCACATGGTTACATTCTTTTTCGTGATGAGAGCACCTGAAATCTACTCTCTTTGCAAATTTCAGCATTCAGTCCAGTCCTGTATTCATTATGCCGTGCATTAGCTCTCTAGACTCATTCGTTCATCCTACTTTATTGTAACTTAAACTTCTGTAGAGCCAGATAGCAAGTATTTTAGGCTTTGCTGGCCACACGGACTCAGTCACAACTACTCAACTCTGCCACAGACTATAGGAATGGACCTGGCTGGCTTCCAGTAAAACTTCATTTACAAAAATAAGCAGCAGGCTGGATTTGGTCCATGGGCCCGAGTTTGCCAACCCCTGCTTTAGACCTCAAGTTTACTGACCAGAAAGTAGGTAATTTCCTTACTTAACAAATCAATCTGTCATTTGGAGGTTGCAGAGGTCTCTTTGTAACATAGTATATACATTCTCTGCCTTCCTAAAGTGGTATTATGGTGTGATGGCCTCACCCGCCCTCCCACCCCCAGATACACCTCCACACACCCTGTGCTCATGGTGGTCTGGGGATTCAGACCACCTCCTCTCCCCTCCTCTCCTCTCCCACCTCTCCTCTATCATCTAATCACCTCCATTAGTTTCTTAGCTTTTAAAAAAATGCTGTTTATTTACCAGTAAAACAAAGTCCCCTGCGCCCTCACCACGTTATAAAAGGGACAGTGGAGGCGAGTTCATTTCATGGCTTTCCCCTTCAGGCACCTGCTGCAGTAGGACCACATACTGTTATGTAATCCCATAAGCCTCAGTTTCCTCATCTGCAAAATGGGAACAAATCAGTTCTTGCCTCATACAAGTGCTTAGAACAGTGCTTGACACGGTAAGTGCTTAATATACGTTAGCTACCATTAGATCATGATGCAACCTTCAAAAATACCATACGGTAAGGTATATGGTTGAGCAGTAAAACCACCTCCCAAAGGATAACCCCGGCCAACTTTGAGGGTGATGCTGTCAGTTTTTTTCTAGGCATTAATTTTAGTTTTTATGTAGTGATGATCATTCCTGAGTTATTTATTTAAGACTTTATTTTCTAAAGAGATCTATGAGAGAGAGAGAGAGAGAGAGCGTGTGTGTGCACGGGGGTGGGAGGGGGGCAGAGGGAGAGAATCTTCAAGCACACTCCCCACTGAGCACAGAGCCTGATGCGGGGCTTAATCCCACCACCCCAAGAGCATGACCTGAGCCAAAATCAAGAGTCGGACACCTAACTGATGGAGCCACCTGGGCGCCCCTAAGATTTTATTTTTTCAGTAATCTCTACATCCAACACGGGGCTTGAATTTACAACCCCGAGATCAAGAGTCGCACGCTGTACCAGCTGAGCCAGCCAGGTGCCCCAATCCCTGAGTTATTTTCAATGGTCTTTTTGAACATGGAAAGGGCAGGTAGCTCAGTGACAGTGGCAGACAGGCCACTCAGAAAGGAAAGGAGTCCTTCTTTCCTCCCCTGCCGTGATTCCCAGTGTTTTGAAAGTGAAATATCAGAGCTCCAAACAGCTGTTCCTGGCGCCCTGGGACTCAGCATGTCTGAGCTGGGCTGGCAGAGGTCATAGCTTCTGTCAACTCCCGGGGGTGGACTGAAATCCTGAGGGGCTCTGGAATCTCAAGAGACGAGAGGACTCAAGGACTGGCTGTGGGAAAACACACTCGGCTTTCAAACTTCACCCCACCGCTCCCACCCCACCTCCTCCCTTTGAACTTGGGTCCCCACACTCCAAAGAGGGTGCGTAGGTGGCCGGTGAATCTCCTTTCCCATCTTACAGCTGAGGAGGAGGAGCAGGATGCTAATGGGTAGCCCACGACAGGGCACACTGAGCCCAAGTTTCTATAGAAACCAAGTCATTCCTTCACCTTTCAACACACTTCCCTAGTCTCCTGACAAACTCTCTCCTTAGAGACGTGGACAGCTCTGACAACCATCCTGCAACTGTCCCCTCTGGCCAACCAGCAAACATGGCCTGATGTGTGCCTCGCAGGAACAGTCTGCATGTACCGCATGTAGAGACGGTGCGGCCATTATCCAGGCTAATCCTCAAATGAACCGTGCGGGCTAACAAGAGTCGCCCTATTTTCAGACAGGATAGTCCAGCGAGCATAGTTCACCACACCAGAAATTCATGGTCTCACAGTTCTGGAGGCCAGAAGTCCAAAATCAAGGTGTCCGCAGGGTTGGCTCCTTCTGAGGGCTGTGAGGGATGGATCTACAACCTTCTGTGTCTCTGCCCATCATATTCCTTCTGTGTGTTTCTGTCTCTGGGTCCTAATCTCTGCCCCCCCGCTTTTTTTATAAGGACACTGGTCATACTGGATTAGGGCCCAGTCAATGGCCTCACTTCAACTTGACTACCTCTGTAAAGACCCGATCTCCAAAGAGGTCACACTCTGAGGTACTGGGGGTCAGGCTGCCATCTTTTTTGAGGGGGCCACAATCCAGCCCGTAACAGGCTCTCAAGTCCGGCAGGCCCAAGCTGGTATCCAACTCTATCACTTACTGGCCACTTAATCTCATTAAGCCCTGGCTTCCTCCTTTGCAAAAGGGAAATAAGAACATTTTCCGTGTGGGTTTCCGCATGAGGACTACGTGAGATGTTTGGCATTTCCCATGGTGCTGAGTCAGCCCTCTTATTACTGATGAGGGAGGCGGATGCTGGGGATGCTCCACCTCAGAGCGCGCTCTCAGGCCCTCTGACTTTCCCTGTGGCTGCAGCGCATGCAGACCTCACACTTGGCCGAGAACGTGGCCCCCCACCCACCACCCCATTCTCTGCCTGGGGATTTCTTGGTGCTACTGAAGCTTGCTCAGCCCACACAGGACAGTCCTAAAGTGCCAAACATTTCACGTCTCCAGGGGCAACCCTCAGGCCCTGAGGGATAAGCGTCGGGAGTTAAAATACCCCAGCTTCCCCATCATGATCATTGTCAAGTGTATTCTCCAGGGTCCCCAGCATGACTGCGCCCCAGCTGCCCACAGTGCTAGTCAAGGCAGCCTTCATCTGTTTTTCTCCTTTCTCTGACTTGTTCTTCCATTTAATGCTTCCTGGGGTCCCCTCCCCAGTAAACAAGCAGCACCCAAGTCCTTGCCTCAAGGTCTGCTTTTGAGGTACACCTAACTAAGATAATGAGGAGACCATAGCTCAGAGAAGTCATATGGCTTGTGCAAGGATACACAATTAGAGAGAGGTGAGTCCATGATTTGAACCATCGTTTCTTCGGCTCCAAAGCCCATGGGCTCAGTCACCGGTAGTCCCTCCTCTCTAGTGCCCAACGCCTGCTATGTTCCGGTCTTCCTCATGCTCTTTGTTCTCTCATGGTTTTTTGTTTTTTAGAGATTCTATTTATTTAGTTGAGAGGGAGAAAGAGACAGCAGGGGAAGGAGCAGAGGGAAGGGGGAGAAGCAGGCTCCTCGCCGAGCAGGGAGCCTGATGTGGGGCTCGATCCCAGGACCCTGGGACCAGGACCCGAGCTGAAGGCAGACGCTTAAGCAACTGAGCCACCCCGGCGCCCCCGTTCTCTCATGCGTTTATCCTCTTCTGTACAACGATGATAAGGAAGTCATTTTGTAGTCTCTTTTTTTCTCTTGAGAAACTTAACCTAACCTCGCCCTCCTGCCTTCCCCTTTGACCTCCCTGCCACGTCAGGGCTCTGAGTCATTGGGATGGTTTGTTACACAGCAGCGGTGACCGAAACACCTTGCACTCTTCATGCCCCATGTTCATGAAGAAAAAGATAACTCAAATGCATGGCACAAATAAATAATCTTTAATTTCAATAAATAGCTCCCCATTATGCCAGACAAGAGGCTGTGGGAAAGATACAGAAGCATCCAACAGGGAGAGATCTATCCTAACTACACTAATTCCTTAGCATGAGAAAAATGACTTTGGTTCACACACAAACACAGAAAGATGCTCAGAGTATGACAAGGAAGGAGTCCTCTTGGACGGGAGCACGGTGGCCATTTTAATCCAGGTAACCGTCCTTTGCAAGTCTTCCGTGTGCCACAATCACCATGAATCGTCAAAAAAGGTTACTTTTGCTCTATCATATTCTATTTACTTGACATACGCACATGCTGTTACTGAAGGTGGGGCCGTGACAGACAGGAGGACACGGGGTGAAATTTCACTGGGAGGGGCAGAGAGAAGGGAGTGCTCAGGACTGAGGTCCTGCCGACCACCTTGCTCGCCAGGAGGACACACAGGGACACACACGTGTTCACCTGTGAGGGCACACACGAAAACATTCCCCACAGGGGGTCCTTAGGAATAAGCTAACACAAGGACAAATTCAGTTAAGCCAGGGAAGTTTCTTACACTGGAATATTTTTTGAGGCCATCTGGCTTCTCCAAATAGTCTAATCTATCACGTCCACTAAAGAGAAGACAAGGTACTTACATTTTTGGGGGAATGTATCAGGTCTGAAGAACCCCCCAGGGAACAGCAGCCCATTCAGAAAGCCACCCAATCAGCAGGTGTGCCTTTTGGGTGTGGGGGTCGGGCCTCCCACACACTGGCCAAGCTCTTGGAGAATTTCATCTCGATGGAGGCTGGCACCCTTGGGGAGGCCCCTTCTCTGGCCTGAGGGTTGAAAGTGCATTTAGGGGTAAGGGTATCAACAGGAGCAAGCACTGCCAATAAGTCTCACAGCAGAGCCCACTCAGCTCGTGACGTACAGATGGGGTTTCTAGAAAGTTCTCAGGCTTTGCTCATTGAGGGCAACCATTTTGTGTTCAATAGTCAGCTTCCTCTCAGTTCTGAGAGGATTTAGTGTGTGTGTGTGTGTATTTGAGTGTGTGTGTGTGTGTGTGTGTGTGTTGTGTGGATGTAATAGGCATGTGACATGTTTTCTTTCTGCCTTAAATTTTCTTCTTTTTTTTTTTTTTTAAACAAATGAAAGCTGCTTTTCCCACAGCTCTCAGGTCACCTCCAGCGAGGCAGGAGACACACGGTCACACTCGGCCCGAGACCTCAGGCTGTGCCACTGCTCTACGGCCGTGCGGTGAGTGTTGAGCATTCGCCGCCAGTGGTTGGATTCGGAGGGGCCTGAAGAGTACTGGCCAATGACAATCCTTCCGATGAAGTCGTTGCTGCTCTTCATGTTGTGGCCAAACACTAGGGAGCCAGAGGGGTGAGGGCGGCGGGGAGGAGGTCAGAGGAAGGAGAGAAACGGAACAGGGAGGTGGGAACAAGACAGAGGTTGTTGTTAGTCTACACGTTCCTCAACTGCAGACATGGGCTCCTTGCTTTTAGGACATCATCTGTTTCTTTTAATGGTAAGAACGCCCCACTTCCCTCATCTCATCCGCCCGTGAGTCCCTTCACTCCAGGTATACCAGGTGGCCAGCTGTTCCTCACCATGCCAGGCAGGTTCCTGCCTCCTGGCTTCCGCACTGGCTGGTCCTTCTGCCAGATAGCTGCGTCCCCTATAATACGCAACTTTAAACTCACAGCCGTTGCCCTGCCACGCTGTGTACAGAGCACTATAGGTGGGTAGTTCTAGGGGGACAGTCAGCCATCACTGAAGTCTGGTTGAGTAGTTAACCCGGGGTTTCTCAATGGCAGTATTGTTGATGTTCTTTGTCATGGGGGCTGTCCTGTGCAGGATGTTGAGCAGCACCCCTGGCTTCTATGCACTCGATGCCAAGAGCACCACCCTCACCAGCTGTCACAATCCAAAATGTCTCCAGACGGGGCCCAATGTCCCCTGAAAGGCCAGTTCATGCTGGAGAACAGCCACTAGGTTAAGCCATGGGCCATGGGTCAGACATCCTCGGTGACCATTAGGCTAGCTCTCGGACCCTGAGACAAGGGAAGGAATCTCTCTGAGACTCAGTTTCCTCCTAGGTTAAAGAGGAATCTTGATAGTGCTTTACCTCATCTGTCACTGTGAGGTTTTGAGGAGATAACGTGTGTAATGTCTCAGCACACAGTACCTAGATAAGCACTCAGTGAAGGTTATACTGCTATTTTGATCCCAAATTTCTGTCTGTGGAGCTTTTATAAAAGAGGCTTTATGTTTCCTCTGTTCCAGGCAATGGAGGCAAGCTTCCTGAGAGAAATGGCCATGGCAATTTCTTCTACCCCTTGTTGTACTGCGTGTCTCTTTGGAAGGCTTCTCTGTTAATTCCAATGCAAGCTTAATTTGTGTCTTTCAAGCCTAATGAGATGGTTAGCTTGATTTATCTTCCCAGCCAAGTTCTGCCTAATTCTTTATCTGTGTGTGGGTAGTCCGGGCATGTCATCTCACAAACGGGAAAGCAGGCTGCGTCTGGGTTATAAATGAAGGACTGCAGAATGGGAAATATCACAAATTCACCCAGCATGAGCCGAGCAAAAGCGGGCTGGATCCCAGGAGGGATGCCGATTATCAAATAAACCAGCTAAAATATGCAGCCAAAAACAGAACTTGAATGCTAATGAGCCTCTGTTCTCCCCTGTGGGGTTCACATCAAGAATTCTAAATGATAAAAATTGGGGGGGAGGGGGGGCGAAACAGGAAGAAAAAAAGAAAAGTGGAAAAACAAAAACAAAACCCCATCCATGGTCTAAATACCGAAAAGACCCAGGGTGAACAAGGCTAGCCTGTACAACTAAGTCCAATACCACTCCAGTGTCTAGTACCTGTCAGCAATGTGGACAAAAATTGGACCCTGTATATTTTTTGTAACTTGGCAAAGTGTTCAGTACACACAGGGGGACCTTGTTTACGTGAAGATCCCTTCTAGAAGGGAAAAATTAGAACAGGAATCTTTGCTTAATAAAGGACATTACTAAGGAGCTCTCTGAGACATTTGAAGTTTGTTTGTTTTTTTTTTTTAAAGATTTCATTTATTTATTTGTCAGAGAGAGGGACAGAGAGAGAGCACAAGCAGGGAGAATGGCAGGCAGAGGAAGACGGGGAGGGAGAAGCAGGCTCCCCACGGAGCAGGGAGCCCGACGCGGGGCTCGATCCCAGGACCCCGGGACCATGACCTGAGCCGAAGGCAGACGCTTAACAACTGAGCCACCCAGGTGCCCCAAAAAATGTTAACTTGTGATCCAGCAATTCTATTTCTAGGAATTTATCCCATAGAATTATCTGCACAAATGGACAAAGATATACACACAAGGATATTGGATAATACCTGGGTTAGTAGAGCCTCTAAGCCAAATCGGGCCTGCCACCTGTGTTTTGTAAATAAAGTTTTATTGGAACCCGGTCAAACCCATTTGTTTACAGAATGTCTATGACTGCTAGTGCACTACAGAAGCAGAGCTGAATAGTTGCAAAAGAGACTGTGTGGCCCACAAAGCTGAAACTATTTCCTATCTGGTCCTTGATAGAAAAGTTTGCCAACTCCTGCTCTAGAACATTGTGAGAATGAAAAATGTAAATAACAAAAAATGTCCGTGAAGAAGTGTACCTGAGGCTGTGGTGCCCTGTCTACCTCCCCAGCCCACCCTAGAGGCTACCCCCAGCTCTCAAGCACCCAGAGTCCTCTGCCGGGGCCACGCCAGTCTATGCTAACTATGACTTATGGTCGAGTCCTTGGGCCACTCTTATTAATAGCGGTTTGACCTCTGCAGGGGCTGGAGACTAGGGTCAGCCACTTGGATGCATACGGGACCGATCGCCTGATCAATATCCCAGACACCAGGGCTTGCGTGAACTTTTCTGGCTGGCACCCTTTCGAGTGTATCTCCCCACATCATTCCTGGGACAATGAAGTGCTGTCCTTACAAATCCACTGGGAGAGGGCAACTGGAACTCGTATCTGTTCTTGCCTGGACTCTGCCCTGTGTGCTTCTTTCCTTTGCTGATTTTGGTCTGTTTCCTTTTTCTGTAATAAACTGTAACCATGAGTATAATAGCTTTGCTAAGTCTGTGAGTCCTTCCAGCGAATCACTGAACTTGATGGTCTTGGGGATCTTCCAAGCTGCAGTTACCCACTCATCAAATATCCCCGATTGGCTTGCCTCCCTTTTCCACTCTCTTATCAGTACTTCCTGGCGTCACCTCCTTAGTAGCCTATCTGAACCCAAGTCATTGTCTTAGGATCAGCTTTGGGGAGCATCCAGACAAAGACTGGCGGAGACTAATTAAATCATTTCTGATGTAATAATGTCATGGAAACCAACGTTGCTGTAAAATGAGATAGACCTATATATATAAAATTGAAACATCTCCGAGACATATTGCTAGGAGACAAAAGCAAGTTGCAAAATAGTATATGTAAACACAATCTCATTTTTGTTAAAAAAAAATGTTAATATATAGAATAGAAAACAATCTGGAGGAATTTCATCAAACTGTTAAAGAGTGGCTCTCTCTGGGGGCGCGGGGGGGACAGGGAACTTTCTGTGTTCGGTATTATGTAAGTATGGTTTGCACTTCTTACAGTACATATTGTTTTGGAAAGAAAACAGGGGCCCCTGGGTGGCTCAGTCGGTTAAGCAACTGCCTTCGGCTCAGGTCTTGATCCCAGAGTCCTGGGATCGAGCCCCATGTCAGGCTCCCTGCTCAGCAGGGAGATTGCTTCTCCCTCTCCCTATGCTGCTCCCCCTGCTTGTGCTCTCCTGCTCTCTGTCAAATAAATAAAATCTTAAAAAAAAAAAAGAAAAAAAACAAAACAAAGTTGCCGTTAGAGAATCCACAACTAAATCGCCAGAAGGCAAAGAAGACTAAAAGGAAGTCTAATATCCTATGCTCCCTTTCCCAGTTTGCAGAGTTCCTTGGCGTGGTGAATCACTTGGCCCTTGCAAGGTAGGCGCTCCTAAGTGATTCAGCCTTTTTGATGGAAAGCAGTCACTGCTATGGCCATCTGAGTTAACTGGCAGGCTCTGACACTTGCAAATCACTTGGTAAAGTTACGGCAATCTTAACAGTCTTTTAAAAATCGAACATTTAAAATGCAAGTTATAACAAAGCCAGAGCTGAAGAAAACTAATGACTTCTATGATAAAAGCTGCCTGGGAGAATATCAAGATTTGCTATCACTGTAAATTCTAGGGAGCATGTTGTTGGAGAAATGGGGAATTAAGACTGGATATCTATAGAATCCAGAAAGGGGCTCAGAGACAGAGGGCCAGATACCCGCAGCCCTCCATTTTACAGATAAGGAAACCAAGTCACTGAGCTAGCTGGTGATACAACTTGAATTATTTGCAGGAAATACCCTGCAGAGGAAGCCAATTCTGCATAACTAGATCCCCACTTTCCTCCCCCTTAGAAACAATCACAATTAGAAATTTTGTCGTGAGGCATCCCCAAATATCCCTGGTTGTTACGGGGGGCTCATTCTACTGCGAGTCCCCAGTGTATTACTGGACCGTGTACCCTCGTCGTCCGGAAGCGGCTTCCCAACGGCCGGTACAATCTGGAGAGTAGCAACAGTCAGAAAAGATTCAGAATTTGTGCACAAAACCCATGGAGAGGGCTCCTCACACTTTCTCTAAGAACCTATTTACTCTTCATGGATTTAGACATACTCTGAATAAACTTGGTCATCTGATTTCCCCACCTGCAGTAATTTTTAAATTTTTTCCCCAAGATTTTATTTGAGAGAGAGGGTGAGCAAAGGGGGGGGAGGGGCAGAGGGAGAAGGACAAGCAGACTCCCTGCTGAGTTGGGGAGCCAGGCATGGGGAGTCTGACGTGGGGCTCGACCCCAGCACCCTGGGATCATGACCTGAGCCGAAGTCAGACGCTTAACCAACTGAGCCACCCACGTGCCCCCATCTGCAGTAACTTAATTTAGTGGATTGCAACTACCAGCAGATATAAGAACTTTCTCTTTTTTTAAGAGTTTATTTATTTATTTAGAGAGGGCAGGGGGAGGGTCAGAGGAAGAGGGAGAGAGAGAATCTCAAGCAGACTCTGTGCTGAGTGCGGAGCCCGGGGTGCGGCTCGATCTCGCGACCCTGAGAATATGACCTGAGCCAAAATCAAAAAGTGAAACACTTAGCAGGCTGTGCCACCCAAGCACCCAAGAACTTTCAAAAAGTACACAGAATGTGGTCATTTAGTAAAGGGGCAAACAACCCTGTACCCCTTCACAGAGCCAAAGGTATATTCAACTGTATGATCATTTATTTTTATTGTCATGACTGAATCCGTCAGAAAGCTCAGGGTTCCGGTTAATGGGTCAAAGGGAGTGTGACAAGTTCTCTACCAAACACAGTAAAAAACCTGAAGACTTTTTTAACATCAAAGGGGAGGGGATGCAGTCAGTGGACGATTTACTCACACAAAAGCCCTTTAGTGCCCCTCCCCCCAAGGGTTACAGAGTAGGGCAACCACCTTGCCCAGCAAGGCGCTGTTACTGGTCACACCGTGTTCTCTCCGTAGCCTTAACAAATCTCAAGCGCCCTGATGCGACAGTCTCAGAGGATGGCCCCCTGTGCAGACAGGCAAGCCACCAAAGTCCAATTCCACCCTCAGACAGGGCATGGGTATACCTGGCATATTCCACTTTCTGGAATTTTAGGCTCGACTTATCTCTAAAATATTACCAACATATCTGTCTGCTTCTGTGACACCAATCACCATGGCAAGTTAGGTGAGCAAAACCCCTTTGGCAAAACCAAAGCACGATGAGAGGCTCAGGGACCAGGCTTGGAAGAAGCGTGGAGAGTAACAGCTTTATTAAGCACCTACGATACATATGGCCCAGGGCTAAGCACATCACGTGGATTAACTTGCTAAATCTCCGTATCAACCCTCTAGAGTCAGGTTTCTCACCTTGAGCACTACTGACGCTTGGAGCCAGATCATTCTGTGTGGCCGGGCTGTTCTGAGCAGTGTAAGATGAGGAGCATCTCTGGAAGATGCCACCAGCTGTCCCCTCCCCAGTTGTGACAACCCGAAGGTATCTCCAGACATCGCCGCACATCCCCTAGGAGCATCATCTAACCCTTGTCCCTGGAGAACCACTGCTCTCTCACTGGCCCATTTTACAGCTGGGGGGACAGAGGCCCAGGGAGGTACAGGGAGATCGCTCACTGCTCCAGTCAAAAACTAGGTGCCCTGAGTGAGTCAGGGACAAAGATGAGGCTTTCACATGTTGATATTTGCTGTGAAAATGAATCTGTTCTTCCCCGCAAGAGCTAAACTCTTTGGGTTGCTAATTTAGTTTGCCAAGGCAGCCGGTCTGGAAGGGAAGCTGGATGACTTAGCATGTGGGTGTCATAAACACTGCAAATTAAAAGGAAAAAAAAAAAAAAATCTCGACAGCTCCCCATTTTGCATGCTTGGTTCCAAGGTGATACCCCCACAAGCAGCTTCGAGGCTGATAGCACAGTGCAGGGGTGCCCCAGGTCATGGTCAGAACCCCACCTCATCACAGGCCCCCCAGTCTACCTCTTCGGTACTGAGTTGCACTATTCCCACATTTCTATAAAAAAAAAAAAAAAAAAAAATGCACGAAGCTAGCAAAACCCATCCCGGGCTGTCTCCCAGTCCTCCCTAATTCCTCAGCGTGGAGGGATCCCCACACTTTGTCTGGATGTTCAGGAGCTAACCCTCAGAGACACCCCCAAGCAGTCTCCCCGTCCCCCGCTCTCCAGGGGCCAGCTGTGACACATCCCAACAAAGGTGGTACCCATTCTCTCCTCCACTTTCGCAAAACTTCCTCAACCTATAGCATTCCCTCTTTTTTTCTTCTTCTCTCTGAAAACTAGAAGCTGTTTCAGGTGTTTCTTCAAAACAAGGTAGATCATATCCTTTGCCTGGGACCCCGTTTTCCCATTCATACAATGGGTGGGTTTATGTAGGTTTTAAGGCCGTCTTCAACTCTAACATTTCTTTGGTTCTAAGAAGTTTCATCCACGACTTAAGAGTGAGGTTTCATTTTGTGATTCATAGCAGCTGCTCGGATGTTTTTCCTTCCAATGGTCAAAATGACAGTTTAGATAACAGGATTATTGTAATTAAAAATCAGCAATACCAGGGCGCCTGGTTGGCTCAGTCGGTTAAGGGTCCGACTCTTGATTTCGGCGCCAGGTCATGATCTCAGGGTTGTGAGACTGGGCTCTGCACTGGGCGCAGAGTCTGCTTTAGATTCTCTCTTTCCCTCTCTCCCTGCCCCTCCCCCGCCACCCCTCACCCCCCCACAAGTACACACACATGTGCACGCTCACTCTCACTCTCTAAAAAAAAGGAAAAAAAACCCCACAGCAATACCAAATCCTGAGTCCTGTATGCTAAGCACCGAGAGAAGTAGTTTATATACATTTTTTGACTCAATCCACACCACAGTCCTGTTCGGGGAGGCACTACTTATATCCTGTGGCAGATGGAGAATGAGAGGCTCACAGGGGCTCGGAGGTTGAGCGCCCAAGGTCACAGGGCCGGCACGTGGCACAGCAGGATGGACACTCAGCCCAGTAACGCTTTTCCTTCTCTTGTCTCAGAAAAGTCTCACCCATTTCCCCTTCCACTGACCCTGCTACATGACAAAAACAAGATCTGGAGCAGAAATACATTGCATGCATGTGTGTTTGAAGGGGAGTGAGGCCCTCAAGCTGGCCTGTAGGGCAAGAGGCATCAAGAGTCCCCTCACGGGGCACCTGGGTGGCTCAGCTGGTTAGGAGGCTGCCTTCGGCTCAGGTCATGGTCCCAGGGTCCTGGGATCAAGTCCCGCATCAGGCTCCCTGCTCCGCGGGAAGCCTGCTTCTCCCTCTCCCTCTGCCCCTGCTTGTGTTCCCTCTCTCGCTGTGTCAAATAAATAAATAAAATCTTTAAAAAAAAAAAAAAAAGAGTCCCCTCACGAAGGTGCCATGTTGGAGCCTGTCCCATCATCTCTGTAGGGCCCAGGGGGGTCAGGTTTGCCTCCAACATCTGAATGGCCTCTTCTGCAGGTGGGCAGCAAACAAGGAAGCCGTCTTATGTCTCCAGACTATTGATATGAAAAATATAATACTAGCACCTAACACTTATATAGTGCTTATCGGGTGTCAGCCCCCATTCTATGGATTCTTGGTTACACTAAATGATTGTATCCACATGTCTATTTACAAGGTAAGTTTATCATTATCTCTTGGGTCTAGAGGTCACACACCACCATCATGGCCTGCTTTCCTGAGGAGGGCCTGGACGTTACCTTGACTCCTTGGGCTTGCCTTCTGACCTCTCACCCCACTGAAAGCACAAGGTCTAGAGTAGAGGCCCCTTTTGGCCAGGTCTATAGGAAATACTGGCTTAAAGTGAGTTGTTTGGGGCACCTGGGTGGCTCAGCTGGTTAAGCGGCTCAGGTCATGATCCCAGGATCCTGGGATCGAGCCCCGCATCGGGCTCCCTGCTCCGTGGGGAGCCTGCTTCTCCCTCTCCTTCCCGCTCATGCTCTCTCATGCTATCTCTGTTGCCATCTGTCTCTCTCAAATAAATAAAGAAAATCTTAAAAAAAAAAAAAGTGAGTTGTTCAATTCCTTCAGTGCAGTTGTTCTCAGCTGGGCCCATTTTGGTCCCCAAATTTGCCAACGTTAGGAGACATTTGGATGGTCATCACTGGAGAGGAGATGCTGCTAAACACCCTACCATACTCAGGACAACCTCAAAATAAAGGATCTACTGGCCCAAAATGTCCACAGGCACTGAGGCTGAGAAACACTGCCTTAAGGGAAAAGCATGTGACCTGGGGTTTCCCTTCATTAATCCACCACCAGAAACTGGGGAGTGGAGGTAGAGGTCTCTGAGGACTATCTCCGTGGCTTACGGATTAGGTCTCTTCCTCCTTCCTCAAGACACAGTAGTCAAGATTGAAATTCCTTTTGGGGTGCCTGGGTGGCACAGTCGGCTAAGCATCTGACTCTTGGCTTTGGCTCCGGTCGTGACTTCAGGGTCATGAGATCAAGCCCTGAATTGCACCCCGCATTCAGTGCGGAGTCTGCCTGACACTCTCTCTCCCTCTCCCTCTCCCTCTGCCCCTCCCACCCCCCTCCTCTAAAGAAAATAAATAAAATGAATCTTAAAAAAAAAAAGATTAAAATTCCTTTTGAAATTCCTTTGGACCACTGCTGGACCATTTCTTTACTCCTCTGTGTGGAAACTGAGCCATGTGGAGCCTGCGTTTATAAAGATGACATATGGGTTGAAGCATCACTTTCAGGTCTGAATCACACCGTCTAGGAGGAAGCATTTAAAAGTGTGACGATAACGTAATGTGCTTGTTTTTACACGAAGAACCAAAATTTATATATCTGAAAGAGGATCATCCTTGTACACATGTCTTAGACATGCTGGCATTGCTCTGGGGGAAATGTTCACTACAAACCGGCTTCAGAGCTAGTTGCAAGACACCTGTTAGATGCTTCAGGGGGATAATTAACCGAATCTTCCCCGTCGTCTGAAATAATTGAGAAACAATGGGGAAAACAAAGGAGAAATATCATAAACATGTGAATCCCTTGGAAGGCTTTTAAAAAAATCCTAGTGCCCGGACCTCAGCCCAAGAGATGCTGTTGATGGGTCTGCGGGGTGGGGGACTGGATGCCAGTGTTTTTCACATGCTCCCCAGGGGATTCTCATGGGGTCAGGTTAGGTACGCTGTGCTAGATGCAGAACAAAGTATCAGTTGGATTGGTAGCTTAGCTAGATTATAGAAAGGGGCCAGACCCTACTATTTGCTCTCCTGGAATTAAACTTCTCTGACCAAACACAGTGCAGGCCTCGTCTTGGCAGGGGCAAGCCTGACCAGCAGGCTCACTGAAGGAGCTGCAGAGAATGCTCCCTCCCTGTTGTGGGCGGGTAGGTCCCCAGAGAGAAGAGGAGGGCTGGGAGATCTTTAACACCTTAATCCCATCCAGAAGACAGTGGACCTTCAGATGAAAACTCACCAGGTTCCCAGTCAGATCTGTCAATTCTTCCCTGGGCAAGTAAATACAAGATAACAGAGAGTAAAGCAAATGATAAAATGAATAGGGGCGCCTGGGTGGCTCAGTCCGTTAAGCGTCTGTCTTCGGCTCAGGTCATGATCCCAGCGTCCTGGAATGGAGTCCCGCATCGGGCTCCCTGCTTGGCGGGGAGCCTGCTTCTCCCTCTCCCTCTGCCCTTTGCCCCTGTTCGTGCACTTTCTCTCTCTCAAATAAATAAAATCTTAAAAAAATATAAAAATAAGATGAATAAGAGTGCCCGGAGGTGTTACTTTAGTGCAAGGGTAGGCAGACTTTTACCATAAAGAGCCAGACAGTAAAGACTTTAGGCTTCAAAGGCCCCCGATAGTCTCTGTCCCAACTCCTCTGCCATCCTAGCAGAAGGAAGCCACAGACTATGCGCAAATGAATAGCCATGGAAATGACATAATAAAAATATATTTAGTCTCTGCCCCTACTTCCTGACACAGAGCTCCTAAAACCCTTGTCATTTCCTAAGTAATAGCGGCGATAAGAGCATTTTGTGTTATAATATTTGGTCTTTGTCCTGGGTTCATGACCCAAGAGCTTCTAAGACCCTTGGAATCTTCAAGTGACGAGTGTCTTCTGGTCTACTAATGAGGTGGCTGGTGGTAGAGGTCTCCAGATAGTTTCAGGATGGGGGCTGGCTGCCAGGAAGACCAAAGCATGATTACAGGGTCGGACCTTTCAGTTCATCCCAACCTCCCAGCCTCCAGAGAGAGGAGACGGGCAGGAGACTGACTTAATCACCAATAGCCAATGGTTTCATCAATCATGCCTATGTAGTGATTTTCTGTATGCTAAACATCAACAAAAAGTCAACTTTAAAAAACAAACAAATGGGACTAATGTTTGCAACTGATCTCGAAATGCATGAAAAAAAAATGAACTGAGATAAATAGAGGGATAGATAGATGTGTGGTAAAGCAGACAGCAAAATGTTCATTGCAAAAGCTAGGTGGTGGGAATACAGGTGTTGACTGAATAAGTCTTCCAATTTTTTTTAAAGGTTGTCCAAAAGACGTTGAGATCATAAAAAACAAACACAGAAACTCAACTCTTTTACTTTCATAGCGATCTTGTTACTGAGTTACTGGAGTTCTTTATATATTCTGGATACAGGCTCTTTGTTGGATAGGTTTTGCAAAAAATTCCTCTGGGGTGTGCCTTACTCTTTTATTTTCTTAACTATGTCTTTCAAAGAGCAAAAGTTTTACATCTTGATCAAGTCCATTTATCACATTTTCACTCATTTCCTTTCAAAATGAAATAATTGCACACCCTGGGTTTTTGAAGCCAGTGACCAATGTGGAACTGCTTTGCCTATGCCAACTGAGAAATGAAAAACTAATCTGAGACAGATCTGGGTGGGGGGTCCATGACTGCCTGTGATTTTTTTCCCCATATATTTGAAATATTATATAATACAGAATGAAAAATCAAAATGCTTTTTAAAGGTAAAAAAATATCACCTCATAGTTGTTCAGCACTTCATAATTTTCAAAGCTTGCTTATTTCAGCCTTACCAGAATCCTTTGGGGGGGGGGCAGGAGTTGGGGCCTCCGTGGGCCACAAAGGCATAAAAGCATTTGTCAAAGTCATTTGTTTCAATTGCATACTGCAAGAAGACACAAAAGAGTAAAAATTTTGCCACTTTCTTTTTTTCTGGAATGCAAATTTTAAAAATTTATTTATTTATTTATTTTAGAGAGAGAGCAGGGGGAGGGGCGGGAGAAGAAGGAGACAAGCAGACTCCCCGCTGCACAGGAAGCTTGATGTGGGGCTTGATCCCAGGACCCTGAGATCATGACCTGAGCCGAAATCGAGTCGGACACTTAACCAACTGAGCCACCCAGGCGTCCCCGGACTGCACATTTTGACAATAGCTATCCAAATGGACAAACATATATGCTTCGGCGGAGCAAGCCCACTGCTGGGTTTTTAGCTCACGGTACTTTTGGACACATCTGCGGAGACATGTTGAGGGTACCCACCCCAATAATGTTCCTAACTGCTAAAAAAACCCCTGGAATGAATCCCAATGTTACCAACAGGGGACTAATTAAATAAATTCTTCAACTCCTGGACTGAAATATCATGCGGTCATTAAAAATAATTAGGGGAAATCTGCATTCCACGTCAGCCACACTGATCTCCTGGCTCTCTCTCCCTTCCATGTAAGAGCTTTTGCACTTGGTATTCTTTTTGGCTGCAATGCTCTCCCCCCATTCATATCCACGTGGTCCATCTCCGACCTCCTTCCCAACTTGGCTCAAACGTCACCTTCTCCATGAGGCCTGCCCTGGCCACCTTGGAAAAAAATCGCAACCCTCCCCCCATCCCTCACTATTCTCTTTCCTTCCTTCTGTCTCCTCCTTAGCACTGAACTTCATCTCTACATGGCCCTCATATGGTTACTTGCTTTGTTTACTACCTGTCTTCCCACATTCAAGTAGTCATCTGATGAAACCGGGATTTTTGTCTAATTTGTTCACTATGGTATCCACAGTGCCTGGCTTGCATGCATATATATAAAACATCCTAGTATGGAAAAATATCCAAGATCTATTATGTGAAAAGACCAAGTCGCAGAAAAGCATATCTATTCTGGATACTAACAATAGCGGATGGAGATACCACACGCACTTGTGTACATCTGCCCCCATATACACATACATACACACACACATTCACATACACAGAAGTGTATATATTCCTAGAAAGAAGGCTTCTGAGGACTAATTACCTTTAAGTATGGAGAATTAGGGATTTTTACTTTTTATTCTACTCTCCTATACAGTTGCACTATATATGTATATATGTATATAAATATATATTCCTTATCATAACAACACTGAAAAGCCACCAGAACCCCTTTTCCCTTGTAAACCCTTTGTGTCACCCCATGCAGGTGACAGGCACCCATAAGCCACAAGGTGGGGAGGAGCAGAGACCAGATTTAAAAACACTCTGCTCCTCTTCCCGAGAGGGCTCCCCACCCCCTCTCCTGCGGAGCCAGGCTGCAGTCCATCTGTCCAGGTCACACCACCTGGGAGAAGGGCTCGTGTGCCGAGCAGGATGCTTCTGTCTGCCCAAATTTTTATGGAAGCAGGGAAGCCATTTGAAAAATCTGCACAGATGAGCACAAATGCACTCGGGTTTCTGCCCCTGAATTCTTCACGCTCAGGCAGCCAAAGAAAAACCACAAGAAGTGCAGAGAGGTTTAAATGCCATCGGGAGAATAAACATGTCTCCAACGGGCGCACGACTGGAGCAAACTGGTTCTGAGCCCTTCACAGAGGCTCCGCCCCCACACCCCGCCGCCCCGCGAACTCCGAGACCAGCAGAACCCACTGCTCGAGCTCAGGGTGGTTGCCACCGGGAGCTGGTCCATGCACTGTGGGATGTGTGCAGCATCCCTGACCTCCACCCACTAGATGCCAACAGCACCCCTGGAGTTGTGACAACCACGAACGCTTCCGGATACCGCCCAACGTCCGCTGGGGGACATCAGCCCAGCCGAGAACCACGGGTCTAATTACTTTTGTACGTCAGTAGCTGCCCAGCACTTGGGAGCCAAAAGGTTATGTGATGAATTCACTAAGAGGACCGCTCTTATTAGGTGGAAGTCCCCAAGCCTGGGATTCGGTGAGGTGGGATTTGGTGAGGTGGGATCCCCCCAGGCTGACGCTCACGGCGAACTCAGGGGCAGCAGGTGGTTGGGGAGGCAGCGGAGAAGCAAGTTTGTTTGGGACCCAGGCCAGCTTCTATTTGCCCCCTTGGGTACTTATGGCAGAGATGGCTGTGAGCTCACCAAAGCCTTTTCTTCCTGGACAAGCAGCTGGACTACAGTCCCAGCCTCCCCTGCAGCGAGTTGTAGCCGAGAGGGTCGGAGTGGGAGTGGAGTGATACTCGTAACTTCCAGAACTGGCCTATAAAAACTTCCCACAAAATCCTCTCTCTCTGTGCCCCCCTCTCTCTCTCCTGTAACCACCGGCTGGAGGTGAAACCCTCCAAGGCCCAAGAAGATGGCAGAGCCACAAAACAGAAGGGGCCCGGGTCGCTGAATCCCTGCATGGAAGGCCACTAGTGAAAGGCCTCACAAACACCGGTGTGCGAGCAAGAGATCGGCTTCCACTCCGGTAAACCAGAAACCAGGACGGCTGATCTACTCCAGCAGCCTTCCTTGACGTCAGCTAACACAGGAACTTTTAGCAAGTAACCTGAGCTTCAGTTTCATCCTCTGTAAAAGGGGCATAACACTGGTACCTCCCTCGTTTAGTTGTTGTGAGGATCCACTGAGAGAGTCCTTGGGACTGTGCCTGGAACTTACTAAGCCTAACGAAGGTTGCCTCTTAATTACGAGTGGGAAGAAGAGCTACCACCAAATTCCTGCCCTTCCCATTACCCCTTCTGTGCCTTTTTTTCTGAGTCACACTCAATAACCTGGGAAAGAATGATTTGCTCCAGTCCTCAAATGCCTTAGGGACATACTGAGGCTTTAGGGAAACTTCTTGTAGTAAGGCTGGGGACCCTTACTTTATCACACAGTTGTCCATGCATCTCCTAAGTGTCCTGGCCCCTCCTTACCAAAGACACCACTGAGAGGCCAAGGTGACCTTGAACAAGAAAGGAAGAGGATCCCACCCACGAATCGTCCATAGGCTGTCTTTCTTTTGCTTTTCCAGCCTCAATAAAATTAAGCAGAATAAAACCTAAAAAGCAGGGGCGCCTGGGTGGCTCAGTCAGTTAAGTGTCTGCCTTCAGCTCAGGTCATAATCCCAGGGTCCTGGGATCGAGTCCTGCATTGGGCTCCTTGCTCAGTGGGGAGCCTTCTCCCTCTGCTGCTCACCCCACTTGTGCTCTCTCTCTCTCTCACTCTCTCTTGCACTCTCTCTCAAATAAATGAATAAAAATCTAAAAAAACCAAACCACTTTTTTAAAGATTTTCTTTATTTATTTGACAGAGTGATAGCACAAGTAGGCAGTGGCAGGCAGAGGGAGAGGGAGAAGCAGACTCCCCACTGAGCATGGAGCCTGATGTGGGGCTTGATCCCAGGACCCCGGGATCATGACCTGAGCCAAAGGCAGACGTTTAACCGACTGAGCCACCCAGTTTCCCCTAAAAAAAAAAAATCTTAAAAAACCTAAAAGCAAACACATAATGAGAACTATGGCCCAGACTCTTCCTGGGCCTGCTCTGTAATTCAGGATCACAAAGAGAGTGGCCTTGAGTTAAGCCCCAAAGACGCTGCCTCCCCTGGCCAGTGTGGGGCACCACACAGAAAGCAAAGGCTGACCCCCCCTGCCCACTCTGCTTATTCTTCACCCACCCGCTTGTGGGCGAATAATGCCCTCGCCTAAGACCGTCTCTAGAAATGATTGCCATTATAAGCCAACTACATCCTGCTTTAGTGTGGGGGTTGGGGGGCTGGGCAGAAACCCAGGGGAGCAGTTTTCACATCAACTTACACACAGGGAAAGAGAAAATTACACCCACTGAGCATCTGCTA
This sequence comes from Zalophus californianus, assembly GCF_009762305.2. NCBI lineage: Eukaryota > Metazoa > Chordata > Mammalia > Carnivora > Otariidae > Zalophus > Zalophus californianus. Next base: position 83,935,641 of record NC_045604.1, read on the forward strand.
TGCGCTAAGTATCCCCGCACACATATCGTCTCACTCCTTTGTGAAAGCAGAAGCCACATCTGTCGTGCTCACTAGTTTCCCCAGTGCCTAACAGGCTTTGGCACACAGGTGTTCAATAGATACTTGTCATCTGAGCTTACCATGACCCCTACTTTATTGCTCTGACCTCATGTGTAATTCACTCTCCTCATTAACTATGTTCCTGCCACTTTCACCTTCTTGCTCATTCTGGCCCCAGGGCCTTTGCACTTGCCAATTCCTCTGCCTAGAACGTTCCTCTCCCCAATCTTTGCACAGCCGGCCCTTTCTCAGCTTGTATCACCCAGTTTATTTTATTTTTTTTAATTTTTTTTTAAGATTTTATCTATTTATTTGACAGAGAGAAACACAGCGAGAGAGGGAACACAAGCAGGGGGAGTGGGAGAGGGAGAAGTAAAGCAGGCTTCCCGCCGAGTGGAGAGCCCGATGCGGGGCTCGATCCCAGGACCCCGGGATCGTGACCTGAGCCGAAGGCAGACGCTTAACGACTGAGCCACCCAGGCACCCCTGTATTACCCAGTTTAAAGTGATGCTCCAGCCCCTGTCACCGTACTCTGTTATTATTTAGGTGTTGATTTGTCTCACCCCAACTAGCATGCCAGCATCAGGAAAGGATTAATTATTTCTGCCTTTCTGCTATTTCTCCAGCAACTAGGCACAGCACTTCAACAAAGTAGGGGCTTGATAAATATTCGAGGCCGTGTAACTCAATGACTGAGAGCCTAGACTCTGGACCCAGACCACCTGACTTTGAATCCTGACCCTGGGACCTGGGGCATGCTACTTCTCCTAGCACGGCCTCAGTTTCCCCAATCAGAAAACGACGGTACTTCCTACATCATAGTGCTGCTATGAGGACTCAGTGAGTTAATTCACGCGAAACCCTTGGCGCAGCGCCTGGCATATAGGAAGTGCTGCGTATGAGTCTGTTTGTCATTGTTAGAGACAGAATGAGCCACCTCAAGGTAGATCTTAAATGCGTCCAACAGACAGAAAATGCAGGCTCAATGAGATGAAGCGGTCCTGCTTGAGATGATTCAGCAACCAAGCTCTTTTGGACCTGGTTCTCGGACTTTTAAGCCAAAGTTATTTTCCCAAGGTTTCCCTGAGATGTAGGGAGAGAAATGACACTCAGTCCATGCCCCACAGTCCCTAGCCTTTCAAAGGTTTAAGCCTTCTCCCGCTGACTGGCAGCTCTGGGTTGGAGCAGTCAAGAGAAGGCAAGGGACAGAAGGGCTGTCTGGAAAGGATATTCTTGGGTTTCTGATCTCTTCCATGTGCCAGCCTTCATCTTGCAGCCACCAGGTACTGGCCTTGGCTGCTGAGCCCAGCTGCTTCTTGCCAACATGGTGGCCCAAGGCAAAGCTGAACCTGACCTTCACTGGCTCCCCTTTCCCACCCCTAGCTAGGGCTCTGCAGGGACACGTGTGGTTGGATAAACCCCCAGCCCCCTGAAGCCTTCCCCCATGGGGACGTGCCTGGAGTGAGGCTCCATCTAAAGGCACCAAAATCATTAAACAACCATGCAAATGAAGTAAAACTCCCCAGGAACCCTGGCAGCTGGCCTGGTCTTTAAAGGCTGCCACCGGAGCCCAAAATGAACGCTTAAGATCCAGCCAAGTTTTACCGCCTGGGTGGATGGACTTTGGCAGCTTGAGGAGCTCTCTGGAGGAAAGATGAGGCGGGGGTGCCGCTGCGGGCTCTGCGCTCTGCCAGGAGAGCCCCGGCGTGGCAGGGGTCTGCTCCCACCTCCTGACTGCTTGGCTGGAGTTCCACCTCGGCCCACATCCAGGTTCGAGGCCATAACCCACCGAGTCCTCACTAAGGGCCAGGCGCTGTGCTAAGCACATTACATCCATCATTTCCTTTTGTCCCCACAACACCCTAGGAGTTGGGGGGCTGAAATCTACAGACGAGGAAATCTTCATTCAGAGGAATTAAGTAGCTCGCCACCATAGAGCATTGTCCTTTACATCTAATCCATGAGCACTTTCTGTTGACTGTACCTCTTACATTGTATCCCTGAGTTACTTCTTTGAAACCGTTCTGCCACCTTCCTGGTCCAAGCCACCATCCCCTCTCCCTTAGACCAGCGCTGCAGCCTCCCAGATGGTCTCCTGGCTCCCCCTCTTGTTTTCTGACAATGCTTTTATTCTTCATTCAACAGGTGGAGGGATACTTTAAAACATGATCATAGCACTTCCCTGGTCAAAACCCTCCAAAGGCTTTTCAATGCACTTAGGGAAAAAAAAATTTTTATAGCTTCTAATCCTACAGGCTCTACTCAACCTGCCCTGTGCTATTTTTCCAAACTCACACTGCCTTCTGTGCTCTGGACATATTGGGGTAACATGGGAGAAGAGATGAAGTGTCTTCTTGCTATTCAAAGTGTAGTCTTCAGACTCCAGCATCAGTGTTACCCAGAGCTTATTAGAAATACAGACGCTCAGGTCTCTCCCAGACTTACTGACTCAGAATCCACATTTTGACAAGATCCCCAGGAGATGCATATGCTCATCAGAGTGTAGAGGTTAAGAGTGAGGAAGACTTTGGAACCAAAGAGCTTGGGTTGGAAGCCTGGCCCAACCACTCACCAGCTGGATGACTTGCCATCAGTGACTAGCTACTTCCTGCGTAGTGAAGGACTCATCTTATCCAAAGAGAGATCTTGGTCTATGCCCTTGGCTCCTAGGAGGTGATCGCCAGGCTCGTGGTATATCCAGCAGAGGTGTCTTTGTTCGCCTAAGGGCTCTAGCCACGGACAATGTGATTTACGGTGACAGCTTTGGGGTCCCCTAGAGAAACCAATGCCTAGAGGTATTAGCTGGACCTCCAGGAGGTGCTGGAGGCTGATGGTCAGCTCCCAGAGAGTACGGGATCGAGCCCCGTTAAAAACTCTGGACACCACAGGCTCAGTGAGCTCCCCTTGTGTGCCTACTGCACACGTAGTGAGCAAGAGGTGGTAACACCGTCCATGACTCCATGGGGACAAAATGACAGGAAGCCCCACATCCGGACCCCTTCTGGACTCTGCCCTGTGTGTCTCTTTCCTGGGCTGATTTTTTTTTTAATATATTTTTAAAATATTTTATTTTTTATTTATTTGAGAGAGAGAGAGAGAAAGAGAGCACAAGAGGGGGGAGGGTCAGAGGGAGAAGCAGACTCCCCACCGAGCAAGGAGCCTGATGTGGGACTCGATCCCGGGACTCCGGGATCATGACCTGAGCGGAAGGCAGTCGTTTAACCAACTGAGCCACCCAGGCGCCCTTTCCTGGGCTGATTTTAATTTGCATCCTTTGCCATCATAAAACTATAGTTCTGGGGCGCCTGGGTGGCTCAGTTGGTTAAGCGACTGCCTTCGGCTCAGGTCATGATCCCGGAGTCCCGGGATCGAGTCCCGCACCGGGCTCCCTGCTCAGCGGGGAGCCTGCTTCTCCCTCTGACCCTCCCCCCGTCTCATGTACTCTCTCTCTCTCATTCTCGCTCTCTCAAATAAATAAATAAATCTTTAAAAAAAAAAAAACTATAGTTCTAAGGAGGACCTTCCTAAGTCCTGTTGAGTCATTCTCGTGAATTATTGAAACTGCATGGGCACGGGGACCCTGCATATCTAGCCAGCTGGTCCAAAGTGAGGGCAGTCTTGTGGGGACTAGTCCCTCCGACTTTGCAATCGGCTCAACTCATTGTCATTCCCTTCCCTGACCTTCAGGCACCCCAGCTGAAAAATGGCCATAGAACAGATCACACCTTCCACGTTTACTGAAAGATTAAATGAGATAATGAACACACAGGAGTTTCGCAATAAACACAAGTACAACGTCCCTGTGGTTCGGTCAAGGAAACTGAGGGTCACAGAGGCAAAGCCACCTGCCCACAGTCAGAGGCTGAAGCTCTAGCTGACTTGAACCACGGGGCCATACTGCCTCCTCGTGACTTGCTAACACCTCCTGGGAAGGGAGGGACAGGCGTGGTTCAGCCGAGCCGGTGGTCCAGCAACCTGCTAAGGAAGTCATGGGGCCTCTGGGGTAAGTCACCCACCGCCATCCCCATGCTCCTTACTGCTTCTCTTCTCTCCTCTCCTTTTGGGATTCACATGACATGAGCATTAGGCTCTGTGATATTGCTCCACAGGTCTCTATTTTCCCCTTCTGTCCCTCTTTTCCACCCAATCTTTTTATTCTGTTGTTCACAGTATGTAATTTCTCTTCATCCATCTGTACATTCCCTAACTCTTTTCCTTTATCACCTCCATTCCGCTATGGAGCCCATCCAGCGAATATTTTATTTGGTACTGTACTTTTCCGTTCGAAATTTTCCACTCGGTTCTTTTCTTCTATTTTCTGTTTCTCTACTAACCTGCAATAGTCTCTGTCTTACCGTTCTTTTCAAGAGGATTCACCCGTCCTTCTTGGAACACGGTTATAACTATTCTAAAGTCTTTGTGTGATCATCCCAACATCTGGGCCATCCTGTGGCGGGTGCCTGACGATTATATTTCCTCTGAGAATTTGCCAGACTTTGCTGGTTCTCTGTGTATCAGGTCATTCTGGATCATACCCTGGATGTTTTAAATATTATGTTATGAGACTCTAGGTGTTTTTTGAATCCTATTAAATATATTGATTTTTTTTTGGCTGTACCAGGCAACTGAGTAGGTTCGGTTCAGACCACATGTTCTAACCTGCCTTCTGGGTGCTGTTAGGCCAAAGTTGGTTTAGCTTTCAAAGTCTCTTCAGGGCTCTGCACATCTGTCCCTCATTTGTGTCCGCCGGGGCCCAGCTGCAGACCGGGGCGGTAGTCTACACTGTAGTTCAGTTCTCAAAGTCTCTCCTATACCATTGAGGGTCATATCCACTCTATGGGGGCAGCTCCGGGGTGAGCCCAGGAGTTCATACATAAGTTTACAGTCCTCCTTTCTGGAGCTGCCTCCTCCTGCAATATTTCCCACACTCCAGCTCCCAGGGGCCCACGTTCATTACCCTCTTTCTAGAAAGTGGAGTCTTTAGTTTCCCCCCCTTCTCTGCCGTTTACTTCCTGTGCCTGGGTTTGGGTCTGCAGCCAAGTGCCCACTGCCAACCCCAGGGCCCTGTGGGGAATGCACACCGCTCTGGTTCTGTGGCTGAGCTGGCGCAGCTTCAAGGTCAGTCCCCGGCTCCTGGATGCCGTGCCAGCTGGCGGCTTTGGGGTGATGACGATTAGGTGAGGGCGCTGCTCGGGAGGCGACCACAGGCAGCTGGTCCCAGCCATTCACCTCCAAAGGGCCAGCATTTCAACTCTTCCACACACTGGAATTATTAAAACAACAGGCACGATTTTCCAAGGGGCTATTTCTGGGATGGGCAGGTCCGCAGGCTGATTTGCCTGTAATTCCCAGGATAGGAATGATTTGCTGCATTTTACACAAAAGTCCAGACTCAGATAGGTGGAGTCATCTGCTTGAAGTCTCACAGCTGGTTAACAGTGGGCCAAGATTCATACCCAAGTCTGTATAATTCCAGGGTCTGCTCTTCTATGGTGAGTTCCATTATCATCAACAACAACATCATCATCACCATCATCATCACCACCATCATCATCATCATCACCATCATCATCACCATCATCACCATTATCATCACCATCATCATCACCATCACCATCATCACCATTATCATCACCATCATCATTATCACTATCATCACCATTATCATCACCATCATCATCACCATCATCATCACCATCATCACCATCACCATCAGCATCATCACCATCATCATCACCATGATCACCATCACCATCATCACCATCACCATCACCATCATCACCATCATCACCATCATCATCATCACCATCATCACCATCATCATCATCACCATCATCATCACATGTGATATTTATTGAGCACTATGTACAAGGCACTGTCTAAAGCTTTTTATATGATGTACTGAGGCTGGAAGGTTGGAAGAGGAGGAAATTGAGCTATAGGAAAGGGATGTCATCTGCCCAAGGTCACATACACCTGCTGAGTGGTAGAGGTGCTATTGGAACCAAAACCTGCATCTCACTCCAACCCGTACTCTGAGTGGCCATGCAACCGTTTCTCTAGCAGGTGGAGTTGGGCCCGGTGCCCAAGAAGTCGGGTGGGGAGAGAAGACAGAGGCTGTGGGGAGGCCGCAGGGACGAGGTGTGGCAGAGGTGGGCTGAGGCCAGATGCTAGGGAACATCTGTGCCCCAGAACAAACCCACAGCATCTCTTCGTCTCAAGGGAGCTTCTGGCTCTCGCAAAATGGCTATGCCCCTCTCAGACGGGCTTCCTCCTCCCTCCTCTGCTGGAAGCCCTCAGGTTCTCCAGTCCTGCTGCCCAAACCCCAACGCTTTCGCAGCATGTCCTCTGGTGCCCATTCAGCCCTGAGGTCTTCCCAGGCAGGCCAGTGACAGCATTGCTCCCCACCTCCCCCTCTCCTCCTCTGCCCCACCTCCCCACCCACCTCATCCCACCAGCAGATTCAATTAACCAATTAGATGCTGGAGCTGCAGAAAGCCAAGCAATTACGGAAGCAAACCAGGTGCCTTGGAACTCCACTCTTCACAGAGGGGCCTGGGTGACCTCCAAGCAGACAGTGGGGTGGAGAGGGAGGCAGAACAGTGTGGGCAAATGCTGCCAACCCAGGCTGGGTGAGAGAGATCACTGCTAGAGTCTGATTCCTTCTAACGCACGGAATGACTGGCGCTCACCCAGATGCACTTCCCGGGTCTTCTGTGTATTCGCTCCCCAAAGTGCGGTCTGCAGACCCACAGCGTTGGCATCACGTGGGTGCCATTAGAAGGGCAGAATCCCAAGCTGCAGCCCAGGCTGACTGAATCAGAATATGCATTTTAACACATCCCTAGGAGATGTTAAGGATGGAGGCACCGCACTTTCTAGTCCTAGCTAGACACACTAAGGTTGGCGAAAAAGCTAGGAGTGTGGGTCATTGCCCTGGTTTCTCTTCTTGCATGTTCTGCAGCTGCCTGGACACTGGGTATCACAGGTGGACCCCCCACTTCTGAACCTGTGCCTAGGACAATTCCTTTTTTTTTTTTTTTTAAGATTTTATTTATTTATTTGACAGAAAGAGACAGCGAGTGAGGAAACACAAGCAGGGGGAGTGGGAGAGGGAGAAGCAGGCTTCCCTTGGAGCAGGAAGCCCGATGCGGGGCTGGATCCCAGGAGCCTGGGATCATGACCTGAGCCGAAGGCAGATGCTTAACGACTGAGCCACCCAGGTGCCCCGCCCAGGGCAATTCCTGCAGCAGCTGCCCTGAGCATGTGGCTTCCATGCTGACCCCTGTCAACCTATTAGCTCCCAGGCTGAAGTATGAGGTTGGCCTCATTTTCTCTCCCAGACCTCAGTTTCCCTTCCGGGCTGGAGGCCTGCCTGGTCTCTCCTCACTCCCTACAACCTTCTGCGCCCAGCTCACTGTCACCTGCTCACTCCCCAGACAGGGACGGGCATTTGCAACGTACCCTGCTTTTCTCCTTCATAACCCTTATACCAATTCACAATCACGTTGTAATTGTTGCAGCCTTTGACTAACATCCGTCTGTCCCCTCGCTAGAATTAAATGCCATGAGAACGTGGGTCATGAATGTCTGGCTCTCTATTGAATATACAGCACATAGTAGGTGCTCAAAGAAAGTTTCAATCCGTGGAGACTGACACTTGGTCAGCTCCAGCCCCAGGGAGCTGACCCTACCCCCTCCCGCCCCTGCCATCAGAGGCTGCCTCTACTCTCCATTCTGTCTCGATCAATCTGTCTACTGGAGATACCTCATATAAGTAGAATTCTATAGTATTTGCCCTTTCATATCTGGCTTATGTCCCTTAACAGAATGTCTTCAAGTTTCATCCATGTTGTAGCATGTGACCACTTCCCTCCTTTGAAGGCTGAATAACAGTGCGCTGAATGGATAGATCACATTTTATCTATCCATTTATCCAGCTCTCGATGGACACCTGAGCTGCTTCCTCCTTTCTGCTACTGGGAATAACGCCGCTATGAGCATGGGCGCGTGAATGTCTGTTCGAGGCCTGCTTTCTGTTCTTTTGGGGATATACCCAGAAGGGGAATTGCTGGATCACAGAGTAATTCTATTTTTGATTTTTTGCAAAGGCTTCATCAAGCTCTATTTCTTTTTTTTCTTTCTCTTCTCCCCCCACTTCCAAGAATAGCCCACTAACCTCAGTGGCTAATTCTACTTCACTTTCCCGGAAGGCCTCTGGGCTGCACGTCATTCTCTCACGAGTTGAAAAGCAATTTCCCCCCCTTTTTTAAACTTCAGCTGCAGAAATCATCTGATTGAAAACTGCAGAAAAACCCTCATCCCACACAGGAACGGAACTGCTCAGCCAGCCCAGCCTGCCGGCTAATGACAGGCTTTCACCAGGATTCTCCACGAATGCTCCTAGTGCAGCTCAACCTTACTTTTTTGTTATGAAGTGTTTGGAAACAAGCTAATGGGCTAGGTTTCAGATCCTTAGCGCGGAGGTGACAGTTCTTTCCCCTGGCTGGTATATAAAGCAAGTAGAACATCATGGATCCGAATTTGGCACAATTGTAGCTTTACCCAGATAGATACCAGCACAACCTGCATTGCTTTTATCACTATGGTCAGTGCCCTTTACAGGTAAAATGCCATCCCAGCCGGGATTTCCACTCACAGCTATGGTTTTGAACCCTGACTCAGCATTAGAAATATCTGGGGTGCTTTAAAAAATACATATACACAGATAGAGAGACAGCCGATGTCCCCAGCTTAGTCTGCTTGGTCAGAGTCTCGGGGGGTGGGGTCTGGCCACTGGTAGCACTTTACTTATTTACTTATTTTTATTTACCTATGAGAGAGCATGAGCAGGGGGAGCAGCAGAGGGAGAGGGACAAGCAGGCTCCCCGCTGAGCAGGGAGCCCAATGTGGGGCTCGATCCCAGCACCCCAAGATCACAACCTGAGCCCAAGACAGATGCTTAACCGGCTGAGCCACCCAGGTGCCCCTGGTAGCACTTGAAAGCTCCAGCTGATTCTGAAGTGGAGCCCGAGTTGAGCATCCCTTACTTAAGAAGGCAGGGAGGCTTTTTGTCCGACATCTTAGCGAGGCTGCCGGGGTGGACGACGCTGCTCTCCCAGCCTCACCATGCCGCTCAAGGATGACAAGAAGAAGAAAGATGCCGGAAAGTTGGCCAAGAAAGACAAAGACCCAGTGAACAAATCTGGGGGCAAGGCCAAAAAGAAGAAGTGGTCCAAAGGCAAAGTTCGGGACAAGCTCACTTGTTTGACAAAGCGACATATGACAAACTCTTTAAGGAAGTTCCCAACTATAAGCTTATAACTCCAGCTGTTGTTTCTGAGAGACTGAAGATTCGAGGTTCCCTGGCCAGGGCAGCCCTTCGGGAGCTCCTTAGGAAAGGTCTTATTAAACTGGTTTCAAAGCACAGAGATCAAGTAATTTATACCAGAAACACCAAGGGTGGAGATGTCCGAGCTGGTGGTGAAGATGCATGAATAAGATCCCACCAACTGTGCATTTTGGAAAATAAAACTTTATTTAAAAAAAAAAAAAAAGGCAGGAAGACCTGTGATCCTTCCTTCTCTAGAAAGAATATTTTCAATGGGCTTTAACCTGACGAGAGGCGCCCCTGAGCTGGGGGCATGAAACCCCAATATTTAAACAGGAGAAGCAGGTGTTCCACAAATGGAGAGCACGGGCCTTATCTGATGGGTGCAGCTGATGACGGCCACCCGAAGTGGCGGGTTGAATGAGAGACGTATGGGGGCGGGGCGCAGGGGTGCTACTCCAGTTTGAGGCTTTTGCCTGATGGGGTTCACACAGGGGATTCAAGGGGTTGAAAAAAACGTCTGAACAGACGGCAAAGTTTTCTGCCCTTCGGGGTGTTTTTCTGGGAAGGGTGCTCCGGAGTTCTCACTGCAACACCTCAAGCTTCTGTCACACACCCCTCACCTTCCCACATCCTCCCCTGCCCCCCACCATGCGTAATGCAATTATTAAAAATAAAGAGCTGGGTGCATCCACATTTGCTTTGACCTGGAGGGACTGGACACATTCAGTTGTTAATGAAACAAAAGCCAGTTTCACAGTGGTGTCCACAGAAGGGTCCGCCAAGCTCCCCAAGAGCAGGGGCTGTCTGTTTTGTCTCCTGCTATATTGCCAGCACCTGGAAACAGTGTCTGGCCCAGAGAAAGTGCTTCATACCCACTTGCGAAATGAATGAATAACTTCCTAAAAGAGCTGAATCTTCTATATGCGGATGATGTTTGTGTGAATGAGGAAAAAAGTGTGAAATGAGGCATACCAGGATGTTATAGGTGGCAACCCCTAGGAGAAAGGACTGGAAAGGGGATGAAGAAGAGAGTAACATTGCTTTTTAATAATAGTTCACGGTTACTGAGTGCTTGCTATGCACGAGGCACGTTGCTCAGCAAAGATTATGTCTTGTTCTCATCTGATCCACATAACAATCCTTCAAGTCGTCCTGGTGCGATTACACCCATTTTACAGATGAGAAAAGCTAAGCATACAGATCTTGCTCAAGGTCACAAAGCCCAGACCCAGGCCCTGGCTCCACAGCCGGTGCATTTAACCCCTCTGCTCTTCTCCATCCAAACTCCTCCTTTGCTTGTATCACTCACTGTGACCAGCATGTGCTACTTTTTTCCTAAAATCTTAAGTAAAATATAAAGCATGTGCTACTTTTTTCCTAAAATCTTAAGTAAAATATAAAAGTGTCAGGGCTTTCCTTCTGGGCACTCACTGCCCCCCCTGGGGTTCCCTCCTGATCTAAATGTGCAACATTAAGTCCTTTATTCTCGGTAGAGACTTGGGAATCAATACTCCATACTTGGATCTTATCTTGGTTCAACAGAGTTCCCATTGCCTGCTCCATAGCATTTAAAGATTCAGTGGAATCACGGTCTTCTGCTTGGCCTGAAACCTTGGGGACAGTGGGACCCATGGACAGCAACCATCCTAGGCTTCAACAGACAGGACTGTCATACCTGCTTAGGGCAGGCAGGCCCTGATTGGATGCAGACCCTCTGGGTGACAGGCCCTAAGAAAACCCAGAACCAACCTGCCTCAGAGGAGTCTTGGAGCACAGAGCATCTGCAATCTTGGTGATGAGAAGCAGTAAGCACGTGCAGAGGAAGCCTTGCATGCAAGGATTTTTTTTTCAGCCACGGCCTTCTTTTTTGGAAGACCTGCAGCTAAGGATTTTAGACTAGATCTAAACAGATGAGGCTTCCTATTGCTCTGGAGCACGAATCCTCAGTGTGAGGTCAGTTCCTCATGCCAGCGCTACCTGCATGTTTGGGGAAATGCAGACCCCTTCATCTTTGCAGCTAGGAAGACCAGAGCTTAAATCTTGACTCTACCAGTCTGAGACTGGGTGGATTGCTCAGGTTTTGAGCCTCAGTCCCCAGCCCTGTAAGCCGATGAGGATGATGCTGATTTGACAGGGTGAATTATGATGCATATGAGCAATAAAGTAAATGAAGCTGAAGCCCCTGCTGGGAACAGGACACAGGAAATAATAACCATTACTTCTATTAACTCGACATGGTAGGAGCCTGCTTCTAAAATGGCTCCCAATGATCCCTAACTCCCAGTATTCACGCCCTTCTATAATTCTGGAATGTGAGCTGGACCTACTGGGTTGCTTCTAATGAACAGAATATGGCAAAAGTAAGAGGATGTCATTTCTAAGATTAAGTTACAATAAGACTCTGGCTTCCATCTTTTTTTTTTTTTTTTCCTCCATGCAGAACATGCCCTCTTTAATACCCCTCACCAGGCTAAGCCATTCTGGCTTCCATCTTGCTCACCTGCCCACTCTGACGGAAACCATCTGCCAAGTTGTGAGTTGCACTATGGAGAAGCCCATGTGGTGAGAAACAGAGGAAGGTCACTGGCCAACATCCAGAAAGGAACAGAAGCCTCCAATCCAATGCATCTTCACTGTGAGAAACTGAAAGCTGCCAACCACTAACTATGTGAGTATGCTTGAGGAATAGATCCTCCCCCAGATGAGCCTTAAGTAAGACTGCAGGCCCAGCCAATACCCTGACTACAGCCTTGTCAGAGAACCTCAGCCAGAAGTACACACCGAAGCTATATCTGGGTTCTTGACCCACAGGAACTATGAGCTTAATAAATGTTTGTTGTTTTAAGTCACTATATTTGTTATGCAGCAGTAGATAACTAATACACCCTGAAGACAATATATTAAATTCAACCAGAGTAGCACATGAAGCCTCTACTTAAACACTATGTCCTCTGGGAAGCCTTTTAAAATCCTCTTCTCCAAGTTAGGTGACATATTACTTACGTTTTCCTGTAAGACTACAAGCTACTTGAATCAACCGTATCAACAAAACAGGGTGAGCACTTATTATTTTAGACTAGATATTACTTAATTTTACAATCTCACTGAATCTGATAAACCTATGAAGCAGGTACTATGATTGCCCACATTTTAGACATGAAGAAACTGTGACTCAGAGGGGCCAAGTAACTTGCCCAAGGCTTCAGCAATTATGGGGAAGTGCTAGGAAATCTGGCTCCAAAGTTTACATTGGTAATAATTATGCTTTACAGTTCTACGAATCTTGACCAACTTCACAAACAGTTGGATTCAAACCCAGGTAGCTGAATACCAGATATTACCATCTCTAGACACCTATCTTTAGGACAGTAAGTGGAATAAGCCTCGCCTGGAGTTCATCAGGGTCTGAACCACTACCTACCTGTAAACACTAAGCTGGCATTTTCAAGCTCTTCTTGGGGAACTTTGAAGCTGAAGGATTCATTGTAGAAAGGATCAATTGTGCCTCTTAAGAAGGATGTCTTCTTTGTTTTCACAAGCTTGAGTCCATGTACCAGCTGGATTTTCACAAAGGGGTCTGAGAATTGGACACAAAATTATAGAATGTTGGAGCTCATGAAACTCAATCCATCCATCCATCCAACTTCCCATCAATCTGATAACCCAACCACCTACCCACCCTTTCATCTCTCTTTTTTCCATCAATCCTTCCATCAGTCCAGGTGGATACCTCTCCTTTCATTCATCCATTTTCCCATCCATCCATTATCCATCCCTCCTTTTTCCCATCTAGCTGCTTATCTGTTCATCCCTTTCTCTCTTCCTCCAGCCATCCAAGATTTATTGAGCTCCTCCCATGTGTCAGGCATTGTGTTCATTTTACAGATGAAGAAACTGAAGACTCAAGATAGGAAATGGCCTGCTTAAGATCAGACTAGTGGAAGAAAAGCCAGACCCAGAGTCTGTCCTGGTTTTCTGTCCCTAGAAATCCCTTATCATGTCAGTGATCCCACAGCTCCATACGCAGGAGCTCAGAGATGGCAGATTAATAACTATCATTCTTAGATCGCTTTACAGTTTACAAATTCATGTACATTATTTAATTTAATATTGTTTAAACAACTCAATGAGATGGATACTGTTGTTATCACAATTTTTCAGATGAAGAAACTGAAGCTTATGGAGGTTAAGTATCTTCCCCAAGGCCAACATCATTTATAAGCAGTAGAATGAGGACCTGGCTCCAGGCAGTTTGACTCCAGAACCTTTAATCATTTTATCATACTGCCTCTCCCATCGTGGTGAGTCTGAAACTCTCCAGCCTTAACACCATTACCTCCACTGGCCCCTTCCAAACTTCTATTTTTTATAATGTGGTTTTTGAGAATGTGAGTTGTCTTCTAAACGCAGGTGTCACTTTCTAGCAAAAGTAATTTATTTTAGCTACTGTACTTAGAGGAGACAGAAGTTTCTCCACTGAGCTGAAGAGGTCCCAGAGACCCCAGCTACTTTCATGATAATATCCTTTGCTGTCATGGGAGAAGCTCCGTACAGATGGAATGTGATCTGTTCCATTTCATGAAAAGTCATGTCTGAATTGGTTTGCTATAAAGTAGACACTTTAAATACAACAGTATTTTCAGAGTTGGGATTTATAAAGATTCAAGGTACACTTGAAATGAGTTGCGGGGGGGAACCTCAGGGCGTGCCCCCGACTCCGGCAGCTCGGACTGCAGGGCCAGTACACACTAGCGCCACCTGGAGCATGGCATCTCCATTGCAGGTACAGCATCTGGAAAGGTGGGTCACTTCCTTGGGGGCTGCTGCGCACAGAGGATCTAGAGGTCAGTAGTTATCATAGTTATCACACGTGGTCTCAGTCAAATCCCCCATTCGAACGGGGTTACTGAGATACCATCATTTACCTGCCTCATCCTAAGAGACATCTGATCGTTTATTTCCCTCTTGAATCTAACATCCTAGTTCTAAATGCTATTTGTTTATCCTTGCGGGGTTTTATTAATAGTATCCGGAATGCATATGCTGAGTGAAATAAGTCAATCAGAGAAAGACATGTATCATATGACCTCACTGATATGAGGAATTCTTAATCTCAGGAAAGGAATGGAGTGTTGCTGAGTGGGGGGGGCTGGGAGGGATGGGGTGGCTGGGTGATAGGCATTGGGGAGGGTATGTGCTATGGTGAGTGCTGTGAATTGTGCAAGACTGTTGAATCACAGATCTGTACTTCTGAAACAAATAATGCAATATATGTTACGAAAAAAGAAAGAAGAAGAAGAAGATAGCAGGAGGGGAAGAAGGAAGGGGAGTAAATTGGAGGGGGAGACGAACCATGAGAGACTATGGACTCTGGGAAACAAACTGAAGGTTCTAGAGGGGAGGGGGGGGGAGGGGGATGGGTTAGCCTGGTGATGGGTATTAAGGAGGGCACGTTCTGCGTGGAGCACTGGGTGTTATATGCAAACGATGCATCATGGAACACTACACCAAAAACTAATGATGTAATATATGGTGATTAACATAACATAATAAAATAAAATTAAAAAAAAAGAGCTCGAGCCCCATGTTGGGGGAACGGATTACTTAAAAAAAAAAAAAAAATAGTATCCGGAATGCAGAAAAAAAAAAATTGGCCCTGGGTCAAACAAACAGAGATGCCTCGTTAAGGAAATGGGGGAGGGAGGGGGTCGCACTGTACCTGAACCTTGGCTCACATCTGTCTGAAGAAGTTGCTTGGCTCGAATGACATCAACATTCAGTCTCCCAGCACTTGGGAGATAATTCAGTGACAGAAGCAGCTCCCCCAGCTCTACTTCATTCTGCAGGGAAAAGAAATGGTCGGGAAGTTGCTTTTTTCTTGCAGTCCTGTTTGTACCTACCATGAAGCAAACTGACCCCAGCAGCTCACAAATGGGCTTTTGTGGGCGGATCAGTCAACAACGGGTACCTCTTCGACTTCTTTTAGCCTCTGCCCCCAATTATTCCATTTATCTCAGAAAGTCCTAGGGGCGCCTGGGTGGCTCAGTCGGTTAAGCGTCCAGCTCTGGATTTCAGCTCAGGTCATGATCTCAGGGTCGTGAGATCGAGCCCCATGTCAGGCTCTGTGGTCAGCAGAGAGTCTGCTCCAGATTCTCTCCTGCTCCCTCTGCCCCTGCCCCTGCTCGTGCTCTCTCTCTGTCTCAAATGGATAAATAAAATCTTTAAAAAAAAAGTTCTTTCTGCTCTTAGAATGCATAATAGCAGCAACAACATACTAACAACAAAACATCAATAATGATAACACATAAATGCTACATGTCAAGTTCTGTGCTCACACTTTGTATGTAATAACTAGTTCAATATTCATAATGAATCTGGAAGATGTTAGTATTACTCTTATTTAATGGATGAAACGGAGGATCAAACAGGGAAATGACATGTCCAAGGCCACACAGCCAGAAAGTGGTAGCACTAGCTTTTGGACCCAGAGAGGCTGATTCCAGATAATCTGACCACTATGCTCTTCTGCCTCCCAGCAAGGTAAATGGAAGGAGGGTAACTGGGGGGCAGAACACCCTGCAGAGCAACAATGTGGCTGAGAAACCTGTTCTCAACCTGCAGTTCACAACGGAGCCCATGCTTCTAGTCTCACTGTGCCAACACTCAGCCTGTGACATCCCTTATTAAAAAATACCCATTCCCTGGGTATCAACACTACCACACTGGTGGGAAATTCACCCAGAGCATGATTCCTTCCCCACTTCCAAAAGTACCTAGAAAACAGGAGGCCCCCACTTCTCTGTCCCTTTTTTTTTTTTTTAAAGATTTTATTTATTTATTTGACGAGAGAGACACAGCGAGAGAGGGAACACAAGCAGGGGGAGTGGGAGAGGGAGAAGCAGGCTTCTCGCAGAGCAGGGAGCCTGATGCGGGGCTCAATCCCAGGACCCTGGGATCATGACCTGAGCCGAAGGCAGACGCTTAACCACTGAGCCACCCAGGCGCCCCTTTTTAAAATTTATTGTAAAAATCTGCAACCATATGCAAATTACACAGGCCAGTATAACGAATCTCCATATACCCACCACCCAATGGCAACAATTATCAGAATACTTCTTTTGCTAAAGGCTGCTTCATCATGTCTTAGTCTGTACTTGTCTTGGTTTGTATAACAAAAATACCACAGACTGGGCAGCTTATAAACAACAGAAATTTCTTTCTCACATTTCTGGAGGCTGGGTGCCAGCATGACTGGGTGAGGGCTGTCTTCTGGGTCACAGACTTCTTGTTCTGTCTTCACTTGGTGGAAGGGACTAGGGAGTATTGTGGGGCCTCATACATAAGGCACTGACACCACTCATGGGGGCTCCACCTTCATGACCTAATCACCGCCCAAAGAAAGGCTCTATCCTGCAACACCATCACACTGGACGTTAGGATTCCAACATGTGGACTTCGGGGAGACACAAACATTCAGGCCACAGCACATCTACACACTGATTTGCAAAAAATTTTAGCTGAGTATTTTAAACCACATCCCAGACATGATGTCATTTTACCTGGATATCCTTCAGAGTGTCCCTCTAAATGATAAGGACATTAAAACAAATATTTTCAGTATGGAAAATTTCCAATCATATTCAAAAGAAGGCAGAAAAGTACAAAGAGGGGTGCCTGGGTGGCTCAGTCATTTTCGGCTCAGGTCATGGTCCCGGGGTCCTGGGATCGAGCCTTGGATTGGGCTCCCTGCTCCGCGGGAACCCTGCTTCTCTCTCTCCCACTTCCCCTGCTTGTGTTCCCTCTCTGTCAAAATAAATAAATAAAATCTTAAAAAAAAGTACAAAGAAACTCACTCAGATTCAATAATTATCATCTCACAGCCAATCCTGATTTACCTATACCCTCATTCAACTCCCCATATCACTCTGAAGTAATTCCCAGACATATCATTTTTCTATAATATTTTACTATAGATCTCTAGAAGATCAGATTGATCTATGTATCTACCCATCTAATCGTCCACCAGCTATTCAATCTCCATCCACCCATCTACCATCCATCCATTCATTTATCCTTTCTTTTTCCATCCATCTATCCATCATCCATCCATCCCCCATCCTTCCTTTAACCATCCATCCACCCACCCATCTATCCATCCATCCATCCATTCACCCACTCACCCACCCATAATCTCTATCCATCCTTTTCATTATCAGTCATTCCAGCAAATTTATGTCAAGTGGCAGCTCTAGAACATAGCTTGGCACACAGTAGATACTCAATAAACATGTGTTGACTGGATCCCAGTCAAACCAAAAGATTTCTGTACTGAGTGAGTTAATCTCAATTAACTCAGAGGTAGCAAACTATCAGCCCCTAGATGTGTTTTATTTGGCCCACATCAAGTTTAAACATAATTACTTGATAATTATTATAAAATTCAAGAATCAAGATATTTCACACTTTCAAACAAAATCTGGATTCCCTGCCTTTCTTGAAAAACGAGAAGTTTTGGCAAGACTGGGCCCACATTCCCACCTGGCAACATCTGGCCACAGCGCAGCATCCCCCTAGATGGGACCTGCCTCCTTCATTTCATTAGGTCCCCATCTATTCTTCACTGCTCTACATTTGAGCTTGCAGGTTTTTCAAGACAGGAATAGTCAACTCAGTGTCCTGAGCAATCGAGGAAGTTCAGAGCCCCTCTACACAGTTGCTAGGGTTTCCCCCTTGTTCTTGAAGGCTTGGAAGATGTTATATCCTCAGAGCCTTACCCTGCAGACATATTTATCCTGAGATAAGAAATACTGAGAATGCTGCTGGCTCCTTCGTATCCTTGTGGACTTAGCGTGAAGCCTTCCCTGCTTCTACAACTAACCAGCTGCTCATCTCATGATACAGCTTTACAGGTAGGGATCCTAACTTGTAATTCAGTCTGCTGACTTGGTGAAAAATGGATTCGGCAAATCGAGTGTCATCGAGGGTGGTTCATTTAGAGATGGACCCAAATGAGGAACAAAACAATATGGCAGGGAATTAGCCTAAAGACATAGACCAGTGGTTCTCAAATGGGGATAATTTTGCTGCCACCACCACCACCATCTAAAGACATTCCAGATTATCACAGCTGAGGTGGGGCATGCTACTGGGATCTAGTGGGTAAAGGCCAGGGATGCCGTTCAACATCCTGCAACGCACAAGACAGCCCCTCCATCCCCAGAACAAAGGATGATCCAGCCCAAAATGCCAACAGCGCTGATTGAGACACAAGAGATAGAAGACAGAAAGGGGGATAGATATCTCTTTTACAATAGCAAAAAAAGTAAATATTGACTCAGTATTTCCATTTCCAGGAACTTTCCCCACCGATGTATCTCTCTGTGCGTCACGATGTGCGCACAAGAATAATAAATACAGTATCATGACCTTGACAGAGTGACTGTGGGCCACAATGTGCAAGGACTGGGGAGCAAATAGCCCCTGCCTTCATGGAACATACACTCTGCTGGGGGAGGCAGAGAGTAAACAAATTAAAGAGACACAAATGAGGTGACTTCAGATAATACTGAGGACTAGGGAGAAAAATCCAGCAGGGCAGGGGGATGAGGGGCCTTTCTGGGATGAGGGAAATATTCTGTATCTTGATTATGGTGGTGGTGACATGGGTGCATTTGCCAAAAATCAACTATTTAAAATGTACAAATTTATTGTATGCAAATTACACCTTAATAAAGTTGATTAAAAGGGGGAGATCCAAAGTAAGCAAATAGGGCAGAATATTATTAGCACTTGTCCAATCTGGGAGATGGGTACCTAGGGGTTTATTATTTTAGGTCAGAAATATTTCATTTAAAAACATTTTAAACATTTAAAACATATTTTAGAAAATATTAAAAAGGCAAGCACAAAAACTTAGGGTAACAGGATGGTGACTGATAAGGCGCACCTGGGGGCCGCCATGTCAGCCGTGTTGGTCAGGCAAGGCCTCCCTGAGGTGAGGTTTGAGGAAGGCCTGAAGGAAGTGAGGAGGGGAGGGGGACACATGAGCCTGGGCGTGGGAAGAGGGAGAAATCGAGGAACACAGTGAAGTCCAGTGCGGCTGGAGTGTGCTAAAATGTGGGTTCTGAAAGGGTCCATGGGAGCTAGAGAAAACTAACCAAGGGGCTGACCTGTGGGAATGTGCCCACCTCCAGCCTTACAGGAGATGGTACAAAGGGAGTGAGGCCAGCTACCGGGCTCTGGTTGCCTAAGGGAGCCCTCAAGCCCTTTCCAGAGTGGAGAGGGCTGCTTTTTTCCTCCCCAGGGGGCCACTGACCAACCTTCAACAAGACATCTGCCTGGTGTCATCCCCTATTTTCCTCTAAGAAGATTGTTTTTCATCTCAAAAAAAAGCGGGGGGGGGGGAAGCTCTTTTCTTCCTCCTTTCCTTTGAAGGATACAAGCTGAGGCTCTCTCCAGCCCCACCCCCGCCTCCCCAAGACAAGCCTATCAAGCTTTTCAGGATGTATTTTTCCAAGGGAAGCAGTCCCATTGATCCAGCCATTCTTTCCTGCCGCCTCGCCTTGGGAGTGATCAATTTGCAAGACAGCTGTCTGGAACTCAGGGAAGAGTTGGTAGAAATAAAAAAGAGGGCTAACTGAGCAATATCCAAGGGTTCGTTGGTTTATTTAACAAACATTTATTCTACAGTTACTCAGTCCTAGGCACCAGGACATCACGATCATAATAATTATGGCAAACTTTTATTGCGAAATCTTCCTAGGCCAGGCACTGACTCTGGCAGGCTAAGGCTGAATCTTATTTCTTCCCCTCAACAGCTCTAGAGGTTCCCATTTTACAGATGAAAGAATTCAGACTCAGAGAAGCCAAGGGATCACATTCTGAGTAAGGACAGGAAGCAAGGGCAGCCTGCTTTAACTCTTATACCATGTTGTTGGTAATGAAAGCACCATACCACCACCAATTCAGTCTCTTGGTGGGGAGCAGGGAAAATATATTAAAAAAAAAATCAAAATTCCAGTGGCCTCACACTTACTAGGTTGGCTATAAAAACAACAACAACAAACAGAAAATAACAGGTGTTTGGTGCAGGCATGGAGAAACTGGAAGCCTGTGCCCAGTCGGTGGGGATGGAAAATGGCGCGGCCGCTGTGCTCCGTGGTCTGATGGCTGTTTCCCAAAAGTTTAAAACTAGAGTTACCATATGACCCAGCAATTCCTCTCTGTGGTATTTCTATTCTCCCAAGAGAACAGAAAAACTTGTACATGAATGTTCACAGTTGCACTGTTCACAACAGCGGGAAGGTGGAAATAGGCCAAATAAATGGGCCAAATATCCACCCAAGGGTGAATGGACAAACACAATGTAGCATATCCGTACAATGGAATGTTACAAAAAGAAATGACGTACTGAACATGCTACAGTATTGTGTAGCTAAACCTTGTTAACATTAGAGTAGGTGAAAGAAGCCAGAGACAAAATCATATATGGTATGATTCCGTTTCTGAGATATCCAGAACATGTCAATCTCTAAAGACAAGAAAGCAGATGAATGGTTGCCAGGATCTGGTAGGAGTGGGGCTGGGGGCTGGAGGGCAGATATGGGGAGTGACTGCTTGGTAGGCAGAGGGTCTCCCTTGGAGTGATAAAAATATTCTGGAAAGGAGATGGTTCCATTGAGAATGTACTAAATGCCGCAGAACTGTACACTTTAACATAGTTAGATTGATGTGATGTGAATTTCACCTCAATTAAAGCAAATTATGGGTCCTCAGTATTAATGAGACACGTAAACCTGGACCTAGTGCAAGACATACTGAAGCACATGCTTGGGAAGGACATGGTCAGGGAAGGCTTCACGGAGGAGGCATTTGAGTTAAGTCTTTAAAGATAAGTAGGGGGTGCCTGGGTGGCTGAGGTGGTTAAGCGACTGCCTTCGGCTCAGGTCATGATCCTGGAGTCCCGGGATCGAGCCCCACATCGGGCTCCCTGCTCAGCGGGGAGTCTGCTTCTCCCTCTGACCCTTTTCCCTCTCGTGCTCTCTCTCATTTTCTCTCGCTCAAATAAATAAAATCTTTGAAAAAAAAAAAAGATAAATAGGATGTGGGGAGCCTAGGTGGCTCAGTTGGTTAAGTGACTGCCTTCAGCTCAGGCCATGATCCTGGAGTCCCTGGATCAAGTCCCATATTAGTCTCCCTGCTCAGCGGGGAGTCTGCTTCTCCCTCTGACCCTCCCCCCTCTCATGCTCTCTCTCTCATAAATAGATAAAATCTTTAAAAAAAATAAAGATAAGCAGGATGTATTAACTAACCGTATCATGGCAATCACTTCAAAACATATATGTGTATGAAATCATGACATTGTATACCTTAAACTTACATAATGTTATATGTCAACTATATCCCAATAAAACTAGGAAAGAAAAAAGATAAGTAGGATTTTGTCCAGCAAATATTTCAGGGAAGGACACTCCATGCAGATGGAACAGAATGAGAGAACGCTGCACCACAGTCCCATTACCCTTTGCTGTTCTGGTCCTGAAGTTCTTGATTTCCTAACATAAAGTCCCAATTAACTTCCTATTAATAATAAAGCAGGCAAAGATGGTTAATCATTTGGATTTCTACAATAAATTGGTGAGATTCTCCTTACAAATAACATCACACTCACTCATTTGTAGTCTTGGTTTTCATACAAGTTGCTTTGTTTGTTTTTTAAAAATGGGGAAGACAATGCTGGCTTCACCCTTAGGCAGAAGAGGTGTGTGCTCTGGATGCCCCCCCCCCACCTCCATTTCAAATAAAGAAAGAGAAATACATTTTTGGCAAGAATTTAATAATTGATATTCAGAAGTAACAGTGAAGTCATCACTATGGAGAAATTAAACAACTGCAGTTATCTTGAATGACTTATGATGACAGTTCAGGGCTTAGGATCTCAAGATCGTATCCTAACCCAGGCCAGGAGAAAAGTGGAGGGTTCTCACTCAACTCTGGGCCAGAATGTGTGACACATCTGAACAACAACATCCACTCAGCCATCAAAAGCTGCAGCTCTAAATAATCTGAGGGCAAAAATGTTCCTGGAGGGTTCCTGAAGACAGCGTCTTCTTTGTCCTTCTTCCCTAGAAATATCTGATGCTAAATTTAAAAGCTGACCAGCGGCCAGATGGTAAGGAACTTAGATTATGGGAACAGAAAACGTAGGACCATCTAGTTCAGTAGCTCCCCAATCTGCCCTTCCTCCCCCAAAAGAATCACGGAATTCATGGTGATCTTTGTGGACACCCATTAAGTACTGGCCCCTTAAACTTACATCAACCTGGGGGAAATTTTGCCCTCCCCTACACCTCTAGGGACATTTGGCAATGTCTGGAGACATTATTTTGTTGTCACAAGTGGCGTGGGGGTTGCTACTGACAGCTAGTGGATGGAGGCCAGGGATGCTGTTAAAAATCCTACAAAGTGCAGGATACCCCCACCCCCTCAATACAGAATGATCTAGTCCAAAATATCAGTTAGTACGGAGGCGGAGAATTCTTAACTAAGATTCTTTTCTTATCCATGATTCCAGCCTGGACAAATGTTAATAGCAACCAAAGACTTTGAATTTTTCTCCAATAGATAGGAGGAAAAGTCCATTCACTAGCTCAGCTGAGCTTATCTTAGGCCTTCCACAGACCAAAAGAGGCTACAGACTAGCTGTAAGCCAAAGATCAAGCTACATTTCCATCCTTCCACTTCCTCCTTGGGACTTTCTTCTTTGCTGCAAGCAGAAACCCAAGCACCCGATATAAAACCCCTCCCAGGAAGTGGGCTCAGCCGCCCCAGGAAAATGGACTGCTTATTCTGGGAGAGTCTCCAACTCCATGAAGTCTCCCTTCTCCCACCCAAATTTAGTCAGATAAGGTTGGCATGTCAAAGCAAGAATAATTTGGTCCAACATCCTACGTTTATAAAAGAAAACTGAACCAGGACATTCTCTCACTTCCCTATGTAATATCCTCCATCCACCACTCTCAAAATGAGAGCCAACGTCTTTAGCCTTGTCTAGAGGCGTCTGGCTGGCTCAGTCAGGAGAGCATGAGACTTTTGATCTCAAGGTTGAGAGTTCAAGCCCCACGTTGGGTGCAGCGGTTACTTAAACTTAAAAAAATCCTTAGCCTCATCTACGACAAGATTTGTCAACCTCAGCACTATTTGGGGCTAGATCATTCTATGTTGTGGGTGCGATCCTGGGCACTGTAGGATGTTTAACGGCATCCCTGCTCTCTACCCACTCGACCAAGAGCATACCACCCCCAATTGTGACCACCCAAAATGTCTCTATACATTGCCAAATATCCTCTGAGGGTGTAATCCCCAGTTGCGAACCACTGATCTACCAGGACCTAAATAATTTGACCCCAGCCTCCATCTCAGACCTCATCCACCAGCCCCAACTGCCTCCTTTCTACTCCTTGAAAACACAAGACCATTCCTGCTGCGGGGGTTTGCACCTGCTACTTTCTCAGCCTGGGAATGTCCACTCAAACGTCACCTCATCTATGCTTTCCCAGACTACCCCACTGAAAATAGTCCCCCTGCCTCCCTCACTTTCAAATGCTTGTTTTCATCACCCATTTTTTCTTTCAAGGCATGTTGTCCTTATGTGATGTTTTCTTGCCCTCCACGAAGGCAAGGACAGTATCCAACTTTCTACCACCACGTTCACAGCACATGGAGCAAATTCCATCCAGATGACCATGAGAACAGGCTATGTGGCCCCTACATGGAGGCTCGCCACCACGTCACGGTCCAGAGAGGGGTCCCCCCTGTGTTTGTTGCTTGCCCTATCCAACCTCAAGAGAACTGAAGCTGTGGTGGGTGAAAAAACTAGGTGATGGGTGCCATTTCTACCTTTTCCCACTTTAACGCAATGTCACAAATAAACAGGCCTGGTTTCCTTTTTGAAGAGCCTGATGTGCTTAATTTGGCTGAACCACGTGGGGTGGGCTTGGGAGAACTGAAATAGACCATCTGTAAATTACTCAAATGCATCCAGAAGCCACCCTACGAGCCCCCAGCAGCCAGCTTGTACAAATGCTGTTCTGCTCTCTACCCAGACAAAAATCCTCTGTCTCCCCACGGCCTTTGAAAACCGCTAAATTCTCATCAATAAAAAGGAAATCAAAGAAAACCATTTGGGACAAAAGACACTTTCTGGGGAAAACAACAGCCTGGCTCTCTTCCTGATACACATCCTTTGAAGCGCTTTGAAATGGGGCTCTGGTTCTCACAGGCCCAGCAGAGGGTTCGAGATGTGTGCACACAACTTTTCACGAGGTCCAAACAAGGCTGCTCTGTGCTTCCCGTCTTTGTTCTCACAGGTTTCGAGAAACCTTTTGTCTCTTAATTTACTGAATGAACAACATTAAAATAGGAATGGATTTTTTAAACAGCAAAACTCCAACGATCACCCCAGCCACATTGCATCATGCTTTCTGGTCTCCGTTGCCCCCACCTTGCCACCTCAGGATTCTTTTCTAGTCCTGGTCAATACACAAAAATATTATTTGCATAACTACATTGACAACACAGGCAAATTCTGAACCACCCCCCAAACTTAAATAAATAGACACACTCATTTCTCCTGCTACACCTCACAAGTGTCTTATTCATTTATTCATCCATCCATCCATCCATTCATTCATTCTTAAGTTCTATGCCCAAAATGGGGCTTGAACTCATGACCCTGAGATCAAGAGTCACATGCTCTACCCACTGAGCCAGCCAGGTACCCCATATGTTTCATTTTTAATGTCTACACAGAATATTCCATTAGGCTGAAATACTGTAATTTATTTTAACCATTTTCCTATTGCTAGGTACTTAGGTTATTTTTAATGACTTAAAATTGGGCACTTTGGCATTTTTCTTCTTTTAGATTACATCTTTTTTTTTTTTTAAAGATTTTTATTTATTTATTTGAGAGACAGCATGAGAGAGAGCACAAGTAGGGGGAGGGGCAGAGGCAGGGGAAGAAGCAGGCTCCCCGCTGAGCAGGGAGCCTGATGCGGGACTCGATCCCAGGACCCTGGGATCATGACCTGAGCTGAAGGCAGACGCTTAACGACTGAGCCACCCAGGTGCCCCAGATTACATCCTTCTAATAAAACCCATTGGCGGTATTATTGGGTCAAAGAATAGATCAAGATATATCAAAAAATATCTGGATATTTTTCTGCTGCTCAAGACGACCATGGCAACCAGCAGAAGGATAGGACCGAAGTCTCCCCATAAAGTCACCAGGACTGAATATTAACATTTTGACACATGGGCATGGGATCAGTGGGGCTGCTAACATATTTTCTTGTTTGTATTTCTTTCAGTGAATATCCAATCATATACCGATTTAACTGCATTTCCTCTTTTGCACAGAAATGTTGACGTTCTTTCTGGGTGAGTTCAATGTCCCCTATACACCCACAGCGTGCCTGACAATATACATTTCAAACTGGACTGTATCTGTCTGTTACTGTCAGGCTTTCTAATTATTCCTGTCCCCTGGATATCTTCTTTTGGATTTAGTTTGTATTTCCCTGGCTGCTTTCATGTTCATCAGCTCTTTATACTTTCTTTTATGAAAACCCTGTTCATTTCTTTGTGCCCATTTTTCTATTATTTGTCTTTCTCTTATTAATTTACAAAAAGGCCTTTAAATATTATGGATACTAAATTACCCATCTGCTATGTGTTGTTATGGGTTGAGTTGTGCCCCACCCCCAAACATTCAAGTTCAAGTCCCAACCACCAGGATCTGAGAACGTGACTTTATTTAGAAATAGCATCCTTACAGATGTAATTACTTAAGATGAAGTCATATGGGAGTGGGATGGGCCTCTAATCCAATATGACCAGTGTCTTTATAAAAGAAATTTGGACACAGACATGCATATTAGAGAGAGAGCTATGTGAAGAATGAAGTTATGTTTCCGTAAGCATAGTTCTGTGGAACTATCAGAAACCAGGAGAGAGGACTGCAATAGATCCTTCCTAGAACCTTCAGAGGGAGCATGGCCCTGCTGACATCTGGATCTTGAACCGCTAGCCTCCAAAACTGTGAGACAGTAAATTAATTTCTGTTGTTTAAGCCACTCAACTCAGTTTTTAGTACTTTGTTACAACAGCCCTAGCAAACTAATACATGTGTATAGCAAACATATTTTCCCAGTTTGTGGCTTGGCTTTTAATTTTTTTAACCATATTTTCTGATGAGCACAGTACAGAACTTTAACGTGGTAGAATGCACCCATCTTCTTCTTCCACGGTTTGCACTTTATGAATTTTTAGAAACGCTTTGCTACACTCAGGTTGTAAAGACAGTCTCCTTTTTTTCCTTCTAAAGGTCTGGCCTTTCAATTCTAAATCCTTGGACCATCTGGACTTGGTTTCGGTGTATGGTGTGAAGTAAGGCTCCGTTTTCACTTTTGAGGTGGTAACCATCTTCCCTCCTGTCTTTCTGCCCCATAAGACAATGGCCTCATTGAGGGTAGTGATTTTACATTACTCTGTAATGAACAGACTCCTGATGCATGCTGACGCAGAGAAACAAAGCTAAACCTTCCAGAGAAGATAGGAGAGAAGCTCAGTCTTTTGAATATGGACAGTTTCTGTCTAGCACTCAATGGCCATCTAAATTCAGTCAACGTACTTCAGATCCACTCAAGCATCTCAAGAGTGAGATACTGACTCTGTTGTAAATTGAGCTCCCAGAGAACATCTTATAGCAAAGATGTTTGTTAGAACATGCAACACTATCAACACAAACCTGAAATGACAGCATGAAGCTTTGTCTCCAGCTACCCAGTGTCTGTAACAAAGGACTAACAGCGGACGATGATGTTAGGAAGAGTCCCCCTCAAGCAGAAGGAGCAGTGGCCAGGATGGGCCAGGGTACTTATTGAGAAGGGCTGGGAGAAATTCTGCCAGCTAAGGGAGGGCTTTTGAGCCAGGAGGGCCCAGCCCCCAGACCCTTCTTCCATTTCTGGAAGCATGTCCCCCTCTACTTCTCTGGGTCTCACCGCCACCTACCCAACCTCAGATCCACCAGCCCAAGTGCCCCATCAGTAGTTACTTACAGAGTATCTACCACATGTAGGGCACAGGGCTGACATATAGTAGGCACTCAATGATTGTCCTAACTGTGCTAGACACGAAGGACACAGCAGTGAGCAAGACAGTTTAGGTGTGTGTGATGCAGTTCCTGATAGTAAGCATCACTTAATTAATTACTATGCATGACTAATTAATGAGATGATTTCATTAGCACTATGGATGTGTGCTCTGAAGACTAATGGAGTGCCATGGGAACTGACCTTCCTAAGACCCCCCTGCAGAAGTCAGAACATGGGTCAGAGGGCCAAGGAATAGGTACATGCAATAACCAAAACTGCCAATATGGACAAGTGATGGGAATAAGGGGGCCCAGGGCGGGGGGGTGGGTGCAGACCCAAAGCTGGGGCAGAAGACAGGTTAGCTCCTGCTTTGCTATCAGGTAAGGAGTATGGACTTACCTGAGAAACAGGGAGCCACAGAAGGCTTTAGGCAGGGAGTCACCTAATTAGACTTAATGTTTAATTTTTTTTTATTTATTTTATTTTATTTTTTTTACCATTTTTTTTTAGACTTAATGTTTTAAAAGGATCTCTCTGGCTGCACCTCGTTGCTCCTCTGTCGGTTCAAGCCATCTCTCCTTCTGACCCCTTCCATTCACATTGTATGTACCCGCTTCTCGCTACCTCTCGTAACAAACTCTTCTGTGAGGCTACTGGACTTTCCATGTACTATAATTTCTGTGGGGAGGGACTGCATGTTCTGTGTTTTCATGCACCCCTCTTCTCTGCCTAGCATTGGGAGGTAGGGTAGCTGTTATGCATTGGATTATTTCCATCAAAAGACAGGGTGAAACCCTAACCCCTGACACCTGTGAATTTGACCTTATTGGGGACATGGGGATCTGGTCATCTGTAATCAAATTAAGATGAGACCGTACTGGCGTCAGGCGGACGCTGGTGTCCTTACAAGATGACAGACACGGAGAAGAACATGGCGTGATGATGGAAGCAGAGAGCCAGGTGATACATCTATAAGCCAAGGAGCGCCAAGGACTGCCAGGCCACCAGAAGCCCGGAGAAGGGCATGGGACAGGATCTCCCTCGGTGCCTCCAGAAAGGAACCAACCCCTGCCACCACCTTGATGTTGGACGTCCAGACTCCAGAACCGTGAGAGGATAAATCCCAATTTGAGGGAACGCGTGACGGCAGCCCCGGGAAACTAACCTGGTGGTAGCTCAGGCAAAGGACTGAGGAGGTCACAGACCTACATTCCAACACCAGCTTCAGCACATACTCACTGTGTAGCCTTGGCCTTCTTGCCGCTGTACCCCTCCGGGCCTCATTACCTATCCTCCTGGGGAAAACGGGGGATATAACAGACACCCCATGAAGTTCTATAATGGAGATGAGCTCTTCTTGAAATCCCTCTGTTGGTTGGCATGACTGTGTTCCCCCCTAGCTTCCCTCTTCCCTCCTAGCTTCCAATTCTTGGTCTTCCTTGTTCTCATTCCCTTTCGTTTGCCCTAAAATGCGGTTCTCCCCAGAATTCAACTCCTGGTCACCTTTTCCTCTTACCTTATTCAGTGTTTCTAGGCGATTCTGTGCCAGGCACGGGATTCTGAGTGCTTTCCTTTATTTTCCCGTTTAATCTGCACCACGGTCCCTGAAGAGGGACGATCATTAGCCTCACTGTACATATGAGTAACCTAAGACGATGGATGGCCAAGGCGTGTGCCTGACATCACAGTGACAAAGGGGCAGAGCCGCCGTGTGACACAATAAGAAATACATACTAGGTTTTTGTCCCCAGTTTCTGGCATACAGCTCCTAAAACCCTTGGACTCTCTGGGGGAGGTAAGAGTGTCTTTTGGATGCTAATGAGATTGCTAAGGGCTGGGGGTCCCCAGATAGCTTCAGGAAGAAGGCCGGTTGCCAGAAAGACAAAGGCACAATTAGAGGGTTGGAACTCTCTCAGCCCCAAACTCCATCCTCTGGGGACGGGAGAGAGTAGGGGCTGAGTTCAATCACCAATGACCAGTGATTTAATCAACCATGCCTATGTAACAAAACTTCCATAAAAAAAACTCCTAAATAACAGGGTTTAGAGAGCTTCTGAGTTAGTGAACACATCAAGGTGCTAGGAGGGTGGTGGACCCGGAGAGGGAATGGAAGCTCTGTGCCCCTCCCCCCCAATACCTTGCCTTATGCTTCGCTTCCATTTGGCTGCTCCTGAGTTATATCCTTTAAAATAAACAATAAAGTGTCTCCCTGAGTTTTGTGAGCAATTCTAGCAAATTATGGAACTTGAGGCAGAGGTCAGGAGAACCCCTGGTTTCTCGCTGGGTCAGTCAGAAGTATGGGGATACCCTGGCACTTATAATTGGCATCTGAAATGGGGGTGGTCTGATGAGACTGAGCCCTTCACCTTCGGATCAGAGCTAACTACTCCAGGCAGTGAGTGTCAGAACTAAGTTGTAGGACAGGTGCCCCGAAAGTAAGGGTTTTTTATAACAGGGCTTGTGAGGGCAGCTGACATAAGAAAGGAAAATAGCGGGGCACCTGGGTGGCTCAGTCGGTTAAGCATCTGCCTTTGGCTAAGGTCATGATCCCACGAGCCCCGCATAGGGCTCCCTGCTCAGCGGGAGGTCTGCTTCTCCCTCTCCCTTTGCTCCTCCCCCTCACTCATGCTCTCTCTCTCTCTGAAATAAAATCTTTTTTAAAAACCTTGCACTTTCTCTGTTTCAGGTTTGGGGGGACCCTACAGGCAGTATATGTCATTTCTGTCTATTCAGCATCCCTCCCCACTTACTCTGGTATCAGAACCTCTTTGGCTGTGGTTTGGGTGGGGCTAAGCCTGGACGCTTGACCCCACCAGAGAAGTTCATGGAGCTCTGCTCAAGAAGGTCCCAGAGCTGCCCGGGTGCCTTATGGTTCAATTCTTCCTTTGCTTCTATGAACTACTCCAATACCCTTCAGGACTACCCTCTTTTTCTCTCAGACAGCCTGGTATGAATCCCGGCTCCACCATTTACTGTGTGATCAGGTTCCCCAACTCCCCGGCCTTCGTGTTCTTATCTGTGCAACAGGATAGTAAGAACACCTATCAGGCAGAGCTGATGAAAGAATTAAATAGGCTAATAAATGGGAAGAGCTTAGAGCCCAGCATTTAGTAAGTGAATCTGTTCTTGTTTTATTTATCCTTTCCCTTCAGCTGGCCAAACTCAGTTCTGTTGCTGCTTGAACTGAAGACCCCTTTCTTAGGGCCTCACTCATTTTCACCTTGTATCCTAGTTACTGATGGCCATGACTGTGTCTCAGAAGCCACTCCAGGAAATGAGGACGTACTGAGGTCCAGAGTCACCTGGGTTCAATCCATGGCCCCACCATTTATTCCTTGAACATCTGAGGCAAGTCATTCACTGACTGGGACCTCTGTTTTCTCATGTGGAACATGGGGATGATCATTGTACCTCACGGGCTCGTATGATTCAGTGGAGTCATGCTTCCCAGAAAATGCTTCCCGGAAAATGCTTCCCATGGTGTCAGGAAACAGGAAGCACTGACAAATGCTATTTGTTCTACTGGAGTCTTGAAGGAAGGGACCGGGTCCCATGCTTGTCCGTAGCCCCAGAACCTGCCACTGGAACAGGCTCAGTCCATGACAACAGGCCTCTGAAACCTTCCACCTCTCCTTCTCTGGGGAGAGCCCCAACATTCTCTCTGAAGCTTACCGCCGGACACCTGAGCCACCCAACCCGCTCAAGCCTCATCTTCTCAACCCCAGCTAGGGTTGATGAATTACTTGCTGGCAAATGTCGCTTTAATCTCCTTGGTCAAACTGAGTCATAGTTCCTCGGCTAAGAAGATTCTAGCGCAATGATCATGACAACGACGGACAGCAACATTTCCTTAGGGCTTACCGGCAGTCGGTGTGCATTAACGGAGGACTTGCGCTGTGCTGGGCCAGTGTGAACACCACAGGCATTATCAGATGCCACCCTCACCACAACTCTTGAGGTCGAATTTGCTTTTCCTGCCATTTTCCACAGAAGGAAGCTGAGCCTCAGCGAGACAGGATGGAGGCCAGGAGCAGATGCCAGGCTCTGAATGCAGAGTCCCCCATTCACTAACTGCATAGCCTTGGGCAAGTTCCTCAGACTTTCTGTGTCTCCGGTTTTTAATTTAATTTTTTAAAAGATATATATTTTTAAGATTGTATTTATTTATTTATTTGAGAGAGAGTGCTCACGTGAGAGTGAGTGCATGGGCCGGGGGGAGGGGCAGAGGCAGAGGGAGAAGCAGACTCCCCGCTGAGCGGAGACTTAATCCCAGGACCCAGGTATCATGACCCTAGCCCAAGGCAGACGTCGAACGCACCGAGCCACCAAGGCACCCCTAAGATTTTCTTTAAGTAATCTCTACCCCCAATGGGGTGCTTGCCTCACGACCCTGAGATCAAGAGTTGCACGCTCTACGGACTGAGCCAGCCAGGCGCCCCTGTGCCTCAGGTTTTTAAAATGAAAACTGGGGAAAATGATCGTCCCTCGGTGATTTTTAGATTTATATAGTCTCTAAAACAATGGCTGGTCTACAGGACACACTCAGGAAGAGTCAGCAATTGTCATTATCAGCAACAAAGAGCAACTGTCCAAGGTCGCACGACAGGAAGTGGCTCATTCAGGCCTGAGGACTGTGGGACTGTGGGGCTGTCTTCTTGATATGGCACCACTGTACACACACGTCAAGGCTCTGTGCTTTCAGCCTCAAGCGAACTAGCCCTCTGGTAGCCCACAAAAACACCCTGAAGTAAGTACCACTATGATCAGTGATGTGCAGATAAATACGTAACCCTCCAGGGGGTAAGGGCTCTGATTTGTAGCATTTGTCAATTTCATACACAACCGCTGACTTCAATGGGAAGTCAATTGGCTTGTGAAATGCCTGAAAATTTAAAATTAGCTCTGTGAGCCAGTGCAGGCTACCTCCAGCATGCTATATAATCCTCATTTTATAGACAAAGAAACCAAGGCTTAGAGATGATAAGGTAATTCTCTGGGGCCCACACCTCTAGAAGATATAAAAGCCCAGACTTGAACCCAGGTCTGTATATTCCAGGGCCCGGGCTCTCAGCCACCACAGATCCCTTCCCGTGTGAGGTAAAACAGTGTGGCACAGTGCTAAGACCTCCCACCTGGAAGTCAGGCAACCCAACTAGTCTCTGAAAGCTGTGTGATCTTGGACAAGTCACTCAACTGCTCTGTGCTTTAGTCCTCTCATCTAGAAAACAGGCTTGGTCCAAACCATCTCTGGTTCCCCTTCTAGTTGACATTATAACTAGGACTCAAAAGCTCGTGTTGAGGTCTGAAATGTAAACTCCATTTCTATTTCAGGAGGAGGAAAACAAGAAGAACCACAGGAAAAGAAAATTTAGTTAGTGCTGCCTTCTAAGGCTCTTGCCAAAACACTGCTGCTCACCAAAACCTGGGCAGGAAATGCTTTTCACACACACAGAGGCCAGCATCCTACTGAAAGAGTCAAGGCTGACAGCAGCTCAGGATAAGTTAGAGGAATTGCTCATTAAAAAGCTGACATTTGCCTTGTCTAAGGCCTTGCCTGATCGGTATCAGGCGGTGAGTGATCTCAAAATACAGTATGCGGATGGGAGAGGTTGGGGGGCGTGTATCGCTTCTGGCGGTTTCCAGGTACTCGGCCCAATCAACACATAACTCTGGGTGCCTCAAATCATCACCTGTTTTTCCTTTTAAAAAATGTCCTAAATTCTTTCTATCTCTGTCTGCCTGGAACATGGTGTAAGGTCAAAGAAGCATATATTGAGACACAAATCAGATCCTCTGGCCAGTTCCTCATGGCCTCAGTCTTACTTGCTTCCCAGCATCTCCTTCCTCTTTTCAGCTTTCTCCCTCCTCCTTCCCAGTCCAGTGTAGGAGCTCCCAGTCAGTATTTACTCAGTGTATA
The DNA here is from genome assembly GCF_009762305.2 of Zalophus californianus. NCBI lineage: Eukaryota > Metazoa > Chordata > Mammalia > Carnivora > Otariidae > Zalophus > Zalophus californianus. The sequence goes on from NC_045604.1 coordinate 83,969,108, forward strand.
TTATATGCCAGGGGCTTTGCCTGCCTGCTCTTGGTTTATCAATGGAGTGGAGTTAGAATGGCTAACAGCACAGCCTCTGGAGCTGGACAGCCTGGGTGCAAATCCCAGTTCTGTGGCCTTGGGCATGTTACTTAATGCATGCCTCAGTTTCCCCATCTATAAAATGGGATGTTAACAATCGTTAATACAACAGAAATGCTTGGGGCGCCTGGGTGGCTCAGTTGGTTAAGCATCTGCCTTCAGCTCAGGTCATGATCCTAAAGTCCTGGGATCGAGCTCCACGTCAAGTTCCCTGCTGGGCGGGAAGCCTGCTTCTCTCCCTCTCCTCCCAGTTCCTGCTCTCTCTTGCTATCTCTGTCTCTCTCTCTCAAATAAATAAATAAAATCTTTTAAAAATTTATTTAAAAAATAACAGAAATGCTTAGCACTATGCCTGACACAGTAAGTACTACGGCAGAGTCAGCCCTCTTTAATTATTATCCTCACAACACTGCCCCAACTCCCCATGCCACAAGCATTGCATTATTATCCCTGATTTATAGGTGAGGAGTTGGGCTCAAATTCACACAGCTGGTAAAAGGTGAAGCCGGGACCTTCACCAGGTCGGTCTAACTCTAAAGCTAATATTCTTTATACAACAATATTTATTCAATTCAAAAACATCTAACGAGTTCCTTCGCCATGCCAGAAATACCGAGAATAAACAGAAGCAGAAGCTGATGTTATGGAGAGTCTGGCTAAGCCTTTAGCTATACATCAACAGGGTGCGGAAGGGGACGTTCCCTGTTGGACCCAGAACTGGCCACCTGGGCCCACAGCTGGGGACAAGGGACAGGCACTAAGGAGCAGGCAACCAGTGGGGCCCAAGACCTCCCTCTGGGATTTCTAAGAGGCAGAGACCAGGTCCCACAGCATTCCAAACCATCGCCGTTCCCTGCCTCTAGAAGCAGAAGAGGAGACACTTGGCTGAGTGGGGAAACCTGAGGACTGTCCCTGCCCATCCACACCAAAGCCGAGACAGATGGCTGCCAAGAGAGTCACAAAGATCACACACCCCTACAGGAAGGGGAGAGTGGCACCTTCTTCTCTATAGGCATCTGTTTAACCAGGGATTTTGCTCATCTGCTTTTCACCGTTCTGATCAGATGAGAGGCGGAATGGATGATAAGTGGCAAGCAGAGGGAAGGGGGAGCACAGAAGATCCTGCACTCGGAGCCCTCGAGGTGGCAAGAGTGAGTATGAGGACACAGAAGGCGCCACCCCAGCCCCCAGGCCTGACCACATCACTGCCGGAGACCATCGAGCTCCCTATTGCCAGCCCCACATCTCCCCATCTGAGGAGTCTCTCTGGCCACGAGAGTCCTCCTTCTTCATGTCCATGAAACAGGCTGGAGGAGCCCCAAGGAATTAAGGGTTTCCAGAAGCAGCCCTCAACCTCTACCTGCAGGGAGCTGGTAAGTAAACTCTCTGGCGCCATCACCCCTACACTGAGTGCCCAGGAGGATCACGACCCAGGCACCCACCGTGGTAACCTGCCTGATAACACGTCCTTTAGTACAGGTCTCATCCCCCCCGCTTCCCTTCTGGTTTTTCTTGTCATTACCCCCAAATAAAACACTTGTACTCAAATCTTGGTCTCAGGGTCTGCTTCTAGGAGAGTGCAGCCTAGGTCAGAGACAACTTTCCCAGGGCCAATGAGCCATCTGATTAGAACCCATCCTTGAGAGCTCCTCCTCCAGGGAAGGGAGCCCAATAGCAAAAGGCCATGAGGTACCCTCCTGGGGCCACAGCAGCCCCCCTCCACTTCCAGGAATTTCCAAATAGTTGACATCCACCTGCTACCAGGGCCCTGCCTGCCAAGGTTCTTCAGTTGTGGACGTCAGCCAGGAAAGCGTTAGCCAGGGAAGCAGCAACAAAGAAAGAAAAAAATCACAAACGTGGCAGCTAAGTAAGGAGACATTCACCCTTCCTTCCCCTAAACCATGCTCCCTCCCACTGCAAGGCTCCTGAGTGGTGTCCACCGGCTGGAATGTGGATGTGGGAACCAACCTTCTTCTACCATGTGGACAAGGGTAGGACTCAAGGAACGACGGGCCCCTGAGAATCCTCCTGGGCCTTCTGGAACTCTTTAGAAGAGAGGACCTCTCTTCCCCTGTGTATGTCCTGGCTGGTAGGAGGTAAGCCCGGTCCAACTTGTGGTCACTTTTGCTCCTGTGCAAGGGAAGGGTTTTCCTGAGAAGAAAGGCAATGGAGGAAGGCAGAGCTGAGGAACATTCTAGCTGAGAAAGATTCCCAGGGCATAACCTGAACCCCAGACTGCGTGGCGCTGGGAGCCCACATGACCACAAATCTTCCTCTTTGGCGAAAGCTAGCTTGAGATGGGTTCTGTCAGTTTTAACCAAGATTCTTGATAAAAATAGACATTCTGAGGGCCACACAAGAAAAGTAAATCTCTTTACCTCAGGGTCATGCAATTTTTTTTTCTATTCCTCAATCAAAAAAACAGCAATCCCACACGGACACCTTTCTTGGTTCCCAAATCAGACTGTCTTATGCACATTTTCAAAAATCCAATCAGTTTGGTGCTCCTGAGGAAAGCCACGAGCATGCCCCTCGGACTCGGAAGGCTCTCCTCAACAACAGGCTCCAAGCAAACACAGAATTCCTTCTAAGGGATAACTCCAAAGGTGGAAGGAAGCAAGGTACATACTCATATAAAAATGAGGCTATACTTAGGAGAAATACAATTTATCACACTTGAGTTACATGGGGTGGATCAGTTTACAAAGTCATTGGCCAAGACTTTCTCCTAAATACATTATTTCACAGCAGTTACAGGTGTGGGCTTAGAGTCAGGCTCAGGTTCTTTTTTTTTTTTTTTTTAAAGATTTTATTTATTTATTTGAGAGAGAGAATGAGAGAGAGAGAGAGCACATGAGAGGGGGGAGGGTCAGAGGGAGAAGCAGACTCCCAGCTGAGCAGGGAGCCCGATGCGGGACTCGATCCTGGGACTCCAGGATCATGACCTGAGCCGAAGGCAGTCACTTAACCCACTGAGCCACCCAGGTGCCTGAGTCAGGCTCAGGTTCAATTCCCCATTCCAGCTGTGCAACCATGGGTAAGTTCCTTAACCTCTCTGAGCCTCAGGGTCCCCATCTATGAAATTCAAGTGTCATTACTATCCACCTGGTAGGGTAATGTAAGTGTTGCATGCCGCCCAGGGTCCAGTATGTGTGAGGACCCAGAACATATTTACTGCTAAATGTGAATCGCCCATTCTTACTTGGCAAAGGCAATATGCACAGACTTCATTTCCTAAGCCACGGGGCCCTGAAAGCTAGGCATTGAAGATTGAAAAGGCATTCCTTCGGTCAGAGCAAATCCCAGGTTAAAGCAATTTTCAGAAACATAAATATCCAGCATTCCCATGTGCAAATGTCACTTCTGACGAAACACATTTTCTTCTTCTGCATGCAAGTCAAACATTTCTCCTCAGTGGAAAATCTGGCTTTGCAATAAAGGATACTATACCCCTACCCGACTCAGAATTATCCCCCAAGAACTTTTAAGAGCACTCTAACCTGAGTCTACTCCTTCCCAAATGACTTCTCATCAAACATAATCCTGATGGCAGCCTATGTTGGCCACTCAGCTCTTTCAAACACCACAAGAGCCAGCCAGTGAGTGGTAAAAGCACGCTTCCGAGCCGTATGTCCAGCAGCTTGGACAGCTAACCCTTTTGCTTTCCTCTGGCCACTCAGCATGAGGACCCCAGTTCACCTGCATCAGGATCTCCCAGCACCTTCACTGAAGTGTGATTCATCCAGGACTCAGGACCCTGGAATCAGCGAGGCACAAGTCCGGGAGCCTCCGATGCTCATGAAAATAAGAAAACAGCCGGCACAATGGTAGAATCCCCACTCTGTCAGGCAGCCTGGTTTACAGTGCCCCCGAAGCTGGAGTTGAACATCTAAGGGCTGGTCCTGGACATCAAACACCGTGCCTTCAAATCGTCTCTCCAGGTGGCCCCTCGTGCACCTGCACCTCACACCCAGGTCCAGGACATCGCCTCCTGCCTACAGGACTGTAGCAAATTACTCCTAACCTGTGCCTCTGTTTTCTTCTCTCTTTGCACTCCAACATTTTATTATAAAAACTGTCAAATCCAGAAAAGCTGAAAGAACTGTATAGTCACCTCCTTTACACGTATCACCTAGCTTCTTCAATGCAGCTATTAGTATTAGTAATTCTACGTTAGTATTTTAAAACTGTGCTATACTTGCCTTACGGTGTATCTAATGATCTTTTTTTTTTTTTAAGATTTTATTTATTTATTTGACAGAGAGAGAGACAGCGAGAGCAGAAACACAAGCAGGGGGAGTGGGAGAGGGAGAAGCAGGCCTCCCATTGAGCAGGGAGCCCAATGCAGGGCTCAATCCCAGGACCCTGGGATCATGACCTGAGCCGAAGGCAGACGCTTAATGACTGAGCCACCCAGGTGCCCCTCTAATGATGTTTTTTTAAGATTTATTTATTTGAGGGGGGAGGGGCAGAGGGAGAGAGAGAATCTGAAGCAGACACCCCGCTGAGCTCGGAGCCCGATGCAGGGGCTCGATCTCCCAACCCTGAGATAACGACATGAGCCAAAATCAAGAGTCAGACGCTTGACCGACTGAGCCACCAGGTGCCCCTCTAGTGACCTTTTTCGGAAGGCATCTTAAAATAAGCTACAGACACTGGTACACTTCCCCCTGAAACTTCAACAGGCGTGTCAGTAGCCAGAGCTCAATGTATGTTTACGGCGCTTCCCCCGCAACCCCACAAATAGCATTTACATCCAACGAGATGCACAAATCTTAAGTGTACCTGATGAGTTTGACAAATGCTCACACCAGTATATCAAAGGCCTATCAGGATGTAGAACATTACTATTCATCCAGAAATGTCCCTCTTGCTCCATTCCACTCAATCCTCTTTCCTACTGTTCCCTTCCCACGACCACTGTTCCGATTTTTTTCACCATAGATTAGTTTTGTTGGTTCTCAAACTTGATATAAGTGCAGTCATATATACGCGCTCTCCTGGGTCTGGCTTCTGCTTAGCATTATGGTCGCTCCGAAAAATGTTCTACTTGGCATAATGCTTGTGACACTCATCCATGCTTTCGTGTGCATCACGGTACTTTGTTCCTTTCTCTGAATAATGCTCCATTATACGAATATACTATATAGCTTGTTATCCTTCTCCCTGATGGTGGGACACCTGGCTGTTTCCAGTCTGGGGCCTTTGACAGGTGAAGCTGCTGCGAATGTGTGAGTACAATTTTTCGTGCGGACATAACATTGTCATCTCTCTTAGACAAACACCTAGGAGTGCACCTAGAAGTGATCATGGGGGTACATAAATGTTTAGTTTCACGAAGAACTACCACCATGTTATACCACGTTATACCCCTCCGCTGTCTGAGAGTTCCAGTTGCTCCACGTCCTCACCAACATTTGGTGTCATCAGTCTTTGTAACTTTTGGACATGCCAGGTGGGTGTGTAGTGGTATTGCGCTGTGGTTTCAATCTGCAGTTCTCTCACTGGCTAACAACGTCAAGCACCTCTCCGTGTGCTTAGAGACCATCTGTATGTATCTTCTTTTGTGGAGGGTCTGTTCAAAACTGTTGCCCATTTTAAAATTGGGATTTTTTTTTTTTAAGGGGGAGAGAGACAGCGTGAGCAGCTGGAGAGGCAGAGGGAAAGAGAGAGAATCTTAAGCAGGTTCCATGCCCAGCGCAGAGCCTGATGTGGGGCTCGATCTCACAACCCTGAGATCACGACCTGAGCCAAAATCAAGAGTCAGATGCTTAACCGACTGAGCCACCCAGGCCCCTGGGATTTTTTTTTTTTTTTATTTTGGGGTCACTGGTGTTCTTTACATATTTTGGATGTAAGTATTTTGTCCCCCAATGATTTCTCTCCAGGGCAGCCTGACAGGGTCACCTCTCCTTCTCAAAACTCTCCAGGGCTTGCCATCATACTAAGGAATAAAATTCAAGTCTTTGCCCATACCTTTAATTATAACACTGATGTGAAGTGACCTTTTTATACCAAGTCAACCCCATCTCCTCTCATGCTCTCCCTCTCACTAACTCTACTCCAGCTGCCAAAATGCCAAACGAGCTCCTGCCTCAGGGCCTTTGCACTTCCTAAAGTTACTGTTTGGAATGCGCTTCCCCTAGGCTCACTCCCTCACTCTATCTAGCTTTCTATTTAAATGTCATCTCCTCACCCATTTAAAATAGCTTCCCCACCCTCACCACCCAGCCATCCCTCTCCAGCCCCTTATCCTACTTTGTTTACTCTCTTGGCATAGATAGTGAAACATGGCATTATTTGTTAACTCATTTATTTGCTACTATCTCCCTCCACCAGAATGTAAACTCCACGAGGTCAGGCACTTTTGTTTTGCTTACGGTAGAGAACCAGTATAATGTCGTGGTTATGGCACATCATTTTTTATGTCAAAGAGCCTCAGTCCTACCACTTAGCAGCGCAGACAAATTACTTAACTTCTCTCTGTCCAATTTCAGCCTCTGTCAAATGGACCCTTGTTAGGATAAACGAGTTAGGCCACGTACATCATTTAGAGCACTGCTTGGCTCACCGTAGACACTAACTTACGGCTATATCAGAAGTCCCAGCCCCTAAAACACAAAAACATACTCATGGACTAAATAACTGAATAAATTATATAGGTATGCTATTTTTGTTGTATACTTACTGGGTCAAAATCATTATCATTCTCTCCCAGTTCAAGGGACTTTCACTTCCCAAAAGTCCTTTCTCCTGAGAAGAGTTCACATCTGTGCAGATGCACAGTAAGGGATGTGAAGTCGTAGGTACAAGGTCTCTGCTTGGCACAGGCAAACCAAGACCCACAGGTTACATGATTCCAGCCAAAAGTGGAACAAGACCTCTGTTCCTTCCTAATGCTCTGGGAGGTTGTGCTATGTCCATGGGGCATCTACTCTCTCCACCACCTTGCCCCATCCTTTACAAAGCCACACGATCTCAAGAGAAAATAAACTGCCTTTACCTTGGATATGTTTCTGGCTCAAAAAAAGGATTGAAGAAATATGTATACACCCATGTTGCATAGTGTATTATTATTGGCAATACTATATACTGTAGCATATTATATACTTACATCTAATAATAATAGCTATCACATTTGTTATATATCATAATACATATTGTAATATCTACTACAATATTATAAAATGACTCACAAGAAGCAAAAGGTGGAAGCAACCCAAGTGTCCACTGACAGATGAATGAATGGACAAACAAAACGTGGTATACACATATAATGGGATATTAATCAACCTTCAAAAGGAAGGTAATTCTGACACATGCTACGACATAGATGAACTCTAAGGACATATGTCACAAAAAGACAAATCCCGTATGACTCCATGTATATGAGGTACCTAGAGTAGTCAGATTCATAGAGACACAAGGAATGGTGATTGCCAGGTGCTGGGGGCAACAGGGGATGGGGAGCTACTGTTTAATGGGTATAAAGTTTCAGTTTTGCACGCTGAAAAGAGTTCTGGAGACAGATGGTGGTGACAGTTGTCTAATGCTGTGAATGTACTTAATACCACCGAAATGGGCACTTAAAAATGGATAAGCTGTTGCACTAGCTCCCATCTAGCTCCCATATATAACTAGCTAGAATTTAGGTAAAAAATTTTTAAAAATGGATAAGCTGGGGCGCCTGGGTGGCTCAGTTGGTTAAGCGACTGCCTTCGGCTCAGGTCATGATCCTGGAGTCCCGGGATCGAGTCCCGCATCGGGCTCCCTGCTCGGCAGGGAGTCTGCTTCTCCCTCTGACCCTCCCCCCTCTCATGCTCTCTCTCTCTCTCTCAAATAAATAAAATATTTAAAAAAAAAAACGGATAAGCTGGTAAATTTTGTTATGTATGTTTTGTCATAATTACTAATAATTTTTTTTAAGAAAGAGTAGGCCTAGGGGTGCCTGGGTGGCTCAGTCGGTTAAGCGTCTGCCTTCGGCTCAGGTCATGCTCCCAGGGTCCTGGGATCGAGCCCCGCATCGGGTTCCATGCTCAGCAGGGAGTCTGCTTCTCCCTCTGCCCTTTACCCCACTTGCGCTCTCTCTCTCTTGCGCTCTCTCAAATAAATAAATAAAATCTTTAAAAAAAGTAAAGCCTACACAGATTTCACATTCAATGGCCACAGTGTCGGTTCACCGCCATCCACACAGAATTTCTCTTAGCGGTGAGAGTAACTTCACACCTGTTCAATCACCACACATGCTTCATACTTCTCTGCCTCATTTTCATTCTCTCCTAGCCAAACCTTACCAACGAGACCAAAAAATTTACAGTAGCTCCATTAGCTGCTAGTGTCCTGAAGGCCAAGGTCAAAGACACAACGTTCAAAGCCACAAAACAGCTGGGACATTCGGCCGCAAGCCAGAGGATGCCTACACGCTGGCCCTAGCCGCCACCGCTCCCGTGGGTTCTCCAAGGCACAGAGACGTAGAACTCAGCCCTAAGAGTCACACTGATCCCACACCAGTGAGGCAGGCTGAAAACAAGAAGCTGCCGAGCTCTGCTTTCCACCCCCTGACGCAGGTGCCTCTCCCCCTCCCGTTCAATGGACCGACAAGCGCTTTGGTGAAGGTGGACAGTGGTCTGCAAGGAAAATCAGCATCGACATCCAATGGCCTCAGTGCATCGTGTGAGGATTTTGTTTTCTGTCTCCAAGGCAGGCCTGCTTTGCGTGGTATGGATTTTTGTTCAGAACCGGTATCTCCTTTTCTACACCCCGCCCCTGGCTCCCCCTGCTTCCCAGCAACTGTTTCTCCTAGAAAAACGCTCCCCAGCCTTCAGGGACTAGCCCTGCCCTTGCCTTGCCCACATGGAGACCCTGTTGCTGTCCTCAAACCTCCATTTCCCCTTCTTCCATTGTGGGCTTTCTCCTTCTGGCACTACGGACGCTTTTGGCTCAAACGTTCTTCGGGGTGGGGGCTGTCCCATGCGCTGCAGGTACTTAGTGGCATCCCTGATCTCCACCCACCAAACCCACAATGTTTCCCAGCACTGCCAAATGTCCTGAGAGCAAGACTGTCCCCGGCTCAGAACCACTAATCTGTAGGACAGAAGCTGCAGGGGGGCCCCTGGCCGCCCCGCTGAAAATCAGATTTCCCAGTCCGATCCCAGCCAACGACTGACAGAGGTGGGAGTACAAAAGGCTGGCCCCCAGTCTGAAGGAGGTGAGCCACAGTCCCCCTCCCCACCACCGATTAGGCTGCCGCTAGGACCACACCCTTCCTGGGCTGTCATCCTTCGCCTAGACTGCTTCCCTCTCTCCCTTGCAGGGCATTCTCCTACCTCCTGCTGTGGGTTCAATGATATCCCCCAAAAGATAGGTTATCATCCTCACTCCCATCACTTCAGAATGTGACCTTACTTGGGAATAGGGCTGTTGCAGGTGTAATTATTTAAAACGGGAACATAATGGAGTAGGGTGGTCCCCCTCATCCAAAAGGACTGGTGTCCTTCTAAGAAAAGACAGAGATGCACACAGAGGAGGTCATGTGATGACAGAGGCAGAGATTGGAGTGATGCAGCTAGAAGCCGAGGGGGACGCCAAGGATGGCCGGCAACCACCAGAAGCCAGAAAGCGGCAAGGAAGGGTTCTCCCCTGTAGGTTTCAGAGGGAGCATGGCCTTGATCTTGGACTTCCAGCATCTAGACTGGGAGAAAATAAATTTCTGTAGTTTTAAGCCTCTAATTTGTGATGTTCTGTCACAGCAGCCCTACAAACTAATCCACACCCAAATCCTTATTTCAAGCTCTGCTTCCAGGGAACCCAAACCTCCAACAACTGGCCTTTCTTCTCAGAGTGTAAATTTCAGAGCCAGCCTGAGATGGGAAATGGGAGTCTGCTCTTCCCTGGGCCAGTTTCCATGAGACTTTCTTTGAGCGAGAAGGAAGAAGGAGGGAAGGAGGGAAGGAGGGGGGGTGGCCGGCGGAAGAAAGAAATTCACTTCGGGGAATCCTTCCCTCCCGCCATCCTTTATTCATTCAACAAATATTACTGAGCACTAAGTACCACATGCCAGGCACTGTTCTAGGTGCAGGACATGGAGAAGGGTTTGCATACTAGCAGGGGAGATAGACCATAGAATGTAGGTCTGTGGGATGATGGGAAGGGCCACGGAGAAAAGAAAAAGCAGGGGAAGGGGCCAGGGAGTGCCTGGGGTGGCGGCCACCGTGTCAGCAGAGGGGTGCGGCAGACACCGCCTCTGACGCCAGCTACAGACGGTCCCCAAGTCCTGCTTGGGCAAGGTATCCACTCAGGCAGATGGCCGCTTCCTGTCCCAGGCCTCCCGTGAGGCCGTGGGAGCCCACCCAACCCACGGGCAATGGGCCACAATGGCCCGAAGAGCCACCGTTGACGTGCCCTCCTTCCCTGGGTTCTCCTCACCCCTCGCTCCTGCTTCCTGGGATCACCTCCTAAATAAACTCCCTGCACCCAGGGCCTTGCCTTGGCCTCGGATTTTGGGAGAATCAAACTAGGGCAGACGGGCCGGGAAATCTTTGCTGAGATTGTTAACATTTCAGCCAAGACCTAACATGGCAGCCAAGGCAAGGTGTGTGGATGTCCAGATTCTCTGGGTGTCCAGCATCCTCCACGCTGACGTGTACAATCAAGCTGGCCATACGGAGTTGATTTTGTCCAGTGGGTCTCCCTCTTTCAACTGTGTAAGTTTCTTGATGGTTGAAAACCCAGTGATATCAAACATCGAGGAGGCTACACGGAAAGCATCCAGTATGTCCTGATCATGTGACAGGAAGGAGGATATGAGATTAAAGCAAACACTGCTAACACTTGGACCACCACCTTCTGGTCCTGATCACTTCAGTGCACACGGGCCCCCATGTGGCGGCCAGCTCTTGTGTTTTTTTTTGCATCTGTGGATGTCAAAGTTCTCTATCTGTCAGAAATGCCAGGGGAGGAGCGTCTCCATCCCCCACAGCCCTCATTCAATGGCCGATAGGAGCTGGTGTATAAACACCCCAGCTCCCCCGCCCCTCCGGTGGGAAGACTCGTAGGCATGTGTCTAACACTGGCTTCCCATTTCCCCAGCAGGGTTCAGCGCCGTTCACCCACAGTGGTGGCCAGCCAGGTAATGTATACTTTATGTGAATTTCCCACTCCCTCCTGGTATGTCCTCTGGTGTCACCTCCCTAATAAATGACTTCCTTGGCCTTGGGATTTTCTTCTTCTTGGGGGATCCAAATGAAGAGGATAAATCTATCTTTGAATGGAAACACACCCCCCCCACACACACACACACACAGAAGAGCAACCCCTCTTAGTCCCCATGTTTAAAACCTGTACTCAGGTGTGCTGCTGAATCATCAAATCTCTGACCGGTAGAGCTCAGCTTTGAAAAGCACCTTGGTGTGTCGGACATAAAATATATAATCCTGCCTGCATTACACAAGATTGTCACCCTCAGCGTGAATGGACTAGACTGGCCTCCAACTGGCTGGGTCTTTTCCTGCCCTTGGGCTCCCACCCACACTGCGTGCACTGTCATCCTCCAGTCCACAGAATGCCCAAGGGAGGGATGCTCTCAGCCCACTGGGGACAGAGCCTGGTCCGTGGGTGGCTTCCCAAGCAGCCAATTGCCTGTCTGTGGGCTGGTAGGGGGAAAGAAGCCAATCTCACAATTTGCCTGAAAAACATCCATATATCATCCTGTTCTTCAGCCCTCATTTTATTTTTCCCAAATCAATTTCTGAAAGTCAAAATGACTGATAGCTTCATACCCTGGACAATTGTTCTCCTTATTTAATAACCTGGCATTGATGACAAAAAGCTCCCAGGATGGTGGTGGTTACATGAATCTATACATGCGATAAAATTTCATAGAACTCCATAAACACACACACACACAGTGGTACATGTAAAACTCCGTGAAAATTCAATGAGGTCCGAAGCTCCGTTGCCAACGTCACTTTGCTGGCATTGCTAACGCACCCGGGTGCGTTAGAGATTTATCACTGGGGCTGCTGGGTGACGAGAAAAGAACTCTGTATGGTGTTTGCAACTGCTTGTAAGTCAAAAATTATTGCAAAATAAAAAGGTTTTTTAAAATGCAAAGACGATTTAAATAATGAAATGAAAATCATTTTTTTTTTTTTTAAAGCTCCCAGCAGGAGACAGCGCCAGCCCACCCCTTACCTGAGAACTGGGGACCAGCGCCTTCCACCAGTGCCCGCCTTTCACCAGGTCAACCTCGCACAAAGGGACGGACACCTTCCCAATGACACAGTGGCGGGAGAACTTATCAAAATCCACCACGGTCAGCAGCAGGGTCCTCCTCTGCGCTTCTAGGAAGGGGATCTCAAAGGTGTAACGCTCCTCAAACACAGGTTTCTGGGTCTTGCGTTTGACCCCCGTCTGCTTCGAGTTCTTCTGGTCCGGCAGGAGACAGATCTTGACGTAGGGGTTTGAGTGCGCCATGTCCTGGCGTGAGCCATCATGGGAGATGGGGGGTGGCAGGTCCCTGGCCTCGATCACCCTCACCGTCAGGTGGTTGTGCAGCAGGTCGTACTGGGTGCTGAAGTGCAGCATGCCCAGTTGGTACTTGGACAAGATCTCCTCATCGGTCAGGAAGTCCACATCGTCGCTGTTGGAGTCTAAGGAGTACAGCTGGGGCTCGAACTTTCTGAAATAGTCGTCTGGGGTATAAGTCCGTCTGAGCACCGAGGGCTGGATGGGCTCCTTTTTGGCGCTGAGAACGCCAAACTCGATGGGTTTAATATCAATGAGCGGGGAGCTGGGTCGTCTGGATTCAAGACCTAAACAGCCGCCAGAAATAACAATTAACACTGCCACGTGTGGGACCAAACCTGGGCCACTTCATGAAACTGGCAACATTTCCTACATTCTCACGTTGTTCACTGTTTCCTAAATCTGTTTGCCATCTGCTCTCCACACCTTGAGATCCTCTTATTTATTCTCTGAGAGGCAACATGGCGGCATGACCATCCCCAACACAACCAGGCACTGTTCTCAACACACTGACATATCAAGTCATCGGATCTCCACGAGGTATCTGATAATGGCAATCCCTACTTGACAGATGAGGAAACAGAAACTCGAAAGAGCTTTCTGGAAGTGACACAGGTAGTAAGAGGAAGAACTGGGAGTCAAGCCCAGCCTGTCTGGTCCCAGAGTCTTGAGGCTAACCGTGACCCTATACTGCCTCCTCTTCCGGAGAGTGGACTCTGGAGCCATAATTCCTGGGACTCAGTTTCCACATCTGTAAAATGGAGTCAATCATAGCACCTGCTTCAAAGATTATGGTGATTCAAGGAGCCACGCATGGAAAGGGCTCAGCACAGAACGTGTGCACGGTAAGAGCTCGCCAAATGGTAACTACTGTACTTCTTCAAGGATCGTATTTGGACCTCCCCACTTGTGGGGTGCCTCTCCCCTCCCCATCAACCAGCAGAGTTCATGACTCCCAAGTCCATCTCATTCCTTGATTCTAGTAATGAGCTCATGGAATTTTATTTTAAAAAACTATTTAACTGAGGCATTACTGACATACAAAAAAAGCTGAGCTTGGAGGTAAGTACGCACCCGTGAGACCATCACCACACTCTGTGCTATACATATATACCCACCACCTCCCAAAGTGTTCTCCTGCCTTCTTTATTTACTTTATTTTTCTGGTGATAAGGACCTTTAACATAGGATCAAGTCTCTTAGTAAAATTTTAAGTATACAATATTGTTAACTATAAGCACTGTGCTGTACAGTAGAGCTCTAGAACTTCTTTATCTTGCATAACGGAAAGCAACACCTCCCCAGCTCCCCATCCCTGCAGTCCTGGGAACCACACTTTCCTCTCTGCTCCTAGGAGTCTATCAGATTCCTCATATAAAGCAGGGTCATGTAGCATTCGTTCTTTCATGACCTTCTTGTTAAGTGCCCCAACACCTGTCTTGTCCGCTAAAATCCTGAGACTTTGATCTGGTGCATGGCTGATACTCTGATAGCTATGTGCTAAATGATAATCATCTGTGTGTAGAGCCGTGCAGGAGACCTAGGAATCATCCAGACAGGTGCTATTCAAGAGAAATACAGTGGGGTTCAGAAATACAAATGACATAGGTAACATAAGGTCTGCCAATTTTTTAAGAGAGCAAAGAAACAGGTGAAATTAATATTTTCAACATATAATCAAAATGAAAACGTTTCAGTGAGACAGTGTAAATTCTCTTTTATTTCCTGGCTTCAAAATCGTGGGCACGTAACACATACAGCACGTCTCCACTGGGCTCAGCCCCATTTAAATGTTCACCAGTGATGTGTGGCTGGTGGCTGCCGTACTGCACAGCGCAGGTTGGGAACAGGCCTCTTGCTTTACAGATGGAAAGACTGAAGCCTAGAGAGGCCTCACATCCCCTCTGTTTCACTCTTTTGAGCCCTTGAACTTTTCTCTCCTTCCTCCCCTGGCCCCCCATCTACCCCCAGGAAAGATCAGACACTAATATTTCCACCTGAGCGGATTTACTTCAGGAATTTTAAGCTTTCCCCGCCCCCCCCCCCGCTCTGTTAAGTGAATCGCAGACAGCCGGATGAGAGAGCAGAGCCCCTTTCGGGGAGTGAAAGGAGGCTGGGGGTCTTTGGGCTTTATACTATTTGACCTAGAGATACATCTTGTCTGGGTTTAAAGCTAAAGAAGTTTCATATAAAACCCCAGATCACCAGTTTCTCTTTAGAAAGGGCAGGCAACACGGAGCCCACAATATTGCACCCCACCCCCCCCAGCAAGAGCTGAGTAACAACTGCCCCTTTCAGTGGGGCACTGGCTTCCCCAATGGCCACAGTCCCCGCCCGGCCGCAGTAACTGAGGCTGAGTCAGCTGCCACTTGTCACTGCATTAGAACGAGCCTCAGCTCTGTCCAACCCTCTCCAACTCATTCATGGACACAACCCACCCGGCCCCTGAAGTTACGTGAATTTGCAAGCGCTGCCATACAACACGGGAGCACCCATCTTTTGGGGTCTGAAATGATCATATGCTGACCACGTCAATCAACCGAGCCAGTTCAATGAAACTTTGTGATGAGGAAAAAGAAAAATCGATCAAGTAGCTGCTTCCGGCTGAACTCAGCAGAAGTCAGGTGCAACGCACTCTGGTCACACGGTCATTATCTCTCCATCATCCCGTCTCCCAAACTGTCATCCCACTCTGCCCCCTCCCCAGAAGACAATCCCCTCCCTCACATGCTTCCTTGGGGATGCTGCTGAGTGTCTAGGAAAGCCAGCTCTCCTTTTGTCCTGGGGACCTGGCTAATGGGATTTTAATTCGTGAATGGAGGCGGAATGGCACAGGATTTCGTGAGCCACGATCCCTAGGCAGTCACAGCAAAGACGCTTACTTGAAATCCTTCGGGTCAGGCTGTACGTAGACTTTGACGTGTCTGAGGATGAGCATCTTCGATCTGGGGAGTTGGTCCGTGGGGTCAGAGGGACTTCACTGGCTGTGTGGACAGAGTCCCCATCCTTGTCACTGCTCCGGCCAGCCATCCTATAGGAAAGGGAGAGGTCTCAATGGTTGTCAAAAAATCTCCAGGGACTGGCATCCCTGCCCCTGGGAAGACAGACCCACGACGAAAGGGTTCTCAGATCCAGCTTATACAACTTGCAGTAATACAAACCTGGATCAGTGCGGCAGCCCTAGACTCTTAATAATGCCTTACTTTTTGCACAAAATGAGAAAGGATATAAGTACTTTCTGATTTAGAACCATCTGTCAAGGACGGCGGGGAGGGAGATGTACCTATTCAGGTTATTGCCACATGGGGGCGCCACGTTGGCTAAGTCAAGCCCAGACCTGTCGATCCTCAGTCTGGAAGGAACCACCAGGTTGTCTATACCCATCTGAACTCCTCCGAGCGGCTTTTGGTGGGAAAGGGCCTGCTATTCCAACCCTCATTGTGCCTATACTTTAGCATCTTCTAAAAGTATCCTATAACAGGGGCGCCTGGGTGGCTCAGTCGTTAAGCGTCTGCCTTCGGCTCAGGTCATGATCCCAGGGTCCTGGGGTCGAGCCCCGCATCGGGCTCCCTGCTCGGCGGGAAGCCTGCTTCTCCCTCTCCCACTCCCCCTGCTTGTGTTCCCTCTCTCGCTGTGTCTCTCTGTTAAATAAATAAATAAAATCTTTAAAAAAAATAAAAATAAAAAAATAAAAGTATCCTATAACAATGTCAACTTGAGAGTTCTCTGAGTGCCAGGGCTAAAGCTACAAAATGGCCCTGAGAATCAATGACTTAAGAGCAATAGTTTGATGTGAAGGAACAGCTAAAAATGAGCAGCCGCCGTGACTGATTCAATGTGCTCCCAATGAGGATGAAAAATACTAAAAGAAGAAAAAGCACTGGGTCGGGGGTGGGGAGATACAGGGTAGCAATTAAGAGCACAGCCTCCTGGTCTGAACCCTGGCTGGGTGACCTTGGGCAAGGCCCTTCCTTTCTCTGTGCCTCTATCTACCCATCTGCAAAATGGGAATAATAATAGTACCCACCTTAGATGGTTGCTCTCAACACTGAATGAGTTAGCACATATAAAATGCTTAGAACAGTTCTTGGTACATAGTAGGTGTGTGCTCAATACATTTTAGCTGGCATAACAATCTTTAAGATCCCCCCAATCCCCAAAAAGCTAGGTAAGGATGCTGGGGGGGGCGGGGAAGTTGGTGGAGTGGCCAGGAGATGGATGCTGCTATTGACACAGCCCTAAGCGATTGTGGCTGTAGATGAATACCTTCTGAGACTACATCCCACCCCCCCCCCCAGCTTGACATTTAAGCCTGTGCATAAGCTAGTCTTGAAAAATGCAAGCTTCCAATTCTAGGAGGTCTTTAGATGCATCCTGTGCATGAAATGAGACGGATCTGATGTTCTTCCAAAGCAATGTAAGGATCACAGCCAGGACCGGGCACGTTATGGGGGGCAGGGGGGTGCGGGGGGAATGCCCAGTCCCTGCTTGCCTCCCACTCCTGGTCTGTAAAAGGTGCACGCAGCAGATGAAATGGGGGGAGGGGGAGTAGGGGAAGGCACAGAAATGCAGCCATATTGTATCATTCATTCTTCTCTCTCCCTTAAATGAAAGCTGCAGCATCTTCCAAAGAAGGTGGAACCACCTTGGGCACCCCCACCTGCATGCCTGTCTCCTGGAGGGCCACGGCCATACGTCACTGCAGCAGCCACCTCCAACCTGTTAAGTCCCATCCAGTCTTCGGGGCTCACCTTAAGTGCTGTCACCCCTGAAGCCTCGGTTGAGTCCTCTCGGACAATGTCTGAGCCACCCCTGCCTCCTCTGCACCCACCCGGCTTCCCAGCTCTTCCTCCAATGCACTGAGCTGAGCCATGCTGTTCCCTCTGCCTGGAATGTTCTTCCTGTCTCATCTCCTGTTTGGTTCCTTCTCATCAGTCAGGTCTCAGCCTCAACAGCACCTCCTCAGAGACGCCCCACCCTGTCCCTATCACCTCCTCCTACCCCATCAGCCCTTCTTTCCCTCTGCAACAATGCACATAACTCATCTTTAGTTGTGGCTTATCTTCTGCGTCTGACACTAAGTCCTTGCTCAGTGTCTCTCATTCACCACTGCCGACCTCGCCCTAGCACAGCGTCTGGCATGTGTGGAGTCTTCATTTATCTTCTCAGTAAACGAATGATTGAATTCACCCTTCTTGTCATTCTTATCTGATTTCATCTTGTCTCAAAATGATCTGAGTGCGTATCTTGCCCACCCCCCGCCCCAGCAGGGTACGCTCCTTAATGGGGCAATCTATACTTATCTTGATCGAAGGTACCAGGTGCTAAGCACCAAGTGTGTGCCAGGCACGGTGCTCAATGCTCTGTCTGAACCATCTCATTAATCCTTAAAACAATCCAGAGTGTACTTGTTATTAACAAGCCTCACCCCCTTTACAGATGGGGGGGCAGGGCGTGGAAGGGAAGCCTAGTGGGGTGGGGGATGGGATGGATAATTATTTTGCATCACTATTAAACTCCCAGTGAATACCAGACTCCGAACGGCATGCCCTAAACTACTGAGGTGGGTATCCCTTATGAGGCCTGTCGGAGCTGTGTGTAGAGTAGGTCCTCGATACACGCTTGATGGACAAAGAAATGACCTGACTTTAGTCAATGAGCGTCTTTCTGGCATCGCTCCAAAAAGAGCCAGTCGGACTATACAGTTTTCCTGACCTTCACCAGTCCAGCCCAGCCAAGGAAAGCTGGGGGACCCAAATGACAGGAGCATATCTGACAATTAATGGTGTATCCCCTAAAATCCCCCACACAAAGTCCTAGCTCATCTGCCACAGGCCGTCCCACAGAGAGGCATGTCCTGTGGTTCTTAGCTCAAATGTCACAGTGGGAACGGCACTGCGAAGCCTGTACACTTGACATTTCTACTCCCTGTCTGTTTGATAACATGCAACTGCCCACTTGGTAAATAAATCTGGCGAAAGCACAAGCTGTAAATTCACTTTTTGAATGATTTAACCCACCTCCCCTTTACAGACTTCTCTTAACATTTTGCATTATGTTGAGTGCCAAAAATGTACGAAGTTGCTACCCAGGATTCAAGATATTCATCCTGAGAAGCACAGAAAGTCACGTACCGTTGTTCAGGCTTTAGACTGCAAAGCTCTAGGTGGTATCATTCATAATGACCGCCAGGTGAATGGGGCCTTCCAGTGTTGTGCGGTGTGTCGGCCGTGCTGGGAAGGTTCCAGCCCTCTTCTCTACTTGTGGCAAAACCAAAGTAAGTGTCTTCCCAGAGGGTCCCCACCCCTGGCCCCCAGAAAGAGTCCCCCGCTTGCACAATGGGTCAGCAGCCAGGGTAAAGTGCAACTGTCCTCCAGCTCAGTGCTAGGACCTAGGCCATGCATCTGTAATACTCAACATCTGGGCATCTGGGGCAAACAGGTACCTGACTACGATTTCAGGGTCTATCAGGATTCTCCACTGGTTCAGAGGCCAATTCAAATTCCTTGATCTGGCATTCAAGACCCTACAAGACCTGAGCTTGCAGGCTCATTTTCCATGATTCCCCCCACTCTTCCTAGGTGCTGTGGAGTTTGCCCAACCTGGGTCCATTCCCTCCTCTCTGGTTACAGCACCCAAACTGTCTATTACAAAGATCGGCAAACTACGGGGCCCAATCTGTTGCCTGTTCTTGTACATGAAGTAAGACTGGAACATAGACACGCCCATTCATTATAATGTCCCACCTATGGCTGCTTTCACACTTTCTAGGAGTGGTTGTGACAGACTAAGCCCTTTCTAGGAAAAGTTTGCCCACCCCTCGTCTGCTAGCTCGGTTCATGTGTGTCAGGTGGGAATGACCCTTTCCCTGGTTCCAGGGTGGTCAGACAATCCAGGCATGATCCTAGCATCATTTCCTCCAAGCAAAAGTGACTGGCTCAAGTGATTGGCACATGACCCAAAACAGAGCAATGAGAGTCCTTCCTGGTTGGTTTGCTGCTATTGAAGCAAAGAAGAAAGCAGCTTAAGAATGAGGCCAATAAAGGGGCGCCTGGGTGGCTCAGTTGGTTAAGCGTCCAACTCTTGATTTCGGCTCAGGTCATGATCTCAGGGTTGTGAAACTGAGCCCTGCATCGGGCTCCAAGCTGGGCATGGAGTCTGCTTAAGGTTCTTTCTCCCTCTCCCTCTGCCCCTCCCCGCCCCCAAAAAAGAATGAGGCCAATATAGAAGAAACAGAGAGAGCAGGAAGGAGAGAAGGCACAAATGCATGCCCATGACAACATCTGACCCCTGGATCCAGCTATGCCTGAAGCCACTGTCCCTGGATATTTTTTTTTCCATAATGAGACTCTAGGCAGAACTGTCATATGGGTGTGCAGGGTGTGAATGCACAACTCTCGGGGGCAGCTGGGCTTATGTACCTGCCTTATCTCCTGTACTAGATTTAGAATCTCCTGAGCACAGTGACCGCACTCTATGTAGTCTCTGCATCCCACAGTACCTGGCACATGAATCATACTTGAGAAATAGTTACCAAAGAAACTGAGATTAAGTTTTCAACCAGATGACTGGCACTTTCAGGATTCAATTTCTGCCTGTAAGTTTGTCAGTTGGTCAATAACAACTTTTTGGAGTGAACAACACAGATAAAAACCCCGCCCTCGCAGAGCTGGCACTCTTCTGAGCATGGCTTTCAAGATACCAGATGGGCTGAGCCAACCTCTGCCACACAGGGCACTAGATAGTGGGAATGATCTCTCGATCATTCACCAAACATCTCAACTCTATGCATACCTGCAGGATTCAGGTTACAACCCATGACTAATGAAAACATTTCTTACCACTGTCTTTACACCGGTTTAAAGAATCTCCATCAATACCTACAAATTCAGAAACGAATACTTACTACTCTGTGAAGCATGTTATGTGCACATCTCATTACTCTGAACCACGACCCTATAAAGTAAGTTCTATTACTGTTCTCACTTTACAGACAAGGAAACGGAGACCAAACAGGGTAAGACGAATCACTTACGTTTATGATTGCCAGCCAGGCGTCAAGCATTTGTAGGGGTTTTCTGTGTACTAATTCCAGCAGTCACCACAACAACCATATGAGATAAACCCTATTATTTTTATCACCCCCATTTTGCAGATGGGAAATCAAGGCACAGAGCTCTAACTACTTGCCCAAGGTCACAGAACTAGAAAAAAGTAGGAGACACAGGATCTGAAGGCACAGAGCCTGACATAGAGCCATTGTGCTATGGAAACATTCGATGCTTTCTTCTAAGAAGAGCAAATGAGAGGACTGAGACGTGACCCCCAACTTGGAGGGAAAGAGGGGATATCATGGACTTCCAGAATCTCAGCTCAACGATTTAGCTGGAACAGAACTGGGTTCCCCCTGAGGCTCTGGCTGTGGGCCCTTACACTGCCGCCTGCCCTCTCGGGGCCTCCCGCTCTGCGCAGGAGAGCTGGACTCGCTGGTGGCCAGGCCCTTCTAGGCACTGGCCTTCTAGACTCAACCCAGGCTCTCTGGCCACGCTCCTCTCTTAGCCACCGAGAGGTGGACCAGACACGTGGCTGAGAAGCTTCAAAACTGTGTTCCTAAAATATCTGAGCGACTGGCAGATGGAGATGTTGTATGCAGGCGCGGGAGGAGCACGAATTGGAAATAAAATGAAAGATGCCAGAGAGAACATAAACAGCGTTGGAGGACAGGATGGAGCCTGGAGGTGCTTTTCTGCTTCCCCGGGTCTGAAGTCCTTGTTCAGACTGGCAAAAAGGCACCTGTTTGTCCATGCGGTCTACCAACCATCCAGCAGTTTTCACTGAGCATCGACTCTGTGCCAGGCACTGGGTCAGGTGCTGGGATCGTGGGTCATACTGACTTGGATGGCCATCCTCAGAATTTCGACATCCCTTGAAGAATGCAGATGCTCACAGATCTCTTCTTCCACTTGGAACAACACTCGACATGATTAAAAGCGCGCACAGGCTTAACACTGCACCCTTCGCGTCTCAGACGAACCGAGGGGGACCTAGCTAAGCCAGAGCCCGGCCACCAGCTTGCCAAACAAAATGAGAGGCACAGAGCAGGTCCCCGTCGGCAGCAAAGAGGTCCACGGACACTCAGTGTTTCCCCCTCTTTCATACCCCGAGCCCTCCTGCCCGCACCCCCTCACACAAACTGAGCCAAGAAAATGTCTTGAGATCACTTTCAAGGAAGTTCCGAGCAGTTTTACTTACAGCCAGGGAGGAGTCTGGGCAGGGAAAGGTCCCAGAATTTCAACTTCATCCTCACTCGACTGGCAACAGCTGGACTCATAGCACTTCTCACAGCAGTGCCTGCAAGTCCATCTGCACAGTAGCAGATCGGAGATTCTAGAAAGAAAACCCTGAGGCCATTGGGGGAGGTGGGCAGTGGAGAGGGGGAGTGGGGGGGGAGGGGAGGTGGGAGGGGAGGAGAGGAGAGGAGGAAAAGGAAAAACACCCGAAAATTACAAGCAGCCGATCCCTGCTGAGAAATAAGGACATTCAGGAGGTCTGTCCCTGCTGCTGAACACTTAGAACAAAATGTTTTCTGTTTCTATTTACCAACTGCAGGCACAGAGATGGCAAACACCAACTTGCTGGAGCCGTTAATAGTGAGCAAAACATTTGCAGGTATTTTCTCTGGTAGTTTATGTGAGTGTCTTTCTTGACAGGTGGGTGGTTTATACAACACCGTGAGGGCTATACAATATGTTCTCGAAACACAATGAATATTACTCTGTCTTCTTGAAAGCAAAGCAAAAAAAGACTTAAAAAAAATCATCTCAGTGACACGAAAGTAAACAGAGGTAACCAAACGGAATAAGGACAGGGGTGGGGAGAGCAATCTAGCCTGTCTACGAGTGTCTCCTCTTCAGGATCTCCCTCCTTCCATAGAAAGGCATCAAAACCGTGCCATTCTAAACATCCAGTCATTGTTCAATACTGAACAGCCCCACAGCCCCACATAAGACTCTGAAATGAAAGGCAAGCACCTCTTGATCAGAAACCAGACCAAAGGAATCATCGAATTAACCCACCTCGTTTAAAGGTTCCAACTGCCCTTTTAGAGATCCACGAAGAAGCCAAGGGGCGTCGGGGGTGAGAGGGTTACAAAAAGAGAGACAAGACCAGTTTAGCAATATTCCAGCAACTCAGAAAAGAAAAAAGAAAAAGAAAGAAAGAAAAAAAAAAAAAAAAAAAAAGCCCTGCATCTTTCCACTTACCATCCTGGGAAGGGAGCTGACTCCCTAACAAGGTGCTATCTGCGGGGCTGCTGGTAGCCTCCTGGCTAACCAACACCGAATAAATGGGAAACTTTAGCATTTCGATTTGATTTGCACCGTATGCTGTTATGAATCAGAGCGGGTGGATAGATAGTCATTCTATCCAATGCAGCCACACTTCAGAAGAGCAAACCTTCCTATACAGAAATAGCCATGAAGCCAACCCAAAAGGACATGATTAGCTAACACGCAGGCAGACGCACAGTGGATGTGACTTGGCTTCCCCCCCCACCCTCCCAGGGGCCCTACCTTATAATGCTGCTCCAATGGTGATGGTGGGGAGTTTCATATGACCACCCACAAACACAGGGAGCAGAGAAGGAAGCCATAATCTGGGCCTGGGAGGGGGTGGGGGGTGGGGCTACCTCCCTTTTCAGCCCCACCTCCCATCAGGACTTCTCACCGGTTCCCAAGGCACAGACTCCCTCCCTCTGTGCCAGGGAAGAGTCGCAGGGGCTTAGGAATGAATGGGCCAAGGAAACCAGGTAGATTAGGAGTCCCGCATCCCAGCCTGGGAAAAATCCCGGGGATGAACTCAAACTCAGAATTTTGAATCAAGACGAAGAGTTATCCTCTTTTTCAATTCTCTCCCTCTCGAGGAGGAGGAGGTCTCAGTTTGGTACCATTGCATGTTAACATGTTTCTAACACTTGTACAACTCCCCCCCACCCCCATCCCCTCTTCCTTTTTAAACAGAGAGCAGACCTCAGCTCAGAGCCTTGGACATAACTAATTATGTGGCATTACTATCATTGTGTTTATTTTTCCAGTTGCCTTCTGTTTATATCAAGTGATCCTGGTTTTCTATTATGGTAGTGACATAAAGTTTCCTTTTCATATGATTTTAAGTTAAAAAAAGAAAGTGAGTCCATTTATAGGAAAAAGTATTAAGTAAATATAGTACAAGTGGTACACAGCTCATGAAAATTTCAAAATCCTTTAAGTGATAAGGGAATGGCTGCAGCTTGGGAAAGAAAGTCTCAGGCACTAATCACAGACTCTTCCAAAAGCAAAACTCGAACCACACACAGAGGAAGACCTGAGGATGCTTGGGGGCCACGCAGAGCTGAGCGGGTAAGTGTTAGTGCTGGCTTCACCAGCAGCCAATCATGTGACTTGGGTAAGTCAGGGGGCCACTCTGAACTTCAGTTCCCTCTTTTCTTTAGTGGAAGGGCTAAACTAGGACTCTGACTATAAAAATGCTTGTGTGTGCTGCCCAGCTGCAAAATATCTGCACTCTTTCTGTGGCTTTATGAGAACAAGGTGGTTTGTCAAGACCAGCTGGAACCTATTAGGCATCAGAGACTGTCCTGGAGGATGCAACAGTGAAAACGCAGCAAAAAGCTATGCCCTCGTGCACTTACATGAGAAAGTGCTTGAAAATGCTTACAATAAAGTGCAAGGATAAAGGGCTGCTTTTTCCTTGGACAATAGTCCATGCCCATTCTTTCCATAGAGGGAAAGCATTTCCTAGGTGTGTGGTGATCAAAAGACACTGTTTATAAAACCACGTGAGTAGAGACAAAGGCCACCATAGGGCCCAATCATCCAGCTTTCTCAAACCCCAGGTACAAAATCAATGTCCGGGAGCAAAGAGAAACCAAGGAAGAGAAAGAGGGGAGGGAAGATGTTTTTATGTTCCCAGCATGCTAAGTCTTTCCTCACATGGAGTCCACTGGGTTCATGTATTTGACTGGAGAGAGGATCACCGGTTCAAGCCAGAAAGAAACAGGAAGGAGAATCCAGATATTCTAGAACAGATGTTGGCAAGCTATGACTTGCAAGGCTAAATCTAGCCCACAACCTGCTTTTGTATGGTCCTCCAGTTAAGGATGGTTTGTACATTTTTAAATGGTTGGGAAAACACCAGAAGAAAATGAATACTTCTTGACTAGCACACAGTATATGAAATTCAAATTTCAGTGTCCACAAATAGTTTTATTGGAACACAGCCACGCCCATACATTTACTATGGTCTATAGCCGTTCGATGCCATAGTCAGAGTTGAGTATTTGTGACACAGACCATGTAGCACTCCAAGAAAAAAAATGTACTATCTGGACCTTTATAGAAAAAGTTTCATACCTTGTTCTAGAAGGAAAGTCTGTTTCACCAAGCCAGTCTCATTTTAGCTGCTTAACAAATCCCCCACTGATCCCCACCATCTCCCTTTTAGATCCCACCACGACCCCTAAGCAGCTGTGTGACCTTGGGCAAGTCACTAATCTCTGTCCTGAAGGTGGTTATTAAAAACCACAGAAGCATGTTCTAATATTGTGTATTTCTCACTGGATTGTGCATTCTGAGGGGCAGAGACTATGCTGTTTTCACAACTGTATCCCCAGCGCTCACAGGTGGTCACTCAATTGTTTGTTGAGTGACTATTGAATAGCCCCACAACATTCAGCATGCAGTAAGTGTACAGAAAATATGACCTTCACTGAACTTGAAAAGAGAATCTAGAGATTCCATAGAAGCCAGTGGTGCAAATCTAAGCCACCAGAGGGATGGGGAGACCAAGACAGGTGACAGAGCAGAGTTCCTGCCAGGTTGAAAAGTCTGAGGACAAGATGTGAGCCAGTGGGGAACTAGAAGACCAGCAGCCCCCTCAGCTGTAGCTGAGGGTGAGAGAAGTGAGCCCAGATGCACCCTAGATGTGGGAACCTGTAGGCTTTTCTGCCGGGCAGAGAGGAGCCAACCCCAGAAAGCAAGCAGCTCAACGGGTCTGACTGCAGGTCTGACTGCATGACCTTGGCGCTGACCTGTCGCCACTTCCCCGCCTTGTACTGAAGAGAAAGGTCTCGTAGTCAAGCAGCACCCCCCCCAAAAAGGATGCCTGGAAATTATTTCGGTCCAAGGATTCTTGTGAGTTTCCTCAAGGTGACTGGGGTCCACAACTCCCAGACCCCAATGCAATGGCCGAAAATGATCGGTTGCTCCCGCCCCCACCAACAGCGCGCCTATAGTATGTCCCCCACCCCTCAGCACCCAGTGCCCGGGAGAGACGACGTCCTTGTCCCTCCTGGCCGGAACAGCTGCCTCAGGCTCGCTCCGCCGGCCAATTAGCCAGAGCCGTCGCCACGGCAACGGCAGCTGGCGGGCCGGGCGGCTGGCGCGTCCCGGGCCGCCCTCCCCGCGGCCCCTCCCCTGGGGTGGGGTGCAAGGGGAGGGGATGGGGGCAGAAAAGTCCGCCCCACCCCCACTCCCTCCTCAGGAGGCCAGGGCGCGCGTGCAGAGTCCACAGGGGCCCTTCATCCCCGGGTGTGGGGGTCCCCAGCCCCCTATCCTGGGTCGCACCCGCGCCGCTGCACAGGTTGCGTGCCCTCGGGCACCCTTTCTCTCGAGGCAAGTTTGTGGGAGCCCAGCCGTGTGCCCTCCCTTCCGCGTGCTCACGGCCGGAGGGGGCGCGGCACCCCCCACCCGCACCGCGGACCTTGCCCCCCAGCCTCAGCCCTACCTGGATGTACGCCATTTTCGCCCTCGCGCACTCACTCCGGCCCGGGCATGGCGCCGCCACGGCCACTTTGCCCTCGCCAACAGGGGAGGTGGGGGGAAGGAAGAAAAAGGCAGCCGGGTGGCCCCAGACGTGACTGGCGTGGCTGATGAGCGACGCCCGCCCCTCCGCCGGCCGCCCCGTCCTTGCCTTTCCCTGCGTTCCGGCTCCTGGAGTCGGGGCCGCCTCCCAGGTTGGGAGAGCTGGGGCGCCCAGAGCCCCCGCCTCGGCCACTCTCGCTGTCCTGCGCTTCCCCCCGAGGCGCTGCCCTGGCTGGAAGGAGGCCGGGGCGCCTGGGGAGGGAGCCCGGGGCGGCCGCGGGGACTGCAGCGACCCCGGCGCAGGCGGGGCTGGAGACGCCGGGGCCCGGGCGCGCCAGAGGCGGGGGAGGAGATGGGGAAAGGGGTGGGAGGGGGCGGTGCGCGGGTCAGCCCATCCGGTCGGCACCGGGGCTGGCACCTACCGAGCGCAGAGCCCCCGGGACGGTCTTGAAACCGAGGGGGTACAGTCCTGCCCGCCGTGGAGTCTGGGGCGGGGAGGGTCCTCCCCATCCAGCCCTCTCCCAGTCCGGGTTGGAAAAACTTTATTCCCGCCCCACCCGTCGCGCCTAGAACTGTTGCGGCGAGGAACGCAGAGGCCAAATGAATGGGAGCTTTAAGTTCAGGTGGGGCCTAGGGCGCCGGGGGGCGGGAACGTGCTGTGGCCGGGGCCGCAGGGGCGCGCGGAGAGAGCGGAGCGCCCCTTCACCCTAACCCTGCCCGAGTTGCGCCCTGGGCTCAACAGGTCTGGAGCGGGGCGGCCCAGCAGCGCCACCCAGCGTCGCGCCCGCGCCCGCGCCGTGCGCGCCTCTGCCAGCTCAAAGCTCCGTGCCCGCGAGCGTGCGCCCCCGGGCGTGCGCACCCTGTCCCGCCCGCCCGCGTGGCGGGGGCGCCCTGGGCCTGGGGTCCTCCCCTCAAACCGGTTCTCCCACCCCCAAGGCCGCAGAAGTGGGGCCCACTCTGCCACTGAGGGATTCGAAGTGGAACATTGCCCTCCGCTGGTTCTCTTTTTTAAAATGCCCAGCCGTCTCCCGTTGTCAGTCACCAGTTTATCAGCCTTTTAACTCCCAGCGCCTCCGTCTGTCTTTTTCATCACTAAAAATGGCATAAAATCTCTGTCCTGCCTCTTCTCCAGGGCTGTTTTGTGGGGATACGTGAAGAAATGAACGTGGAAGTAATCAGCACAAGGCGTAATGGGCGTCTGTGTACATCTTTTGCGTGAAAATCGAACCAAGTGCACATTTTTTTGTATGTCCGTCAGATTTCATTCGTTGCACGTGGCGTACAACACATGCTGAGCCCTTATATCCGGTAGGCACTGTGCTCAACACTTCGCAAGCATGATTTCATTTCCTTGTCCTCTGCCTTGCTCACTCTATGTTGAGCACAGCTCCTGACCAGAGTAGGCACTCAATAAATGTTTCCGTTGTTGCTGTTGACTCCTATTTGGGGGAGGCGCTGCAGTCGTCCCCAGTTCACAGATGAGACTGAGGTGCAGTGAGGTAGACTCCCCACTCCCACCCCCACTGGCGTTTGAATCCACACAGGGTGCCCTCCTAACCACTTAACGGTATTTATCCATACTGTTTCTTCAGCACTGATGGAAAGGGTGCTTGGCGGGGGGAGGGCTTCACCGAGAAGGGGTGCCTACTGGAATGGGCGCTTTTGGGGGGAGCTTGAGAGAGGTGGAAGAGTTTGTCAGGTGTTCCCAGGAAGAAGAGCTAACCATTTTGAGACTGTGTGCCAGGCTCAGCCTTAAGCCTTTTACACAAATTCAACTTTCAATTCCCTCATAACCACGAGGTGGGCACTATTACTCTCCCAGTCTCTAGATGAGAAAAGAGGAGACATAAAGCAACTTGGAAGTAACTTGACCAGAGGGTATATGTCATTGAGGAGCTGGGATTCAAACTTAGCCTACACCGAATCCTTCCCCTAGCCACCGCACCACACTGCCTCACAGTACTGGGTATTGGGGGAGGGGGGAGGAAATCCTTAGGATTAGTTTACCTTAATCCCTAAGGACTTAAAACTGTCTGAGAAAACCAAGCACCCCTCCTCCTGTGAATGAGGTTATTTTAAATGGGCACAAGAGAACCCTACCTCTGGGGTTATCAAATTCTTCTCCGTATGTAAAGCACATGGCACACAATAGGTGCTTAATAAATGCTTGTTGAATGTGTAAATGGATGGTAACAATAGCTAATGGATGCTGCCAACTCTTGAGTCGTTATCGTGGTTGAGAGCTGAGCACTTCCTTTGTTATCCTCACCGGAGCCCTACAAGGTGGGTACTATCCCCGGCCTATTTTCCTGATGAGAAAGCTGAAGCTCTGAGAGAGAAAGTGAATCACCCTAGGTAGACAAGTGAAGAGTGACAGAGACAGGACAAAAACGCTAATATATTTAACTCTGAAAGCCCAGCGCCTCAGAGCTGCGCCACCCTGCCTCCAAAGAATGAACGAGAAGTCAGTTCTAAGTCATTTCTCAGATGTCACTCCAAGACTGGCTTTCAGGGTCCCCAGCTCTGTGAGCCTCTCCCTGTTCTTCACAGGGACCTGTAGTCTGGCTGTGAGGTGTAATGTGGACTCAGAGCAAGGCTGTGCCTGTTTGCGCAAAGCAGCTGGTACCCACCCAGATCTCGGGAGAAGCCCCTACTTCCGAATTCTGTGTGGTTCCTGAACTTAGGAAGGAAAAGAGTTACATCTCCATTGTCACTAACCCCTACATGAAATTCAGTATCTTCTTTTCACTATGGATGCAGGCAACAAACCACAACAGTATTAACATTTACCTGGGTTTGTCACCAATAGAAACAGAAATAGAGTAGAATAGAAATAGAAGTCCATCGAAATCAGGTACATTCACATTACAGTTGAGGCAAATAACTTGAAATTTTATTTACACTCTTTACTTCTCGAAAAATCACAACTACTAGATCTATTTAATGCATTAATGAAGAAGTCCTTACATCACCATAAATAAATTGGTTTTAATATTTTGATAAGTGTAACATTATAATCCTATGTATTCTACTCTATGATTTAAAGACATTATCCTTAGATGGGGTCTCTAGGTTTCAGCAGACTGGTGGGGGGGTCCATGGCATAGAAAGGGTTAGGAACCCCTGCGAGTAACGTGTGCATTACCTCAGGGGTGAGAGTGGGAACTGCCAAGTAATTCTCTGGCTGGAGTGAGGGGAGGATGGCGGGAGGTGAAGTTCATCACGTAGGAGAGGCCAGATGCCCTGCAGCCTGGTAAGTTACTCCACAGAAGAGCAGGAAGGGTCAGGCCCAGAAGGATTTTGGCAGGGGTGTGTGTGTGTCTGTCTGTCTGTCTGTCTGTCTGTGACGGGGAGTAGACGAGCCTGGAGGCAGGGAGGAGGTTGCAGCAATCCAGGTATGAAGTGATTTGAGCCTCATACATGTGGTAATAGCAGTGAATCAGTGGCTATAACTGAATGAGTAGTGATAAGGTGGTGGAAGGCAGGGGAGGCTGTGGAGGAAGACAGGTTGGCTGGGGGGAAGAGTTGGGTGTTTATATTTGGATATGTTGACTCTCAGATACGTATTATGCAGGGTTCCTGGAAGAAACTCCATTCCATCCAGCTTGAGCGAAAAAAGAACTGACTGGGAAGTCCAGGGGCCAATCCTACAGTCAGGCCTGGATTTAGAGATGCAAAAAAAGTCACAAGGCCTTGTCTGTCCATGTCTCACCTCTTCAAGGCTTTTCTCTGAACATTTGGAATTTTTTTTCTCCTGGAGTAGGTTTGCTTCACGTGGCAGAAACATGGCCAGTGGTGGACTTGAGTTTCTGGTTTATTAATTTATGCTCCAAAAGGAAGAGAGACTTTTTATGAAATCTTAAGGAAAAAAACTCGAATTGGTCCTGCTTGGGTTAAGTGCCTACCTCTGGACCAAGCAGAGGAGCTAGCACCCTGCTTGAGTCCTCCCGGACCAGGTGAGCAGATCACATGAGCCACCATCCCATGAAGACCACGCAGAGAGCATGGGGTTCTCTAGGAAAGACATTCTGGGAGACAAAACAACATGCCCACAATGGCGTGGCTATGGAACATGGGGGGGAGGTGTAGAGATGTCCAATGGGAAGATGAGTTGGTTCCGGAGTTCAGACTCCCCTGAGGCAGAATGGTGCTCAGAGTTGATCAGGAGATAAGGCTTCAGTCATCTCCTGGGGGCAATTATAGGCTCACCTCAGTTCACAGATTTTAAAAGGAACCTGGCCCCTCAACTTCTCCCCTTCAACCCCAGAGGGCAGACACATAATAATGGTTTTCTCTTCAGGATCCTTAAGAAGGTAGTTAGGAGTGGCAGGGCAAACCACAGACCTCAGGATATCTATTATAATTCAAAAGTGCCAGAACAGCAAAAAGCAATTGCGGGCAACCATATGGGCAACACGCATTCTGGTTAGGTGACTTTCTATTTCTGCCAAACAGGCTGACGGCACTTGTCTCCTAAGTCAGTTTTAATTATACAGCTTCCCAAACATGTTATTCCGATCCTGTTTTAGCTGTGCCCATGATCCTGGGCAGTGTTTCTGAACTCTGGGGAAGTGGGAAGGCTCTGGGCTAATTAAATAGCTGGTCTGGCAAGAAGCAGAGCAGACACTTGTTAAGTATGATCCCCAGGGCGGACATGACCAACTAACACCACATGGGACTCCGACCCCCTTCTTCATCTTCACCAAGGGAATGTGGCTTGAGGATAGCAAGAAATCTAGATTCCAGTGCAGCCTGGCCTACCTAAACAGCTGTGTGGCCTCAGGCAGGCTGCTTTGTCCCCAGGACCCTCAGCTTTCCTCACCAGCAGAATGGGTATAATACTTCCCTCTGAGGGCTGGTGTGAAGTCAAGCACATGAGAAAATGCGAAACACTCGTGTATGTTTACAATTAGTGGTTCTCTGTTTCTTTCTCCCATAACATTGAATCTGAGGCCATGGTGCCCCTTCTCCTAGGAGATGGCTGATGCAGGTGGTCCAATGTGTGACCTTGACCTTGGCATGCTAGGACATCATCTCTGTGATGTTCACACACTTCCTTCCTACAAGGCTCATCACCACGCGGGCCGATCCGTTGGCTGGAATGAGTCAGGGTGGGAGATGGCACTGGGGCGGGGGTGCCCCTGATGGTGCCCATAATCCCTGAGGATGTGTGGCTCGCTGGTGACGCTTCACCTCCAGCTGTTCTCTGCATCGCACCAGTCGTGTCATCTTGCCTCCTGTCTGCTGGCGTCACTTCTAAGGATCTTGCTGTGATGAAGGAGTCCCCGGGTCTAGCTTCTGAAGCCCCCACACCAGCTTACCTCCAGCCCCCACACTGGTTCAAGAATTTCCACCACATATGCCCCCATCTGAGGCTGGGAGTGGCAGTCAGCCAAAGCCTCTCCACCCCATGATTCAGAGAAGGGTAGCTAATTATTTAGTCTTCAAGAAGGAAAATCTGAGGGCGATTTAATAATGGGCTGCAAACATCTGAAGAGCTATTGGCAGGGCACTGGTGACCACCTGTTCCTCTCTCTGCCACAGCTAGGAGAAACAGAGATGGAATTTAGCTGCACAAATAGAACAGAGAGCTAAGGTAAGCACCGTTGTGATAGCACATAAAATCTACTTTTCTAGGACTTACGACAAGGAAAGAGCTTTGGGCCTGATGTGTCATTTCCCCCCAGAGGCCAGGAGCAGGGTCTGATGCTCTGCACAACTTCAAGGGAAGGGTTTTGTCTTCCTCGTCCCTGCGCCCTGGCACCAGGCACACTGTAAGCCAGTGGTTCTCAAAGCATGGTCCCTGGACCAGCAGCGTCAGCATCTCTGGGACCTTGCTAGAAATGCGGAACCTCAGTCCTCACCCTGCACCTACTGGATCAGAAACTTCTGGTTTCATCCAGGTAATTCTGATGCTGGCTGCAGGGTGAGAACCACTGAGGTTCCAACTGTACTGTGCATGTCATTCGCCTGGGGATCTTGTTAA
Source organism: Zalophus californianus (assembly GCF_009762305.2). NCBI lineage: Eukaryota > Metazoa > Chordata > Mammalia > Carnivora > Otariidae > Zalophus > Zalophus californianus. The sequence continues at coordinate 84,001,556 of NC_045604.1, forward strand.
ATGCAGTCTCTGATTCACTAGGTCTGGGGTGGGTCCTGGGATTGTGCATTGCTAACAAGAGTTAAGGGTGATCCACAGACCACAGTTGGAGGATCAAGGATCTACAAGAAATGTCAGCTCATGTCATTTATCTCACATAAGGGGAAAGTCAAAAAGGTCCCACATAACTTGGCCCCCCCATTACCTCCTCTGCTGTCCCCATCTCTACTCCCCTACCCCTTGCATGTTCCACTCCACACCGGCCTCCTCACTGTTTCTTGAACACTCCAGACAAGCTCCTGGCCCAGGGCTTCTGCACTTGTTTCTTCTGCCTGTTACACTCTTCCCTCTGAGCTCCCCCATGGCTCAGTCCGTCACCTGTATGACAGGCAGCATACAAGATGGTCCATAATGATTCTGCCTCCTGGTATGGACCCCCTCACATAATCTCCTCCCATTGAGTATGGGCAGAACTTATCACAGGTGATGAGATGTCACTTCTGTGATTAGGTTAGATAAGGCAGTAATTTCTGCCTTGGTAGCCAACTCTTTCTGCATGACCCAAGCTCCCATGTTGGAGAGACCCACATGGCAAGGAGATGAGGGTGCCCTGCTAGAAATTGAGACCCCAGCCCAAGAGTCCTAGAGAAGCTAAAATTCTGACAACAACCATGTGAGCTCGGAAGTGGATCCTCCCCTGGTTGAACCTTCACGTGAGACCCCCCCACCCAGCTGACCCCTTGATTAAAGACTTGAGAGAGACCCTGAAACAGAGGATCCAGCTAAGCCGTGCCCAGACTCCTGACCCATAGAAACTGTAAGATAATAAATATGTGTTATTTTAAGCAGCTAAGTCTGTGGCAATTCATTAGTACTTTAGATAATACAACCTCTTTTAGGTTTTGCTCAAATGTCACCTTTTCTATCTGATCTTCACCAACTTTCCTCTTCAAAATAACCACCTCTCCCCTCTCCCAAGAACTCCCTGTTCACCTTCCCTGCTAAATTTTCCCCATAAAACATAGCACCATGTTGCATATCTTATATTTTTCCTCTTTTTAAATGGTCTGTCTTCCCAACTAGAAACAAGCTCTATGAGCTCAGGGTTTTTTGTAGTTTTTTGGTCTGTTTCTCCCACACCTGTATCCCTAATACCTAGGGCAGTGCCTTGCATATGGAAGGCATTCAACAGTATTGTTGAACGAACGAATGGATTTTGCCAACAGTCTCCTTCCATGTAGAGGACAAGGGGCCCTCACGGGCGCCAACTTTACATTTTCTCAGCATCGCTACCCCAGTGAGAAAAGAGATTTTTCCAGACATCCATATGTCTGTCAATCCAGGTAGAAATTAATGGGCCCCACTTGGGTCTTATCCCACCTTGTTAAGAGAGACATGGGGAAATCTCCTGTATAGGGACAGAGACCTTCTGATAGTACCTATAACAATTTTGCCTTCTCTGGGGTAGCAGATGAGTTTGAACACCTTATCCATTATTCAAGGCAAGGTTCATGAAGGCCTATGTACTCTTCCAAGAAAGAGCCTGTTTCTCGGTGGTGAAGAAGAATTCAACATCATCTAAAGGGCCATTGCACTGCATGGAAACTTATATGTGATCCTTCACAACAGCATTTTTCATAATTGCCCCAAAGTGGAAACAACCCGAATGCCCATCAATGGGTGAATGCATAAACAAAGTGCGGCAGAGCCATAAAATGTAATACTTTACAGCAATAAAGAGAAATGAACGATCAGTACATGCCACAACGTGGGTAACCTCGAAAACATTTGACTTAAGTGAAATAAGCCAGATAAGCAAGACCACTGATATGATGTGACGCCATTCATAGATGTTCAGAAAGGGCAAATCTATAGAGACAGAAAGGAAAGTAGTGGTTGCCTAGGGCTGGGGGTGGGAATGTGCAATGGATGCAGATAGGCACGAGAGGGTTTTGGGGAGTGACAGGAAGGTTCTAGAACTGCTTTGTGGTGATGGTGGCATGACTGTGCATTACTAGAAATCGTTGAATTGTACACTCAAAATGGGTGATTTTTACAGTATGTAGATTACGTATCAACAAAGCTATTTTTAAAAAGAAAATAAAATGAAATCTCTTGCCTAAAAGGTTTTTTGTTGTTGTTGTTATTGTTGTTCTATGTCTAAAGGCTCTCCTCTCAAATTCACTTCGAGAATTATATGTTTCCTCACTTTTTAGATATATGTTTCTATGAAAGATCAGTGATGGGGCACATGGGTGGCTCAGGTGGTTAAGCGTCTGCCTTTGGCTCGGGTCGTGATCTCAGGGTCCTGGGATTGAGTCCCGCATCAGGCTTCCTGCTCAGCGGGAAGTCTGCTTCTCCCTCCCCCTCCTTGCTCGTGCGCGCTCTCTCTCAAATAAATAAATAAATAAAATCTTTAAAAAAAAAATCAATGAAAATATCCATTGGTGTCCCAGTTAATACAAATGAAGAGTTATAAATAGCCTTATTTCTGCCCTGAGTAAGACCCAAAAGGGTTCATAACATTCTGACATTTTAAAGTGGTCTTCTGGGGGGTGCCTGGGTGGCTCAGTTGGTTAAGTATCTGCCTTCGGTTCAGGTCATGATCCCAGGGTCCTGAGATCGAGTCCTGGCATCAGGCTCCTTGCTCAGCGGGGAGCCTGCTTTCCCCTCTCCTCCCTGCTTGTGCTCTCTCTCACAATCTCTGTATCTCTCTCTCTCTCAAATAAATAAATAAAATCTTAAAACAAAACAAAACATTAAAAATCTAACATTGTGATGGCGGGGAATGGAGGAAGCATGAAATACTCTGATTGGTCTGTTTCCAGATGACCTGTCATTTCCATCTCGATGCAATCAGAGGACGGAGGCGGTTTCAGCTTTGGTGGCTCCTAAATGGCCACCGCGGGTCCATCGGGTCCGTCTCAGAGGTGAGGGTGGATGGAGCACTCTGAGTGGCCCAGCCCAGGTCACATGCCCGTGCCTGTTGTGGGAGACAGGACACCACAAGTGGCAGACCCACTGGAAACACATGGAAAAGCAAAAAGCAGTTCCCACAGAGGCAGTAAAAATGGTAGAAAGGCAGAAACACCAGATAGCCATTTTATTACCCCCTTGGGCAGAAAAATCCTAACAGGGCAAGATGGCCCAGGGGGGAGGGCAGCCAGTGTGGACTTCAGAGTATGTAGGTGACAGTCTCACCGGTGCTCATAGGGAAATGCCTTCCTGGTTATATTCACATCCACTCTGATCAGGGGCAGCAAGATTTTCCGTTCTTTTTTCTTTTCTTTTTTTTTTTTTTAAGATTTTATTTATTTATTTGACAGAGAGAGACACAGTGAGAGAGGGAACACAAGCAGGAGGAGTGGGAGAGGGAGAAGCGAAGCAGGCTTCCCGCAGAGCAGGGAGCCCGATGTGGGGCTCGATCCCAAGACCCTGGGATCATGACCTGAGCCAAAGGCAGACACTTAACGACTGAGCCACCCAGGGGCCCCAAGATTTTCCCTTCTTAAAGACAGTGCCATCCATGTCCACATCCTCTCTCTTCATTCAAGAGGACTTAACAAGTGTTGAATGATTCTGGGAAAGCACGGGATCCAAAGGGGACGGTCACCAGAGGGTCCACATGGGCAGGCAGCTCGGCATCTGCTGAGCCCCCTCGCTCCTTAGCCCTCCGCTCTTATGGGACTGGCTGTGCATAATTATCAGGGCTCAGTGCAAAATGAAAATGTGGGGCCCCTTGTTCAAAATGTTATTAACAATTTCAAGATGACAATGACAACAGACCTTCAAACCAAGCTCAGGATCTTTCCAAGCACAGGATCTGTAGCACTGCCATAAAGCCAGCCCTTGTGGGCGCCTGGGTGGCTCAGTTGGTTAAGCGACTGCCTTCGGCTCAGGTCACGATCCTGGAGTCCCGGGATCAAGTCCCGCATCAAGTCCCGCATCGAGTCCCGCATCGGGCTCCCTGCTCGGCGGGGGGTCTGCTTCTCCCTCTGACCCTCTCCCCTCTCATGCTCTCTCTCACTCTCTCTCTCTTAAATAAATAAAAATCTTTAAAAAGTAAAAAATAAATAAAGCCAGCCCTTGTGACATAAATCTCTTTTTCCTTGTCCCGCCTGGAGGACGCCAGTACCTCCTCTCCTTCTCTGAGTCCCTCCTGTACCCCTTGCTCCTTCACCTCCACCCACACTCCTATCCAGGACTGAAAGCTAAAAAACAAAAAACCATCTTCCCCTGCAAGCTTAAATCCAAATGATCTCTGAGGCTGGGGAGCTCTGTGAGGAGAAAGAGATTTTTATTTTAAGAGTTTTATTAAAAAAGAAAAAAGTTTTATCCTTAAAGCATGTCTCATGGTGTTTATTCTCATCCTTGCCCAGAAATAGCCCCAGTATCTTTCAAGGGCCTTGGGTTGAAAATATCAAGTATTTGATACAGCACCCCAATCACTAGGACTTTCACCGTGGGATGGTATTCAATAACTACTCTGTTTATTGAGCCCTTACTATGTGACTAAGCACTGCCCTAAACACTCAAATATGTGTCTTCCTTACCATCCTCACAACAACTCTGTGAGCCAGACACACAGGCAGTACCTAGTTTTCAAGAAAAAAACTGAGACCAAGAGATATTCAGCAAATCATTCCAGGCCAGACAGCTTCTAAGGGGCTGAGGGGCAGAGCCCAGGGGCAGAGCTGGGATCTGAATGGTGTCTGACAGTGAGCTCTTTCTGTTATACCAAACAATGCCTGATCATTCCATTTCTGACCCCACAGAATCCTGGAGACTGAACATAGGATGAATGAAGGCATTATTATCTTAGGATATTCATGCCTTTTACAGTGCTCTAATTCCATTAAACCCGATCAACTTTGAAGGTTATCATGGGAAAAAAGAAAAAATCAAAGACGGACCAACCACAGTTCTTTGGGTGAGGACCAGTGTCAAACCCTACTAGATGACCCATTGTTCTAGGTATTTGTGGGTTCAGAAATAAGATCTGTGAAGCCTGAGCTGCTAATCTCCCTGAAAAAAATTGAATGTGCGATCAGTAGAAATAAATGCAAAGCATCCTGCAGAGGAAGGGTGGGTCAGAGATTGCTTTAGGGCAATGGAAAAAGAGGCTGTGCTAAAATAGTGGAAACTCACCCAGTTCTTCCTAAAACACTGCACAGATCATTTATTCTACCAAGTGTATTGAGTACGAATTTCTACAAGCCAGGCATGGTTCGGGGTGAAGGTATGGGAAACACTAGGCATGCCAGTGCCCAGCTCAGAAGCCTTCCGTGGCCCCCACTGCCTGCAAGATAAATACCAACCCCCTCCCCGGCATGCAAGGCCTCCCCCAACCTGACTTCCTCCCGTCTTGCAGAGTGAATGCACACAGCACAGGGAAAACTGGAGAAGGGGAGAGATCATCCAGGGAGAGCTGAATTTAAGAAGTGAAGTTAGGCGTTAGGATGGGGAAGTGTCTCCTGTCTGTCACACCCAGGTTAACAGTGGATCCTCTTTGTGGCCTGGCTAACTTCACTCTCCTGGGGACCACATTTTTCCTCCGACTACCGGAGCCACAGACTTCCCTGAGAAGGGGATCAGGTGCCTCACCAGAGTCTCAGACACCCAAACGTGTGCCCCTTTGGAGGGGGGCTAAGTTTAGCTGTGAAGTCTAGGCTTCCCCTGCCCCCAATCTGGCATGACCCAGAGAGTGTCCCTGCCCATCAGGCCCCCTCCGTCTCCAAAGTAAATGCCGCAGAGTGAGTAACAATGTAATTACTGGGTGGGACTGGTCCCCTCAATTCCAGACCTGTCCTCACTCTGTAGGTTCAGCCAGTTTCTCAGAAAGAGGCGTCTACCCACCCATTGCCCGGCTTCATCAGTCTTAACGGGATCTCCATGACACCTCTGAACCTCCTACCCAGCCAAGTTCTTATGAGGCTCAAACCCTTTCTTTCTTTCTTTCTTTCTTTCTTTTTTAATATTTTATTTATTGGTGCGCCTGGGTGGCTCAGTTGTTAAGCATCTGCCTTCAGCTCAGGTCATGATCTCAGGGTCCTGGGATCGAGCCCCGCATCGGGCTCCCTGCTCAGCGGGAAGCCTGCTTCTCCCTCTCCCACTCCCCCTGCTTGTGTTCCTTCTCTCGCTTCGTCTCTCTCTGTCAAATAAATAAATAAATAAATAATCTTAAAAAAATATTTTATTTATTTATTTGTCAGAGAGATAGAGAGAGAGAGAGCACAAGCAGGGGGAGGCGGCAGGCTCCCTGCTGAGCAAGGAGCCCCGATGTGGGACTCAACCCCAGGACCCTCAGACCATGACCTGAGCTGAAGGCAGATGCTCAACGAACTGAGCCCCCCAGGCGCCCCTCAAACCCTTTCTTGTCTCAGACAAACCTTCATTTGTTAAAAACTTTTGATGCCATGTATGCCAAACATGAAATATCCCGGAGCAAACTTGACACTGTGATTCAGTTGTACAAAACGAGCAAGTTTCTTTGTTCCCTTCCATTCTTCTATCTGGATCTGACACTCCGTTTCTGGTTCAGGAAATTTTACCCGTTAATGATAATCTAGTCTCTTCTGATCTCAAATAGTCTTTTTCCAGGAAACAGAGTGAATAGAACTCTTTCCCTCAGCTCAAGGGGTGTCCCCAGCTCTGAGCCTTTTCCATGATGGGTGCAGGGAACGTGTCAGACTGCCCAAGAGTAGGGTGGGAAGACTGTGAAGTCTGTGGGACCTCAGTGTAGGGGGTTTCATTCCTCTTGCCTTTGAGCAGGGACCGGGGCTAGGGTGAGTGCTGACCCTGCATTTGTACTACCCAGAAATTTTGTGTCCCACATACCTTCCTCACCTGACCTTAGTCCTAGCCCTGCTTTGCATATGGGCTTCTGTGCTTGCTGCTTTTCGCCAAGGAGTGGCAGGTCTGTGCTGGTGTGGACTGCGTTGGTTCCTGGATTTTCTGCTGGAAGCTATTCCCCATGACAATGGGTCCTGCTCGTGTTCCCGTGATTGCTTTTGCTTCTTCCCAACCCCAGACTTCAAATGATCCATAGTAACCTTTGCACCCCCCCCAATGCTGGGAATGGGGGGATTGTTGTAGACCCCGGGGGATTTTTCCTACAGCAGTCAGGACTCTGGCAGGCTGCCCTCGAGGCCACCCTCACCCCAGATCTTCCCTCAGTCTTGGTTAAGCTACCATTCCGATGCCACACTGATGTGGTACCATGCCAAAGTGGGTTTCTCTAAGAGACCTGCAATCTCCCTAGGCTGTGTTATGCTAAACTGAATACCACGTCCAACTCTCTCAGATTCCCCAAAGCTGTGCTGGCGATTCCTACAACTCACTGTCCTTTGCTACTTCCTCCAGGAAGTAAGAGTGAGGACTTTTAAATCTAATCTCTTACCTCACTTCCTCTTTCTCTCCCCTGCTCCTCCCAGCCCAGATGGAACTTCTACTTCTCCATCCTGTCTGGTAGGAATCCCCACTCCCCACTATGTCATAACTGTTTTCTTCCTGCTCAGTAGTTCCCAAAGCGAGGTCCCCAGACCAGAACATCAGCATCACCCAGGAACTTGTTAAAAAAAAAAAAAAAAAAAAGTGCAAACTCTTAGGGCCTAACCTAAACCTTCTGAAAAAAAAAAAAAAAAACTTCTGAATTGGAAAGGGGGTGAGGCACAGCAATTTCTATTTTTTTTTTAAGATTTTATTTATTCATTTGAGACACAGAGATACAGAGAGAGAGCATGAGCAGGGAGAGAGGCAGAGGCAGAGGAGAAGCAGGCTCCCCGCTGAAGCCAGGAGCCCGATGCGGGGCTCGATCCCAGGACCCTGGGATCATGACCTGAGCCGAAGGCAGATGCTTAACCATCTGAGCCACCCAGGCGCCCCCAGCAATTTCTATTTTGATAAGTTCTCCAGGGGGTTCTGATGCACCCTCAAATTTGAGAACCACTGCTTTAGGGTCTGAATCAATGGTTCTCCATCCTGGCTGCATTAGGATCACCTGGGAGCTTTTAAAATGTATTGATGGCTAAGCCCCATCACGGACCAATTAAATTTGAGGCCCATGAAGAGACACAGTCAAAATCCACCCAGCCCAGTCTAGACCAGCAAACTTCCCAGATGACCCATAGACACGTAAGCATGATTGTTCTTTCAGGTGACTACGTTTTGGGGGTGGTTTATTATGCAGCAGTAGCTAACCGATACACAGCATGCATATGAACATCTGCTGAGATGGTGATGGATCCCTTTTCTTTCCTCAAACCTAGCCCTCACTTCCATTCCATGCCTGCTCTCCTAGCTGCTCCAGCTACCAGAAGCAGACCCTGGCATGGGTCCCCAGAAGTAGGTCCCTACTTCTCTGCCCTAGCCTTGGCAAGGGAACCCAACTGGTGGCTCCCAACAGGTGCTGGCCAATAGAAATATAATGCAAGCCACATATTTAATTTTAAATTTTCTACTAGCCACGTTTTTGGGAAGGTGAAAAGAAACAGTGAAATTAATTTTAACAATATACCATATTTTATGACACAATTTCCTTATACATTTTACATGTTTTCTTTAACCCAGTATATCCAACGTACTGTCGTTTCAACATGTGGCACTAGGGACATTGCACGTGTTGATGAGCCACATGTGGCTAGTGGCGAGCATATTGGATAGAGCAGCTCCATGCAGATCCCTACATATGTCCCTTCCAGAGTAAGAATGACAGCAGGACTAAGAAGCAGAAAGAGCTGAGTCTCGGCCAACTCCACATCATACCAAGGCTTGACACGAGAACAATTACGCCCAGCATGCTGCCGGTTGTAAGACATCTGCTCCTGCTGTCCCCCAACACTTCTTCCCCTTCTGCCTGACTCAGCTCAAGTGACACCACCTCCATGAAGCCTTCCTTCAATGCCCATAGCACTAACTTCAGAATTCTAAAATAGCTCTTAATAGCCTCTCCCAGGGGCGCCTGGGTGGCTCAGTCGTTAAGCGTCTGCCTTCAGCTCAGGTCATGATCCCAGGGTCCTGGGATGGAGCCCCGCATCGGGCTCCCTGCTCAGCAGGGAGTCTGCTTCTCCCTCTCCATCTCCCTCTGCCCCACCCCCACTCGCTGGTGCTCTCTCTTTCAAATAAATAAATAAAATCTTTTTTTTTAAGACCAACGTCAATTGGTCATATTAAAGAATGGGCTGATGGAAATTGAGGGATGGGGAAGACTAAAACTCCCCAGTGCTGTCCCCTTGGAGCCACCACTGGTTTTCAGGTCTCAGGAAAGGAAACCACAAGCCATTGTGAGGATGGAATTTGGGGTTCAGTGTTGGTGTCAACCAACATAGGAGAATTTTAGAACATCAGAGCTGGCTGTGACATGGCACAAAATGGGTGTTTCAGAAATAGTTGTTGAAAATTTAGTAGGAATTGACTTGGGTTGGGATTTTGCTCATCTTTTTGATGCCACTGAGACCGGGGATCTGGAAATGCCTGAAACTTAGTGCTGTCAACTTCCTTGTACCCCCCTCCTACTCCACCCAGCTCTCAGATTTCCTTAGGGAGCCATATACAAGGAATTGAAGCTAGACTGGAATCGAGACATTTCTTTATCAAGAGTTGAACTTGAACCTAATAATCACCAATAGAGGTCCCTTAAAAAAGTTAGATCAGAGCACTTAGTTTGAACATTAGACTAAAACAGGCTTCCTAGCTCCCTACCTCCAATCCATGAATATAAATCTCGAGGTCTTACCAAACTTAATACAGAGCACAATCAAATGGCCACCAGTTTTCCAGTGGGAAAGCACAAGAGTTCAGGCAAGCATTAGATCGGAGCCCTGCCCAGCTTTGTGAAGCGGGAGAGAGGCAGAACAGGGCTGCAGCTATGGCAACGTAGTGACCCCCTCCCACTAGTGAGGCATGGCCCGGAGAATGTCCTGGACTCTGAAGGAACCAGCTAGCATCTTCCCCTTGGAGAGGAGCTAAAAGGGTGATGGGCTGTGGGTGGTTAGGCACGAGGACTGAAGAGTCCTCTTTGCCTGTGTAAACGAATAAATAAATAACCTCTCAGACACCATCCAACCCCCCCTCCTCCACTTTACAAGAGAAAACTGAGATCCCCAAAGGGGAAGTGGCTAGGCCACGGTCATACAACGGGACCACTGGCCCCCCTGGAAGGAGAAAATGGGTCTGTGATTTCTGATTCAGAGCTTAGGTGGATTCTCTTCCCAGATGGATGCACATAGCCTTCAAGAACTATGAACTCTGGGAAAGAATGACAGGGACTCAAGTATAACCAACTAGCCTAGAAAGGGAAGCAACACTCCTCCTGGCCAGAACAGGATCACATGGCTACCCCTAGGTGCAAAGGAGTCTGGGAAAGCAGGGAATGGACTCCCCAATTGATTAGCTTAGTGATCAACCATGATCTATAGTCTAAGTCCACCCCTACCTGGAACAAATTCACAGTATGTAAAGAAGTAGGGGGGGCTGGGCAATTTGTAAGTAACATTGTCCAACCCAGTGATAATATTATGTTCATATTACAAATGTAGAGCCCGATACTAGAGAAGCAGAAGCAATTTGCCTAAGGTCACAGCTAATTAATGATCAAATCACATTTCTTCCTTGATTCCCGAGTCTGAACTCTTAGCTGCAATGGAACACTGACTTCCAGAAGGAAAACAAAAATATGAGACGCTTTGAAAATGTGAGAATCATACTTTGCAAAGCTATGCTAATCTTCTTTAAATAATACGTTGAAAGGTACTTGAAATGTATACACATTTTTCATTCAAAGCCACAAGAGATCATCTTTTCTTCACAATAAAGGCTTATAGGATGAGTGAACGGCACAGCCACAGCAGGTGCCATTCACATGGAGCCTGCATTAACAGCACCCTCAAAGTTCTGCTGTGCACAACCTGCCCAGCCACAGATATTAAACCGGGCTAAATTTAACCTGCATAGTCTCCAATTTCTTCATCTGCAAATTGAGCTGGTGGTTCTAGAATGATTCTGAGGTCCCCTGTGAGAGCCTAGGATACTGCGACAAACCATGTGTATTCACACAGGAGAATAATAAACAGGCAAGAACACAAAGGTGTCTTTTGCCTTCCCAGGAAGACTTGCTGTTTCTTTACCAATGTACAGAATGGAGATGGCTCTGAAATTTCCCATATTGCCCATAAGACAGCCTTTTAGAATGTAGAACACCCTTGTCAACAATCCAGAACTGTCTCGAGCTTAATTCGTCAGAAACAAAGTACGTACTTCGAATCATGTGAAAGTATTCCTTCCTTCTCCTCAGACTGACAGTGAATAGGGCGCTGATCTTTGAAGGACACTATTTATGGGCCTTATGCCCGCTATGAATCGGCATGACCTTTCTCCCTCCGATCTGTTTAGTCTCCAGAGGAATAGGCCCTCTTATTACATTTTCCCAGCCTGGAGTTGAGCTCCACAGGCAACCTCCTGTCATTCGTTTGTCTGATGGGTATTATTTCTTCCAAGAATCTAATTAGGATCTTTTAAAGGATTCAGCCTCAGAGTGCGGGAATTAAATATGACTCAGAAAGTGTGTTTCCCAAAGCCAGGCGAAAAGTGAGATGATCATTCATTTGATTTATTCATACATTATTCAGCCTACAAACCCTACAAGCCTGACAGTACACCTTTTTTTTTTTTTTTTTTTTTTTTTTTTTGGTGCCAACCTATGCTGGGAGTTAGGCAAGTGGATGGAAATGGACGATCTCTCTCCACCTTGGAATCATTTAGCTACGTATCACATGTATGCTACCATGGGTCGAACTTCCCCCTTTCCTTTCCCTCTTTTCTTAGGTCAAAGAAGATTTCATTCCACAGCCCCTCTGCAGCTAGGTGATGCCATGGAATTAATTCTAACCAAAGGGCTGTAGCAGACACGACCAAGGTCTTTAAGAAGCAGGCTACAAGCTTCAGTTCTCTCTTACCATTGTTCTGGGGACCAAGAACGCAGAGGTTGAGGTGTATGAACATCTGTCAGCCTGAGTCTCTGAGTGACTGCGTGGTGCAGAGCCCCAGCCCTCCCCCTACTCCTCTAGCTTAGACAGGTAGCAGAGATAAGAAATAAACCTCCGTTTTCTGAAGCCACTGAGATTCAGGGACTCATTTATTACGACAGCATAACTTAGCTTCTTCTGACTAGTTGAAAATCTAGACTTTTACACCATTTAAACTGGTGGTGTTGGATTTGGGGAGAATAGTTATATACTTCATTTATTTGGTAAATGTTTGCAGAGCACCTACTGGATTCCAGACACCATGCTGGGGTTACAAAAATGAGTAATAGATCATCTCCGCCCTCATGGGGCCCATGACCTGATGGCAATAATAACATCACAATACCTGGCACATAGTAACTGATCGATAAACAATACCTACTATCATTGCAGCTCAGATCCAAAAAGACGTGAGCACATGCAATGCACTCCTATCAGCATGCCCAGATGGTAATAAACGCAAAACTTGTTCGGTAGTAATCAGTGCCTCAAAACTTGTTCTTTTTTTTTGCCATGGTTCTCCCACAAACATTTTGCTAGCCTACAAACACTTAGAGTCATTTGCAAAATCTCAGGAAGTTGCCCTTTTATAAGCAAAGGCAAATAGACACACCCAGCCTCACCTCCAGAAATAGGAAATGTTAGAAGAAAATCAGATATTAAATGCAATGCAGTATGCTGGATTGAATCCTGGAACAGAAACAGGACATCCGTGGAAAACTTGGTAAAAAACAAATAAAATCTGGAGTTCATGAATACTAGCATACCCAAGTGAATTCTTTAGTTTTGATGAGTGCACCACAGTTTTGTAAAATGTTAACATCAGGGAACTAGGTGAAGGGTATACTAGAACTCTCTATACTATGTTTGAAACCTTTGTGTAAATATAAAATAGTCCAAAATAAAAAGATTTTTAAAAAATCAGTGCTGATGTTTCCCAGGTAATATATGTGAGGTGAGTCTATGTGGAGGCTTGCCACATAAAATACAAGAAGCCCCGTTAAATTTGAATTTCAGAGAAACAACTTTTTTTGAGTAAATATGTCCCAAATATTGCATGATATATATTTATACTAAAAAAAATTTATCGTTCATCTGAAATGCAAACTCAACCTGGGTGTTTTGCATTTTTATTTGCTAAATCCAGCAAGCTGCTCCAGATGTACTGTTGATAAAGAAGCACGAGTAAATCTTATTTTAGGGGCACTTGGCTGGCTCAGTTGGTAGAGCGTGCAACTCTTGATCTCAGAGTCATGGGTTTGGGCCCTATATTGGGTATAGAAATTACTTAAAAATAAAATCTTTTTCTTTATAAGATCTTTTATTTATTTTTTTAAAGATTTTTATTTATTTATTTGACAGAGAGAGACACAGCGAGAGAAGGAACACAAGCAGGGGGAGTGGGAAAGGGAGAAGCAGGCTCCCTGTATGCAGGGCTCGATCCCAGGACCCCGGGATCATGACCTGAACCGAAGGCAGACGCTTCACTACTGAGCCACCCAGGCGCTCCTTAAAAATAAAATCTTAAAAAAAATCTTATTTTATAATTTAAAATGATACCACATAGATTGTGTAGATTTTAACATGTGATAATTAAAATGAAAAGCATCAATGCACATTTCACTTATTTGATATTAATTCGTTATAAAGGTGAGATATTCTATATGAATGAGTTATTAAAGTAGTTCATGAAAAAAAGAAGAGGAAGAAAGGAAGGAAAGAATGACTGGGTAAATAAATGAATGAATGAGTGAATAAATGAGTGGTATGTGTCCCCAAATTCCAAAAGAGAAAAATTTACAAATATTAGAAATATGATAGGACTCTCTCTAAAATACCTGCAATCCAGGATGCCTGGGTGGCCCAGTCAGTTAAACATTTGACTCCTGGGCGCCTGGGTGGCTCAGTTGGTTAAACGACTGCCTTCGGCTCGGGTCATGATCCTGGAGTCCTGGGATCGAGTCCCGCATCGGGCTCCCTGCTCAGCGAGGAACCTGCTTCTCCCTCTGGCCCTCCCCCCTCTCATGTTCTCTCTCTCTCATTCTCACTCTCTCAAAATAAATAAATAAATCTTTAAACGTTTGACTCTTGGTTTCGGCTCAGCTCATGATCTCAAGGTGGTGAGATGGAGCCCTGTTTTGGGCTCTGCGCTGGGCATGGAGCCTGCTTGAGATTCTCTCCTCCCTCTCTGCCCCTCCCCCCACTTGCACATGTGCTCTCTCTTTCTCTCTAAAAATAAAGTACCTGCAATCCACTTTATAGATTGAGACAGATTGGGATAAATTGGGAGCCACAGCTGTGTCCGTTAAGGAGCCCATCAATGTTGCAAGTCTTTAATCAAGAAGGAAATGAGGGGTGCCTGGCTGGCTCACTTGGTAGAGCATGTGACTCTTGATCTCAGGGTCATGAGTTCAAGCTCCACACTGGGTGTAGAGATTACCAAAGATAATAAATAAATAAACTTAAAAAAAAAAAGAAGGAAAAGAGTACCAGGAGCACCATGGAAACCATTCTGAAAATGGCATTTTAGGCTCACTCCCTCGCTGAGCCCTCCTACTACCCTGTTCAAGAAACCTGTGTATCCCCCTCTTCCCAAAAAGATAATCAGTGCTTTGCTCATGCTTTTTACCTCCAAAATTTAACATAAAAATTTTCAAAGATACCAGGAAGTCTAAAGAATTTTGCAGTGATCACATAGGCTCTACATTAATATTTTACCTGCTTTATTGTGAATCTGTTTTTTTTTAAGATTTTATTTATTTATTCATGAGAGACAGAGAGAGAGAGAGAGAGAAGCAGAGGGAAAAGCAGGCTCCCCGCCAAGCAGGGAGCCCGATGAGGGACTCAATCCCAGGATGCTGGGATAATAACCTGAGCCGAAGGCAGACGCTCAACCATCTGAGCCACCCAGACACCCATGAATCTGTTTCTATCTGTTGATCCATCTTGAGGTTTGATGCATTTCGAAGAAAGTTGCAATTATTATTTTACTTCCTCCTAAATACTGCAGCAAGATTATCATTCCCTAGAGTTCAATATTTGTTTATAGGTGAAATTACATACAGTGATTTGCACAGATTTTTAAGTACACTATCCAATGGGTTTTGACAAAGGAACACAGCTGTGCAACCCAACCCCCTCTCAAGATACGGAACATCACCAGCACCCCAGAAAGTGCCCAAGTTCACGCTTTGCTCACCTCTCCTGATCTACCTTAGTAAAAATACTCCATGGGTAAAATTAAACACAAATGCATGTAATTCTAAAATAACAACTCAGGGCACCTGGGTGGTTCAGTCTTTTAAGCGTCTGCCTTCGGCTCAGGTCATGATTTCAGGGTCCTGGGATGGAGTCCCGTGTCAGGCTCCCTGCTCAGTGGGGAGTCTGCTTCTCCCTCTCCCTCTGTACCTCCCCACCCCTTGTGAAGAAGGAAGGAAGGAAGGAAGGAAGGGAGGGAGGGAGGGAGGGAGGGAGGAAGGAAGGAAGGAAGGAAGGAAGGAAGGAAGGAAGGAAGAAATCTTGCCTTTAAAAAAATAATAATAAAATAACAACTCAAAGTCTCCCAAGCTGTGGATGGCAAGCCGCGGGGCGGGGGTTGTGGATCACTGTGGGTCCTGGAAGTTCTGGGGGTTCTGGGCAAATCTCTGCTTTGAAAAGCATCCTGCCATCTGTCCTTTTTTCTCATACTCAGGAGGGTACAATTGAATTAAATAATGGAGAGGGAGGTTACTTCCTCTATCCCTACGTTTGCAGACTTTGGTACTTTGTTATAAATAAGTACTACAATACCTGCCACATCTTGGCCCCACAGTGAGGCCATTCACCCTCCCATCCAGGTTAAGTATGTCAGGTCCTTTCTTACAACACACAACCATTCAACAAGCATTGGTCCAGCTATCACCTCCAGGCCAAGTCTGGGATGAAGGTGGAAGGTGTAGGAGGGACTCTGACATGATCCCTAGCATCTAGTATCTTCAGTCTAGTATGGGGACAGACACTTGGGTCCCCCGGTATACCCCAGCTCCTGGCACAGTGCCTCATGCTAAGTCAGAGCACAGATGCTGCTGACTGGTCGAGTGTGTGCATGACCTCATTCATTCAAGACACACTTACTGAGCACCTACGGTGACCTAGGCGCTGTGGATGCAGCAGTGAATAAACCAGACCAAAAAAAAAAAAAAAAAAAACCAAAAACCTGTTGTGTGCATATACCCGGGTGGGGGTGGGTGACAATACACACATAAATCAGCAAATACATGGATTTCCGGATAGTCACAAGTGCTATGGAAAATGAAGCAGAGGAGGGAACCAGGGGATGAGGCAAGAGGAAAGGGGTTGCAATTTTGTTTTAAATTTTTTTTAAGATTTTATTTATTTATTAATTTGACAGAGAGAGACACAGCAAGAGCAGGAACACAAGCAGGGGGAGTGGGAGAGGGAGAAGCAGACTTCCCACGGAGCAGGGAGCCCGATGTGGGGCTCGATCCCAGGACCCTGGGATCATGACCTGAGCCGAAGCCAGATGCTTAACAACTGAGCCACCCAGGCGCCCCACAACCCATACAATTTCATTTTACCTTAATTATCTCTTTAGAAGCCCTATCTCTAGATACAGTCACATTCTGATACACTGAGCAGTAGGACTTCAATATATGAATTTGAGGAGGTGAACACAATTCAGGCCAATAACAGTGACTGACTGAATGAATGAATGAATGAAGAAAGAACCAGTCCTCTGCTTCGTTTCTGGGCAGGAGAGTGAGGGTGGTCAGAGAAACACAGAGACTGAAGGAACAGGGGACAAGAGACAAATAGGAGCCACATTAGGAGAAAAGCCAGGGATTTGATGTGTGTTGGTTTTTCAAATCCCTCTTGGCCAATTCAAATGTGCTTTTGGGGGGGGGCGCCTGGGTGGCTCAGTCGGTAAAGCATCTGCTTTCGGCTCATCATGATCTCAGGGTCCTGGGATCGAGTCCCGCTTTGGGCTCCCTGCTCAGCGGGAAGCCTGCTTCTCCCCCTGCCTCTGCCTCCTCCCCACTGCTCATACTCTGTCTCTCCCTCTCTCTCAAATAAATAAATAAAATCTTTTCTAAAAAAATGTGCTTTTTTCCTAGTTCTGACTCTTAACTATTTCTGGAGATGGTTTTATCAACTGCTGGCTTGCAGCAACATGTGCCTGAGGAAAGCCCTGAACATGGACCCAGAAGAGCTGGAATCTTCTCTGCTGGGTGACCTTAAGGAAGTCACTTAACCTCTCTGAACCTTCTTTGCTTCATCTATAAAATGGAGACAAGAACCCTCCCCCTCACAGAACTGCCAGAGAAGTGAAGTGACTGATGAGGGCTCATAGCAATAGGGCTTTGTAAACAGGAAATGTAATATAAATAAAAACAGAAAGTATTGCTGTGAAGCTTGCGGTGAAAACCACTGCAGACAGCTCATAGCTGGGACCTTCCGGCCATTTCAAAGAGAGCTTGTTTATTAAATTCCAGCCCCTGTCCTGGTTGTTTCCCCTCAACTCCCCCGCCCCCCGGGGCAATCAGAGAGTGTGGGGCTGGGAACAGGGAAGGCTTATGAAAAGGGGCAGAGGTGTTGATCCCACCTGAGGCGGAGAGCTGGCCATGCCTGCCTCATCAAGGATTCTTTATAACATAGATATATAGCTACAGATGTAGATTATATACAAAAGCTGGAGCTATTTAATGTATGCAACTTGATGTGTTTGGAGACAAGTAAGTATACGCCGGTGAAACCATCAACGCTACCAATGTGTAAACTGACCCGTTGCCTCCAAAACTTCCTTCCATCCCTTCTGTTCTTTCCCTTCTATGGTAAGAACACATACATGTGATCCACCTCTCAGCAGATCGTTAAGTATATGATACAAAACTGCTTAGCATAGGCCCCATGCTGGACAAAATAGATCTCCAGAACTTATGTATTTTGCATAACTGAAACGCTTACCCTTTGACCAACAGCTCCCCCTTTCTCCTTTCCTCCAGCCCCTGGCAACCACCATCCAACTCTGTTTCTAACCGTTTGACTATGTCAGATTCCACACGTAACTGAGATCATGCAGTTTTTGACTTTCTGGGTCTGACTTACTTCAATTAGCATAACGCCCTCCAGGTCCATTCACGTTGTTGCAAATGGCAAGATTTCCTTCTTTTTTAAGGCTGAATAATATTCCATCATATCTATATCCATCTATCTCACACATTTTCTTTATCATCAAGGATTCTTGGTGTAGAGAGCTGACTTTGATGGGTACTGTCTTTGCCAGATTCTATGCTAAACCCTCCCCAAGCATCAATTTGCTAAGTCCTCACAATACCCTCTGAGGTTGGGACCATTTTCTACCCATTTTTCAGATGAAGAAATTGAGGCCCAAAGGACTTAAATTGCCTAGAGGCATATGGCTCTTAGGAGGCCAAATTGAGCCTAAATCAGCTACTTAACTTTAACCTATCCCCCCCCGCCACAATTGCACCAAAGGCCCTAAAGTTGTACCTGGCACTTCAGTGTTAAAGATATTTAAGGTGTCTAAATTCTCCTGTTTGAATCCCCGCTCTGGCATTGCCCAGCTGTGTGACCTTGGGCAAGTTACTTACCTTCTCAGAGGACCATCCGGACCACCTATCAACTCTACTAACCCCCGCAAGTGGGGGTTGGGGGTTTGGGACAAGAAAATAATTATGTCAGCTAAAGATGTGCCATTTTCCTTCGATTAGAAAACAAAAAAGTATGTGAAGCATCGTGTTTCCCTTTTTGCTTTGACAGCCAGAAAGCTCAGAGCTAAATTTAATGATTATTGAGAGTAACTGAATGAATCTGGGCTGTCTTCCTTTATGTCATGTGCATTTTAAATGTTTTGTTTTTTTAAAGATTTTATTTATTTATTTGACAGAGAGAGACACAGCGAGAGAGGGAACACAAGGAGGGTGAGTGGGAGAGGGAGAAGCAGGCTTCCTGCGGAGCAGGGAGCCCGATGCAGGGCTCAATGCGGGGCTCGATCCCAGGACCCTGGGATCATGACCTGAACAGAAGGCAGACACTTAGTGACTGAGCCACCCAGTCGCCCCCATTTTAAATGTTCTGTTCTATTGACTTCATTGTTCCTGTAACATTTAGAGTTCATGTAAAAAAATTGTTAATGCAGCCGCTTGAAAAATAAGTGAGGTAGAAATGAGCAAGACATACTATGTAGTTATAGTTTAAAACTGTGCATTTGAAATCAAAGCACTCCCTTGCCTTGAATTTTAGACAAAGATAAAAGACACTGAGATACCGGAGATTAATTTCAACGTGGAATTAGTTCAGATGAAGCATTTGGGGGGAAAAAATTGTAAATCATCGCAGAGCCGGTCAGTCCTGTTTGCAGGCAGAGGGGCCCCACCAGGGCCGGCACTCAGCTAGTTGAGTCTCAGCTCGCAGATGAGCCGAGGCCTGCCCCATGTTC
Source organism: Zalophus californianus (assembly GCF_009762305.2). NCBI lineage: Eukaryota > Metazoa > Chordata > Mammalia > Carnivora > Otariidae > Zalophus > Zalophus californianus. Next base: position 84,021,014 of record NC_045604.1, read on the forward strand.
CCATGCCTCGAGGGACTTCCTGTTTATCTTCCCAGATCGTGTGTCCACTTGTGCAAGATGTGAATCCGCAACAGAAGCTGAGATGACAGGAGCTATTTCTGTATGTCAAGTTCACTGTTAAACATGCTGGGGGTGAAGGAAATTTACATTTAAATGAAACTTCGATCACGTTCCCATTGTCTGGCCTCTGCAGAAAGAGAATCTGCGGGTGAAAGAGAGAGTGTGTATGTGTCTACATCTAAATGCAGTCTATTAAGTATTCTTAATGCAGTCTAAGTATTCCGTCTACATAGGCCGTTACAAGGGTTCTCATCTGGCGCTGGTGTAGTGGCCAAAAGATTGGAAACAATATAAAGTTAATCGATGGGAACTGGTAACACAATGTGGCCACATGATGGGAAAGGATGCAGGCATTACTAAAGAAGGAGAACACAACCACTTTGGAAAATAGTTTGGCGGTATCCCGTATATCTCAACATACACCTGATCCAGGTTTCTCATCCTCTCTCTTAGGAGAAAATCCAAAGTCCTTAGCCTGGTCTACAACAGGCTTCTTTGACATCAGCACTGCTGACATTTGGGGCCAGATAGTCTCTGTTGTGGGGGAGGGAGGGCTGTTTTGTGGGTTGTAGGGTGCATAGCGCCATGCCTGGACCCCACCCACTAGATGCCGGCAGTATCTGCCTCTTTGAGTTGTGACAACCATGTCTCCAGACATCGCTGAATGTTGCTACATGCAACAATATGAATAAATCTCACAAATAGGGGTGCCTGGGTGGCTCAGTCAGTTAAGCGTCTGCCTTTGGCTCAGGTCATGATCCCGGGGTCCTGGGATCGAGCCCCGCATCGGGCTCCCTGCTCAGCGGGGAGCCTGCTTCTCCCTCTCCCGCTCCCTGTGTCCCTCCCCCTGGTCATGCTCTCTCTCTTTCTCTCAAATAAATTTAAAAAAAAATCTTTAAAATAAAATCTTTTAAATCTTAAAAACCCTCATAAACATAATGTTTAGCTAAAGAAGCTAAACAAAAAACACAAAAAGAGTACATATTATTGGGGCCTGGTTGGCTCTGTCGATTAAGCATCTGACTCTTGATTTCAGCTCAGGTCATGATCGCCGGTCATGAGATTGAGCCCTGAGTCAGGCTCCACACTGGGCATGGAGCCTGCTTAAGATTCTTTCTTCCTCTCCCTCTGTCCCTCCCCCGCTACAAGAAAAAAAAAAGGTACATATTATTTATAAACCCATTTTGGTTGGGAGAGGGGAGGGGTAAGCTGGGGGGGTTCTCTGATGAGAATAACATTCTAATGTTTCTGGATTGAAGTAGTGATTTCTTGGGTGTTTTTCATTCTGAAAATTCACTGTGCTATGCACTTTTCTATAATTATGATATCATTCAATAAAATGTTTTTTTTTTATGAGGCATATCTAGATGGGTTGATATGGAAAGATCTCCAATATACATGGTAAGTTGGAAACAAAGCAAGGTGAAGACTGAGCATATCATGAATCTGCTTGTAAAGGATATTACACAGCCCAGGGAAAGCACACGCACTCCTCATGGGAGTGTAAATTGTGAATCACTGCAGAGCACCCCTGGCCCTCAATGACACTAGGGCTACCCACACCCTGTAACTCAGCACATCTGGACCCCAGGGATGTGCTAGAGGAACTCCTGCCCATTGCCTAAGGAGACCCAGACAGGAATACTCACTACAGTGATGCTGGGATAGTGGACCGAAGCTCAGAGATGTTAAGTAACTTGCTGAAGATCACACAGCTAGCTTGTGAATCAGAAAGCCAGGATCTGATCCCAAGTGCCTGAGGGCTGCCCTGAGGGCTCTAACTCTCCAGCACTTTCTGCTGTCCTGCACCAGGGTGGAGGGTCCCACCAGGGCTGGCTAAGAGCCCTGGGGCCTGAGCTGCAGGTGCTCACAGGAGGCAGCCTTCAGAGCGGGTGCGAGCGCAGACCCCTACACGAGCTGAGGGTGACCTCTGCGAGCATATCCCCCCAGACCTCTGTAGGCACAATGTGTCTGTCTCCTTCCCAGCCTTGAGTTATACCACAAAATCCCCCCTTTTCCTTAGGAGGTACCAGCCTTGGGAAAGCGATGGGGCAAAGGAAAAAAAATCCACCCTCCCCTGGGCTAACCCGGAGTTCCCCCCCACCCCACCCCAGCCCCACTCCTCAGTGCGTTGCCTACCCGGCCCTCGGCCCCAGCCTGATGGAGGAGTGACAGTAGCCCAGGTATGACAGTTCCCAAGGCCTCGGGGTGGAGGGGGGATGCCAAGGGTGGCTTTTGCCTTTGGGAAGGAAGAAGATGTGAGCTGCCTGAAGAAGATCAAAGGCAGCTCCAACCTCTGAAAATGATGAGCTGCTCACACTTTAAAAGAGAGAGATGAAATCAACCTGGCAATCGTCCCCGGACCAACAAGAAAAGTCACCCACAGGCATGATCACACCCGAGAAACTCTTGCTGGAGCCTGAACTGAGCCCTGCTTTTTCTTCTTTTGCTTTTGGATCACCCACTGAAAAAGTCAAATTCCTTCCCGTGTTGAAAATAATGGTAATAGTCCCAATAATATCCGGTCTTTCACGGCTGAGACTGGTGGTTATCACTTTGGTAAGTGCTTTACATCTAGTAACGAACATATCTAATCTTTCCACTTCCCAAAAAGCCTAAGAAGGAGGTTCTATTGTTAGCCCCGTTTTGCTAATGGGGAAACTGAGGCTCAGAGAACACGGGTTAGGGGTCACAAGCTCGAATGCCTACAGGAGCAGGCAGGCAATATAAATGGGGGCACTGGGAGGATATAAGATATCAGTTGTGATTAGTGAGGACTGTGTGGACTGGAGACAGGCACTCATGCTGAGAATAAAGGGGACAGCTCCTTCTCACACCCATCCCCAATGTTGCTACTTGAGAACTTGGGCCCCGTGTAGCCAGCTCTTATTTTTTCAAATGAAAATAGAAATTTGTATTTGAATGTGAATATGACATCTTCCCATTTTTGTAAGCAGCTCAATCAGCTACGATTAGGTTTTCCTGCTTACAACAAAACTTCAAAATAACAAGTCTAAGATTAAAGCTTATTTCCCTCACACATAAGAAAGATATCTGGAGAATCATCAGCTCAGAGCTGGAATGGAGTCTCTAAGCGTCAGCAGGGATCCAGACTCTATATTCCTGCTCAGCCAACTTCAGCTCATGACTTCCACCATCAAGGTCACCTCATAGACCAAAACGGTTGCTGGTGCTCCGGTCATCTCTCAAAAGTGGGGAAATGAGCAATAACTGAGCAGACCACTTGATTTTTCCTCCCTACACTTGGTCCTCTTAATTTATATTGTCTACCATCCTCAGTAGGCATTTGAATCTGTAAGCCTAGGTCTAAATCTAGGGTAGGAAAAAAAGCCGAACTCCATCTGAGTCTCTCTTAATGGGGTTCTGTCTCACCCCAGATTGTTGACTAATTTGATTATTATCCATGAACCTGGGATGAATCTCCCATTGGCTAAAATTCTGGGATTGAATTTAAGATCAACCCCTTTATCATGGATTGAAAAACTTTGCCACAGTATTTTGCAGCAGTCTCTAGACTCCAGTCAAGTGATGGAGTCTATTTCTCCATCACCTGCCCCTGGGCTGGCCAGAGTATTTTCTTTGACCAACAGAATGTGGCAGAGGTGGTGTATGCGTTCTGGAGCCTAGGCTACAAAAGCCTTTGCAGCTTCTACTTTTACCCTCTTAGAACCCCGAGACTGCCATGCTGTGAAGAAGCGTGGGATGGAAGACAACGTGGAGAGATGCCCCGCCATCTGGCTGTCTCAGACAAATCCAGGCCCCAGTGGATCTGCCAACTGAAGGCAGCTGTGTGAGTGAGCCCAGATAAGACCATGAGAAGAACTGCCTGGTCAATCCACAGGATTGTGAAAAATGATAAATGGTCCTTGTGTTGAGCCACTACATTTTGGGATGATTTGTTAGGCAGCAATATCTAGCTGATACACTCTTCATCTCTGTCTACCCTCCTGTCCCACATCTACCCGGGGTCTATAACTTTGACTATGCCTCTGGGATTAGACATTAAATCCTCCACCATCCCTCCTGATACCAGTTTGGAGACTTGAACGTGGTTGCTCCCTACTGCAGCCCCTCCCAGCTCCCACCTCCCACCATGGCCCTCTATTCTGATCATCTCCAGTCCTGTGTGATTTGAGAACCCGTCTGTATCCGTTTGCTAGGGCTGCCGTAACAAAATACCAGAGACTGAGGGGCTCAAACAATGGAAATCTATTTTCTCATCGTTTTGGAGGCTGGAAGTCCAAGATCAAGGTGCCAGCAGGGCTGGTTCCTCCTTGGCTTGAAGGTGGCCACCTTCTCATTGTGTCCTCATGTGGTCTTTTCTCTGTGAATGCACCCGCCTAGTGTCTCTCTCTCTTCTTATAGGGACACCAGGCCTATTGGATTAGAGACCTACCCTGATAGTCTCATTTTAATGTCATCACCTCTTTAAAGACCTTATCTTCAAGTACAGTTACTGGGAGTTAGGGCTTCAACATATGAATTTTGTGGGCTACACAATTCAGTCCGTAATACTGTCCATCTCCCCCACTCACCTGCAAACTCCTTAATGAAGGTTCAATTCATGTCTGGTCAGAGAAACTCTTGTGCTTTTTATAAGTGAGTACAGGTATAATTTGTGGGATGGACTTATATGGTTTACTTTATTTTTTTTTAAGATTTATTTATTTATTTGAGAGAGAGAGCACAAGCAGAGGAAGAGGAAGAGAGAATCTCAAGCAGGACTCCATGCAGAGTGTGGAGCCTGACATGGAACTCCATCACACAACCCTGAGATCACGACCTGATCTGAAACCAAGACGCTCAACCAACTGCGTCACCCAGGCGCCCCTATGGTTTACTTTAGTAGGTGTTTAGTGTATTCAAAAAATACATATAACTAGCACATTAAACCAACAATTTTACAGATATTGTTTGGAATAAGGCTAGAGAAAGAAGTCAACATTAAGAAAAAAAGATTAAATTCATAAGGTACACTGACATAGCAAAGACAATGAAGGTGGTACCTCAAGGGCTGAAGTTGAGGAAAACTGATTCTAAGAGCCAGCTCGGAAGGCAGGTGACCATGAACTTCTTTCCTGGCACTCCTGCTCCTTAGCTCTATGACTCTGGTCAAGTCACTCCGCCTCTCAGGGCTCCGATTTCCTCATTTATCTGATGAGGATTCTAAACCGACCCGCTCTTCTGTTTGGCTCTTCTGAGCATCACATCATCTTCTTGATGCCAAGCATTTGGCTTGACGTGGAGCACATCCGCTGCTTACCAGCTGTGTGACCTCAGACAAGTTATTTGCCTCTCTAAGCCTGCTTCTCTTCTATAAGAAGGGCATAATGAGGGGGTGCCTGGGTGGCTCAGTTGGTTGAGCGTCTGCCTTCGGCTCAGGTCATGATCCCAGGGTCCTAGGATAGAGCCCTATGTCAGCCTCTCTGCTCAATGGGGAGCCTGCTTCTCCCTCTTCCTCTGTGCACTGCTCCCCCTGCTTGTGCGCTCACGCTTTCTTTGTCAAATAAATAAACAAAATCTTAAAAACAAAAAAATAAAAACAAGAAGGTCATAACAGTGCTTAACTGCTAGAGGTGGTCACAAGGATTCAATGAGTTAATTCACCCTCTGACTGATGTCTGGCACATTGTGAGTGTTCAGTCAATATCATTATTATTAGTCACTCTGGGGACAGCTCTAGACGCAAGTTGAAGTGGTCCCTCACAGAGGCCTTGATCAGGGGAAAGTCCCAGCTCCAGGCCAAGACCTTTCCAGGGAGGCTGATGTCAGAATTTGTTGGAACTCCCTATCCTGCCATTGTCCCCAACACCCCAGCTCCAAGGCAGGAGATGATGTCATGGGAACTGATGTTTCCTTCCTGAAGGGATGGGCAAAGGGTGGCGGCGGGTTGGGGGGGGTGGGCAGGGACACTTGCTAGAGCAGCCCTTCTCTCCCACTCCTGGTCTCATGGGGGAAGCTTGGCCCTGAAGATCTCCACTTCTTTCTCATAGGATTCTGCATTCTTTGAACTTTTTATTTTATTTATTTTTACTACATCTATGGTCACAAACAAGAAAGCTATTTTCATTTTGAAAAATGAATCCAAGGCCAGTGTCCACCCTTCTAGATTCCCAGGGTCGGTTTCAGATTTCTCTGGGTCACTTGCATCTTGGCCTGGCTCTCTGCGAAAATAATTTAACAGAACCAGGAAAACTTCTGGGGTTCCTTCAACTGCAGACCACTCTGAGTCTACAGTGGAAGTAAGAACACGAGCTACCTCCTAGGCCCAGATGAGTCATAGACTGAAAAATATTTAGCACACTGTGGGCACAGGATAAATGGCACCTTTATTATTCTTCATGAGTGTCAATCACGTTCTGTGCCCAAAACTTGCATGCTTTATTTTATAGATAAGGAAAAAAGGGAGGACCAAAAGGGAAGTTCCCATTTTATAGACAAGGAAACTGAGGCTCAGAGAGATAAAGGGACTTTATTCAAAGTTCTGAAGTCAAAGCACATTGTGTCTTCTGTGATGTCACTTCATTTGGGTGCCTTGCTTCATTTGCCCCTTCCCAGAGCAATCCCCCTGGTAGCTCATTCTCTCTTACCTTGCTCAGGGCTCTTTGCCCCTACCTTCACATGGAATCATCGAGAGAGCTTTAAAAAATCCTCAATTCCCCAGCTGCAGATTGATCAATGACATCAGAGTCTCCGGGGATGTAACAGTCCCTTGGGAGTGGGATGGAGGGTAATACTGGGGCCTGCTAAGGGTATTTATTAATACCCAGGTGATTCTCATGTGCAGCTAACGTTGAGAACAGGCATTTTAGAATGATTTGTGGGTCTGTCCTCACTTTCTTTATAAGAAGAGTCAAAGTAGGGTGACTAGCTGTCCAGTTTGCTCAGGGCTGAGGAAGGCTCCTGGGACATGGGATTTTCAGCGCTGAACTTGTAAAACCCTGGACAAACTGAGACACCTTGGTCACCTTGGCCAAAGCCAGGTCCCACGATCAGCAAGACCGAATGACTCCAGGTGCCGGGCCAGTAACTACATGTGTGAGGTAGCTAGTGGAGAGCAGACAAATGAAGAGAGCGTGTCCTGCTAGAGCCTTCGCATTTCATCGAAATAAACATACCAAACAGCGCTGCACTGGCAAACCAGACCCACTTGTTTTAAACTTCCAACAGACAACCTTCAACATCTACTCTAGAGCCACCACAAGAATTTTCCACCTACAGTTGGATCCCAGTGGACTGGTGGTTTTCAAGCCCACATTAGAGTCACCTCGGTATCTTAAAAAAAGAAAATCATGATGCTCAGGCCCTAGTTCAGACCAATTGAATCATAGTCTTGGGGGTGGGACCCAGGCAGCAATATTTTAAAAAATCTCCCCACACCACTGTAATGTCTGGCTAGGACTGAAGATGGCTGGGATTGACGATGAGCCAATGAAGGAGGAAAGATGGGCATTTCTTCTCTACATCTTCAGTGTTTTTCCGACATCCTTGCTGTCTGACTCATAAGGTTTGGGGAGCATTTCTGTTCTACCTGCTTTCTACAGTCACGAACAAGAATGAATACTGAAGCTGGGGCGGCTGGGTGGCTCAGATGGTTGGGCGTCTGCCTTCAGCTCAGGTCATGATCTCCAGGTCCTGGGATTGAGCCCCACATGGGGCTCCTGGCTGGCTCAGCGGGGAGGCTTCTTCTCCCTCTGCCTCTCCCCCTACTTGTGTGCTCTCTCTGTCTCTCTCTCAAATGAATAAATAAAATCTTAAAAAAAATGAATACTGAAGCAACCAAGATGTCCTTTAGTAGGTGAGCAAATAAATGAACTGTGGCATATCCAGATGACAGAGTATTATGCAGCACTAAAAAGAAATGAGCTCTCAAGCCATGAAAAGACATGGAGGAAGCTTGAAAGCATATTACTAAGGGGAAGAAGCCAGTCTGAAAAAGGACCACATACTATAGTGTGTACAGGATTTCAACTATCTGACCTTCTAGAAAAGGCAAAACTAGGCAGACATTAAAAAGATCAGTGGTTGGGGCTCTTGGCTGGCTCAGTTGGTAGACCATGTGACTCTTGATCTTGTGGTAAGTTCAAGCCCCATGCTGGGTATAGAGATGACTTAAAAAAGATAAAATCTTAAATAAATAAATAAACAAATAAAAAGATCAGTGGTTGCCAGATATTATGGGGAAAGGAAGGATGAATAGACCAGACACAGAGGGTGTTTGGGGCAGTGAAAATACTCTGTATGATACTATAATGGTGGATATAGGTCATCATACAACCGTCCAAACCCATAAAATGTTCAACCCAAGAATGAACTGTGAGGTAAAAACTATGAACTTTAGGTGATTGTGCTGCATTAATGTAGGCTCATCACTTATAACAAATGTACCACTTCAGGGCCAGTGGGTGGCGGGGGGGGGGGGGATTTGGACACGGGGAAGGCCATGCCTGTGTGGAGGCAGGGGGTAGATGGAAAATCTCTGTACCTTCCCAACAAGTTTGCTGGGAACCTAAAACTGCTTCTGAATGAATCAAGTCTCTTCCAAACAATCATTACTGAACAAGCGCTTCCAACTCATCCATTTGTGGAGCAGCCCTGAGCCCCCCCGCCCCTGACCCAGCTGAAGGGCAGGGGGTTAGTGTGCATTGCCAGCCCAAAGGCATCTGTTGGGCGACCCTGGGCGACGTACTTAACTTCTCTGTTCCTCACATCACACATCAACAAAGGTGTGTGGGTCTCACTTCCATGGCCATTCTAAGTGGGGCTTAGGGTCCAGGGTCCCGGGCCTGTGGGCCTCTTTGTGTAGAGAGAGAATTTGCACGACAGAAGGAAGACAGGGGGCATCTTCTGGCCTCAGAACACCTCGTTCAAAAGCGAGGAGGAAAAGGCCTCTGAGTCACTGGAGCAAATTACTGTGGTCAGCAGAGAAGGATCAGGCCGTGTGCATGTGTGTTCATGCATGTGGATACGTGTGATTACATATGTGGGCATGGAGGGTGTGTGTGCCCGGAGTATGTGCATGGGTGTATGTGTGTGTCTGTGGGTATCTGTGAGTGCTTATGTGCTAATATGTATGCACGTGTATATGAACTTGCTCGAGGACTTGGTGTCTATAAGAGGATGTATCATGGGACTGTGTCACTCTGTATAAGGATGTGAACTGTAGATGTGTGTGTAATGTGCAACGGTGCATGCACGGGCATATTTGTGTGAATGAGTGTGTATGAGGTCGTGTGTGTCCCTAGCTGGGTGTTGCTGGGCAAGTTAATGAAGCATTCTGTGCCTCCATGTTCCAATGTCCAAAATGAAAAGAGGTACTTTGGTGGATTAAAGGTGGCTGCTAATTCTTTGCCAGTCTGGCCACTGATAGGTGGGGTCCATGTCACTTCCCCTTGAACCTGAGCTGGATTTGTGATCTGTTCTGACCAATGGAATCTGGGCCTTAGAAGACCCGCAGTGCTTCTTCATTTGCAAATGTGGAATGCTGCCTCTTGGAACCCAGTGGCCAAGCTCTGAGATGCTAGAGCCCGAAAGTAAGGCCATGTGGCGGGAAACCAAGGCACGCCGTGGGTTGTCAGTGCCCACTGAGCTCACAGCCCACAGCAGCACCCACTGCCCGCTATGGGAGCGAGCCCTCCTGGAAGGGACTGTGGTCCTAGCTGACATTACGAGGAGCAGAACTGCAGCAGAGATCAGTTAACTCACAAAATCGTAAGGTATCATAATGGAGGTGGCTGTTTCTAAGCCATTAAGTTTTATGGTGGTTAGCTATGCGGCAGTCATTCCTTGTCGAATTTTTAAGCACTTAGAACAGGAGTTGGCAAACTATCCCCGTAAAGGGCCAGATAGTACATATTTCAGGTTTTGCAGGCCACGTAGACGCCGTTGCAACTACTCAACTCTGATGAGTAGTGCCAAATCAGCCACGGATAATGCATTAATGAATGCGTGTGGCTGTGTTCCAATAAAACTTTATTTACACAAAGACGTGGCAGCCTGGATTTGGCCCGCTAGCAATCAGCAGTCATTTGCCTAGACCTAGCAAACTGTCTAGAATACAGTGAGTGTTCCAAGGGTTAGCTATGCGTGTTATGTGTTAGAGTTTGAGAGCGGGTATGTCTGTGCACGCGTATGCGCACACGCACATCTGCATGGGCAGCGTGTGTCAGAATGAGTGTAAATGTGTCTATATGCGGAATCAGTTTAGTCGTTCTGTAAGACAAAGCAGTAGGCTTGTATCAGCTAACGTTTCGACACAGCTACCTCAGGCCTCCCTGCTTCTCTTCTGGGGAGAAAGGGAAGCATGGTACAAAGCCAAGAGGACACAGAGCTGGTATGTCCCTATCGTTTTCATCTGGGCTAAGTTTGGAGGGAAGCCATCATCTGTCAGTGGCTGGGCTACTGTAGGGCCGGCAGCCCACGCCTTCCCGTCTGCTGAAAGGAGAAGTCAGTCCTCTGGGGAGAGGGGGAGGGGATGCTGTAAAAATGAAAAAGGAACACTGGAGCTTTTAAGGAGGGGCTTGGGGAGTGGGGAGAAAGCTATTCTCCCCCCGCACCCCCCTTCCAGGCAACTTGTAAACATCTGCGGGCTGCTTTCATTTTGATCTCCCACTGTGGGCCTCATGAGGGGTGACTTCCTGCATGACTAACCTCCTTGGCTTCGTTTGCAAGGGCCAGAAATGAGTGTGAGTGTTGTAGCTACGCAGATGTGGATTCAAATCCCTGTTTGCACTCAATATGTGGGGCATGTGGCCTCACTTTGCTGAGCCTCAGTTTCCTCGCCTGTAAAGTGGAGATGGATGGTAGTGGTATTACCTGCTGGGACTGGTGCAGTGGTCAAGTGGGGATGGTGTGTGTCAAGCATTTGGTACAGAGCTCTGCACTTAGTAAGTGCTCTGCAAGTTGACTCCCAGAGACAGACCCTCAGGGTTAGTGTGCAGGATTCCAAAATTTCAGGGAAGCCTTCTTTAATCCCCTGGGCTGCTGTAAAGTCCCTTCTGATTTACAGAGTCATAGAAACCTCCTTCCTGCAAAGCATTCACCTCCGCTAGTTATTCAACACCAAGTGGCATGCTTGTTGGTCCAGCGTCTGTCTCATCCAGCAGACTGAAAGCTGCAGGCAAAAATAAGATGGAGTCGGTTTTGCTAACTGCTCCATCCCCAGGGTCAGCACGGGTCCTGGCACATAGTTGTCACTCGGTGATTCTTTACTGAATGAGTGAATGGAGATGGAGCATTTCATAATTGGGACGTCCCTGGGGTCCTGGGGAGAGGGCATCTTCTTCCCGTCTAGTACAAACACAGGCATGTGAGGGGCTTGCAATGGGTTCTTCCCAAACGGGGTTATGATAGGAGCCCTCTTCGGCATCCTGTTGCCTGAATAAGTTCGGCTCAGCTTCTCCACTGTCACAAAGAATCTCAACGTTTCAGTTAGGGAGGCTGACACCACAGAGGTTTATTTTTCTCTTATGCAAAGGCCAGCATGTGAGCCTCCCAAACTCTTCGTAGTGACTCAGTTCCATCTTGTGATGCCACCATATTCACGCGTGACCTATAGTGCCTCTCCAGGATCATGTGAAAGTCCCTTGTGCTCCCTGCCCGTTGCTGGGAACCGGTCTGTTGACCCTGCCTGGCTGCAGTGGGGCGGGAAATATAGGGTTACTCCTCGAGCAGGAGTGTCTCTGGCGAACCTGGGAAGGGCTCAGGCTCCTCAGCTGGTCTCATGCGTCTGGCTTTAATGACAGGACAGCCAAATGCATTTTGAATCCTTGGAAAATGGAGATCCCTACTAATTAGACTGCTTTTGGAAACCGGGTATTTATCAGAGGAAAAATAATCACTCATCACAAATCCTTTGCTTAAAACAGGGAGCAGTGTTTTCAGCCTGCAGTTTCTGGCCACGTAAGAAAGACCCTGAGGGCACCTCCATCTCTAAAGTCCACCCCATTTTTCTCCATGGTTGAAATATGTCCTAATGGTTTTATTTTGATAAGGATCGACAGTCACCCATCAGAGGCTTAGCTCCTAATTCGAGGAGACCAGTGATTAAATAAACCATGCCGATAAAAATCTTTTGATGAGATAAGGTCATTAAAAGCTTCTAGCTTGAGTCTGGCATGCAGTAGGACTCCTAATGCCCCACCCACCTATTCCCCTCCCCCCTCCCCCCCCCCCCGGCTTTATTGGAGGTGACTTGATGGACTTTAATTTTTTTTAAGTGCAAGCTCAAAGTCACTGCATCGAAGATGGTAGTGGGGGGAGGAGGGAGACGGAGACAACATGTCGGGAAAATCCCTGAATATTCATGAAAAGAGCCAGCATTTTGTAAAGACAGACTGTATATGACTTGTGTTTTCGCCAGGCTAGAAGACAAAAAGAACAAGGGCAGTGTGCCTCTGAATAGAGAAGCTTTTCTTTTTCTTTTTTTCCTGAGAAGTTTCAGGATGACTCTGATGCCTTTTATAAATTAATTTTTTTTCCTGTTTCCATCTCCTTGGGGTTGGAGAAAAGGGGAACTGCCAGTGGGATTAAATCCTATGCCTGTGTAGTGATATTTTGCCCTGTATCTCTCAGCTGCAGAATTCCATCCTGAACTCCTATAATTTCACCTCTACTACCGGCCTTCAGCTATCTTTGCCCCAAAGCATTGCTCACACATACCAGCTGGTGTTTCCAGGTTCTCTGACCTAAGGGCCATCTGACTGAAGGCCCTCATGGTTCACAACCCTGGCTGCATTCTAGAATCATCCAGGGAGCTGTAAAAAGCTCCCCCTACTTGGACTACACTCCCTGAGTTTGCTACCTCACTGGGCCAGGGTGAACTCTTGAGTGTGGACAATTTTCTTTTTCCCTGGAGAGAGAGAGAGAGAGAGAGAGAGAGAGAGAGCGCAAAGGGGGTGGGGTGAGGGGGGAGCAGAGGGAGAGAAAGCATTGCAAGCAGGCTCCAAGCCTGACCCAGGCTCCATCTCACAGCCCTGAGATCATGACCTGAGCCGAAATCAAGAGTCAGACACTTAACCAACTGAGCCACCCAGGCGCCCCACTGAGTGTGGACGATTTTACAAAGCCCCTCATGGATTGTTATAGAGCCAGGACTGAGAACCATGAGCTTGAGCTTTCCACCTAGGACTCAAGCAGTGAAAATGAAATTTCCTTTTAGCAATGAAAGAAAGAGAAAGCTTATAAGAAAATGACATAATTCAGAAGAAAGAGCTATGGGGATGGTGGATCCTCTCCCTGGATGTCCTCCCTCCTGGGAACAAAATTCACAACTGCCGCTCCCTCACAGGCCTGAAGGAGAGGAAGCTTGGCGGTGGGGAGGTGCTGGGCAGAGTGCCTGAGGGTGACCCTACCCCCCTTAAGACGTGGATTTACCTTGGGGCACATGGGTGGCTTAGTGAGTTGGGCGTTTGACCTTTGGCTTCAGGGGTCATGACCTCAAGGTTGTGGGATTGAGCCCCACATGGGGCTTTGCTTAGAGTCTGCTTGTTCCTCTCCCTCTCCTTCTGTCACCCTACCCCCCAAATAAATGAAATCTTTTTTTTTTTAAACAAGGAAAAAGAGATGGATTCACCTTCCTACTGTTCCAAAGATGCTGGAGCACTACTCCAGAGACAACAGCTAAAATTTGGATAGCATTTCTCAATTTCACAGGCATTAGTCTTTGATGCACCAAACAAACCTATAAAAGGCAGGATTATCCCCACCCTCACCCCATTTTGCAAATGAGGAAATTACCATCCAGACAAGTTAACTGACTTGCCGAAAGGATTACAGCCACTGAACGGTAGAGCTGGGATTTCCGTTCTAATATTTGAGCATTTACTATATGCAAGGACTAAGGCAAGTATAAATCATATAATTATGGAATTATATATTCCCTAATTACTTTTCTTTAAGATTTTATGTATTTGAGAGAGAGAGAGAGAGAGCATGAGTGAGGGGGAGGGGCAGAGGAAGAGGGAGAAGCAGACACCCCGCTGAGCACGATGAGAGACTGACCTGAGCCCAAGGCAGACACGGAACCGACTAAGTCACGCAGGCGCCCCTAATTACTTCTTCTTTGACACCATCTTCTGCTATTTGTTGTTAGCATTTCTGCGGCAAAATCTTATTTACCCACTAATACCCACTCTTCCTTCCTGTTTGGCTTGGGTCTGCTCCATGCCACGTGCCAGGCTTTCTTTCCCAGCGTCCCTTGCAGCCAGGAGTGGTCACGTGAGGCCAGCATGGCCAATGAGATGGAAGGAGCCGCGGGCTGCCTTCCCTAATCCGTTCTCTCTGCTCCTGGCCTTACACAATGTCTGGAGCTGTAGCAGCAACTGTGGGATCTCGAGATGACAAGTAGGGGAGGATAAACGTGAAAATACCCAGAATGGCAGAGCACAGAGATGCCTGGGTCCCCGAATCATCCCCGAGCTGCTGGCTGCCCACCTCCAGGCTCGGGCGGATGCAGAAGAATAAGCCGCCATTTGTTTAAGTCACTATAGGTTAGGTTTTTATAAATCACGGCCAAATGCACTCCTAACAGATACGGTTTCCTACATGCCCATCATCGTTGTTGTTCTTTTCCTTTACAATTGAACACACCGGCCAGCAGCTCAGCGGCAAGCAGCCGGCATCCGACCGCCGCTGAAGCTTGGCCACTCTGGGCACATCGGTTCACTGTCTTCGTTGTATTACCTTTGAGACCTGGGGCTTGTCACCTGAGTCAGCACTTTTGTTTTCCCAGCCTCTGTTTGGTTTTAGAAGATGAAGGCAAGTGCCGGAACACGGTCAAACGATGGAATACACGCATGGCACAAAGATGGTGGCGTTGGCCCAACTCAACCACCGAATGGCAGGCTGACACCCCGCTGCCGCAGCTGGTGAGGGAAATCTGGATTCCTGCAGGCAAGGTGGTTTGGGGCATCAGTCAAGCACTCGTATCGAAGTCTAGTCGCTTGAAAGTCAAATGTACAAAAGTCAAGGACGGCCTGTGTGTACTCCCGCGGCAGCCCATGGATGCCAGATTGGTTTTTTAAGCCTCCAAATCAGTTAGCTATGGCTGAGCCACCAACTACCACTAACTCAATGGCTTAAAACAATGTCTATTATGTCTCGGAGGCTATGGACCCGCGGAGTGCTTCTGCTAATCTGGGCCAAGTGTGAATGGTCTCGGCTGGGCTCGTGCAAGTGTTTCAGTCCGTTTGTTGTCAGATCCGTGTGGGATAGCTTCATTTGCGTGTCTTGCAGGTGGCTGGCTGTCCGCTCTGGGGACAGGATTGATGGGGCCACACGGTCCCTCATCCTCCAGCAGGCTAGTTAGTCACACGGTGGCAGAAGGCTTGCAAGAGAACAATCAGAGGCAGACAAGGCCTCTTGAGCCCCAGGCCAGGAACTCGGGCAACATCCCTTCTGCCACATTCTACTGAGTAAAGAAATTCACAGTCATTTCAGTTTCAGGGGTAGGCAAGACCCCAAAGGCATCGGTGTAGGAAGAGAAGGAGCACAGGGGCCATTTTTTGTCATCAGTCCACCATTGTACCCGGAGTGAGAGCTTTTCCTTGAACGGATCACCATGGACATCAAGGAAAGAGAGAACAAAATCGGAGTAGCTAGAGAGATGGTTGTGTGGACAAAAGGGAAACCATCCTGTAGTGGAGACAGAATGAGCAGCACAGGAAACAGAGGAAGAGGTTGGAGAAACGGACTAAATCAAACTTCCATTCCAATAATTACTTCTACACTGCCCGCCCGTTTCTGGTGCCTACTACATGAAACGCGATCCCACTAAATCTTCTCTCACTCCTACGAGGGAGGTTCTACTATGAATCCCATCTTATAGATGAGGGAATCAAGGTTCCGAGAGGATTAGGTAATTTTTTTTTTTTTTTTGACAGAGAGAGACACAGTGAGAGAGGGAACACAAGTAGGGGGAGTGGGAGAGGGAGAAGCAGGCTCCCCGCTGAGCAGGGAGCCCGACACAGGGCTCGATCCCAGGACCCTGGGATCGTGACCTGAGCCGAAGGCGGACGCTTAACGACTGAGCCACCCAGGCGCCCCGAGGATTAGGTAATTTGCAGAGAGACGCACAGATGAGAGATGTGGGACACAAGACTTGAAGACAAATCTTTTGGTGCCAAAGCATTGGCCCTAGCCAGGACTCTGTTCTGTCTTTAGGGCAACTTGTTTCTCTGTTCCCTGCTCAGGCCCCCTGTCCAGGCCTGGACTGCTGCAGCACCTGAAGACTTCCCAGTCTGATTACTTCCAGCCAATTTTTTTTTCTATAAAGGGCCAGAGAGTAAATATTTGCAGGATTGTGTTGCAGTTATTCAGCTCTGCCAGTGTAGGCTGACTTGAGCCAGGGATGGTATATAAAGGAATGGGCACAACTGTAAACATTTTATTTACAAAAACAAATGCATTGCCAACCCTTGCTTAATCCCTTCTCCACCTTGCAGCCAGAGTGAGCCAAACTCAAAGGCAACCCTGCCATTCCTTGCCTAAAGTGGTTCACCGGTATCTCCGGGGATCAGCCCAAACCTTTTTCATGGTGTCCAGCCCTGTGATCGAAATGTGGCCCCTGGGGCCACTGGCATCACCATCACGTGATGGAGCTTGTTAGGAAAGCAGAATCTCAGGTCCCCAGCTCAGACCCGCTGGATCAGAATTTGCACTCTAACCAGACTCCCAGGTGGTTTGTTCATTCCGGTTTGAGAAGCTCTGGCTTCAAGACCCCTGTATCCACCCTCTCCCACCTCATCCTTTGCCGCTGGAGCCTCCTCCCTCCTGCCCACCCCCACTTTCCAGCCAAACTGAAATGCTCCATTCATCTCTGTCCTTGATACATTGCTCTCCTGCCCAACTCCCTCCACTTAGCGAATTCCTACCAACCGCTAGATCTCAACGTAGATGTCACTTCTTCCGAGCAGCCTTCCCTGAAATTCCTGAACCGCATAAGGTGCCCCTTTTCTGCGTTTCCTTAGCCCTTCCTCACCACCACCCACCACACTGCATGGAAACCACAGAACTGCCTACCTCTCACAATGAGTTTGCGAGCTCCTGACAGAGAGACACGTCCGTCTGGGTCACTGCATGCGTCCTCAACACTGGGGACAGTAACCACCCAACAGCTACTTGTGGAAAACCGAATAAAACATACCCATCACCTCTCCCCAGGCCAAGGATCCTACACAACACTGTTTCATCAGCCTGTGGCTGCAGGTTCTCTCAACTTTCACCTGGCTCCAAGACTTTGAGGAGTCCTGCATCATCTCCAAGATTCCATCTTTCACTAAGCCCCGTGGTTTTTCACTATTAGCAAATGTTTACCATTTAGAGAGGGCCCGAGGGCCTAAGAGATTTCTGAGCAAAATTCTTGAGCAACAAATTAGCTATAGGCCAAGACTTGAATTGTGTTATGGAGTGTGTGTGGGAGCCAGGCAGAAGGTTCTAGGCAAGGAAAAAGCCTTGAAGGCAGGACCCCAGGCTGCAAACCTATAGAACTGTGAACTAACATCCTTGCCTGCCTGTGTACAGCGCCAACTGTATACAATTATTCTAGCGTTGCTGGGTGGGAAAAGACTCCCAGACACCCAGATGCTGAAAGCGAGTGAGCTTGTATAAGGAATCATAAGCCAGGGCATCCACAAACTGCCCTTCAGGAAGAGGAGAGCCCTCCCCAAATCTGACATTCAGTCCAGAGTTTTCTACAAGGTCCTTTATTAACAAAGCAAAGTATAAAAGAACAGTCCCCCCCAAAAAACCCAAAAGATTAAAAGTGCAAATTTACTCCAACCTGAAATAGAAAACAAATGGCTGGTCCCAACCATTTGGGCCATGGAAATGTGGTGTGATCTAAAACTTTTAATCACACACCTGTAGCAGCGGGATCATTTTGATTAACCCTTTGGTCTCTGTTATTGGAACAAACCGCATACTATGACTGCAGCCAGCAGACTGCATCAGAGTACACAGCTGGGGGTCAGAATACACATTTAAAATAACAATAAAATAAGAGGAATGTTTTAAAGTCAAGTCACTGAATCAAGGCACAATTTTTTTTTAAAGCAAAAGGTGCTAAAAATATTCCTGAATATCTGATACTTCAAAAACCAGATTACATATCATTTTTTAGGCTATTCTCTCTGTATAGATGATTGCATATTATCTTCACCCTCTCCCAACTTACTTGCTAAATTCCCATCAAACCATGTGCTATGTAGGTATAAAAGAAAATAAACAGTAGTGTCTAAGTAACAGACATGTGATTTAAAAAAAAAAAAATTAACAAACACCAAGATGATAACACTGAACTTTTTTCCCCTCTCAAGGGTCACTGGAAATGTTAATGAGGTTCATTTCCCCCACTACTGGGGAAGGCGGTAACAGCCGAGGATGTCAGTTTTGGTGGAAGCCAACAGTGTTCTCGGTGGTAGGCATGGTAACAAGCCTAAGAAGCTTGGTCTGAAGACCCAGCACCGGTTTTCTGGGGTCCAAGGCCACCCACCATCACTGCTAAGCCACAGTCTGGGAGACTACTTAAAAAAAATGACTAATTTAAAAATAAGAACAAAATACAAATCAAAAAGAAACAAGTTATTCTGCAATCCTTCCTGATTACTCATCTGTGAACTCCGTGACAGAGCCGAGGAGTTTAGCCCCGACTCACCAGGAAGGAAATGCCAAGAACTGGCCCCCAGTGGTTTGTTTGTAGGATGTGTAGCTGGACAAGAACAGCTCCAGGATCAAGGGCCCTTCTGGGAACTATGAGTTAAGTGTTATCTGTAGCCCTGTTAATTTTTTTTTTTTTTTTTTGGTTTGTTTCTATAATAAAGCTTAGCTCTGAGAGATAAGGACTTGAAATATCACACCCCCAACTATGTATAATGACATCTCCAGAACAATAAATATAACCTTATACATACTTGGAGGGTTAAATGTGTTCGGCAGGGGTCGCAAACTGGTGGCCCCAGGCTCAAGCAAATGTTCTGTTTGGCCCACTTGGTGTGTGGGACAATTTAAAATGATTTTGTTTAAAAATGAGAAAGTTTCACTTTAAAAAAAAACGAATCCTGATTTCCGGCCCCTCCCTACCTTTTTCCCAGCACAGAGCTGACCAATGGCTGCCCTGTTTAAGAGGAGCCTAGTCCCCACCACCCACCCACCCCGGCCCGGACTGATCTCCCTGCCTTACTTCTCCAGGCTGCTGAGTTTGCGACCCCTGGCTTGAAATAGCACATACCTAAAAATGTGTTTCCTACCCAAACCTCTTGCACCCTCATGTGATTCTCCCCCCACCCCCGGGGTTCCCTTCCCGCCGTCGCTTCCTTCACTTCCCTCTTAAGGCCTCTCTCCTGAATTCTTCAGATTTCTCTTGGTTCCCCTGCTCCCGGTCTCCCTTCTAACAGCTTCTTCCATTTCCTCTTGCAAAAAAACATCTCCTCTTCTCAGCCCACGACGAGACTTCCAGGATGGCTCCCAAGACTGGTCAGTGGGAGTTACTGAAGGGTGTCTTCAGGCAAAATGGCTGAGTCATCCTCCCGAAAACTTTTCTTCTGGCACTGGCTGGACAGTTAATCTTTTTTTTTTTTTTAACCACGAGCAATTTGGAGGCTTGTATAAGAATCTTTGCATACATCAATCTCTAGTACCAAGTATACACCAAAAATGTGTACATTTCAGATCAAGGAGGTGATGGAGCCCTGATAAAAGAAAGAATTGAGCTTAATTTAAGTGCCTTGGGCAACCATCACACCTGGCTAATACGCCATATTATTTCATTTGTACACAGTACATGTTTGGGATCACTACACATTGATCAAAATTGATCGAAATCTCTACGTTTTGGTTGCCATGTACAGAGAACAATCGCTCAGCATGGCACTTAAATAAAACATTAATACTTTAACAATTCACAAACACAATGCCCCATTAATTAAAAAATAATAATAAAATTTAAAAATCTTGAGGATGGATGAGGCTTTGGGTAATTAACGTGAAAAAAATAACAAAAACACTACAAGAACAAAATGTTACCAGATTTAAACTTCAAAAGACTAGCAAGATAAAAAAAGGAACCTATCAACTCAACTAGAGACATTGGAAAGTTCAGCTTTTAAAGCTTTATAATCCTTCCAATAGCCTTGCTGTTCCCCATTTCAGTAGACTTAACGACTACAGGGGGAATTGGGGCTGATATGGAAACATTATAAATATATATATATATATAAAGATCTACCTACTCTTTGCATCTGTTTTAAAAAGTAATTTTAAGGAACACTCTGCAGTTTATATCTTTGCAGGAAGTTGGTAGACTGATCTCTTTACTAAACTCAGTACCTTATGACCTAACACTGACCTTAAAAACTGGGAATGACCTTTGTGATATCAAGAGGAACTGTCCCCACAACAACCTCAAAGAGAAGGCATGACATTTGCAACTGTTTCTCTTACAGTCCAAGGTTGCAAAGGATCTAAGAAGTCTCTGCAGCTCCCATGAGGATCCCCTGCAAATCATTTATTCACAATGATTTCCTGCAGTGGCCAAGTAGGTCCCCTAAAGAAAGTTTAAAGAATTCCCTCAGAATAACTCAGAAGCTAAACAATGGCCCTATTCAGGTGGCTATTTCTGTCTTCCAAGTTTTACCTTTAAAAGTCTAAGGAAATACATGTCTTTATCAAAAAAATTAAAAGTCCCAAGGTCTAACACTGGGTGGGACTGACTGCATTTTCTATTAGCCAAGCAGATGATGGAGTATTCTGAACCTAAACCTAAAGTGAATTGGGGATATTTATGTCCAAAGAGAAAAAACAGCAGACTACTGGCCAAGAGCTGTCACCCGCACCTCGCTCTCCTCGGCTGACTGCTGATCCGTGGTCAGGGAGCACAGAGCCCAAGTTACTGAATTCTATAGGAAATGCTTTGCAAGACCTGGGCCGAATCAGCCGCTCCTCCAAGTTGGCCTTAGGACCACTTAAAGGCCACCAGGGGGATGGGAGGGAAACGTGGTGACCACTAACCATCACTGAGCACTGACTCAGAGAGCTAACTACATGCTAGGCACTATGGCAGGCGTTTGCTCATTATCTCATGAAACTCAGAAAGACATTTCCATGCAGAAGAGTTTGTTCAAAAGGCTTCAAACAACAACAACAACAACAAATGTTTCCGTCTCCAGCCAGCAGCAAGCTCTGGTGAGTCACCTGGATAGGCAAATGTATCTTTCTCAAAACCCAACCTGTTTTCCCTGCTCACCAGTATGGTCCTAAACACATATTCTTTGCTACTTGGCCCTTCTGGCTCACGGTGGGCAATGCCTGTTGACTGGTACATATCCTAGGGTGTGCCTGCAGGGATGTTAAGCAAGCCTGCTTTTTACGACTGCACATTTCTTAATAATAAAGTTACTGGGTGTTATGCACAAACAATGAATCATAGAACACTACATCAAAAACTAATGATGTAATGTATGGTGATTAATATAACAATAAAAAATTATTAAAAAAATAATAAAGGTAACTGGCCTCCCTTTTGGATGCAACACTTGGCAGTGGCAATTACCACAAAATGAAAGGACTGATCAAAATAAAGTGCTATTTGCTCTGGAAGTTTCTCTAACCAACTCTTGACTGCCTCTCAACACGTGACTTAATTCTTTGCAGTCCTGTCAAACACCTGTGATTGCACCGCTTAAAAAACACATTAATATTAATTTGAATAGTGAAAACTGTGTTCCTCAGAACATTAGCCCCTAGACTAGAACTTCAATTCCAGTTGTAGATAAAGATTCCGATTTTTTAAAAGACAACCAGGAACCCAGGATGGGGCAAGTAGTTACAGGGGGGAAAAATAGCTTCTTTAAATTTGGGGGCCAGAGATCTGTCTCAAAAACTGACAGAGGGAACTTTCCCTGCAGCTAGTTCTTGCTTCCTTCATTGGGCTTCCCTAAAAGCTGGATCCTTCTACAGAATCATTCCACACAAACCAACATTTGAACCAACTCTTAGTGGCTGGTGTTGAAGGTCTTTTTCTGTAGCTTGCTCAGGATACGCTGGTGGGTGTGAAGAAGACGCCATAACTATACTGGATTGTGGAGCCAGGGGGCACATATAAGCTACCAAATGTCACCCGCCGAATTTTCCATCACCTTTGGCACCTCATTTCCTTGCATTAAACTGGCTTCGTTGCCATCCCCACCCCATCTGGTGGGAGAGGCTTTAGGAGCATTAGGCCGTGTGGGGGCACTGTCAAGTTTTATGGCTGATCTTCAGGGAACCCCTGCGTGCGCTGACTGCGGGGTGGGGGGCACCTGGCAAGGTAGCGAGGACCCCCGTAGCCCCGGAGAAGTTGGGGCAGCCTTCGCCAGGTGGACAGCAACCGCGCCGCTGCAAGTTCCCGGGCGTGCCTGTCGAACGCAGCCAGGAGGTCAACGGGGGCAGCTTCACGCAGTACCTTGGGCAGCGGGCCCACCTCGGCAGCCGCCCCACCAGGGCCCAGGACGCAGTGGAAGAGCGTATGGCGTCTCAGCAGGCAGTCCCTAAGGAACTGCACTAACTCCTCCAGCCGCTCGCCCAGGTGCGCCTCCTCCCAGCCTGAAGCAGGAGCCCCCTCCCGCAGCAGCACCGCCAGCAGCACTGTCTTGAGCATGTATGAGGACAGAATGCGTCCCCACTGGGTGGCGGCCGTTGGGTCCAGCCCGCGGGCGCCCAGGTCTCGCAGAGCTTTAAGCAACTGCAGGCACTTGAGGTAGCAGGCACCTGGAGGGGCCCGTTCCTGCAGCCAGCTCAGCAGCTTCTGCTCCTGCCGAGCTGTGTTCACACCCCACAGTGCATCCGTGCGCAGGCCTCCAGGGAGCTCCGACAGGGGCCCGATGGGCGAGGGGGATGGTGGCGGTGCCACGAGGAAAACGCCGTCGCCCAAATGCACAGCAGGGATGAGACGCACTGCCATGGAAAGGCGGCAGCAGCCGTAGTCCGTGCGGCAGGGCAGGATGTGCAGGGTGGGAGGCTGCTCCAGGCCGCCCGGGGTCAGGCTGACCCGACAACGCCCCTCCAGACTGTAGCGCACGGTGGCCAGGGAGCGCTGCAGGTGCGCCTGGAACCAGCGCAGCACCAGCGCGGCAGAGAGGTGACGCCGCCCGAGCACGTCCACGCAGAACCCGTCGGCGAAGGGTTTGCAGTCCCGCAGCCAGTGGCTCCCGGAGGCCCCCGGCGGCGCCTTGAGGGCGCACACGAAGCAGCCGCGGAAGGCAGGGGCCAGCGCGGGCTCGGCGCCCAGGCTCCGCGGCTCCAGCGCCACCAGCGGCGGAAGACGCAGCGGCACCAGCACGTCGAAGCCGTCGGGCCGCCGGATTTTGTGTTGCTCGTAGGCGCTGCCCACCTGGATGAAGTCTCCACGGAAGGCCAACGCCAGCGCGCCGCCGGGGATGGGGCCGGGGGACCCCCGGGCGCGGCCAGCCCGCACCAGCTCGCCCACGATTCGGCTCACGTGCGCCTTGCTGTGGCCCAGCACGTGCGGGGACAGGCGCACCTCGTGCTCGTAGTAACTCTCCAGCAAGATGCCAAGACTGGGCTCTCGGAAGTGTCTAGGAGAGAAGGTCGAGTGGCTCCCCAGGCGAGGAGACCCTGGCAGGAAGCGCTGCCGAACAGCGTGGCGACAGCGCAGGAGGATGTAGCCAAGGAGGAGCAGGACGGCCACCTTGAGCAGCGGGAAGCCGCCGTCCGCACCGTCGGGGGGCTCGGCCCGGGCTCCCCCGCTTCCCCGCAGGACATGGTAGAGGCACACAAGGGCAGTGCAGAGGCCGGTCACCAGGGGCCAGAAGACGCGCAGATTGAGGGTGTAGTGCACCGACATACCGGGCGCCCGGGGCAGCGGCGGCCTTGCAGCCCAGGGCGCGAGCCCCGGCGGCGCCCCCGGCCCAGCATGCGGGCAGCGCCCCGGCAGCCCCGCGGTCCCGGTCTCCTTCGCCTCCGCGGTGGCTCCCCCCTCGCAGGGCCGGGGGAGGGCGCCCTCCAGCTCGGCCTCCTCTCCCAGCTCAAGTTTTCCTTCCAGCTGCGGCCGGCCCTGCACTCCCGGGCCCCGGGCCGCGCCCTGCGCCGGCCGCACGCTGCGTCCTGCCTGGCGCCCCTCCCCGCCCGGCGGCCCCGCGCGCTGCCCGCGGCCAGCTTCCGACCCGGCCCGGCTCGCCTCCTACCCTGGGCGGCACTCCCGGGCTCCCCCTCGGCGCTCGTTCCCGCTCTCCTCCGCGCTTGTTCCCGTTACTCGGCCCCAGGAGCTTCCTCTTCCGAGGGGACAGGAGCCCGCGCCAGCTAACGGGGAGGAAATGCCGAAGTCTGGAGCCGTGCGCGGAGCCGCCGGGTGGCGTGGCCCCCTCCCCGGCCTCCGCCTTAAAGCGACGTGGGGCGGCGGGAGGGACTTCAGGACGCGCCTGGAACTGGCTTCTCGCGGGTCACCCCCCGCCCCCCTCCCCGAAGGCAGAACCGGGAAGGGCCTGATCCCGGGGCGGTGGCCTCGCCCTGGGAGCCTCTGGAGTGGTGCTCACATAAAGTTGCACGGGGAAGTTGAAAAGGAGGAGAAAAGGGCTCACACCCAGAGTGTCCCTCCCCGCCCCCAGCCAAGCGAGTCGTGGCGTTGGTGGCGTGGCAGGCTCTGGCACGGAAGTGGCCGCTGCCCCACCGTGCTGCCGTCCCTTACTCAAACCAGTATTTACTGAGCACCTACTACGCGCCAGGCAGTAGGCTAGGAGCTGGGGAAACAGCAGTGGGCAGGATGAGCCGAGGTTTGTGCCCCTCGTAAAGCTTACAGCCTTTCTAAAAAAGGAAACCAAAAGAGAAAGGATCCCGTAGCAGAAAATGATTCTCTGAAAGAAACAAAACGGCGTGAGGGAGTGAGAAGGTGGGGCTGCCCCATGGAAGCTGGAGGCTCACTACGGGCTGGGGCTGACGTTTGGTCTGAGATCTGAACGAGGAGGAGCCAGCCTTGGGAATATCAATTTCAGCTTTTACAGAGGACTGACTGTGTGCCAGTATTGTGGTAATCACCTTACACATACTCCCTTCCTCATGTCAATCCTATGAAATGTACACTTGTATTTTCCCCATTTCTCAGTTAAGGAAACTGGGGCATAGCTGGGTTCGGGGACTTGCCCAGGGTCACACAGCTTTAGCAGAGTTGTGCCTTGAATACAGGCATCTAGATCCAGAGAAGTCAGGGGGCAGGACTCAGGGAGGGGGAGCAGGGAGCCCCCTCCTCAACTGCTGGGAGTTCATCTGTGTCCTTTGTCAGGACCTGCATTGAGACCTCAGTCCTCCAGAAGTTTTGTTTTGTTTCATAACAGGGAGCACTCCCTGAAATAATCTGGATTTGTTTAGTTAAGCTGGATTTATTGAAATAATTATCTTTATTTATTTATGCTCATTGCACCTCCCCCCCAACACCATTTAAGGAGAGCAAAGGTGAATGTATTAAAACTGTCATAACTGGGGCGCCTGGGTGGCTCAGTCGTTAAGCATCTGCCTTCGGCTCAGGTCATGATCCCAGGGTCCTGGGATCAAGCCCCGCATCAGGCTCCCTGCTCCGCGGGAAGCCTGCTTCTCCCTCTCCCACTCCCCCTGCTTGTGCTCTCTCTCTCCCGCTGTGTCTCTCTCTGTCAAATAAATAAATAAAATCTTTAAAAATAAAAAATAAAAATAAAACTGACAGAACTCAGCTGCCCTCTAGGACTCAAGACACAGAGGATGACTCCTGAGTTAAGCATCTGGATGCCTCCCAGGAAATCCTGGATTGAGCCTCTTAGAGCTAAGGAGACCTGCTTTCAGATCCCACCTCTACTACTATTAGCTATGCGCCCATGCTCTCCTAGTCCAGGTTCTTTGGGTCGCAAGTGACAGAAACACAACTAAAAAATATTTTACTGTGTCATGTTAAGGGAGACCTCTTTTCTAAGCGGGGGCACTCTCTGCCAGGCCTTCCTTCTCCATATGCCCCTGGCTGCTCTAGCCTCACCTCCTCATATTAACCTCGGTGCCAAAGAAGAGAGTTGTGCTTGCCTGAAAATTGTAGCAGATGCCATGCCTAGAGATAGTCTTGAGAAATATGCTAAAAGTGACCAAGTTAGGGGTGCCTGGCTGACTCGACTGGTAGAGCACGCAACTCTTGATCTCGGAATTGGGATCTCGAGCCCCATGTTGGGGATAGAATTTACTTTGGAAAAAAAAAAATTTTTTTAAATAAATACATGGACTCCATGCTCAGCCAGGAGTCAGCTTCTCCCTCTCCCTCTGCCACTCCTCCTTGCTCCTGCACTCTCTCGCTCTCAAATAAATAAAATCTTACAAAAACACCCGGGGATGTCTGGGTGGCTCAGTCGTTTAAGCATCTGCCTTTGGCTCAGGTCATGATCCCAGGGTGCTGGGATCGAGTCCCACATTGGGCTCCCTGCTCAGCGGGGAGTCTGCTTCTCCCTCTGTGCCCCCCCCACTTGTGCGTGCACTCTCTCTCTCTCTGATAAATAAGTAAATGTGGCCAAGTTAGAGAATGATGCACTGATAAATCTGGCCTGGGCTGGTGCTATGGATTGAGTTGTGTCCCCACAAAATTAAAACCCTAACCCCTAATGTGACTGTGTTTGGAAACAGCTTTTCGGTGGTCATTAAGGTTAAATGAGGTTATAAGGATGGGCCCTAATGCCGCAGAACTGGTGTCATTATAAGAAGAGGAAGGGGCACCTGGGTGGCTCAGTCGATTGAGCCCGGACTCTTGGTTTCGGCTGAGGTCATGATCTCATGGGTCCTGGGATCCCACCCCAAGTGGGGCTCCTTGCTCAGCGGGGAGGTTGCTTGGAGAGTCTCTCCCTCTGCCCCTCCCCCCGTGCGCGCGCGCATGCGCGTGCGTGTTCTCTCTCTCTCTCTCTAAAATAAATAAATGTGTTTTTTTTTAAGATTTTATTTATTTGACAGAGAGAGACACACAGAGAGAGAGAACACAAGCAGGGGGAGTGGGAGAGGGAGAAGCAGGCCTCCCGCAGAGCAGGGAGCCCGATGTGGGGCTTGATCCTAGGACCCTGGGATCATGACCTGAGC
This sequence comes from Zalophus californianus, assembly GCF_009762305.2. NCBI lineage: Eukaryota > Metazoa > Chordata > Mammalia > Carnivora > Otariidae > Zalophus > Zalophus californianus. The sequence goes on from NC_045604.1 coordinate 84,048,158, forward strand.
CGAAAGCAGACGCTTAACAGCTGAACCACCCAGGCACCCCTAAAATAAATAAATCTTTAAAAAGTTGAAAAGACAGAGAGGTCTCTCTCCATACATACACACACGCCGAGGAAAGACCTCGTGAGGACACAGCAAGAAGGTGGCCATCTGTGGGCCAGGGGGAGAGCTTGCACCAGGACCCTCCGCACCTTGACCTTGGGCTCTCCAGCCTCCACAACTGTGGGAAAATAAATTTCTGTCGCTTAAGCCATCCAGTCTATGGTATATGGAACCCCAGCTGACTAACACGGTTGGAGGTGGGGTGAGCCCTGCTTAAACCGTGGGGACTGTGGGAGGGGTATCCCTCATGGAAAGTCACAACACTACGCTGGAAGAAGGGGGATGTTTGGCATGCAAAAACAACAGGTGGCCACCATTTGGGGATAAATCTCTTAATCTCACTTTGCTTCAATCTCCCCTATAATCTATGAAAGCCCGGGGGGAGCGGTTTTAAGAAAGTAACATGTTCTCCCTAGTGGAAATGGTGGTGTGCTGTCTTCAGCCATACAAAGAAGGGCAACTCTCGATCATAGGCCAGAAAACATTTTTTGTAAAAGGCCAGAGAATAAATATTTCAGGCCCTACAGTCTCTGCTCTGATGACTTGGGTCTGCTGTTATAGACCCAAAGCAACTGTATTCATTTCCTGGGGCTGCCGGGGAGCTTAAAACAACAGAAATTTTTCTCTCCCAGCTCTTGAAGGCAACGGGGTTATGCTCCCTCAGAAGCCTTTAGGGGAGGATCCTTTCTTGCCTTGTCCAGCTTCTGGTGGCCCCAGGCCTTCCTTGGCTTGTGGCCACATCACTCTGCTCTAATCTCTGCCTCTCTCTTCCTATAGGTCTTCTCCTCTCTGTATCTTTTTGTTTTCTGTCTCTTGTAAGGACACGTGTCACTGGGTATAACCCTAGTGATCTCATCTGGAGATCCTTACGTCTGCAAAGATTCTCTTCCCAAATAAGTTCACATTCACAGGTTTCAAGGGTTGGGACGGGGACATATTTTTTGGGGGGGTGTATTAGAAGAGCCTCAGTTTTCCTTCCTATGTGTCTGCTTTACTACTCACACTGCATACCCCACTTCTGACATTTCTGGCCATCCAACTTTGGGGGGTGGGTTTCCCCACAACAAGCAATTCTCTGCCATACCAGCTGGGTGTCCTACGATTTAACTCAATTCTGACACTATCTCCCTGGAGATGGTATCAGATCCCACAGGTTAAGAGCTCAGTCCCATAAGACTGGCCCCCCCCGCACTACAGACACCAAGTCACAAGAAGTAGGTCTCCCAGGGGACCCATTATTCTATCCAACTTGGCTATAGGTTAGAGGTTCCTATAACCCCCTCCTTGGGTTTGATTAATTTGCTAAAACAGCTCACAGTACTCAGGGGGGCATGTTTACCAGTTTATTAAAGGACATGATAAAGATACTTCTGTCCCTGTGGAGTTGGGGTGTCCCCCTTTTTACAGGGTGTCTTGTCACCCTCCCAGTACATGGGTGTGTTCACCAACTTGGAAGCTCCCCAAACCCTGTACTTTTGCAATTTTATGGAGGCTTTCTCCCATAGGCATGATCAATTATTAACTCAAGTTTAGCCCTTTTCCCCTGCTCTGGAGAAGGGGAGGGGGCTGCTGAAAATACCAAGCTTCTAATCATCACTTGGTCTTCCTGGTGACCAGACCCTATCCTGGAGCCATCCAGGAGCCCACCCAGAGTCACCTCATTAGAACAAAAGATTCTACTAGTGCTGTCATCACCTAGGAAATTACAAGAGTTTTAGGAACTCTGTGCCAGGAAGCAGGCGCAGAGACTAATATATATATATTTTCTATTATCTCACAGTGGGCCATGATTGACCCCACTACACTGAGCAAATGATGTATCACTGTTACTGTTTTTCCTGCCTATAATCAATTTCCATAGCTCATTTCCTCCCAAGAGCTCAAGGTACAAGCCTCAGAACTTTGCTCTTGGAAAATCTTCTGTATGTGTCACAACAAACACAAAATCATTTATTACTAATTTATTACACACCTCTGTGGGTTCTATGCCAGGCAGAGAGGAATGCAAAGGAAAACAGGGTGCTCTATCCACACAGTATGGGTAGCTTCAGAAAACTGCCACCCTTTCAGTGACTTTCGATAATTATTTCCTTAAAAATTTCCTTTAGGGCGCCTGGGTGGCTCAGTTGGTTAAGTGACTGCCTTCGGCTCAGGTCATGATCCTGGAGTCCCGGGATCGAGTCCCGCATCGGGCTCCCTGCTCAGCAGGGAGTCTGCTTCTCCCTCTGACCCTCCCCCATCTCATGTACTCTCTCTCTCATTCTCACTCTCTCAAATAAATAAATAAATCTTTTAAAAAAATTTCCTTTAATGTTTAATATTTGACAAGGGCCACTCCTGCTTTTTTTTTGTAATAGATCAGCAAATATATACACACCGTCCTTCCAGCATTTCTGATACGCCAGAGGTGTGTCCCCCCGTGGAGGAAGAATGACACACTGATGAGAGGAAAAGAGAAGGCTGAGGTGACTCATTTCTCACAGGAGGCTTGGAGAAGGCTCACGGGTACGGGGACGAGACACATGATCAGGCTTTGAAGGATGGGAAAGGACATTACGCTTGATAAATATCGCCTCCTGGACGCAACCCTTCCCAAGCAGCATCTCCTCAAATACTCAGAACAAGCCCAGTGAGGCAGATGCTGATATTAATGCCCTTTTGCACATGGGAAAAGTGTGGCTAAGAGAGGGAGAGTAACTTATTCCAAGTCACACGGTTGGCAAACCTGACGCTTCACTCTCTTTCGCACTGTAAAGGGTTTTGCAGCACAGAAAGGGGGCATCCTGGGGATGCAGGTTAATTTGGTGTGTCTATGTCCCTAACCAGGTGATGAGGTTCTTGGAAGCAGGGACTTTGCCAGATTCAACTTGGTATCCCCAGCACCCAATGCCATGCTCGGCACTTCAGAGATTTGTTGAATGAATGAATAAGATTTTGAGCCGCAGAAATGCAGGGAGGCCATTTGGGGTAATGGCGACAGAATGCTCCATGCATTGGCGCATTCCAGGAGCACGTGACAGTGGTGGGGAGCAGGATGTGAGTCCTGTTGTTGCGGGAGTCTGGAGTTGGTGAACAGACACTGTGGCATTCACTGGTCATCCATGCCAGCCTTCTCCAGCAAGCCTTCTTCTGCATCTGGGGCTGGAAAGCTGAGCACATTCTTGGATTCTCTCGCACAGGGACAGAAGCTGCTCAAGACACCCACGTTGCTAGAATGGCTGATGGCAAAGGCGGGGTGGTTCTGCCACCCACGGCTGGGTCTCGATTCCATAGGCAGCTCCCATGATGGCCAAGTTCTGCTGTGTGGCTTAGGAATCTTTTCTGGAAGGTGGGCTCAGAGTCCTTTCCTGCAGCTTTCTCAGTGTTCCTCTAACTGTATATGATAAATGGTCTATTGCTGTTTTTTCCCGTTGGTTCTCCAATGCATGACTACCACACAGCTCAACTCACAGTTAACTCAGAACACCCAAGCTGCTCTGTCCTCTATTCAGAGAGACAAGCCCATCAGTCACACTTTTATGGATGTTACAGCAATGTCACATTGATGCGTATCTTTCTAAATATTTACTCTCAAGTCACTGAACCAGGACAGCCCCCAACAAAGGAGCCAGCCACACAGCTTTGCCGACAGTGCCACCACCCAATACTAGATGGTGACTAAATAACTCAAACCCATCTTTTCCCTTGGGGATTCTGAATGGGACAGAAAAGCCAAGAGGAAGCAGGATTCAGAATTAAGCAGAAGCCACAGAATACCCCAGGACCTCCAGGAAATAGATACCATGGCAGGTCCGAGGAGGGTAGGAACGAGCAGCTGATCCAAGAATGGTGAGTGTCCGAGTCGACGTTGGGGCACTAAAGCCGCCATGTTTCCGGATGCCGTTCCAGACCTCATTCCTGTTTGAGTGACCAGCCGTGGTCTCTTTTCCTTGGATCCTTATAAAAATCCCCACTGGGGTCTGAGGTCATGTGAGTGTGCCTCTCCCTGGTAACCCTGCTGCAGGGGTGGTGGTGGCATGACGTGGGAAGGCATTTTAGCTCCATTTCCTAGAAAACAGAACCTAGAATGGCTTGCATATGAATGTGTTACTGGGGATGCAAACCCCATGGGAAAAAGTAACAGGACAAAGGAAGGGCAGGACAAGGAATTGTCAACACTGCATTGACTGTAACTTAGTCACCTGATGCGATGTTGGATTTATAATAAGATACACATATATGATTGGGGCGCCTGGGTGGCTCAGTTGGTTAAGCATCTGCCTTCGGCTCATGTCATGATCTCAGGGTCCTGGGATGGAGCCCCGCATTGGGCTTCCTGCTCAGCGGGGAGTCTGCTTCTCCCCGCTGAGCAGGAGTCTGCTTCTCCCCCCAACACCTGTGCTTGATCCCTCGCTCTTAAATAAATAAATAAAAAAGAAATATATATGGGCTTCATCCCCATTCCTGGCACAGAGCAACTAAAACCTTTGGAATTTCTGAGCGCCTGGATGTCTCAGTCATTAAACATCTGCCTTTGGCTCAGGTCATGATCCCAGGGTCCTGGGATCAAGCCCCGCTTCGGGCTCTCTGCTCAGCAGGAAGCCTGCTTCTCCCTCTCCCACTCCCCCTGCCTGTGTTCCCTCTCTCGCTGTGTCTCTCTCTGTCAAATAAATAAATAAAACGTTTGGAATTTCCTAAGTGAGGAAAGCAATAAAGGTGTCTTTTGTTATGTTAATGAGGCGGAGAATGGTTGCCAGGAGAACCAACCCAGTGATTAGGACTTTGGGAACTTTTAGTCCCACCCCCCCTGACCTCCAGGGACAGGAGCCAAGGGGTGTTGAATCAATCACCAATGGCCAATGAGTTAATCAATCATGCCTACGCCGTGAAACTTCCAGAAAAATCCAAAAGCTGGGGGTTTGGAGAGCTTCCAGTTGATAAACACGTGCAGATGGGGGAAGAGCAGTGCCTGGAAAGGACATGGAACACACACACACACACACACACACACACACACACACACACACACACACCCCACCGCCCTTTCCCAATACCTTGCCCCATACCTTCCAACTCTGTTCCGAAGTTATGTCCTTTTGTCGCAAACCCGTAATCTACTAAGCGGAATGTTTCTCTGAGTTCTGTGAGCCACTCTAGCAAATTAATCAAACCCAAGGCCAGAGGGTGTGGGTGTTGGAACCTCTGACCTATAGAACCTCCGATTGGTCAGAAGCACAGGTGACAACCTAGCCTTGTGAACGGCATCTAAAGTGCGGTGGTGAGGGGCCATCTTGTGGGACTGAGCCCTTAACCTGTGGGATCTGACTCTGTCTTCAGATACATAGTGTCAGAATTGAGTTGAACTGCAGGACACCCAGCTGGTGTTGGAGAATTGCTTGGTGATGTGGGAGAAATCCCTTCCACACACTGAGATTGGTCCCAGGGTCATACATGGCCACATAGAACAGCAAAGGAGGCTGGGAAATGTAGTCCTTATCCTAGATAGCACACATCCTGCTAAAAATAAGTGCTTTATTACTATGGAAAAGAAAGGAAATAAATATTAGGGGACAATTATCAGCCCTTGCAGTAGCAGGCGACCAACAGTATCTGCTGCGAGGGCTGCTGTTGGATCAGTTCTGTCCTAATTGTGTAATTATTTGTGTGATTACTAAATAAATGTTTGTATTTCTAAATCTACTGTAAGAGTTTTTGCGAACAGGTACCATAATTGTCTCATACACACTCAATTACTAATTGTTGAATGGCCACCTGAATGAAAGAATGAATCTTATTTCAGAAGTCCAGCAAAATATCCCTATATTGATAAAGAGATTTCCACTGGAAAAAGTCCTTCCCTGATCTCCGTTTTCAGAGACACTGTTTATTTAAGAGTCCCAAATAATGAAACCAACATCAGTCAAAGGCAAGCTTTGGTCTGGCAGAGATGAAGGGCCAAGAGAGAGCTAATGAGTCTGTAATGCAATTTGGTGCCAATAAAATGGTGCAATATTAAATTCAAGGCCATGAGATTTACACTAAAACCCAACACAATTAGAGAGTAAGAACCCGATCCCCCACCTGCTCCAGTTCTAGTTTGAGTCATTTTATGGACACAGACTTCCCACTGACATTGTCTGGTGATGTCATGGTGAGAATTTTGACAGTCATTAAATTTCTGGCTGGAGGGCCAATGCGGCCAGAGAGACTCAGAACCGAGAGGAACATAAAATCACTGAGTTCAGAAAGCCACTGTCTACAAAGTTAATGAGTCAGATAGGAGACCGCCTCCTCTCTGTCTCCTGCTACCAATGAATGCGGTGATCAGGGTCAGCGTGTCCTGAGTGTTTGCTGCTTGGCGGGCAATGTTCTAATTAAGCTCTGTATGTAATTTAACTAATTCAGCCCTCACCACACAGAACAACCTTATGAGGCAGGTTCTATCTTTATTTTGTCGATGGGGAAACTGAGGCATACAGGCAGGGTACATACTTTGCCCTAGTTCATAGAGCCAGAAGCCAGCAGGGCTGGGATTGGAACCCAGGTTTCATAGGCTGATAACCTGAACCACCCCCCACTCCACTGCCTCGAGTCAATTGTTTCCAAACAGGCCTCTGATGATGTTTCCCAGGGTCTCGGGCAAAAGAGCAAACTAAGACATATGACGAGAATTTTCATAAAGTTCAATTTACGGTGGAGTCTCTTCTTACAGGGTAGGGACATTTCAAAGTCAGCACATAGCAAAAGAAAATTGTATTTCGTTCAAATTACCCTTGATAGATCAGCATAGGGATTTGGATTACACACTTGTCAAAACTCACTGAATAGTCAGTCCACTCCAGGCTTGAGCCTTTCACTGGATCTCAGTTTTACCTCAAAAAATCATAAACGCAAATTGGATTCTAGTGAGTGATGTGCTTGCTGAAGTGTTTCGAGGTGATGTGTCCCAGCCTCAGCCGTTCCCTTTGAAATGTACCAAAAAGTGAGCTGGAACTGATGCGTGGAGAGAGGGGTGACATGAGGAAGCAAGTCAAGCTAAACATTCAGGGTAGAATCTAAATGGTGGGCAGATGGGCGTCCTCTGTACAGTTCGTTCGATTTCTCTGTCGGCTTGAACATCTTTTTCAATATTATGTTGAAAGAAAAAAAATACATTTGAAAATCTGCTTAGGAAGTTGCTATTTTGGAAATAGATATTCTGTCTCTCATTTGACCATCACCGTCCGATTTTTCTCCAACATTGAAACCATCTGTTGAGCACCTGATGAAGGAGTTGGTTTGAGTTATGGGCCACATTGCATGAATAATATGTATCTTCAGGCGTTCAGCCTGGTGAGGGAGCCGTTGTAAGGCATGGAAATGGGAGACAACAGGAAGCCAGCTCTTTAAGTAAATGGGTGAGCCAAATTGTCTACACTATTTAAAGTGTTCTCTCCCACACCCAAAGCAGTTTTGTTTATGTAGCTGAATCCCAACAACTGAAATTTGCATACGATAAGTTTCCTTTTAAGGAATGCTCTTAAAATATCCTTTTAAGAGCATGCCCAGGGTGCCTGTGTGGCTCAGATGGTTAAGCGTCTGCCTTCGGCTCAGGTCATGATCCCAGAGTCCTGGGATTGAGTCCTACATCAGGCTCCCTGCTCAGCGGGGAGCCTGCTTCTCCCTCTGCCTCTCTCTCTCTCTCTCTGTGTCTCTCATGAATAAATAAATAAAATCTTTAAAAAAAAAAAAGAGCATGCCCAGGGGGCGCCTGGGTGGCTCAGTCGTTAAGCGTCTGCCTTCGGCTCAGGTCATGATCCCAGAGTCCTGGGATCGAGCCCTGCATCGGGCTCCCTGCTCCGCGGGAGGCCTGCTTCTTCCTCTCCCACTCCCCCTGCTTGTGTTCCCTCTCTCACTCTCTCTCTCTCTCTCTCTGTCAAATAAATAAATAAATAAAATCTTAAAAAAAAAAAAAGAATATGCCCAGGGCACCTGGCTGGCTCAGTAGGTGGGGCATGCTTCTCGGGAGTTGTAAGCTCGAGCCCCCTGTTGCGTATAGAGATTACTTAAAAAAATAAAAGCCTTAAAAAAAATAATAAGAGGGGCGCCTGGGTGGCTCGGTCAGTTGAGCGTCCGACTCTTGATTTTGGCTTAGGTCCTGATCTCAGGGTGGAGAGATCAAGCCTCGTATTGGGTTCAGGGTGGAGTGGGCTTGTCTCTCTCCCTCCTGCTCTGCTACTCCCCCCACTTGCACATGCTCTCTCTCTCTCTCGCACAAATAAATAAATTCTTTAAAAAATACTAATTTTCTCTTTCTCTCTGTTGAATGTTAAAATAACCATTCTCTTCTATGGAGAAACTGATATCAACGATGATCATGGGAGGCTTGTTTTTCTCCTTAAGTCCTAACTTAGCAAAATGACAAGTGCACGATCCTAGGTCAGAGTCCCAACTCACTCACCTCTGCCACTGGAATGTGGGCAGGGTTTTTATCTGCTTTGTGCCCCCATTATCTCCTCAGTTCCTGGCACAAGAATCACTCAATAAATAAATATTTGGGGACTATATTTTACCAGCCCATGAAAGTCGGGGAGAAGAGAAGCCTGCACCAAGATGGGAGAACTTTTCTGACCCCACGAATGCTAGACAGATGTGCCTGTGCTGTGGCAGAAAGATGGGGGAGCAGGGAATGGGAAGAGAGAGAGAGTTGGGGGGTATTAGAGTCACAGTATAAACATGCATTGCAGGAAAACCACCCATCTACTGCTGACTCGATCGAGCACATGGCTCATGGTTAAGTGCAAGATGGAAGCTGACAATCTGCTCCCCACCTCACTCTATCCAGTTCCCACCTGCTGGGTGCGTCTAATATACAGAGATTGCTATTTCCCTTCAATATGGTCCCAAAGAAACAACTTACTGAGCTCAACCAGAGAAATGCAGTGATCCGTTCCAGCCCTGGAAAAAAATAAACTAGATGTATAGGGATGGTACAATGTTGTATATTCTAGGAATTTAAGAAATTATTTCAAGGGTATCTTTGACACTATGTGCCTTTTCACCATCCCTGCTGACTCTGGAACCTCCCCATCCCATCCCTAGGCTGCAAGGGATGGGGAGAACGAACAGGCCACTCACTGTCTCTGAAACCTTCGGCAACGTCATCCTCCAGGATGCTATAGTCAATCAAGCATGGGATCCTCTTACTGGAGGGTAGGACACCCTTCATCCTACTGGGTTGAGCCCATTGCAAATGTAGATGTGATTTCTAAGCCCTTGAGAGTTAGCTTTCTCAATGATCTCAGACTCCTGGCTCTGGAGCTCTGGAGCTCTCGAGCCGCTTCCTAAACCGCCCCCCGCCCCAGCCTGACAGTGCTGGAGGGCTGGCAGGCAAGGATGCCCCTCTCTGCTGGCAGCCATGCCGTCCGGCTCTCACCTGGCCACATCAGGCTGTCCCAGTCTAAGCAGCATCTTGCTTGCCACTCTGTGCTCTGGCCATCAGCTTGACAAAACGCCAAGTTGCCTTTGTGTACCTTTCACTTGAACACAGAGATCCTTCACTTCTCTTCCTTTGTGAAAGGTGCCTTTTGGGGAAAGAAGGAGCGAATGTGGCTGTCTTTTTATAGCCCTCTCCAAAGGTCAGGCTTTCTTCTGCAGCTGGAAGTGGTCCACGACATACTGTGTGAATAAAAGGGATTGGGTTATCAGCCCTGCCTTCATGTCAGGGCTGTGCTGAGCACATAATCTACCTCCCTTTTCTTTGGCAAAGCCACCCGGGGCTCAATTTCATGTGTTTAATTTCTGACCCTGAACAGGGGGCCCCTTCCCTCTGGGGTCCCTGTTCTTTAGGCAGCCTTGAACAATACTCACCTCGTTCATCTGGGATGCCCAACCTGGACCATATCTGGTATGAAGTGGGTGTTCATTTTGTATCACTAAAATCCCCCAAACCCAAACGAGGCACAGTTTGCTATAACCACAAAGAGGGACCAAGAGCCAGGTATCCAGGCATGTTCAGAGTTATTTTAACAGAATAGTCCTCTTTCCACTGTGTGGTTCTTGTTCACCTGGCAGCTACCTGTGTGGGTTACTGACTCAACAGTCCATTGATTCAACACACAGTTATTGACCACCTACTATGTGCCATATTCTGTTCTACGTGCTGAGAACACTCAGTAAACAAAACAAAGATCGCAACCCTCACTGAGCTGATATTTGAAGACTCATACATTACAGTGGGGACCATACTGTCCAAACTCATGCTTGAGAGGGAAAATGGCTGCCATGGATAAGTAAGTTGGACAATACACCTTGACCAGGACTGTCATGCGCAAACCACAGGGGAGGTGTGCAGTGGTCCAAGACCTTGCCTTGAAGTGGACACAGCTCAACAGTGAGGTGCTGCTGTCATGGAAAGAGCATGTGCTCTGGGGGGGAGCAGCAATGGATTTGAGTCCCAGCTCAGACTTACTGATGGTGTCACTGACTATGCATCCCTTCTTTCTGAGCTCCAAGTTTCCTTTCCTGGGTAATAAGACTTTAGTGAAGTAACACACGGAAAGCATCTATATCCCATACCTGGTGCATAGTAGGGGCTTGACAAATATTGGTTTCCTACCCTCAACAAGGTGCCAACTCCCCCAACACACACACACACACACACACACACACACACACACACACGCACACACACACATGCACACACACACGTTTACTAGATTTGGAAACTATTCTTTAATTTCTAAAGCAATTTACTTGGATCTGCAAAAAAAAATATGCATTAGATAGCTACAGGGAAGTTTCTACTGGAAGAAAAGTGAATAAGATCAGTGAAAAAGTCATAATGATTACCTTTGTTTATGGAGGGGTTTATTATAAAAGCTAAGTACTTTTTATGTTCATTGTGTTCCATAATCCTTAAAATCCCTGTGAACTAAGGCATGTTTCCGTCAACCCATTTTTAGAGATAATGAGAGCAAGGCCTGGATCAAGGGTCACAGATGCTTTCTGTAAAGGGCCAGTAGGTAAATAATTTGAGTTTGGTGGGCCATTCAGATTCTGTTGCAGGTATTAAAGTCTGTCTTTGTAGGGGGAAAGCAGTCACAGATATGTAAATGAAGGACAGGGCTGTGTTTCAATAAAAACTGATTCACAATAATGGCTAGATTTAGCTCCTTGGCCATAGTCCCCTGACCCCTGGCCTACCACCTCATCAGGCTAGTGGAGTGCTTTAGCTGGGATTTGAGCTATTCTTATACACTCTGTTCTGCATCTTAGTTTACTCCCATTATAGTCAGTCTTGGAGATGTTTCCATATTACAACAAATAGAGCCACCTCATTCTTCTTAATGGCTACAGAGTAATCCCTGATGTGGCTGAATCCTAAATTGTTTGGCTGGTCCCCTCCTAGCAGGTACTGAGATTAGTTACAAGTTTTTGCTATTATGAATAAGGCTGCAGCAAATATTCCTGTACACATGTCATTTTGCCCATGTGGAACTCTGTCTTCAGAATGGATGCTGGAGTTCCAGCCATCGTATCCACATCCCAGGTGGAAGCAAGATTTGGGGGAAGGCAAAAAAAGCCGGTTTTAGCTGTCTGCCTCATTCCTAAGAAGCTTTCCCTAGGAGTCCCACCTAAGAACTTCTGCTTATATTTTACTGGCCCAAATGTAGTCACGTGGGCACATCCCATTGCAGTGGGGAGGGAGACAATGCTGGCTGCATAGAGCCCAACTTGGAGACTGTGGCATCAGGTAAGAGATCATGGTGGCCAATACTTGTGAAGAGATGATGGGAATGCAGGGAAAATGGCATGGGTTTGAATTTTTTAAAACCGGATACAACTTTCAAATACTCTCCGGCTTTGCTCAAGGCTGCTTAGAAATCAATACCAAAAGCAGAGTCTCTTGTAAAGTGATTTATCCCCTCTTTTATCTCTGTTCATCTAGAACAAAAAGAAGAAAAGGGGGACGGGGGAGAAAAGGCTTCCTGCTGTTAGATTCACCCCCTGGAGAATGCACAAGCCCCCACCCCACCTCACCCAAGATGATTTAACAGTCTGAGCGCCTCTCCTGGGCTCCCACGGAAATGGGTGGATAAACAGGATGCCCTGCGCAACTCCAAAGAGGCAGGGGTGGTCCAAGCTGTCCCTCCTTGCTGTGGCTCTTAAAGTTCCCTTCCCTTAGAGGGGGATAAAGTATGAAGTATGAAGGGACTCTCAGGAGGCGGGACTCTCAGGCTCAGCCGTCACCCAGGATGGACGTCTTTTTCCTCTCTCTCTGGAGACGCCCTCTGTCCCCCAACTCATCTTTCTTCTACTCTGGGCCCTGTTTTGACTAATGGCATTTTATAGAATCATTGCAGATAATTTTTCTTCAGACACTATCTCACCCCCCAACAAACACTTAACATTGTTAGCGACACCCTTCCTATCACCTTAAGTAATATGGAATTTCAAAATATGCTTTATGTCCACGCGCTTTGATCAATCCCAATGACTTTCTCTTTTCCGATTCCACGTACAAAAGCTCTTTGATGACCTCGCATATGTCCATGGTCCTCCTGAATCCCGAGTGAAATCATTTCAAAATGTTATGGATCTAAAAGGATTGGTGGTGGGGGTGGTGGATGGTGATTCCAATGGAAGCCCTCTCTACCTAAAGCGAAATGGATTTGAAGGCAATTTAGGGAGGTAAAATTATAGATCTTAAGATTAATTCAATGTTGAGAGTGAGGCTGAAGATAGAATCAAGGATGGATTTGGCCTCTAGTATAGTCAACTGGGTGGATTTTTTAATCCCCAGTAGCTGGTAGTCTCTGGTACAGGACAGTTGTTAAATGTCTGTGAATGAAAAAAAAAAATTTTCTTCTCCCCGAACCAACCACTTCCCTTGATTTGGTTTCCTTATTTCTGTGCTATAATTTGGTAGTTTTCCTAGTCATTCAGCCTGAAACTCACCATGGACTCATCTTTCCTTTGGGTCCTGTATTAGTCAGGGTTCTCTGCAGAAACAGAACCAGGAGGATCTACATATATAGAAAAAGAGACTCACGTGAGGAGGTGAGTTAAGTCCCAAGACCTACAGTCAGCAAGCTGGAGTCCCAGGAGAGGCAATGATATGGCCCCAGTCTGCAAAAGACCAAAGAGCCGATGTTTCAGTTCAAGTCCTGAGTCAGGAAAAGACCAATGTCCCAGCCCAGCAGTTGGGACTGCTTTCCCTACTTTCAGGAAAGTCAGACTTTATGATCTAGCCAGGTGTTCAACTGATTGGACGAGGCCCACCCACATTTAGGAGAGCAACCTGCTCGACTCAGTCTACCAATTCAAATGTGAAACTCAACCAAAAACAGCCTCACAGAGACACCCAGAATAATGTTTGGCCAAATGTCTGGGCACTCTGTGATCCAGTCTCCGAACACATAAAATTGACAAGTCCTTTCTGAGTAGCCCACAGGTCCTGCTCTTCTTCTAAGAAAGTGGTCTTGATGCAGTCAGTGTCCTGGTGGGAAAGAGAGGCACACTCAAAAGGGGATAATAAAAGCAAGGTTAGGATGAAGGAAATTTAAACTTGAGGGCTGGCGAAGGGCCCCCAGGGTCTGCAACAGTTGGAAGCCACTGTGACCTCTGGGCCTGATGGGGCAGGCAGAGAGGATGTGCCAGGCACTGTTAAAAGCACCTGATACATATTACCTCTAAAAAAACCCCTACAGTTTTATTGAGATATAATTCACATATCATACAATTCACCAATCGAAGGTGACAACTCAATGGCTGTTAGTCTATTCACACAATTGTGCAACCATCCTCACAGTTTTAGAACATTTTCTTTACCCCCAAAAGAACCCTGAACCCCTTAGCTATCACCCGCCCCAACACCCCCTTTGCCCCAACCCTAGGCAATCACTAATCTACTTTCTGTCTCTAAAGATTTGCCTATTTTGGACATTTCTTGTAAATGAAATAATAATCTGTGGTCCTTTGTGATTGGCTTCTTCCATTTAGCATGTTGTTTTTAGGTTCCTCCGTGACAACCCAGGGGCCATCATTTTACAAGTGGGGAAGTTAAGGCACAGAGAGGTTAGGTAACACCTGGTAAGTGGCAGAGCGAGAATTCACACCCAGGTGGTGTAGACAATCATGCTATGCTGCCTGTCACCAGAGCCCTCACCCAGGTCCTCAACCACCCTCAAGGGGAGCGCTATAGTAATGTCATTCCCGCCCCCATGTCAGTCTTCCCTGCCACAGTCCATCCTAAACCCAATGCCCCATTTACAACCACTCAAGTTCCGTCTGCCTCATGACCTCCATGGAACATCAGGCCCTTTTCCCTGCCCAACATCTGTTCTCCCTCCTCCTGGTGAGGGAACTCTGGCTTCCTTTGTGGGAACCACCCTTACCCCACTCTTGGCCCAGATGGCTTGGGTGGAGTTGGGTGGAGTTGTCTCCACTCTACTGGGTTCAGGAGCAACCATGTGACTAAGGTTGGCCCATGAGAGCACCACAATCCCCTGGGCCCACAGTGATTCTGGGAAATCAACGTTTCCTCTCTTCTGCAGAAGCTAGAGGAAGAGATCCTCACCTTTCTTGTGGGTGGAGGAATGTTAGGAGGTGATGCATGGAAGCGCTGCTCTAATTCTGCTGCCACACAAAAGGAGGGCCACTGCGGTCGGCGGGGGGGGGGGGCGGTCATTGTGAGCCTAATGTTGACACTGTGCAAAGCATAGAGGAGAGAGAGAGAGAGAAGCCACATATTTGGTTTGAGCTCCTGGATCAAACCATACTTGAAGAAAACCTCTGGGTTCTTCATTTAGCAGAATTAATACTTCCTATTATAGCAAAGGTGAGATGTTTTGTGTCTCTTCTAAATGCTATAAAAAGGACTGTGAAATTCACGTTTGAAAATTTTTCTATTCCACAGCACTTAGAATACTATGCTCCCTTAAAACCAAAAAATTGAGATAATTATTCTTTTCATGACCGTGGCTTATTTAAACATAAATGCATGCACAGAGCATCAGCGAGCAAGTGCAACAGGTGGCATCTCCACACAATTGTTTTTATTGTTGCAATAAAGCCGGTTGGAAGCTAAGCATGGAAAATAAAGGAAACAAAGGCTGCTCTCCCCCCTCCCACCCCACCCCCACCCCCACCCCCCTGACACCCAGCAGAACAGGGAGCATTGCTCTTCAGCATTGTTCCCAACCCATGAAGACAACTTGGTCTGCAACACGTTTCCAGCTGTCATGGCCCTAAATGGGGGGGAGAAAACAGGAACAAGAAGTCATATCTTAGCAGAAAATAGTGCAAGAAGAGAGGGGAACAGAATGGAAATCCTCAATCAGCCCAGAAAAATAAAATGTAAAGCAGGGGGAAAGCATCCATTTTGGGGGCAGATTTAAAATAAAGCCCTTGGGGAATGAAACCACGGATTCTTAGTCAGGCGGGCACATCAGAGCCCCATGTGAGTTTTTAAAATATATTCATCCCTTAGGCCAGCCACGTAGTTTCTGTTTCAGTAGGACTGGATGGAGCAGGAGGAACGGCAGATTTTTTTTTTTTTTTTTTAATCTCAAGAGTTGATTCGGATGTGCATGCCCAGTTAGGTATTTCAGGAATAAGAATTAGAAAATTCTATATAACCCTAGAAATAGAATTTTGATTTTAAAAAAGAAAGTATCATGAAGGGAAATTCTCAAAAAAAAAAAAAACCCAAAACAGCAGCAATAAATAAAAGGCATTTTGAGGAAGAAGATTTGAGACATGGTCGCGGGTTAAACGTTTGCCAGGCTCACGCCGG
Source organism: Zalophus californianus (assembly GCF_009762305.2). NCBI lineage: Eukaryota > Metazoa > Chordata > Mammalia > Carnivora > Otariidae > Zalophus > Zalophus californianus. Next base: position 84,064,014 of record NC_045604.1, read on the forward strand.
GTCTGGGATGCAGCTGGACAGGAGGCCTGAAGGACACTCCAAGGTTGACCTTCCTTTCCCAACTTTGTACTTTCATGCAGAAGTTTCTGTACAGGCTGGTTTTGGGCAACAGGCTTGAGCAATGGAAACCCGCATAAGGTCAAAGGGCCCACAGTGACCACTGGGCTGAAGGCAAACAGGCTCAGTAGGCGACCCACGTCCAAATATCCATAAGCCCTAGCTGACCAATAGGCTCCTTACAACCAGAGGCAGGTACCAAAAAAGGAAAATTCCTTACCTCTCCTCACTTCCCCCCTTAACTACAGCCCCTCACCTCCTCCTTGCTGACAGCCACTCCTTGGGCCTGCACCCTGCTCTCTTGCGGTATAGCCAGTAAACTTCTATCTCCTTTGTTCTGCCTTCGGGTGAGTCCTTTCCCTTCATGCCCTTCTGGCCTCCACTGGATCAGGCCCCCGTACAGTTTCTGGCTATGTTCATGTTGAGATCAGGAGGATTGTCATTACTTGTGATCAATTCATTTTGTTTCATTTTATGAGTTCACATGGGCACTTTTTTTTTTTTTTTTTTTTTAGCTAAAATTAGTTTATCAAGGGTGCCTGGGTGGCTCAGTTGGTTGGGTGTCTGCCTTCGGCTCAGATCATGATCCCGGGGTTCTGGATCTAATCCCACATTGGGCTCCCTGCTCAGGGGGAGTCTGCTTCTCCCTCTGCCCCTCCCTCCTGCTCCTGCTCACTCTCTCACTCGTAAAAATAAATAAAATCTTGAAAAAAAAATAAAATTAGTTTATCAAACATTGGTTGGGGCCAGTGAGGGGTGGGAACAGCCCCTGCCTTTAACAGGGTCACACTGTGTTGGAGAGATGGTAGGAAAGCACGTAACAACCGGCAGATGATAGAATGTGGTACCAAGGCAAAAAGCTGAAGTATGGAGAGATAAGGGAGAGGGTGTGGGATGACGTCACTTACGAGATAAGTGGGCAAATGGCCTTCCTCAGTAAAAGAGCCAATCATGTGAATCAGAAGAAGGTATGTGTGAGCAAGGTATGTCCAGGGAGCAGCCTGAACTAATGAATAAATATTCAGCGAGGCCCCCTGAATACCGCTTGATGCTTGGTTTCTCCATGTGGTACCCCTGGACAGAGACTAATCTTCCTCCCCTCTGTTTTCCTCTCTCCCTTTCCTAATAAAGAAAATGCATCCTCCCTGATAAGGATACTCTCAAGTCCGTGGGCCAGCGCAGATCGAACAGCCAGCTAAGCCCTCCACCTTTTTTTTTTTTTTTTTTTGCAGTGTGCAAGTGTGACAATCCATTCTCGTTCACCAGCGGAGATCAGGAGGTGGGATTATTGGGGCCCGATTATCACAACACGTAGCAATGACCTCGCCTTGCTCACCAGGCGTTGTCCTTGTGACATTCTGGACGTGACGAGCAGGGACGGCTGGGGGGGGGCGGAGGGGGGCGGGGCCGCTCGGAACTCAGGGCGAGGGTGCCCTCTGGTGGCCGCAGGCGGGGACCGTGAAGCCCAGGACCTTCCTTTGCCCTTGGCGCGCCCGGGAGCCCGTCTTCTACACGATCCCAGATCAAAGGACCCGTCGTGTTCTGTCACAGCCCTGCAGGGCTGCCATTTCGGGAGACAGGAGTGGGAGGAAGCACGTCCCCGAAGGCAAGAGGAGCCTTTTAAACCTTTGAAAGCATATTCAGCAGGAAAGTGCTTTGTGCTCTGGCAGAGCCAGGAAAGAGCAGTTTTGAGGAAAGGTTTCTTTTGTTCCCTCGGTTGGGAAAGGTCACATTTTCTTCTCCTCAAATCACCAGATCAAGAAGTTTTACGGAGGGCCTTAAGAAGGCCCTGGGGTGAGAATCCAGACTTTTTATCACATTCTCAAAAGAGTAGTGAATCTCCAAAAGGGGTAGGAACCCCGAGAGGTTTTTCCTTCTGAAATTCCACAGAGACTGTATTCAGTGGTGGTCCCCTGAAGCATTAGAGATCCCTAAATTTTGTGTTATTAATAACCCAAATGTCCACCAATAGAGGAAGAGGGGAAATTAGAGGCCAAGTGACCTGGTGGTTAAGTTCAAGGCTCTCCGGCGCCTGCACACTCTGTTTCTGTAAAGGGGGTGAGGAGAGCACGGGCTCCGAGGGACCGTGGCAGGAAGTGGGTGGGTGAAGCAGTCAGGGCAGGGTGGGAGCAAGGCAGCGTCGGTGGGGGCGGTGGCTCAGCTGTGAAATGGAAGAGTATTGCAGCCAACCAGAGGAATGTGGTGGATCTATACACATTGTGTTGGAAAGATGGCCAATAGATGTCACCAAAAGAAAAATGCAAACTGCAGATCAAAGATGCACAGTATTATTCCATGTGGAGAATGATCCAAACCCAAAGGTGTACATGTATGAATAAAAGATTTCTTTTTAGAGTCTGGGGAGGTACACGATGAATTATTAATAGTGGTTACTTCTTAGGGATAAGTTTGGAAGCAGTGTTTTGTGTGTGTGTGTTTTAACCTATTGTAGTTTATATTATTTCATTTCAAGTTTCTGAAGGGGTTGCTAAACAAACAGCAACGAATCTGGGCTATTTCTTTGGGAAGTGGCGGGGGGGGGGGGGGGGCGGAGAAGAAAGAAAACAATGCCATCGTGTTCCTGGCTCAGTGGGGAGCCTGCCTCTCCCTCTAACCCTCTCCCCTCTCACGCTGTTTCTCACTCTCTCTCTCTCAAATAAATACATAAAATCTTTAAAAAAAAGGAAAAAAGAAAACAATGCACTGTCTTATGTGACAGATCGCTAATAGCTAATCACAAAGTTAAGGCAGGTGGTCACAGTTTCCTGCTAAGCAACAGCAGTCTACAGAGAGATTTACTTGTCACTGTACATACCCTCTAGCACTGTTGGAATATTTCACCATGCAAATGTGTGCATTACTTTTTACAAAAAAGCTTTCATTTCTTTTTTTTTAAAGATTTTATTTATTTATTTGAGAGAGAGAATGAGATAGAGAGAGAGAGCATGAGAGGGGGGAGGGTCCGAGGGAGAAGCAGACTCCCTGCTGAGCAGGGAGCCCGATGTGGGACTCCATCCCAGGACTCCAGGATCATGACCTGAGCTGAAGGCAGTCGCTTAACAACTGAGCCACCCAGGCGCCCAAAAGCTTTCATTTCTTAAAAAAAGAACAACACCAGGGCAATTTAACCTTGTATTTGGTCCAACAAAAATTTACTGAGTGTCAGGCACTTGTGCTAAGCTCCGAAGGTATGGAAATGACTAAAACGGTCTCTGCTGTCCAGGAGTGCATGGTCTAGTTCAGCTTCTTGCACTAATGTGCTTCCAAATCACCTGGACGTGTTGTGTATTGGTTAATTATTGCTGTATAGCAAATCACCCCAAAACTCAGCCGCTGAAAACAGTAAATGTTTATTATCAAAAGTAGTTGCTGAGAGTCAGGACCTGAGGAGTGGCTTAGCTGGGTGATTCTGGCTCTGGGTCTCTCATGAGGTTGCAGGCAGAATGTCACCGGGGGCTACATCATCTGAAGGTAGGCCTGGGGCTGAAGGATTCACTCCCAAGATGGCGCCCATACATGGCTACTGGCAGGCAATCTCAGCTCTTGGCCATGGGACCCTCTCTACAGATTGACTGCTCGAGTGTTCTCACCACATGGCAGCGGGCTTTTCCTAGACTGAGTGATCCCAGGGAGAAAGGCGAAAGCTGCAATGTCTTTTATGACCCGGCAGCCTTGGCAGTCACACTCCATCATTTCTACGACTGGTGAGAAAGAAACAAGTCACCAAGTCCAGCCCACACTCAAGGCAAGGGGAATTGAGCTCCACTGAACAGAGTATCAGTGAATTTGTGGACATAGTCTAAAACCACCACATCTTGTTAGAATGAAGATTCTGATTCAGAAGGTCTGGGAAGGAGCCCCAAGTTTTGCATTTCTAACATTCTGCCAGGTGATAGCACTGCTGCTGGTCTGTGGACGACACTTTGAGTAGCAAGGGGATCAAACACATGCAAAGAACTGTACCTTCCTTGGGTTGCCTCTTTGGAACTATGCTGCTTGCAAGAATAACATCCTCTGTCCTCCTGGCATCATCTTGGGATGGTGTCCAATTTTAAAATCACATTTTCCCTGAAAGGTCGGAGCAGTAAAGTAAGGGAAAGACAAGATTACCTTGTTAATACACGAGGACAAGCTGTAATGGAATTAAAAACAGCCACAGGGGGATTCAGAAAATCTCTCTGGTCTTGTTCTGGAAGCTCTCAGAAGCATAAACCATCAGCCATCAATTCTGAAGGGGGTGCTAAACAAACAGCAACGAATCTGGGCTTTTAATAAGTATTGTACAAAATGTCTTTATATGACTAAGATTCCTGACTATAATACTTAAAAAATTAGCTTTGATATGGGAGGGCAAGAAACAGCACCAGCATCGCAGAAGATCAAGGCTTCTACATGCTTTGCTGACTTGAAGGGTGGCACGTTAAAGAAATCATTTCCCCATTCAATAGATGGGATCGAAATTTGCTTTCAAATACAGCTTAAAACTATAAATCCTGTATTTTTTTATTGCTATGATCCACATGCCTTAAAATTCGCCATTTTCAAGTATACGATTCAGTGGGTTTTTCCAATATGTTCACAAGGTTGTGCAACCATCACCACCAGCTAATTCTAAACCATTCATCACCCCAAAAAGAAACTGTCCATTAGCAGCTACTCCCCATTGCCCTCACTCCTTACAGCCTTAGCAACCACTAGTCTGTTTTTTGTCTCTATGGATTTGCCTCTTCTGGACATTTCATATATACATGGAATCCTTTGCGTCTGGCTTCCTTCCCTTAGCATTTTTTTCTTTACTTGTAGTAAACTCTACATAACACTTACCATTTAACCATTTTTATGTGTAGAGGTCAGTGGTATTAAGTACATTCACATCATTGGGCAACGATCACCACCATCTATTTCCAGCATTTTCATCTTCCCGTTCTGAAACTTTGTGCCCAAACATCATGTTTTTAAGGTCTATCATTGTTGTAGCATGTATTAGTACTTCCTTCCTTTTTATGACCAAATAGTATTTCATGGTACAGATATGCTACATTTTGCTTGTCTACTAATCACCTGATAGACATTTGGATTGGTTCTGCTTTTTGGCTATTATGAATAATGTGGCTACGAACTTTCATGTATCTGTATTTGCTTGAACTTATGTTTCATTTCTATGGGGTTGGTACCTAGGAGAGGAGTTACTGTATCATATGGTAACTGTATTTGACTGAGGAACGGCCAGACTGTTTTCCAAAGGGGCTGCACCATTTTACATTTTCACCAGCAGTGTATGAGGACCCAGTTCCTCCACACCTTTGCCAAGACGTCATTTTCCACTTTTTGGGTATAGCCACACTGTGGGTAAAGTGTTATCTCATTATGGTTTTCCCTAATGTTTTTGTGCATCTTTTCAAATGCTTATTGGCCATGTATACGTCTAATTTGGAGACATGTCTATTCAAATCCTTTGCCTATTTTTAACTGGGCTATTTGTCTTATTGTTGAGTTGTAAGAGTTCTTTATACACTCTGAGTACAAATCCCTTATCAGATCTATGATTTGCAAACATTCTTTCCCATTCTGTGGGTTGTCTTTCACCTTCTTGAAAAGCACAAAAGTTTTTATTCTAAGTCCAATCTGTGTTTTTTTGTCACTTGTATTTTTGGTGTCGTATCTAGGAAACTGTGGTCTAATCCGAGGTCACCAGACTTACCCTTATGTCTTCTTCTAAGAGTTTTAGGGTTTTAGCATTACCATTTATATTTTTAATCCACTTGAGTTAATTTTTGTAAAAGCTGTGAAGTAAGGGTCCAAACTCATTCTTTTGCATGTGGATGTCCAGCCTGGTTTTTGTTGTTGTCGTTTTGTTTTCTTAAATAATCAGCAAGAAGCATAGAGAATGTCCTTTCTTTGGTTTCTTGGCAGCATTTTCCCCCTGTCTTGGCTGGAGGATTTTGAGTTTTATAGCAAAGCATACTCTACAGACCCAGAACCCAGGGGCACAGCCTGACTTGATAGCATCTTTTCAATAAATCTCTACTGAATTGTGTGGACAAGCACATGGAGTAGTCTTGATTACTAGTTATATGAAAATGACTGCGAACACGGGAGAGCTATTTCTTCATTCAATCCCATTGATGACTATGTGCCAGTGATTAAAACAAAGATTCCTGCCCTATAGAGCTTACATTCTTGCAGGGAGAAACAGACAAAAAACAAGTACGTTATATAATATGCCAGAAGGTGGTTAAGTGTTATGGGGAAAAAAAATGGAAGAGCTGAGCAAGTGGCATGAAGCATGCAATGGGGTGGGGTTTGCAATTCTGAAATAGGTGGTCAGGGTGGGCCTCCTTTAGGAGGTGACATTGAAATAAAAGTTTGAGAGTTGGTGAGGGATCTGGCCGTGTGGCTATCTGGGAAGGAGCACTGCAGGCAGAGATGGAACAGCCATGGCAAATGCCCTGAGACAGGAGCATGCCTGGTATTTTGAGAAATGGCAAGGAGTCCAGTGTGACTTGAGCAGACTGAGGAAGGGGGAAGCAGTCAGAGAGTGAGATCATGCAGGTTCTTGGAAACCATTTTAAGGATTTTGACTTTGATGCTGAGGGAAATGGGAAAAGCCACTGGGGAGGTTCTGAGCTGAGCAGGAACATGGCCTGGCTTGAGGTTCAAAGGACCACCGTGGCTGCTGGGTTGAGAATGAATTGTGGGAGGACAGGGTAAGGCTGGAAGAATAGTATGGAGGCTTCTAAAATAATCCAGGTGAGACAAGGGTGGCAGCACCTGAGGCAGTGAGAAGGCTTTGGTAGAACCTGTAGGATGTCCCGGCTGACTGGATGGGGGTGTGATTTAGGTAGGTGTCAAAGGTGAGTCCAGAGATTCTGGCCTGAGGACCAGAAGGATGGAGCTGCTATTAAGTGTGATAAGGAAGGCAGGCCACTGAGGCATCAGGATGGGGAGGGAGGGGAGGGGAGGAGTTCAGCCTGGGGCAGGTGGACTTGAGGTTCTCTCTGACTTCCAAGTGGAGGGGCCAGGTAGGCAGCTGGATATTTGAAAATGAGAAAGCTGGGCTGAAATAGGAATGCGAAGGAATGAGCCACAGGCTGGATGGGATACCCAGAAAAAGATGACGGACAGACAGGGCCAAGAACCACACCCTGGCACCCTCTGGCACTGAGAAATCCAGAGGAGAATGGCTAGGGAGGCCACTGGAAACAAAGACAGTCTTCCACTTAATTGATGGATTTGACAGTCTGGCTTTGTTGATCTTCAACAACCCCGTGTTTTAAATTACCTTTGGTTAGAAGTGAAGTCAATTTTTTTTTCTTAGAGATTTGTTATTTTGGGGGCACTTGGGTAGCTCAGTCGAATGAGCGTCGGACTCTTGGTTTTGGCTCAGGTCATGATCTCAGGGTCCTGAGACTGAGCCCCGAGTTGGGCTCCGCGCTCAGCACGGAGTCTGCTTGGAGACTCTCTCCTTCCGCCCCTCCCCCCACTCACATGTGCTCATTCTCACTCTCTCTCTCTCCCCAAAGGAAATAAATCTAAAAAAAAAAAAGATTTCCATTATTTTCTTAATGACTCACTTTTTTTTTTTTAAAGATTTTATTTATTTATTTGACAGAGAGAGACACAGGGAGAGAGGGAACACAAGCAGGGGAAGTGGGAGAGGGAGAATCAGGCTTCCCGCCTAGCAGGGAGCCTGATGCGGGGTTCAATCCCAGGACCCTGGGATCATGACCTGAGCCGAAGGCAGATGCTCAACGACTGAGCCACCCAGGTGCCCCTTTAATGATTCATTCTTGATGTTTTACAAAGAAATTAACTATGGACCAAAGACCAGCTTCGCTTGTTGTAACTGGAACCTGGTGAATGATCAGCCTTCTGGCATAAGGCAGCACAGGAAAAAAAAAAAAAAACACTAGAGAGTTTTATTGACCAAAAAAAAAACCTCTTGCAATTTATTAATAAAATTCATATAATGATAATTGCACATTTCCTTTTCTGCCAATGCTACTTATTTAATCACTGTCATCTTTTACAAACAGGGAAGAGTGGACATACTTTAAAATCTCTCTGATAAATATATTGCCACGCTGCATCCGGCCTGGATAAGGCTCTTCAAAACAGTGTATGCTGGAGCCTGTTAAAAATGACAATAAGAAAACAAAAGAAACATGTTCTATGTTCACTTGTAGCAGTAAGACACGGCCTGGTATGGCAAGACTGGAACTCTCTGGGTAAGACATAAGATCTAACAAACAATTTGTTTTAATTCATAAGGGTGGGATGGTTGCAGGACTGCCAGAACATTTGAATCACCTGGTTTCTCATCGGGAAGGGGAAAGAAGCTGCTAGGGGATATAATGACAAGAAATAAGATTCCCAGCTGGGAGCAATGATTTGCTTGCCTTTTTGTCAAAGCAGTATATTGGCTTGCTTTCTTTGGTGGTTACTTTGAAATCTATTTCTCTAGAAACAAAAACCCTCCCGCCCCTAAATCTTCCAAATAAGGTGCTCAAAGCACCACAAGCAAATAGTAAAGGGAGGTTACCAGTTGTGCATCATGTTCCAGGCCTAGGTCATGGTGCTCTAGCTCTTCATCCCGAAATTTCCTTATCACCTGGTTAAACACAAAGAAATAGAGCAAGTCAGCATCCAACTCTCCTGCAGTCCTGTCTTCTTCTGGAGGCTAAAGCCTCATATTACCATCGAAGACAGGGGTAGGCAAACTTTCTATAAAGGGTCAGAGCGTCAATACTTCAAGCCCCATAGGCTGTATGGTCCTTGTGACAGCTACTCAACTCTGCCAATGCATGGGGCACAGCGGCCATGGACATGCAGACGGATGCATGAGGCTGTGCTCCAACAAAACAATTTACAAAAACAGGTGGTCTGTCCCAGGCCAGGGTTTACCAAGCCCCGATTTAGACTTAAAAAAAATTAAAGTTTCCTTATCTGCTGTAGAAAATTATCTGAAGGTATCTATGAGTTCACGTATTTGTTCGGAGGGGTGTGTGCTCACATCCGCTCAGAAGCTGTCAATGATCCAGAAGTGGGGAATACAGGCGTGGGCTCAGGAGACATGGGTTCTGGTCCCAGCTCTGCCTGAGACAGAGCTGGGTCACAGCCATGATGAGGGCCCACGGCTTGGGCTTTCAGTGCTTCTTGCCTCAACAATGAGGCACTGTCCTAGGTTTCTAAGGCCTGTCATTCCCCAACTTTCTCTTTTTTTTCTTTCTTACAGAGTTGCATACCTACGCTTTACTCCCTTACTGGCCCCTTTCCAGAGTATATTCAAGTACCTGAAGAAGTTCCTCATGTTTTTCAGGCTGCTTCTCCATCAGCGTCCTGATCTGGTTGTTATAGTGATGTGCTATAGACTCTTCCACAGCCACAGTGCAGGCCATTGCTCCCTCCTTCCCCAGCAGGGCGGTTCCTGCACCTGGAATGGTCAAATCATGTCAGGTCGGGGTTCGTCAGCCTCGGCACTACAGGCTCTGGGGCTGGGCAAGTCCTTGTCGTGGGGCAGCCGTCCTGGGCATCGCAGGACACTTAGCAGCACCCCTGGCCTCTATCCACTCGATGCCAGCAGCAGCCCTGGTCGCGACAACCAAAAAATGTCTCCAGACACTGCCAAGTATCCTCAGGAGCAACCTGCCTCCAGGGAGAACCACTGTTTTAGGTGGTACCAGGTCCCATGATTAATCCTGAATCACAGAGTAAGAACGCTAGTCTCTTTTCAAGGCTCTTCTGAACCGTCTGTGCTTTTTTTTTTTTTTTAAGATTTTATTTATTTACTTGACAGAGAGAGAGACAGCACAGGCAGGGGGAGTGGCAGGCAGAGGGAGAGGGAGAAGCAGGCTCCCCGAGGAGCAAGGAGCCCGATGCTGGGCTTGATCTCAGGACCCTGGGATCATGACCTGAGCCGAAGGCAGTCGCTTAACCCACTGAGCCACCCAGGCGCCCCATTAACCCTCTGCTTATGTCAAGAAGAAAGTCTTCATTAGGGGTGAGTGTGTCTCTGATTCTCTTCTAACATTTACTCTTCTCTCTCTAAAAGAGAGCTGATCTCGGGTTTAGAACCTTTGTCGGGGAACATCATCTGGCTATATCTCAATTGCTCTAGTTTTTTCCTCCTCTGTTGTATTTGTTTTTACCGTACCTTCTATTTATAAGAGTACTGATTTAAATTTAAAAATATTTAAATAAATTCAAGCCCCCCCAAAAAGTCCATTTAACTTTTTTTAAAGAAGCCCAGTGTCTATTTATTTATTTATTAAGATTTTATTTATTTATTTGACACACAGAGAGAGAGAGCGAGAGAGAGAGAGGGAGAGAGCACAAGCAGGGGGAGTGGCAGGCAGAGGAAGAAGCAGACTTGCTGCATGAGCAGGGAGGCCGATGCGGGACTCGATCCCAGGACCCTGGGATCATGACCCGAGCCGAAGGCAGCGGTTTAACCAACTGAGCCACCCAGGCACCCCAAGTCCATTTAACTTTTAAAAATACTAAGGAAATAAAAAGGTTGTACGAGGACATGGAAAGAATTATGGAGTCGGTACTTTAACAGTTTAATCGTGCCAGATCCCTAAGCTCACGTAAACTCTTCGGGAGAGACACATACCCAGTGCAAACCCCACCACGTTCCAAAAGGGCATCAGAATCGTCGGCCGCACCCTGAATGCAACCATCAACTCGTTGAACTTTTTCAAGTGGTCCTTTTCTTGATCCCACATTTTCTGTAAGAAACATAACAATAAAGACACGCAAGCATCATAGAGGCCACCTGCTATATACCAAGGAAGCTACAGGCCCCGTCCATGTGGGAAAAAGGAAGCAAAATGGTAATGGAATGAATAATGAGAACTGCTATTTCCCCCAATCCCCCTGAATCACTGGAGGGAAAAAACAAAAGATCAGACTAACAAGCATCGTGGACACAGAGAGTGCCAATAAACCAAAAGAGCCTCTTCTCTCAATTCCAGATAAGCGGGCCTGAACCACCGTTCCAGCAGAAGTTCTTGGACCTGCATAGCCTATTAAAGGACAAGGTCCACACTAAGGAGAAATGAGAGGTTCAGCCCACTCCAACAGCAGGAGGGCAGCTATCACCTAATGTGTCATTTCCTTCTCGACTGCTAGAATGTATCATTTACATCAAAGGAGAAAGGGAGAATGATAAAAGAGCTAACACTGAGGCATTTCCTAAGTGCCAGGTGCTGTCAAATAGCTTTAAGAAGGGAACTCATTTAATCGGCACAAACTATTATTATTATTGTCCCCACTATACAGATAGAGAAAGTGAGGCACAGAGCAGTTGAGTAACTTGCCCAAGAACTCAGAGCAGGCAATTTAACTTGTGCTGAGTGTCTACTGCAAGCCAGACATGGTATCAGCTGCTCTATGCCAGTTCATTTATTCCTCACCAAAACCCAGTGAGGTAGGTGTTATCTGCTCATTTTGTAGATATGGAAATGGAGACCAGAGAGGTCATGTAACCTCCCCAAGGTCACACAGGTAGGAGGTGGAAGAAAGCTGGAGTGTGAACCTGGGTCTTTGTGACTACAAAGTCCAGGCTCCTCCCTCTGCCTCTCACTGTAAGATATAAAATATCCCCACTGGGGAGAGGATCACCACCTCTCAGCAACTGGGGCTTTCACCTAATGCAATGACTCTTAACCCTTTTTTATCCCACCTCATGATGAAATTTTAATACTTCAGATATACCACATATCTGTTTATGAACTACATGTCTGTCCGTGCTTTATACATAAAAAGAATAATATACTTTTCATTCCCCTGCCCCCACCCTAATAACCAAGTTTTGCTCTCCCCTGCAAATGCATGACGTAATGTGATGCATGACTTTAAGGCCTTTGGATCACCACGCTGCTCAGTAAGACCAGGCTGAGAGGGATAATGAAGTACCCACCTGAATGACTGGCCCGACACTGGTCCGGCCCAGGACGGCCATCTGTCCTGCATAGATTCGGTTTGCTCCATATTCACCTGCGTGATCCACCCGGATTATTCGATCCACAGCTGCCCGATTGATATTGTCTAAGGTCATTCCTAAACTGTAAAACCTGACACTGATTCTTCTTCCATAAGCTGCAATGCAAATATTTATTCTTTATTAGTCTCGGGTAAAACAGAGGTTTCCTTTTCCAGGCAGAAGAAAGGAGCACCTTAGAACAAAGGTCACAGATGAGTTCCCCATAGGTAGGATATGCCCATAAATGTATTCTGTTTAACCTGCAGTGCTTTGTTTTGTTTTTTAAAAGTAGGCTCCATGCCCAACGTGGGGATTGAACTCACGACCCTGAGATCAAGAGTCACATGCTCTACTGACTGAGCTAGCCAGGCAGCCCCCTCCTTTTTTTTTTAAAGTGAATTAGTTACCAACATTTAAAACATAGATTTTACCTAAATATCTGGATCTCTGGCTTCACATTAAGCATAAAAAGATCTGGAAATACTGAACCTGTCTTTTTAGCACGCAGCTAATGTGGCAGTGAGGCATATGGTCTCTAGATGAGCATGGTTTGCCAGTTGACCTCCCTTTGGGGCCCGCTTTGTTCCCACCCCTGGGCACAAAACCTCCTACGGAGCTTTCAAAAACCATGGGTGCTCCACCCAAGTCAATCTTGGGGTGGATCTTTTTAACAAGCTCTATGCACGAATTGTTTCTGCAGCCTAGGTTGAGAACCATAAATTTAAGTTCTCTCAAAACACCCAGGGGCATGTGATTTGGAGAATGAACCTTAGAGCTTAGGTTTGATCTTGTTATGGCACATTATCAATTCAACTCAAAGCTTCTCTTCAAAATATAAATTCTTCAGGACAGATTAAATTTTGTCTTTTAAAAAAATCTCCTAGTAGTAATACCTTGATTGTATTCTCTGAGCCTCGCATTAAGGCATCCCCAGAGTTTTTTCCCCTAAGAGTTTTACAATGTGTTTAGGTGTGTAAGGGGTTATCAGCTCATTTTGCAGATATGACAAATGGAGAGCCAGGGAAGCCAGTCAGTTTGTAATGTGAACTGTGACGTGTATTGGTACCATCTTGAGATGTGTTTCAAGGCTCTTATGCATGACTACCATATCTTTAAGACAGACTTCTTCTCAGTTAGCCTAACTTCTATACTCTGAAAATGTAAGGAAAACTTCACTTTGAGTACATCTGTAGGGTTTTCATTAAAAGGCTTGAGTACTTTGGACACAAGTTGATGGGATAGGTTGGATAAAATTTGGGGTGATTCTGCATTTGAACTTTTCGACCAGGGTTTTAAATGCCTCACTAAACAAAGGAGAATAGACATGGGGTTCTGAAACATAGTGACCCAGCTTTGATCCACTCCTCCACGTGACCTGCTTCATCTCACTGAGCATACCTGACTCAAGAAACTGGATGGAATCTAGGAAGTGGACACCAACAACTGGATGGAGTCCAAGTTCTGCCAGGTGTAATGTACCACTCGGATCTGTGCCATCACAGAGCAGGTCACTATGGTCCATGACCTTGTTTTTTGTTTTTTTTTTTAAAGATTTTATTTATTTATTTGAGAGAGAATGAGAGACAGCACGAGAGGGAAGAGGGTCAGAGGGAGAAGCAGACTCCCTGCTGAGCAGGGAGCCCAATGTGGGACTCGATCCCGGGACTCCAGGATCATGACCTGAGCCGAAGGCAGTTGCTTAACCAACTGAGCCACCCAGGCGCCCCATGACCTTGTTTTTATATGGAGAACAATTTGACACATTTGACAAAGTCAAGGTAGCCTGCCCCAAGTTGTTGCCTCCAAGTCTGAGGACTGGTGCTCCGATTAATCTGACCTCTTTGCAGAAAGAGGACTCCTAGGAATTGAAATTAAAAATGATGAGCTGGCCCTATTTCTCAAGATAATCTTGATGGCTTGTTCTTTCGTTATTCCCATCCAAAAACATGTTAATGGGAAAGACAACCGAGTACTCATTTAAAAAAAAAACATTTAAGGAGAAATAGCCAAGTGGCTGAGTACACAGGATGAGTTCAAATACATGGCTGACTTCTAACCAGCAGGACTGTATTTCTTTTAAAAACATACTAGTTCCCTAGCACTGCACCACTTTTCTAGATTCAGGCACCTAATAAATGATTTTTTTGTGGGGTGTATGGAAGACTGGGTATTGAAATATTTGCCATCTACCTTTTCAAAATCTCTGCAAGGTGTCTTTAAAAAGTATGGGAGGGTTGGGGCACCTGGCTGGCTCAGGTGGGAGAGCATGTGACTCTTGATCTTGGGGTTGTGGATTTGAGCCCTACATTGGAGGCAGAGATTACTTGATTACTTAAAAAAAAATCTTTAAAAGAGAGAAAGAAAGAAAGAAAGAAAGAAAGAAAAAAGGAAAGAAAGAAAGGAAAAAGGAAAGAAAGAAAGAAAGAAAGAAAGAAAAAAAGAAAGAAAATGCATTTCCTGTCTGTAACACTAACCTTGGACAAATCAGAATCACCATTTTTTTTTTTTAGAATCACCATTTCTTACATATAAAATTGGCAATAATAATATTATTTCCTTTTTAAGGAAACATACAATAGTAACACCTTTCTTACTCAGTTATCATAAAGATAAAATGAGATACAGGAAGCAAAGTAACTTTATAAATGAAAAAGAATGATTCTCATTCTGTTACGCTCATTGGCTCAACAAAGGAACATTAAAAGTCACGTTTAACAACCCTCTGAGTTTTGTCTGCATTGTCACACATTTTAAAATTGAGTAAAAATAAAGTTGAGGCCCAGTGCTAGAAGCTCTCAAATGCATCATTTTATGTTAGTGCTTTCTCCAAGTGTGAAACACCTAACAATGATGGTACCTAGGAGATTTTAAGTGGTATATGGGAAGATCTTAAGTGGTTTATGAACATGCATTAAATACACCCATGTAGTAAGAGTTACCCTCTTTTAAATTCTTTCACAATTCCTTTGATTTCATTAAGAATGTTTCAGTTTACAAATGCCTTCCTAATACTTGCTAATCTCTCATCCCATCCCTTCTTTTTTTTTTTTAACCATAAAGAAAGATGGCTTGGGGTTCAGGCCTTGGTAGACAACAGTACCTAATACAACTTAGTAACCTGTTTTCAGCACATTTACTTTTTGATTACTCTATTAGGGGCAGGCAATACTGGTTTTCCGTTTTTACCATAAGGATTTAGTTTCTGTGAAATTATTTAATTTAAAAATGGAACACGGTTGTAGAAAAAGCAGATTTAGTAAACAGAAGTACAAGTGGTATTGCTAAAAGACAAAAATATTTAGGTGGTACACGAATGATTTAGCTTTGAGAAAACGACTTCACAACAATTTTCTGAGGCAGCTCTGATGAAAAAAGGATCAGAGAAGGACCGGGTGTCCTAACCCATCTGCCTAATCCAATTTCTATGCTTCTTCCACCACCCTGGTGGCTTCTCAAACTTTATAGTGCATGCAAGTCATTCGAAGGTCTTGTTCAAATACGGACAAAGCGACCCTGTAAGTCAGGGGTGGGTCCTTTGAACCTGCACTTCTAACAAGCCCAGGCCGCTGATCGCAGTGCATAGCAACGCCCTGGGCGAAGGTTACGATGACACCCGTTGGGCACTGAACTTTCAAGGTCGCCACCTGTCCTCAGCCTGGAATGCCGACCACACCTGCAGTGACGGCCCGGCACGGTGTGCAGTTCTGTCATCCACAGAGCGTCGACTGTGAGCTGACAGCTTCACCCTGCGGAACACCACGCCCCTCCCGCCCCGGAGTCTCCCAACACACTACAGTTCCCGCCCCGCCTATCACCGCCCCAAGGTTCACGCCTCGAAGGCGCGCTCCGTCGCAGCCTTATGACGTCTATGA
Source organism: Zalophus californianus (assembly GCF_009762305.2). Lineage (NCBI taxonomy): Eukaryota > Metazoa > Chordata > Mammalia > Carnivora > Otariidae > Zalophus > Zalophus californianus. Next base: position 84,079,929 of record NC_045604.1, read on the forward strand.
ACGTCTGCCCCCGTGACCTCTCCGGCCCAGGTCACAGGCGAAAATCCCCTGGCCGGCCAGTACAGCGCGCGTACGCGGCCGCGCTCCTCCTTTACCTGAGAGAGGCCGCAGGGCTCCCGTGCGCAGCCGCCACAGGGAGCGAACCGCTGCGGCCGCGGCCCAGCTCATTGTTGCGACAAGGTAACAGCTCCACTGCGCGAGACGGGCTAAACGTGCATTCAGCGCCGACTGATGACACACAGCAGACGTAAGACATACGCTGCCCGCCCTTGCATCGGTGGACACGCCGCTACACCCCTGCTTCCATTCGATTGGCTGGAAAGGGCAAGTGAAGAGATGCTATTGGATGTGATCACCATCAATCACTCAGGAGACCGACGGTTGTAAAAGAAACTTGGGCTGCTGGGGAGTTGATGCTAAATTGCTCTTCTCGAGATCCTGCCAGGGTAAATTCCTGGGAAAAAGGATCATGAAGGGATTCTTTATTGGCACAGCCATTGTGTTTTTTGCTTTACCAACATGGAAGGAGAGTTTTCTCTATGTGTATCCTACAGCGACTTTAAAATAGAAATTGCATGATAAAATTAAACTCACCACATGGGTCAGTAGTGCCTCTAGGTGGTGGGGCTAACAGCCAACAGCTTTATCTTTTTTCTAGTTTTAGGTTTTGTACAAAGAACATGTTTTTTTGTTTGTTTCCACTTTACTGTTGGTGTTCATCCATATTGGTGCAAATTGTTTTGGGGGGCATAGGTGTAGGGAGAGAAGACGTATAACATAACCTGCATACTCTGTGTGTGTGTGTGTAGGCTCATCATTCTAACAAATGTGCCACTCTGGTGGGGGTGACTATGCATGTGGGGGGCAAAGGGTATATGGGACATCTCTACCTTCCTGTCAATTTTACTGTGATTCTAAAACTACTAAAAAAGATTTATGAAAAAAGTTTTGTATATTTTAAAAATAATGCATATCCACTGATACAGCAACCCTCCTCCAAGGGATCTATCCAATAGAAATAATTTTTCAAATGTGTAGGGTATATATATGAAAGGAAAAAATCAAAGATGCATATCTGGAAGGATATATAACAAAACATTTAATATTGGTTACTTAGAGGGTTGGGATTGTGAGAAGGGGGCTTTCACTTTCTACTTTACACCCTTGGATTATATCGTTTTTCCAAGTTACTATAAAACTTTAATATACACTATAAAATAATTGAAGGTGCTGGTTGTTTTCAAACTACTCTAACAAACTACAATACTTTTAAATTATGGTGAACTATTCCATAGTTTTTTAAACGCAATACTTAGTGAAAGCAAGGATGATGTAACATTCTCATGTAAAGCTACTGAGAGTGTAAACCTCTCAAAGGCCCTAAAATGTTCTTTCTAAACCTTTGTTGTAATCCCACTTCTAGGTCTCTGTCCCTAAGCGTTAACAAAAAAATTTATAGATGTCCCAGTTATTGTCAGGAAAATCTGAAAACAAAATGTTAAGCAGCAAAGGAATGTTAAAAATTATGACCCATCTGTATGATGTTATATTACGTAGCCCACTGAAATGTTTGTAAAGAACTTTTGGAAAAACATGGTAAGTGAAAAAGAAATGAGAATACCGATATTTTTTTCTTTCTTTTCATCCCATCCTCCCTCCCTCTGTGCTCTTTATCTTAAAAGGAATTTGGCAAGATTAACAGTGAATGTCCATAGATGGTGCTTATATGTGATTTTTTACTTTTCTTCTCTGTAGTTTTCAGTGTCCTCTGTATTTTCTATAATAAACGAGTATTTTTAAAATAAGAAAACAAAATTTCAAAAAGAAATATATATTGGTCCCTAACTCCATTCTCAAAAATAAAAGTAAATATATGTATTAATTGACATTTAAAGATAAGGGAATTTTATCTCAGAAAAGTGAAGACACCTATACAAAATTATACAATTAAGCAAGTAGCAAAGCCATCCCAGGTCCCAAGCACACCATGCACTGGAGAGAAAATACACCAGATGGAATTTACTAACAAAGCCATACCCTATCTAAAGAAGATACATTCAGAAGTCCTGTCTTCCCAGGGATCAGACCTTGCAGCTCCACTCTGGCAAAATTAATTCCTTTCTTCATCTTTATTTACTTGCGAGTAGCTGCAATCAGATATTGTCAACTAAAAACTTGCCTAACTGGATTCTTCTCTTTGCTAGGATGAGAATATTTTGTGATTTCAAGAATGTGGAAGCCTGCCTTGATAAAGAACAAGAACCTGTTCTTTAGGAGAATGGGGCAGGACAGAGAAACAGAGACAGGCTTGCAGGGACTTTTAAAATTCCAGCTCCCCCTATTTGTAACAGGATAGGGGATGTTGGTGAGTTGAAAACAAAGTATCTAGCAAGGAGCTAACCCTTACAGACTGATACAATGGAATGGTGTGTATTAAAAAGAACGAGGTGGCTACTTATATGGAAAGATCTTCAAGATGTTGTTAAGGAGAAAAAAGGGAGAAGCTCAGAAACACGTATTTCATGCATTCAACCACACATATATATCTGCTTGAATATGTATTATAATTTTCTGGGAGAATAAATTAAACATCATTAGCAGTGGTTCCCTCTGGGAAGTGGGGAAGGGAAGGGGAGTGCCTGAAATAACTTTATGTCTTTTCAGTTTAAAACACACACATATACCCCTCCTTGGCTTAAGCAGAGCCAAGGAGTCTTAAAAGCACTCATCCGATGATTGCATTAAATACTTCTGTGATTCTAGGAAAGGGCAAAGAGCGACTTTACAAACTGCTATAGTGTTCTATGATCACGTGATTGCTGACAGGAAACCTCCATGAATTCCAATATACACAAACCCCCTTTAAAACCTTCAAGATACTGTTTAATCAGTAGTTTTAAGGCACAGTTGTTAGAGAGACCTGCACTTCAACAATTACACAGACATCACTTGAAGTTATTAATTATCAAAATATATAAAAACATTCAAGTAAGAGGTATGCAAATCAGCAGCATTTAACCAAAATGAATATATTAGCATACATCAGTATCAATTTTATGAGGGAAAGAACAGAGCTTCCATACATGCATGTGCGTGCACACACACACACACACACACACACACAACTTGACCTCAGAATCATGGTGAAGGCAAAAACATATATGTATGTAAGTGTGCTAGACAAAAATGCATATTAGTCCCTAACTCCAATTAGAATTTTTTTCAAGTGAGGACAGAATGAACATTTGGTTACTCAAAATTCCATAATAATAGTTATTAGCTTGAAAAGCTCGTTGGTCTCACAGGGACATAAATAGCCTGTGTTAATGCTACCTTTGGGGAAGAGCGAGAAAATGATCTGGCAAAGGGGCAAATATACAGAAATGTGTAAGCTACGGCAAGCTTGCTTTGCTCCTCAGAGCGAGTAGTCGGTCATTTTTGAGTAATGGAGGGTAGGGGTAGGGGTGGGAAATACTCTTAGGGGCAGCTTTCTAAAACATGTACCCAGCTTTAAACTCCAGGCTACTCCCTAGGAAAAGGTTTTGAGCCAGTGAAAGGAAGGAAAACAACAGAAGAAAGGCTCATGCGGTCTGTTATAAAACTAAGTACTCTGGAAAAGATTCTGAAGATATTAAGATGAGAACTGATTACACGAAACAATAACTTAGGCTTACATTGAAAGGTTCAGAGCTATCAATTTCGGGTAAGCTTATGATGAGGTATTTATTGCACATGGGTTTTTTGTTGTTGTTGTTGTTTTTTGCTGTAATGGAAACCCTGAAATATACTCTGCGTATTTTGTAAAAAAAAAAGTCAAAATTTTCGGCACAAGCAAATAAGAGCCCTTAAAATATGGATATGTGCCTTGAAGATGCCAGCATTCTGTGTACTCTGGGACACTGGCACAGGCCAGTCTGATGCTGCGACCCACAGCCTCCAACACTCACACACGTAAACCATGGAGCTCCATGCTCTGTGCACATACTCAACCGCCCTTTCCAGCCTGGAATGTTTAGTGTCCTTTAGAGCTGGGGACCTCAGTGCAGCGAGGGAAATGGCATTTGGAAGACTTGAAAGACAAACTTTGCCTCTTAATTTTGATGACCCAGGGCCCTCTGCTAAGTCTCAGAACTCAGGACCAGAAGGGACCAAGCACCGTAAAGACAGCTTTCCCCTGAGTAAGGCTATAGCAAAATGCCCCGGAAGCTCAGATGTCAAGGCCCTAGATCCACAGCCATTCCCCTCCTCCTAAAGCTTCATCCAGGGTATTCAGAGACTGCTTATTCACCCAGCAGGAATGGCTTTTCTCTCTCATATTACCACCAGGTAGCTGGGATCACATACCCACCCTCTCCATGTTTCCACCATCTGTTCCAAACATCCCAATTCAAGGATTTCTCTTTATGAAAAAAAAAAAAAATCAGGCCTCATTTTAAGTCAAAAGGGCTACTACTTCTTAAGGAACACTTCTCAGCCTAAACCTCCAGAACCTGGTTGCAAAAGAACTAACCCAGCCTCATGAATGGGTGACCTCTACTAATGTTAACCGTAAAAGACAACACAAATAAGCTTTGAAAAATACAAAAGGGCTCTCCCTCTTCATTTTTTGTTCTGACAGCTTAAACGGCTTAATAAGTCAGTTTTGGGGGAGAGTCACTAAAGCTTCTGGTCTACAGGCAAACACTTGGTTTGAACCTGCTTTTTCGAAGTCACGAAAGCCCTCCACAGGGGCTGGGTGCCATAAACACCACCACCACCTTCAGGGAAGACCTGAACTCCAGAAAAATGTATTTTAAAAGTTCTGCTCCAAACCCAGGTGGACTCTGTAGGCTCGGCAGGTCACCAGGTCAGCTTATGAGCAGCACGTGGAAGGATCCTCATTGCCAGTCCAGTCTGTTCTTTATATCCTTCTGGGCTTCTGTTAGTTTCTGGATCAGGTAGCGCTTGTCACGACTTTCCTAAAGATAGAAATTGGTGCGAGAGCACATTCAATATATTTGGAAGCAAATATCATCATTTCAACCTAGTCAATTCCCCGTCAGACTCGGGGCTAAGGATCCTAACCACTGGACGGTGGTAATGGCCTCCAGACTGCTCAGCCTCTTGCCCTCCTGCCCCTCCACAGCCCCTTGTCCACAAAGGGGCCAACAGTCTTTTTAAAAAATGTACGTCAGACTGATGGGGTGCCTGGGTGGCACAGTCGGTTGAACGTCTCACTCTCGGTTTCTGCTCGGGTCATGATCTCAAGGCCGTGTGAGACCGAGCCCCGAGTCGGGATTTGCACTCAGCGTGGCATCTGCTTGAGATTCTCTCTGTCCCTCTGCCCTCCCCCTCCGCTGGCTCATGCACACTCTCTCTAAATAAATAAATAATCTTAAAAAGAATTGTACTTCAGACTTCTACTTAACACACTTCATTGGTTTCCCATCACACTCAGAATTAAACCCAAACTTGTCACCAGAGCCCTCACCCTGTGCTGTGAGCCCAGCTGATAATCCAGCATCATCTTGCCTCTCCAGCCAATGCCACCTGTCGTCCAGCTCTCGGGAATGCCCTCGCTGTCCCCTCCGCCTATTACTCTCACCCCTGAGACCTCCCACAATCGGCTCCTCGTCCTTCAAGTCTCAGCTCCAATGTCACCTCCGCAAAGAGGCCCTCCGCGGCCACCATCTACGGCAGCAGAGGGCCGCCCCTCATCTAACTACCTCCGTATTACCTTCAGAGCAGCTCCTGCTATTGGAATTCATGGTTTTTCTGTACCTATTTAGCAGTCTCATCTCTCTCGGTCACCACTGTATCCCAGCACAGCATGAGGGGCACGCAGTGATCAACGCACACGTTGAAGGCATGGATGAGCCCATGACTGAATGAAGCTGGACAAGGCCCGGGCCGAAGGCAGTTCTGGGAAGCGGTGGTGAGCAGGGCCACGGCACTCCACCCTCTCCTTGGGGAAAGTGGCACTTTCCTTGAGATGTCCTGGGTAGATGTCCCCAGCCATGACCCTCTGGACCTGCTCTTCCTTACCAGGGATAGCTGCTCTCGGAGCTGGACCACCACCCGCTTGTGTGCTCCGGCCAGGGCGATGAAGTAAAACATGATGAGGCTGCAACACAAAGGAGAGGTCACTAGGGAGTTTGTGCCATTTGACAGCCACTGGAAAAACAACCGGTTCCATTTTGCCCAGAACAGGTTTACTTTTGTTAGGGAAAAAAAGAGAGAAAGAAAGAGAGAAAGAGAGAAAGAGAGAAAGAGAGAGAGAAAGAGAGAAAGAGAGAGAGAGAGAGAAAGAGAAAGAAAAGAAAAGAAAAAAGAAAGGAGAGAGAGGCAGGGAGGGGAAAGAAGGAAGGAAGGAAGAAGGGAGGGAGGAAGGAAGGAAGGGAGGACAAATCTGGGGCGCAACTCTTGATCTTGAGGTTGAGGGTTCAAGCCCCGCATTGGGTGTAGAGATTACTTAAAAAAAAAAAAACTTTAAGAAAGAAATCTCTCCTAAGCAGAGGGGTTTTTAGTTGGCAGGGATAACAGAGACTGATTCATGCCTTGCTTTTTAAGTTAATATTAAAAGTTGTTGATGTTCCCCTGGCACACACAATATGACAGGGAAAGAGAAGGAAATGGTCCAGACAGTCAGATCAGTATGGAATGAACTGGCTGTGGATGATCACTGTGATGGCCTCTGTCTCCTCATCTGTACAATGGGGATAATATAGTAAAACCCAGGGACAACAAGCCTAGAATACATCTTTGAATAAAAGCAATTGGCAGTTGGCTCCTATCTTCTGTGTGGTCCCAGACCTCAAAATGGGGTGGTTGAAGTTATTATCTTTGGGGAGAGGGGCACGTGGGGTGGAGGGTGCGCCCCCAGGGAAACAGTAGGCAACCTCATTCCAGGGGAGGTGGTTTCCTGTCCAATCTCCCCAGATAGGCTGAGGAAATAAGGGCCACTGGAACCACTCATATCAATGATACTCTCCTGGAAGACACCATGGCCACAGGGCAAGAATGGCCAGATGAGGAAACCGCCACCAGATGGTGCCAGTCAGGCCACAGCTGGAGTAGGACCTTGGCGTAGCCGGATCCTGAGATACTCGGAATTCCACGCTGTCTGCATAGTTTCCCCAAATCGTTTTATTAAATCTCCATCAAAGGTATGCTGCCTTTAACAAATAAATTTTTGGGGTTCTCTTCTTGCATGGTGGTGGGCTTTTACTGTAAGACTGTATCGTGGGATAACGGTACTGATGTCATTACAGTTAATACATGCTACCTACAATCAGTTCCAGGTATTTGTGGTAGTTATATTCTACAAAGTCTCCAGGAACAATGAATTAGTGAATTCTGAACCAGTGCCCCTAGGGGATGTACAGGGGTAGGTTCCTTGAGTCACAACATTTTTGTCAACTGATCAATACCTTATGTTCCTTATTTATTGAAAAAGAAAGTTATCAATATATAACCTTGTTTGTGTTTGAAGACACCTTATTTAAATATTACTGTTGATCCCTTAGCATTGAACTCGGTGTCACCAGCACTATAACGCATGCCTGAATAAAGCTTATCTAACTTACCTATTTTCTTTGTAGGGCACATCACAGCCCTCTTGCACTTAGGAATGACTAAGAAGCACTTCAGTATGCTTGGGGCCAACTTAAACAGTGAAACAACCCACCAAAAGCACAAACTGCAAGAAACCTGGCCCCATAGAGATCACAAAAGGACATTTATAGTATGAGAGCTGAAACAAGAAGGCAGACTATTGCGTTGTTTAGACTCTAGCCGGCAACAAGCATACAAGGGTGTGAACGTGTGCCCTCCCAATTGATATGTTGAAATCCTAATCCCAAGGTGATGGTATTAGAAAGTGGGGCCTTTGGGAGGTGGCTAGGTCATGAGGACAGAGTCCTCAGGAATGGGATTATGCCCTGACCAAAGGGACCCCCGAGAGCTAGCTCATCCCTTCTGCTACGTGAGGATATGAGAAGTCTGCAAGCCAGAAGAGGGCTCTCATCTAACATACTGACGGACACCCTGATCTTGGACTTGCAGCCTCCAGAACTATAAGCAATAAATTCCTATTGTTTATAAGCCACCTAGCAGCCCAAACAGACTAAGTGCTTTTTGGGTGACTCCAATTTTTTGCTACTCTGTGCAAGTCCACAAATGACCATGAAACTGCTTCGAGTATTGATTTGGGGGTTGCAGAATATTTTTAGCAAGTAGGCATATTCACAACACAGACAAAAAAAATTGAGTCCATGAATAATGAGGATAGACTCACTTAGAACAACACCTAGCACATAGTAAGACCTCAGTGTACATTTGTGATTAGAATTATTTTATTATTATTTTTTAATGTAGGCTCCACACCCAGGGTGAAGCCTAATATTGAGACCTGAGCTGAGATCAAGTCAGACGCTTAGGGGCAACTGGGTGGCTCAGCCGGTTAAGCGTCTGCCTTCGGCTCAGGTCATGATCCCAGGGTCCTGGGATCAAGCCCCACGTCGGGCTCCTTGCTGAGCGGGGAGCCTGCTTCTCCCTCTCCCTCTGCCTGCCGCTCCCCCTGCTTGTGTTCTCTCTCTCTTTCTCTGTCAAATAAATAAATTAAAAAATCTTAAAAAAAAAAGAGACGCTTAACCAAATGAGCCACCCAGGTGGCCCTAGAATTACTTTAACACTCAAAATGAATCACTATGCAGCAAAGACTTGTTACCTTGATGTACAACACCTGTGATTTACTGAGCCTTTACTAAGGGCCAGGTCCTCTGCTATGCATTTTACTTTGTTAGCCATATTTCCTTCTTCTCACAACCCTATGAAGTATGTGCCATTCTTACCCCCATCTTCCAGGTGAGGAAACAGGCACAGGGAGAACACGAACTGTGTATAAGTAGTAAAGCCAGGGTTCAAGTGCATGCTTCTAATCCAGTGCTCTTCTCTGCCCAGTAATCACTTTCTTTTTTTTTTTTTTTTAAGATTTTATTTATTTATTTTGACAGAGAGACAGACAGCAAGAGAGGGAACACAAGCAGGGGGAGTGGGAGAGGGAGAAGCAGGCTTCCCACTGAGCAGAGAGCCCGATGTGGGCCTCGATCCCAGGACCCCGGGATCATGACCTGAGCCGAAGGCAGACGCTTAACGACTGAGCCACCGAGGCACCCCAGTCACTTTCTTTATCAAAGTGCAAGTGAGTTTGTAAATAATCCATACTAATCAGCAATGTTTATTGGGTTTTTATGGCAAGCATTGAGCTAAATGCTTTAACTGCAGGATCTTAACCAAACCCGCTCAATGACCCTCTTAAAGAGTCACTATTATGGGGCCTCCCAGTGGCTTCCAACTCTTGGTTTCAGCTCAGGTCATGATCTCAAGGTCGTGAGATCGAGCCCTGTGGCAGGCTCCCTGCTCAGCGCAGAGTCTATTTGGGATTCTCTCCCTCTCCCTTTGCCCCTCCCCCATTCATATGTGCATGCTTTCTCTCTCTCTCTCTCTCTCTCTCTCTCTCTCCCTCTAAATAAATAAATAAATACATAAAATCTTAAAAAAAATCACTATTATGATGCCCATTTTAAAGATGGGAAAGTAAGGCTCACAGAGGTTTGGAAACTTTTCTTTTAAGATTTTATTTATTTAAGAGAGAGAGAGTAGCAGAGAGAAAACACAAGCAGGGGGAAAAGCAGAGGGAGAGGGAGAAGCAGACTCCCTGCTGAGCAGGGAGCCCAACTTGGGGCTCCATCCCAGGACCCCGGGCTCACGACCTGAGCCAAAGGTAGATGCTTAACTGACTCAGCCACCCAGGTGCCCCCCCCTTTTTATTAAATATTTATTTATTTGAGAGAGAGAGTGAGGAGAGAGAGAGAGAGCACACAGGCAGGGAGGGGGCAGAGGGAGAGGGGAGGTTCGGTAACTTATCGAGTGTAGCAGGTGAGCTCCCATTTCCCAGTGGAGAAAGCTCCATGTGCCTCAATGGAGAATACTTGCAAGGGTCCAGGCAGTTCTTACTCACCAGATGATCATGAAAAAAGGCACTGCAAAGGCTTCCGATGTGACGCCATAGACCAGGGACTGCAGTGAGCTGGGAAAGGTGCTCACTGTCTTGGGGACCACCTCCCAGGTGGTGTTGAAGTTGGTGAATGGCCCACAGGCTTTCGAGGAAGAGATGCTGCCAAGACATAGACCCAGGGGCTCAGGGTGAGGCACACAGTACAGGCTGAGCGTCCCTCCTCTGCACACCCACCGGCTTGTTATCAGTGACCCGAGAGGAACTGCCTGATCGTATGGGCCTTCTGGAACATTCTGGTCAAAAACGCTGACCCTGAAACTTCATCTAGTCTCTAGACTGACTTCCAGTTTATAGGAAATTTAGCACAGAAGAGGCAATTTAAATGACACTATGAGACAACAATCAAACAGATCCAGAATGTGGTGGTGATTTTATTCACCAGTCTCTTAATTTGGAGGTGCGGAAACTATTGTGGACTCTTCAAAGAATCAAAGATTTTTTAAAATTAATTAATTAAAAAAATAGACTCTGCGCCCAACATGAGGCTCGAACTCATGACCCCAAGATCAAGAGTCATATGCTCCACCAACTGAGCCAGCCAGGTGCCCCTCAAGAATCAAAGATTAAAAGAGAATAAGGAGAAGCCTCTGGCTGGCTCAGTCAGAAGAAAATACAACTCTTGATCTCAGGGTCGTAAGTTTGAGCCCCACGTTGGCTGTAGAGATTACTTAAAATAAATAAAATTAATGGAGAGTAAGGAGACATAGCAATCAAAAGCAATGGGCAAAACTCAAAAGATCCTCATTTTAAAAATAAGGCCATAAAAGACTATTGGGTGACGATAGGAGAAATTAGAAAACAGCAGAAATATGATGTATTAATTAGATATGATAATGTTACTCTGGATGTGTGGGAAGGAGGATATTCTTATTTTTAGGAGCTGCATGCTCAAATATTTAGCTCCAATCTTCTGTGCACCCCCAGATCTCAAAATGGGGTTGTCTGAGGTTATTATTTAGGTATGTCATAATGCCTATAACAATTTTAATTGGGTCATGACACACATAAAAAATGTATGTAGAGTGAGATAAAACAAATATAGCAAAATACTAACAACTGGGACATCCAGTTGAAGGGTATAGGGATCTTCATTGTTGCTATTTTTTTTTAACTTTTCTACAGATTTGAAATTTTTCAAAATAAAAAGGGGGGGGATCAAAATAACAATGGAAAAAACTTGTAATTAAAGCCTACAAAGAATTGCCTACACTCACATCACAAAGTTCTGTGTATAAGATTTTCCATTGCAGCCCTATCTTTATGGATAAAAAAACATTCTTAGAAGCAACCTAACTAATGCTTAAGGAAATGAATGAATAATTTATGATCCATTCATAAAACAGAGTACTAAAAAACCACTGAAAGAGACACAGGGATGTGAAGTGACTGGCTCCCAGACAGAAACTAAGTAGTTGGGAAACAGGACTAGAAAATGAATTTCTATCATATCCTCATCTTTTTGAATTTTGTGTCATGTGAATGTATTTATTATATAAAGAAATCAAAGCTAAAAAACATTTTAAAACAATGACAGTTCTGTATATGCTGGCATGGAAAAGGGCACAATATAAAATTAAGTGGAAAAAAAAAGCATCCAAACAGGGTTTCAGCATTATTCCATTTGTGTTTTTTTAAAAGTAAATACATTGTTCATATGAATTTCTGGAAGTAATCATAAAATATTAATCGTGGTTACCTGGACAGAATGGGACCAAGAAGGGAGGATAAGGGGCAATTTTTTCTCTTTAATTTATATCCTTTTGTACGGTTTGACTTTTTATATAATATCTATCAGCATAACAAAAAACAATAAAAATATATACACTCAAATTGGTTAAAAAATAAGATCTGAGAGACAGATTCAAAGTTCAAGAATTTTAATTTAGGGGCACCTGGGTGGCTCAGTCGGTTAAGAGGATGCCTTTGGCTCAGGTCATGATCCCAGGGTCCTGGGATCAAGCCCCGCATCGGGCTCCCTGCTCAGCGGGGAGCCTGCTTCTCCCTCTCCCTCTGCCTGCCACTCTGCCTACTTGTGTTCTCTATCTCTCTGTCAAATAAATAAATAAAATCTTTAAAAAAAAGAATTTTAATTTAAAGATAAAGAAATGGAATTCCATGAGAATATAAGTCAGAGAGATTGGTAAACTATAGCCCATGGGCCAAATCTGGCCCACCATCTGTTTTTTATAAATAAAGTTTTATTGGAACACAGTCATGCCCATTAGTATGTATATTGTCTATGGCTGCTTTCATAATGACACAAGAGAGTTAAACAGTTGCTACTGACACCATAGGGCCCACAAAGCCTAAATATTTAGGCTTGCCCTTTAGAGAAAATGTTTGCCAGCCTTTGATATAAATGGTTATAGTCCTAGGGAATAGGGTCACTGGGGTTTGAACCCTCAATTTCTGATCCTTAGTCTTAAGCATTTCTGCTCTTACCAAATTCCACACTAGACTCTACATTCCTTGTGCCATGTCTGAATCATCTCTATACTCCTAGCACCTAGCACAGTGCTTGTCACACTGAAGACACTCCAAGTCTTCTACAGTGAGCATGTATTATTTTTGTAATCAGAAACAAAGGAGACTAGAAGTCCGAGGAAAAAGCAGTAGGGCAGGACAGACCCACTGGCACTCTCTTAAAACAATGGCAACAGTGCAAGCCCAACTTCCGAAAATGGGCCAGGACATTCCAGCATCCAGAGAGAGATTCTAAAACAAAGGTGGGCCTGGCCAAACCAGGAGTGACTTACTGACTTCTGCAGGTGGAACCCCATGAGGAAAGCCAATAAAGAATGCAAGGGACCCCTGAATAGAAAAGAGGGACATGCCAAGAAGCAAGCAAATGTTCTAGAAAACAAAGTCATATTTACCGTGCCATGCTGATTGTCAGAGGTATTATGGCCAAACAAAGCCCAATCAACAACACCAACAGGAAGAAGAAATTAGAATTGGATGCTCTGAACTGTCTTGGGGAGGGTCTGCAGGTATAAAGAAGACTCATCTAAAGGGAGAGAAAGAATGAGAAACAAGTAAGAGTCTAGCTCCCTTGAAGATCAACGAGCACATTTATGCATTTCAGTGGGAATGTAAACTGGTATGACTTTTCCAGAGGGTAGTCAGCAATCTAGATCAAAATGAAACATGATTAATCCAGGCGCCAACCCTGGGGAAATTCATCCCAACGAGAAAATAGAATACAGGGGCCAAAATACATAGATATGGATGTTTACTGCTGCAAGTGCTGATATCTGGGAATAACTGGAAGCAACCTAAATAGCGATCAACAGGGGCTGTGCGAAGGTTCAAGTGCATCTGCACAGTGCAATACCGGGGAGCCCTTAGAGAGGGTGAGAGAGCGCTACATCCTGCATGGCACTGTGAAATATGCCCTATGATCTCATTTATGTTTTTTAAAAAGTATTCTTTATAGGAGTTAAAATATGTATTAAATGGATCTACGCTAACAAGGAACAAGTTAAGAGAGATTTTGTTTGAATTTTTTATAAGCATATTTATTTTTCCTCTGTATTAAAAACAAGTATTTCTGGGGCACCTGGATGGCTCAGTCGGTGAAGCATCTGCCTTCAGCTCAGGTTGTGATCTTGGGGTCCTGGGATTGAGCCCCATGTCGGGTTCCCTGCTCAGCAGGGAGTCTGCTTCTCCCTCTGCCCCTCTTCCTGCTCTCTCTCTTCTCATGCTCTCTCTCTCAAATAAATAAAATCTTTAGAAATATAAAAATAAAAAATAAAAACAAATATTTCTATCGAGGCAAAAAAGACTTGTGGAAATATCAAGTGGAAAGGGGGGAGGGGTATAGTAACAGGCATACAATTTCTCCTTATTATTTTTAAAAACTACATTACTGGGAGGGGACCTCAAGCTGTTCTGACTGCTCCAGTAGCCAGAAAATCTTGTGAGGTGAACAGCAATGAGTGCTAGGGCCCCCTGGTGTCCTGTCTGGGGGTGGCTGGCTGGTCAGGCCTGTGGAGTCAGAACCCAGCCTAGTGCCCATGACCTATTCCGTTACCCCACACATCTTTGCTAGGCTACATACCAGGAAAGCACTGGGTGACCAATATTTTCTGGAAAAAGAAAATTTTCTTTTTTAAAGATTTTATTTATTTATTAGGGAGAGAGAGAAAGCACAAGCAGAGGGAGTAGCAGGCAGAGGGAAAAGCAGGCTCCTCGCTGAGCAGGGAGCCCGATGTGGAACTCAATCCCAGGACCCTTGGATCATGACCTGAGCCGAAGGCAGATGCTTAACCGACTGAGCCACCCAGGCGTCCCGAAAAGGAAAAATTTCTTCTAAGTTTTCTCACATCCATCTCTCCTTTGGTGCCTTCGACCAACTCAAGTTTCCACATGAAAGCACCAGAACATTCTTCAAAGGCCAAAAAACATCTGGGCCTGAAGTACGGCCCAATCGAAGGGCCCTGCTTACCGAAGGATTAAATAGCTTAGGTGCTGGAATCTGGAGTCACTTATAAGCTCTGTGACCTTGGGCGACTTACTTAACCTCTCTGAACTTCAGCTTCCTGATTCATAAAATACGGTTAATATCAGTACCTACTTCAAAAGATGTGTGTGAGCATTCCATGATAACCTGTGTAAAGTGTTCAGCAGAGTGGAGGCACGTGGTATTCTTACAACCATTATTACTGTCATTATTATTAATACCTTTATTATTATTACTTCCATTTCTAAATCCTCAGGGCTTAGCATAGTAGGTAATTAGTAAGCATGGGCCCTGTTAACAGAGGGTACCTCCAGAAGAAGGGATGGAAGTTACAATATGCATATCTGTATATACTTTATAGTTTTTTAAAAAAGATTTACTTATTTATTTTGAGAGAGAGAGAGCATGTGGATGGTGGGGAGGGGCAGAGGGAGAGAGAATCTCAAATGGGCTCTGCACTGAGCACGGAGCTGGGCGTGGGGCTCGATATCGTGACCCTGAGGTCACGACCTGAGCCGAAACCAAGAGTCAGACGCTTATCCGACTGTGCCACCCAGGCATCCCTGTATATAGTTTAATAGTGAGCATATATTGCCTCTATAATAATAATTATTAAAAAGGCAGCTCAGTTAATAAGCCCAGATCAGTTAGTCATCCACAGGACTACTCTACCCAATAAGCACTTAGTTCAGGCACAGTGCTCGGGGCCTGTGAGCCACTAGAAGAGCTACACAAATACTTTTGAGACCTGAAAATAAATACATTGGCTCCAACATCCAAATGGAAAAGTAACAGAACTTCAATTAACATCACCAAAATGTGCCACCGCCAACTGATGGCTCAACTGTGGCTCCCCTCTTGGACAGTGACTTACAAAAACATTTCAATCACAGGAGCAAAAAAAAAGTCTTGACAAAACTCTCAAAATTATAAAGATGTGGAAATCCATTCAAAGTCTTTTTTTCCAGAATAAAAATATACACCAAATAAGGGATGTAATTTTTTTTAAAGGTTCTGTATTTGTCAGAGAGAGAGAGAGAGAGCACAAGCAGGGGGAGCAGCAGCAGAGGGAGAAACAGGATCCCCGCTGAGCAAGGAGGCTAATGCAGGACTTGATCCCAGGACCCTGGGACATGATCTGAGTCGAAGGCAGACGCTTAACCGACTGAGCCACCCAGGCATCCCAAGGGATGTAATTTTGATTCGTGGGATGTGCGTGGGCTGCAGACACATGACCTGCCCAATGCCTTGCGTGGTCAAGAATGGTCCAGAATATCAGCCCCTTGCCCCCGCTCTCCTTACCTCTTTCACATAAAAGATGATAATGAATTTCAAGGTTGCAATTGCAGGGAGAAGAGGTGAGAAAAACGCTCCAATCCAGCAAATGGTTTGCCCATAGACGATCCCCAGAACGTTATCAGGAATGGCAAATTCCTGCTGTCCCCAGCACTGAATCAGCTTCCAAGAGGAACAGTAGGTCACCAGGAGCCTGGAAACAAAGGGGACAATTTCTCACCTGGACTGCCAGTGCCTGCCAAGGCCACAGAACCACGTCCACCAAATCAGGGCTGTTTCCACACACATTTCTCCTGGAAACTGGTTAGTCACATGTCTAGAAGATGCAGAATGCAGGGAACTCTGGAATCATTAAGACCAGAGTTTGAATCTCAGATCTACAGCTTAGCAGTCAAATAAGGTTAGATAACGTTTGTTCTCCTCATCTGGAATGTGGGGGAATTATAACAACCTACTCCACCAGGTTGTGGTGACAATGAATGACACGGACAGTCTCTGTGCTCTTGCTTGCCACTGAGCCCAAAAATTAATGTGCATTCACACAGAAAATGGCTTATGAGAACCCTACCGCCTAGCATACCACTTCCTGGAATCCTACATACTCCTTGCAGAAACCCCAGGACCAGGGGCTTGAGATTAACACACAGAGTTGTTCACTGTAGACTGTCTCATATTAGCAAAAACACTGGAGACAACCTAAATGCCCATCAGTAGGGGCTACAATGACAAATTATAAGGCATGGACTTATATTATACAGTCCTTAAAATAAATGAGGAAAATCCATGCGTCCTGATATGGGAAGTTGTTCATTGTATTTTGTGTGTCCAAAGGGGGGGGGGTGGGAAGGCAAGCTGCAGACCAATGTGGATGCACTGTGATCCTATTTATAGGGGGAAAAAGAACGCTCCTAGCAAGACTGTGTGTTTATTTGCATAGGTAGTTCTGTAAATGTGTTTTTATTTGTAAGGACTGCTGGATCTACCCCAAAGCTGGATCTACCTCTGAGAAATGAGGTGGGAATGGGGAGCTAGGGGGATGGTAACAAAAGAGAAGTCACACTATTCTCTAGGCCTCTGTTTTTATTTCTGTATTCTAAATATTTAACATTTTTTAATAAGTACACACTCATGTCATATTTGTAGGTTTCTAAAAGGAGAGTTTCGAGGCACCAGTCAGTTAAGCATCTGGCTCTTGATTTTGGCTCAGGCTCTGTGTTGGGTGCAGAGCCTGCTTAAGATTCTCTCTCTCCCTCTGCCCCTCCCCTAACCCCCACCCCCCACTCTCTCGTTCCCCCCCCAAAAAAATTAAATAAATAAATAAATAAATAAAAATAGAGTTGCCTGGGTGGCGCAGTCAGTAAAGTGTCTGACTCTTGGTTTCTGCTCAGGTCATGATCTCAGGGTCCTGAAATCAAGCCCCACATTCAGCTCTGAGCTCAGTGGGGAGTCTGCTTGAGATTCTCTTCCTCTACCTCTGCCCCTCCCCTGCTTGTGTGCTCACATGCTCTCTCTCTAAAATAAATAAATTTTTAAAAATAAATAGATAAATAAAAACAAAAGGATAGGTTCTTTTTTAAAGTTTATTTTTAAGGGCTTACCGGACTACTGACATGCCTGGATAATTTGTACAGCTGGGTAAAAACGTGGTTAAGTAAACAGTTTCACCTAAGGCTCAAGGAGATGCCAATAATAATAATGCAATGACAATGTGGTAATGATAATCATGATAGTGACAGGTAATATTTTGTTGAGTGCTCAGTACTTTTATCTGCATTTTTTCATGTCATCCTCAAACTGTGCTGTGAAGTGGCTACAGCTACCATCCCCATTTCACAGATGGGAAAATAGGCACAGAGCTTATTGCCCAAGGTCACATGACCAGCAAGTGGCTGTGTTTGGGTGTGAACCTGGAAGGTCTCCCTTGATAGTAGCTGTGCTAATGGTCAGAAGCCATCTCCATGGAAACTTCATGGAAAGCAGCGCCATTTTGGTTCATGCTGCCTTTCAAGGGGGCACCTAATGGACTATAGGGTCAATGGCCTAGAGCCAACTGAAAGTCACTGGATGGTTGTCAGTGATGTCTGTCAGCACTTTATGAAGAGCAGCTTTGATGGGAGCCTCCACTGGGGATATGGAAGGGACTGGGAGGGGCAGGCGGAAATCAGAGGGGTATCCCTCACACTTACTTTCTGGGAAAATCCACAAAAAGCGTCACAGCCAAGATGATGATGAGGTCAAAGATCATCAGCTTGTACATTTCCTGCCCAACTTGGGTCTCCCAGCACTGAAACCAAAGAGATAAGAGAAAATGAGGCCCAACTTGGGGCAGAGAAAGCCAGGTTCTCACACTCCTTCCAATGCTCTGTCCACTCTCAGATCCTGCTGCTTCTGGAGGCCATCAGCTGACGCTCCTTGGAGTCCCAGCACAGACTCTGGTTTTCAAGCCTACAGAAGTGCCTGTGTGTGACTCGGCTACAAAGGAGGAAAAGCGGATCAACTGGGATTCAAACCCATAGCTTTGAGGGCCATTCTCTTGATGTTGAGCCTGTCACCCCACAATGACCTCTCCCTGCAAGATGCCCCCCTCCCTGCAGGCTCACCGGGTAGAGTTTCTGGTTGTAGCCACAGAGCTCACAGGAGTAGTTATCACAGGATGTAATCTTGGAACCCAGGGTGAACACCAGCACACAGATGGTAGCCAGCCGCATAAAGACACACCTGCGGGGGAAACAGTGAGGAGAGGGCGTGGGAAGAGGAGGCTCAGGGCAGGCCGGCTCCTTGGAACTGAGGCTAGACAGCAGAAAAGCTCCAAAGCAAACCCACAAATAATTAGAGAGTTTCTGTTTGGGATTCTGAGAACGTTCTAGAAATGGATAGCAGCTCTGGTGGCACAGCACTGGGAATGTACTTAATGCCACAGAATTGTACACTTAAAAATGTCTAGGGTCGCCTGGGCAGCACAGTCGGTTAAGCGTCTGACTGTTGATTTCAGCTCAGGCCATGATCTCAGGGTCCTTGGTTCGAGCCCCGTATCAGGTTCTGCCATCAGCACGGAGTCTGCTTGAGATTCTCTCTCTCCTTCTCCCTCTGCCTCTCCCCCTGCTTGTGCATGCTCTCTAAATAAATAAATAGAAGTTTTTAAAAGGATTTTATTTATTTATTTGAGAGAGAGAGGGAGAGAGGAAGCAATAGAGCACAGGCAGGGGGAGGGGCAGGGGAGAGGGAGAAGCAGACTCCCTGCTGAGCAGGGAGCCTGACACGGGGCTCGATCCCAGCCCTGGGATCATGACCTGAGTGGAAGGCAGACACTTAACCAACTGAACCACCCAGGTGCCCCAAATACTTTTTTACATGTCTAACCTGAATGGCACAGTTAGGGGAGCATGTGACCCTTGATCTCAGAGTTGTGAGTTCTAGTCCCACATTGGGTGTAGAGATCACTTAAAAATAAAATCTTTAAAAAAAAATGTCTTTTTATGTTACGTATATATTTTGCTACAATTTTTTAAATGGCAGGGGGGAAAAAAGGATCAGAAAGCTGGGAATAACTGAATCCATGATGACAGATGACAAAGCCACACTATAGACTATAGAACATGATGCATTCCTGAAAGAAACTAATCGAATCTTCTAAGTATGAGCTCTGAGTGACGTCTGATACATTGGGAAGTGGAAAAAGCATGTTATGGAGTGTCACTTACATATGATCCTATTTCTAAAAACAGAAAATGTGCGAATAAACACCAGGAACCCCACAGATGAGGGCTACTTGGGAAAGCAGGATTCATGATAGGAGGGCAGAGTGGGCTAACTTTTTTGAAAGATGCTTTTCAATTGTTTGGTTGTAAAAAACAACAACAAAATATGAAAAAGTGGGGAGAAAAGCAAAGCCACACATCTGCTCACTCTTCTCATTATGTAGCATGCCACCTGACGTTTGGAATCTACACGGTAGTGTTTAGCAACTGCGAGCAACAGAATGACACAACATGAAGAAACAATGAACTAAATCCACGAGGGGACAGTCTACAGGGCAAACGCCTAGTTTCTCCCACAAATTGACAGCCTAATGAAAGGGGTGGGGGAATTCTGAAAAGAACGAAGGGGTCTTAAGAGACATAACAACCAAACGTAGCATGTGGCCTTTGTTTGGATCCTGGTTTGAACAAACCAATCCTGGAAAGTCATTTGCAACTTCATCGGGGAACCAACTTAATTTAAGGTGTGATGATGGTCTGTTAAGGGGGGAAAAGGGGTGAAATAAGATTTGCTTAAAATAGGGGCGCCTGGGTGGCTCAGTCATTAATTGTCTGCCTTTGGCTCAGGTCATGATCCCAGGGTCCTGGGATCGAGCCCCGCATCGGGCTCCCTGCTCCGCAGGAAGCCTGCTTCTCCCTCTCCTACTCCCCCTGCTTGTGCTCCCTCTCTCGCTGTGCCTCTCTGTCAAATAAATAAATAAAATCTTAAAAAAAAAAAAGATTTGCTTAAAATAATCCAGCAAAAGTGTGTTGGGGGGGAAAGATGAAACAAGATTAGCAAATTGTTGGTAATGATCAAAACTAAGTGATGGGCATATGGAGGTTTATTATACCTTTTGTTTCTGTTTGAAATTTTCCAAAATAAAAAGTTAAAAAAAATGCGAATGCCATCTGAGGCATGAAACGCTCTATATCACACAGTCCCCCACCTGGTCCTCTTCAACTTACTTGTGTTCACTCCCCAGACCCTGCTTTACAGCTGTCCTTTCTTTTTCTTTTCTCTTTCTTTCTTTTTTAAGAAACTGAGTATTTATTTAGAATGAGAAGAGATATCACAACAAATTATAAGCAGTTAGCTGTAGCACGCACAGTCAGTGACCTGGCCCCACTTTCTCGGCACTCATTATCCCGGCAGATACCCCAGGCTCCTGATGTAAGTGCTTATAACTCTCCTCTCCTCTCCTCCCAAGGCCCATGCACGGGGGTAGCGAGGTGGAGCATGGGGGAATTGATGCCTCTGGGAGCCAGCTACTCTTATGAAGTAAAGGATGGATACCTTGGTGGGTGGGAACCCACTAAGACATATCCCACCCAAACACCCAGTTGTCCGGTAGGGCCAAGCCCCAGCTGCCAGCAGCCCCAGTAAGAAACCCTTTATCAACAGCCTTCCCTTCACTCTCTCATTTCCTCATTCCCTTGGTGGTATACACTCGTCATTTCTAACATCTTCCAAGCAATCCCAGGGCCGCACCTTATGCCCTCAGCTGTGGATGTGCTAATACATGAACCAAAAATACAATACCGCTGAGTACATGCTTAAGTCAAAGAGATTTCACTGCATAGGCAAACTCTGATTCATTCAGGTGGGCTGTCTGAAGACTGCCGAGGATTCTTGGCTCAACAGGAAAAGGTGCCACAATTGATTAGCAATGTCTGCCATGGGCAGAAAAGTGGGCAAGTGGTGACCTGCGTGGCATGTCTAGGCATTACCTAAGTATTGTCAGCCGGATCTCAAAGCCTGGGGAATAATCCTCATAGTGGATGATCTTGGCAAAGATCATTGGGGTGATAAAATTGGCCAGCGTAATCACAATAGAAGGCAGGTACAATATCAAAAGGTTCTCTCCAAAAACCATCTTGTCAATTTCCTATGAAGATATCAAAGGGAAGTTACATCACAAATGAATTGACCTTGAAAGAACTTAACTATAAGTTCGTCAAGTCATTATGCTGTACACCTTATATGTTATATGTCAATTATATCTCAATAAAACTGGAAAAAAAATTCAACTATACATATTTAGATAAACAAACAACACAAAACATGTATGTCATTCAACATGGCCTCTAAACACAAGCCATTTCTGGGGCGCCTGGGTGGCTCAGTCGCTTAAGTGTCTGACTCTTGATTTTGGCTCAAGTCATGATCTCAGGGTCGTGAGATTGAGCCCCATGTCTGGCTACATGCTGAGCATGGAGCCTGCTTGGGATTCTCTCTCTGTCCCTCACTCTCTCTCTAAAAAAATTTTAAAAATAAAATAAAAATAAAAATAAACATAAGCCATTTCCTTCCTTGGATGTTCAAACAGAGGTATCATGCTCTAGTACCAAACAAAGAAAAATTAGCTCTAGTGGATTAATTAAGGTCAAGTATTAAAAAAAAAAATCCATGTAGTCTGTATCAGTGGGCAATTTAAAGTATTTTCAAGGCCATAGTAGTTATTGATTTAGACTAGCCCTTCTCTCCTTTCAGAGTAATAAACTATTTGGCCACATATACGTCTATCTGGGATAAAACTATTATTTCCTGGCCTCCCTTATAGCAAGGTACAGCTATCTGACTAAATTCTGGCCAAAGAGATGTGAGAAGATGTTTTAAGTGCAAGCACTTGAAAGGTCTTGCCCTTGAAGAAAAGGGTATACCTTCCCATCCCCTTCACCTCCTTCCCATTGGTTAGAATGTGGACATGCTGAACTATCTTGTACCATATAGGAAAGGGCGTGCCCTAAGTATGGCAGAGCCACAAGATGGAAGGAACCCCCCCAACTCCAATGATTGATTTCATGAATCAAAGCCACCAGACCAAAGTACATTTTTAAACCCACTGCTATTTTAGGTAAACTGGAGCCCCAGAGTGTAAGTAGTGGAATTGAGGATTAAATCTAGGTAGGCAAACCTGAATTTGAATATTATGGATTCTAGGAGGAATTCCAAACACTCTTTTTGGATGCTCCTGTATTTTTATTAAAAGTAGAAACTAGGGGCTCCTGGGTGGCTCAGCTGGTTAACGGTCTGCCTTCGGCTCAGGTTGTGATTCCAGGGTCCTGGGATCGAGCCCTGCATCGGGCTCCCTGCTCAGCGGGGAGCCTGCTTCTCCCTCTCCCCCCTGCTCATGCTCTCTCTCTCTCTCTCTCGCTATCTCTTTCTCTCTCAAATAAATAAAAATCTTAAAAAAAAATAGAAATTGGTCACCTATGATTTTCAGTTCTCTGTCATAGCAGTCAAACTGATATCCTTATGTATAAAACAGAAATGATGACGGTCTCTATGTCAGAGGCTTGTAATGCACTTGGCATACCTAATGTGCAACCAGAATAAAAGTTAAGCTGGCTTTCACAGAGTACTTACTTTTTTCATGTGCTCCTGTGAGAATATTGTCGCTCTGTAGATTGCATAAAAGCATGCGGCTAAAACGGCCAGAACAATACAGTTCAAAAACAGTCTCAGAGAGTAAATCCGTATCGTTTCTTCTGATGTTCTTTCTGCTATCTTCTGCCGTATTCTTTCTTCTTCCAGATCTGCCTGAGGGCCAAAGAAAACTCATCCGTGAGCATGGGGTGAAGGGATATTCAGGGGTGGAACCTGTGATTCATCGTCATACCCCATCCATCCATCTTGAAGACCTTCCTTAAATAAAAAAAAAACGATCTCCGTGTAGATATCTTCCCAGACCAAGCCCAACTAGCTTTCATGTCTACTAAGGGTCTAAGTCAAGGTAGAACCTCCTAAGACGGCAGGGAGGGGCGCCTGAGTGGCTCAGTCAGTTAAGAGTCTGCCTTCGGCTCAGGTCATGATCCCAGGGTCCTGGGATCGAGCCCCGTATCGGGCTCCCTGCTCAGCAGGGAGTCTGCTTTTCCTTCTCCCTTAGCTTTTCCCCCTCACTCATGCTCTGTCTTTCAAGTAAATAAAATCTTTAAAAAAAAAAAAAGTCTGCAATTAGACTTCGCAATAACTGTGAAAACAGAAGCATAACCTATCCATGGCATTACTTAGATGTAGTTATGTCATTCCTTTAGACAAAGAATACATTTTGTTTGAGCCCTTCCACGTCACTTTATTATGCTTTTGTTATGATCATCTCCTCCTTTTTTGGGTGGGTTTGTTCAAGATACCGTTTGTTCCTCTTTCTCCCCTTATGAATCTGGAAATTCTCTTGTACTTTTTCTTATTCTCTCCACTCCACCTTATCATCATAGCATCCCCTCCTAGTTCTAGTTTCTCCTGGTGTAAGTGATGCATGACAGCTTCTCATCAGGTGGAAAAATAACAGTATAAGGTGGTGGGGAAGGAGGGAAGACACCATTCCCTCCCACCCACCCTCGTGTGCCTACCTCCTGCCCATCCCCAGTCCACCAACTCCATGCTTCGGTGAAGATGATCAACCTCAGGAGGCAGTTCTCTGTGGAAAGTTCTTTTTTTTTTTTTTTTTAAGATTTTATTTATTTATTTGACAGAGAGAGACACAGCGAGAGAGGGAACACAACCGGGGGGAGTGGGAGAGGGAGAAGCAGGCTTCCTGCTGAGCAGGGAGCTCGACACGGGCTTGATCCCAGGACCCTGGGATCATGACCTGAGCCGAAGGCAGATGCTCAACGACTGAGCCACCCAGGCGCCCCCTCCGTGGAAAGTTCTTGAAGATGACACGGGAAACTTGCTAAGCACTAGAGACAGGCTGGCCTGCACCCAGCTCCTCTGCAAGCTGCGACCCCCCCGGCTTTCCAAGGCACGACTTGGCTGGCAAGGAACCCGCCGAGAGAAAACCCAGCAGCACTCACTCGGAGCTCGTACCGCAGGCTGCTGTGCTTCAGGTCCGCCATGCCTCGGTTGGTGATGCAGAAGTCCCAGCCGGCAAAGATCTTGTTGCAGTAACTCTGGAAGTGCTCCTCACTCCGGATCAGGTTGATTTTGAACCCTTCCACCGACCTGGCCCCAAAACACGATGACCCTTCTTAGAAGAACAACAAAATACAGGCCCGTGGATTGGCTTTGTTGACCATGTAAAAAAGTTACACATGGCTGCATTTTCCACTCGTTTTGGCAGGGACCAGTTTGGACAATGCTACATATGTGTGGCAGCTAACCAGGTAGCTCATGGTGGAAAATCATTTCCTTTCATCTATCCAAGGGCTTTTCTCATAGTTGGAATAAAATCCAAACTCTTTAACACAGCCTAGAGATCGTGCACTATGCCATCTTTCCTCCCATACGGCCATGCTGCTGGGATGACCATGGCTTTTTTCCCGTTCTGTAAACTCACAAGCTTCTCTGGCCTCAGGGCCTTTGTACTTACAGGACTGCTCTACCCATTCCTCAGTCAGTTCTTCCCCTGCCTCTTCCCATAGATGCTTTTTTCCCATCATTCAGGTGTCAGCTCAAATATCCCTTCCAAAGATTCCTCACCACCCCTTCTAAAGTTGTGACCCCCCACTTCAGGTTAGTCTATTTTCTTCACAGCATTGAATCTAATCTGCTATCATTATGTGTTTATTGCCTGTAGCCCCTTATCCTGACTACATTTTAAATTCCCTGAGGGCAGGTACACAAGCTGTCTTGCCATGTTTATATCTGGAATGCCTGGACTGTAATATGACCACTATCCAGCTGATGGATAAATGAGTAAATGACTTAAATAGTAAAATAACCAAATATTTAGTGAGCACCTGTTCAGGTCAGATGCCATGCTGTTGCACACTTTGTAATTTTAATTCATTTAACTAAAATTTAAATAAAATTTAAAAAATTTAATTAATATTCCTTGCTATTCATTTCTTGGGAATTGGCATCTCCCACTGAACCGCCTGTCTACCATAGAAAATACGAGGTTCTCGTATGATCTTGACCCACTGGCAATAGTTGAAGGGTCAGAGTTGGGTACCTGAATGAAGAGCCAACACAGCTCTTCCAAAGGATTTCTGAACCTGTGACCTTGGGAGTCTACATAAGGAAACTGCCACCAGGAGAATCACCAGGGATGAAGGAGCCCTTGCTTTTGGTGGTTTGGAAGACATACCCATATCCTTATCCTTCCTATAATTTGGAGTTTCCTCCCTTCCTTGGTTCTCTCAATTCCCCTTTACTCTAGTTAGTCAGAGTTGGGTTTCTGCCACTTACAACCCAACAGAGAACTGATTAGCAACCACACCAGATCAAAGAGAAGGTCACGTTACAGCCCTGACACGTGTGCAATAATGATTTGGCTGTGGTTCCAGCTCCCAAATCTTCCCTCCGTTACCTTCAGATCTCATTGGCCTACAACATACTCACAAACTTTTCTTCCCATAACCCTGTTATGGGACTCTGGACTCTGCTCATCATTCGAGCAATGGCTCCCAGAGTCCACAGACCACCAATAAACCCCAGCCATCAAGGGTAATTCAAAAAGAATGTGATGACCTGATAAATTTTACCTTTTCACTATCCAAAGAAGGCTCAGGGCCAGGTAGGCAATTGTGCTTAACAAATAAGCCAGGGGCAGATCATAGGTGAAGTTTTGAAATTTTACTCCATCAATGGTGTAATGTCCATAAAAGAGGCAGGTCTCCTCCAAGAAACCCTGAAACAAAGCCAAAGGCATGAGGTCAGACTGGTTAAGTTCACTGCAGGGAATCAGGAGACCAGTCTCTGCCTCAAGGAACCCACATTCCAGTGTCATAAGGAGTGCTCAGCTAGTGTCTGGGGAACAAAGCATGGATAAAACCTGAGTATTAAAAATACAGAGGTGTTGGGGCGCCTGGGTGGCTCAGTCGTTAAGTGTCTGCCTTTGGCTCAGGTCATGATCCCAGGGTCCTGGGATCGAGCCCCACGTTGGGTTCCCTTCTTGGCGGGAAGCCTGCTTCTCCCTCTCCCTCTGCTTGTGTTCCCTCTCTCGCTGTGTCTCTCTCTGTCAAATAAATAAATAAAATCTTTAAAAATAAAAAAATAAAAATACAGAGGTGTGTGATCCAAAAATGAAGTTAAGAAAACAATTCCGTGTGCAACAATGCAGAAAGGGTAACATACTTAGGAACAGATTTAACAAATAAAGTGTAAATCTTACACTCTTAAGACTAGAAAACATTGTTTAAAAAATTAAAGATCTAGGGGTTAAGCGTCAGACTCTTGATTTCAGCTCAGGTCATGATCTCAGGGTGGTGAGATCGAGCCCTACGTTGGGCTCCACACTCAGCACAGAATCTGAGATTCTCTCTCTCCCTCTCCTTTTGCCCCTCTCCCTGCTTATGCGCTCACTTTCTCTCTCAATAAAAAAATAAATAAAATCTTTAAAAAAAAAAAAGAAGATACACAATGGTCAATAAGCATATGAAAAAACATGCTAAGTGAAAGAAGCCAGAGACAAAAGACCATGTATTATAGGATTCCATCTATATGAAATGTCAGGAATAAGCATTTTGTAGACAGAAAGTAGGTTCATGGTTGCTTAGCACCAGTTAGGATTGGTAGGGGATATGGAAAAGGTACAGCATTTCTTTTTAAGGCGATGAAATTGTTCTAAGATTGACTAGCAATGACAGAACTTACCTGTGAATACAGGAAAAAAACACTGAATTCTATACTTTAAATGGGTGAATTGTATGCTGTGTGAATTATACCTCAATAAAGCTGTTACCAAAACCAAACCGAACCAAAAAAACCCAAAGGTGCCCCACTTGAAAATATAGCACAGAAAAGTTCCTGACTACTTAGGGAGGAAATAACTGAATTCTTCACATGCCTCCTTGGGTAGCGGGAAAATTCTAGGAGAGTGGGAAGACAGTATATACAGAAAGCAGAAATAGTATATTTAGTAGATGTAGTACACAGATGTTCCGTATAGCATTGTTTATAAAGGGGGAATATGGAAGCAACAGGGGACTGGCTAGACCATGAAAAACCCATACAAAATATGAAGCAAGACCGTATGAAGTAAGTACATGAGAAAGGTGGAGAAGGCTATGAGCCAGCGTTAAAGGTTCGGTGGCCTCTGGGGAAAGGTAATTTCACTTTTCACGCTATAAATTCTGTACTTTTTATGATAACCATATATTCTTATACTGAGTATTAAAGTAAATTTTTTATTAGAAGAAAAATGTAGAAACAGAAGACTCCACCTTTAATTCTCCTGAAGGCTGGGCCCACTGGCCATAAAAACTTGCCCAACTACACGAAACCAGTTTTTATCGCCCCAGGTTGGTATCAGGGCTGTCATTGATATCTCCCTCAAAATAATTAAATATTATAGGGCAAAGATCCAGTGGGCCTGGAAAAGAATCTTTCTGATTTGATCATGAGCCCACCTGTTTTCAGCAAAGACAAGCCAGCGTTTAAAGATTCATTCCCGGGTGCCTGGGTGGCTCAGTCATTAAGCGTCTGCCCTTGGCTCAGGTCATGATCCCAGGGTCCTGGGATCGAGCCCCACACTGGGCTCCCTGCTTGGCGGGAAGCCTGCTTCTCCCTCTCCCACTCCCCCTGTTTGTGTTCCCTCTCTCGCTGTGTCTCTCTCTGTCAAATAAATAAATAAATCTTAAAAAAAAAAAAAAAACAGACTTTGGATTTCGGGGAATGTATACCACATGTACAGATGTGGTGTGCACACGTACATATGAGCACATATCTGTATGATGCATGTCTCTGTGTGTGATTTCTGGGAGGAAGAGCCATGGCTTTCAGCTGGGTGGTCTGGGACCCTGACGTGTAAGGTTTTACAATGTCTGAGAAATTAAATAAATTCTCTCTGGGTTTATTTCCACTGAAACGTCTTTCTTTGGGGGAACTCAGTATTTTGTTGCAAGTCAATACAAAGGGGGCAGGGACTAAGGAATGGCCAGTGGCTGAAGCCTGTTTCCTATATGTTCTAGCAGCAGGTGGGTGAACATTATCCTTGCTGATGAGGTCACTGCAAATCCTGTTCCTTTTACTAGTATTTGTGTCAACTCTTGTGCCTGGCTCTCACCACAGACATTCAGGAGCCTGATCTTTAAATTAACCTATTTTCAGCCTATCGAAGGTCCAAATGCGGAATTATGTTAGAATACTTACAGTGCCAGAGAGCAAGTCTATGACATAACTATAAAAGTAAATGAGTCCAGAGCTACTTATTGGATAAACTGTGCATTGAACATCTGTAAAAAACAAAAACAAGAACATCAGTGGAAAAGTTTTACAGTTGCTACAACTTGGCTATCATAATTTGTGTATAAAGGCACGCACATGTATATACATTTAGAGATGTTAGTATGTCTTTTTCTATATGTTTTGTATGTGGGTCTACTTACAGTGCACATTCTCTGTCTGTATGGGTATTTTGTGGTTTGGGGTTCATGTTTGCACATGTTTTGGAAGATGTGATTGACATAACTGTGATTCCACTGTAAGTATGACGAATTTTAAAAGATCTCTACATGTGTATAAATAAACACGCAGCTTCATTAAGACAACCTATATGTTTACATAGGCATAAATAACCAATAAATCATTTGAGTACCAATTTTAATGACACTACCTTATCCCTGAACAGCTAATTCACTTTCCCTGTATCAGTGAGCCATTGCTGCATAACAGAGAACCACAAAGTCTCAGTGACTGAACATACCAAACATTTATTTTTCTCATTCATGGAGCTGCAATTTGAGTTCATTGAGCTGATTTAGACTGAGCTAGGATGGATCCCATGCCTCCAGCTGGGCTCAGGTCTGCAATATATGACTTCATTCTGGGACCCGGGCTGAGGCAATGGTTATTTGGTGATGCTCTTCTCATAGGCAAGCCAACCACACAAGCTGTTTCAAGCTAATACTCCATTGGACAAAACCAGCCACACGGCCAAGTGCAATACCAATGGGGGCAGAAAGTATCCTCTGCCCACAGTGGGCGGCCCTACAAGTCACAATTACAGGGGAGTGACAAATTGAGAAAAATAACCCAATCTACCACCCCTACTCTGGGCCTTAGTTTCCTATGTTCCTTCGCTAAAGAAGGGAGTTGAACCAGTTTCTCCAAGACCTTGGGTAGTTCCAAGGTTCCAGTTCTGCCATTTTATAATTCTCACATAAGTCAGGCTCTGACTCAGCTCGCCTACTTCTGGCTCCTAGCACAGAGCTTGGTACCTAGAAGGGAATCAATAAATGTTTGTAGAATGACAGAAACTCTCCCTGTTTGACAGCGCAGGATGCCCAAAAGATGAGACCTATGTTGAGAATTATGGCATAAACGTCTCAAAGTTACTGGAGTTGGAGTAGGTGATATCACGTGTGCTAAATTTTCCACTTTCTTAGCCGCAGTGCTCCTCCCAAATGCCTTGCTGAAATCAGGAGGGGCCAAGTGACTTGCTTTGGGTAATGAGATGTGGCAGAAATGACAGGTGTCATTCCAGGCAGGAGTTTTACGAGCCAGTGTGTTTGCACTGGCCCTTTTTCTTTTGGACATAGTGACCATCAATGGTCCAGAGAGAGGCTGCTCCATCAGCTTGGGCTCCAGAGTGAAGACAATACGGAACAAAGCCACCACCAAACAGTGATGGACACGTACTAGGAGTGAGAAAGAACCTTTTGTGGTTATTAGTGCTAAGAGTTATGGGGTCATTTGTTTCTGCAGCATAACTGAGCCCATCCTGATGCAGGCACCCGCAACTTAGAATAGAAAGATTTCCAGAGAAGGAAGCATTGTAGATAGGTACACAGTGGCAAGAACATTCTCACAGCAAACCAGGCCTTAGACTCACCCGTGTCTTGGGACGGAATGACCACAAAAGTGCTGTTGGTGATGTTGTATTTGGTGAGCAAGACCGGGAGCAAAACCAGCATAAAGATGATCAGAAATATCACCAAATTCAGCAACACAAGAAACCGCAAGAAGGAGAAATAGGACTGAATCCCAGTGCCAAATTTCCCTGGAAAAAAGAAATCCAGACATCACTGACCAGGAGTATTGACCTACACACGCGTTACCCCCAGTAGATCCAATCGGCCACAAAGCTGAAGTTGGAGTGATCTTGGTGGGGGAGGGAGGAAGAAATATTTTGTTTTTCTACTGTTGGCTTTAAGGTTCTCTTTTCTAAATCTACACTTGACCTTGAATTAACTACTTGACAGTGGTGTGAGGCAGGACTCAATATTCATCTTTCCTTATCTGAATATCGAATTGACTCAGTACCATTTACTGGAAAGACTACCCTTTCCCCACTGAATTGCAGCAGTGCTTTTGTAACTGAGCCTAAATGTATGAATCTATTCCTGAATTCTCATAAGCCACGTTCTGAACAAAAACCTCCAGAAAGGCCACCACTAAACGAGAAAGGAAGCTGGGGCATGGTGGCTGAACCCCTGGACTTGGAAGCTTGACGGCCTGAATCAAATCCTTCAAATCCTGGGTCTGCTTCATCCTAGCTGAGTGTACTTTGGAAAAGTATTTTAACCCCTCTTAGCCATGCAAATGACACCTATATGAAATGTTCTTAAGAGGATTAACTAAGGCAATATGAGGAAAATGTTTAACACAATGCCCCGCTCACAGTAAAAGCTCAAGGGGGGGGGGGGGGGGCGCCTGGTTGGCTCAGTCAAGCATCTGCCTTGGGCTCAGGTCATGATCCCAGGGTCCTGGGATCAAGCCCTGCATCAGGCTCCCTGCCCCGTGGGAAGCCTGCTTCTCCTTTCTTCCATTCCCACTGCTTGTGTTCCCTCTCTTGCTGTGTCTCTCTCTGTCAAATAAATAAATAAAATCTTTAAAAAAAAAAAAAAAAGCTCAACCGGGGCTAGCTTTTATTATTTCGCTCCAAACATGATGCTGTGCTCAGATCTCAGAAAAAGTACACAACTAGATGGTTAAGTTTTAAGTGAGCCTATGAAGCCCCTTGTGATTGCATTTACATTCCCCCAATAAAACAATTTAAAAAGGTATTTCGTTGAATTAAGGTATCAAGAGTATTTTATAGTTTTTTTTAAATAAAGATTTTATTTATTTATTTATTTATTTGAGCGAGAGAGAGAGAGTGTGCGCATGAGTGGCGGGGAGGGACAGAGGGAGAGGGAGAAGCAGACTCCCTGCTGAGCAGGGAGCCTGATGAAGGACTTGATCCCAGGACCCTGAGATCATGACCTGAGCCGAAGGCAGACGCTTAACCATCTGAGCCACCCAGGCGGCCCGAGTATTTTATAGGTCTTAAAATAGTAATAATGACAGCATTTCTTCCATTCATCGTGCCACTTGACAAAATCCCCACTTCAGCAGATTTGAGGAGTTGTTTGTAAATAGTTTTTGCTTTATAAGACAAACTATGTCATCCTAAGAGGAATTTCCCCCCGGCTCTGCTATGTCATCCAAATGTTTCAATGTTTTTTCCTAATTTTATATTTTGGCACAATTTCTAGTTTCTATATACTCGCTATGGACTGAATTGTATCCTCCACTCCCCACCCCCACCCCAAGTTCACATGCTGAAGCCCTAACCCCTAATGTGATGGTATCTTGAGGTGGGGCCTTTGCGAGGTGATTAGGTTTAATGAGGTTGTAAGAGTGGGTCCCCATGATGGGATTTAGTGGCCTTACAAGAAGAGGCATCAGAACTCAAGCCCTCTCTCTCTCTTTCTCCCTCTTTTTCCCCAAGAGTGCACAAAGTTGAGGTCATGTAAAGACACAGTGAGAAGGCAGCCTGGTCTTGAATTTCCAGTCTCCAGACTATAAGAAAATAAATTTTGGGACACCTGGGTGGCTCAGTCAGTTAAGTGTCTGCCTTCGGTTCAGGTCATGGTCCCAGAGTACTGGAATCAAGCCCCACATTGGGGGGGAGGTCCCCACTCAGCAGGGGGTCTTGCTTCTTCCTCTCCCTCTCCCCTTTCCCCACTCATGTTCTCTCTCTCTCTCAAATAAATAAATAAAATCTTAAAAAGAAAAGAAAAGAAATTTCTGTTGTTGCGGCCACCCTGTCTATGGTATTTTGTTATAGCAACCAGAGCTCACTGACCATACTACAACCCAATTCTTACCAATATGGAAAAGTAGGGATCTTCAGTATTTTCAGGGCCATGGGCACCTTTGGCAGTCGGGTGAAACCTAATGAACCCCATCTCAGAATAACATTTTAAATGCACCAAACAGGGGTGCCTAGGTGGCTCAGTTGTTAGGCATCTGCCTTTGGCTCAGGTCATGGACCCAGGGTCCTGGGATCCAGCCCCGCATCGGGCTCCCTGCTCGGCTGGGAGTCTGCTTCTCCCTCTCCCACTCCCCCTGCTTGTGTTCCCTCTCTCGCTGTCTCTCTCTGCCAAATAAATAAATAAAATCTTAAAAAATAAATAAATAAATGCACGAACTATTATATGTTAGCTAACTAGAATTTAAATAAAAAATTGGAAAAAATAAATGGAATCATATATTTTGCATATATATGATAAATAAAATAAAATGAAATAATAAATGCACCAAATACAGGGGCACCTGGCTGGCTCAGCATGGGACTCTTGATCTCAGGGTTGTAAGTTCAAGCCCCATGTTGGTTGTAGAGATTACTTAAAAAAAAAAAAAAATCTTAAAAATAAAAAAATAAATGCACCAAATACAAATGGACATACGGTTATAATATTAAAAACCAAATTTGTGCTAAAATAATGCATGAGCTTCTTCATTAGCACATTAAATAACAAGATCTAGTGGCCGATCTTACAGATTCCCTGCTGCAATTTCAAAGTAGTGATGAGCATAAGTGATATTCCAAGATAATACAACTGGAAGGAATAGGAAAATATCTGATTTTCCTGGGGATGAAGACACAGGTTCTGCTAATCCTAACTAGTGCCATTGCTCCCATTCATCGTGGAAGGAAGTGCTAAATTTCATCTAGAGCTTAGAGGAAACGAAGCTGTACGTTCCCCCAGGCACAGAAGTCTTCCACAGAGGAGCATGTGCAGAGTGGGGGGTATGGTACCTTCTATGCTGCGAATGTCCTCCCGCCACAGCTCCAAGTGGGTGGTCATCTCACGAGCCTTCCCTATGAACCTCTTCCAAGACTTGCTGCTATACCGTTTCCACTGGTCCCACTCAGATAAATACTTCATTTGGGTCTCCTGAATGTTCCTGCATTAAAAAACAATCATGACAATGATCAGGAAAGTGTCATCAAGCCTCAGCATCAAATAAAACCCCAGCCAAGAGGATGTGGAAAACCTGGAGCCCTCATACACTGCTGGTGGAAATGTACAACGGTGTAGTCACTAGGAAAAACAGTCTGGATATTCCTCAACACGTTAAACACAGAATTACCATTATGACTCGGCAATCCCACTCCTAGGTAGATACCCCCAAAGAACTGAAAACAGGGTCCCAAACAAAAACTTGTACATAAATGTTCATTGCAGCACTATTCACAATAGCCAAGAGGTGGAAACAACCCAAATGTCCACCAACAGATGAATGGACAAACAGAATGAGACATATCCATCCATACAATGAAATATCATTCAACCATAAAAAGGAATGACTATCATGTACTGATACAAGCCATAACTTGGATAAACCTTAAAAACATCATGCTAAGTGAAAAAAGCCAGTTTCAAAAGGTCACGTGTTAAAAAAAAAAAAAAAAAGGGCGCCTGGGTGGCTCAGATGGTTAAGCGTCTGCCTTCGGCTCAGGTCATGATCCCAGGGTCCTGGGATCGAGTCCCGCATCGGGCTCCCTGCTCCTTGGGAGCCTGCTTCTCCCTCTGCTTCTCTCTCTCTCTCTCTCTCTCTCTCTATCCCTCTGTCTCTCATGAATGAATAAATAAAATCTTTAAAAAAAAAAAAAAAAAAAGGTCACGTGTTGTATGATTCCATTTACCTGAAATGTCCAGAATGGCAAATTTAGAGACAAAGAGTAGAGCAGGGGTTGACAGGGGCTGAGGGGAGGGGAAACAGGAGGAACTGGAGACAACAATGAGGCTCTGGGGGTGTTGCAGAGCCAGAAGATGGAAGGAGCCTGGGTCCCTGAATGACTGCAAAGCTCCCCCTTGATCTGAACCCAGGACTTTTATGTGAACAAGAAATAAACTTCTAATACATTGAGCTAGTACATGTTTGGGTAACTTTGTTGCTGCAGCTTGGCTGACCCTAAGTAATACATTTTTAATTACGTGAACTCTTTAGGAAATGTATTCCGTGCATAAAACCTCTGCCCAAAACATACATCAGATGCTTTCTAGATGGCCACCAAACAAACCTTAGCCTCCGCTTCTCAGAGATGTTCAGTGCATACTTCCGAATCGACTGGCTATTGAGGTTTTCGGTGATTCCTCCCTCCAGCTGGGAGCTGTACGAGTCTGTCGGCTTCAGCAAAGTGCCACTTTGCTTGTCTCGGGAAAGAATGGTCGTCCTCCTGCGTGCAATGGACCGATAGCTTGGCAATTCTTGAAGGAAATTCACAGGTGGAGAAGAAAAGCCACTGGAGTCCAAAGAGAGGTTCTCTGGGCAAGACAGAAAAAAAGAGAACCATCAATAACCACAGAACCTGGGAGCCAATAAAAAAAAATTTTTTTTTTTGCCTACCTAAATCATGCAGACGGTCACCAGTCTGCGCCCCTGACAATAGCATTTGTACCTTCATTATTCTATTTACCAGGATGGTGCTCAGGACAATGCCATCATCTGCAAATGGGTTCACTTTCAGCAGCTGCATGTGCAAATACACTTTAGGTAACATGATATCTGAGTTCTAGTGTTTGGATGCAGCTACCAGCTAAATGTGTGACCTCGGCCAGTTATCTAAACTCATCTACATTTGTCAGATGGGACTAGTACTATTTGCCCCAACTATCTTCCCAAAGTGTGGGCTATAATGATATATAGGATAAAACTCCGAAAAGCATAAAGCATTATGCAAATGCATAGTGATACCATCAACAGCAACAATAATAATAATAATAATAGTATTGACAGAGCACTTCCTGTGCACCAGGCATTGTGTTAATAGCTTCACACGCACTCATGGATCTGGGCTGGCCGTGGGATCTGCTCGGACCAACAGAATGCAATGGAAGTGATGCTGGCCAGTTGTAAGCCTTGCTGGCTTCGGCTGCTCTCTGGATCCCAGCTGCCACCATGTAAACAAGCCCAAGCTGACTTGCTGAAGGATAAGACCATTGGAGCAGGGACGATTGCCCCAGCTGAGACCATCCAGGCCAGCCTACAGCCAGCTGTCACTCAGCTGACCGTAGATGCTCACACATACTGAGGTAGGTACTATTATCAGTCCCATTTTACAGATGAGAAAATAAAGTTGATGGGTTGCCCAACCCCATGCCCAGGGTCCTCAAAGCTCTGCATGGTCAGATTCTTGTCTGTGTCTGCAGTTCCTCAAGCTCTCTGCCCTCCAACCACTTATTTTTTAGGATCTTTCAAATACGAAGATGGGCCCTGTTTCCTCCTCAGAGACTTTCCATATGCTGTTCCCTCTGCTTGGAATGCACTTGCCATACCTATTTATCCTATTAGCTCCTACTCACACATCACTTCCTCAGGGAAACCGCCCCTGCCGCACTGCACTATTACCGGTACCTTGTTACACATTGCCCCCCCCAACACTAAGTCCTTTATAGCACATCACAATTTGTAAATAAATACATATTTGTAAATAAATTTATTTGTGTGACTGTGTGAGTACATCTGTCTCCTCCAGGAGACTGGAAATTCTCCAAAGGCAGGGACTGTGATGATGTCTTCACCACTGCACCCCAGGACCTAGCACCATCCTTGATTCAGGGAGGAATTCAATAAATGCTCATTGGACGGATGGATGGATGGATGGATGGGAAGATGGATGTGTGGGTGAATGGATGGGAAGATGGATGGATGGATGACATTACTAATTAGCTCATGCTTAACCTGTGAGTGGGGGCGCTGTAAACAGAACCAGGTCTGCCTGACTCAAAAATCTATATTTGCTCTACTACATCACGCCACTGCTGGAGGCCAAGTTTTGCTGAGCCTTATGCAGTGGTCTAAGAAGGGAGGGCCTTCCACTGAAGTTGAGGGACGCTACCTTCAAGATGGGTTTTATGCCTGATCCAATTTTAGTTGTGGAAAGACTACCTTGAATGGAGACAGGACACAGGGAGAGGAAGTAGGAAACAGTCATAATTACCTAAGTAATTACCACATAGGCAGCAAAACTTTTTTTTTTAAAGACACATACCCAAATGTTTTTTTTTTTTTTTTTTAAGATTTTATTTATTTATTTGACAGAGAGAGAGACACAGCGAGAGGGAACACAAGCAGGGGGAGTGGGAGAGGGAGAAGCAGGCTCCCCGCTGAGCAGGGAGCCCGATGTGGGGCTCGATCCCCGGACCCCGGGATCATGACCTGAGCCGAAGGCAGACGCTTAACGACTGAGCCACCCAGGCACCCCTAGGCAGCAAAACTTTTAAGACTTAATATTAGATGCTAAATTGCTTGGGTTTGAATGCTAGCTCTGTCGATTATTAGCGTGTGTGTCTTTGGGAAAGTTACTTAACCTCTGAACTTCAGTTTCCTTATCTCAAATACTCATTCATTCAACAAATATATCTACCATGTGTCCGATCTGGAGTTAGAGATACTGCCATGAACAAAGCAAATGCCCTATTCACATAGTACTTATATTCTGAGGTGGGGGAGGGGAAGATTAGACAGTAAATAGGAGATGAATATTATGCCAGGAGGTGATAAGTGTGAAAACAAAAACAGAGTGGGGTAAGGAGACAGGTGATAGGCGGAGTGCACCGGTTCTGAGAAGGTGGGTCAGGTATGGTCTCTGTACTAAAGTAGCATTTAAGCTGAGGCTGAATAGAGGGCATGAGCCCTATGGATATTTGGGGAAGAGCATCCCAGGAGAGGGAAACAGCAAGTGCAAAGACCCTGAGGCAGGGGTGTGTACGGCATGCTTGAGGAAGAGCATGGAGACCTATGTGGCTAGAGGAGGATGAACGAACAGGAGCCTCATAGGCTCTGTTGTTGCTGACCTCCAATGAGCCACACCAGCCCCTCTGCAGTCCCCTTGAATCTGGGCTGGATCTGTGACTTGCTTTAGCCAAGACTGCAACAGAAATGTTGCTCTGCCAATTCAAGCCTCAAGCCTTAAAAGGGCCTGGAAGTTCCCACTTTCGTGCTGTTGGGACCCCAAGGCTGTCGTGTAAGAAGTCTGCCAATGTTGCTGGGACAACCATGTGGACAGGAAGAGACCCAAGTGTCCAAGGAAGAGACCCAAGGAAACAGTGGACAGCAAGAACCAAAGTCTCTGGCTCTGACCCCAGTGAGCTCTTGCAGCCAGTCCCCAGCCCTTGGGTCATCCTCATGGAGTGCCCCCATGGGTACGAAGAGGCCTTCTGGAAGCTGCAGACCCAACAGACAGGACATGCAGCAGAGCAAACCATCTCTTCCATGCCCTGCTGATTTCCCGGCGCACAGAGTCAGCAGAAACAATAAAACAGGGTAAGCCATCACGTTTGGAGTAGTGTGCTAACAACAATAGGTAACTGGGACAGGGAGCATGGAAAAGCAGAGGTTATAGAGAGGTGCCTGGGGCCAGATAGAGTCAGACTCTGTGGGCTGGGTTTGACGCTTGGATGTGGCGGACTGAGGGCTCGGAGCCGAAGCCCATTGAGATCTGACCACATTTTCAAGGATCACCCTGGAGGCTGCCCGGCCAAGCATGGGACCCACCCACAGGGGCTAGCCCATGAGCAGTGAAGGCAACCACATGGGGAGAAAGGCAACCAGCAGAGGCCCTGGCATGCAGTGGGCTCATAAATGTACTTACAGCTAAGAGGAGGAGGGAGGGCTGGGGGGTGGGGGAAACCAGCCAAGGCCACGCTCTCTGAGCTGGAGTCTGACAGAGCAGATTTGGAACGTTGGCCTCTCTGATGAGCATGTTCAGACACAACGGTCAGCTGTCTCACTGCAGATGACACACAGACACGCGCCTGGAACCCTGCCAGTTGCTGGCGAATCTCACTCAACCTTCCACTTCCCTGCCCCTGCGCACCCTGCGGATATGATCCACTTCCATTAGTAACAGCGGCTCCCTAGAGCCAACGTGGGGGGTGGGGCGGGCCGGGGCCTAGAGGCTAAAGGGTCCAGGCCCTGGCTGGAGGCCACTCCTTCTGGACAGCAACAAAGAGCTCTTATGAACCTCAAACAAAGGTCTTTGAATATGGAGGAGCACTGACCAACTGAATATTCAGCAACTGTAGGGTCAGGGACCAAGGGCAGGAGCTGGAGCCTGGGTTGGCTTGTCACCCACTAGCCAGGCCACCCCGGGCGAGACAAGGACGGTCTCTGGGTCACATGTTTCTCGTCTCAGTAATGGGGTATATAATACCACGGACCTCATCAGCGTGATCATGAGGGTGGCGTTACAAACCAAACCAATACTATTAGCTAGGATTTACTGAGCATTTACCTTGGGCCAGGCTGTTTGAGTACTCAGTATGTGCCACCACACTTAATACTCTGAACTACTCTTTAAATAGAATCATCCCATTTTATGGATGAAGAAACTGAGGTTTGGAGAGGTGAAGGGCCTTGCCCACTCACCCAGCTCGTAAGTGTTGGAATGAGGAACCTATCATGGGTCTTCCAAATGCCAAAGCTGAAGTCCTCAGCATGAAATGATTTGGTGGGCCATGGATCTGAAAGTGCTTTGTGAACACTAAAGATAGAAATTATTTCATTGTTCCTCCATATACTCCTATTCATGTTCCATAACAACAGTCCCTGGTGGAAAACTGGTAGTTTCAAAATGGCCATCATCGAAGAGCAACGATTTTTCCTCTTCAGACGTTCTTGGGAAGTGCTTCATCTTCAAATAGAGAAAAAAAATCACAAGCATACCTTTGAACACAGGCATCATTATTTCTATCACAAAGATCCACCTCCGCTCATTTTCATCCACCACACATCTGTCAAAGCATGATATCACCTGATTTCCCACGCCAACCTGCAGCGGGAGCCAGGGAAGGCTTCACGGCCCCAGCTTTTCAACAGGGAAACTGGGGCCCAGAGAAATGGTGGCTTGCCCCAGGCTTTGCTGTCAAGACAGACTCCCGGTTCTACCTTCTTAGGAAGACAGTTTGCATCATCTCTCAGAGCCTTGCTTTTCTCATCCTTAGAGAATAAGAATGTCTCATTATAGTTACTGTCAGATGTTCTCCCGAGTGGGTCCAGCTGAGATTGTTGTCAGCATGGCCAATGAAGTCCTGTGGTCAGCGTGTGGGCTGCCTGTTGGCCATTTGCATGGGAGGCATGAGCGTTTCTGAGACACTGGGGGGCCTCCATCTAGGAATGTCTAGAATCTGCTGGCCACTGGAGCTGGATTTCAGCAATTAGGAGATTATTATTTAGGTGGGAAGATGACTGGGTAATAACAGGAGAATGCGGGGGCAGGGGCAGGCATTAAGTACTTCTGATATCTGGCATTCTTTCAGGTTAAAGACAAAGTTAGTCTCTCTGAGACTTAAAGCAGTGTCTTGCTCATGGAGAGCCCTCCATCCGAAGGATGAATGAATGAATGAATGAATGGGCAGAGGCATGGAAACCTGGAGAGCATCCTTAGGTCCCAACTTTCTTGGCAGCTCTTTCCACAGGTCACGAGATCCTATCCATAGGCATGAACACTGCCAGGATGTGGGCACAGGCCAACTGTGATCTAAATGGGACTAAAACTACCACCAGCCTCCCTCGAGTGCCTGCCAAGAACCTAGCCCAACCATATTTGGCGCTGGGTTCACTTCAGGGTTTTCTTCCCACTTGCAGAATCATGGAAACTCCTGGCAAGAAGGGACCTTATGGGTCATCTGATTCAGGCCTCTCGCCAGCCGCTGGGGGAATGAGTTCTGTTTGACAAGTTACAGGGAGCCCTTCTCTGCGCGAGGCTCTAGAGAGGAGGAAGCTTTACAGACTTGCTTCCTGCCTCAGTGAGCTTTCACTCACTCTCAATCTTATCTCCCAAGTGCCCACTCCACTGCACTCATCCCTAATTCTATCCTCCTCCTTAATTATTCACTTGCACCTTGTCTCCGACCCTCTCCCTCCCCCGCTTAGGACTAGCAACCTTCACGGGGACAGGGAGCCCATCTCTCTCCTGCACTGCTGAGTCCCCAGGGTCTAGCACAGAACTTGACACATGGTGGATGCTCAATAAACACCTGCTGAATGAATGAATGAATGAATGAATCTGGTGTGTGGGGTACAGGCAATGTTCGCTCACCTACCAGGCAGATCAAAGCATGCGTTTAGCATACCAGCAAAGCAGGGGCACCAAAAAGGGACAATAAGATTTAAGGAATTTAAGCACTGAATATTATTCTTTTCTATATGGATGATATATTTTTTTTCCCACAATTGAAAAAAAATTTTAAAGGAGAAAAAACAAGCTGGCAAAAAATAATGACTGGGATGTTGACCGTATATTATATCCTTCCTATTTAAGGTACTTCACACAAACGAGCCCTATTAGAAGCGTGCTTTGCTGTTATTTCTCAAGAAATGCTCAAATGGCTCATGTACATCGGAGTGAGATTACCAATAAGGCAATGTAGACATTGATTTCAGAACTTTTTGGACTTCTTTCCACTCATACTCTTTGACATTGTTTTTATTTTGGATGCTAACTGGAGTACCTCAAGTAATTTGTGCTCACAGCTCACCCTAACCCTAACCCAGGGGCTCACAGTCGAGGGGATCTAGTTGAAGCTGCTAGGACATCTCCACCAAGTGGTCCAAGGCCCGAGTTTTATCACTGCCCTCCTCCTGGAAAGGCCACACACCTGCCCATCCATCCGTCCATTCAGTTGCTCACTCAAATACATTTACTGAGCAACTGCTATGGGCCATCCAAGCATTGTTCTAAGACTGGGACATAGCCTTGAATATGACACACAAGTTCCCTTGCC
Organism: Zalophus californianus; assembly: GCF_009762305.2. Taxonomy (NCBI): domain Eukaryota; kingdom Metazoa; phylum Chordata; class Mammalia; order Carnivora; family Otariidae; genus Zalophus; species Zalophus californianus. The sequence goes on from NC_045604.1 coordinate 84,121,369, forward strand.
TTTACGGGACTTAACATTCTAGCCAGAGGAGACCAACAGTAAACAAGTTAGGAACAATATATTTCAGATGCTGAGAGTGTGTGGAGAAAAATAAGGCAGGGATGGGTTAGAGCAAAGACTACAGGAAGGGAGAGAAAGAGCCATGTGGCTACCTGGGAGAAGAGAGCATCCAAGGGAGAGAGAAGAGCGAGTGCAAAGGCCCTGAGGCAGGACTGTGCCCAGCCAGTTCAAGGAACAGGAGGGAGGCCAGTGTGGCTGAAAGACAGTCAGCAGAGGACAGTGATGGGGTAAGAGTTCTGGGGAGAAATAGACATCTGTGGGCCATGGTGAAGACTTTGGCTTTTAGTCAAGTAAGGTGGGAGCCATTAGGGGTTTTGAGCAGCGGAATGACATAATCTGACTCAGCTTTAACAAGATCTCTCTGGCTGGCCCTGTGGCTATTTCTGTCCTTGAGCTGCACAGGTTGGCATGGCTATATCCCATGCCAGGGCATCATGTGTCATGCTGCACTGTCCTTTTGCAACGATAGAAATGTTCTATATCTGCACTGTCCAGTATGGTGACCACCAGCCACACGTGGCTACTGAGCAATTGAAATGTGGCTGGTGAGACTAAGGAAATGAATTTTGAACTTTATCAGACTTCATTAAATTTATATTTGCATAGCCCCATGTGGCTAGTAGCTACTGGATTGGACAATGTAGAGAGGCCTCGTTCTTCGGAGTCCAAAGCCTAGTCTGAGGGGAGGATCCAGGGGCCCTGGGAGCCTCCTCCATCTGCCAGACCGGGAGGACCTGTATGAGTCACAGCACCTGGCATCTGGGTGGGGCCTAGGGACTGGCTGGGTCCAAGGCTTTATGACCAGATGAGCAAACAGAGTTCAAGAGGAGTGACTAACCAGTAATCAGAGTAACTCTGGGCCCTGAACCTGAGTCTCCTGGTTTTCAAGTGGGTGGAGCATCCAGTGGGCTATCTGTGGAGCAATCACTGTGATTCTGTCTGTCTGAGGAGGAGACAGACAGAGTGGTTAAGAGCACCACCTCCAAAGCCCACTGCCTGGATTCAAATCCCAGGTCCACTTGCTACCTTGTTGACCATGCCATGCCTCAGTTTTCCCACCTGTAAAATGGTGATAGGAGTTCCCACCTGATAGGACCATCCTGAGGATTAGACGGTTACTATCTGCTTAGAAAAGAGGTCAGCAAACCTTACAATTTCCTTACTATTATCATCCAGTCTCTTGTCATAATTACTCATTTCTGCCATTGTTGCGGGAAAGCAGTCATAATCCGTAAGTGAATGGGCATGATTGTGCTCTAATAAAACTTTATTTATAAGAACAGGTGGCAGGCTGGATTTGGCCCATGGGTTGTAATTTGCAGACCCTTGGCTTAGAGCAGTGCCTGGCACATTGTGCTATACATCCAGTTATTTACTAACGAACTCAATGTACAGAAAGATTTCATATTTGCTGTGAGGGATCTTCCTATGGACCACGCTACCACTTATGTGAAGTGTTTACCTTCTTTGGCCACGATTTCTCCAAAAAAGATTTCCAACATTTCTGGAAGCAACAACAAAAACAACTAGACTTTACTGAGCATTTACCATGCACCTTGATTATGCCAAACCTTTTATATACTTAGCTCCTGTGATCCTCACCATCACTTCACCGCACGGGTCCTTCTTGTGTGTTACCTTCATCTGGCAACATAGAAAGTTCAGAAAAGAACTTTGCCCAAGGTTGGGCCAAGGTCCGACACCCATGGCAATTAGCGTGGCACCTGGGACATCTTAAATCAAATACACATCTGTCAAATGAACACACGGACACACTGCGTCTAGAGTCACAACATTAATGTCCTTCTGTTTCAGTAGCTTGTCAGTAACTTCTAAGAGCCTCAGTTTCTGGGGCGGGATGGGGGGGATAAAATGGGCAAATCACACTTCCTGAGTTGCTGTGAGTAATTCCAGAAACCTACCCACTTGAGTCCAAAGTCAAACTGCTGACCGGGGCTGACCAGATCCTTAGGAACTGGCTCCTGCCTGCCTGACCTCATTCCCTCTCCTCCTCTAGGCTCCAGCCTGAGCCCTCCTCAAATACACCAACGTCATGCCCACCTCCACCCAGGGCTCTTGCTGGGCCCAGAAGTCTGCACCTCAGAGAGACCACTCTGACTACCTCAGCTAAGTAGGCCCACCCCTCTCTAGCTCATCACCCCTTTATTTCCTTCTCAGCAGGTATGGTTAGCTGTTAACTACCCTATTTTCCTCTTCACCTGAATGTTTCCCCTGCTTGACCAGATGCTTCCTGAAAGCATGTCTCTGGCCCTGTCTCTCTCACTACTTGGGTTCCTCGCCTAGTACTGGGTCATGGTTCAGGCAGGTCAGTTCTCTTCCTCCTGCTCCTCCTCCTGGTGGTGGGGGGGAGCCCCACTGAAGGTCTGGGTGGTCCCACACTCAAACAAAGCTCCTTTATAAAGCAACCAGATTGCAACAAAGCTTACAACACTGAAAGTCATTTCCCCCTTTTATCCCTCTAAATTCTTCACTTCCTGAAAAAAAAAAAAAAAACACACACACACACAAAAACAAAAAAAGCCACCAAGGGCCTTTGGGCCTAATCTGGCCTAAGTTGCTGGGCAGAGCTCACTCAGCCTCTTCAGACAGAGGGTAAAAAACAACTCAAGTCAGATGGCTGGCTGGCTGGCTGACCAGAGAACCACTGTGGCCTTGCATGGCCTGTGCAGTCTCCGGCTGCGTCCAGACCTGCAGAAGATCCCTCCTTCCCAGGACACCTTTAGTGACGAGTGACCCTGACCCATGGGCTTAGCCGATGAGGGGAAGAAAATAAACACTACAGGATCAATGGTTACTTGTCTTCCAGTTTAAGACAATGTGTCAGACTGAAACAACCCAAATAGTTGTTAACTATATAACTGATAGTGTAACCCAGAAAGTGTAGGTATATAGCACATGAAGTCATCAAGTCTTACAATATTAAGGCTAGAGAAGGCCCAAATAATAATAATATAATAATAATAGCAACAGTACCATTTGAATACTCAGTGCCTGCCAGGTGTAGTGCTAAGTCTTCAACATGCTTATCTCATTAAACCCTCTCAGGAACTGGGGCGCCTGGGTGGCTCAGTCAGTTAAGCCGCCGACTCTAGATTTTGGCTCAGGTCATGATCTCAGAGTCGTGATACTGAGCCCCGAGTGGGGCTCTGGGCTCAGTGGGGAGTCTGTTTGGGATCCTCTCCCTCTGCCCCTCCCCCACAGTGCTGCCTTGTACGCATATGCGCACTTCTCTCCCTAAAATAAATAAATAAATCTTAAAAACAAAAAAATCCTCTCAGCAACCCTAGATAGGGGTATGATTATCCCCATTTCAGAGAAGAAAACAGAAGGTCAGAGGGGTAACAGGACTTGCTCAAGGTGACACACCTGGTAATCAGCCACACCGGGAATTTGTACACGGGCTGGGCAGGTTTAATAAAAACTGTCAGATGCTTCTTTATTTACCTTAAAACAGAACAAAAACAAAAAACAAACCAGGTCCCAGCCATCCCCCCCAAGAGAAGGAGTCTAAAGAGGCTGTTTAGTTTTATCCCTTTACCCTTCCTTTACCCTTCCAAGTGTTCCTGCTCCAAAGGCCCGGACCGAGTCCCACCCGGTGGAAAATGGGGTCAATGCAAATACAGTCACCCTCCCCCAAGTGCTGCCCCTTGACGAGGAGAGAGGAGAGGCGAGTGGTTCTGAAGCCATCGCATAAGTTGCAACCTGTCCGGCCGCGACATAATGACAATCAGTCCATCTTGGTTGAGTCACTTGGGTTCCCCCGATGAACAATGGGATAATGGTCACAGCAAACCCTCACATAAGGGTTAAGAGTCCCTGAGTTTGGCCAGTCCTTGAAAAGTTAAGTACAGAATGACCACAGGATCCAGTGACTCCACTCCTAAGTATATACCCAAAAGAGCTGAAAACAGATGTTCAGTCAAACACTTGTACCCAAGTGCTCACAGTAGCATTTTTCTTTTTTTCTTTTTTTGATTATTTATTTATTTATTTGACAGAGAGAGACACAGTGAGAGAGGGAACACAAGCAGGGGGAGTGGGAGAGGGAGAAGCAGGCTTCCCGCTGAGCAAGGAGCCCGATGTGGGACTCAATCCCAGGACCCTGGGATCATGACCTGAGCCAAAGGCAGACGCTTAATGACTGAGCCATCCAGGCGCCCCAGCATTTTTCCTAATAGTCAAAAGATGGAAACAATCCAAATGTCCATCAATGGATGAATGGATATACAGATGGTGGGATAACCATACAACGGAATACTATTCAGCCATACAAAGGAATGAAGTACTGATACAGGCTACAACATGGACGAGCCTCGAAAACATTATTTACGCTAAGTGAAGAAGTCGGTCACAAATGGTCATGCTATTGTATGAGCCCATTTATATGCAGTGTCCGAAATAGGTACAGCCATAGAGAAGGAATACAGATTGGTGGTAGCCAGGGGCTGGGCAGAGGGGGGGAATCAGGGAGTGATACTTAATGGGCACAGGTCTTGGAAAGGAAAATGTCCTTTCCCCACCCCCAAAGGGGACACTGCCAAGTGGTTGATTTTGTTATGTGAATCATACCTCAATTTAAAAGTCACTGACTAGGGGCGCCTGGGTGGCTCAGTTGGTTAAGCAACTGCCTTCGGCTCAGGTCATGATCCTGGAGTCCCAGGATCGAGTCCCACATCGGGCTCCCTGCTCAGCAGGGAGTCTGCTTCTCCCTCTGACCCTCTTCCTTCTCGTGCTCTCTCTCTTTCATTCTTTCTCTGTCAAATAAATAAATAAAATCTTAAAAAAAATCTTTAAAAAAAATTAAAAAAAAAAATAAAAGTCACTGACTACAAGCTAGTTGATGATGATCTAGGATGAAGAATTTACCGAATGGAATATGATAAACGTTTGGTAAACGGGAAAAGCCACCAAGAGTCATTCCATGCAGTAAACATAGAACATGCCAGGAACCATGGGGCTGAGGGGCCTGGGAGTGGGCAAATGCCTCCTGGGGGGGTGCCTGAGATAGGGCGGGGTCTTTGCCTCTTGGAGGAGGAGACATTCAAGCTGAGATCAGGCAGAGGAATAGTGACTGCAAGACCTGAGGAGGAGAACACACTGGAAGGGACCAGTGGGTAGCTGGGGCCTGGGGGGCAAGGGAAAGCAGCAGGGCTCAGGAGAGGTAGCCAGGGGCCGGCTCAGAGAGGCCCCAGAAGGTGGTCTTCCAGCTTTTACTCCTGTCAGAACCTCACTTATAGTGGTGGAAACTGAGGCAAATCACTGTCTGAACTTAGGTCTGTTCCATTCTAAAATCCCTGCTCTTAAAAATGATATAACCCAAGAGAAGCAAGAATACAGCTCAATGGATACTTGGACAGGGTGAGGCCAGTGGGCCACGTGGACATGGAGCAGGGACAGAGAGTCCAGCTTGCGAGAGGGGAGGCAGTCAGGGAAGGCTTCCAGGGAGGACGTAATGCCGGACTGAAAGAGGAGGAGTATGCCTTATAATGGAATAAGGTAATGAATGGCACCCATGGCAAAGGGAACATAAGGGGCTTCACAGACTCTAGAAGTATCATGGGGCCAAATCATGAAAGGCATCTACCCAATTAATATTTACTGAAGGCCTACTATGCACCAAGCACTGTACAAGCATGGGGACATGATGGTGAGCCAAACAGGCCCAGCCCTTGTTCTCCTGGGGCTTATCATCTAGTAGGGAACAGGGATGTTAATAACAACAGTTAACACATGGTGCTATGGCAGCCAGTCTCCAGGGTGGCTCCCCGTGATCCTCTCCCCCTAAATGCCCTGACATTCACACCCTTCCATGGGTCCTTTCTACACTGAACAGGGTGACCCATGTGACCAATAAGATACTGCAGAAATAACAAGGTGTGATCTCCATGAGCAGATGATAAAAGACATTACGGCTTCTTCTAAACTCTCTCCTGGATCACATGCTCCAGGGAAAGCCATGTCCATGGGGCACTCAAGCAGCCTCTGCAAGGTCCACATGGAGAGGCTTCCTACCAAAAGCCAATGTCAATTTGTCATCCCTACGAGCAACTCATCTTTGGAAGGGATCCGCGGCCCCAGGCAAGCTTTCAGAGGACTGCATCCCTGGCCCACATCATGAATCCAACCTTGTTAGAGACCCTGAGCAAGAGCCAGATGGGTCATCCCCAAATTCCTGACTTGCAAAAACTGTAAGATAAGAAGTGATTATCACTGTTCTAAGCCTCTAAGTTTGCAGATAATTTGTTACACAGCATAGATAACTAATATAAGTACTTACCAAGTTTTTTGGGGTTAACTCTCTTAATCCTTACACTGAGCCCTTGAAGTAGATACTATCATGACTTCCATTTAACACATAAGGAAACTGAGGCACAAAGCACTGAAGTGCTTTGCCTAAAGACCAGGGCATGGAAGATGAGGATTTGCATCTGGGAATCCAGAGTCTGGATTCTCAACCTCTACACCATAGCTGTCAGTGTGGCTTCAGGTATACTTCATTCACCCATTCATTCATTCATTCATTCAACACATATTTATCATCTACTAAGTGCCAGACACCGTTCTAGGTCCTAGGAGAAGACAAAGTCCCTGCTTTTCATGGCACCTACATTCTAGAAGGAGAGACAGCTAATAGACAAGAAAACAATCAAACCAGATGACTTCAGATGGTGGTAAGTGCTTTGAAGAAATAAGCAAGGAAACTAGTCAGGGGAAGAGAGCTAGGGGTGCTTCTTCAGACAAGGGGGCTCCAGAGATCTGCATTTCTGAGGTGACATTTGAGCAGAGATCTGACAGGAGGAGGAAGAAGCTGCCATAAGAAGATCAAAGAGATAGGTAGTCCAGGCAAAGAGAACAGCTGGTGCAAAGGCCCTGAGGCAGTAACTGTATGTTAGAGGAATGGAAAAGCAGCCAAGGGTAGCTGGAACTGGACAGGTTAAGGGAGAGTCGTAGGTGATGAGGGTCTAGAAAGGTGGGCTGGGATGGAATCACCAGGCCTTACCAGGCACCACATTAAAGCCTGGGGTTTAGTCTGAGCACAATGAGAAACCACTGGGAAGTTTTAATTTTTTTTTTTAAAGATTTTATTTATTTATTTATTTGAGAGAGAGAGAATGAGAGACAGAGAGCACGAGAGGGGGGAGGGTCAGAGGGAGAAGCAGACTCCCCGCCGAGCAGGGAGCCCGATGTGGGACTTGATCCCGGGACTCCGGGATCATGACCCGAGCCGAAGGCAGTTGCTTAACCAACTGAGCCACCCAGGCGCCCTGGGAAGTTTTAATTTAAGAAGGGGAACGATATGATCTGTTTTATCATTTAGAAGGATGCATATTTCCCAATCTGTAAACCAGAACCTCTTTGTCTACTGCCTGGTTCCAACTGTCCTCCCGTGATGTCCATACAGCAGGCCACCATTTACAAAGTACAACAAAGTTACAAACGCGGTCCCTTCTGAGCCTCCCAGCCATGCTGGTGGATACAAGTTCATAAAGCATCATTTGTGCAAGGGACAGGGAAGACCTTTTAGTCAGAGGAGTCAGTTAAGACACTTCTAAAAAAGATGCTTAGAGAGTCTCCTTTAACACCCAGCAAAGATCCAAGCTAGATGAATGTTATCATGCCCTCTGTAGGGAAACCAGGGTCAGCATCTTAAATGTGATGGATTGTGCTAAAATAAGAGGAAGATAAATGGAAACCAACTAGAAAAATACTTGAATGGCTATCATTGAAAGGCTGAAGTTGAGCTGACACCAGCACTATTAATAATGAGCTAGAAAATAATTAGCATCGAACGGAACTTGACTTCTGTTTTCTGATTCCTGAGCAAGTTCCCAGGGTTTGGATCTCTCTAGATGTCTTTCTTCTTCTTTTCTCCTTCTAGATGTAGAGAACAATCCAATCAGCAGGGCCCAATGCCCAAATCTACAGTCATGGTTTACTGTAATTCCTTGTAACAAAACTTCTATTCTCAAATTGAAATAGAGGAAACGCTGCTTATAAAACTCACAGCAGGGTCTTGTGTTTTGTTAAAGGGCAAATGTAAGATGGGAATGCTGTAAGGAAGCCCGCCTAGGTGCTGGTAACTCTTCTGTCTCGACTGGGTGGCAATTGTACATGTTTATGTAAAAATTCACAGAGTTTACACGTCACTCTAAGTTTCACTCAGTAAAAAAGGACAGATTTTAACACTTGGCTGGCGACCATTTTTTGTGCCTTTCTATGTACCACGCGTGTGGTGGGCACTTCACAAATTTTTCTCTCAACTGATCCCACCACCACCCTCGTCCCATTTTACTGCTGAAGAATCGGAGGCTCAGAGAAGGCCAGCCACTTACCAAAGATCACACAGCAATAAACAGCCCAGGCAGAATTCTTTTCCAAGTCTGTCTAACTGTAAGGCCTGAAAATGTCTGGGAGGCAGGCACCTCGTGGCAGAATGGTAGGGCTAGCAGGGCTCTCACACTCTTTTTCAGTTAATAGATAAGGGATCCCTAGAACAGTAATGGGAAGGCACCACACGGTCGGGACTCCCACTCTGATGCTTCTTTGGGAGAGGGCATGCACCCTCGGAATTGGGCAAGGATGGGTTGCAGAAGGGAGAGCAGGAGAAAGAGAGATCCGCTTTCCCCCAAAGCCAGGAGCGCCCGGCGCGGGCAGGTGGCCAGGGGCTGGGCCCGCTCCAAGCCCCGGGCAGCTCGCCCGGCGGCCGCCGGGAGCGCGGTCCCGGCCGCCCTACCTGGGTGGATGAAGGGCTGCCTGCTGCGCCTGCCTGGCGGGAGCGCACTGGCACTGGACTCGCTCATGGCTGCGCCCCGCGCCCCCGACAGGCCACCGGAGACCCGCTCCGAACGCCGCCGCCGCCGCCAGCTCCCGGAGCCGAAATTCCAGGTTCCGGCGCGGACGTCACAGAGGCCGGGGCGGGGCGGGGCGCGGCGCCGAGGCGGCCCTTTCCCCGCGCGCCGCCGCCGGACCCCCGGGGGCCCAGGCGCCGGGTGGGAGTGCGGCGGGCGGTGGGAGCAGGGAACCGAGCGCGGGCCCCGGAAGGCTCCACCCAGCGGCCGAGAGAAGGGGCGACCTCCCGGATGTCTTACTAAATTTAAGAAGGGTTATTAATAAAAATAACCGGGGCTCTGAACAAGTGTATCTAGAAAGTTACCATTTGGGTCCAAACAGTCGGGTGGGGGGAGAGTATTTGTACATGTTTGTAAATGCGGGTGGGGAGCTGGGAGGCTCAGTGCGGTGCAAGGGAGGATGTCACCATCAAATGAGTTTGTGTTATAAATTTCACACCATATTCATGTTTCATCGCTAGACATCTATCCGTGGCCAGTTTCAAACAAAATTGAAAGTAATTGCCAAGTATAAATAAATGTAAAATGATTAAGTAAATGTAGTTCTATGTGCATTGTATATAAGTAATTGTCAAATTAAATAAATAAATGAGGAAGTGTAGATAAATCTCCTGTGCAGGATTCCGGATAATTTATATATAGATTCTTCAAGGAAGTGGAGCCTAACTCTCCACTCTAAATGGGGGGCTGCACACTGTGATTTCCTCCCAAACAGGGCAGTATGGGTGGAAGGGCAAGTAACTTTACCTGGGTAATGCTTGGCAAACACTTTCTCAGACAGACATTCAAGGTCAACACCCATAATGATAAGTCACGTTGATGGTATGCACTCCTGGTATGATGTGATGAGAATTACACTACCTGTGGGGTCTCTGTCCCCCAAACCTGTCACCCTAGTCCAATCATAAAACAGACAAACCCCACACGTGAGACATTCTAACAGGATACCTGGTTACTCCTCCCCCCAATTGTCAAGTTCATCAAAAAACAGGGTGAGTCTGAGAAACTGTGAACAGCTAAGAAGAACCTAGGGAGACATGACCCCTGTAAGTGTAGCAGGGATGGGGAAGGGTAGGGACGTGGAACGAAAAAAAGGAGCACCTACTGGGGCGCCTGGGTGGCTCAGCGTCCTGGGATGGAGCCCCACATCCTGCTCCCTGCTCAGCAGGAAGCCTGCTTGTGTTCCTTCTCTCACTGTGTTTCTCTCTGTCAAATAAATAAATAAAATCTTAAAAAAAATAAAGGAGCACCTAAGCAAATCTGAGTAAAGGATGAACTTTAGATAATAAGAATGTGTCAGTATTGGTTCATCTATTGTGAAAAATGTATCATAGTGAGATAAGATAGTAGTAATCAGAGAAACCGAGTCTGGGGTGTATGGAAACTATGTACGTTCTCTCTGTACCATTCTCTGTATGGAAACTCTGTACTCCCTGGGCTATTTTCTGTAACTCCAAAACTGTTCCAAAATAGAAATTTTATTTATTTATTTTACAGTAATTGCTTGGCTCAAAATAAAGACTATTTTTACTGTAGTTAAGGGTGGGGTCGCTGGGTTTCCCTTTTGAACCTAGTTTCCTATTATTCCCTGAGTGAGCTGGACCACATGCCTCTACCTCTCTGAGCCTCTGTTTTTTCCACCTGTAAAATGAGGATATATTACTAGGTCCTGGTCTGTAGTGAGAATACTCACCTGAAATGCCTGGCAGAACGTTTGGGGGAGCAGGGGGAATCCTAATTTGGATGCCAATATCATACTTACACAAAAGAAAATCCAAAGATATGATTTTTTAAAGATTTTATTTATTTGAGAGAGATAGAAATGAAAAAGTAATATCATAGAGGTACTAAAAAAAGAAAAATGAAGTTTTTTTTTTTTTTAAAGGATCACCGAGGATGCCTGGATGGCCCAGTGGGTTTAGCGTCTGCCTTCAGCTCAGGTCATGATCTCGGGGTCATGGGATTGAGTCCTACATTGGGCTCCTTGCTCAGCAGGGGGCCTGCTTCTCCCTCTGTCTGCCGCTCCCCCGCTTGTGCTCTCTCTCTGACAAATAAATAAAATCTTTTTAAAAAGGGGGGGTGCCTTGGTGGCTCAGTCGGGTAAGCGTCTGCTTTGGCTCAGGTCATGATCCCAGGGTCCTGGGATCGAGTCCCTTGTCAGGCCCCCTGCTCAGCAGGGAGTTTGCTTCTCCCTCTCCCTCTCTTGCTCTCTCTCTGTCAAATAAATAAAATCTTTAAAAAAAAAAAAAGTATCACCGAGGGGAAGGCCTTACTGAGTTTGACCCAAACCCAGAAGCCAAAGAAGCATGATAAATCCAACGACATAAAAATTTAAAATTCTGCACCATAAGCAATGACATTTGTACAAGGATATTCTTTGCAATGCTGTTTATAATAGCAAAAGACAGGAAGCAGTCTAAGTCTCTGTATGTAGGAGGCTGGTTAAATAAATTTTGACACCTACGTCCAGCTATTATATAGCTCTATAAATAGACTTATAGGAAATTCTGCATAGAGAGGTATATAATTGACAAAAGCAAGATGCAGAAGAAGTGTATTAGGTAAGCTACCATTTGGGTAAAAAAAGTTTATGTCTGTAAATGCATAGACTATCTCTAAACAAGAGTGGGGGGTATTTAATGATTATCTTTTTTTTTTGTACTGCGTAGATGGTATTACCTATATGTATGTGTTTGTATTTTGTATTTTTATTTTTTTTAAAGATTTTATTTATTTATCTGACAGAGAGAGACACAGTGAGAGAGGGAACACAAGCAGGGGGAGTGGGCAGAGGGAGAAGCAGGCTTCCTGCAGAGCAGGGAGCCTGATGTGGGGCTCAATCCCAGGACCCTGGGATCATGACCCGAGCCGAAGGCAGACGCTTAACAACTGAGCCACCCAGGCACCCCTGTGTTTGTATTTTTTAAAATTACCTTTAAAGTTTGTGGAGTGTTGACCAATGATGGCTCTTTCTATCATGAGGCAGTGCCTCCCTCATCCCCTCATCCCCTGCTCATGAGAGGCCACCTCCCAGTCCCCAGTCCCCATTCCCAGCCTACAGATCCAGAAGGGGATGGCAGAACCCAATGGCATAAAGGTGATGGGGTGACCTTAGAGAAGATGCTCAGAACCCCAGGTGCGAATCTTCTTCCTGATGGTCTCATCTGGCACCTGGCCCTGGTTTGGGTCTGCATCCTGGGCTAGGTGGGACCTTAGATTCTCTCCATGGTAAGGGAATGAACCCAGGCTCCTGAAGGAGACTCCTTCCTCCCAGCAGAGGACTAATTTTACAGGAGTAGAAATAGGGTGGTTCTGGGGCGCCTGGGTGGCTCAGTCTGTTAAGCATCTGCCTTCGCCTCAGGTCATGGTCCCAGGGGCTCCCTGCTCAGGAGGGAGTCTGCTTCTCCCACTCCCTCTGCTTCTCCCCACCTCCCACTTGTGCTCTCTCTCTCGCTCACTCTCTCTCAAATAAATAAATGAAATCTTAAAAAAAAAAAAGAAAAGAAATAGGGTAGTTCTTTGGGAAAAGATCATAAAAATCTCCTGTTGGAAAGAAGTAAAAGAGGAAGAAGCCTGTCAGCTAGAGAAGTAAATTCAGACAGAAGGATGCCCAGTAAGACAGAAAACAACAAGAATGAAATCCTTGATTCCCTTAATTGCTTTTATTTCAAGGGAAGGCACATGTCTTGCAACAGCGCCCCCATCTCCTTTCTCAGTTTCAGCGCTTTATTTTTACTACTTGTTTTATCTATTTTCCACACTAGAATGTAGTGTGGCTCTGTGAGGGCTCTTTTTTATTATTAGGGGAATAATAGTGGTAATAATAATAATAACAACAACAGCTCCTGCTTATTGAAAAATTACTTTGTACCAACACTTTATCATGCATTACTTCACTTAACCTTCATCATTCCTAAGAAGACAATGGGAGCCTCTAAACCTCATTTTATGGAGAAAAGAGCCATGTTTTTCCCTAAGAGGCAGAGTGGAATCACTTCTGTTTCCTCCTTCCCACCATCCCCCAGCAGATCATCTACCCCAAGCACCACTGCTTCCCCCAAGGCAAGGACTGCTTCCTGACTATCTCCCTGCCTTGTCCAAACATTGTCCACACAGCAGTCAAAGCCAGCTTCTCAAAAAGGAAGTTGATCTTGTCATTTTCCTGCTTAAACACCCCCTCCTCCTTTGGTTTCCTCTTGCCACTTAGAATACACACTCACTCTCCTTATGGTGTGTGAACCAGGTTTTGCAGGATCCCCCCCCTACCCCATCTCCTACCATCGCCACTGTGGCTGGCCTCCTTTCTGCCCCTTGAACACACCTAGCATGTTCTTGCCGGCGGGCTTCATGTTTGCTGTTTCTTTATCCTTGGAACCTGCATTTCACACTTGCCCTGATTTTGTCCGCTTCTCCCTTCCCGTGGCAAAAGATGGTCACGTCGCAGCTCCAAGTTTTCATAAACTCTGCAAGGACTGAGTGGAAGTCTGTGAGTCATAATTCCCAAATCCTGGGTGGGGAGAGTCTGATATACTTAAACTGATATACTTGACTTAAATCAAGAGTAAATTCCTGGCTCCATCAACCGTGTTCTTCATGTAGGTTGTCCTGGTACAAACAGTGTTCCCTGTGTTAGGAGTTAGATGGACAGTTAGGTAGTCAGGGCCAGGGTCCCCAACAAGAAAATATGGAGTCAGGACAGCTAAAATAAAACAGCACTAATATCCTGCTTTGCAGCTTAGACAGGACCGCACTAGAATTCTGCTTTGCAGCCTTTGCAGAAATGACTTCCATAAAATGTCCTAAAATAAGGCAATTAACCACAAAGCATTTGTCAATATCACGGGCAAAGGGCAGTTAGACATAAGCCCCTAGATGTCAGCAAAAAAAGACCATCAGCATGTTGACATTAACCTAGTAGGTAGACAGATACGTGACCAAAGCCCTGATGGGCACAACTCAGCACACCATGATTGCTTAAGGCAGTTCCATTGAAGAGCTCATAAAAACCCCTAAACTTAGAAACTCCGGGGGCAACCCTCTGGGCTCCCCCCCTCTCCGGGAGCTTTATACAGTTACTCAATAAACTTTGCTTTTCTGCTCACCATTCTTTGTCTGGTCTACCTCTTCATTCTTTGAAGTGGGGTGACCAAGAACCATGGGCACTAAAGGCAGAGAAATCCTACAACACCTGTGCATCCTACTTATGTAGTTTTGGAATGTTGGTGAGGTCTGGAGCTGACGGCCAAGAAGGAATTCTTTTTTTTTTTTTTTAAGATTTTATTTATTTATTTGAGAGAGAGAGAATGAGAGATAGAGAGCACGAGAGGGAAGAGGGTCAGAGGGAGAAGCAGACTCCCCGCTGAGCAGGGAGCCCGATGTGGGACTCGATCCCGGGACTCCAGGATCATGACCTGAGCCGAAAGCATTGCTTAACCAACTGAGCCACCCAGGCGCCCCCAAGAAAGAATTCTTGAGACTTCTTTGGTGCAAAAAAAGGTGGTTTTATTAAAGCACGGGGAAAGGACCTGTGCCTTAGGGTTCGGAATGTCACACATATCCCTCCTGAGTTGTGGGGTGTCAGCTTGTGCTTTGTCCTCAGCTTGCCTTCTGCTCCCTCATCACTGATGCCTTGGAAACATCCTCCTGCCTCCACCAGTTGTCATTCCACAAGTTGCCTAAAACAGAAATGCTTTGTAAATTGTAAACCTCTAAGTAAATGTTTATATAGTAGCTTGGCCGTGTAAGAATCATGCAACTATGCGGTTGCAAAATTGGACAAATGAGAGAATTTTATGTACCAATAGATAACATGCAAGTAAAGCCGATCATTTTAGTTCATTTATGGAAAAAGAGTTAGCCAATGTCTTTGCTACTTTGAATTTTCATGGGTAATTTAAGATCGCTGTTGGTTTGTTTGCTTTTTTACTCATTTGGTTGTTGTTTTTGTTTTTACTCATTTTTAATGTTGTATAGGCTGATTTGCTTCTATTTGGCAGCAGTGATAACCCAGTGAGATTCTCTTAAAGGATAATGGGAATTTACTGGAAAGGTAGTGGGCAAGATGCTGCTGAGCCTCAGAAGGAGATGGAAACAGTTATACCAAGACATTAGCAGTAGGGGTGCCTGGGTGGCTCAGTCGTTAAGCGTCTGCCTTCGGCTCAGGTCATGGTCCCAGGGTCCTGGGATAGAGTCCCACATCGGGCTCCCTGCTCGGCAGGAAGTCTGCTTCTCCCTCTCCCATTCCCCCTGCTTCTCCCTCTCCCACTCCCCCTGCTTGTGTTCCCTCTCTCGCTGTGTCTCTCTCTGTCAAATAAATAAATAAAATCTTTAAAAAAAAAAGAGGTTAGCAGTAGTTATTTCTAGGTGATAACTGTAGAAGTCTATTTTTTTCTTATTGCTTTTCTGTATTTGCCAGTTTCTTGACAAAATTACATTCATAATTGAGAAATGAAAATTATTATTTTTAAATAATATATGACAGGACATCTGTTCTTTATCCCTATGTTTTCTTTTGGGTTAAACTCTCAATAGAAAAACACAAAGATGCTGAACATACAATTTTTATCATTGCTACAACTGATAATAATAACATAGTTCTATTGGTTTGTGTGGTCACAGAAAAACCATTTCACCATGGAGTCCTCAGATTTCATATTTGAAAAATAAATGGATTAGGGCAGAGGTTCTTAACCTGGGGTGATACCCACCACCCATGGGGCACTTTAGAAATGTGGGGAGGCAGGTTAGCAGTTACCATGAACAGGGGATGCTACTGACTTAATTCAAAGGTGAAAGCCAGGTTGCTCCCTAACAATAAGCTGGTGGCTCCCATCCCACGCAATCAACATCCTGTTTCCTGGGACACAAACCGCCCAGGATCCGAGCAGACATGCAAGCAGGTTAAAACCCATTCTAATGATCTGAGCCAAGAACCAAACTCTGACAAACACCCAATATTTTTGTATGATTTCAACCTGTATTGAATTTTCCAGGAACACGGCTACCGTGTACATTGAGGAGAGTATATATCATCTAGCTTCTGTTTCGGTCAAGAGTTATTCACTATTTCAGAAAATCAAAGCCGCTCAGGGTACTTGGGTCACCACTGATGTGGGAAACAAAGGCGGAAGGAAATGTAGGTAAAGTTAAATGTCCTTATAACCTGCAGCCCATTGACAAATACTTGAGGCAGGCAGAGTAACATTCCCCCCGGGAAGCTCCCAACTGTCTTTTTTTTTTTTTTTAAGATTTTATTTATTTATTTGAGAAAGAGAATGAGCAGTTGGGAGGGGCAGTGGGAGAGAGAGAGAGAAGCAGACTCCTTGCTGAGCAGAAAGCCTGATGCAGGGCTCTATCCCAGGACCCGGGGAACATGGCTTGGGCTGAAGGTAGATGCTTAACTGACTGAGCCACCTAGGCGCCCCAAGCTCCCAGCTGTCCTAACGTTAATGCCTTGTTAGAGGGGAAAACAAACAAAGCTGGACAATTGCAAGGCCTCCAGTATCCTGTGAGTCTTCTTTAGCATATGAAAATCCTCTTGGAACTTCCCTTATCCTTACTTCCCCCAACCCCAAAGTATATAATCAGTTGCTCCTCACAGTCCCGGGGCAGCGGCTCTTTCTGCCCACGGGTCTTGTCCCTGTGCTTTAATAAAATCACCTTTTTGCACCCAAGACGTCTCAAGAATTCTTTCGTGGCTGTCGGCTCCAGACCTCACCTACATTCCAAAAAAAAACTGCGTCAATCACTACTACACCTCTGCATCGCTCTGCTTTTGTAGCTGAAGCCTTTGAGATATTTCTTCTAGAAGACATCCACTATTTCATGACTATTATCTTCTTACAAATATTTGTGTTTTATCTTTCTTCTTAGACCTGGGTCAGGATATTGTTTGGTTTTCCACATTAGCTGTGCAGGTAGATTGATAGCACGTGCAGGGAACACTGCCTGCAGAGAGCCATGTGGCTCACTCCCTTGCTTCTCCTTCATTTAAGCAGACTCACATGTCCCTTGTTCACTGGCCTTCGTCCAGACCACCTGTTTAACACTGCCGCCTGTGTTGCCCTATCCTCCCAGCCCTCTGACCCTTGACTTAAATCAGGAGTAAATTCTTGGGGGGTGCTTGGGTGGCTCAGTCAGTTAAGCGTCCTACTCTTGATTTTGGCTCAGGTCATGATCTAAGGGTTGTGAGATGGAGCCCCATCTTGGGGTCCTCGCTCAGCGTGGAGCCTCCTTAAGATTCTCTCTCCCTCGGTGCGCCTGGTTGGCTCAGTCAGTTAAGCTTCTGCCTTTGGCTCAGGTTGGGATCCCAGAGTCCTGGGACTGAGCCACACCCCCCCCCCTTCCCACTCAGCAGGGAGTCTGCTTCTCTCTCTCTCTCTCTCCCTCTGCTCCCCCCTCCCCGCCCCTGCTTGTACACATACACATTCGCTCTCTCTCTCAAATGAATAAATGAAATCTTAAAAAAAAAAGGATTCTGTCCCTCTCCCTCTGCCCTCCCCCTGCTCCCACCTCTCTCACTCTTGGCTCTCTCAAGAAAAAAAAAGTGAATTCTTGGCCTCATCAACCATGTTCTTCATGTAGGTCGTTGTCCTGGTACAAGTGTATGACTTTTTCATGGCAGTCATTATCTTGTAATAAAATATACAGCTGACTGTTTTCTGTTTATCGTGCGTCTCCCTCACTAAAAGGAAAGTCCCACAAGGGCAGGGATCCTGGTGTGTCCGTGGTCACTGATAGACTCCACACGGCTAGACGGTCCAGCACACAGGAGGAATTCAGTGACTCCAGCTGCTTGTATAAGTTGGGTTCCTGAAGTTCATTTGAGGATTATAAAGGGGGATCCAGACTCTAGTCAGCTCCTGATGAATTTTTTTCTGGAAATGTGAAAAATAACGGGGTGAGGGAGGGGGAATCTCTCTTCCTTTCTGGTATAAATTGCTCCGTGATTTTTAAATACAATATTTCTTTGCTTGTGGTCATGAAAAGTAATTTTAAGGCAAATTGCAAGGTAATTCAGAAAAGGTCAAACGCCTCTGAGGTCAAGAGAGGCTGAGCCCACTTTTAGATTTTCCCAGGCTCTTGGCGGCCAGCAAAGGGCTCTTCGCAAAGGTTCCCTCCCTGCTGGAGAGAGCTCAGCTGCTATTTTAAAGACCTAAGTGTTTGTGATCTTGCCTCCATGAACATCCACACTGGCCTGTCCCTTCCAAGGGAGCCCGGAGATGGACCAGGGGCCTGTCTGGAACACACTTCCTTCCTGCCTCCAACTCCCTACTTGGATTGCAGCCTTAAACCACTCCCTCGCCTTCCCACAAAGCACAGACCATCCCCCTCCACCCTGGGATGATTCAGTTTTAATCCCCTCCCGCCCGGAGCTGCATCCTAACAAAGGCGAGGAGTATTCCCCCGGGGGGCTGCTCACCAGCCTAAAAACCAGCTGTTAGAGCGACGGTGGCTCCTTCAGTGACAGGGGAGAAAAAAAATCGCCCTCTCAGCTTGTTTTGCACGCACCACCAAACTGGAGCACAGGACAATTGCTACATTAAATTTTTATTATATACCTCTAGGTCCGTCTGTGCATCTGTGCCTATGAGTGTGTCAAGTTGCAAAGACTTCTTTCTCAGGAAGGACTGTTTTATTCTGCTTCGGTATCCTTTTTCATGTTGAAATGTCCTATTTGTAGAAAGATATGGCTAAGAGCATGGGCTGAGCCAGACAGCCTGGGTTGGACAGCTAGCTCTGCCACTCACTGTGATCTGAGGCAAGTTGCTAATCCTCTCTGTGCTCCAGTTTTCTCATCTAGCAAGTGATTCTAATAGCAGTATCTACCGCCAGCACAGGGCTGGGACTAGAGTAAGGCAGGCAGGGGGTCTAGGGGCACCATTTAAGGAGATATCCAGGGTTGCAACTACAGGGTTGGCAGCTGGGCGTATCTCCCTCCTCCACCCTTCCCTACTTCCCCCGACCCCCGTCCCAGCTCAGCTCTTAAGACTGTTGGAATGAGGTAAGGAAGTCAATTCTATAAAGCACTTAGAACTGTGCCTGGTCCAGAGTAAGTGGTATATAAATGTTTGTTAAATAGTTATTTCATTAAATGTTTGTGTTGGTAAATGGTGATTTTTCTTTTTTTTATGTAATTTGCCTGGTGTTGGCCATGTGAAAAAAAAAACTGGTGACCCCAAGTTTGTTCCCAAAGTGCATAGGAGAAATGTTATTGTTTTATATACTTCATAGTCCAACACGCCAGGAGGCCCATGACGTCGGATTGTCTCGCTATTGGTGATGTTAAATTTGTTCGCCTTGTCGACCTGGGGAGTTTGGGAATTTTACTTCCTTGGTTAAGTTTGTTCTTCGGTATTTTATTCTTTTTGGTGCAATTGCAAATGGAATCGTTTTCTTAATTTCTCGAGTCTGGGAATTTTAAAGCGCCAAGTTTGGACCATTTTGACTCGCTAGCGTTCCTGCTCTGTAACCAAACCAAGGCGAGTTCACACCTTGGTGAGTCATAGAAACGGCATCAGGTGAGTCGTGGCAAAGAGAATTTGCAGCAAATGAGATCGCAAGGGATCGCTTCCAAAGCCTTGACTCTCCAAGAGAGGGCGAACGCGTATCTTGGGTTTAGGATTAGGATGACTATTTAGATAGGGAAGCCTTGTCATTGGATGTAGAGGTGGGCATAAGACCGCGCATGCGCCTTTTTATGCTCTGTGAGGCGGAGATTTTAGTATCATAATGAGATGAAGGTAATGGTGGGTCGTTCCCGGTCCATCTGTGCAGGCTCCTAGGCGGTTTAGCTCAAAGGGTCTGGGTGGTCTGGCCAACGGGAGGTCTTCTCAAGGGTCTTGCCCTCCCCCGGAGGGGTGGTTTCGGGTTTCATTGGCCTGAGGTAGCAGATAAACCGGAAGGAAGAGCTTAAGGAAAAATGCCAGAAAAAGGCTAGTAAGTACAAGCAGGTGGACCGTAAAAGTCAGGCCTTGGGGTCTAGCTGGTGACAGGTTCGTTCCTTCGTGGGTTATAGGTAGAGAGGACACCAGGTGGGGTTGTCATACAGAGGAAATTTTATTTGTAGTAAATAGGACATCATGGGGAATAACTTGCAAAACTTTAATTCCTCAGGTAGGGGTGAGTGGGTTTCTTCTCTTTAGGGTTAGGATGAATATTCAGAAAGGGGAGTCTTGTCATGCATGTAAAGGCAGGCAAAAGGTTGCGCAGGCGTACTTAGAAAACATGCCCATACATGTATCCTATGTTGTGTTCTTAAAAGCCTGTGTTCCTCTTTTGGTGGAGATTTTTTATTTATTTTTTTAGACTTTGTTCATTGATTTGTGAGAGAGAAAGCGCGCGTGAGCATAAACGGGGGTGGGGGAGGGGCAGAGGAAGAGGGAGAAGCAGACTCCCCGCTGAGCAGGAAGCCCGACTCAGGGCTCAGTCCCGAACGCTGGGATCATGCCCTGACCCGAAGGCAGATGCTAAACTGACTGAGCCAACCGGGTGCCCCTTGGGTGGAGATTTTAACATTATAATGAGGTAGACGTCACTGTGGGATACTCCCTGGTCCTTCTGTGCTGGTGTGAGTCCGTGGTAGATAGAGCTCAAACTGGTCTAGGCTGGTCAGAGCTCTCCTTGTTGTTTGCCTCTAGAAGATAAGAAGAAGCGGGGTCAGTGGGGGTCGTGCTGGTGGCAGCAGTTTTAACCTCATTAACCCCATGGGGCACGGTTTCAGTCCTGCAAAAACAACTGGAGAATGTGCGTTAGGTCAGTCTTTACTTCTGAAACAGCCCTGGGAGTTTTACCATTGATTGACTCTTGTCTGATAATGGTTAGGTTTTTTCCTGGCCTGGTAGGGACTGTTAGGTTTTTGCGTTCCCTTTGTTCCCTTAAAATTCTTTTTTTTTTTTTTTAAAGATTTTACTTATTTATTCATGAGCGACAGAGGGAGAGAGAGAGAAGCAGGGGGAGAAGCAGGCTCCCAAGGAGCAGGGAGCCCGATGCGGGTCTCGATCCCAGGACCTTGGGATCACGACCTGAGCTGAAGGCAGACGCTCAACCATCTGAGCCACCCAGGCGCCCTGTTCCCTTAAAATCCTTAACCACTGAGGTTTTTGCATTTCCTTGTTCTCACACCTAGGAAGTTTTGCAAGAAGTGTGCCAGGCGAAGAAATGCCAGTAAGGCATAGATCACGGAAAATAGCTGGGAGTCTAAAATGATTTCTATTGCATCACAAAAGCTATGTCTCATCTTGCTTTTTCTGGGGACCCCCTAACTCTTTCTGCTTATATCTGTAAATTATATTCCTTTTGTTAACATTTATGATTCTTCTTTAGGGTCCTTTCTCAGGGTCAAGATTTGGGCCAGTCGCATCTTTGCAATTTCAAAAAAAGGTGAAATACCAGAGTGATTTGTGATCATCAGCAAGAAACAAACAGTATCTGTGCATTAGAGAAACTTGTGAGCCCCCGATTGAAGAAGAGACGCAGGTCAATGACACCAATGGGATAAACCGCCTCATCTGATACAACCTCACCCATTAACTGGATCTATTCAGGAGGAATAGAGACAAATCCAAATTGTGGGGCGTTCCTGAGAGGCAACTGGCTGGGATGTTTCAAAAATGCCAATGTCTTTAAAAAAAATGGGACAAATTAAAATTAAAGGAAAAGGAGATTAAAGAAGAATAAAGAGGCATGAAACTAAATACCACTCATGATCCTTGTGGGCCTCTCCCCAGGGTTGCTTGAGTTTCCTCACAACATGGCGGCTGTCTTCTCCCAGAGCTGGTGATTCAAGAGAGAGAGCTCGAGGCAGAAGTGGCAATATCTTTTATGACTTAGCCTTGGAGGTCACATACTGTCATTTCCACAATCTCCTGCTGGTTACACAGATCAGTACTGTTGAGTGTGGGAAGAGACTATACAGGGGTGTGAATACCATGGGATGAAGATCACTGATGGGCATCTTGCAGGCTGGCTACCACCAGTACCTACCTCACAGGGTTGATTGTGGGAATGAGATGCATTAGTACATGGAAAGGATCCTAGACCAATGCTCCACATACAGTAAGTGCTTATAAATGTTAGCTTTTGATATTATTGGCCCACAGGGTAGCTTTTTCCTTTTCTTCAACTCCATATCACTGTCACAATCTTTTTTTTTTTTTAAGATTTTATTTATTTATTTGAGAGAGAGAATGAGATAGAGAGCATGAGAGGGGAGAAGGTCAGAGGGAGAAGCAGACTCCCTGCTGAGCAGGGAGCCCGATGTGGGACTCGATCCCGGCACTCCAGGATCATGACCTGAGCTGAAGGCAGCCGCTTAACCAACTGAGCCACCCAGGCATCCTCACTGTCACAATCTTTAAGGCAATAATCATTCCATCTTTAACCTAAAAGGCTCCTCAGAATCACCTATGGGATTTTCAGTTTAATATTGCTCTTTCAAACAATTTTAGTATCTTTTAAATATATATATATTCTCTTAGAGAATGGGGGGAGAGGGAGAGAGAGAATCCCAAGATGGCTCCATGCCCAGCTCGAATCCCAGTGTAGGGTTCGATCTCACAACCCTGAGATCATGACCTGAGCCAAAATTAGGAGTTGGACGCTTAACCAACTGAGCCACTCAGGTACCCCTAAAATAATTTTAAATGGTTTTTAAATTTATGAAAATAATGCTTGTTCAACTTTACAAAAATATGTATAACATTTGCTTGTTCCCAATGACACAGAAACAGGAAGAATAAAAAGTATCACCCTTCTTCATACTCTAGTCTCTTTTCCTCCCTAGGAGTAACCACTATTAAGTTTATATTCTTATGACCACTTTATCCTAATTTACAGATGTGTTATACTAGTGTTAAATAATTGGGATTCTACTGTACATACGGGTGAGTGATTTAGAAATTGGTTCAACAGTTTACTTGGAAATCATGCATGTTATGTCAATGCATTTAGATGACAGTCTCCAGTCCCTCCTCACTCCCCAAGGACTGACCATTGAGAGATTTTTTTCTAGGAGGCAGGGGCATGTTCTCATAATTTGCGATTTCTTTTTAAAAAATATTTTATTTATTTGATAGAGAGAGAGAGAACGCAAGCACGAGTGGGGGGAGGGGCATAGGGAGAAGGAGGAAGAAGCAGACTCCCCACTGAGCAGGGAGCCCCATGTGGGACTGGATCCCAGAACCCTGGGATCATGACCTGAGCTGAGCACCCCAGTGCCCCAATAATTTGCGATTTCATGTGGAATGGAATAATGGAGTCGTGACAAAGTTTGATCCCCACATAGGTCAGTAGGCTTGACTCCATTTCAAATTTGTAATGCAATGTTGGGGAAAGTCTGTGAGCTCTGGAGTCAAGACACGTCTGGATTCCAGTGTTGGCCCTGATGCTTACTAGTGGGGTGACGCTGGGCAAGGTTTGCTTTTCTTTGTATTAATCTCTCTCCTTCAGTCTCCAAATTTGTAAAGCCACCTCATGGAGATATGAAATGAGGTCATCCATGATGTCAGGTGCCAGGCAGACTCCTAGCCTGAGGTACTCAGTCTAGCTTAGCGACGATTGCTGTCACCGCACCTTTTGGACAGAGTGCGGAACTGCCCACAAGAGGGCGCAAGTGAGCAGGTGTGAGTGCACTGCCGCCCTTGGGCTGTGGAGGTTCAGATGCCACCTTTGTATTCATTACAAATATCCCTGCAGTGTGTAAACACCATCCTCTCAGGAGATGGCAGAATAAAATTGTGTCGTGAATATAATGAGTGCTCCAGGGGGTGCAGCAGCTCTGCTCTGCCTCTGGGGAGGTTGCCTTCTGATTGCTATGGAATTTTCACAACTGTTCCCTTCCCAAAAGCACGGAGTCAAAGCCCTTTTGTGACCAAGAGCCTTGGTTTCACCACCTTTAAAATAGATGGCATCATACTTTCCATTCCCTCCCTAACAAGTTAGCTGGAGAAATTTGGGCACAGTTGGGGGCCAGTCAAAAAAGTGTTTGAATGAACACAAAGTAACATGCTCATATTTAAAAAAAAATTATTATTTTTTAGGGGGGGAGGGACAGAGAGAGACTCTTAAGCAGGCTTCATGCCCAGTGCGGAGCCTGACACGAGGCTCTATCTCACGACCCTGAGATCATAACATGAGCCAAAATCAAGAGTCCTACACTTAACCAACTGAGCCACCCAGGTGCCCCCAAAAGTTTTTTTTTTTTTTAAGATTTTATTTATTTATTTGACAGAGAGAGTCAGCGAGAGAGGGAACACAAGCAGGGGGAGCGGGAGAGGAAGAAGCAGGCTTCCCGCTGTGCAGGGAGCCCGATGCGGGGCTCGATCCTAGCACCCCGGGATCATGACCTGAGCCGAAGGCAGATGCCCAACAACTGAGCCACCCAGGTGCCCCAAAAGTATTTTTTTAAACTGGTTAATCATGGGGCACCTAGGTGGCTCAGTCAGTTAAGCTTCTGACTTTTGATTTTGGCTCAAGTCATGATCTTAGGGTAGTGAGATCCAGCCCTGCATGGGGCTCTACACTGAGGGGGGAGTCTGCTTGAAATTCTCTCCCTCTTGCCCCTCCTCCTACTCGTGTGTGCACTCTCTCTCTCTCTGTCTAGATAAATACATGAATAAATAAATTTTTCAAAAAATAAAGCTGGCTAATCATGACATACCAAATCTTATCTCATTTAACCCTCAGAACAACCCTATGTGGGGGATACTATCATTATCCCTGCTTGATGATTGAGAAAATGGGAATCACAGAGAGGGCTAGCAACTTTCCCAACATCACACAGCTAGGAAGTTGTAGAAGCAAGTTTCAAAGTCTTGTTTATCCAGACTCCACAGCTCATGCATCTAACCACTGCACATACAGCCTTTTTGCTTGAGGTAAAGACTCCTGGACTCAGAGTCAGAAGTCATGGTTGAATCACAGCTGTTTCACCGCTGAGTAAATTTGCTGTGGGCAAGGGTCAGCAGTTTTTTTCTGTTTCTCCATGAAAAATTTGGGTCTGGGGAGAGTGTGACTCTTCACTCCACTAATATCCCTCTCCTGAGGTTGTGTAGGTATCAAATGTGACACAGGTGTGCAGGTGCTTTGCAAACTGTAAAGCGAGGTACACACGTGGAGGAGGCATGCTGACAAAGTTGAAGATGCTGATGATGGTGAGGAAATATCAGGGGCTGCAGGGTCCTCGTTGAATTTGTGGGTAGGTCTCCTTCCTTCTCCTTTCTTACTCTTAGTCCCATAACTGTATTCATTCACCAAATATTGAGTGCCCACTGTGGCCCAAGCTCTGTCCTAGGCCCTGGGGATTCAACAGTCAGACAACAGAGGGGGCACAAGTCCCTGCTCTCAAAAAGCTTCCATTCTGGTGGAGGGAGGCAGATAAGGCACACTTGCACCTATAATGTGTCAGAACATGAGTGCTTTGGGAAAAAATAAGCAGGAAAGAGTAGGGAGAGAACCCAGGCCGGGACAAGGTGCAGATGTAACTAGAGCTTTGAAGATCCGAGGTGCCTCTGCAGGATTGTTCTAGGACTCCTGGCTCCCGAATAGACTCTAGAGGCACAAGGACACAAGCAGGGAGACCATGAAGGGGCCAGTGCAGTAATCAAGAGACCATGGGCTGGACCAGGGAGGTGGCAGGGTAGAAACAGTGAGAAGTGGTCAGATTCTGGACATAGAGATCTGACCACCAGGACCTGCTGACAGAGCAGATGTGAGGAGTGAAAATAGGAAAGCCATTGATGATTTCTCTGAGGTTTCTGAGCTGAGCAACTATCTGCAAAAATGGAGCTGTCGCTTCCTGAGAGGGGAGGTGGTAGGAAAGACAGAGTAGAGGAAGGACCCTTGGGGATCAAGTTTAGTGCTGTTGGGTTTGGGATGCACCCTACTTTTACGTGGGAAGATGGATTCTGGTTCTGCAAGTCACATTGCAAAAGGGTACGCTTACAGGGATGGGAGGAATTTGTGACCAATTTGCAATATATCAGAGCATGTAAAGTGGTTAGCACAATTGCCCAACATGTAATTAAGTTTTATTTTATTTAACAAGTACTTAATAGCCCCTACTGTGTGGCAGGCACCATATATGTAATATTAACTCATAGTGCATGCTACCTTATTAGTCCTCACACCAACCCTGTGTGATAGGTCCCGTTATTGTCCCCATTTTATTTTATTTATTTATTTTTTAAGATTTTATTTATTTTATTTGACAGAGACACAGCGAGAGAGGTAACACAAGCAGGGGGACTGGGAGAGGGAGAAGCAGGCTTCCCGCCGAGCAGGGAGCCTGATGTGGGGCTCGATCCCAGGACCCTGGGATCATGACCTGAGCCAAAGGCAGATGCTTAACGACTGAGCCACCCAGGTGCCCCTGTCCTCATTTTACAGATGACAAAACTGAGGCACAGAGATTCAGGAACTTGCCCGAGATTATGAAGCTACTAAGGATATAGCAGAGCTGGAATTTAACTTGAAGTAGACTGGTTCAGAATCCCTGTGCTTAACATCTATGTTAATTATGTAATTAATTAAGTGAAGTAATTTATAGTACATGTTGGGTATCATTGTCATCGTGATCGTGGGTTCTATTCATGAAGCAGGCAAGCTGGAGACAGGCGTGCTATATAAAATAAATTCAGACTCATCATATGACCTGTTGGCCTGGGGTCTTTGCCTGGGCTGCTGCCTCTGCATAAGCCGCCCTCGCTTCTCTCCTGTTTGATTCTGAAGTTAGCTGAAGCATCACTTCCTTATGGACACCTTCCCTTGCACCCAGTAAACCCCCCAGTTATAAATTCTTACGGCATGTCATAGTCACTTTGGTTGCAATACTCACCACTGTATTTACATCACTGAACAGTTTTTTAAATTGTGGTAAAAAACACATAGCATTAAATTTACCATCGTCATTTTTAAGTGCACAGTTCAGTAGTGCTGAGTATATTCACACTGTTGTGCAACAGATCTCTAGAATTTTTCATCTTGCAAAATCGAAACTCTATACCAAAAAAACACTAATGCCCCCTCTCCCTCTCTGCACCCTTTCTACTTTCTGTTCCCATGATTTTGACTACTTTAGGTATTTCATATGAGTGGAATGATATACAATTTGCCTTCTTGTGACTGATTTCGCTTAACATAATGTCCTCGAAGTTCATCCATGTTGCAGCATGTATCAAAATTTCCTTCTTTTTTAAGGTTGCATAGAATGCCACTGTATGTACACATCATATTTTCTTTATCCAGTCTTCTGTTGATGGATATTTGGGTTGCTTCTACCTTTTGGCTATGGTGAATATGCTGCAATGGACATGGGTATGCAATATCTCTTTGAGATCTTGCTTTGAATTCTTTTGGATGTATACTCGGAAGTGGATTTGCTGGATCAGATGGTAGTTCTGTTTTTAATTATTTAAGGAACCGTTTTCCATAATAGCTGCACCAATTTACGTCCCCACCAACAGTGCACAAGAGTTTCATTTTCTCTACGTCCTCGCCAATACTTGCTATTTTCTGTTGCTTTGATAGTAGCAATCTTAATGGATATGAGGTGATATCTCATTGTGGTTTTGATTTGCATTTCTCTTATGACTAATGATGTTGAGCATCTTTTCATGTATTTGTTGGCCATCTGTATGTCTTCTTTGGAGAAATGTCTATTCAAATCCTTTGCCCATTTTAACATCTAGTTATTTTTGTTGTTGTTGTTGGGTTGTAGAAATTCTTTATGTATTCTGGATATTAACTCTTTATCAGATACATAGGTTTGCAGATATTTCCCCCCACTCCATAGGTTGCCTTTTCTACTCATTGTACATTTTATTTAATAGACCTCTCTCACCTGACCTGACCTATCTGTTTAGCTTACCATGCTATTCCCCCAAGTCTAGCTGTTGGAGGATGTCATGGAGACGACATGGACATTAGTTGGCCCTTGAGCTGGCCCCGGGTAATTGCAGGCTCCTCACTCTCTCCCCTGTCCTTGGTATGTACATTTTGCCCACTATTCCCACAGTAGGAGCTGGTTTCAAGAATGCAAAGTTGAGAGAGTAAGGTGGTTTTGGAAATATCTGGACTTGATACATGACTGAACCCCATTAAGGCTTCTGTATAAACTTTTAAGATTCTGGGAGGCAGTGCAGGGATCTACTTGTCTTGCAACTGTCTAAAACAAGCCTTGTATATAAGCTCCCTTGCTTATTAAACCTGCCACCTATCAATCTGGAGTGGTTTCTCTCTCTTTCTTGGGTCTTTTTTTGCCCTCTGTAGACAGGGCCAATTTCAAATTCACCTGGGAAGCTCCTGAATTTGCAAACCAACACTAGCACCATGCCTGGTTCCCACCAGACTTCACCAAGTGTTTCTTGAAGGAAATAAGGAAGGGCTGAATACATTCTAGAAGAGAACTGGGAGAGGTGTTTGGGGAACATCCTATGGGTTCCCCAAACCAGCAGTATCCAATAGAAGTATAATAGGAGACACATAATTTTTAAAGTTTCTAGTAGCTGTATTTTAGAAAAGGAGAAACAGGAGAAAATAATTGTAATGATATATTTTATTTAACTATCTGTATCCAAAATATTATCATTTTAACATGCAATCATTTTAAAACTTCTTTTTTTTTTAAAGAAAATATTTTATTCATTCATTAGAGAGAGAGAGCACAAGCGGGGGAGTGGCAGAGGGAGAAGCAGGCTCCCCATTGAGCAGGGAGCTGGGCACCGGGGCTCCATCCCAGGACCCTGAGATCATGACCTGAGCCCAAGGCAGATGCTTAACCCACTGAGCCACCCAGGCACCCCCCATTTTAAAACTTCTTAATGAGTTTGAAAAATGTGTTTTTTTGTGTTTTAGTTTTAGTTTTGTTTTTATTTTTTTTTTTTAAATCCTATGTCTTAAAAAAAAATCTCAGTTCATTGGTGCCATGATTTAAATGTTGCATAACCACACGTGGCTAGTGGCCAATGTTTTGGAGAGCGCAGCCTCAGCCTGTGCGCCCTTGGGATCCTCTGGGTGCCAGGGCGCAGCAGCCGGTGGGCGCTTGGCAAGGTTTGCTGGATGTAAGGAAACAACGAACGCAGACCCGAGACTGTGAATAGAGGTCTCCGATGCCAACAGGTGTACTAACCCAGCACTTGCAGGAACTTGGCTAGATTCCAAGAAAGCGATCTCCCCTCCAGGCAGGAAGTCCGGACACGCAGTGTAGGTATGCGCTGCCCCCTCCACGGTTGTCGCTGTGCCGCGTGGGCGAGCAGACCCGGCAGTGGCCAGAGCTCCAGGCGCTGGGAACGCAAAAGCCGACTGGAGGTGAGGCGGGCTCGCCAGGTCTCAGGGCCAGCTCTGGGACTGTCTTCCCGGGTATCCACCGAGATTCAGCGGCTTTGGCGGAGCCTCCTCCCTGGCTCCGAGAGAGGGGATCGATGGGAAGAGCCAGGCGCCCCAGCGGGGTCTCTCCCCAACTCGGGGCGGCAGGGGAGTGGCCAGGGCGGGTGGCAGCTGTGGCAGGGGAGCAGGGAGTGGGGAGCGAGCCGGGATGGGGAACAAGAAATGGGGGGAGAATCATCCCGGGGCTGGGATCTCGAAATGGGAGGATATAGGCGGCGGCTCCTGCTTCGGGCTGCATTGCGCTGACCACTTGAGTTAGGAAAGCCTCTGAAGAGCGCACACAGCCCTGTGCAGCCTGCCTCGAAGCTACAGGACGGAAAGAATAATCGCACCCAATTATCTGGCACTCACTGAACCATGCTGGACCCGTTGAGTTTGTCTCTGCGCCGGGTCGTGATTTAGAGCTCGCTTTGGAATTGCACTGTTTATGCGCTCTGCGCCTCTGGACAAGTTACCCTCTCTGAGCTCCAGTGTTCACCTCCATAAAAAGGGACTCAAAATAAGACGTCTGTCCTAGGGTTTCTGTGAGCCTTGTGTGTGCTGGGGACCCAAGAAGCGCTTCCTAAATGTTAGGTGTTTGTTTTTCCCCTGGGACAGTCTCCTGAGATAGGCCTCCGGGTTCCATTTTATGCATGAAATTTGGGCTCAGACAGGTTAAGTAACTTGTCCACAGCAATTAGATGGAAACAGCAGGATTTGAATCCAAGAAGTTGAGCTCCAGAGACTGGGCATTAATGTCTAATCCATGTCCCACTATTTCTTAGAAGGTTGAAGGGAGGTGGGGGAAAGCTGCTTCCGAGACCCCTTCTCCCTATCTGTGAATTGGGTGCAATAATGTAATTGTGAGGGGTTATGGTGAGGATTAACTGAGTTAACACACATAAGTGGGTCTCTACTAGAGTGTGCATGCCACAAGGGTAGGATCCTTCTGCGGTTTTGTTTGCAGATATATCCCCAGTGCTTGGCACACAGTAGATGCTCAGTAAACACTTGTTGAGTGGATGAGAAACACATACTAGTTGTTATTCTTACAACAGTCCCTGCTAGCCCCATACTACTGATGAGGAGACTGAGGTTCAGGAGGTTAGGTAACTTGCTGGGTGTTACAGGGGTGGCTGGTAGAGGAGTTAGCATTTGAACCAAGGTCTGTTGATCATAAAATTTGCATGTTCTTGACGTTCAGTTCAAGTTCCATCATCGCTTAGTTGAGTGAATGTGGCAAGTTATTGCTCTTCTGGGTCTTAGTTTCCTTATCTGGAAAATGGGGACAATAATGATAACTACCCTCTGTGGTTTTCTTCTGGATCATATAAACCTAAAGCACTCAGAACAGTGTCTGGCACTTAGCAGATGCTCAATAAACACTGGCTACAGTGAATGCTACGATTTTTCCCCTACAAGAGTAGAGGGTTGGTACAGCAGGTATGTTCATTTAGAGAAGGCAGAGGGGAGAGTGGAAGTGGGAGGGGAGGGAGAAGGTGACCAAGGAGCTTTCTTGCCTTCTGTGTAGTTCACGGAACCAGGCCCCTGTTTGCTATCTGGAACATTCCTAAGAAACCCCCTACACTCAGTGCAGAGGGAGGGGTGTCACCCGGTATCCTAGTCTCCATCTAGTGTATAAGGAGGCTGTCGCTGGGAGCCTTTTGTTGTATGAGGGCACAAGGTCCTCTGCTTTAGTGCATTACCCACTGCAGCTGATGAGGCTTTTGGGAGGAGGATTTCAGGTGGCAAAGGGACAGTTCATACTAGTTATTCTGGCTAGATCTGGATTCAGATATTGTCTTGGAGTAATTCCCAGCTCTGGGACTTTGACAAGTTGCTTTCTGAGCTTCAGTTCCCTGATCTGTAGGATGGGTGCAATATGTAAAAATATGGTATAGTTTCTAGAAGTAGGGAAACGGAGGGGAAGAAAAATATTCCTAGAGAAAAATGCTGAGGTACTAATTTCTTTGTCTTATCAATGGGAATTGGGAGAGACTATGCAAAGTTTGTGGCACATTATATCATTCACAGCAGTGGTTCTCAGCTGGGGGCAATCTTACCTCCCAGAGGTTACTTGTCCATTCCTGGAGATATTTTTGGTTGCTGATTTGGATTCTGATTTGGCTCAGCTCCATCCTGACTGGCAGGCAGGATTCTGCAATCCAGGCATTCCACAAGTCGCCCCAGAGATGACGGTTCTGGGGGCTGTTAAACCCACTGGAGGTAGAGTATATTGTCCCCATTTCACAGATGAGGGTAGGGAAAATTGAGGTTCAAAAGAATAGAATCGTAGAGCCTCACAGGGGTAGAGTTGGAGAGCACCAGAGTCAGGATTTGATGCAAGTGAGCTTGCTGAGAATTGTGGGCTGGTTCCATGCTGCCTGTCCTTTACCTCTGGAGGGATCATGCCATCATAATCATGGAGTTAACTTATTAGGTGTGAATGTTGCCCCAGGGGCCATACCTGCAAAACAAACTGGCCCGTGTTGAGGGTGTATAGTGGAGCATCATGTTGTGGAAGAATACTTTGGTGAATACATGAAAGATAGGCTCTTTCCTCTCCACCTCACTCTCTGGGATTAAAAAAAAAAAATCAACCTAGTTACTTCCTTATGGTGCCTAAGAGATAAAATAACCTTTTTTTTTTTTTAATTTTATTATCTTATGTTAGTCACCAAAGATAAAATAACCTTTAGAAAGGACTTTGCTCTTTTCAGTGTGCTGATGCCAAAAGAACATTGTTGGGAGGGCCGGGCTGGGGTTCAGGAAGAAAGAAATACACAATTTGAACTCCTAGGCAGGGTTTCTTTCTTTCTTTTTTTTTTTTAAGATTTTATTTATTTATTTGACAGAGAGACAAAGCGAGAGAAGGAACACAAGCAGGGGGAGTGGGAGAAGGAGAAGCAGGCTTCCCGCGGAGCAGGGAGCCCGATGCGGGGCTGGATCCCAGGACCCTGAGATTATGACCTGAGCTGAAGGCAGACGCTTAATGACTGAGCCACCCAGGCTCCCCGTCGGCAGGGTTTCTTTGCAGATCCAGCGTATAGACGCCATGGCACAACCATGATGTTGGGGATCACGGGCTGATCTGCATTTTAGGTGGGTGTGAGCTGGTTATTTATTGGCCGATGAGGGGAGAGAAGCTGGATGGCCAGGCCCAGTGGGGGTGACTAAGAGAGCAAGCAGAGCTGTATCTCAGGCACAAGACGATGGGCTTTATGGGTTAGTATAAAAAAAAAAAGGACTCGTGTCTCCGCAGAGTGGAGAGGAAATGCTGGGACAGAGGGCAGGTGAGAAAGGTTTTTTTTTTTTTTTTAAAGATTTTATTTATTTATTTGAGAGAAAGAGAGTGTGTGTGCGTGCACAAGTGGGGAGGGAGAGGGAGAGGAAGAGAGAGAATCCCAAGCAGACTCCGCGCTGAGCATGGAGCCAACACAGGGCTCAGTCCCAGGACCCTGAGATCATAACCTGAGCCGAAACCAAGAGTTGGAGGCTTAACTGACTGAGCCACCCAGGCACCCCAAGAAAAGGTGTTTTGAAAGTGGTGTGGGGGGTCACAGAAATGATAGAGAAAACCCTTGGGAGTATGCCATGAGAGGAGGCAGAAACAGGCTGTCCTTTTGCTTATCACCAGATGCCAGGTCCAGGGTGAATGCACGATCATTACTTGTCAGAGGAAAGAATGACTATGGGGAAGTGGGAAGCAAGGGAGCATGTTGGCTCAACAAGCTCTGGAGCTGTCTGCCTGAATCAAAATCTGGGCTTCCCTGGGTCCTACTGTGCCACTGTGGGTGAGTTATTATACTTTTCAGGGCTCAGTTGGCTTGTCTGTAGAATGGGTAGTGTGCTAAGAGCTCCCACCTCCTCCTGGTGGCTATTAGGGTTAATAAGAAAGTATGGTGCACTGTAAGCCACTCAATAAATATCATCTCTAACTCCCCCTCTTCCTCTTTGCCCTTCTCTTCTTCCTCTTATAACAATGAGGATGATGATCATGATCCAAGTTCAGTCAGAGATGCGTGGGTTAGAATCCCATCTGCTTCTATTTAGCTATGTGACCTTGGACAAATTACTGTACCCTCTCTGGGCCTCAATATAATCGTCATAAAGTGGGGATAATAATACCTCTCCATAAAGTTGTTGGAGGATGTAATTGCTACTGCATGTGAGGGGCATAGCATGGTGCCTGGCCCCCAGGAAGGTGCTCAGTATATGGTGCTGTCTTTATGCTTGCTGATATAGGTGTTGTCTGCCTAGTTTCCTTCTGCCCTGGAGAGGCAAAGGGTTGCTTAGTGGATATGGATGTCAGAGAAGTGGGGTGTATAATCATGTTTTGCCAGGCAGGGTCCTCTCCCCAGGAGGAAGGGTCAGGTTGAAGGTATACACTTCTCTCTAGAAGTTCAGGGAATGACTCCGTGGTTTATGTTTGCCAAGAGTTCCCAGAATGGAGTGCCAGGAGATTGGATCAGATTACTGCTCAGGCTATTTTTAGCCACGTCAGGTTCAATGTTCCCAGAGATAAACCCAGGTTGATACAATGCTAATCATCAGTAGGGTCATTTGTGGAAAGAACATTCCTTATATATAGGAAAAAAAGTAAGGGGCTGGGTAAGATTTCTGTATTTTTACAAGTGTCAGAACAAACAAGTTCCATTTTCTATGGCATTTGAATCAGGGTGGGTAGCATTTAAAAGAAGCGCAGGAAGTCCTATTTCTATAAGTTCACAGGGAGAATTGGAGGTCCAGAGTTGCTGTTCACAATCTTTCATTTGTTAGCACCCACAATAAATGAAAAATTGTGGCTCTCCAATGGAGAGGTGGAGTTTTCTCCTGTGGCAGAGACTGGACTTATAAATTTTATCAGAGGAAAGCCCTTAGCAGGAGAGGAGGTAGGTGGAAATCCCAGCAAGATGGTTTTGTTTTTTTTTTAAAGCTTTTATGTATTTGACAGAGAGAGACACAGCGAGAGAGGGAACACAAGCAGGGGGAGTGGGAGAGGGAGAAGCAGGCTTCCCGCAGACCAGGGAGCCTGATGCGGGGCTCGATCCCAGGACCCTGGGATCATGACCTGAGCCGAAGGCAGACGCTTAACGACTGAGCCACCCAGGCGCCCAGGAAGATGGTTTAATTTGTCCTGCTGGAACTTTCATTCCTGGAGTGCCTCATGAATGCCTGAATTGCAGGGTCCTCTCTGCTAGTCACTGTGGAACCGAGCCAAATTGGAACAGAAACAAATATCAGTAATCTTGAGCCTGTTCTGGGTCACCTGGGTGGCTCAGTCGGTTAAGCATCTGCTTAGGCTCAGGTCATGATCCCGGGGTCCTGGGATCGAGCCCTGCCTTGGGCTTCAGGCTTCCTGCTCAGCAGGGAGTCTGCTTCTCCCTCTCTCTCTGTCCCTCCCCCTGCTCATGCTCTCTCTCTCTCTCTCTCTCTCTCAAGTAATTAAGTAAAATCTTAAAAAAAAAATCCCAAGCCTGTTCTTTATTGAAAATGTTGATATTTTATTCACTATGCATTTTTGCATTATTTCCTACTTTTAAAAATATTGCATAAAATAGTATTTGTTTAGGTTACCGGGAGTTTTGGTACTCCCCCTTAAATTTGGCTCCCATGAAAACTCCTCACCCTGCTTCACCCTGCTCCTGGCCATTCTGCATTTAGCACTGAATCTAGAAACTTTCCAAGCTTAACATCATGCTTACCCAGCATGGGCAAAAGGATGGCTAAATGCAGGATGTGGATGTTGAAAAAATGAGTTGAAAAAGAGAAAAATTTGCTTCCCTGAGAGGAAGGGATATTTACGATACCATATTCCACTCCTTACCGGCTGTGTTCCCTGGCCAGGTTACTGAACCTCTCTGTGCCTCAATGTCTTTTTCAGTAAAATAAGGATAATGACAGTACCTCATTGCTAAGGCTGTGGTAAGGATTTAATGAGTTAATACCCATCAGATTCTCATAATCGTGTCTGGCACATACATATTGGTTGTTTTGTTATCCTTGGTTTCTGCTTCTATTTTTCTTTCTCCAAATCTGGAACCCTAATACTTGGGTTGTATTATATAATGTTTGCTTAAATCGGCATTATAAGGACTAGTATAGGGATCTCAATTAGTCTGGTTAAGAACTAAGCTTCTAGTCCCAGAGGTGGATCCAGAAAGGAGTTCTTTTTCCTCTCAAAGAGAGAGGTTTGCCACAGACCCAGGGATGGATAGAGCTCACCCTGGCTTTACTGTCTTCTCCTGCCTTTCTGAGACCCAGTGGTAGAGAAAGCGGTAGGGGATCCTAGCCACAGGGGATATTAAGGTTTATCATTTTCCACTGCTCCTGGCAGGAGTCTGAGCACACGGATGATGGCGAAGGGGATGAGGAGGGGTTTCCACAGCCTGTAGGTCTCCAGGAAGTGAGGTCCTTCCTTGGGTTGCAGAGGAGGCCACTGCTTCTAGCAGCTCTCAGTGGGTGCAAGAGCCATTACATGTATCTTGTGTTGTCTCTGGCTCTCCCAGAGAGGGTTCCTTGCTCTTCTGGGACAAGTTGGAACAGGCCAGCCATGCAAGAAGGCACTGAGCTGCCAAGGTGCAAGCAACCCACCACTTTTCCCTTTCCACCTCCCTCCACCTGCATCTTGCAGCCTTCATTAACTGTCTGCTCTGCAGTGATTCTCAAACCTTCGCGTACAGGAGAATCTCCTGGGGAACCTGATAAGGAGGCAAATTACCAGGTCCCATCCCAGACCAGTGCTAAAACCAAGAAAGTTCTGGGTAAACTGGGACTAGTTGGTCATCTGATGATCCTCCATCTGAAGGCCTCCAGCAAGCTCCCAAGTGAGTCTCGTGGGCTCCTCAGCTTGATACTCTGTGATGTGCACTGATCCATGAAGTTTTATTTATTTTTTTAAGATTTATTTATTTGAGAGAGGAAGAGAGGGAGGGAGGGTCAGAAGGAAAGGAGGAGAGAGTCTCCCAACACAGGACTGTATCTCACGACCCTGAAGTTATAACCTAAGCTGAGATCAAGAGTCAGATGCTTAACTGACTGAGGCACCCAGGCACCCCTGATCAGCGAAGCTTTATTTATTTATTTTTTAAAGATTTTATTTATTCACTTGACAGAGAGAGACACAGCGAGAGAGGGCACACAAGCAGGAGGAGTGGGAGAGGGAGAAGCAGGCCTCCCGCAGAGCAGGGAGCCTGATGTAGGGCTTGATCCCAGGACCCTGGGATCATGACCTGAGCTGAAGGCAGACGCTGAACCGACTCAGCCACCCAGGCGCCCTGCACTAGCCACATTTTAAGTACTTCGGTATATATGTGTGGCTAGGGGCTGCTGTATTATACAGCATGGTATAGAATGATTCCATCAGGGCGCCTGGGTGGCTCAGTTGGTTAAGCGACTGCCTTCGGCTCAGGTCATGATCCTGGAGTCCCGGGATCGAGTCCCGCATCGGGCTCCCTGCTCAGCAGGGAGTCTGCTTCTCCCTCTGACCCTCTTCCCTCTCGTGCTCTCTATCTCTCATTCTCTCTCTCTCAAATAAATAAATAAAATCTTTAAAAAAAAAAAAAGAATGATTCCATCATCATAGAAAGTTCTATTAGACAGTATTGCCCTAGATGATCGATCTCCTCTAGAATGGGCTTTCTCAACCTCACCATTATTAACATTTTGGGTCAGATAATTCTCTGTTTGGGGAGATTATCCTGTACATCGTAGGATGTTTAGCAGTATCCCTGGCCTCCACATATTAGATGCCAATATCACACACCTCACCCTGAGTTGTGACAACAAGAAAGGCTTCCGGATGTCGTGAAATGTGCTACCTAGGGGCAGCATTGCACTGATTGAGAATCAATGCCCTAGACACATGGCTTCTACCAATCTCTTTCTATAAAAGAAGGAAAGTCAACCATATACCCTGCACTTCAAATAGAGCGTTGGCACCTAAATGCAAATGTCATCTTGCAATTCCCTTGTATCAGTCTGCTTTACATCTAAGGCCTGTGGGCCTCACCTACTTTGGGGGCAGTCGTATGTACAAGAAAGTCTTGTAACAAAATGTCATTTGCAGGGTGCCTGCACGATCTCGGGGTCATGAGTTTGAGCCCCACGATAAATATAGTTTTAAATGTCATTTGCATGGAGATGGGTTTTGGTTATAGTAAGAGGGAGACTGCTGGAAACAATTTGGAGAGTTCTGGGAAAGTCCAGAGACTTCTCACCAAGAATGGATTGTAGTAAAAAAGGAGGTATCTTAGCTAGTGTAATGAGATTTGAGAGCCTTCAAAACATCCACACAAATAAAAGAATGATCCCATTCTAGCTTTTCCTTGAATTTTCCTCTGAGGTTTAATTGGTGATATTTGTCAGTTATATGATCCCATTTCCCAAAAAGTTTTAAAAATATGTTAGAGTCATCTTAATTTGGTGTTATAAAAAGCATTTGCAACCTCCATGGTAACTGCAGCACCTTAGACCATTCTCTGGGTGAATTTTTGCCGTGTCTGGGTGATGCACTTCATGAGATTAAAGTTCATGTTCATTTTCCAGCCTCTGACTCTTTCTCACATGTTCAGCAAGCTAAAAATCTTATATTCTTTTTTTAAAAAAATATTTATTTATTTTATAAAGCGGCGGAAGGGCAGAGGGGGAG
This sequence comes from Zalophus californianus, assembly GCF_009762305.2. Taxonomy (NCBI): domain Eukaryota; kingdom Metazoa; phylum Chordata; class Mammalia; order Carnivora; family Otariidae; genus Zalophus; species Zalophus californianus. The sequence continues at coordinate 84,159,310 of NC_045604.1, forward strand.
GGAGAGGGAGAGAGAATCTCAAGCAGACTCCATGCCCACTGACATGGGGGGCCCTGATCCCACAACCTCAAGATCATGACCTGAGCCGAAATTAAGAGTCCGACACTTAACTGACTGAGCCATCCGGGTGCCCCTCTATTTGCATTCATAAAATATAATTACCTTTCTTTGGGAAGTAAGTAAATGTCTTAAAAATTAAGTAAATTCTTTTATGAAGGGGAAACATGAATAAAGAAGAGGAAGATATACCCACATAGCTCTCTTTATATTTTCCCTTCCTATTCATAGTTTTGATATTGGTCTTTTGCAAACATCCTTGTTTTCTGAAGGACCCAAATGTATAGTTATGACTGCACCTGGGTCAAAGGTGGAAAGTCTCTGGGAAGTCCCGTGGGGCACGAACTAATGCTTAGTTACCAGAGGGTTTTGAGAAATGGATGATTCAAGGTTTTGCCCTCACATGCTTCTAAGATACGATTTAAATCCCCTTATTTCCTTGTTCTAAACATTACACACTGCAGATTAAAGATTCTAAAGCATTTGTTTGTGGTGGATGATGACAGCCAAGGTAATTATTAAGCTAACATGGTAACAAAGAACATAAACAAAATCTGTTTCTTTTTTTTTTTTTAAGATTTATTTATTTATTTGAGAGAGCGAGAATGAGAGAGAGAGTACATGAGAGGGGGGAGGGCCAGAGGGAGAAGCAGGCTTCTCGCCGAGCAGGGAGCCCGATGCGGGACTCGATCCTGGGACTCCGGGATCATGACCTGAGCCGAAGGCAGTCGCTTAAACAACTGAGCCACCCAGGCGCCCAACAAAATCTGTGTTTCTGCTGAAATGTGGGTGTGTTTAGTATAGGATAGCTTCCTGCCCTGGTAACTGCTCAGGGATGGGTGGTGGCCTTCACTCCTTGTGTTGGAATTGTCTTTCCAAGATCAGGTGCCTGAGAAAGGAATGGAAGCTCTGCGATTATGAAAGCTTGCTTGAAATGAGATGCCTGGGAATGGACCATTTCTTCTTTTAAAATTCTTTTTTTTTCCACTTTCAGGAATTCTTAGAATTACAGACTGGTATTTTGTGTGTGTGTGTTGGGGGAAGGGAGTGTAATACAATTATATTATTGTTTAATGTCTATTGTATCCCAGAATTTAGTCATTTGTGTTTCACCTTCATGATTTTTGCCCCTTTTCTTACCATGCATACTAATATTTATCTATTCTTTTTACCTAACAGATTTATTTTAAAAGGAAACTCATGTCATTATTGTAAATGGAAAACTTGTATCACTTGCTTATAAATATAGGTGACTACACAGTAATATATATACATACATACAGGGAAAACCAAACCATCTTATTAAATCCTAGCTAGATTATGCTGAGTGAAAGCAGTCAGTCCCAAAGGGCTACATTCTGTGTGGTTCTATTTATTTGACATTTTGAAGAAATGCAAAGATAGAGGGACAGAGAATAGATCAGTGGTGAGCAGAGGGTGGTAGGAGGGCTTGGTCACAGAGGGGGTGGCATGAGGGAGTTTTGGGGTGATGGAACTGGTCTGTATCCCAGTGGTGGTAGTGGTATGCATGTGTTCAAACTTGTAGAACTAGACACCAAAGATATTTTTTGCATGCTAATTTCAAAAATAAAATAAATTCTAGTCATAAGTTGTGGCATCATGAGGGTTCTGAGCTTGGAGCTTTGCTCTGTCTTTTTGAAAAAGAGACAATGGCAAATTCAGACAGGTGTTAAAGACTTATTAGCACCAATGGAGACTTTACCTAGTTGTTAGTTAGAAATATTGAATGGGAATTAAGAAGGAAGAAATGATCACCAAGAGATTCCTTAGTATTTTCCACAAGGGAAATGATCCTTTCAAAAATCCCTGAACTGATCCCAAACTCTCAATTTATAAATGGGATATATTTGTACCAAAAATTGGACCCAGGCATGAGAAATGCTAGTCTGTGTGAACCCTCCCCCGCCCCCACCTTCCCCCAGAGTAGTCCAACTGATCCGGGTGTAGGTTTGTTTTGCCTCCCATTGGTTGAGGTGTCATCATCATGATGGGCCCCAGGTGATGGATGAGATGAATGAGAACTTTGTAGGACAACCTTCGTTTGTTCACTCAACAAATATTAATTCAGTACTCTTGCATGCCAGGCATATAATGAGCAAAATAGTGTAACTCCTGCCATCACAGAGCTTTCAGTCTAGTGGAGGACAAATATTGAACAATATAAGCACAGAAAGTATAATATATAATTACAAACTGATAAGTCCCATGTGCAAAAGAACAGGATGCTATGATAGAGGCTGAGGGGGAACTATTTGCATGTGGAGGAGTAAAGGAGACCTCTCTGTGAAAGCAGCATTTAAGCTGATACCTTAAAATGAAGGGTTAGCCAGGCCAAGGGTGAAGGGACAAGCATTCTAGGCAGAAGGAATAGCATATGCAAAGGCCATGACCCAGGAAAACGGGCCAGTGTGTTTAGTGCAGGACTTGGCAAACTATGCCCCTCAGTTCGGATATGGCTTGTGAACTAAGGATGGTTTTTATATTTTATAATTGTTGGCAAAAATCAAAAGAAGAAGAATAGTTCATGGCATCTAAAAATTATATGGCATTCAAATTTTGGTGTCCATACATTGGAACACAGACACACCTCTTCAATTATATATTGTCTAGGGCTGCTTTAGTGCTATAGTAACAGAGTCGAGTAGTTGCTACAGAGTTTGTATGGCCCACAAAGCTTAAAATATTTCCTATCTGATTCTTTACTGAAAAAGCGTGTCAATGAAGTGAGGATGAAGAACAAGGGGAGAGGTAGGCAGGTGCCAGCTCATGGATACTTTTCACACCATAGTAAGGAGTTTATTTTTTATTTATTTTTACTTATTTAAAAATTGTGTGTGTGTGGGGGGGGGCGCCTGGGTGGCTCAGTCAGTTAAGGTCTGCCTTAGGCTCAGGTGGTGATCCCAGGGTCCTGGGATGGAGTCCCACCTTGAGCTCCACATTGGGCTCCCTGCTCAGCAGGGAGCCTGCTTTTCCCTCTCCGGCTGCCACTCCCCCTGCTGGCATTGTCTCTCAAAAGCAGGGGGGGTGGCAGAAGGAGAGGAGAGGGAGAAAATCTCAAGCAGGCTCCACAACCAGTGTGGAGTCCCCTGCGGGCCAACCCCTAGCTGAAACCAAGAGTTGGACACTTGACCGACTGAGCCACCCAGGTGCCCCTATTTATTATTCTTAATACTTTTTTTTTAAAGATTTTATTTATTTATTTGACAGAGAGAGTGAGAGAGCACAAGTAGGGGGAACAGTAGAGGGAGAGGGAGAAGCAAGTTCCCCGCCAGGCAGGGAGCCCGATGCGGGGTTCGATCCCAGAACCCTGAGATCATGACCCGAGCCAAAGGCAGACGCTTAACCATCTGAGCCACCCAGGCACCCCTTATTATTACTTTTTTTGTTAAGGTTTTATTTAAGTAATCTCTACCCCCACAACCTAAGGCTTGAACTCATGACCCCGAGATCAAGAGTCTCATGCTCTTCCAACTGAGCCAGCGAGGTGCCCCCATAGTAAGGAATTTAGATGTTATTTTAGATTCAGTGGAAAGCCATTGAGCAGAGTTGGGGTAGACGTTGGGGAGCTGTTGAGTCTCTCTCTCTCTGTGCTTTTTAACTTTGTCTTGTGGTCTAGTTTTTTTGGAGCCCCCAGGAAGGGCATTCCTCTGGATAAGCAAGAGAATCTTCTTCACTCTTATCTGTACCCCCAGGTTTTGCTTCTCCTTTGGTCCTTGCCACCCTGGTAGAGGAGGTGGACTGAAAGTGTCCCATTTGTCAGCTGTCTTTGTCAAGTGCAGGTGGGGCTGGAAAGGTGTTTGGGGCTGTCGGTTTTTCAATTTCCTTTCCTTGCTGGGATGATTGCTATGCTCAACATTTCAGTGATGGTTTTATTGTGCTTATTTTGAGGCTTTAAGGAAATGACACAGTTTAAAATCTCAATATGCTTTGATTGTAGCAAATTTTGATTTATTTTAGAGCTTCTGTAACCTATTTGGGAACTGGGGGAGAAAGCCTTCATATTCAGCTTATTCCAGCATTTTCTCTCCCGTTTCCCCCAGATACAGTGCTTTAGTGTTTTACTTTTTTTTAGAAAATGGGTTTTCACTTTGAAACGACTCATTTGGAAAAATTCTTGCTTCCTTTTTTTGTCTTTACTATCCTTTTTCTTTTTTTTTTAAAGATTTATTTATTTTTTTGACAGAGAGATAGGGAGAGAGCGCAAGTAGGCAGAGCAGCAGGCAGAGGGAGAGGGAGAAGCAGGCTTCCCACTGAGCAGGGAGCCTGATGTGGGGCTCGATCCCAGGACCCCAGGATCATGACCCGAGCTGAAGGCAGATGATTAACCAACTGAGCCACCCAGGTGCCCTTTACTATCCTTTTTCTTAAATTGTGATAATATATATACATAACATTAAATTTATCATCTTAACCAATTTTTTAAAGATTTTATTTATGTATTTGACACAGAGAGAGAGAGAGAGAGAGCACAAGCAGGGGGAACAGCAGAGGGAGAGGGAGAAGCAGGCTTCCCGCTGAGCAGGGAGCCCGATGTGGGGCTCTATCCTAGGACCCTGGGATCATGCCCTGAGCTGAAGGCAGACGCTTAACCGACTGAGCCACCCAGGTGCCCCTCATCTTAACCATTTTTAAGTATACATTCACTAATGTTAAGTACATTCACATTGTTGTGCAACCCATCTCCAGAACTTTCTCATCTTGCAAAACTGAAACAGTATACCCATCAAACAACAAATAACAATTCCCCATTTCCTTCTCCTCCCAGCTCCTGACAACCACTATTCTGCTGCCTATCTGCTGCCTGTGAATTTGACTACTCTAGATTAAACGCCTATAACCGGAGTCATACATATTTGTCTTTTAGTGACTGGCTTCTTTTACTTAGCCTAATGTCCTCAAGGTCCATCCATGTTGTAGCAGGTGTCATAATTTCCTTGCTTTTTTTTTTTTTTAAGATTTTATTTATTTAATTGACAGAGAGAGACACAGTGAGAGAGGGAACACAAGCAGGGGGAGTGGGAGAGGGAGAAGCAGGCTTCCCCCAAGCAGGAAGCCCAGTGCAGGGCTTGATCCCAGGACCCTGAGATCATGACCTGAGCTGAAGGCAGACGCTTAATGACTGAGCCACCCAGCCTCCCCGAATTTCCTTGCTTTTTAAGGCTGAATAATATTTCAATGCATGGATATATCAAATTTTGTTTATCCCTTCATCCATTGATGGACACAGGTTGCTTCCACCTTTTCACTTTTGTGAATAATACTGCTATGAAAATGGGTGTATATATATATATTTTTTGAGACCTTGCTTTCAATTCTTTTGAATGAATATGCAGCAGTGAAATTGCTGGATCGGATGGTAATTCTATTTTTAATTTTTAATTTTTCTAAGATTTTATTTATTTATTTGACAGAGAGAACGTGTGCGAGCACAAGCAGGGGGAGTGGGAGAGGGAGAAGCAGGCTCCCTGCTCCACATCAGCAGGAAGCCTCATGTGGGGCTTAATTCCAAGACTCTGAGATCACAACCCAAGCTGAAGGCAGACACTCAACCAACTGAGACACCCAGGTGCCCCCCAAATTTTATTTATTTATTTATTTATTTATTTGGAAAGAGAGCAGGGGGAGAGGGCAGAGGGCTAGGGAGAGAGAGAATCTTAAGCAGACTGCATGCTGAGCACAGAGCCTGATGTGGGGCTCAGTCCCGTGATCCTGAGATCATGACCTGAGCGAAAGCAAGAGTCAGACACTTAACCGGCTGAGCCACCCAGGTGCCCCTATGTGTCTGTGTTTATACCAGTTCTTGCTTCCTTTTATTCAGCTTGTTTACTGTTTCCTTTCTGCAAAGAAGGCTTCTTTTCACCTGGATCAGAGTTGTGTTGTTTTTATTTTCTATCTTTAATAGGGGAAAAAATGTGCCGCCTGTTTCCCTTTCTGCTTGAGCAATCTTCATTGATTGTTCCAAATATGTAAGTAATTAAATAAGTAAATTAAAAAATGACAAAGTCCATCTGCGTGGGAGGTGGTTAAATGTAGTAGTTAAGAAACTTATATTCTATTCCTTGTCCCCACTTACTAATTGTGAGAACTCAGAGAAGTTACCAAGTGTTTCTGAGCCTCAGTTTCTCATCTGTAAGATGGGAGCATGGAGAGTCTCCATGCTGAATCAAGTGAAAACGAAGCGAGAGTGTGCATATACATTGTTCTGCTCACTTCCTGGCTCAGAAGTACACATTTTCTTACTTTGTCCACTTCACTTCTTCACTTAGCTTTCACTTTCATCCAAAATGTCCTCTCCTCTCTCTTTTATGACAACGTCTCCTTTGGCTCTGCATCCTTTTTCTTTTCCTTTTCTTAAAAAATTTTTATTTATTTATTTGAGAGAGAGCGTGAGAGAGAGAGAGCAAGTGAGCACACAAGCATGAGGGAGGGGAGAGGAAGAGGTGGACTCCCCACTGAGCAGGGAGCCTGATGCAGGACTCCATCCCAGGACCCTGGGATCATGACCTGAGCCAAAGGCAGACGCTTAACCAAATGAGCCACCCAGGTGCCCCTCGATCTTCCCACATTAATATCAGTTTAACTCGGCTGTTCTGAAACACAGGGCTGGGGTAGTAGGAGTAGTGATTTTGTCCCCAGCGGACATTTGACAATGCCTGGGACATTTCTAGTTGTCACACCTTGGGGGAGGAACTCTTGCACCTAGTGGGTAGAGGCCAGGGGTACTCTGAACATCCTGCCATGCACGGGACAGCTGCCCAACAACAAAGAATTCTCTGGCCTCAAATGGGAACAGTACTGAGATTGAGAAAACCTAGTTTAATGGAGGCCAATCCTGCCATTCTTGTTTTCTATATTAGCATCTTGCACTTGACTTTTTGCAAGCTGCATATAGGATTGAGTGGGTGTAATTCAGCAAAAAGGAAGAAAGATCAGTTTGGGGAGTATTCCTTTTTGTCCTTCTGGGGTGAGAACGTGCAAGTAAAAAGGCTACCTACCTGCAGCCATTGGACATTAGGACAGCTACTTGGGGACCATCTCTGGTGACATTGAAAACACTCAAGCCAAACAGATGGTGGCTCTTTGGAACTAGTTATGAATTTCTACAGGATTACTTTGGTAATTTTGACTGTTGGTTTTAATATGCATGTATCTTATATCATTTACATTTGTTGGGATGTAGCTAACATAGGCAACATTCACTTACGTTGAAAGGTTTACCCTGTCACTTGTTGGCACAATAAACTTCACCTCTGTTGTTTTTTTTTTTAAGGATTTTATTTATTTGAGAGAGAGAGCACGTGCAAGCACGAGCTGGGGGTGGGGGAGGGGGAGAGGGAGAAGCTGACTCCCTGCTCAGCAGGGAGCCCGATGAAGGGGCTTGATCCCAGGACCCCAGGATCATGACCCGAGCTGAAGGCAGACACTTAACTGACTGAGCCACCCAGGTGCCCCCAAAGTTCACCTCTGTAAAAGATCAAATGTAAAAAAAAAAAAAAAAAAAAAAAAAAAAAAAAAAATCAAATGTACAGCTGAAATTAGAATTTTTGGCAGTGATGTTATGGGGTGATGTTCTGCATTTCATGCTGTTTTACAAGGCCATTGGCTTCTTTTTCCTTTTCTTTTGGGTAATAACTGTCCTCAATTAGCATAATTAACCTTGGTGTGGTTCACATCTGCATGGTCACGATTCTAGCTTGGGCCTGGGGCAGGAGACGGAAAAAGGAGATTAGAGAGAGGGGCCAGACAAAGTCAGCTATTTTCTGCTGCTCTGTGAAGATCTCAAGCATTCTTTTTGATAGCTCCATGATATTCCACTATGCAGATGTGCTGTCACTGCTTTGGCCCATCCCCTGTTCATGGTTTCTGGATTTTTTCCAGTTTTTTGTCATCACACACAAAACTTGGCCTGACAACCCTAATGCCTCCATGTCCCTATGATTTGTGAGGCCACTTTGGTGGCTGCAGAAACGAGCTTATAGGTGGCTTGCCTTGGCTTATGTTGTCTTAAGTCTGGGAAGGCTAAGAGGCAGCTAGCTGACAAACAGATGAAGTAGCCGGAATGAGACCTCATCAAGACTGTAGGTGGTAATTCGTCCCCTGAACATTCCTGGACTAGCTGAATGACAAATGCAGGATTGTTAGGATCACCCATTCAAACCAGAAGCCTTGCAAGATCAAACAGGGAGTCTACAATGAACAGATTTAGAAGGCATTATAAATGTTTGGGAATGTGATTGAAAAACCATTGAAACTGTGAAGTGCGAAATCCTAAATGGGACGTCAAGGATGAGATGGATGTCAATCTGATGTCAAAAGGAGAACTCCGAATAGATAGCTCAATAGCCCTTATCGGGAAGTTAGTAGAGCAATACAATTTGGAGGGGAAAAATATATATGTAGTATCCTCTTTGTGCTTTTCCAAGGCACAAGCGAAAGTGCTCTTTTGAAAGGGCGGACGTTTGTTTCGGTTAAGAGTTAATAGGAAACCATGAGTAGGATTCTTGGAAGATCACTCACTCCCACTACATTTGACAATCAATACAAGATTATTTCCTTGTGGTTATTTCCTCCTTCTTTTCCAGTCCTTTTCTGTGGTATTGTGTGGTTATCCGATCCCTTTGGAAACATTCTTATGATATATTCTTTTAAGAAATTCATCCTGGGAAAAAGTGTGGCCCTGTTGGAGAACTGGTATACCTCCTCTTTTTCACAAGTAGTGAGTATTAGATAGGCTTTCATGATTCCCTTTCAGTCTGGACTAATAAGCTCACAGCAAAATTTAATTCTCGGGTAGACTCACTACGTCAGTCTTGGAATTATGCAGAATTGCTCCTCCCTCTAATAAAATGTCTATTTTTTATTATTTATTTATTTTTAAAGATTTTACTTATTTATTTGTCAGAAAGAGAGAGGGAGGGAGGGAGGGAAGGAAGAGAGCCAAGCAGAGGGAGAAGCAGGCTCTCCAGTAAGCAAGGAACCCGACGCGGGACTCAATCCCAGGACCCTGGGATCATGACCCAAGCCGAAGACAGCTGCTTAACTGACTGAGCCACCCAGGCATCCCAGAAACATTGTCTATTTTTTAATTGTTTCCTGGTTGAGTGCAGGACTTTTATTATCTACCAACTTCCTTCTCTTTTGGAACTTGCCAGGGTTTATATTACACATAAATACAAATCATGGTAAATAATAGCTTCTTTTCAGTGAATGCTTCCTGCTTCCTCAGTGTCAACTGCTTTATTTGCCTTACCTCGTTCATTCTTTACAACAGCCTTATGAGATATTATTGTTAGGATTGGATGGGCCAGGAAACAGACTCAGAGAGGTTAAGAGGCTTTCCCATGTCCCCACAGGAGCAGAGGGAAACTAAATCCCATTATACCTGATGCCAAGGGCTGGGCTCCTAGCCACTTTGATTTTAAAATATTATTTATTTATTTATTTGTTTGAGAGAGAGACACAGTGAGAGAGGGAACACAAGCAGGGGGAACGGAGAAGGAGAAGCAGGCTTCCCGCTGAGCAGGGAAGAAAAAAGAAAATTGGGGAGGGGCGCCTGGGTGGCTCAGTTGGTTAAGCGACTGCCTTCGGCTCAGGTCATGATCCTGGAGTCCCAGGATCGAGTCCCAGGATCGAGTCCCAGGATCGAGTCCCAGGATCGAGTCCCGCATCGGGCTCCCTGCTCAGCAGGGAGTCTGCTTCTCCCTCTGACCCTCCCCCCTCTCATGTGCGCTCTCTCTCTCTCTCATTCTCTCTCCCAAATAAATAAATAAAATCTGTATCCCTTTACAAAAAAAAAGAAAGAAAATTGGGGATATTTGTAAGCCGGAACCCTTCTTTTTTTCTTTTTTCATAGCCCCGTGGGGAAATAGAGGGTTTTGTGTTATGGCTTCCAGTTTAGGTCTTTTTCATTTTCCTTTCCTGTCCTTTCCTTTCCTATTTATTTATTTATTTATTTATTTATTTATTTATTTATTTATTTATTTATTTTTAAAGATTTTATTTATTCATTTGACAGAGAGACAGCGAGAGGGAACACAAGCAGGGGGAGTGGGAGAGGGAGAAGCAGGCTTCCCGCCAAGCAGGGAGCCCGATGCGGGGCTCGATCTCAGGATCATGACCTGAGCCGAAGGCAGACGCTTAACGACTGAGCCACCCAGGCACCCCTCCTTTTCTTTTTAATATTAAGGACAAATATATTTACAGAGGTGTGCGTAATTCTCAAGTGTATTTGATGAATTTTCCCACAAACACACACGTACACCCCCCCCCTCATGTAACCATCACCCAGATCAAGATATGGAACATTCCAGCACCCAGAGGCCCCCTCATGTCATTTCCCATCCCCTCCCTTCCCCAAGGTAATCACTATTCTGACTTTTAGCTCCATTTACTAGTTTTTCTGTTCTTGGACTTGGTGTAAATGTTATTCAGTCTGTACACTTTTGTATCTGACTCTTAGAGTCATTGTTACATTTGTGAGCTGCCTCCATGTCCTTGCATCTAACAGATAGTCAGTCTTTGTTACTTCTGTGTAGTATTTCATTGTATGAATATGCTACAGTTTATTGACTTCTGCTGTTGAAGGACATTTTGTTGTTTCCAATTTCTGGCATGTATGGAAAAACTGCTGTGAATGCTCTTATTGCCTTTTGGTGGACATACTCATTTCTCTTAGGTTGTACTGTACCAGGTTTCACTTTCTTGAATTTAGAAGGCATCGGTTAGCTTTTTAGATGTGATAGCTGGGGTTTTGGTAGGCCATGGAAATCCTAGATCATAAATATATTAACTTGTAGTCTTAAATATAAGCAAATAATTTGCATTATCACATAGCATTTAGTCTTTGTGACACAGTTTGTGTAGATGTTTCTCTGTGTGTGTGTGTGTGTGTGTGTGTGTGTGTGTATGCACGTAGATGTTTCTGTTTGCAAAACTGGATGTATCAGTCAGAATTCTTCTCTTTCATTTGCAAATGACAGAAACCCAACTTAAACTAACTTAAGTCTAAAGGGAATGTAATGATTCAGGTGTCCAGTGGTCAGCTGTCTTCAGGCATGGCTGGATTCAGGTGCTTGAACACTGTCATCAGTATTTGATCTTTCGGTTTATCTCTTGACTCTTATCTCTTCCCTGTTGACATCACTCTCAGACAGGCCTCCTCCACTGGTGACCACTGGCAGCTTCAGTCTTATAACTTCCTAACCTCAAGTCCAGCCACGAGAGAGAGCTTCTCTCTTCCCAACATTTCTTACAAAACTTCCATAATTGAATCTCACGGGCTCTGACTGGGTTATGTACCCTGACCCAATCACTGTGGCCAGAAAGAAAAGAATTCTACTCGGGTTATATGTCCACATGTGGCCCATTTGGATTGAGAGGGGGAAGAGGTATTACTCAAGGAAAAGTATTATCATAAAAGAGAGAAATAGATGCTCAGCAGGGACAAAAGAACAAACAACCGACTTCCACTATGCTGAAGAATCTGGAATTGAGTTGGCAAATGAACATTCTAAGACTACAGTTAATTCTTCAGCTCTGATTAGTCAACAAAGAGTCTAACCCTTTTCGTTTGCATAGAGATAAACTTGTCAAGATTGGCTGAACTTTAAAAATGGTATACTTCCTGCTTTCAATTACATCAACACTTTATCTAATCACGATGGCTTGAAACTGTGGAGCTATTTTTGTCTTTTGAGTTACCTTTCACCCTTCCGATATCTGGTCAGTCCCACAAATTCTGTTGATTTTTCCTTTCTATTTTCTCCCCTACTTATTTTCTTCTCTGTTTCTATGGACACTATACCAGCAGTTCCAGGCTCATATTTCATCACCATGGCAACCTAGTGACCTAAGAGTGCGTCTTTCCCAGTTAATCTGATCCTGGAGGACCAGTATGGGTTATGTGCCCATTCCTGAGCCAAACCCTGTGGCCAGGGGCATAGTGGACGCTGATTGGTTAGGCCTGGGTCATGTGACAGTCCTTGGCGTCAGGAATGGGGAGGGGCAGATGCCTAGATGAAAATCAGGGCATTGGTGCCAAAAGAGGGGGAAATGAATAATAGGCTAGTAAAAGCAACAGATATCCAGCACACTTAGAAATTAAAATCCCATTTTTTCTGATTTGGAAAGTATACCATGTCTATAGATTAGAGCTCAGAGAACTCACAAAATCATATTTTCAAACTGGAAAGAGTGGTAGCATTTGTCTTCTTACTCAATTCCTCTAGTTACCATCAACTGTTCTTCCTTTGCACACTCATACTAATTTATGCTTTGATCAATCCTGCAACCACAAGTGCATTCAAAGTGCTCAAAGAGTCCTTGTTTCTTCCAGTCTTTCCGCTTTTTGTTCTGCTTCTCCCACAACCAAAGGAATGTAGTGGTTAGGATCTAAGTTTGGCCACATGTATCAGAGACTCCCCTCACAACAGTGGCTTACGCAAGATAAAGTTTTATTTTATTTTTTTTACATAAAAGCCCAAGCTGATATGTTGGCACTGATCTGTGATGTCATCAGCAACCCAGGCTTCTTCCATCTGTTGTGCTATGATCTCTAGGGTGGGTGCCACCTTTGTGTCCATGGCCCAAGAGGGCACACCATCATTTCCACATCCCAGTCCACAGGAGGTAGGTAAGAAGACCAAGAAGGGGAGAAATTCCCCTTGCCTTAAACAGCACAAACCTGGGAGTTTTATTTATTGCTTCTGCTCACATCCCATTGTCCAGTCTCCTGGTCACATCTTGGTGCACAGGAGACTGGGAAGTATACTGATTCTGGGCAGCTGTGCACCCAGCTGTGAAAGAAAGGAGAACAGATAGTGGAAGATAACCAGCAGTCTCGGCAGGGAAGAAAAAGATCTGAATGTTTCCTTCTTTTTGTTTTTCAGATTAAAAAAGATCCCTAAGTAACTCAAATGCAGGAACGTTTTAACACTCCAGGGTGAAGAATCTGTGCCAGCATGTCTGCCTACTACAGGAATAATGGGTATGAGGAAGAATCAGATTACCCTGACTTTTCAGGATCTCGGAACCGTACATGGGGGCATTTGAAAACTCAGGATTATCCAGATTCTTCAGATGCTCTGAACAACTCAGGCTACCCTAGCACCAGGAGCAACCCATACTCTGCTGACTACAGAACAGGTCCAGACTATCCTGGGTCTCTAGCAGAACCAGATTACCCTGGATCTCAGAGTAATCCATACCAGTCTGGCACCAGAAGCAACTCATTCTCTGCTGGCTCCAAAAGAAGTTCAGATTATCCCATATCTTTGGCAGAGCCCGATTATATTGGATCTTGGAGCAAACCGTACCATCCATGGTCATCCAGAGAGCCAGACTACTCTGAATCCCAATGGAATTCTGACTTTGCAGATTCCAGAAGCAGTGGAAACTATGCAGGCTCCAGAACAAATCCTGATTATCTCGACTCTTTGGGAGAACCAGACTACCCTGGAGCTCAGAGAAACTCTAACCATCCTGGCTCCAGGGCAAATTCCAACCATCTGGGTACCAGAAGGATTCCAGAATATGCTGGTTCCAGAATCAATCCATACATGGACACTCTGGGAGAGCCTGATTATCCAGGAGCTGAGAATCAACCTAGCTCTCCAAACTTTTTTGGGGAACCAGACTATCCCAATGCTGAGGACTATCAGAACTCTCCAAACTTTTGGGGGAAGCCTGATTACCCAGTTGCTGAGAATGGTCATGATTATGGCTCTTCTGAGACTTCAGAAATGACCAGACAGTAAGTGCAAGCATCTCCGTCCATTTGGAGGGGCGTGCTGAATGATAGTTCATCAAGCCAATGGAACCTGGTTGGTGTTGTTTGGGTGGGGGACACGTAAGATGGTTTCTGTGACCTGAAGTTGTAGGAAACTTTCATACCTACCGTAGACCTCACCTGGGCCATGGACTTTCAGTCTGAGCTTTCAAGCCCTTACCTGAACATAATCTTTCATCACCTCTTGCTTGGATAGCACCTCTGCACCCTCCCCAGTCTCCTACCTCTTCCTATAATCCCTACAAGACATTTAGATTCCCATTGTTTTGACCCTGCTACTTTGCCAATAAAGTTAGGGTTAAGACTTGATAGTTATGAACCCAAACATTTTAACCAGAATTATATCCACAGGAATGCATTTTTAACCAAGAAAATCTTTTGAAGATCTAACTCCATGAACTCAACTTAATTCCTCATTTTTTTTTTAACTCAAGGTGGTTGAACCACTCCTGATTTCTTTCCACTTTCATTTTTATTTTATTATAATTATTGTCATCTGAATTGATCACTTTTCATGTTTATGGCAGATTTAGCTTATTGATCTTCTACATTGTTGTTGTAGTCATCAGATTTTATCAATCATAATTTCCCCCATTGTTGGTATTCCTTTAAGTTCGTTCTAAAAAACTAAGTCCAGTTTTTCCTAGTTCAGATTTTGTAGATCTAAATTTTGTCCAAAATCTTTTTAATTTCCCAGCAATTTTTGGTCATTGACAAATTTTACTAAGTACAATACTGGACATTGACAGTGTTAGTTTGGATGACTTAGTTCTACCAAATCTGATTTTTTTCTGGGGTAAGTTTTCGATGTTCCTGTTGTCAACGAGATGTGATTCTTTAGTCAGGTTATTTTTAATCTATAAAAATTTTACCCTGTGAAAATTTAAGCAATATGTGTCTCATTTGGCATGTACTAGTTCTACTAGTAATATGTATAAATTCAACAAAAGCTAATGGCTTGTATTTATCTTGAGGAATAAGGATATAAGATTTGGGTGTGCAGTAGGGTCAAATGTCTTCAGAACCCAAATAGGAGGATTAACAGAACCAGATCAAAATGGCCTCCTTGGCCTTACCCCTCTGCCTGATTCATCATTTCAAAATATACCTTTGATTCTCTCACTCCTTTTTTTTTTTTTTTATTTGATTTATTTTTTGACAGAGAGAGACACAGCGAGAGAGGGAACACAAGCAGGGGGAGTGGGAGAGGGAGAAGCAGGCTTCTTGCGGAGCAGGGAGCCCAGTATGGGGCTCGATCCCAGGACCCTGGCCAGGATCATGACCTGAGCCGAAAGCAGATGCTCAAATGACTGAGCCACCCAGGCGCCCCTCACTCCTTGGTTTTTGATCTTCCATGGTTTTCCATAACCTTTGGAAGAAAGGCCACACTGCTTTGCTTATGATAACATTTAAGAAGTAGGATGCACTGGTCTAATGTAAAGTGCTTCCGAAGACCCGCCTAACTGACCTCCTCCCATTTCCCCACCTTCCCTATCCCCTCCCTTCCTCTAGTACAGTGGTTCTTGACCTGGACTGAACCTTAGAATCACCTGATTACCTGGAGAACTTTAAAAATAATACAAATGCCTGGACCCAACTTCCCGAGCTTCTGAGGTCATTGTCTGGGGCAGGGACTGGAAATTGGCAGTTACCTAAAATTGAGACCATTGCTCCAGGTTAATTCATTTTTATAGTATTCCCTTTATATATTCAGCACTTCTGTTTATGGTCTTACACCTTTATTTTTGCTGTTCTTCATCCTTGGAATGCTCTCCTCCTAACTTTATGTATGATTTTTTTTAAAAAAGATTTTATTTATTTATTTGACAAAGAGGACACAGTGAGAGAGGGAACATAAGCAGGGGGAGTGGGAGAGGGAGAAGCAGGCTTCCTGCTGAGCAGGGAGCCCGGTGCGGGGCTCAATCCCAGGACCCTGGGATTGTGACCTGAGCCGAAGGCAGATGCTCAACGACTGAGCCACCCCGGTGCCCCTTTATTTATTAATTTATCCTTCCAATCCTACGTGCAATGTTTCTTTTCCATGTAGATTTCCCTCCAAACTGCCAGCCAGAATTCTTTTCTCTTTCCTCTGAACTCCTTGGGCCTGTCTTCAGGTACTCACCAGTTACTACTTGTATTATAATTGCTTAACTGTGTCTGAGAAGCTCTACCAGATTGGATTGAGAGTTCCTTGAGGGTAGACACCTCGTGTTTTTAATCTTTGTGTTCTCACCCCCTAGACCTTGCCTAACATATGGCTGGCATTCGGTCAGCATTTGTGGAATGAATGAATGGATGCATGGATGGTTGGATGATGAATGGATGACTGTCCTTACTATGCTCCTGGGTGAATCTTGATCCATCATTTTGGGATTTCAGGGTGCTCAGCAGAACATCTTCAAACCGGCCCTCATTTCGTCATACTAGTGAGGGCCCCTTGGGCGTCCTTGAGAGAGAGAATGAAGATGACCCTGAAAGCATTGCAATGAAATCCATGGGGATGGCAAATCCATATGACGATTCTGTGCCCGGGGCTCCTGGCAATGGCTATGGTAAGCATTTGTTAAGATAAGATCACATCCTGGGAAGAAAGTAAAATCGGTAGACTTAGGGGAGCAGTTATTTAACAGTTCCAGGAAGAGAAGAATTGGTTTATCCCTCCCCTTTCAAACACCCACCTTACAAAGGCTGAACATTGAGGGTCTAGAAAAGACAAGCAGTATCATCACTTGTCAAAGCAGCCTGCTTAGGGATTATGAAAAATGAGAGTGTGCACACCCTGTGCCTACGTGAGGTGACTGATGTTCATATTTGGCCCATTGGGGTTATGGGGAAATGTGGGCTCAGTATGACCAAATCCTCAGATTTTTTTAAAGAAGGAAGAAATCTGGGTTTTTATGTGAAACCTCCTGATTTTTAAATGCTCCAAAATAAAGAAAAAAAAAAATCAAACATTGCACTGGGCAAACAAAATCACTTGTGGGCTAGATTTAGTCTGTACTGTTCAGACAGGCAGCAAGTGGGTATTCAGAACCTACTGGGTGGACAAGGGTAGTAAGAGTCAGCTCTATCCTCAAGTTACTTAAAACATAAGGAGGGGTGACACCAGCATGTCAAGACTGAGAAAAAAATTAGCAAGCAGACTATTCATATATGAACAATCATGTCATCCTCAGAATCTACTGTGTGCAAAGGTTTAGCTCTGGGAGGCAAAGGAAATTCTAAAGTTCTTATCCTCCAGGAGGGAATAGGGACTTGCTGTCTAGTAAAGGGAGCCAGTTCATTACACGAGAGCCGCACACACCCCACCCCCCCCGTGGGATCCAGAAAAGAGAAGGTGTGTTCAGCCAAGAACAGAATGAGGGACCCGAGTGCTGGTTGGTGCTGATGGAGGATTCCTTATGCCTGAGAGGGTGGATGGGGAGGAGTTTGAAGCAGACTGAGAAGAAAGGATGGGATGCCTTGTCGTGCACTAATGAAAAACACTGACTAATACACATTTGCATAGAAATACATTCATTTGGTCTATTCCAAACCTTTATGTCATGCATTCTCAATTCCGGCGGGGTCGGGGGGGTGGTGGGCAGCAATATAAATCCCAAGGGGGTAAAATTTATTCTTTTTTTAAAGATTTATTTATTTATTTTAGAGAGAGAGAGTGCCTGTGCGTGCATGAGTGGGGGGAGAGTTAGGGGAGGGGGAGAGAGAGAATCTCAAGTAGACTCTCTCCTGAGCACGGAGCCTGACACAAGGCTTGATTCCAGGACCCTGAGATCATGACTTGAGCTGAAACCAAGAGTTGGATGCTTAACCGACTGAGCCACCTGGTGCCCCAGTAAAATTTATTCTTGAAAGGCCAGAAAAGTCTTCCTCTTTTTATATATAAACTACTGATACACATACATAAGCAGATATACAGTATAGCTGTAGTATTAAAATTTCATGGGGGGAGGATAACTGCTCCTTAGGGGGCAAATAATGAAATAATGAATAAATGAAATAATGAAAAAAAGATTGATAAACACAGCCCTACCCCAATGCAGGTGGAGCTAATAATGCCGAGCAGATTTTGAGTGTTTCCCATGCCCTGGAGACCTCTGCCAAGCACTTTACTTTTATTGTCTTGTTTAAATCTGAACAACCACCTTTCATACAGCCACTACTGGTCTCCCTATTTATAGATGGGAAAACTGAGGCTCAGAGGCACAGTGCCCAAGATCACCTCACTGTTATATTGAAAGAACCAGTCTCTCTGACCCAAAGCCTGACTCTTACTTATCCTGTATTATTGCTGGGTAGGATCAGGGCAAATGCAAAAAGATTCCTGACCACTTATGTTTTATTTATTTATTTTTAAAAAGATTGTTTATTTATTTGAGAGAGAGAGAGAGAGCAGACTGTGTAAGAGAGAACATGAGTCGGGGGGGCGGGGCCGAGGGAGAGGGAGAAGCGAACTCCCACTGAGCCGGGAGCCTGACATGGGGCTCGATCCCAGGACCCTGAGATCATGACCTGAGCTGAAGGCAGATGCTTAACCAACTGAGCCACCTAGGTGCCCCTGACTACTTATGCTTAAAAAAAAAAAAAAAGTAGTTGAGTATGACTTCTTTTTCTGGACTCCTTTGTAGGACCAGGGTTGTAGCCCTTGGCAATCACTTGTCCATACTATGCCATCGTTATAGATGATGCCTCATTAAGAACCCATCTTCATCCATGTATTCTTTAAAGCTCTAGGTGATTTTCCTAGTGTCACAGTGCCTGGCCACAGTAGGTGCTAAAGCAGTGCTAATGAATTAATAGCAACAATATTGGTAAGGATGTATCAGTTAGCTATTGCCACAGTAATGCTGCATAACAAACAGATGCAAAAATCCAGTGTTGTACAATAAAGAAGCATTTATTTCTCACTCACACATGTTCAGGTTTGCTTGGAGTTTGATTGAACTAGGCTGGGTGTGGCTGTGCTTGACTCCAGGTCATGGGTTCTGTGTCTAGAGCCTAGTGTCCTTCTTCTTGAAACAGGGAGCCACTTGGGGGCATTGTTGTTCCATGACATAAGCTGGAAGTGCTCGAAGTGACAAGCAAAAACATACAATGTATCTAAGGTTTTGACATGGACCTGGCATACGGTCACTTCTGCCATGTTCCATTGATCAAAGTCACATGACCAAGCCCAACTTCAGGGGAGGTGTCCAGGGAATGGTGGTGTGATATATGCTGAATAACAATGGATCTACCACAATAATTAATATATAGCAATAGTTTACTATGTTCCAGGATTATGTTAAGAACTTTGCATGTGTTAACTGATGTGGTTCCCTCAACAATGCCATGTGAAGCTCCCATCATTATTCCTGTTTTACAGACTACGATATTGTAGCTCAGAGAGGTTAGGTAACATGCTGGAGGGCATCAGCCAGTAACAAAGCTGGGAACTGATACCCAGCAAGAAGTTCAGAATTTCCTGTGATGTAATTTTGTGCATTGTTCACATCAAACTGTGTTCCATTTTCTCTGTCATGGAGTTTAGCTTTTTTTTTTTTAAAGATTTTATTTATTTATTTATTTATTTGACAGAGAGAGAGAAAGAATAGGCAGAGAGGCAGGCAGAAGGAGAGGGAGAAGCAGACTCCCCTCTGAGCAGGGAGCCCGATGTGGGACTCGATCCCAGGACCCTGGGATCATGACCTGAGCCGAAGGCAGCCGCTTAACCGACTGAGCCACCCAGGCGCCCCGTGGAGTTTAGCTTTTAATGTTTACTGTGGGCTGAATAAAAATATACTGAAATATGACACTGTTGTGTAGATGCTGAGAGTAGACTCTGTCCCTAAGGAAATCATGCCGTCTTTCAAATTTATTCATGCATTATCATAACATGTTAGAAATAGAAGGAACTTCTATAATCATCTAGACAAGTTTCTGTCTTTTTTTTTTTTTTGTCTTAAATTTTTTTTGAGAACAGTGTTAGGTTCACAGTAAAATTGAGAGAAGGGAAGGTACGGAGATTTTCCACAGAACTCCTTTCCCCACATGGCAAAGACTCTCCCATTATCAACATCTGGCTGCAGAATGATACATGTCTTATGATTGATGCATCTACATCGACGCATCATTATCATCTCTAGTCCATAGTTAACATCAGGGTTCACTCTTGGTGCTATAAATTCTATGAGTTTGAACAAATGTGTAATAACATATAACACTCTTATGGTATCATATAGAATAGTTTCAGTGCCCTAAACATCCTCTGCTCTATTTATCTCAACCTCCTAGACAAGTATTTTTTAAACTCGAGTTGTAGCCCATTAACAAGTTGTGAAATTAATTCTGAAAAATGAGATAGAAAAGAATGGAATAGGGGGCACCTGGGTGGCTCAGGTTAAGCATCTGACTCTTGATTTCAGCTCAGGTCTTGATCTCAGGGTCATGAGTTCAAGTCCTGCACTGAGCTGCTGGGCGTGGAGCATACCTAAAAAAAAAAAAAAGGAATGGAATAGAATAAGAATATATTGGAGTGCCTTTTATGTAGTCAAACAGAGTATTGTTTAGTGAAACTTGTTTTTCAGTTACATATGTGTAGGTATGTCCTGGATCTTAATGTAATAATTTTTAAAATTTTATCAAGTTTTAAATTTTAATTCCAGTATAGTTAACATACAGTGTTATATTAGTTTCAGGTGTATAATATAGTGATTCAGCAATTCCATACATTACCCAGTGCTCATTGTGATAAATGTACTCTTAATTCCCATCACCTATTTCAACCACTCCCCTACCCCACCTCCCCTCTGGTAACCATCAGTGTGTTCTCTATAGTTAAGAGTCTGTTTCTTAGTTTGTCTCTTTCTCTAATTTCCCTTTGCTTGTTTGTTTCTTAAATTCCACATATGAGTGAGATCATACGGTATTTATCTTTCTCTGACTGATTTATTTCGCTTAGCATTATATCCTCTAGCTCCATCCATGTCGTTGCAAATGGCAAGGTTTCATTCTTTTTATGGCTGAGTAATATTCCCTTGTAACAATTATTTTTAACCATGGCTTATACTTAAATGAAAACCATTGATTGAAGCTGTTTGTGCTTAATAACATTCTTTCCATATTTATGACCTATTTTCCACCCAAGCACTCAATCATTAGTCTGTTAGGACCTCAAGGTCAAGGCTGGGGTCTTACTGACCATTATGTGCTTAGTAGTATCTAGTATGGTGGGATTAATTGGTGATGTGTCCTAACTCTTCATTCCAGTGAACCCTGCTTATGTGGGTGAAAGTAGCCCCTGCCCGGCGTATGGAAACCCACCATTGTCTGGATGCGACTGGCACAAGTCACCTCAAGGTAAGGCTTAAATTGGTGGTCTCCAAAAAAAGTCAACCCTAGAGAGAAATGTGTTCAAGGCAATGCAAACATCACTATTTCCTTTAGGCTTCTGGTGTGGTAACTGATGCAGTACTTGCTTAATTTACCATAATGGGGGTTTTCTTGTAGATATGCAGAGTTTTTTTCTTTCCTGGACATCAAGTTGCCTTCATCAGGGCTCTTCTGGTCTCATGTGAAGAAACCCAACTCATGTGGGCCCAAGGTGAATGTACTGGCTCATGTGGCGGGAAGGACAGGGGGAAGCTAATTGAAGGTAGAATTACCTTGCAGGACCTAGTACAGAGCTTGACACATAGTAGATGCTCAGAGATATTTGTTGAATTAATTTGTGAATGAGTTATAGGAAAAAGGGCCTCTGAGTCTGCATTGATCAACATTTTTCTGAATAACCGTAGAATTATTATGATGCTGGAGTTTAGGAGAAGTTGGACCAGAGAAAGACAGAATGCTGTGAAATCAGTTAGGAAGCCCTGTAAGGATCACTGTGTGTGGTCATGAAGGTCTGATCAGAGGCAGAGACTGAGAGATAAAAAGGAAGCAAAAGAGGAGAGAGGCCAGGGAATGCTGAAACTTGGAGGCAAATCTATGAACAACAAGGAGTAAACCAACTGATGGGATCCTCTATACAATAATGCAAATTGAAGGGCCTCATGACCTAAAACCATGTCTCACCTTCTGGCACTCTAGCCGATATGACAGCCTTTAGCCTCATTTTTTTTTTTTAAGTTTTTTTTTATTTATTTGAGAGAGAGAGCAGGAGGAGGGGCAGGAGGAGAGAGAGAAGCTCAAGCAAACTCTACACTGAGCACAGAGCCCGACATGGGCCTTGATCCCATGACCCTGAGATCATGACCTGAGCTGAAATCAAGAGTCGAAGGCTTAACTGACTGAGTCACTCAGGCTCCCCTAGCCTCATTCTTTAAGAGCCTTCTTAAGGAGAGGTATAACTTCAGGGTACCTGGGTGGCTCAGTTGTTCATCGTCTGCCTTCGGCTCAGGTCATGATCCCGGGGTCCTGGGATCGAGCCCCGCATCGGGCTCCCTGCTCAGTGGGGAGTCTGTTCCTCCCTCTGCCCCTCCCCCTGCTTGTGTTCCCTCTCTCGCTGTGTCTCTCTCTGTCAGATAAATAAATAAAATCTTAAAAAAAAAAAAGAGGTATAACTTCTACAAGGGTTGGTTATTGCTACTTGGGAGGGAAAACCATGGAGGTATAAATGATCACACTCTCCATTTGGTTCCCACTAGAGCAGAAAGTGACTTTAACTATTGAGGAAAGAAAATGGCTTTTAACTTCATTGGACTGCTTTATCTAGCCAGCCTGAGGCTGGGGCTTTGGTGAAAGGGAGTCCCAGAAGGCAGAGAGAATTAAAGAAATAGAAGACCCAGAGATGAATCTGGTTTTCTTCACCATTTTGCTTTGCATTGGTTTGGATTCTCAAACCATGTACAGTTAGATGGTGGATAGCGTCCTGATAAAACGTCACTTTGATGGATTATGCTATGCACCTATGAAGCATTTGGCATATGGTAGGTACTCATAAATATTCATTTATTTGTGAATGAGTAAATGATACATCAGTATCTCGTTAGAGGAAGGGGCCAGGGTGAAGGGATTAAGAAGCCCTGCTTTGGGTCCAGACAGACCTGGGTTTAGCTCACAGCTCTGCTACTTGCTGGTTTTGTGGCTTTAGGCAAATAACCTTTTTGGGCCTCACTTTTCTTAGCTATAAAATGGGGGTTATTGTACATAATGCATAGGGTGATAATGAAAATTAATTATATAATCTAAAGTGCTTGGCCTGTAGTAATGACAGGTATTGTTACTGTTAATTATCATTGATGGGGATAAGGAAGAGAGTCCTGGTCCAATTCTGCCATTTTATGAGAGTATGATGAGAGTAGAGGTCAGTTTATTTTTGTGCACCTCAGTTTCCCCAACTATTAAATAAATGACGTGGCTGAGGTGATTTCCAAATCAGGTCTGTTGGGTAGGAATTGTGTTCAGTGCCTGGCACTGAAGTAGGAGGGCTTCACAATAAAGGGATTTATTTTTCTCATGTAACAAGAAGTGTTGCGGGAGGGGGTTCACAGTTTGGATGGCAGCTCCGCCCAGGATGCTCTCAGGACTGAGCTCCTTCTTAGCTTCTTTCTCCACCATCCTTCACAGCTGAATGTGTATCCTCTTGTTTTCAAAATGGCAGCCTCTGGTAAGCCAGAAGGAGAAATGGTGAAGGGCAAAAAGTGGAACCGGGCAGACTGTCACCTTTTAAAAAGCATTCTTGGAAGCTCTATGTCTCATTGACCAGAATGGTGGGGTTACAAGCCCATCTTTAGCCATAAAGGAAGCTAGGAGAATTTTAGTTGAGCCCAGTGCCTACACAGGAGAGGAAGCTTCTGGGGGTACAGACAAGTGGTAGGGTTGGCTACCCAAGGCAGTCAGGAGATAATAATTGTTATTACTATAAACCCGTCTGGGTTTATCTAGGCATGTAAAATTATAAATATAAAATATAAGATTTAGGCCAGGGGCACCAAATTAAAAAGGAAAATCTTGCCCTTTGGTTATGAGTCATTTAGAAGAATCTCTGCCTTCTGTTTCTAGAACCCTATTGTCTTTAATGAAGGATTCTGTTTCCAGTTTCTTACCTAGCTACCAAGACAGAGGTGTCTGCAGGAAAACACATCTCTTCATGAAGAGACCCCTCTGGTGTAGATGTGGGGAGTTATGTTGTGATTTGTGTAGGGCTGGCTTTGGCAATCTCATCCTGGTCTTTAAAAAAGTGTGAATGGGGCATCCCTCTGTGATTGTCATCACTTTTCCTGGCGGCTCCCAACAATGTCAGTGTGACTGCTCTGGAAGGCCGCTCCGGTGGAGAACAAAGCTGGGAGGAGGCAAGAGATGCTGTCTGATGACCAAGTGAATGAAATCATCGTTGAGGTTGAGAATGTTCCATCTGGGGTTGTTCCAGAAAAGACGCTGGTGAACTCAAGCTTTCGCATGGTCTCATCCGCTTCTGACATCCATGTGACAGACTCTCAGAGTTTCAGCAACCCGAATGACAAAAAGAGCAAGCAGTTGTTGTGGTTTTCAACATCTTTGAATGAATCATTTTCTCAGACCCTTCATAGCCCAGGAAGTGTGGGCATAGACACTCCTTGTACTTCACATGAAAACATCCAAGGTAGTGAGACCCTGGGAGAAAGGAGTTAGGAAGGGAGCAAGAAAGGCTTCCAAGTTGTCTACAGGATTATTTAGTTTTAAGACATCAAGTAGGTTGAAGTTTAATAGATCATCTGAGGATGTGACAGACCCAGGAAGGGGTCACTTTGGGAGCGTCTAACACCTAGAAAGGAGTTCACCTTGATCAAGCTCACTTTCTGTGCCCAGCACTCTGCCAAACACTTCCTTTTTGTTATCCATTGAGTTTAGTTTGACTTTATTCCCCACACTTTGAGGTGGGCACATTTGTCACTTCCATTTGCTTGGTGAGTAAATTAAATTAAATTAAATCACTTCCATTTGCTTGGTGAGCCTTGGCAGAACCAGGGCTCAAACGCAGGTCTGCCTGATTTCCAAGCCCGATGCTTTAACCGCTGTCTTGCTTTGGTCCAGTTCCTTCCCCACCCTGGATTCGGCAACATAGGATGGCCTTAATTGCCAAGTCCGCCATGAGACCAGGTCTTGAGCTGACGCTGCCTCCCTGCCTTTCTGTTCCTGAGGCCAAACCCTGGGTTCTTGACTGCTGTTTCTATGTCATCCCATCATACTGCAGACATCAAGTCCAGCCTCAATGATGTCTAGGAGGGAAAAAAATCCATTCACACTAAAGCATTCTGTGGGTTGAACCCCTTTATTAAAGATTGGGGTGTCTCCTCTCATGCTGCTGTCTCCCCACATCTCTGTGTTCTTTCCTCCTCCTCTTTGTCCTTCCTTCTCTGTTGAGCCACCCTTCCCTCTCAGGACAGACACAAATTTCTCGTCTTCAGCAGAGTGAGTTTGGTGACCTTCTTTTGGGGATTTCCTTTTCACCTCAACTAGGTCAAGTGAAGAGTTCAGCTCAATAACTCAACCAGGGAGCCAGCCCACTGCCTCTCTTGTTGCCCTGGTCAGCCCCCCAGTTGGCTTCCTCATCGTTACAAGATGGTGATCGCAGTTCCAGGCTTCACATGTGGCCACAACAACATCCAGAGGGAGGTGGATCTTTGTCTTGGAGTTTTTGTGGGGGTTTTTTAGTTTTTCTTTTTTGAGAAGGAAGAAACCTTTTCCAAGAAACTCCTCAGCAGATCACCCATCACAGAACATTGGCCAACATCTTGTCACGTGCTTATGCCCAAATCAGTCACCTGCAAGGATCAGCTTGGACTCATGGGGCTCACCCCCTGTGCCTGAAGATGGGTCCCACCCTGCAGAAGCTCAGGGCCTTGGGAAAGAGGGGATAGATTCCTAAACAAAATCAGGATTCTATTAAGAAGAAGAAATGACTGGGGTAGGTGACCCACGATATCTGCCATGCTGAGTGAGGATGTGAATATGAGTTATCGGGAGAAGATGGGGGAGTCATTCCAGGGGCCGGAAGAGCATACGACATTAGTCAAGAAATGTAAAGAAGGTGCCTGGGCCTGGAGTGCGGGGGTCAAGTGAAAGTGATTCGGACATTCAAGTAGGGGAGGAGGGTGAGCCTGACCAGACGTGCAGGGGCTTGTGGCTTCACTGAATGCTTCTTGTCACAGAAAAAAGAAAAATATCAAATTGGAATTGCATGCAACATTATCATTTGCTTTAGCTTTGAGGTTAAAAAAAAAAATACACCATGTTGGGGCGCCTGAGTGGCTCAGTTCAGTGTCCAACTCTTGATCTCAGCTCAGGTCTTGAGGTTGTGAGTTCCAGCCCTGCACTGGACCCCATGCTGGGCATGGAGCCTACTTAAAAAAAACAACAAACCACGTTGTCTTGTTTTCATTTGTGGCTTGGGGATCACTGAATCCATATATTTATTCTTCTTTCCTTGTGCTCTTATAAAAACACGCTCGGGGGCACCTGGGTGGCTCAGTCTGTTACGTGTCTGCCTTCAGCTCAGGTCATGACCCCAGAGTACCAGGATCGAGCCCCACATCCTGTTTCGGGCTCAGTGGGGAGTCTGCATCTCCCTCTGCCCCTTCTCCAACTCTTGCGCTTGCACGCTCGCTTGCTCTCTTTCAAATAAATAAATAAAATTTATAAAAAATAAACATGCTTGAAGTTCAGTGCCATACTTTAAAATGCTGATATTCTGTGAAAGGAAACAAAATTAAACTCCATATATTTTCCTCTACAGGACAAAAGTTAATCGCATCTCTGATACCAATGACATCTAGAGACAGAATTAAAGCCATCAGGAATCAGCCGAGAACCATGGAAGAGAAAAGGAACCTTAAGTATGGACCCAAAGCTTTTCTTCTTTCTCAGATTTCAAATGAATTTCAGTCTTCTACTTTGTCCCATCTCAGAAAGATAAAAAACAGGGGTGCCTGGGTGGTGCAGTCAGTTGGGTGTCCAACTCCTGGTTTTGGCTCAGGCTGTGATCTCAGTATTGTGAGATTGAGCCCCACGTGAGGCTCTGCGCTCAGTGTGGAGTCTGCTCGAGATTCTCTCCGTCTCCCTCTGCTCCTCCCACTCGGACTCTCTTTCTCTCTCTCTTTTGAATAAATAAATAAATCTTAAAGAAAAATAAATATATAAATGCAAAAGAAGGGACAATCTTCCTACAGAAGAATTCCAAATAATCTATATAGATGTTCCTCTCTCTTCTCACCTGGAGTGTGGGCTGTGCTTAGTGATGTGCTTTCAAAGGGTGGAGCATGGGAACTGAGGGAGAGTGACTTTCCAGTGATGTGGTCTAGCCAACACTCCTTTGGCTAGGTGATCAAGGTTAGCATCCCCAGAGATATGTGGTTAGAAGAGCACATCCCCTCTGTTGTACTCTCCCCTAAAGACCATAACCCCAGTATTCCCAGAGAGAAAAATCAGGCAAACCCCAGTGGAGGGACATTCTACAAAATACCTGACCAGTACTCCTCAAAATTGTCAAGGTCATCAAAAATAAAGGAAGTCAGAAAAATTGTCACAGACTAGAGGATTCGAAAGAGACATAAAAACTAAGTAGAATGTGGGATGGGGTCCTGGAATAGAACATGGCTTTGGTGGCAGAACGAGTGAAATCAGAATAGTGTGGAGTTTAGGTACTTGTGTATGTGCTAATGTTGATTTTTTAGTTTTGACAGCTACCATGGAAATGTCAGATGTTGGGGTGCTTGGGTGGCTCAGTAGCCTGGGTGTCCAACTCTTGATTTCAGCTTAGGCTGTGGTCTCAGGGTCGTGAGATTGAGCCTCAAGTTGGGCTCCGCACTGAGCATGGAACCTGCTTAAGGTTCTCTCTCTCCCTCTCCCTCTGCTACTCCCCCATCCCTCTCTAAAATAAATAAATAAATAAATAAATAAATAAATAAATAAATAAATAAATGTAAGACGTTAATAGGAAAAAATATTGATGAGTAGTGTATAGGAATTTTCTGTACTGTTTTTGCAACTTCTTTGTAAATCTCAAATTACTCTAAAATTCAAAGTTTACTGGAAAGAAAAAAAGAAAGAAGAAGTCCTCAGAAGCTTTCTAAGGGCAGGAACTAAAAAAAAAAAAAAAAAAGAGTGAAAGAATGAGGGCTGTTTTAGCCATCAGACTTCACATGTACTGTTCCTCATCCTTTTTCTTTTGCAATTTGTACCCTTGGAAACTAGTGGAGTGGATGCAACAACAGCTAATAAATAATTCAATGATGCAGTTGTTCTGGGGCTACAAAGATAACTTACAAAGTCTGACAGGGGAGATGGATTTGTCAATAAGTAACTTACACATGAGAAAAAGGAAATCAGGCCAAATCAAGGTAGAGGAGACTGCAGTGACAGGACTAGCTGGAGTGATACAGGCTGCTTGGGTGAAGCAGGAGGGCATGTGAGCCGAGCCTTGGAAGACCGCGATGTGGGGGTGGGTGTTTGGATGGACAAAGAAAACCAGAAAAGAACCAGAGCAAGGTAGATGCAATGAATTCATGGAAAGGCAAAGAAGCCAATTGTGGCTGGATCTTTCTGAAAACACTCTTCCATTTCAAACTCTGCGTGGCTGCCTCTGTCACAGGGTAAGGGCCTTATAAGGGCCCCAAAGACTTTACAGCAGGATTTTTCACCCCCAGTATGCCTGATATTTGGGGCTGGATCATTCTCTGTTGTGGGGTCCTGTCCAGTTCATTGTAGGGGGTTTAGCGCATCCCTGCCTTCTACCCACTAGGTGTTAGTAGCAAGCCTTTCTCCCTCAGAGTTTGACAATCAGAAACGTCTCCAGACATTGCCAAATGTCCCTTGGGGAGCAAAATCTCCCCAGGTTGAGGACCACTGACTTATAGGACCCTTTCCCTATCTCCCTGTAATCATTATCACTCAAACCCTCCTCCCTCTCCCCTGCTCATTCCATTCTAGCCATCCCAGCCTCCCTGGGGTCCCAGGTTGGCTGTTCCCTATGGACACAACAATCCCTTATCCATACAACTAACCCCTCCCTTCCTAGAGGAGTTTGCTTGAATATTGTGCTATTTCAAACTATAGCGCAGTCCCCATTCCAGCATTTCCCATTTCCTTACCCTGCTCTATTTTCCTTTTTCTTTTCCATAGTGCACCTTTTATTTATTGTTTATTGTCTTTCTCTCCCAACTAGTAAAAATGTCTGCTCCATGAGCCGGGGAAATCATTCTCTTTCGTCTCGCTACCTGGGTTGTGCCTAGCACATCATAGTCACTCAGTAAATATTTTGGGAATGAAATCATTACAGCATGGGTGTCTCTCCCTTTCTTCTGCCATTCCCCACAGGAAAATGGTTGACAAAGAGAAAAGTAAGCAATCCCGTCGTATGCTTGAGCTCAACTGCTGTGCTCAGTGTCTAAACTCCATTTCACGGGTAAGAGGCCTCTATTGCAGTCAATAAAATGGGCATAACAGGAGAGTAAAAACAGTAAGGTGGCAGAGTGGGAATGAAAGGGACCCAAGGGGAAGAGAAAGCAAAATTCAGGGCTCTTTCATTGAAAGCTGTAGAAATTGGGTCAGTCTAGGTGCAGAGAAACCAGGTGGGGATGCAAACGTCTAAGAGGTTGCTGAGTTATTTGGACAGCTGAGCTACTGTGAGTGTCACCTTCGACAGCAAACCTGGGGAGGTAATAATAGCACTCACCTTAAAGAGTGGTCCTGCAGATTAAATGAGATAACATTTAACAAACATGCTTAGCGCATGCCTGGCATGTTATAATGCTCTAGACACAGTGGTCGTTTTTGCTCTTACGGAACCTACTCAGTAGGTGTTTGTTGAGGGAATGTTAAGCCTCATGCTTGGTGTCCCTACCCCAGGCGTACCGGAGATCTAAGAACAGCCTGTCAGAACTGCTCGATTCCGTCAGCCTATGGCAGAAGACACTCAAGGTCATCGGAGGCAAGTTCGGAACCAGCGTCCTCTCCTATTTTAACTTTCTGAGGTGGCTTTTGAAGTTCAACATTTTCTCGTTCATTGTGACCTTCAGCTTTATCATAATCCCTCAGTTTATGGTGGCTGAGAAGAACACCCTCCAGTTCACCGGACTGGAGTTTTTCACTGGGGTGGTAAGTCCTTCATTTTGCCCACCCGGAGTTCACCAGCTGGGAATCCCCTGGACATATCTTGCCGGTCACCCTTCCAGACCTCTCACTTTGCCTGGGAGTTAGTTGATAGGAGAAGTGAGGCTTTACTTATTTATTTGTTTATTTTAAAGATTTATTTATTTATTTGAGAGAGAGAAAGAATGAGAGAGAAGGGGGGGAGAAGCAGAGGGAGAGAGAGAATCTCGTGCAGACTCCATGCTGAGTGCAGAGCCTGACATGGAACTCGGTCCCAGGACCCTGAGATCATGACCTGAGCTGAAATCAAGAATCAGACACTTAACCGACTGAGCCACCCAGGTGCCCTGAAAGTGGGGCTTTAAAACCTGTTTCCTTTTCTCCCCCCAAGTGACATACACACAACACAGAGGTAGCCGTGTTAATAGTTTGTGTTGTTCACGATCTCTTTTTCTGTGCACATACGGACACACACACATGCACATACATACACATGTACATATGCATCCCTTTCTTTTGTTTTTTTTTTTAACAAAAGATGAATTATTCATATATACCGCCTACGACTTGCTTTGTTTCACCTGCTCTGTGGTGGACATCTCATATTGGTGTTCATAGAGCTACCTTTTCTTTCTTATTTTTCTTTCTACAATATACAGTGCTCCTTTTGAAAGGTTCCTATTGTAGAAGAGAGCAAACTAAGTGAAAGTCCATGTTAGCCTTTTTCCCTTGTCTAATGCCCCAGCTCAGAGCGTATCTTTGTCCACCGTTTTCTTTCTATATGGACATAGATAGATAGGTACATACAAACATATGCAGTTAGATACTTAGGTCAATACGTAGGTAGATAGGTAAACATTTAAAAAATAATAATAAAAAGATGGGGCACCTGGGTGGCTCAGTTGGTTAAGCCTCTGCCTTTGGCTCAGGTCATGATCTCAGGGTCCTGGGATCGAGTCTCGCATCGGGCTCCCTGCTCAGCAGGGAGTTTGCTTCTCCCTCTGCCCCTTCCCCCTCTTGTGCTCTCTCTCTCTCTCTCAAATAAATAAATAAAATCTTTAAAAATATAATAAAAAAAAAAAACCCAGGATGCTACAGGTCTTACTTTGCAACATTTTTTGCTTCGCTATGTATCTTGAGCATCTATATAGATCCGCAGTATCCTTTTTAACAGCAGCCATAATTTATTTACCCAGCTCCCTACTGAGAGACATATGGCCCCTGTCTTGTGAGTTTACCTTCTAGAAGACATTCCTGCCATTGGGATTCTATAGACCAGGGATTGACAAATGACAGCTGGGACCAAATGTGGCTTGTCACCTGTTTCTACATTTTTAAATGGTTGAAAAAAAATCAAAACAAGGATAACATGTTATGAAACATGAAAATTATATGTGAAATTAAAATTTGTGCCCATAAATAAAGTCCTTTTGGAACATGGCCATATCCCTTTGTTTATGTGCCTATGATGCCTTCCTGCTATGGTGGAGTGGAGTTGCTGTAGCTACCAAGCCAAAGAGATTTACTGTCTAGCTCTTTACAGAAAAAATTTGCTGACTCTTGAAGTAGAATGTTCAAAGTCAGGTTCTTCCATTTATCTTTTTAATTTCTTTTTCTGTTAAAAAATTTTCCTTGGGATAGGTGCACTGAAGTGGAATTATTGTGTAAATTTCACCTTCATTTTTCTCCTTGTTGTGTGTGTGTGTGTGTGTATGTATGTGTGTATTTTTTTTTTTTAAGTGGGCTCCATGCCTAGCATGGAACTCAAAGGGCTTGAACTCACAACCCTGAGAATCAAGACCTCTGCTGAGATCAGAGTCAGACACTTAACCAACTGAGCCACCCAGGTGCCCCTGATGTATATTTTTTATATTTGTATATATGAAACATTTTATTATGAAAAATTTCAAACATATAGGAAAGTAAAGAGTAGTAAGTAAACATTCATATAGCCACTACATAGGTTTTTAAATTATTAATATGTTGCCATATTGTTTTATCTTATTAGTTTTTGGAAGCATTTTACAGTAAATTACAGACATCAGGACATTTTATTCCCAATTTCTTCAACATGCATCTCTGAAAAATAAGGAGACTTTCTGCAGTTCTTACATCTAGCAAAATTAAAAATTAATATTATCTAAAATCCAAAGCATATTCAAATTTTCCAGTTGTCCCCAAAATGTCTTTCCTAGCTTGCTCATTCAGACCAGAATCTAGTTAAGGCCCATACTTTGCATTTGCTTGTGTTTTCTCTGAATTCTCAATTAATCTAGAATGATCTCTCCAGACACAGCCCCCTTTTTTCTTGACATTGTTGCAGAAACCAGGCCAGTTGTCATGCGGACACCAATGTCCTACCTTCTGGAATTGTCTGATTGTTTCCTTATGGTCTGTCTGATTTGTTACTCTGACCCCTTATTTCCCATAAATTGAAATTTAGACCTAATGGCTTGATTCCTTTCCTATTGAACATGTTTGACCATAATACTTCACAGATGACAGAGGCCCATAATGGCTGGCTTTCCTGGTTTTAGTCATGCTTTGATCACTGTTTCAGGTGGTGACAGCTGGGTTCCTCCATTGTAAGGAGTGTTTGAGAGTCCTTTCCAACTCGAAGAGCCTAGTGATAAAATGTCTACATTCTCAACGGCCTTGGGTGCCCTTTCTCTGCAAATAAAATGTCTCAACTGACTGATCCAAGTTTCTTGCAGATAGGAGAGTTGCACTGTGCTGACTGACCATAGTCATCGTTTTCTCGATAGATCCATCTGACCTAGGGTTTATTGTCCCTTTCAGGGTTATTTTAGAAACACAGTGATGTACTATGGCTTTTACACCAATTCTACGATTGGGCACAGGAACGGTGGGGCATCCTACAACATGCAGCTGGCCTACCTCTTCACAATCGGAGCATGTTTGGTCATCTGTTTTTTCAGTTTGCTATTCAGGTATGGAGCATCTGCATTTCTTGATTCTAAGCTCTGTTTAGATTTAGGTAAAATTCAAGAGACTCAAAAGCGACCCAGGAAACAGTTTCTCTACAATTTTGACTTCCTATTGCTGTCTGATCATTCCTGTTTTAAAACACAGACTGGGGCACCTGGGTGTCAGTTGGTTAAGCGACTACCTTTGGCTCAGGTCATGATCCTGGAGTCCCCGGATCAAGTCCCGCATCGGGCTCCCTGCTGAGCAGGGAGTCTGCTTCTCCCTCGGACCCTCCCCCCTCTCACATACTCTCTCTCTCTCATTCTCTCTCTCAAATAAATAAAATCTTTAAAAAAATTAAAAAAATATATTAAAAAAATAAATTTGGATAAGAAGAGAGGTTTTTGTGTGCTTTCAAAGAAATCGGTCAGTCTGAAAATAAGGTTATAGTGACCCAACTATTTCTTTTTTTTTTTTTAAGATTTTATTTATTCATTTGAGACACAGAGATACAGAGAGAGAGAGAGAGAGAGAGAGAGCATGAGCAGGGGGAGAGGCAGAGGGAGAAGGAGAAGCAAGCTCCCCGCTGAGTCAGGAGCCCGATGTGGAGCTCAATCCCAGGACCCTGGGATCATGACCTGAGCCGAAGACAGACGTTTAACCATCTGAGCCACCCAGGTGCCCCGACCCAACTGTTTCTATGACAAGAAGGGCATGGCTGGACAGTTGTCAAAGGGACAACTGTCCAAGAGGAGGTACAGGTGTTCAACCTTTGTCTTCCATAACCATGTACCACAGGCTGGGTGGCTTAAACACAGAAATGTGTTTTCTCAAGTTCTGGAGGCTGGAAGTCTAAGGTCAAGGTGTTGGTGTGTTGGTTTCTTCCGAGGCCTCTGTCCTTGGCATATAGACGGCTACCTTCCCACTGTGACTTTACATAGTCTTCCCACCAGTGCATGTCTGAGTCTTAATCTCCTCTTTTTTTTTTTTTTTTTAAGATTTTTATTCATTTATTTGACAGAAAGAGAGGCAGCGAGAGAGGGAACACAAGCAGGGGGAATGGGAGAGGGAGAAGCAGACTCCCCACCGAGCAGGGAGCCCAGTGCGGGGCTTGATCCCAGGACCCCAGGATCATGACCCGAGCCGAAGGCAGATGCTTAACGACTGAGCCACTCAGGCGCCCCCATCTCCTCTTCTTATAAGGACATCAGTCATATTGGATGAGGGCCCACCTTGATGACCTCATTTTAACAAAATTACCTCTGTAAAGACCCTACTTCCAAATACTGTCGCTTTCTGAGATGGTGGGGGTTAGGACTTCAACATACAAACTCTTAGGGTATACAATTCAGCCCGTAACAACCTCACTTCCAGCACTATAACTCAAAAATTAAAATGAGATTTTGTTTTGTTCTATTTTATTGAAACTACAAAACGTTTCTTAAGCTGCTGTTAAGTCAGCGGTGGCAAATTTTGGAGAGGTAGTGAAATTTAGTCAGCATTTTTTACATGTCAGGCTCAGTGCTAAATGCTTCCTGGGCTGACGTCACTGAGTCCTGCTGACGTCGCCGTGATATTAGCACCTGCCTTTCTAGAGTGCTTACTGTTCTAACTGCTACATTGCCTCGCGTGGTGGGCTGAACACTGCCCCCTGCCTCCCAAAGATGTCAGGTCCTAATCCCCAGAACCCGTGAATATGTTACCTTACCTGGCAAAGCGGACTTTGCAGATGTGACTAAATTAAGGATCTTAAAATGGGCCAGTTAATCATCAGGGTCTTTACAAGTGGGAGGCAGGAGGGTCAAAGAGAGGTTGGGAGATGCTGCTCTCCTGGCTTTGGAGATGGGAGGGGCCATAAGCCAAGAAATATGGGCAGCCTCTAGAAGCTGGAAAAGGCAGGGGAACAGCTTTTCCCCGATAGCATCCAGAAGGAACACAGCTCTGCCGACACCTTGGGTTTAGAACCATTTTCTGACTTCTGACTTCCAGTAAGAGAATACATGTGTTGTTTTAAGCCACTGAGTGTGGGGCAATTTGGTACTGCAGCTAACAGAAACTCACACAATTCTCATAAAGCTCTGTGAGTGGGTCCTATGGTTATCCCCATTATATAGAGTTGGAAACTGAGGCTCAAAGCAGTGAAAACAACAAAGATCCCCCAGGTGGCCATCCAGGATAGTCAGCCAGGCCTGTCGGATCTTGAAGCCAATGCTCTTAACCATTATGTCTGCACTTGCACTGTTCAGTAGAACCTGGGGCTGGCTCTGCCATGTTGCCTTTCGCTGTTGATGATCAGACTTTCCTTTGTTTAATTCCTGCACTCCCCAATGCCTGCTCCAATAACTCTTGAGTATTTTGGTTTCTGCCTTCCCCAGCATGGCTAGGTACTTCCGGAACAACTTCATTAACCCCCACATTTACTCCCGAGGAATTGCTAAACTGATTTTCTGCTGGGACTTCACCGTCACTCACGAAAAAGCTGTGAAGCTGAAACAGAAGAATCTTAGCACTGAAATAAGGGTAAGGCGAGCCTGCTGTACATACCTTCCCACAGCCAACTTCCTTCAGTATGTCTATAACTTTTCTTGAAGTGATAATGACTTTTTTTTTTTTTTTTTGGTGGTCCATGAGTCTGGCAAAAAAAAAAAAAAGAAAGAAAGAAAAGAAACAAACAAACTGAACCAAAAACACCTAAAAATATTCCTAATGCCCAGTGCTGGTGATGGTTTAGGGAATGACCCTTTTCACATGCTATGCTGGCTCTGTAGTTGGTACGAGCTTACTGGAGGGTAGTTGAGGGATTTATATCAAAATGTTAAGTGTAAATGCTTCTTGACCTCACAGTTCCAAGTTTACTATTTTTTCCAGTGGTTTTCAACTCAGGACGGTTTTGCCCCTCAGGGGACATATGACAATATCTGGAGACTATTTTGATTGTCACAGTGAGGGTGAGGGGGCTACTGGTGTCTAGTGGGTGGAGGCCAGGATGTTGCTAAACATCCTGCAATACACAGGAAAGTTGTCACAACACAGAGAAAGGCCTGAAAATGTTACTAATGCCGATGTTGAGAAACCCTGGTCTGTAGAAAAAAACTTACTAAAAAGAAATAGGAAAAAAACCCTATAAACAAACCAAAAAAAACAAATCCAGACTCTTAAATACAGAGAACAAACTGGTGGTTGCCAGATGGGAGGTTGGGTGAAATAGAAAAAAAAAAAAAGAGCAAGCAGAATTTATTAGCAAAGGGGCTTTGACAAGAGGTTTGAAGATGCTAACTTCCTTGGTGTAGATACCCAGACTGTTCTTCAAAAGAGAACTTCATGACTTCAAAGCGCTTTCCTCAAGAGCATGGTCCCAATCCTCTAAGATGGAAAAAGTGTTTGACGCCGTGATGGGGGTTCTTGGTCCATTTGAGATTTTCCCGATCTTTATTGGGAAATTATGGGTCTCTCATCGCCCACATCTGACATGAACTTTCCCTTTTCTTTCTTCTGTGGGTTTGTGTTTCGAAGTGACAAAGATTCACCCGGAGAGTCTTTGCTAACAGTGGAGAGGGTCCTGTGAACCAGCTTGACTTCCTTGTGTTTGTAGGAAAACCTGTCAGAAATCCGTCAGGAGAATGTCAAGTTAACGCTCAATCAGCAGCTGATCCGCTTCTCTGCCCACCTGGCGGCCTGGGTTGTCTCTACTGGAGTGGCGGTTGCCTGCTGCGTAGCTGTTTATTACCTGGCTGAGAACAACTCAGAGGTAACCACAGGGGAGGGAGCCCCAGAGTCCAGAGCACAGAACCAGGTGAAGGGATGGGATGCTGGAGGGGAGAGCAGTGTACAGCTGGTACTCACAGACTCCATGGCCAGTAGCATTGACATCAGCTGGAACCTTGTGAAAAAAAATGCAGAATCTTGGGTCCCTCCCTTGGCCCATGGACTCAGAATCCATCCTTACCATGTCCCCAGGTGATGTGTGTGCACACCTCAGGAGAGAAGCTCTGGGCCAGTGGAGAGATGGACACTTGGACCACAGACCTGGGATTTGGGGTTTCTTCTTTCATTATTATATCCCTAATGCTTCCCACTGCCCTGGCACTAAGTAGATACTCAGGAAGTATTGTGATCTGATGGACTTTTGTGAACGATTTAACCTTTGTTTCTTTTTTTGTTGTTGTTGTTATAGCACAACTAACATATATTTCAAATGGACAAAAAATTAGTATTGTTTACAGTATCTTAAGATAAATTGCCTTTGAATGGGAGCGTCCTTTCCAGTACTTTGAGGTCTACAAGAAGTATCTAGAAAATGTACTACTGTGGAAAATGACTGCTTAAATCGAATGGGGGGGAGGGGGGAGGGCCTGTGGTTTCTCTTTTTTTTTAAATTTTTAAAAATTTTTTAATTTAGTTTTTGACAGAGAGAGAGACAGCGAGAGAGGGGACACAAGCAGGGGGAGTGGGAGAGGGAGAAGCAGGCTTCCCGCAGAGCAGGGAGCCTGATGCGGGGCTCGATCCCAGGACCCCGGGATCATGACCTGAGCCGAAGGCAGACGCTTAACCACGGAGCCACCCAGGCGCCCCTGTGGTTTCTCTTTTTGATTAATTGCTGTAACACGGTCCTTCGGGCAGCTGAGGGAGTTTCATGTTTTCTTTAGACATCATTAGGCGCTGGAGCTCTTGCAGGACAACTTTGATGCTATATGAGTTCTGCCATTTTGCTAGCACTGATATGGCTCTTGGGTCCACCACTCCATTAGAACTATTAACTCCATTCATATTAATTTTTGTTACAAATCTTACAAAGGGGGGTGCTTCTGGGTATTTAGGTCCACATTCTATTTTATGGCTGCATATTCGGTTTTCATAAATTGTCCGAGCCCGTGGTGGCTGCCATCTTGCATCACTGTCACTCAAGGCTGGCCCCTTCTTCCCTTTCTGAGCCCTGTATTC
This sequence comes from Zalophus californianus, assembly GCF_009762305.2. Classification (NCBI taxonomy): domain Eukaryota; kingdom Metazoa; phylum Chordata; class Mammalia; order Carnivora; family Otariidae; genus Zalophus; species Zalophus californianus. Next base: position 84,197,090 of record NC_045604.1, read on the forward strand.
CTCACTTGCAAAACAGGAATGATCGGACCCGGCTTTGTAGGTGTGTGGTCAGGACCAGAGAAGAGTTATGTGAAGAATCTCCTCAGTGTCCAGTACTGTGGGTGATGAAGGAATGTTAGCTTTTTTTTTTTTTTCCCTTTTTTTCCTAGTAACATGAACTCGGAGACTAATTAGCTGGGTGATCTGGGCAAAGTACTGCTTTTCTGTAGGTTTTGGCTTTCAAATCCCTTGGAAAATGGGGCTAATTGTAGCCAGTTTGCTGACCTCTTGAATTATGGTACAGGTGGGTCCGATTACATCACTTTCTTTATTTTTTTAATTTTAATTTAATTTTTTTTAAAGATTTTATTTATTTATTTGACAGAGACAGACACAGCGAGAGAGGGAACACAAGCAGGGAGAGTGGGAGAGGGAGAAGCAGGCTTCCTGCTGAGCAGGGAGCCCGATGCGGGGCTCGATCCCAGGACCCTGGGATCATGACCTGAGGCGAAGGCAGACGCTTAATGACTGAGCCACCCAGGCACCCCATGTCACTTTCTTTAATGGCTTCTTGTTACCCTCAATATAAAATCTATCCTCCATGGCATGCTTGACAGATCTTATATGATCTGACCCTGCCCACATCTCTAGTCTCAACACCCCACAACTACCCATATCCTACACACCAGCAACACTAAATGCTGAACTGAACACAGTTCCCTGAACATATCATGCCTTTCCTTATCTCTAGGTGGGAAAATGCAGTTCATTCTCCACCCCGCCTCCCCTAATTCTGTTATCCGGCAAACTTCTCCTTCTCTAGACCTCAGCACAGGGTCATTTCCTCACCACCATCACCTTCACTAGACTGAGTTGGGTGTTCCTGATTCTGCAGGCTTTCCCTGTGCCCTTGTCATGTGTGGTATTGAAAGTACCTGTTTATACATCTGTCTGGTAGCTGGGCTCCAGACTCAATACCTCATACATAATAGGTGCTCAACCAAATGGCTGAATAAGTAAAGGAGAAGCCAGCAAGAAAATGGTTGTGGGATTATATAAATCTAAGGGTTTGCCATTAACCATATTAAGGTGTGCCCTGAAAGAGGGGAAATTAAGTCTCAAGGCTTAAGGGCTTAGCAATGTCTACTTAGGATGCAAACTGTGACCAGGCAGCTATAGGCATAAAGAAGACTTCTGAGTTTCTTCTTCACCTGGAAGCTTTTCTCTACACCCACCTGAAGTGAAGGAGGGCAGCTAAGGAGGTGAGGAGGCAGAGTGGAGTCATTCCTGTTGTTTGAACGTCTGCTGTATGCCAGGCAGGAACAACTTTGTACCACTCCAGGGGTTATACTCATTGGCAACTATCATTTCCTGTGAATGGTGTCCTACCTGTGTTATTTAGGGGCCAGACTTTGCTTTATTTGGTCTCATTTTATTCTTTTTCTTTAAAGATTTATTTATTTGAGAGAGAGAGAGAGAGGGAGAGTGGAGGGAAGGGCAGAGGGAGAGAGAATCTTAAGCAGACTCCCCACTGAGCATGGAGCCGGATGCAGGGCTCGATCCCACGATCCTGAGATCATGACCTGAGCCGACATTGAGAGTCAGACGCTTAACAGACTGAGCCACCCAGGTGCCCCTGCTCTCATTTAATTCTTCAAATAACTCTATGGGTTACACGATAATCTCCTCATTATACAGACAGGGAAAAGAGGCTCAGAGAAGCTATGCATCTGGCTCCTCATGCGGCTTATAAGCATGGGGAAGGGGCAGCGTTTGGATCCATGGCTACAGAAATACTGCCAAAAGTGCAAGCGGGGCATTCCAAAACCGTCCAGAGGTAAAGGGAGGCAGGGTCAGGCCTTGGGGTGGAGGACGGGGTAGTGGGAGACAGAAGAAAAATCCACTGGAAGCCCTTACTCCAAGGATGCCTGGCAGAGGGGCACCCTAGCCCCCACTCTGAACCAAATGCCAGCGTGTCACATCCATATGAAGGAAGGGGTGTCTCTCTGGACCTCATACAAAGGTACGGTGTGGGCTGGCAGAGGCCCTCCTTTCCCCTAATTCAGCACCCAAGGACAGCAAAGCCCAGTGAAAATGAACAGGGCCACCCAGGATAGGGAAGGAAACATGCTACAGTGATCGATACCAAGGTGCTGTAGCTTCAGCAGATTTAAGGTTTTGCTCTGACAGCCAGGGAGCACCTTCTTGTGGCCCTAGACCTCTTGCTGAGGATGGTAAATTCACAGGATGGCTGTTTGCGTTCAGGCCCCTAAGACACATCGACCTGGTTCAAATCTGCCAGCACCTAGTGGGTGACCCCGGGCAAGCATTTTTGCCTCTCTGGGCCTCCGTTTGCCCATCAGGTAAGTCTATTCATATCTACCTGCCGGGCTGTCGTGAGGATTACACGCAGTCACGTGGGTGATGCTTGGCTCAGGGTGAGTGCTCAAGAACCCGTGAGGAGCTACTCCTGGGGTTTCTCTGTTGTGGGCAGTCTCCTGTGGGAGGCCGAGAGGAGTTCAGTGCACGCTCGGCCTCTCAGTTGTTTCCTTCCATCCCCTGCAGTTCCTGAAGAAGCACAAGGACCCTGGGGCAGTACTGTTACTGCCTTTCATTGTGTCCTGCATCAACCTGGCAGTGCCACGCCTCTACTCCCTGTTCAAGCTCGTGGAGTGGTACGAGATGCCACGGCACGAAGTCTATACCCTCCTGATCCGGTAGGTGTGTCCGCCACCTCCAACACCAGCCTCTATTTCCATGGAGGGCAATGAGGTGGGAGCTAGAAAGGGTTAGGCTCAAGTACCAAAGTGCTGTTTTCCAGAAAAAGTTCTAAGAACAGAGTGTGTTCGTGTGGTGGGGGTTCATTGCCAGAAAATCCAAAAGGTGCTCAGAAAATACAGAGAAGTCCAACTGCCTTTTGCTCAAAGCAAAGGCTTATCTTTCCTGATTGCGATCAGCCTGAGGTTTAACATAGGTCTCAGTTATGAGATGTACAGATGTGTATGTTGTGGACTGCAGAAAGGCTCCTGGCTGAGGAGCTGCATGGGGACTGAAATTTATCCAGTGTTCCCATTAGTCAAGCTGTGAGCCCGGATAGCCACTGCCTCAGCTGGGAGGAAGAGCGGCATTTTTGTAATTCAGACACCCATATGGAGGTAGAGAGGGTACTTTTGGCAATTCATTGGCTGGGAGGGTGTGCCTTTTGCGCTAGAGGTGAACCCAGGGTTTCGATAAACAAAGCATAAAATTACCCAAATTTTGTCCTTATTCCTTCTTCTGGATAGTTCCCTGACCAGTTCCTGGTTATGGTGGTGTTTATAATAATAGGTCTGTACAATGCAAATTGAGATTCTTTACTGATCAATTCAAGAGCCTTTGCCTTCCATGCCTCTGAGATCTGAGTCCTGACCAGCTCTCCAACATCATTTGGAGAATTTGGATGGAGGGGTGGTAGACCTGTTTGCTTAGTGGGCCATTTTGAACCAATCACTTTGCTATTTGTTTTTCCTGATCACATAAAGAGGTTAATGGACTTTTCGTAGACATCAGCCATTTGTACTGCTTCACAAAATACTCAATAGTTCAAAATCTTCTCTGCATGAAGAGAAAATGGGAAAGGTTCGAAATAGGCAATTCTTTTTGATATAAGATGAGCTTTTCTCAGCTTAGATGAGTATGTTTTCTCAAGTTTAATGTGGAGCTACCCTGCAGTAAAGGTACATTAACTCATTAATCCAGGAGATATTGAAGGTCTACTGCGAGCTAGGTATGAGCAAGAGATTAGGGATCTGGCATTGAAAAAGATCCAGTTTCTTTCCTTTATGAAACTTACTGTCTAACACAATGATTCTCAACCTTCAGCATACACCAGAATTACCTGAAGGGATTATGTGGCCCTGTCCCCAGAGTTTCTGATTCAGTAGCTCTGGGGTGGGACCTGAAAATTTGCCTTTCTAGCAAGTTTACAGATGAGGCCGATGCTACTGGGTTGGAGGACACACTTTGAGAACGACTGGTCTAGTGGCACACAATTGTTGGCACACCAAATGCTGAAGCCCTATTAAAACCAGCAGATGTTGATTTAAGGCAAAATGACTGGGTATAAGAGCTCAGGGGGTTAGAGCAGATGGTCCTCTGTTTCAATCTTTGTCATGCCCCTCGGAAGCTGTGTGACCTTGGACAAATTGTTTCACCTCTGAGCTTCAGTTTCTTCATCAGTAAGATAGACATAAAATGCTATCTACGTGATGATAGAGTTGTAAGTATTAAGAGTTATAAAGTTGTAAACATTAAGTTGTAAAGACTAAGGTGATTCAGTAAAGTTCTTAACACAGTGTACTGTCCACGGTCAGCACCCAGTGAATAGTATGTATGTTTACTGTTATTACAATCAATGAGAAGTGAAATCAGATAGTTTGGAGAGGCACTGAAAGAGGGTATATCAGTTGATATAAATTAGGTTATGCTGCAGTAACACACATCCCCTCTCTTCTCAGTCTCAGTGGCTTAGAACACAAAGATTTATTTCTTGCTCATACTATATGTCCCTTGTGGATGGCAGGGGGTTTTGGTCATGTCAGGATCCAGGCTGAGAGCAGCAACCATCTCAAATGTTGCTGATGGCCATTTCAGAGGGAAGACAGTGAGTTCCAGAGAGTCTCATTGGCATTTAAATGCTGCAGCCTAGAAGTGACACAAAGTGACATACATCACTTCTGCTCACGACTCATTTGCCAGAACTAGCCCTATGGCTCCACTCAAACCAGAGGGGAGCAGAAATTTCGGTCCTACCACATGACCAAAAGGACATATTGGCAAACAGTACTAATGATTGTCATGGAAGGTAATGATAGCTGTTTTCTGTTATCTAGAAACATCTTTCTGAAAATATCAATCATTGGAATTCTTTGTTACTATTGGCTCAACATTGTGGCCCAGGCTGGTGAAGAGGTGAGATTCCTATGCTGTTCTGCCTCGAGTTTGGTTTCTTAACCTTTGACCACCAGGGAAGAAGTGAGTTTCTCTGGTTTCTCAGAGTTTCTACTCATGATCTTAGAGTAGATATCATATTATCCTTCCATTCATCTATCCATTCATCCATCCATCCCTCCATCCATCCATCCCTCCATCCATCCATCCCTCCATCCATCCTTGGGCTGTGCACTCAAAACCTCCTTCTCCTTGTTCAGCCAAATCTAAAAGCTCTCAGTCCATCAGCTCATAGCACTGACTTCCTGCACAGGTAATTAATTGGCTATCAGTTTCATGAACTGACTAATTCAGCCTTCCAGTTTGTGCTAGCCTGCTAAACTCCTAGGCCACTTTCTTTCTTTCTTTTTTTTTAAAAAATATTTTATTTATTTATTTGACAGAGAGAGAGAGAGAAAACACAAGCAGGGGGAGCGGCAGGCAAAGGGAGAGGCAGACTCCCCGTGGAGCAGGGAGCCCGATGCGGGGCTCGATCCCAGGACCCCGGGATCATGACCTGAGCCGAAGGCAGACGCTTAACGACTGAGCCACCCAGGTGCCCCCCCAGGGCACTTTCTTAGGCAGATATTAATGAATTTTCATAAGGTTAATAAAAAGAGTGAAGGCATTATTACCATCGATGCCTTCTGCTGTCCCTGGCTGAGAGATGGGATCCAGAGGGCGGAGGACAGGGAGGAAAAGTTTTAAGAGGAGAGATAATGAGAAGGGAAAGTTTGGGGTACATGTGGTGGGCAAGACTTACTGGGGAAAGAAGGGGCACAGAAAGGGAATAAACACCCTTGAAAACAAACTCAACAAGTTAATGGTGCCCAGAGTAGGTCTGCTTTTCTAGGCACACAAGGACCCGGTCAAACCGATCCACCAGCCATGTCCTGATGAGTGCAGGATGCCAGGAACAGATGGAAATTGGGCAAGAAGCAAAGCCGCTTCGCATCTCCTGACTCTTATTTGCCTTTCAGTGTTGGGAAACCCTCATTGGCCAGGAAATCTACCGACTCCACCTGATGGATTTTGTGTTCTCTTTAGCTGATTCCTTCCTGGGCGAGTTCCTGAGGAGGTAAATATTTGTCAGCCTTGAGTAATTAACACCTGATGTTGGAACTAGAGCCATAGGCTTGGCTGAGCAGGAAGTATGGGTATCCTTTATACTTATATACTTAGTACATAAGTATCCCTTATATACTGTAGTGTGCACTGTTAGAAGTCTGCCTTTCATTCTTTGGGATACTGATTCTTTCTGAATTCACCGATATTTCACTTTTATCTGACAGTCCTGTTGTCCAAGTTCATTTGGTTCAGCTAGCCCTTTACAACCTTCTCTTGGAAAAAAAAAAAGGGCTAGAAATAAAACATAGAAACTGAAAGTCATTTGAGAACTTTCCACCATAGATAATTCTTTTTTTAAAGATTATTTATTATTTATTTGGCAGAGAGAGAGACAGCGAGAGAGGGAACACAAGCAGGGGGAGCGGGAGAGGGAGACACAGGCTTCCCGCGGAGCAGGGAGCCCGATGCAGGGCTCGATCCCAGGACCCTGGGATCATGACCTGAGCCGAAGGCAGACGCTTGATAACTGAGCCACCCAGGCACCCCTCCGCCGTAGATAATTTTAATTCTAGTGTATATCCTTCCAGATTTTTCTGTGCACATACTGCTTTGTGTATGTGTGTGTGTATTATATAATTTCAAAGACAAAAATGGGATCACAATGAAAATCATTGTGGTGTTTGCTCTTATTAATCTTAAAACTCTGCTGTGGTATCTTTCCCTAACAGTACATCTAGATTTATGTCATGATTCATTTAATTGAATTTGATTATTATGCTGATTGTTATTTTAGATGCCAGGTATACAGAATTGAGGCAGTGTAATCATTGGCCCATATGTAGTCCTCTTTTATTGATTTATTCATTTATTTGTTAATAATATGCCAAGCATCTCATTCCTTAGAGACACACGTTTCTTTGAGCTGCCCCCATGATAAGATGGCATAACATAAAGATTCTTTCCTCAGTGGGTAGGTTGCATGACCAATCTCCTCACTCAGTCTGCCCAAACTCACTTTCATTTACAGCCTCTATCCAGGGTCTGGACGTAAAGGTGGGGAGGTTTTTTTGTTTTTGTTTTTTTCATGCAATTTTTTTTTTTCAATTGGCATCCTCTCTGTATGAAGAATTCAAAGTGGTCTCAAGTTTCCTCCGAATAAATGGAGACCTTGGCTTCTTCTTGTGGATTTAGAAAACAGGGCAAGCACTATTAATCCAATAGCAGTAACCAGAAATGGAAAAATGTTCAGTTTATTTGGGTTCGGAGGTTCTGAATTTATCTGGTCCCTGAGAAAAAGGTTGAATTAGCAAAGAGTGGTATAAATGAGATAATAGGATAATTTTAATAATGATCTCATTTAATACCTATTGTTAGCTTATAATTAACTATTTAAATAAAAGGAGGGATAACTTAAATAATGTTCTCTAGAATTTTTCTTTTTTTTAGAAAGAGGGGCAGAGGGAGAGGGAGAGAGTGAATCTTAAGTAGGATCCATGCCCAGCATGGAGCCTGATGCGGGGCTCAATCTCACAACCCTGAGATTTTTACCTGAGCCGAAATCAAGAGTCAGATGCTTAACCTGAGCCACCCAGGCACCCCTCTAGAATTTTTTTAAACCACTTCAGCAGTACCTCTATTCAAATGCATTGTATTAATTCCATTTTCCCTCAATTCCTTCAATTATTTCTTTGAAAATATGCTTGTACTTGGAACCTTTCAAACATTTGCAAGGGAACTTAGGACTTTATCCCAAACTGGTGAGGCTCTACTTTGTTGATTGTGGGGAATCTTTTGGCTTTTTTTTTTTATTTTAAGATTTTATTTATTTAATTGACAGAGAGAGACGGAGAGAGAGGGAACACAAGCAGGGGGAGTGGGAGAGGGAGAAGCAGGTTTCCCGCTGAGCAGGGAGCCCAAGGTGGGGCTCGATCCCAGGACCCCGGGATCATGACCTGAGCCGAAGGCAGACGCTTAAAGACTGAGCCACCCAGGCGCCCCGATTGTGGGGAATCTTTTGAAGGAGAGAGTTGATGATTTGGGTACTAAACTCAGTGATGTTTTCACAGACTCATTGGAATGCAGTTTATCACAAGTCTTGGCTTACAAGAGTTTGACATTGCCAGGAACGTCCTGGAACTGATCTATGCACAAACTCTGGTGTGGTAAGTTTTGAAAACCTTCAGACTGACTCAGAAATATTTTGTAAGTGGGGATATTGTGGCTATTGTTACCTTTATGAGCACTTTTTAAAAAACTGTGGTAGGAAAATGCATCATATAATATCATCTGAACCTTTTCTAAATGTACAGTTGAGTCGTGTCTATTCACATAGCTCTGCCAGAGATCTCCAGAACTCTTTTCATCTTGCAAAGCTGAAACTCCCTACCCACTAAGCAAGAACTCCCCAGTTCCCCCTTCCCCAGCCCCTGGCAACCAGCACTCTATTTTCTGTCTCTATGAGTTTGAATACTCTAGATACATTATGTCAGCGGAATCATACAGAATTTATCTTTTTTTTTTTAAAGATTTTATTTATTTATTCATGAGAGAGAGAGAGAGAGGCAGAGGGAGAAGCAGGCTCCCAAGGAGCAGGGAGCTCGATGCGGGACTCGATCCCAGGACCCTGGGATCATGACCTGAGCCGAAGGCAGACGCTTAACCATCTGAGCCACCCGGGTGCCCCAGAATTTATCTTTTTGTGCCTGGCTTATTTCACTTAGCATAATGTTCTTCAGGTTCTACATATTGTGGCATACATCAGTACTTTCTTCCTTTGTAAGAGTGAATAATATCCCATTGTATGGATATACCACATTTTGTTTATCCATTCATCCGTGGATGGACCTTTGGGTTGCTTCTACCTCTTGGTTACTGTGAATAATGCTGCTATGATTATGGGTATGCAAACGTCTCTTTGAGACCCTGCTTTCAATTCAATCTTATGGCACATATGAACCCTCTTAGATTTTTTTTTTTAAGATTTTATTTATTTGAGAGAAAGAGAATGAGAGAGAGAGAGAGCACAAGAGGGGGGAGGGTCAGAGGGAGAAGCAGACTCCCTGCTAAGCAGGGAGCCTGATGCGGGACTCGATCCTGGGACTCCAGGATCATGACCTGAGCCGAAGGCAGTCGCTCAACCAACTGCGCCACCCAGGCGCCCAACCCTTTTAGATTTTTTAATAAATGATGTTCATAAATCAGCTGATGTGATAATAACAATATATTTCCATTTATCGAGTGCTTACTTTGGCTGGGTTTTTGAACTCTAGAAACCAAGTGCTTATACTACTGACCACTTGCTGAAGGTTCCAAAGGGAAATGTTAGCCATGAGGGGGGAAAAAGTTCCAATCAGAGGTGGCCATTACTACTTCTGGGCCTTTACGGTTTGTGTTAATAAATTGTAAATAAGCACAACTGAAAACACATGTATCTTTTCCTTTCCCCATGGCAATTATAGATTTAACCTCTGTGCTTTTTAGGAGAATATTGCCTTTGCTGATGAGCTTTAAAAGAAGATAAGGGAAAGGTACCTGGGTTTCTCAGTCGGTGGAGCATCTAGCTCTTGGTTTCAACCCAGGTCATGATCTCGGGGTCGTGAGATCGAGCCCTTGTCGGCTCCGTGCTGGGTGTGGAGCCTGCTTGGCATTCTCTCTCTGCCCCTCCCTTGCTCGCTCACTCTTTCTCTCTCTATAACAAAAGAGAAGACAACAGAAAGGGAGTGTATGTTAGGGACAATGGTATGGTAGAGATGAGGTGAGGTAAGTGTTTTTTGCACACCACCGTGTCTATTTTTTGGCATGTCTACATATCACCTGTACTGGTTTTATTTTATTTTATTTTTTAAAGATTTTATTTATTTATTTGACAGAGAGAGGCACAGCGAGAGAGGGAACACAAGCAGGGGGCAGTGGGAGAGGGAGAAGCAGGCTTCCTGCGGAGCAGGGAGCCTGACATGGGACTCAATCCCAGGACCCTGGGACCACGACCTGAGCTAAAGGCAGATGTTTAACCGACTGAGCCACCCAGATGCCCCTAAATACATTGCTAAAGGAGTCTTTATTTTACAACCATAAATGGAAAACCTGTGTCATTTGAGAGAAACTTCAAGTAACTTGAAAAGTAAATCAAACCAGGGCACCTGTCTGGCTCAGTCGGTAGAGCATCTGACTCTTGATCTCAGTGTCGTGGGTTCGAGCCCCATCTCTGGCATAGAGATCACTTAAAGAAAAATGTCAGTCACTTTAAAAAATAAAATAAAACCAAGCCAATCACAAACAGTCAGATTCTAGCTGGGTGCTGCTGTCTGCCAAGGTTCTCAGTTTAAAGCTTGTCCTCACCCTTTCTTTTAGGAAAAAAGGGGAGGTTGGCAAGTGTTACGCCCACCAAAGTGAGATTTTCTTCTCTTGGAAATCTCTACTCAGGAGCATTAGGGAGAATTGAGGGGGAATGTCCTTCTCATGCGTAACCCAGTGCAGTTTAATGAGTGTCCCTGCAGGAGCTCAGACCTTCTTTACTGCCATGGAGGGAGAAGAGGGACATGTCCCACATTTGGGACACCTAGGTTAGGGCTTGCTGAAGGCCATTTGGTGGTATGTGGGTGGTGCTTTCTGCAAAATCTCTATTCTAAAGCTGGGAAGAGAGCAGCTGAGGATCCTGGGTACGGTGGGGACTTACCTGGTTTGCAGGGGGACAGAGCACTCTCCCTCTGTATTTGTTTGTTAGGGTTGCCATAACAGAGTACCACAGAGGGGGTGGCTTAACATTTCCTCACGATTCTGGGGGCTACAAGTCCAAGATCAAGGTGTTCGTAGGGTTGGTCTCTTCTGAGACCTCTGTGCTTGGCCTGTAGATGGTACCTTCTCCCAGTGTCCTCACATGGTTCCTCTGTGTGTATCTGTCCTAATCTCTTCTTTGAAGGACACTAGTCAGATTGCATTAGGGCCCACCCTAGTGACCTCACTGTACCTCTTTAAAGGCCCTATCTCCAAATATAATCACATTCCAAGGTATTAGGGGTTAGGACTCCAGCGTATGCATTTTGGAGAAACACGATTCACCCCATAACACCCTCTTTCCCTTCCCTGCACACCCTGTATCTGCCCCCACTCCCCACTCTGCGTGTCTCCCCCTGACCTCTGACACTCTTTCTCCCTTACAGGATTGGAACCTTCTTCTGCCCTCTGCTGCCCTTTATCCAAATGATTACTCTTTTCATCATGTTTTACGTCAAAAATGTGAGTCAGTCTGAAGTTGGAATTGATTAGCCTCTCTCAGTCCCGTGTGACCCCGTGGTGGTTGCAATTGGATTGGGGGCGGCGGGGGGTGGTGCCGGGAAGGGGGTCAGGAAGCCGGTGCCTGGCTGGGGTCCCTCTGGCCTGCTTCTCTGGCCACAGATGGGAGGTGGCCGTTTCTCTCTCTTCAGATCAGCCTGATGATGAATTTCCAGCCTCCCAGCAAAGCCTGGCGAGCCTCACAGATGATGACATTCTTCATCTTCTTGCTCTTTTTCCCATCCTTTACTGGGGTCTTGTGCACCCTAGCCATCACCATTTGGAGGTAGGAAATAGTGGCCTTGTGGTGAGGTCCTAGAGATGGGGTGGGTGAGTGTTTTAACACGTCGGCTTTATTATTATTAAGGTATGGTGAGGCTAGCGATCAGAAGGCGAATGCTGTTGAAAGATGATTTGTTATTCTCAGACCCCAGTAGAAGTGGTGGTGGCAGGTGGGAAAACCGCGCCACAGAGGGCCACATGAGGAAGCCCCAGGGTTGGTCAGGACGCAGAGGGAGTGAGGAGAAAATGTGAGCAAGAGCCTTTGTTGTGGTTTCGGTGGGAAGGAAAGGGCGAGGTGGGGTAGGCAGGTTTAGGATTGGCTAATTGGAACAATTTCAGTGGATTTTGAGGTATAGGGGCTGACTGGAGTTGTCTGGGACCTGGCTCTGGGGTGATCAAGGCAGGGGGATAGTGACCCTGAGTGTGAGAGCCTCATAGAGTAGGTGGAAGGTGGGATATGGGCTCTGGATCAAGGATTATCTCTCCAGGGTCAATAAGACCCCAGATGTCAAAACATCAGAGTGAGAAGACAATGCTTAGTACATTGTTTAACCCAGGTTCCCTTGGAAATCAGCAGACACAACAACCAAGGGAGGGAGTAGCTCTTGGATCGGTCACCACCCCTCAGGCGACTTGGCATGGCTTCCTCACTTCCTGGAAGGACTGCAACTTCCCAGAATGGGGACAGAACTTGAGCGAAATGAACAGAAATGCCCTGCTTGAGCTGGTTCCCTCCTAGTTCTCCAACCTCAGCCCACTTTGGCTCCACCTTCCTTCATCCTCATGGCTCTTGCTTCATGCCTGGGACCCTGAGAGCCCCTCCCGACATGGGGTGGAGTCCTCTGAAGTGTTCTCCCGACTCCCTTTGCTTGGTGGCCTTCTGCCCACCCTCTGGTTCTTGGCTCAGAAGTGACCCTGCTTAGCTATGTCAGTTCCACCTCTTGTCTCTTCATTCCATCGCTCGTGGTCAGAAATGCCTTCATTTGAATCTTTGTTTAATCATTACTCATTAGTTGTTCATCTTTGTTTTTTTTCAGTTTATTTTTTTATTTTTTAAAAGATTTTATTTATTTACTTGAGAGAGAGCGAGAGAGCACACGAGCAGGGGGAGGGGCAGAGGGAGAGGAAAAACCGACTCCCCGCTGATGCGGGGCTCAATCCTCGGACCCTGGGTTCATGACCTGAGCTGAAGGCAGACTACTTAACTGACTGAGCCATCCAGGTGTCCCTAGTTGTCCATCTTTCTTACTAAAATGAAAACCCGAGAGGGCAGAGTCCATGTCTGTTTTGTTTGCTATGGAATCCCCAAGGCTTAGTATGTAGCACAGCACCTCGTACAGGTGCAGTTAACTTTTATAGAATGAATAAGTGAATGAATGAATGAATGAATGAACGAGTGAGTGAATGAATGAGTGAGTGAATGAATGAATGAATGATCGAACGAATGAAGGAGTTGACTTTTAGGATGTAAGCAGAACTGGAACCATCAGGAACTCAAGTGGCTTCAGGGCAGGCTCCTCTGCTTTATGATGTCTTTGTGTATCTCTCTTTTCTCTCTCTTCCTAACCAGTTCCTAGTTTCCCTCTAGTTTCTGCTAGTTCATAACAACTGACTACACGTGCCCACCATTGCCACAACTTCAGCTTCCACAGATCACAGGGTCCCTTCTTCATATTTCTTAGTTCAAGTTCCCCAGAAAAAGAATCTGATTACCCAGTTCATTTCTTCAAGCCAGGATATCACAGAGTTCACTGTCTGCTCTTTGGATTGGTGACCAGTAGATCCAGTGAGAAGCCATGTGGGAGCAGGTCCTCAGAGTGTGGGTCACAAGTATAAAACATCCCAGCTGAGGCCGTGAGGGGGAGAGGGTTTCCTCCGGAAGGAGGGTATATGTACAGCAGGCAAGAATTGCTGGTTCCAGGTCCAGAGCCCAGAAAGGACAGTTTGATTCTAGAAAAAGCTATACCTGAGTCCTGTGCTAGAGAGGTTTTTCTGTCCCTTGTTTTTTTTTTTTTTAAAGATTTTTATTTATTTATTTATTTGAAAGACAGAGAGCACCTGGGAGGGGGGAGGGTCAGAGAGAGAATCAGACTCCCTGCTGAGCAGGGAGCCCGACGCGGGACTTGATCCCGGGACTCCAGGATCATGACCTGAGCCGAAGGCAGTTGCTTAACCAACTGAGCCACCCAGGCGCCCCTCTGTCCCTTGTTTTACCAGATTGAAACCTTCAGCTGACTGTGGCCCCTTCCGAGGTCTGCCCTTCTTCATTTACTCCATCTACGGCTGGATTGACACCTTGAGTAAAAGGCCCAGCTACCTGTGGGTTGTTTGGATCTACCAGAACCTCATCGGAAGTGTGCATTTCTTTTTCATCCTCACCCTCATTGTGTTGTAAGTGGAGCACCTCGGGAACCTGGAGGGGGAAACATACCCTTAACTCTGCTGGTGGATAGTCTGGGGAGATTTGCCAGGAAGGCAAAGGGCTACAGTGTTAGCTCAGTGTTCTGGATGCTCCTGATTTTGCCCTTGAATTTTTTAAAAAGTTACTTACTATCAACTTGTCCTAGGTTTTTTATTTTTGTTTTCTGTGGTTTTTTTTTTTTTTGCCTGTTTCATGAAGAAAGCAATATCTTCTGTGCCCCCTCTTAAGAAATAACATGAAAACAAAATGAAAATTTTGATTTGAGACTGCTTAGGAAAATTTTATGTGTGATTCTTTCTGAGATTGTGATTACGTTCAAATGGGTTGGGCATTGTTGGTACATAGGATAGCGTTCTTCCATTTCCAAATAAAAACGATCAATATCTGACTTCTTTTTTTTTTTAAAGATTTTATTTATTTATTTGACAGAGAGAGACACAGCGAGAGAGGGAACACAAGCAGGGGAAGTGGGAGAGAGAGAAGCAGGCTTCCTGCCGAGCAGGAAGGGATCATGACCTGAGCCCAAGGCAGACGCTTAATGACTGAACCAGTTTCTGACTTCTTGTGAAAAAACAGATCTGCCAAGACCGGGTTCATCTTCCTGCATGAACAGTTGGTTGGCTAATAGATGTCCCTCTTTAGAAGCCTAGCCCTGATAGCATTGGAAATTGCAACTCCTCAGAGAGAGAGACACAACTCAAAAGCACAGACAGGAATGAGTCTTTTTTCCATCTCTCGTGATTCCACGTGCAGCCAGGTTGAGAACCGTTGCTTTTTTTTTTTTTTTTAATTATTATTTTTATTTACTTGAGAAAGAGCCCAAGCGGGGTGGGGGGTCAGAGGGAGAAGGGAAAGCCGACTCCCCACTGAGCAGGGAGCCCAATGTGGGACTCGATCCCAGGACCCTGAGATCATGATCTGAGCCGAAGGCAGACGCTTAATGACTGAGCCACCCAGGCGCCCCTAGAACCACTGCTGTGATGTATTTAACCTGTAACTCATCCAGACACAACTTTTCGGGAACACTGTGGGGCCAAAATCCACTTGCAGGCAAATATCTCAGTTTCTTTGCACTCTTTTGGAATTTGGGGCCTGCAAAACATTGGCAAAAGTGTCTGTCATTCTTTCTTTTCTTCTCTTCTAGAATCATCACCTACCTTTACTGGCAGATCACAGAGGGAAGGAAGATTATGATCCGACTGCTCCATGAACAGATTATTAATGTAAGTTCCATTAGTCCCTCTGTTTTTCTCCTCTCACCATTTTTTAGAAACATTTTATAATGGGAACTTCCAGACATATTCCAAAATAGAATAGTATGATGAACCCACACCTGCCCACCACCCAGTGCCAACTACCATCAACATGTGTGTACTCTTTTTTTTTTTTAGATTATTTGTTTATTTATTTGAGAGAGACAGAGTGAGCGTGAGTGGGGGTGGGGCAGAGGGAGAGAAAGAAGCAGACTCCCCACGGAGCGGGGAGCGCAACTTGGGGCTCGATCCCAGGACCCTGAGATAATGACCTGAACTGAAGGCAGATGCTTAACTGACTGAGCCACCCAGGCGTGCCTGTATCCTCTTATTTTATCTACACTAACCATTCACTGCAAATCTCTGGATTATTTTAAAGCAAATCCTAGACTTATATCATTTTATCTGTAGAAACTTCTATGCACCTAAGAGATAGAAACTTTTAAAAAACATAACCACAATACCATCATTGCACCTAAAAGAAATAATTCCTTACTATTAGCTCATATGCAATCAATGGTCAAATTTCCACGATTGTCCCATGAGGTGTCTTTTTATAGTAGGGTTGTTCAAATCAGGGTCTGAGAAAGTGCCACAGGTTGCATTTGGTTGATACATTTCTTGTTTCTTTTCATCTATAATCGTTCACCCCTCCTCTCTTCTCTTGCCATTTATTGTTGAAGAAACCAGGTCATTTGTCTTGTAGTTTTTACTGGATATATCTGATTTGTGGCCTTGCCGTGGTGTTTACTATGTTTATTTTTTCTTTTTATTTCCTGTACCCTGGTGGTGAGATTTAAAAACCTGATTAAATCCAGATTCAGTGTTTTAGCCAGAATACTTCATAGATGGTGCTATGCACTTCTAATAGCATCACCTTGAGACAGAAAATGTCCAGTTGTCTATTTTTGTGTGATGTTAAAAGTAACCAGTGGGTCCATGCTTTGTTGGCCTGACCCACCCTTCATAAGGCTCCCCATCCGCCTTTCACCTGATGGATTTTGTAATCTTTGATGAATATTGCCTAGAAGACCTACTGATTTCGTTAGAGATGACAAAATAGTGGTACTCTACTCCTAGAGATTCTTCTGCATTGATTGGCTAGAATTCTTCCATGAAAAAAGGAATTTTTGCTCACCAACTATTTGATTACCTTGTAATACAATTTATAGAGGAAAGGCAACATAGATGCATGATTTTTCCTCATTTACCAGTTTTTGAAATGATGGGTTGGTATCCTAGTGTCTTAGTTTTCTAGGGCCTGCCATAGCAAATAACCACAAACTTGGTGGCTTAAAATAACAGAAATTTATTCTCTCACAGTTCTGGATGCCAGAAGTCCAAAATCGAAGGTGTCAGCAGGGTTGGTACCTTCCGAAGCTCTGAGAGAGAATCTCCTCCATGCTTCCCCTAGCTTCTTTTGGGGACCACTGGCTCACCTGACTGTTTCTCGGCTCAGGGCTTCCTACCTGCTGTTTCTGCCTCCATCTTCACAAGTTCTTCTTCCCTGTGTGCCTGTTTCTCCTTCTCTTCTAAGGACTTGTCATTGAATTTAGGGTTCATCCTCATCCAGAAGGATCTCATCCCAGAATCTTTAATTACATCTGCAAAGACCTCATTTCCAAACAAGGCCATATTCACAAGTACTGGGGTTAGGATAACTTGGACATATCTTTTTAAAAGGGAGATATTGAAAAAAATAAAAATAAATAAAAGAGAGATACTGTTAAACCCACTATACCTAGCAAGGTGACAAGTGAAATATGTTTGATGTCCCTAGATGCAGAGCTATAAGCTTTGACATGCTCAGTGAGAGGACACAGCAGCAATGCTGGGTGCCCAGCACCCACTCAGAGAGACAGAGGGCATGCCAAAAAGGGGGCTACTACACACCATTTGTCCTGGGCCGTCAGACGCTCTTTAGAGGAGAATGTTACAATTCAGGAAGGTTATGGGGGCTAATTTGGCTTCGCTGTGAAACATTTCTTCTCTTTTATTAAGAGAAAACATGGCAGGGGCACCTGGGTGGCTCAGTCAGTTATGCCTCCAACTTTGGTTTCAGCTCAGGTCATGATCTCAGGGTCATGAGATCGAGCCCTACATCGAGCTCTGTGCTCAGTGCTGAGTCTGCTTAAGACTCTCTCTCCCTCTGCCCTTCCCCCACTGCCCTCAAATAAATAAAAAAAATCTTATAAAGAAACCCCAGAAAACACAGTGGCAGTCTCTATCCTGTGTCTGGGACCCTACCTGCCTAAAAAAATCAATCTTCTTTCCATCATTTGCTTCTTGACCTCACACCATCTTCCATGTTTTTGTTCTTTTTGTTTTCCTTCTTGGCAGGAGGGCAAAGATAAAATGTTCCTGATAGAAAAGTTGACCAAGCTGCAGGATATGGAGAAGAGAGCAAACACCAGCTCATTCACAATGGAAAGGAGAGATGTAGAGGTGAGACAGGAGGTCGCCTTGGGGTCCTTGTGACACAGACTTGCCTCCTTATGAAATGTATGTCAGAAAACTAGAATAACATAAGGGCACTTCACTTTCTATGTTTAAACATTTCTGTATTTTTTTATTTAACGAATAAAATTTTCAACCCTTTCCATGCTGACCCTTGTTCTCTGTGCTGGGGTTATGGTGAAGGCCCTCATGGGGCTTGGATGCATCTTTTGTATAATCCAATCATCCAGAAGTACATCCCACAGAGAAGGAAAGTACCCTGAAATCTCACCCCACTGTGTTAATGGTTCAGTGTAGACTCTTCCAGATCTTTTCCCCTAGGCTTCTGCAAATATACATGCATCTACTAGCACTTTTGTTTATTAATTTATTAGAAAAGTGGGGCTATACTGTACACATAATATCATAACCCCATCCCTCATCGCTTAATGCTATATTTCTGACGTTGTTTCAGTCTGTACATATTTGGACTTTTGGATTGTTTCCAGGTTTTTTGTTTCTAATACTAAAAACTGTAGTGAAAAATTTTTGTTTTAATTATTTTATGTGAGTATTTTTGCCACAGGGCATGCACATGATAATGTTAATAGATATTATCATATCATGCTCTTAAGAAGATTTTACCAATTTCATGCTCACCAAGAGGGTGTAAGAGGTGTCTGAAACCCTGCTCTAAGTCCAAAGCCCTTGCTGGCTTCCTTGGTGTCCTGGAAAACATAGATAAATAGTAAACCTACCTTAATTCAAATGCCGCTAGTTTTTGGAAATTAGGATCTTGTCAGAGGACAGTGCCATGCCATTTACTATCTATGCAAATTAATACCATCAGCATGATGTAGATATAGGATCTAGAGGCCTCACTCTAAATCCTATGCAGGCAGAGACCCTGTCTGTACCCTTCCAGCCCTGGGCCCTAATATATTACCTGGCATATTGTAGATGCTCAGTAAATATCTGTGAAATGAATGAATAAATTAATGGAATCACTTTCCCTAAAAGACCAAACAAAACACGTTTGGTTTGTCTGTGGCTGAGCCTTGGTTTTCATCTGTCACATCTTAATTTTAAAATGGTGGGGGCTCACAAATCCCACCAACTATGCAACAGGACCTGAGTCGAATTCTTTTCCAGTGATGAGGACACCTGTTTTATTCCCTTTCAGCAACCAGGTCCTTTACCTGTCGGGGAACGTGATGCTGCTCGTGGTGAGTAACCAAACTGGCATTGCAGGAGACCCGGCATAACCAAGTGATATATCCCAAGATAGAGGGTCACAACTGCTCATGCATCAGTTACTCTTTCAATTGAAAGAACCAACTCAAACTGGCTTTAGCAAAAATCCAAGAATAATTCTTTCTTGAGGCATGGCCAGAAGCTGAGACTCACAATATGTCACCAGAACCTGTTTTTTTTTTTTTTTTTTCTGTTCCATTCTTTTCCATGTTAGCTCCTTTCTCAAATAGGCTTTTCCTCACAATTGCAAGATGCTTTTATCAGCCTCTTGTACCTTCTCAGATTCAAATCTAGTGGGAAAGAATGAGAGACCCAGAATTCTCAGTGTGTTCCATTGGATCTGACTGGGTGATGTACACATCCATGAACCAATTACTGTGGCCATGAAAATGTGATGATTTCAATGGCCAGATTGGAGATCTGTAGATAGAGGTGGTACAACCAAACAGACCACAGGGACTACTGAGAATGTTCGGGAAGGGTGGCTTCCCAAGGAAAATCAGGAGCTGAAGCCAGAGGGGAATGAATATGGGGGAGGAATCAAACAAACCCATCCGTCTTTTTGGGATAGCATTTACTGATGGCACCCAATGATGGGAGTTCGAGGGGAGAATTGCAGAACCGTAACAGAAGGCAGGAGGTGTGAGAAGCCATGGGATCTTAAATTTGGTCTTTCCCTTGGAGACATGAGGCAGTGTGCATCTGGGCTAACTTCTCTTTTCCGTGTCCAACCTAGACCTGCGATTTAGGCGATCAGTTCAAGAAGAGAATTCAAAGGCGTGATGTTTATTGCTGCAGCCAGACACCGATCAAATGAAAAGACACTCGGGCCTTTCTAAGCTTCCCAGGAGGGGAATTCAAGCCATTAGCCAGGACGGGAAGCTGACCCCAGTGTATATAACTCAAGCAAATTTGGCCATTCCCTGCTGGTTTATTATACCTGGATTGCTGATTTTCCAAGATAAAATATTCAGGATTTTAAAATAAAGACTATTGTAACATTTAAACTGGTTCCTAAAGACCCAGAAGAGATAACCTGGGAATTATGTATTCAGTCTTTAAGAGATGTGCATATGAAGTATTGGTCCTTAGAAAACTCTCCTCCCAGACCTGGCAAAGGTTTGGAAACCGGTGCTCAGACAAATGGTCCAGCCTGAATAAAAATGGGATCCTCAGTCAGGGATGTGAGGGCTCTGAATTGGGGAACCTGCATTTGTTTGTGACTTTGAACTACATCTGTCCCACCCTATGTTACCCAAAGGTGAACTACAACGAGAGGTCTTATCTACAAACTTTATTGCATATCAAGTATGAGTCTTTGGGGTTGACCTGGGGTTGGTGGGTGTAGACTGGGACTCTACCCTTGTGAGGTTGATACATGAGTCAGCATCAAAGTCTTATATTGAATCGAACATGAAATCAGCGGTGATGTGTGAAACATGTATGTATGTATATGTGTGTGTAGAATGAATATGTATGTGTGTTTGTGTGTGTGTATACACACACATATGTATATAGAGCATTCTTTTTTAAAAAGTTTTTATTTAAGTAATCTCTACACCCAATGTGGGGCTTGAACTCAGGACCCTGAAGTCAAGAGTGGTATGCTCTTCTGACAGCCAGCCAGATGCTCCAACATAGAGTTTCTTTTGCAGATTTGCGAAATGATTCACAAGGCATGTGACTGTACTTAGAATTGAAGCATCCAGCAGAAAGGTAGAATTGACCATATTACTCAGGGGAGAAGTCCCCTCTTGCATAATCACTACCATGAAATGTAATTGGAACTGAATTTTGAAAACATTTAACATGTGTTTGAAACACAAGCATCCAATCAATGCTCAGTCATCGACTCACATTTTCGTTCACTTATTTATTCGTTAGCTCATTTCATCAACTAAATTTCATCAGCTGATTTAATTTTTTTGGTGTTATCCCCTGGTAGTGGTTGCTAGTAGTGTTCATTCATTTCATTCAACAAATACGTGCCAAGTAGTTGTGAACAAGATGGTGAGCAAGTCAAGACACAGTCTGTGCTCTCCTGTGCTCATTGTCTAGCAGATTGATTTAGACAGGAAATTAATAATTAAATAGTAATTAATTGTAATTGTGATAGATGCTGTGAAGGAGAAGCCCAGGGGACGATGGGGAGACTTAACTTGTCGGTGGGGTCAGTGAAGGCAGCCCACTGAATTGATGTTTGAAGTGGTTTTTTACCCCCTGTGTCATCTTAACTGTTTTGTGCTTCATTGGCTTCTCCACTAAAATATGAATTCCTTCTGTAAGTAGCATTTTTGCTTATTTACTCTATGCTAAGGGCTTATATCTGGAATGCTCCATTTGCCTCCATGGCTTGGGTCAATTCCTGCTTCTCCTGGAGCTATAAACAAAGGAGAAAGATCTAATCTGTAGGTATCACACACATTTGGATGTGAAGATGCTTTTAAAACTTGGGCTTGAGGGGCGCCTGGGTGGCTCAGTCAGGTAAGTGTCTGCCTTTGGCTCAGGTCATGATCCCGGGGTCCTGGGATCGAGTCCTGCATTGGGCTCCCTGCTCAGTGGGGAGTCTGCTTCTCCCTCTCCCTCTGCCCCGCCCCCCCCGGCTCATGCTCTCTCTCTCTCAAATAAATAAAATCTTTTAAAAAAATTTAAAAAACAACAAAAAACCATTGAGCTTGAGATAGGGAATATGTTGGCTTGCTAGGGCTGCCATAACCAAATACCACAGATGGGCTGGTTTAAACAACATAATCTTATTTTTCCACATTCCTGGAGGTGGGGAAGTCCAAGGTCATGGTCCGTTTCAGCGTCCACAGTTTTGGTTTCCTTCTGCTACCTCCTGGGCTTGCAGATGGCCACCTTCTTGCGGTGTCCTCTGCATGTACCTTTTTCATTTTTTGCCTTTTTTTTTTTTGCATGTACCTTTATGTGTCCGAATTTCCTCTACTCATAAGGACCCTGTGCAGATTGGATTAGGTCCCACCCTAATGGCTTTAATATAGCTTATTCATCTAATTAAAGGCCATGTATTCAAATATGGTTACATTTTGAGGCATTTGGGGGTTCAGAGTTTCAGCATATAAATTTTGGGTCAATACAATTCAGCTTTATAATAGGGGTTAACTATCCCAAGTCTTCTCAGGGACTTAGGCATCAGGGTCCTCGGTGCTGGCTGCACTCAGAATCACTGGGGGCAGCTGACCACCAGGCCCAAGCCCCAGTCTAGACCAACTAAATCAGGCACCTGTACTTGTTCTTTAAGGCTCCCCGGATGGTTTCCGTGGAAAGCCAGGGCTGAGAACTAGTGAGCCAGGATCTAAAATACCTTATCCATGGTTTCGCTTTTTGAAGTTTTGGTGACCCATGGTCAACTGCAGCCAGGAGGCAGATGATTCTCCTTCTGACCAATCATCAGGAGGTCACTTTAGTGGCCTAACGCTCTGTCACAGCACCTACGTCCCTCACCTCGCTTCATCTCATCACACAGGCATTTTATCACCTCGCATCATGAGAAGGGTGAGTACAGGACAGTATTTTGAGAGAGATTACATGTATGGAACTTGTATTACAGCATATTGTTATTGTTTTTATTGTCTTACTGGGCCTGATTTCTAAATTAAGCTTTATCATAGATGTGTGTGCTAGGAAAACACATAGTATATATCAGGTTCGGTACTATCCAGGGCTTCAGGCATCCGCCCAGGGTTAAGGGGGCACTGCTCTACTTCTTCCCAAACTTGCCTGACCATAAAAGCCACCTGAACATGCAAATAGGGAGCTGAGAATATTGCATTAGGGAGGGGCACCTGGGTGGAGCAGTTGGCAGGGTGTCCAACTCTTGGTTTCAGCTCGGGTCGTGATCTCGGGGTCATGAGATTGAGCCCTGTGTTGGGCTCTGTGCTCGGAGTCTGCTTAAGACTCTCTCTGCACCCCCCCACCTCCACTCCCCGTGCTTGCGTGCTCGGCTCTCTCTCTCAAATAAATAAATCTTTTAAAAAAGCAACCCGATATTGCATTAGGGAACAGTCCCCATCCTCCTCTTCCAACCCTTATTTAATTAGTACAAAGTGATAAAAGGAACCTGTGCTTTCCAACAGTCACCTGAAACCTGGATAACCCCTATAATTTTAAGTATAAAAAAAGGGAGCCTCTTAAATTTCTGCAGGATCTGATCCTTTATGTGGCCGCCGTGAATGGCCCAGTTCATTTCTAGGCAATGAGATGATTTTGTTTGAAGTTCAATTACAAAAGGAGTGACTAAAATAGTATATGATTGACATGTTTTTATAATCTTTGAATTGAGGGCAGGTGGTAAGAAGTCAGCTCATTAATAGCGATTGTCTCCCTACTGTAGCACTTCACAGACATCTTCCTAAATTCTCAAAAGTTGGAACTCTTCCAGGACATTTACATATCTGATCAACTGTGAGATGGCCAGCTGAGAGAAGCTCAGGTGTGGAGCAGGGGGGCCCCTCTGGCTTGGCTCATGACTGCACACCTACCTGGTACAAGTAACGCCTTCCACCTGTGCAGTCCTTTGCCCACCTCCATCACCTGGGCTCTTGTTAAAAAGCAGATTCTAATTTGTGAGGTCAGGGATGGGGCCCGAGAGTCTGTGTTTCTATCTAGTGCTGTGGGTCTGAGCACCACGCCCTGAGTAGTTTGGTGTTAGAGCACCTCCACATTTTTAATTTTTATCTTCATAACAATATTACACTGTTAACACATTTTTTTCAAATCACTTCCATTTCCCCCCCTCATTTGAACATCCATCATTGCTCTAAGACAATTAGTGCAAATATGATCCCCACTTGACAGATGAAAAGTTAGGCACACACAGGTTAAGTGATTTGTCTAAGGTCCCATAGCTAGTGGTAGAATTGAGGACTTTGGATTTTTCTCTGGCTTCGTGGTTCTCAGACTGGAGCAAGTATCAGAACCACCTGGAAGGCTTGTTGAAACAGATCCTGAGCGATGTGCGGAGTTCCAGGTTCAGTAGTTATGGGATGGGCTCTGAGAATCTGCATTTCTAACAAGTTACCCCTTAAGCAGATATTGAATAAATGTCTCAAAGGACAGTGTCTTTTGAGAACCATTGTGCCTAGCTGATCTCCAACGTGTTTGTAATACTTGGTAATACAGGTAAAACTCAGCTAATCAGTTAGATTTTGAGCATAATTTAGCTTGATAATAGAACATACAAGGTCATCGGTTCTCAGTAGCTGTGATCAAAGAAACCAAACAACCTTGCACTATAGTAACCACCACTCCGAGCTAAAGGTTTGCATGGATGTTTGGAAAACTTCATTCTCACCCTTATTTGTCCTCAAAGCTGTGGTTTATTGTCCCGTTGAAACACTATTCCCACTTTAGGAAATGGTAGGTATAATTTTATTTAGAAGTTTGCATCTAACAAAAATGGAGTATTTGTCTTGGTGAAATTCTTGTCAAAACAGGATTACAGACACTGATCTCCAAATGAGAAAATGAGTATTGTTAACTCAGTAGTGGATTTCTTAAGCCTTTTGAGATAGTCTTTTCCCAGTACCTGTCTGTGGAATCCTGAGGGCCGAGGAGCAGTTGAATGAACAGCAGAGGGTGCAATTTTTATCTGTGTTGACTTTCTTGGAAAGAATGCTATCTATCAGGACTTTGGATGACCCCTTGATGCTGCTGAATCCTGAATCATTTGTCTACAACTCCCACTTCACACTAGGTCTGTACCTCTAGTTTCCTTGAGAAGTTTCCACTTGGCTATCCTATAATTTAGTCCTTCAACAAACATTTATTGAACATCTACTATGTGACAGGCACCATAATAGGTGTTGGGAATGATTGTTTCTCATTAGTGAGTCCTTGCTATGGGCTGGACGCGAGGATAGGAAGGGGGTTAGTGTGAACTCTGGAATTATATCACCTGGACCAAATCCTTTCACTACTACTGGTGTGTGACTTTGGGCAAGTCACTTAACTTCCCTGTGCTTTGGTCTCCTTCACTGTGAAGTGGGATTGTGGGGCGCCTGGGTGGTGCAGTCTGTTAAGCATCTGACTCTTGGTTTCGGCTCTGGTCATGATCTTAGGGTGGTGAGATTGAGCGCCGCATCAGGCTCTGTGCTCAGCGCAGAGAGGGCTGGAGATTCTCTCTCCCTCTGTGCAACCCCCTTCCCCAGGGCACTCTCTCTCAAATAAATCTTTTTAAAAAATACAGTGGGATTGTGATGGTAGCAACCTCACAGTGTTGTTGCAAACACATGGAAAGTATTTGAAAGTGTCTAGTTCATGTTAGGGAGTCCGTAAATGTTATTAATAACATTTTACATGCCTTTTACATGCACTCGGTCATTTAATCAGCCACCCCCTAGGGTGGTACCAATACTGCCCCTATTTTGGGGACCTGGGTGTCGCCTAAGTGTCTGCCTTGGGCTCTGGTCATGATCCCAGGGTACTGGGATGAGTCCCGCATCCGGCTCGCTCTCAGCGGGGAGTCTGCTTCTCCCTCTGCCCCTCCCCCCACTTGTGCTCTCTCTCTCTCTCTCTCTCAAAAGTAAATAAATAAAATCTTGTCCCTATTTTACAGATAATAAGGAACTCGCCCAAGGTCACAGAGCTATTAAATTGCTAAACATAGCTCAGGTCATGATCCTGGAGTCCCAGGATGCAGTCCCCCGTCAGGCTCCCTGCTCAACAGGGAGTCTGGTTCTCCCTCTGACCCTCCCCCCTCTTTCTCTCTCTCTCTCATTCTCTCTCAAATAAATAAATAAAATCTTTAAAAAAAATTGCTAAACATAAAATCGGATTGAGTTTTCCCTGATCCCAAGTTCTGTTTTTAATCCCTATATTAAGCCTTCCAATGCTTAATGATAATATTAACACCTTTCTTCACCCAAATTCTCCACTCTTCAAGGACCCAACATCTTAGCACTGGATCTAAATCCTTCACTGGGCCTGAGTCAAGGGCACAATGGATTTGGGACAAAGGTCAAGAAACAGAACTCCTGGCTCTCAAAAGATATTCCCTCAACAGAAGGGATCTCTCTACTGCCCCCGAGAATCCCTTGTGGCTTGCTGTGTAGTCCGCTTGCCAAAGCGGGGATTCAGTCTGCAGAAGTGTTCGGTCTTTGTGCTCCTGGCCTCCTCTCGCCACTCTATCATGGTGTGATATGGAAGTACACACAGTTTAGATATTTGTTCCATTCATCGAATACATCTTTGTCCTGTTGTTTTTAGATTCAAGAAAACTTCTTTGCAAATGTTGATGGAAAACGTCCCAAGCCCCATCCATCGTGCCCTTGCCAACACCGACTGTAGCAAAACAGCCTGTGCATCTGCCATCTAGCTGTGTGGACTGGTGGTCTGGCAGCTGCGAGTGTGAGACTGGTGACCCGTGGGGCTCAGGAGGGAAGTCATGACTGAGCTGAGGGCCTGTGGTACAGATGGGGCTGAAAGGTGGGAGCAGGGACAGCTACAGGAGACGGATGGCTTCGCAATTTTTGAAGTGTTTTTTGAGAGCAAGAGAGAGAGCGCATGTGCGAGTGGGTGGGCGCAGAGGGAGCGAGAGAATCTGAAGCAGGCTACACGACGAGCGAGGAGTGCAGTGCGGGGCTCCATCTCACCACTCTGAGATCATGACCTGAGCTGAAATCAAGTCAGATGTTTAACTGACTGAGCCACCCAGGCACCCCCACTCAATTTCATTTTAGATACTGCTACTTAAGTACACAGGAAGACCCCTGGAAGCTTAAGTGGAAAAGAGCACAGAGCTGGGAATTAAGGGCTCTGCATTATAAAGGCAGACAGGGCAAGTGGTTAAGAGCAAGGGCTCTGGAGTTAGACTGGCTTGGCTTTGAATCTCAATTGCACCAAGGACTCTGAGACCTTGGGTAAGTGACTAAGTTTGCAGTGCCTTGGTTTCCTCATTTATAAAAAGAGAGTAATACCTCTAAGATTTTCTGGGGTTTAGGATGATACATGTTAAACCACTGAAGTTCCCGGCAAAGAGTAGGAAATTTCAGTTTTATGAGATCAGGCTCTGCTATGTTACCAGCTGTGTCATATCTGAAGAAAGACCTTTTCCTTCCACAGGTTTTGGTTTTATTTGTAAAAGGAGAATAAGCCTAGATGTTCTTGGATGTTTCTTGCAGTTCCATTGTTATCCATCACAGAGTTGCCACAATGAGCATATAACCCTGCCCTCTAGTGGTCTGTAGTTACTTCAAGATACCATAAACAATCCCTTGCACTGGTATCAAGACTTACCTACCATTTTCTTTGCCTCAGCAGGGGCTGTTGCCTCTGGTCCCTGGATTGCAGGGAGCAGCTTCCCTAAATTGCTTATGTCTCAGGGCATGATGCTTAGTACAGTTTTCCCTTAGTGCTCCTTTTAATGATTTTATTAGTATCGTCACAAGTTTGATGTCTATAGTTCATTGATAATGTAGCTGAATACAAATATTTTAAATAAGTAAATTACATAAGTGTGTCAAGTTTTAAAATGGCAACTTTGAGTGATCATGCATTTCCCATGCATTTGCATCTGCATCCCCAAACTGCACAACTCAATCTGTGCTTATCCTCATGGGTCTCGGTGTGTGCCTCAGCTAGGTCGGGGCAGGAGCTGTTACGCCTTTTTGCAGACCCAGATTTTCAAGAGCAACACTGTTGAACTCAGGCATTCCATGGAGCAAGCAAAGCAAAACCAGGTTTTGCTCTGGTTCAGGTAAAAATGCAAATACCGACTATTGCTTGTGTGAGTCACCTGATCCCCCAGGGCTTGGGCTAGCACAAAGGGTATTTTGATATCCCTGCATGAGGCCAGCAGGCAGCTTCTGTACCCATGTTTCCTCCCTGGGGGAAAATTCTAGAACTGAGATGCACAGTCTTCCAACATGCTGTCAGTGATATAGCTGGAACCAAGATGGGATTCGTAGTAACTTTTTTCATCAAAGGTATTAACAGTCCAAGCAACAACCTGAATGCCTTTGGCTGACCACTTCTTCAAGTAGTCCCTGGAGAAAGAGGAAAACCCCATCCTGTTAGAATAAGGACCAGTTGTTCCAGGCATCTATAATGGTCACTAAATATGGCATTCACTGAGTAGTAACAGTGCCCCAAAAGAGCCTCTTAACCGGGCCTCTGCGTGCAATCAGAGGGAATGTTCCAAAACCCAGCACCAGAACCTCTTCCACACTGTTCCAGCTTACAACACTTCAGTGACTTGCTAAAGACACCCTCCACCAAAAAAAAAAAAAAAAGGTCTTATTGGAGGCTGTACCTGGCTTATCCCCACCCTCTCTTTGGCCTCCTCTTATACTGTACTTCCCCTTTCCTTTCTGTATGACAGAATATGGATTTTCTTTCAATTCCTTGAAAGAATTAGGCTTTTTCCTGCCATAACACTTTTGCATGTGTTTCCCCTCTGACTTGGATCTCCACCCTCCCACCCCATTCCTACTCACCCTCCTAACCTTAGCTTAGTTGTCACCTCCTTGGGGATGTTTTCCCTAACTACCCTGATTAGGTCAAATTACATAGTATATATGTACACTGTTTTCTCTACGTAGCATTTATCTTAGTTGTAATTTTATATTTATTGGATTTTTAATTTGATTAGCAACTATCTCTTCTACTCGACTATAAATTCTGTGAGGGTGGACCATGGTTTTCTTTACCATAGCATCTTCAGCTTCTTAATATAAACTTTGCAATACTGTGGGCATACACCAAACATTGACTGACTTGAACACACGCATGCCTGAAATAATATGAAACTAGCAACTCTACTCAGCTAAAATACACAGCTATAAAATTGCCACAGTAAAGGTCAGAGATTGCTAGCAGGTAGGGAATGGAAAGTTTTCTTGGAAGCAATGGCGCAAAGTCTCTGTAGTGTAGAGCAGAGCAGGAAGAAAGGCAGGAG